>NC_134689.1:148446841-149864341 GCF_050947455.1 Rhinoderma darwinii
CCCATAGGGAATGGAGCAGTAGTGTCCACCGCTCCATTTAAACGGAAGACACTTGTTCTCGGGGGTCCCAGCAGTCCGACCAGCAACATTCATCACCTATCCTGTGGATAGGTGATAATTATTTTCATGGGACTTTAACCCCTTAACACTATGTGACGTAATAGTCTGTCACAGGCGTTGTCCTGTTAATGCAAACTGAGTTGCTTAACTGAGTTGCTTAACGCTATCACTGCTTCAAGGCCAGAACCGGAGCTAGCCTCGGATCCGGCCAATTAACCCCTTAGATGCAGCGTTCAAAAGCGAGCGCTGCATATATGGTGTTTACAAGCAGATCGGAACAACGCAAATCGCAGGGTTACGATGACTGCTCCGGCAGACCGGAGGCCTAACAATGGCCTCCTGTCTGCCAAGTACGGATGCCTGCTAGGTCCCGCCCAGAGGCGGGGCCTTAGAGGCGTCCGGCCGCAGTAACAATATGGCGCAGGCTCAGAGCCTGCGACATCAGCCGCTGGTGTCAGCTGTATGTTACAGCTGACACAGTGCTTTAACGGCAGGTAACGGCGCTAGTTCCGATCCCTGCCATTAACCCCTTAGATGCCGCGATCAAAAGCGATCGCGGCATCTTAGTGGTTTGTAGCGATCAACATCCAAACAATGTGATCGTGAGGATGCCGATCATACCTAACAATAGCCTCCTGGTCTGCCACGTACGATAGCCTATTAGGCCCCACCCACAGACGGGACCTAATGGGCTTTCTGTCAGTGAATGACTGACAGCTTTAATGCATTGCATTACGGGGGTAGGGCAATGCATTAGAGTAAAGATCAGATGTGCAGGCCCTCAAGTCCCCTAGTGGGAAAAAAAAAAGTTTAATAAAAGTGTAAAAAGGTTTCAAGTTAATAAAAACAAACAGTGCCTTTTTTCCTATAATAAGTCTTTTATTATAGGAAAAAAAAGTACACATATTTGGTATCGCCGCGTCCGTAACGACCCAATCCATAAAACTATAATGTTGTTTTTCCCACACGGTAAACACCGCAAAAATAAATAAATAAAAAACTATGGCAAAATCACTATTTTTTTTATCACCACCCCTCCCGAAACATGATCACAAAGTCCCATGTACCCCCAAATAGTACCAATAAAAACTACTGTACAACTCGTCCCGCAGTAAACAAGCCCTTACACAGCTTTTTTGATTGAAAAATAAAAAAGTTCTGGCTCAGAATATAGAAACACAAAATGTGCAGAGTGTCCAAAAGTGGATAAGATCGGGCACAATTTATCAGTGCGACACTGGCCACATATCTCTGAAATATTATTTATTTACCCCATTATTATACCCTCTTATTATACCCTGATGTACTCTGCACAGCTTACATATGCCCCCGCATTATAAACTGAAATACCAGCAAAACCCCAAACAGAATAACTGCCAAGCAAAATCTACGCTCCAAAAGCAAATGGCGCTCCCTTTATTCTAAACCCTACAGTGTGCCCAAACAGCAGTTTACTTCCACATATATGACATCGACATATTCGGGAGAATCAGCTTAGCAGTTTACGAGGTATGTGTCTTCAGTGGCACAACAAATTGTGCACTAAAATGGCATATCAGTGGAAAATTGCAATTTTCACTTTGCACCATCCGCTGCAAATTAATTACTAATGAAAAAACACCTGTGGGGGCAAAATGCTCACTACACCCCTTAAAATGCCCAAAGGGGTGTAGTTTCCAAAGTAAGGGTCACTGCTTGGGGGTTTGTTTTACTATTTTACCTCAGGGCCCTGCAATTGTGGGCCAATGCTGTGAAAATCACCAAAATAGACCTCAAATGCGCATGTTGCTCTTCAACTCTGAGCCCTGTCATATGTCCAGGCAAATGATAAATTCCTTGAGTGGTTTAGTTTCTAAAATGGTGTCACTTCTTGGGGGCTTCAACTGTACTCTGGCAACTTAGGGTTTTGCAAATGCGACATGGCGCCCAAAAACCAATCCAGCAAAACCTGCATGCCAAATAGCGCTCCTGCATTCCTGAGACCTGCCGTGTGTCCAAACAGCAGTTTATGACCACAAATGGGGTATTTCCGTACTCTGGAGACATTGCTTTACAAATGTTGGGGTGCTTTTTCACCATTATCCCTTGTGAAAATGAGAAAATTAAACTTTATAATGGAAAAAAGTGGATATTCATTTTTACAGACTAATTACAATAAATTCTGCAAAAGACCAGTGGGGTCTAATGCTCACTATACCCCTAGATAGATTCCTTAATGGGTATAGTTTGCCAAATGGGGTCACTTTTGGGGGGTTCCTACTGTTTGGGCCCCGCAGACACTTTGCAAATGTTACATGGCACCCGAAAACCATTCAAGCTAAATTTGAGCTCCAAATGGCGCTCCTTCACTTTTGACCCCTGCCGTGTGTCCAAACAGAAGTTTATGACCACTTAGGGGATATTGCGTAATAGGAAGAAATTGCTTTTCAAATATTAGGGTGCTTTTTCTCCTTTATTCCTTGTGAAAATTGAAAAATCTAAGCAAAAACTACATTTTATTAGAAAAAATTAAGATTTTCATTTTCACAGCCTAATTCCACTAAAGTCAGCAAAGAACCTATGGGGTCAAAATGCTCGCTATACCAGTTGATAAATTCCTTGAGGGGTGTAGTTTCCCAAATGGGGTCACTTTTGGGGGTTTTCCACTGATTTGGTCCCTCAGGGGCTTTGCAAATGGGACATGGCACACGAAAACCATTGCAGCAAAACTTGAGCTCTAAAAGCCAAATGGTTCTCCTTTCTTTCTGAGACCTGCCGTGTGTCCAAACAGCAGTTTATTACCACATATGGGGTATTTCCGTAATCAGGAGAAATTGCTTTTCAAATGTTAGGGTGTTTTTTCTCCTTTATACCTTGTAAAAATTGAAAATGTCTACGTTTTGTTGGAAAAAATGTCGATTTTCATTTTCACGGCTTCATTCTACTAAATTCAGCAAAAGAACTGTGGGGTCAAAATGCTCATTATACCCCTTGATAAATTCCTTGATGGGTGTAGTGTGCCAAATTGTGTCTTTTTGGGGGTGTTTTCACTGTTTTGGCACCAGAAGACCTCTTCAAACCTGATATGGTGCCTAAAATATATTCGAATAAAAAGAAGGCCCCAAAATCCTCTAGGTGTTCCTTTGCTTCTGAGGCCTGGGTTTCGGTCCATTATCACACCAGGACCACATGTTGGGTATTTCTAAAAACTGCAGAATCTGGGCAATAAATATTGAGTTGCGTTTCTCTGGTAAAACCTTCTGTGTTACAGAAAAAAAGGATTAAAAATGAATTTCTGTAAAAAAAAAAAATAATTAGTAAATTTCATCCCTACTTTGCTGTAATTTTTGTGAAATGCCTAAAGGGTTAATAAACTTTCTAAATGCTGATTAGAATACTTTGAGGAATGGGCGTAGCTAAAGGCTCATGGGCCTCGATGCAAAGATTCTTCTTGGGCTCCCCCTCCCCAAACATCTCATGGCCGACGGCCTGCAGCTTTCAGCTGCATCGCTGGGTCTCTTAAGTGACACAACGATGCAGCACTAGCAGCCAGGGGCGTCACTAAGATCTTGAAATGTCAGGGGAAATAACCCCAATACATATACCCCCCAAAAAAATGTGTGTACGTATGTATAAGTGTGTGTATATATATATATATGAGACAGCATATCTATAGCACTAAGACCCTATAGCTATGGATAGTATTAGATAAAATGGCTCAGCAGACTGTATCACACATGATAGGATTAGATACAGCGGCTCAGCAGATAGTATCACCCATGATAGGATTAGATATAGGACTCAGCTAGCTGACATTGCAGCTCCAGCACTGGTAAGTAGGTAAGAATAACAATTGTTTTGCTTTTTTATGTGTTACTATTTATTTTTGAGTATTTGTGTTTTTTTACAGGTTCGGTTGTTGGACTACATCAGATTCGAGGACTACTTCGATGACGGCTTTTTTTTATTCTCAATTAAATGGATACCGAGGGTTGTGTGTGTGATTTTTATTTCAATAAAATATTTTTCCTATGTCTTTGTATTTTTCGAAAACTTTATTACTACCACCTTAGTAATGGCCACTGGCTGATTGACAACATCCATTACTAAGACGAGACTTAATGTTAGACATGAATAGGCTAACACTAACCCCCATTATTACCCCGGTACCCACCACCACCATGGGTACCAGGAAGAGCCGTGTTCTTTCTAATTTTTTTTTTTTTTTTAAAAGAGGTGGGCCCCCCCCCATTTTTCATAACCAGCCAGATACTACATAGCAGCAGCAGCCTAGTATTACCAGGGCGGGAAGGGCCACTGTGTTTGGCCTTTCCCAGCCTAATAATAGCAGCCTGCGGCCGCCCCAGTTCTCTGCCATCACTACAGATGGTCAGGTACTGGATCGTAGCCGGCTCTTCCCAGCACCCCTAGTGGAGTTGGGTACCGGCGTAATAACGGGGGTTAGTGTTAGCCTCTGCATCGGCTAACACTAAGGCCCGCCTTAGTAATGGACGTTGTGAATCAGCCAGCAGCTATTAATAAGGCAGTAGTAATAAAGTTTTTAAAAAAAATGCAAGGACAAGGGAAAAATATTTTATTGAAAAAAACAACTCAAACACAACCCTTATTAACCATTTTATTGATAATAAAAAAATATGTAATCGAAGTAGTCTACGAATCCGACATAGTCCAACGACCGAAGCTTTAAAAAAACACAAACAGAAAAAAAAAAATATTAGTAAGGGCCTGTACACATCACCGCTGACCTTCTGTCTGAGGTTTCCATCGGGTAACCCTTCAACGGAAAGGCGAACTTAAACCTCAGCTTCCGTTTCCTCACCATTGTTCTCCATGGTAATGGAAACGTTCCTAAAGGTTTCTATTTGTCACCGTTGTGACAGGGTTCTGTTGTTTTGATGGAATCCATAGCGCAGTCGACTGCGCTATTGGTTGTGTCAAGAACAATGGAACCCTGTCACAACGTTGACAAACGGAAACCTTTAGCAACGTTTCCGTCACCATGGAGATCAATGGTGAGGGAAACGGAAACAGGTTTCAGTTTGCCGTTCCGTTGAGGGGTTACCCGACAGAAACCTCAGAGGGAACCCCTCAACGGAAGGGCAATGCTGATGTGAACACAGCCTAACATATATGGTAGGCTTAGATACAGGGCTGAAGTGCATGTGTGGTACTGTTTGTTGGACCCTGTATCTAAGCCTAAGGTAGGCTTAGATACAGGGTCCAGCAGACAGTAGTCTTATACAGTATAAGATTACTGTCTGCTGGGGCCCTGTATCTAAGCCTAACACACGGTAGGTTTAAAAGGGATTGTCCAGTCCCTAAACATTCATTGCCTATCCTCAGGAAAGGCTATCAATAGCTGATGGGTCGGGGTCCGACAACCGGGACCCCCGCCAATCAGCTGTTTTGAAGGGGGTGCAGAGCTCGTACGAGCGCTGCTTCCCCTTCAACACAGCTGATTGGCGGGGGTCCCAGGACCCCGACCCATCAGTTCCAGACAGTAATATTAACACACAGACAGTAACATTAATCTTACCCTCCTCGTCAGGTGCAACGGAGGTCCTGACGCCATCCAGGGTCAGGATGCTGTGCGCAGTGTAAAGTGTTGTGACGTCAGGACCGCCACTGCGTGCCGGAAGGAAGAATGTAAGTACTGTCAGTTACTATCGTAGCGGGGGCCCGTGTAGTTTATTACATAGGCCCCAATTACCATAGTAACTTTTCATTGATGTGGTGCGGGGGGCCGCAGGCCCTCCTGGCTTCATGGCCCGGTCACAATTGCGACCGCTGCGAGCCCTATAGTTACGCCACTGCTCTGTTGGGTTTGGTTTTTAAAATGGGGTGATTTATGGGGGTTTGCATTGCATGGGCCCCTCAAAACCAGTTCACAACTGAACTCGTCTCTGTAAAAATAGCCTTTTGAAATTTTAACGTCCTAGAAAAATAAAAGGATGTTCAAAAAACGATGCCAATCTAAAGTAGACATATGGGAAATGTTAATTAGAATTTATTTTGTGCGGTATAACAATCTGTCTTACAAGCAGATACATTTAAATTTAGAAAAATGCAAATTTTTGCAATTTTTGCAATTTTTTGCAAAATGTTGGTGTTTTTCACAATAAAATACTGAATGTATTGAGCTAATTTTACCACTAACTTTAAGTACAATGTGTCACGATAAAACAGTCTCAGAATCGCTTGCATAGGTAAAAGCATTCCAAAGTTATTACCACATAAAGTAACACATCAGATTTGAAAATTGGGGCTACGTCATTAAGGGGTTAAAGAGGACCTACAGTGGTAACAGAACTTTCCATGTCTCATTCCACACCTGACTGTATACCACACTCTACACTTCTTTTATGTATACTGGACTAAGGCCCCATGCAAATGACTGTAGTGGTGTGCATGGCCCGTGATTTGCAGCAAGGGCGGCGGCGGAGCGTCACCCGCGGGCCGCCCACAAATCACGGGCCGTACACATTCATTTCAATAAAGGGAGCGTTCCACAATGAAGCTGTACTGCTTGTCGGGACATCCCATGCTGCCATGCAACATCCTGAAGTTCAAGTCCACGATCATCATGCTGGACTGCAGCCTGGACATGACGTCCTCCCTCAGCTTCCTCTCACTTCCTCTGGTGCACCGCACTCGTCTATCCAAACTGCCCAGCTGGATCACCAAAGATGGAAATACCCAATTTGAAAAGGTGCTGTAGGATTGCTCAGGACGTGTATTTGTAGACTACATGCCGGAGTCCTGTCTCCCAGAAACGCAGCTCATAGATCTGTATACTGTAGATGTGATCCTAATCTCTAAATATCCTTGTATGATGGCACTGCCGTACATCACCGAGCACACTGGATTTACTGGCACCGTTTACGCCACGGAGCCCACAGTACAGATTGGCAGGTTACTCATGGATGAACTGGTTAACTTCATAGAACGGGTGTCGAAGATGCAGTCTGCCGTGTGGAAGTACAAGGACAATCAGAGGCAGCTGCCGGCCCCTTTGAATGACGCTGTTGAGGTGTTGACGTTGCGGAAATGTTATACGATGCAGGAGGTTAACGCTGTACCCAGCAAGATCCAGCTGGTGGGGTATTCCCAGAAAATAGAACTCTTTGGTGCTGTGCAGGTGACGCCGCTCAGTTCTGGTTATGCTCTCGCCAGCTCCAATTGGATCATTCAGTCCCATTATGAAATAATTCATTTCAATAAGCCTGGACCGCAAAATGCAGCCGTAGTAAGAAATGTCCTATCTTTTTGCAGTTCAGGCTCTCGAGCAATGCACGGACCGTGGAAACCACAGTTGTGTGAATGGACCCATAGAGATGAATGGGACCGCAATTCACCCGCAGATTTGCCGGTGAATTTCGGCCGCAAAAACACGTTAGTGTGCATGAGGCCTTACTATTTGAACTGCTGCCTTGTCTGTGCTTTAAAAAAGCCTCCATCTTGATTCTTAGATTTCCCCGGATTTCTTTTCCTCTCTGCTTTGCGATCAATTCCATGATGGTTCAGCACAGCATCACATGAACATACTTGCCAACAGTCCCGAATTTGCCGGAACTGTCCTGAATTTATAGAGACAGTCACCGGCAAATTACTGTCCCGGGACTTTTTCCTGGCAACTGCTATATTCAATTGTATCTGCGTTCTCATTGCACAGATACAATTGAATACTATGGCAGAGCAGGAAACTATCCGCTTCCTGCTCTGCCATTCACTCCTCCTGGAGTGCCGGAATCCTCGGCCAAAGCGTTGCCGATGCCCTGGCCGTGGATTTCGCTCATAGACGGAGCCCCTGACTTCACTGTCCATATAAGGGCAGTGATGTCAGGGCAGGGTACCTCATGCAGTGGAATCCCAGCCAAAGCATTGCCGATGCTCTGCCTCGGATTCCGCTCATAGACGGAGCCCCTGACTTCACTGTCCATATAAGGGCAATGATGTCAGGGCAGGGCACCTCCTGCAGCGGGATCCCTGGCCAGTGCATTGCCGATGCTCTGCCTCGGATTGCGTTTATAGACGGAGCCCCTAACTTCACTGTCCATAAAAGAGCAGTGAAGTCAAGGCAGGGCACCTCCTGCAGCGGAATCCCTGGCCAGAGCATTACCGATGCTCTGCCTCGGATTCTGCTCATAGACGGTGCCCCTGACTTCACTGTCCATACATGGACAGTGATGCCAGGGGCTTCCCCAGAAAAGTAGTCCCAGAGCAGAGACTATGCTAGCGCTCTGAGACTCCTGCTCCGAGGAAGCCCCTGACATCACTGTCCATATATGGACAGTATGTCAGGAGCAGAGCAGGAGTCCCAGGCAGAGTGCTAGAAGTGGATCTGCTCCGGGACTCTGGCTGGGGAAGCCCCTGACATAACTGTCCATATATGAACAGTGATGTCAGGAGCAGAGCAGGAGTCCCAGGCAGAGTGCTAGTAGCACTCTCCTCTGGGACCACGGCTCTAAGGTTTCCCCTGATATCACTGTCCATATATGGACAGTGATGTCAGGAGCAGAGCTGGAGTCCTAGGCAGTGCTAGTAGCTCTGTGTCCGGGACTCCTGCTCTGTTGTTGCCCCTGACATCACATTCAGGTCCAGGAGGACCCCCTGACGTCAATGTCTATGGACAGTGATGTCAGGGGCTTCTCCTGCAGAGACCCCTGCCAAAGCGTGGCATCTACAGGGGGGGGCTGTGTGGCATCAAGTAGAGGTGGGCTGTGTGGGATCAAGTACAGGGGGCTGTGTGGCATCATCTATGGGGTGCTATGTGACATAATCTACAGGGAGGGCTGTGTGGCTCTATCGACAGGGAGGGCTGTGTGGCTTTATCTACAGGGGGGCTGTATGCCACCATCTACAGGGGGCTGTCTGGCATCATCTACAGGGGGCTGCGTGGCTCTATCTACAGGGGAGGCTGTGTGGTGACCTACAGGGGGCTGTGTGGCTCTATCTACAGGGGGCTGTGTGGCTCTGTCAACAGGAGGCTGTGTGGCTCTATCTACAGGGCAGATGTGTGGCTCTATCTACAGGGGGCTATGTGACACTATCTACAGGGTGCTGTGTGGCACTGTCACGTTGGGTGTGCGTGGACCCACTGGGCCGTACCGCCTTGACGGTATGGCAGCTGAACCCAGAACCTAGAGGTGAACTGGACCCCCCATTCAGACACAATATGCTGCGGCAAGCCGTGCAGGCGGAAGATGTGTTGGATGAAAAGGTTTGCCAGTTGAGGAGCAGAAGTAAGGCCGGTCTGAGGAACGAAGTAGGCCATTTTCGAAAATCGATCCACCGCCACCCAGACAGTACTGCATCCTGCAGAGAGAGGCAGGTCAGTAATAAAGTCCATAGCTATATGCTGCCAGGGAGCATCGGGCACCGGATGGAGCAGACCAGCAGGTCTTGTTAGCTGCACACACTGAGCAGGAATAAACAAAGTCCATAATGTCTTTGGGCAGTGTGGGCCAGCAGAAATGACGGGCAATCAGGTCTCGGGTCTTACGGGTACCTGCGTGACCTGCCAGTCTAAAGCAGTGTCCCCAGCGGAGGATTCTCCCTCTGTCAGCCAGGCGCACAAAGGTCCTCCCCGGAGACTTGCCCTTGGAACCTCTCTGGAACAGGAGTGCACCAGAACCGACGGATGAGGCGTCCACCTCCAACGAGAACTGTCGAGAAACATCTGGATGATGGAGGATAGAGGATGACGTGAAGGCTCTCTTCAGGCTATTGAATGCGGACTCTGCCTCAGGAGTCCAAACCTTGGCGTTCATGCCCTTCTTTGTGAGGTTAAAGATAGGAGATGTCAGTGAGAAGTTTGGAATGAACTGTCTATAAAAATTGGCGAATCCCAGAAAGCACTGTATGGCCCTCAAGCCTTGAGAACGTGGCCATTCCAGGACTGACTTTACCTTTTCAGGATCAATCTTGAGACCTCTATTCGAGACGATGTAGCCCAGGAAGGGTAGAGCATCTTTCTCAAACACGCACTTCTGCAACTTGGCGTACAGACGATTCTCCCTTAACCGTAGTAGAACTTGACGGACATGTCTCTGATGAGTCATAGGATCTGGAGAAAAAATCAAGATGTCATCAAGATAGGCCACAACACAAACATAAAGGAGGTCACGGAAGATGTCATTAACGAACTCCTGGAAGTCCACAGGAGCATTACACAGGCCGAAGGGCATTACTAGATATTCATAGTGTCCATCACGGGTGTTAAATGCAGTCTTCCATTCATCACCCCGGCGAATCCAGATTAGGTTGTAAGCCCCACACAGGTCTAGTTTGGAAAAAGTCTTGGCACCACGTATATGATCAAACAGTTCAGAGATCAGTGGCAACGGATACTTATTTTTCACCGTGATCTGGTTGAGACCCCGGTAGTCAATACAAAGATGCAGGGAACCATCCTTTTTCTCGACGAAGAAGAACCCAGCTCCTGCCGGGGAGGAAGACTTCCGTATGAAGCCCCTCTCCAAGTTCTCCGAAAGGAACAGTGTCATCACAAATAATTTTTTTTATATGTTAAAGATGTTAGTGGTTTAATAAAAACGTTTATATTCATTTGTGTGTTTGTGTTTTACTGTTTCTTATTTTTACACTTTTTCTTCCCTATGGGGGCTGCCATTTTTTTTTCCATTTCTGTGTGTGTCGATTAACGACACACACAGACATGGAATACGGCAGCCACAGTCCCATAGGGACTGCGAACGGCTCCCGTCCCATTGACTGCCGTGTACGGCGTCTGTGTGGGAACTGCGCATGCGCCGCTCCCACACAGTCCTATTCGAAATTGGCGCCGTCCGGCGCCATTTTCCTGTGGACCGGAAGTCGCGGCCGGACAGTAATATTACTACTTCCGGTCGCGGCTTCCGGACTTGTGCACATGGAACAGCGGCAGCAAACGGAGCGGACGGGCCGGAGGGAGCCGCGGCGGCAGGAGCAGGTAAGAGATTTCAATGTATGTTAGTGTTTGTGTGTGTTTACTACTGTATGTAAACCTACTACACTGTGGGTTACCTCAAAAAATGGCGACACACAGTGTAGGAGGTTAAACCTTTCAAACCCCTCGTTTATCCCGGCACTAGCCAGGATAAAGGAGGGGGGGATGCTGAGAGCTCACTAGAGCGAGGGCTTTTAACCCAATGTTGCAATGCTGCAATTTTGGGAACTAGCTCCATCTAGTGACCAAAAATGGGTAGTATTATAAATTAGAAATAATTTATAATATTTCCTGACTCGCGAAAAAAATAAAAAAAATTTGAACAATGTTTAATCACCCACACACTAAATGTTTCATTTTTAAAAAAAAAACATGTTTTTCTGGCAACACATTCCCTTTAAAGGGAATGTGTTGCCAGCAAAACATGTTTTTTTTTTTTAGTTAAACAATTAGTGTGTAGGTGATTAAACATTGTTCTAATTTTTTTTATTTTTTTCACGAGTCAGGAAATATTATAAATTGGATTCAATTTATAATATTTCCCAGCACTGGTCACTAGATGGAGCAATTCCCAAAATTGCAGCATTGCATGTGGTAAAGCAACCACATTGCTTTATGCTGCAAAATTGGGAAAAAATCCCTCGCTCTAGTGAGCTCTCAGAATCCCCCCCTCCTTTATCCTGGCTAGTGCCGGGAGAAACGAGGGGTTTGAACGGTCTAACCTCCTACACTGTGTGTCGTCATTTTTTGAGCTAACACACAGTGTAGAAGGTTTACATACACTAGTAAAACACACTGAAACACGAACATACATAGAAATCACTTACCTGCTCCAGTCGCCGCCGCTCCCTCCGGTCCGTCCGCTCCGTCTGCTGCCGCTGCTCCATGTGCACAAGTCCGGAAGCCGCGACCGGAAGTAGTAATCTTACTGCCCGGCCGCGACTTCCGGTCCACAGGAAAATGGCGCCGGACGGCGCGCATTTCAAATCGGACTGTGTGGGAGCGGCGCATGCGCCGTTCCCACACACACGGCGTACACCATAGTGGATGGAACGGGCCCCGTTCGCAGTCCCTATGGGACTGGAGCTGCCGTATTCCATGTCTGTATGTGTCGTTAATCGACACATACAGAAATGGAAAAAAAAATGGCAGCCCCCATAGGGAAGAAAAAGTGTAAAAATAGAAAAAAGTAACACACAAACACACAAATAAATATAAACGTTTTTAATAAAACCCTAACATGAGCCTGATACCGATCCTTCCTCATCTGAGCAGGAACAATCGGACTCAGAGTTTGGTAGAAATCCACCCAGAAGAGGTCAGGGAGGGAACGAAACTGGTAGATACCAGACCCGTCAAAACTTTAGAGGCAGAGGCAGAGGAAAGAGTCAGCATCGTGGTGGTTTTTTAGCCAAGAACCACCCGATCTCAGACTACCTTTTGCGAGACAGAAGGGAGCTATAGGAACTTCAGTAGGGAACAGTGATAGACTCCAGATAGTGAACCTCTCCACACGTAATCTCACAGGAGAGGAGGTGGAGGTACTCAGCAAGGGCCTCTCATTTGTCCCAACCAATAAATTCAATCTTTTCACGTGGGTTAAGGACCTCAACCTCTTTGCCAGGAAACTTAAGTGGAAAAAGTTTTTCAAGATGCATAACAAACGGCAATGCCTTGAATTAGGAATCATGGAAGAAGATCTCCCACATTTTAGACTGCTGGAGGATCTATGGGAGGAGGGTCACAGGGAGGAGGGCAAGGGCCCATTTACAGAGCTAAGGGTCCCGTCAACCAAATATGCACCCCTTAGTGACAACACCCCCATTGATGTTTTTGTTAAGGTAGTGGAGGACCAACTTAAATTAATCAATCAAAAGGAGCATGGCTCTAACTTTTCCACTAGAGAGATGGCAGCTCTGTTATCTCTAGAGAGGGATGACAATATCATTATAAAACCCTCTGACAAAGGGGGGAATATAGTGGTGATGAATCGATCACAATATAGCAGGATGTGCCACGATATTTTGGATGATCATAACTGCTATGGGGTCCTTACCAGTAACCCGATGACCACCTTCAAAGAGAAATTAAAGGACATCCTTGGTCCGGCGAAATCGGATAACCTTATCAATGATAGGGAAATGAAATTCATTCTAACAGAGTACCCACAAACGGCAACGTTTTATAGCTTACCTAAGGTACATAAGGGGGTGAACCCGTTGAAGGGTCGTCCCATTGTATCGGGGATTGAGAGCCTCACACAAAACGCTAGCCTGTACCTTGATCAGGTGCTTAGGCCGTTCGTTGTGTCCCTGCCATCTTATGTGAGGGACACAATGGATGTGCTGAGAAAGCTTGAGGGTATACGCTGCGATGGTGAGACTCTATTGGCATCTCTTGACGTTGAGTCACTTTATAGCTCCATTCCACATAATCAGGGGTGTAGAGCTATTGAACACTTCCTGATGGATAAAGGGATACAATACCAGGCCCACAATAAATTTGTGATTGAACTACTCAGGTTTGTCCTAGAACACAACTTCTTTTTATTTGATCAGAAGATCTACCATCAACTCAGAGGAGTAGCTATGGGTAGTCCATGTGCACCCACCTTTGCCAACCTATATCTGGGTTGGTGGGAAAAAGAGGTTGTGTTCAGTGAGTTGATGGACAAATGGTCATCATCTATCTTGCTCTGGCTGAGATTTATAGATGATGTCCTTATCCTTTGGACAGGGACCAGGGAGGAATTTAAGGAATTTGTGGAGATCTTGAATGCCAATGAATTAGGTCTTTTCTTTACATCTGAGATTCAAGACACTAGGATCACCTTTCTGGACATTACGATCTCTAAGACGGACATGGGGATTCTGGAGACCAATATGTATCGCAAGGAGACGGCGACCAATAGCCTACTACGGTGGGAAAGCTGGCACCCTTCTAACCTAAAGAGAGGGATACCAAAGGGCCAATACCTCAGGGCACGGAGGAATTGCTCTACTATTACCGATTTTAGGATATCCGCACGTGATCTAGAGAACAGATTTAGACATAGGGGATACCCCAGGGATGTGTTGAGAGGGGCATATCAGAATGCACTTGGGTGCAATAGAGAGGACCTGCTTAACCCAAAACCGAGGGAAACAAATGAAGAACAAATCAGGGTCATTGGTACTTTTGACTCGGCCAACAGAGAGGTCAGGGAAGTGCTCAAACGCTTCTGGGGCATTCTTAAGGCAGATCCAGATGTGGGGGCCATTGTTGGGGATGCCCCGCTCATTACCTATAGAAGGGGACGTAATCTCAGGGACCGACTGGTCCATAGCCATTTACAACCGATGACACCGTGTAGTACCTGGCTGGTTAACAGTACCAAAGGGACATACAGATGTGGAACATGCAAAGCCTGTGTGTCCATATTATGTAGTAAGAACTTCACGAGCACCCAAACTGGTAAAACCTTTGACAACAGGTCATTCATAAACTGCAAAACAAAGGGCATTGTTTACTTGATTACCTGTAAGTGTGGCCTACAATATGTGGGTAAGACCAAAAGGGAATTTAGGAGAAGGATTCGGGACCACATTGGGGATGTCAGAAGGAAAGTGGACACCCCGGTATCAAGACACGTGTGGTCCTGCCATGATGGGGATGCTACTGCCCTTGTCTTCCAGGGAATAGAACATGTGAGACCCCTCCTGAGAGGTGGGGACCTGGATAAGAAGATATTACAAAAAGAGGCAGAATGGATTTTTAGAATGCAGACAATTAACCCTCATGGCATTAACGAACAAATCTCTTATTCTTGTTTCCTTTAATCACATAATGTGACCCTATGGCTTGCTGGGTCATGTAGGGAGTCTTCCATATTTACAATATATGCCACTCCTGGGTATTTGTGGATCAATCGGCCCTTGTCCTCCATGCACACCATGCGTTTTTGAACGCGTTTTTCCGCGTTTCTCACATGTTCTAGCTCTCCCGGCTCTTCTGACTCAGTATACTCCTACTTCTGATTTTGATACCACTTGAGTATGCTACCAGTTGATTCTTCCTGTGTACCACTGGTCAGTGGGCGCGAGTTGTGCCTGTGCGTGCGATCTTCTAAGGTAAACTGGGACGGGATGATTAACATTGTGGATCCCCCATAACTTGTACCTAGCATACCTTTTCGGCGATGCTATATACGCTGTCTGGATGTATCTG
This sequence comes from Rhinoderma darwinii, assembly GCF_050947455.1. Taxonomy (NCBI): domain Eukaryota; kingdom Metazoa; phylum Chordata; class Amphibia; order Anura; family Rhinodermatidae; genus Rhinoderma; species Rhinoderma darwinii. Next base: position 148,462,053 of record NC_134689.1, read on the forward strand.
TGATCCCTGGCTGACGTCTGGGATAATAGGACACTAACTGTGTCACGTTCGAGAGCGTTGTCTCCTACTAAGACGGCTCTCATGAGGACTCACCTCTCCCAATGTACTTACACGGCCTGGTTCTTTTACACTGCCGTGTATTACATTAACTGTATTCGTATGTGTATTGCTGTCGACTGACAGTTCAGGAGCCGCGTCTAGCGTCCCCTAGTTACTATGGACGCGTTCGGCGTTCAGGAACCCTCACTGGTTGCTAGGTCCGGGGGAGCCGCCTCCGGCACGTCACAGGCTGTCGTGTAGGACGCGGATTGGTGGCTTCCCCCGGGGACGACCTTTTGAGGGTGGGCTCTCAGCCTTTTAAACCATGGGTCTTTTCGGCGCGTGTACGGACAGTGTATTAGAGCCGTGCATGCGCCTGGAGGCTAATAATCAGCACATGAACAGTGCTATCCAGTGCTGTAACATTGCAACCATTGAAACACTTTAGAATTTAACTACAATTTATATCTATGAATCCCTGAGGAAACATCACCTTAAGTGTGATGAGGAAACGCGTAGGATCTGTATAGATAGTGATTTTTGGCAAGGATTTAGCGGAATTTATACTATTAGCAGGGGAAGTGCTATTTAGGTGTGAGATACATCATTCACTCTGAACCATTTTCTCTTGTCGCTAATCGCTTGCTTATGCCTGGTCTGGTATCAGTGGCTGGTTGAGCCACAATTTTATAAATACTATTAATAAACTTTACATTTTAATCGTTCTTTCAGGCGGTGAACTATATTTAACAATATTGGAACGACATTCATTATCAATTTTTCAGTGAATCTCCTAACATAAAACTGATCTAAAAAAAAAAATTTTGGTGACACTATTCCTTTAAGATAGGCGGACATGGACAGAGTCTCTGGCAAGGAGATAGGATACACCCTACCACTGGGAAAGTATGCACCAGGAATCAGCTCGATAGGCTGGTGTGGGGGCAGCGTCTCCGTCTCCCTCTTGCTGAAGACATCCGAAAATGCAGCATAATGACCATGCAATCCTGCCAATGACCGAGGCAGAGGAGGCTGAGCCGACCAAATCTGTACCAGGCAACGGTTGTGACACTCGGGACCTCACTGGAGAACCTCTCCAGAGTTGGAGTCCAGGACTGGGGCATGTAGTCGAAGCCAAGGCAGGCCCAGTAGCTCGGGGTTAACGGCCTTGGACAAGACAAATGACAGAAGCACGGAGTGGAGAGCTCCCACGGAGCCTCAGCGGCTTGGTCACAGCTATAACTGGGTCTGGCAGAGGTAGTCCATTTACCGATGCAACCATCAACAGCCTCTCTAGAGGGGTTGTGGGCAATTGGAGAAGATCCACCAGGTCTCTACGAATGAAATTAGCAGCGGATCCAGAGTCCAGATTCGCAGAGACTCGATGCGTTTTCTCGCCGGACACTATCGTCACGGGTATGGACAATTTAGACGGAAGTCCTTATTTACCCAAGGTTGTCTCTCCTACCAACCCTAGGCTTTGGGGCTTTTGGGGACGCAGACGCACAAGATGGCTTCCGAGGCCGCAATATAGACTTAGTCCTTAGGAGGATCGGCATCAGAGGACAGCAGGGGTTGCTGCAAAGTAGGGACCGGACTAGGAAGGCCTCCCTCCCGATGAGCTTCTTGGAGCCATTCTCGGATCCTTATATCAATCCGGGCGGGCCAGAAGGATGAGGTCATCCAGCGTAGACGGTAGATCTTGAGCGGCAAGCTTGTCCTTAATCCTAGGAGACAGTCCCTGCCAGAATGTAGCCACCAGGGCCTCATTGTTCCACAACAGTTCTCCTGCCAGGGTGCGGAAGTGGATGGCGTACTCGCCCACGGAGGTGTCTCCTTGGCGTAGGTTCAGCAAGGACCCTGCTGCAGACGAGACTCGTCCAGGCTCCTCAAACACTGTGGGAAATGTCCGGAGGAACCCCTGGAAGTCACGGGTCTCCGGTCCTTGTCTCTCCCAGATAGGATTCGCCCATGCAAAGGGCCCTGCCAGGGAGGAGAGAGATGATGAATGCAACCCTTGCGCGATCAGACGAAAATGCCCTTGCATACAGGCTGAAGTGGATCTGGCACTGGTTCAAAAATCCATGACAGTTCCTTGCATCTCCATCGTAGAAAAACGATGATCCACACCACCAGCAGGTGTAGTCTGAGGATCAACACTGCCAGGAGGTGTAGTAGGAGGACCGGCAGCTTGCGCCTCCTGCCGACGTGCGAGAATGTTTAAGGCCTGGAGGAGTTGGTCCTGTCGAGATCGGAGGTCCAGCATATCCGTCCGCATCTCTTGTGACGTCATCTTGGTCTTGGATCAGACGAGCGGGGTCCATGGCCTGAGCGTACTGTCACGTTGGGTGTGTGGACCCACTGGGCCGTACCGCCTTGACGGTATGGCAGCTGGCCAACAGGACGCAGGTCACAGTCTATAGTTCGTATAGTGTACCTGTGGCAGCTTGGACAGTAGCAATGACAGGCTCGGCTGGGACCTAGGCAGCAGGCAGATGTCAGGCGTGGTGTAGCAAGAAAGGAGTGGAATACAGCACAGCATGACTACAGCTCCGCACGGCACTTGACCTGGTAGCACGGGATACAGGAACGGGGAACACTGGAAACTGGAAAACACTAGGAGACCAACAACGCTCAGGCAAGGGAGGAAGGGGCTGAACCCTTCTTATAGTCCAGGGTACTCATGGGCTAATTTTAACATTAACTTCAGGTGCGCACGCTGGGATCTGGCCGAGGTAAGCGGAAGTGAGCGCTGGCGTCTCCTGAGCAGGAGACTGGGGCCAGCGCTCGCAGACCCATGGCTGCGGCCGTCAGGAGGTGAGTGAGCCTGACGGCCTGCGGTCATGGACTTGACAGGCACTATCTACATGGGGCTGTGTGGCCCTATCTACAAGGGGGCTGTGTGGCACTATCTACAAGGGGTCTGTGTGGTACTATCTACAAGTGGGCTGTGTGGCACTATCTATAGGGGATCTGTGTGGCACTATCATCTACAGAGGGCACTGTGGCACTATCTACAGGGGGCACTGTGGAATTATCTACAGGAAGTAGTGCGTGGTAATAACTACAAGGAGCAATGTGTGGCAATATCTACAGGGAGCAGTGTGTGGCAATATCTGCAGGAGGGCCCTGTGGCATTATCTACTGGGAGCAGTGTGGAAATATCTGCAGGGGAGCCATATGCATTATCTACAGGGAGCAGTGCGTGACACTATCTACTGGGGGCAGTGTGGAGCCCCATCTATAAGTATACTGAGTATGGCACTATCTACGCTGGTTTTTACACTACCAGTAGTTGTCAGCACATATCGTCTAGCCCTAGTGATATAATGGCTACCAAAATAGTTGTCAGCCAAATTAGTGCAGAAATGTTTGTTCGTTTATTTGTATGCACACATTCTGGAAAGCCATGCCCCATCAGATAAGACACAACCCACAAAAGACGCCACACCCTAAGTGTCCCTGGAAATAAAATTGGATTAGGTTGAGTGGAGACTTTCTGCTGCACTATTGCCCCCATGTCTGAACTTATCCTAACAAAAAAGAAAAGATGACATTTTACAGCAGGCTCCCAGAAAATAGTGCATTTTATGTTATGAGCTCATTTTTCTGGAGTAATATTTTTGAAGGGATTTTTCTAACTTTCCAGACTTTAATCAACTTCTTTGGCCCTGGTGTGTCATATATAGGGATCAATTTAAACAATCAATTTAAAAAACACGAATTTTTGTAGTTAAACGGCGCAGCTTTCAGCCACCGTTTCGTGAAGTGCTTCTTGCCGCGTTTTACAGGTCATGTATTCTATTGAAAAGGGAGGCTTAAAACACGTGAAAAAAAACCGCATCCAAAACACATCAAAATACACATATTTATTTAAAAAAACAGCTTAAAAAAATCTGTGTTGTCGTCGTTGGTTTATTTTAGCCTGCGTATGAACGTGGCGCATTCACATTGTAGCTTATCACCGATTCTGTAAAAACCGTGACATTTTGCTGCAATTAAGTAGTAATGGTGGCAATAAACTGCGACTTGACCGCTTCTTGTGAATCTTCCCTAATGTTCACATACACTTTTACATGGACGTGGGGTTGGTAAAGATCTCTATGGACGTACCGAACATCATTCAATGGGTGAGTAAAAACTAAAAATCAGTTCCATTCATCTGAACGGTGTTGTTTTGGCGGCAAGCACAAGGATTTCTGCAAGTCCCATTCAAATGAATGGGACAGTCGCAGAAATTTCTCCAACAAAATCTGCCGTGTGTGATGAGATACAAAATTTCTGACCGGATATTCCGTGCTGTGTTTACAGTAGCAGTCTAGTGATAAAACGTCATCACAGGAAGCCCGCTCTACAGGACAGCCGGAAGAGCAGCGACGCATTGCTATGGGAAAGCCAGGAGAGGAGAGTATAGTTTTTTTTTCAGGTTGGCCATTTTTAGCAACAGTCAATCCAGCAGAATATCCACACCAAATGAAAGCACCATTTAGTGCAAATATCCAGCTGGATTTCCCTGCGAGTTTTCCGCCGTGTATCCGACCTATGGGAACATACAATACGAGGCCTTATTCACACGAGCGTGTCCAATTTGCATATGCAAAAAAACGGAACTTTTGATCCATATAAATGTCTGTGTTGCGTCCCTTTTTCTCCTCTGAATGAACTTCCTGGTTTCACTTTTTTTTTTGCATTTCTTTAGCAACTGCGCCGTGAAAAGCGAACACCACACGGATGTCGTACGGTTGCTGTCCTTTTTTCATGCACCCATAGACTTTAATGGGCGCGCCTGGTCCTAAAAAACAAAACAGAATAGGGCATGCTGTGAGTTTCTCGCAACGGCCACACACGAATAGACCCATTCGAGAAAAAGTTTGTGCCAACCCTCCACAGCCATCAGTGAGCAGAAGGCAGCAACATTGGCACTTACTAGGAGACCACTGCTAACCTCTATTCAGCCAGTGTAACACGGGCAGGCACTAGTGAGGGTAACACATTCCCAGGATCCCTCACTGTGCTTTATACAGCGCTTGGGGCGGTTATCACCCAAATACAACACAATAGGACATATTCACACCCCTCGCTGTTCCCTCCCTTGTAGTGCGACTGAGACTCTACTGAGCGGCCTGAGCGGAGGAGCCGTGTTGATCACTGGGAAATGTAGTTCCAGTCAGTCAGCTACGTGCACTAGTTTACCTAATGACATCACTTGCTTAGGACTCCGTTTCCCAGAGTGCCGCGCTGTGTGGCATGGCGGACAGCAATGACTGCGGAGTTTGATGAAGAAGTGGTGTTTGAGGTGGGTGACAATAGCCGCTTTTGTGTTGTCTACCAGTCTGTGGGTGTATGCCCAGGACACTGCGCCCCCGTAGAGTTATTCCTGAGGAATACACCGAGGAGCAGCCCCGGGGCTATTTCTTGTAGGAGCTGTATAATCTAAATGACAGGTGAAAGATCTTTGTCACGCCGCTTGTATACCATGTGTGTACGTATGAGTTGTGGACTTCTAGAGGATCATTCACCTGACATTGGACTTGTTAGAAGCCACGTTAAGTATTTCACTACCGTTATTGCTCCAGAGATCAATGTGTTAATTTCACATGACTATCTCTGCTAGTGATAATTGTCATTTAGTGCTGCTGACGGTTTGACATCCATTGTATGTGTTACCTTTTTACTTTCCCACCCCACAACTAGCTGCCACAATCTGGGATGGCGTTGTCTAAATTGGACAATTCCTTTAAGATCGGCACTGATCAAATGAACGGTTTATATTTTTCAATAATGGATAGTTTGTCTGATACACTATACATACAAATATATATAAGGCGCGCACAAGCAACCCCCCTTAAAAGACTCCTCAATAAAATAAAAACACCAACACATTTATTTTTGGCAAAATTGTTGCGTGCGACATCTTCATTTAACAAACCACTCAAAAATACAGCGTAGGGGGTAGCCTGCCGATCACAACATAACACTCCCAAAGCTGAAGCCCGCCTGCCCCCGCTTCCAGTCCTGCTCGCCTGCCAGGACTCCTCAGGGAGCTGCCGGACCTCCATCTGGCCTTAGTGGCTGCCCAGGCCCAATACGCCCTGGGGACCTGTCGCATAGCTATTGTGTAGCGATCTGGCCAAACACAACACAAACGGTTGGGTCCTCTGTAAGTATTGGCCCTAGTACTTCCTGGCCTCCCTTAAAAGGCCACCTTTTCCTGATATTATGCCTACCTTCCCCTAGGTGAGACACCTTACCACCACCAAACTCCCTTCCGCCAATGGCCGTGCGACCATTGCCACTTTCTCCTGCCCTACCTGCTCATCATCCTCTAAACCCTACTTGCTGTACTTGAGATGCATGGCCCCCCTTATGGATCCTTGGGCTAAAGCTGGCCATACGCTTTAGATAGCTGTCGGATGACCGCTATTCCTCCCGACTCCCCCATACACACGCATGCTTGGCAGTGCATGTGTTCACAATAAGGGGAAAGCTACTAAAGAATAAGAGGATCCTCCTCAGCCTTGACATCTGTTGATGGGGAGATAAGGAGACCACCATACACATTAGATGATCGACAAGTTTGGCTGACGTGCATCTAATGTGTGTGGCCAGCTGAAGTCACTGATAATATAAATAAAACACTAACCGTATATTTTGCATTGACTGATATGGCCAGGTATTGTTAACTCCTATATAAAGCTATCAATCGAGAAAAATCATATCGCAATTGAAGCGATGATTATCATTGTGACCACAGCCAACGGGTTTATCTTCATGTTTGTGACCACTATAGAAGTCATATGATTATCACCAGTTCACAAATCCACCATGCAGCTCCAAATGGTCCAAGTGATGGATCTTGTCCAGTTCATCCTCATTTGACCGATTTGAACAATGATCCTAAAGCTTGATTTCCATTTCTAGCAGCATGCATGAACATTCAAGCGTATATCATTGTACAGCATGTATATTGCAGCCTGCGTTAGGCCGGGTTCCCACGGGTCGTATATATGCCGCGTAAAACGACGCAACGTATCCAACTTAGAGCCCGCAGCACATTCCGTCCCAAAAACCGCACCACGTTCTGGTGCAGTTTTTCAGATGGAATTGCCGCTGTGGAAAGCAGCGCTAAAAAACCCCAAACATTCATACTCACCCTGGCTGTAACCACGGCGACGCGTTCCTTAAAGCCTGGCCTCCTGGGATGACTTTTTATCCCATGTGACCGCTGCAGCATGTGATTGGCCGCAGCAGTCACATCATCCCTGAAGGCCGGGCTGGATGCAGGAGCAGAGAGTCCTGAGTAAATATGAGAGTCCACCGCTATAGTCGCAACACTTGGCTATTTGATGCAGGTTTTACATCACCCGTTAAATTCAATGGGGAAAACCCGCAACAGAAAACGCAGCATAAATTGACATGCTGCGGAATTAAAATCCCCACCACAAGTCAATCCATGAACTTTTTCGCTGTAGCATTGGCATGAGATTTTCTAAATCTCATACACTTTGCTGCTACTGTAAATGCTGCGGAATTTCCATACAGAATTCAGTTGCAGAAATTCTGCAGTGTTTACGCTACGTGTGAACCCGGCCTTATAGTCCCGAGCTGCATTCACAGTTCTGCTTGTTTTTATTGGAAACATTCGACAAGCTTTCCGTCAGACACATCCCTAAAAGCTTGGCTGAGCTCCTGCAATGCAGTGAGACAGTAAGGGTATGTGCACATGATAACTGCAATTACGTCTGAAATTACGGAGCTGTTTTCAGGAGAAAAGTGCTCCTGAATTTCAGACGTAATTGTTCGTACTCGCGTTTTGCAGCGGCGTCTTTTACGGACGTAATTTGGAGCTGTTCTTCATTGGAGTCAATGAAAAACGGCTCCAATTATGTCCCAAGAAGTGTCCTGCACTTCTTTTGACGAGGCTGTATTTTTACGCGCCGTCTTTTGACAGCGACGCGTAAAATGACAGATTATCGGCACAGTACGTCGTAAAGCCCATTGAAAGTAATGGGCAGATGTTTGCCGACGTATTGGAGCCGTTTTTCAGACGTAATCGAGGCGTAATACGCCTCCATTACGTCTGAAAATAGGTCGTGTGAACCCAGCCTTAGATTTTCCTACGTAAGATTACTGTATGGACTAGACTTCCCAGAACACAAATCACCTGTGCAGACAGAGAATACAGCTCTGAAGCCAGCAGATCTGTGGATACAACTCTGGTCTATAATACCGGCTGTAATTTAGGATCAGTACAAGATAAGTACTTGATTGATGAAAATGGTGAGTGTTACTGCAAATACTCCTTCACCGGTCAATATTTATTGTAGTAGTAATAATAGGCATTCTTCTAACCTGTTCTCTCCAGCTGTAGCAGTATGACATTTCCCAGTATGCCCTGTCAGCTGCTGACCACGGTTCCATACCTTCAAAATTCTTAAAGCGTAACTAAACGTTCAATCAACTTTTTATTTTCTAGCAGCATGTGTAATATAAATATATTTTGTAATATACTTTATTAATGAATTTGGGCTCCTTTTTGTGTTATATGTGTTTTAAATGGCCACTCTGACACTTTTTTACCACATTTTATTTCTTGTATTTCTCCTGTTGCTAGCAGAAATCCGTACATTGTTTGAATGTATCGGTGTACGGATTCTGCTGCCTAGGAGTACGGGTGGGTGGTGGCCCCATCCTGACGTCAGATGTGCACGCCCCCATCGTGACGTCAGGAAGATCTCTGCCTCTATACACCACACAGTTCTCTAGCAGCAGTCCCCCCCCTCCCCCTCCCCTAATCACCCTTCCGTCCTGTCTTCTCTTCCCTGCACTTGCCAGGGAAAGTGAAAAGAAAACTCTGATTCCTTTCTTCTGGAGTGTGCAGAGATATTTACATCTCTGTATATAATGTGTTGTGCTGTGCATAGCTGAGTGCACACTCACAGTATTATAGCTCAGTGCTCGCTCACAGTATTATAGCTCAGTGCTCGCTCACAGTATTATAGCTCAGTGCTCGCTCACAGTATTATAGCTCAGTGCTCGCTCACAGTATTATAGCTCAGTGCACGCTCACAGTATTATAGCTCAGTGCTCGCTCACAGTATTATAGCTCAGTGCTCGCTCACAGTATTATAGCTCAGTGCTCGCTCACAGTATTATAGCTCAGTGCTCGCTCACAGTATTATAGCTCAGTGCTCGCTCACAGTATTATAGCTCAGTGCTCGCTCACAGTATTATAGCTCAGTGCACGCTCACAGTATTATAGCTCAGTGCACGCTCACAGTATTATAGCTCAGTGCTCGCTCACAGTATTATAGCTCAGTGCTCGCTCACAGTATTATAGCTCAGTGCTCGCTCACAGTATTATAGCTCAGTGCTCGCTCACAGTATTATAGCTCAGTGCTCGCTCACAGTATTATAGCTCAGTGCACGCTCACAGTATTATAGCTCAGTGCTCGCTCACAGTATTATAGCTCAGTGCTCGCTCACAGTATTATAGCTCAGTGCACGCTCACAGTATTATAGCTCAGTGCACGCTCACAGTATTATAGCTCAGTGCTCGCTCACAGTATTATAGCTCAGTGCTCGCTCACAGTATTATAGCTCAGTGCTCGCTCACAGTATTATAGCTCAGTGCTCGCTCACAGTATTATAGCTCAGTGCTCGCTCACAGTATTATAGCTCAGTGCTCGCTCACAGTATTATAGCTCAGTGCTCGCTCACAGTATTATAGCTCAGTGCTCGCTCACAGTATTATAGCTCAGTGCTCGCTCACAGTATTATAGCTCAGTGCTCGCTCACAGTATTATAGCTCAGTGCACGCTCACAGTATTATAGCTCAGTGCTCGCTCACAGTATTATAGCTCAGTGCTCGCTCACAGTATTATAATTTTTTGCGAAAGTTTAGCTACGCTTTAATGTCACCCTGAAAAATAATGTTGCATACGCCTCTCCCCATAGTCTGTTTCTTACTGTAAACGTGAAAATCTTTGCATATTAATGCCTAGCATAGATGGAACAAGTATTTCTAGAACCATAGTAGAGTGCAGTATGTTGGACTGACTGACAGGTCATTTCCATGTCATTTCCATGCTTCATAAATCTGTGCATGTTGAGGTAAGCTGTGAATGCAAAGCACCTATGTGTACATTATAGTTTATTGGTGTCCTTTACAGTCTACCTGTATATCATTTCATAGTTTGAGTTTATTTGGCCCCTTTTACTTTTGGTAAGCTGAGAAAGACGTGCTCAAGCTAGTAGCGTGTATGTGATTTCACAACTACAAGTGCTTTGTTGACTGATTACTAGAAATAAATATATATATATATATATATACATATACATATACACTACCGTTCAAAAGTTTGGGGTCACCCGGACAATTTTGTGTTTTCCATGAAAACTCACACTTATATTTTTCAAATGAGTTGCAAAATGACTAGAAAATATATTCAAGACATTGACAAGGTTAGAAATAATAGATTTTTATTTGAAATAATAATTTTCTCCTTCAAACTTTGCTTTCGTCAAAGAATGCTCCATTTGCAGCAATTACAGCATTGCAGACCTTTGGCATTCTAGCTGTTAATTTGCTGAGGTAATCGGGAGAAATTTCACCCCATGCTTCCAGAAACCCCTCCCACAAGTTGGATTGGCTTGATGGGCACTTCTTGCGTACCATACGGTCAAGCTGCTCCCACAACAGCTCTATGGGGTTGAGATCTGGTGACTGCGCTGGCCACTCCATTACAGATAGAATACCAGCTGCCTGCTTCTTCCCTAAATAGTTCTTGCATAATTTGGAGGTGTGCTTTGGGTCATTGTCCTGTTGTAGGATGAAATTGGCTCCAATCAAGCGCTGTCCACAGGGTATGGCATGGCGTTGCAAAATGGAGTGATAGCCTTCCTTATTCAAAATCCCTTTTACCTTGTACAAATCTCCCACTTTACCAGCACCAAAGCAACCCCAGACCATCACATTACCTCCACCATGCTTGACAGATGGCGTCAGGCACTCTTCCAGCATCTTTTCAGTTGTTCTGCGTCTCACAAATGTTCTTCTGTGTGATCCAAACACCTCAAACTTCGATTCGTCTGTCCATAACACTTTTTTCCAATCTTCCTCTGTCCAATGTCTGTGTGCTTTTGCCCATATTAATCTTTTCCTTTTATTAGCCAGTCTCAGATATGGCTTTCTCTTTGCCACTCTGCCCTGAAGGCCAGCATCCCAGAGTCGCCTCTTCACTGTAGACGTTGACACTGGCGTTTTGCGGGTATTATTTAATGAAGCTGCCAGTTGAGGACCTGTGAGGCGTCTATTTCTCAAACTAGAGACTCTAATGTCCTTGTCTTGTTGCTCAGTTGTGCAGCGGGGCCTCCCACTTCTCTTTCTACTCTGGTTAGAGCCTGTTTGTGCTGTCCTCTGAAGGGAGTAGTACACACCGTTGTAGGAAATCTTCAGTTTCTTGGCAATTTCTCGCATGGAATAGCCTTCATTTCTAAGAACAAGAATAGACTGTCGAGTTTCATATGAAAGTTCTCTTTTTCTAGCCATTTTGAGAGTTTCATCGAACCCACAAATGTAATGCTCCAGATTCTCAACTACCTGAAAGGAAGGTCAGTTTTATAGCTCCTCTAAACAGCAAAACTGTTTACAGCGGTGCTAACATAATTACACAAGGGTTTTCCAGTGTTTTCTAATCATCCATTAGCCTTCTAACACGGTTAGCAAACACAATGTACCATTAGAACACTGGAGTGATGGTTGCTGGAAATGGGCCTCTATACACCTATGTAGATATTGCATTAAAAACCAGACGTTTGCAGCTAGAATAGTCATTTAGCACATTAACAATGTATAGAGTGTATTTCTGATTAATTTAATGTTATCTTCATTGAAAAAAACTGTGCTTTTTTTTTCAAAAATAAGGAAATTTCTAAGTGACCCTAAACTTTTGAACGGTAGTGTATGTGTATATATATATATATATATATATATATATATATATATATATAATTACCTTCTAAGGCTTTCAGTAATTTCAAAATCCCATAATGTATGAAAGCACCTAGAAAAGGCCTGAAGCTTGAAGAGCATCTCTAAGGCCCCATGCACACGACAGCAAAAAACCTCCGTTTTTGGTCCGCAAAAACGGAGCCATTCACTTTCATTGAACACTGACACCTTTCCGTAGCACTACGGAAGGGTGTCAGTGCCGTGGAAATGTTCCGGGAATTATGGAACATGTCCGTTCTTTCGCATTTTGCGGGCCGTGCTCCCATACTTTGTATGGGAGCATGGCCCGAAAATGCAGCTGTCAGTCAGCGGCCGGCCGTGCCCGCAATCGCGGGCCGGGATTGCGGGCACGGTCGTGTGCATGGGGCCTAAGTAAGGGCAATTGATTTCTAAGTCCGTTGACATGCGCAGTAGCGTCCATTCCTGACTTAGCCTCAGAGTGCAGTTATATTTCCAGTACTATTTGTGAGATTCTTTCTAAGTCGTTGACAAGCGCAGTACCGTTCATTTCTAACTTAACCTTAATGCGTATTTATACTTTCAGAATAATTTGACCGATTTTTTTTAAGTCCTTCGACATGCGCAGTAGCGCTTATTTTCAACTTCGTCTCGGAATGTTTCTATGGCCTTACTGTTATTCATCTGATTTTTTCTAACACCTCAGACACTTTTTTGTAACTTAGTCTCGGAGTGTATCTCCGGCATTAGTGTGCAGATGTGGGCGGTCACATGTCATTGGCTGTTCCATACTAGCCCTCTATTGGCCATATGCCAAGTCTGTCAGCATGGTAGGAGGTTTCTTGGCAAAGGGATAGTGGAGATTGGTTACATGTAACTACACACCTGGTTCAATCTAGGTGGTAGATGATAAAGAGGCTGTTTTGTTTGGAGCGTGCCATTGTATGCCCCAAAACCCCTGAGGACGCTGCATCTGCAGTGAAACATGTCGGGGGGCTATATTAATCCTATTTTAGAGTAATGTTAACAGCTGACCTTTACTATTGACCATAGTTAGTACCTTTACTTAGTGATAGCTGATCTATACTATTGACTACAGCTAGCACCTTTACGCAGTGCCTATGATTTGCATAGGGTTATTCTTACCTCTTGTATGACATAGGAACTTTGATACTATTACTGGTTGTAGTTTTAAATTCTATGTTGCTTGTCCCTACTTGATTAAAAGAAAGATATTTTTTTACAATTTAACTATTCTACTAAGTAGCAAGTAGTTGGGAAAAAAAACGGGTTTCTATTACCTCTGGCAATTTTTCTATATATTCGTGCGATGCCAGCGGCACATGGAGTGGCAGATTTGTTGTAGAAATGCAGACGTTTCTGCAACAAATCCGCCAAGTGTACACATACCCTAAAGCCCGGCCGTACCATGACTCCGTTTTGTACAGAGTTATAATAGTGCACTCAAACTGCATGGGGCCTTTACTGAACAGCCGTATGCCAGGTTTTTTTTTTTGCAAATGGTTAATAAATATGTTGCATAGGGGATTAGACACTATTTTGGATTAAAATGTGCCCAAAAAAAGGAGCAAATACATTGATAAATGTGTGGGCCATTGTTTCTAGGGGAGAATAGCTCCATACATAGGGCACCACATTCAGCAAACTTGTGCATGAACCGCGACTAAACTGTGCCAATTTGCGTAAATTGCAGCGATTTTTACACAAAATGGTGCGTATATTGCTGTAGTACATTTTTAATAAAAATACATTTTGGCCACCATGTGTGAATCTAGTTTAAGTATAAGGCTCGAAAGAGGCTATTGCATAACTGGTGGTCTAGACTCTACCACCTCATACGCGCTGTCACAGGCTACAACTTAATGTGTAACTTAACTTTTGACATCATAGTGGCATGTCAGAAGTTTTGATCGGTGCGGGTCTGAGCACAGAGGCCCCCACTCATTGCTAAAACGAAGGCCTAATTCACACGAGCGTGTTCGGTCCGTGATATTGGGTCCGTGTGTCGGCCACATTTCCCCGGACCGAACACAGTGCAGGGAGCCGGGCTCCTAGCATCATAGTTATCTATAACGCTAGGTGTTACTTCCTCTCCGTGGAACTACTGTCCTGTACTGAAAACATGATTACAGTACGGGACAGTTGTCCAGCAGCGAGGCAGGGACTCCTAGCGTTATAGATAACTATGAAGCTAGGAGCTCGGCTCCCTGCAGTGTGTTTCGTCCGGGGAAATGCGGCCGACACACAGACCGTATATCACGGACCGAACACGCTCGTGTGAATTAGGCCTTCGTTTTAGCGATCATTGGGGGTCTCAGTGCTCGGACGGGCACCGATCACGGACCGAAAACGCTCGTGTGAATTAGGCCTAATGGTCAGAAGCGCTCATTTGCGCAATGTGCCCCTTTGTTTCTGATCAGTTTTCCTCTGCCTTCCTTGGAGTAGGTACGGCTCGATAGAAAGCCTTAGTTCGTACACCGATCAGAAACGAAGCAGCACAGCACTTGCCTGAGCGCTTCTGACGCTTTAAGCGATCAATGGGGGTCTCTGAGCTTGTACGACACCCCCCCGATCAAAACTTCTGACGTAACAATATGACATGTCAACAGTTTTTAAAACGTTTAGTTACCCTTTAAATAAATGCCTGTGGGAAGCTCTTCTCAGTAAGGATGTTGAAGGGGTCCCTCGAGCCAAGCAGAAGCTCATTTGTTTTCTTTACACTGTGAAACAAACCATTGCTTGTTCATGGAAGCAGCCTAACCCTCACTTTTCCAAAATTAGATCAACTATTATTTCGGGCCCAGGCTCAGGGTTTCTCATTCAGAATCTACTATTTCTCTGATCCACGACCCCCTCTATTCCTGATCCTTCCCAAATATTTTTAAGGACCATAGGCCCAGTTGTTAAAGCGGTATTCCCATCTCAGAAATGTATGGCATATCCATAGGCTATTCGATACATATCCCCACACACTCTCCATGTGATGCCATACAGGCCCTCAACATTGCTATGTGCATAAGGCTAACTTCTATTATTTCATACTACAATCTGCTAGTTTATCTACTTTTGGTTAGATTGTTGATAGAACTTTGTAAACTGGAAGTAGATATTTACGCTTCCAGTATTTTTACTTTAGTTACCTGTCTTTTTACTTGTGATATATAGGTGGGATAAGAGCACCACAAAACTTATGAAGTAAGTACACCCTGCAGAATTGTACAGGTTCGCATTCTACAGTAGGTTGGTTTTCAGCAGAGCATGACGCTGGTGTATAGGAGCTTGGAAAGATTGATATGTGTATAACACTTTACTGCAGAGTAATGGTAGATATTTAGAGAAATAGTCGGGGCATAATCATGTATTTACTTATACCCGACTCTGTGTCATGTGGCTAACACTTCAATTCTGTACCTTTTGTGATCTGGGCAGTTGTGAGTCTCCATTTAAAGCCAGGTCATAAAATATATTTTCAGCCGGTTTATGTAAAGCTGGCCATACACATTATATAAATGTCTCATAAACGATCTAATGTGTATAGGGGTCTCCCGATGGTAGATGTTGGGGGAAATAAGGTTTGGGCATGTTGGATTTTACCATAGTTACATAGTATAGTCGAAAAAAGCCATATGTCCATCGAGTTCAACCAAGGGATGGGAAATGGTGTGGATGAAGGGAAGGGGCATAGGTTAAACATTAGAACTTTCTTACCCCTATTGATCCAGATGAAGGTAATAGATCCATAAGACATTAACCAATCTGCCCGAAAAATCCCCCCCCCCCCTGATCCCAAGTGGTGATCAGACTGGATCAACATTCAATCAAGAATTCTATACATTGACATAAGAGCTGATGTTTTTTTGTTCTAGGAAATTATCTAAGCCTTTTGTAAAGCCATCTACTGTCCCTGCTGTGACGGCTCCTGCGGTGACTATTCCATAGATTCACAGTTCTCACAGTAAACAAGGCTTGTCGCCTCTGCTGGATGAACCTTTCTTTCTCCAGACGGAGGGAGTGCCCCCTTGTTTTTTTGAGGGGGTTTTACATGGAACAGGTTTTCACTGGAGTTACGATGACAAATGGAAACCATAAGCAATGGAAGCATTACCATTGAACTCAATGCTAATGCAAACGGAACCTATGGTTTCCGTTTGCCTTTCCGTTGTGGGGTTCCTCCGATGGAAAGGAACACTTCAACAGAAACCAATGCTGATGTGACACAAGCCAAATGCGAAGTGTGAAATTTAGCAAAATATTCTTTATATAGCAATATTGAATTGTACATGAAAGTGCACGGAAGGGCTAGAGGCTCCAATACTGCTGGATGTGCAGATTTTAAAGCTATGCAATGATAACCAGTTTAAACTTGAATCGGGAAATTTGCCACTATTTACAAGTGACGTTCAATGCCAAGGAATGTGGACTGTCTGTCTGGTGGCCTCCAGTGAGTAATGTATGACCGTATGGAAAATCTATTAAGCCAATGACATGCCCTTGAAGGATATTCCATTCTGTCGAAAGGTGTAGTACCCTTACCTGTGTGTGTCATATAGTTTACTTACAACGTTTCTTTCCTAAACAGAAAGGGCCATAAACTATAAGGTTCAGAGAGTTGATTCCAGAAACAGGCTGAGTAAACTGTAAGACAGGAGACAAAGCAAACGTTTGTTTCTTATTCTTGCTTACAAATTGAGTTGAAACTTGTCAAAGGAAAGTCCGGAAAATACGAGTCATAACAATGGAGACTTTTTACAGAGAAGTACCTTTGTTTGAGTATTTGAATGTTGAGTTTCCAGTCTTCTTTCTAACTAAGGGCTCATTCAGACGAGCGTGTATTACGTTTATGTGATGGCAATTAAAACAACGGCCGTCACACGGACTCATGTGTTTCATGGGGGCCGTTCACACAACCGTTGTTTCAACGGAGCGTATGAAGGGTCCGTGAATAAATAGGACCTATTTTACTGCGTGTCACGTATCCCTCCATAGACTAGTCTATGGGGGATCCATGACAATGAGTCCCCCACGGATGCACCTCACGACGCTCGTCTGAATGTAGCCATAGGCTCATTGGACTCAGTATATATGTGCCAGTTATTTAATAATCTGTTTATCTTAGGGCTTATTCAGACGATCGTGTATTTCGTCCGTGCAACGCGCGTGGAAATCACGCGCGTCGCACGGACTTATGTAAGTCAATGGGGCCGTTCTGACAGGTCGTGATTTTCACGCAGCGTATGTCCACTGCGTAAACCTCACGACATGTCCTATACTTGCCCGTGTTTCGCGCAGCGCGCACCCATTGAAGTCAATGGGTGCGTGCAAATCGCGCTCGGCACACGGAAGCACTTCCGGGTGCCGCGCGTGATTCGTGCTACAGTAGTAAAAAAACAGACACGTTCGTGTTAATAAGGCCTTACTGATAGTTTAGTGGCATGTCGTTTATAATATCAAGGAAAAACTTGCTCTCGTACAAAAAAAAAAAGGTTATAATGCAAATATGAAGCTAGATTTACACATGCTGTTTTTTGCTGCAGGTTTTTTGCTGCCGTTTTAGGCTATGTTCACACTGAGTTTTTTGACGAGTTTTTTGACGCGGAAACCACGTCAAAAACGGCCCGAAAATGCCTCCCATTGATTTCAATGGGAGGCGGAGGCGTCTTTTTCCCGCGAGCAGTAAAACCGCCTTGCTGGAAAAAGAAGCAACATGCCCTATCTTTGCTAAATACGCTTTCTCTGCCTCCCATTGAAGTCAATGGGAGGTCAGAGGCGTACACTCCCAGAGTTTTATGCCCGCGGCGCTCAATAGCCGCGGGCGAAAAACGCTGCGGAAATCGGCGTGCAGGGAGAGGAAAATCTGCCTCAAACTTCCAAACTGAATCACACACACACCGTTTTGATGCAGTTTTTGGCTCAGTTTTTTTGAGCAAATCCCAGAAGTTGATCCAAAAGAAAGGAAAGGTATAAAGAAAAGACTGATGCATCTCCTTTCTTTTGTGGCCACTCCTGTGTTTGGCTCAAGAAACTGAGCCAAATCTTCACCAAAAACTGCATCCAAACTGTATCCAATAGATATGTATGCTTAATATTATGGGGTATTACGCATAAGTATGACACTTTACTGTAGCGCTATAACAACAGCTATAACAACAGTTCGATGTTTGACCTAGTGCCAACCTGTAATATCCCGATGATGACCACATCCAGGCATAGCTGTCTCCGAGTAACCAGATGTTTTGTTCGCCTAAAAAACAAAACTTGTATGGTATGGCGGTATGTCTTTCATTATTTTATCCTGTTGGGAGATATTCCAATGTTTTTTTAATAATTCGCTTAAATACTCCCCTATTGTTCACTTATGATCTCCCTCACATTTTTTGGAATTATTATTATTATTATTATTATTATTATTATTATTCAACACAAATTTTTCTCCCCAGGGAAAAATTTGTAGAGAATAATAATAAGAGATTAAAATGGCCATCGGCATATCAGCGTTCTATATCTTTTGTGGTTCTCTGGTATCTTCATTATATGTGCCTTTTCACCTCTTTATTTTGCAAGAGCACGTTTTTTCTGTATATTTAGCTATTTCCATTCATTACGTGCCTAGGCAGGCAGCACATTACTTGCAGCTGCAACGAAACAATTTTTTATCGTTTCTGATAGTACCAGATATTTTTTTTTCTGCTAATAGTTTCTAATCATTCTGACCGGTGCTATGGTGGAAATAAGGAAAAAATGGCTAGGAGACCCTTGTAGTTGGCAGGTATATGATTATATCAAGGAAAAAACTAATGTGCCAGGGCACAATGAACCCGATTTCCCAACTACTAATATAAAGAAATTAATTTGAAAATAAGATATAATTTTTTATATAACTATTAAAGGTTATATCTTATTTTCAATTTAATTTCTTCATATTAGTAGTTGGGAAATCGGGTTCATTGTGCCATGGTGGAAATAAGCTCTCCATGCACTGACTTGCTGGTGAACTGGTGGTAAGCTCATTCTGAAAAGAGTTGCAGTGTAAAGCATCAGGGAGGGACAGGACAGCAGCCCTAGCCCCTGATGAGACCAGGTGGATATGAATATGCGGTATGTCCCTATTCATAGCTGTGCTCTAATACAGAACAAATAGCAAGTAAACCATACCTGACAACAGTCCAGTTTCTTGAGGGACTGTCCCACAACCTGCGCCTCAAATGGGCAGGTTTATGAAAATTTACTTTGAAAGAAATCGGTTTTTGGGGCATTCTTGGGCAGAATGGGGGTAGAGCTTAAAATGTACAGTGATTTGGTCTTCCAGTGTTGGGATGTATGCTAAAACACTATATGTGGGCATATCATTTTAACCCTACATCTGCATTACAGGCTCGAGTTCAATACCATGCTCTAAACCCGGAGCTGAGTCTGCGCCATTAGTAGCTGATGTCAACTGTAACGGCCGGAACTAGGGATTACTATGATCCCGGCCGCTTGACCTCTTAGATGTTGCGGTCAATAGCGACTTTGTGGTTTTACTGAGGTAGTGGGAAACCTCTGTAAGCCCATCTGATGGGTGGCCATGGCAGCCAGGGCTTGAACAAAGGCCGCAGGTCTGCATGTAAGTGATACATATAACCCTGACCAGCATAATATTATGTCACCACCATTTTGCTGCCCTCACTGAGGAAAGGTGAAAGAGATTCTGATTTTAGTGTTATGTTCCTGAGTGCTGTAGTTTTTGTAAAACTTACAATTTAACCATTGCAATGCTCGCAACGCACTGGGAAGAGTCTGCTGTATTTATGAGCTGCCGCTAACCACCCCCTCTTGTCGCGGATTGACTGGTTTTTGCCTATTACTGTGCATAGTGTGAAAACTGTCAATATATTGAAATGTGCAGTGTATTACAGCAGCAGCAAAGTGCAGGAGATTTAACCCCTTAACGCTCCAGGACATACTATTATGTCATGGTAAGTGTATCGTTCGCGCTCCATGACATAATAGTATGTCATGGAGTAAACACGGCGCCGTTCGCGCGGGGCGCGTTCATGAGCTGTGATAGCTGCTGTTTCCGACAGCAGGCTATCACAGCTTAATGTGCAGGGACCGATCGCGGTGGTCCCCGCAGATTAACCCCTCAGAAGCCGCGTTCAATAGCGATCGCGGCTTCTTAGGGGTTAATCCGCCATCGCCGGCCTGCTACACGATATTGGCCGGCGATGGTGAGTGACTATGGCAATCGGACACCAAAAAATGGCGTCCGGCTATGCCATCGACGGAAGCCTAGTGGGTCCTGACAGAGTCAGGACCCACTATGCTTGCTGTCAGTGAGTAACTGACAGTTCTAATACACTGCACTACGCATATAGTGCAGTGTATTAGAATAGCGATCAGGGCCTCCTGCACTCAAGTCCCCTAGTGGGACAAAGTAATAAAGTTAAAAAAAGTTGTGTAAAAATAAGAAAATAAAAGTTTTAAAAGTAAAAATCCCCCCTTTTCTCTTATCAGTCCTTTATTATTAATAAAAATATATAAACAAACAAATAAACTATACATAATTGGTATCGCCGCGTCCGTAACGGCCTGAACTACAAAATTATTTCGTTATTTATCCCGCGCGGTGAACGCCGTAAAAAAAATAAATAATAAACCGTACCAGAATCACTATTTTTTGGTCACTTCACCGCCTAAAAAATGGAATAAAAAGAGATCAAAAAGTCGCATGTACCGAAAAATGGTATTGATCGAAACTACAGTTCGTTACGCAAAAAATAAGTCCTCGCACGGCTTTATTGATTGAAAAATAAAACCGTTATGGCTCTTAGAATAAGGTAACACAAAAAGTGAATGATTTTTTACAAAACGTATTTTATTGTGCAAACGCCATAAGACATAAAAAAAAACTATAAACATCTGGTATCGCCGTAATCGTATCGCCCCGCAGAATAAAGTGAACATGTCATTTATAACGCACGGTGAACGCTGTAAAAAAAAATAGAACAAAAAAACAATAGTAGAATTGCTGTTTTTTAGTCACCACGCCACCTAAAAATAGAATAAAAACTGATCAAAAAGCCGCATGCACCCCAAGAAAACTGCAATGGATTCCTCAAGGGGTCTAGTTTCCAAAATCGGGTCACTTTTGGGGTTTTTCACTGTTTTGGCACCACAAGACCTCTTCAAACCGGACATGGTGCCTAATAAAAAGGATGCCTCAAAATCCACTAGGCGCTCCTTTGCTTCGGAGGCCGGTGCTTCAGTCCATTACCGCACTAGGGCCACATGTGGGATATTTCTCAAAACTGCAGAATCTGGGCAATACGTATTAAGTTGCGTTTCTCTGATAAAACCTTTTGTGTTATAAAAAAAATGGTATAAAAAGGATTTTCTGACAAATAAAAAATGTAAATTTCACCTCAACTTTGCTCTAAATTCCTGTGAAACACCTAAAGGGTTCATAAACTTTCTAAATGCTGTTGTGAATATTTTGAGGGGTCTAGTTTCTAAAATGTGGTGTTTGATAGGGGTTTATAATATATGGGCCCCTCAAAGCAACTTCAGAACTGAACTGGAACCTAAAAAAATAAATAAATTAGGCAATACTTCGCTTCTTACATCATACTGATAATGAGCCGTGCCCACCCCGAGATGACCCCAGTTTTAACCGTTTGTATAAACTGAGACCCCTATTAGACCGTTTCGGTGCCCGGTTTTCCCAAGCATACACCCCCGAGACGTGTATTTCTATTGATGAGTCCCTGGTACATTTTAAACGGAGGCTTCAATTCCGCCAGTACCTGCCGGGTAAGAGGGCAAGGTATGGCGTGAAGATGTATAAGCTGTGCGAGAGTGCATCAGGGTATACCTACAGGTTTAGGATATATGAAGGGAAGGACAGCAGTATTCAGCCCCCAGCACCACCTCTACCTGGATAATTTTTATATCAGCGTCCCGCTCTTCAAGTGCCTCGCTTCCAGAAGTCCTGCGGCATGCGGCACGGCTAGAAGAAATCTGAGAGGCCTCCCTAAGACTCTGCAGGGCAAACACTCAGAAGGGGTGAGACCAGGGCACAATCTAGCAGCAACATATTGTGTGTCAAGTACAAGGACAAGAGAGATGTCACACCAGTACCCATGTACCAGTACGAGGTACCAGTACAGAGACCCCCAAACCAGACTGCATCCTGGACTACAATAGGTACATGGGAGGGGTGGACTTGTCAGATCAAGTCCTGAAGCCCTACAGCGCCATGCGGTGTGGTATAAGAAGCTGGTCGTGCACATCATACCGAAAAGTTCCCCAAACTGGCAAGAAGGGAAAAAGTCAGAGGTGCAATGTCTGCTATAAGAGGGTGATAAGGGAGGACACAATATATCAATGTGACACGTGTCCCGAAAAACTAAGGCTCTGTATGAAAGAGTGTTTTAAAATGTATCATACATCCCTTTATTTTTAATCTACCCCAGTTTTACTTACCCTGATGCACTCCGCACATCTTATCCCCCTCATCTTTCCCTTCTGAGCCCTGCCGTGTGCCCAGGCAGCTGATAACAGCCACATTGAAGGTGTTGCCGTACCCGGGAGAACCCAGATTACAGTTTATGGGGTGTATGTCTCCGGTCAAAATGCTCACTACACCTCTAGATGAATGCCTCAAGGGTGTAGTTTTTAAAACGGGGTCACTTCTTGGGGGTTTCAACTGTACTGGTACCTCAGATGCTTCTGCATACATGACTTAGCACCATGAAATCCCCAGTAGGCAAAATGGTGGTCCTTTCCTTTTGCGCCTCCCATGGGCCCAAACGGCAGTTTATCACCACAACTGGGATATTGCCGCACTCAGGACAAATTGGGCAACAAAATGGGGTATTTTATTCCTTGTGAAAATAAGAAATTTTTAGCCAAAACGACATCTCATTGGAAAAAATTACATTTTTGTCAATTCACAGCCCATTTCAAATAAATTCTGTGAAACAACTATGGTGTCTAAATGGTCACAACACTCATAAATGAATTCCTTGAGGGGTGTAGTTTCCAAAATGGGGTCACTTCTGGTGGTTTTCCATTGCTTTGATACCTCTGGGGTTTTGCAAATACCACATGGCACCCGAAAACCAATCCAGCAAATCTGGACTCCAAATAACACACAGCGCTCCTTTCCTTCTGGGCTCTCCCATGGGCCCAAACGGAAGTTTATCACCACAAATAGGGGTATTGCCGCACTCAGGAGAAATTGGGCAACAAAATGGAGTATTTTATTCCTTGTGAAAATAAGACATTTTGAGCCAAAGCTACATCTTATTGGAAAAAATTACATTTTATTTAATTCACAGCCCAATTCAAATAAATTCTGTGTAGAAACTGTGGGGTCTAAATGGTCACAACACCCATAAATGAATTCCTTGAGGGGTGTAGTTTCCAAAATGGGGTCACTTCTGGTGGTTTTCCATTGCTTTGATACCTCTGGGGTTTTGCAAATGCGACACGGCACCGAAAACCAATCCAGCAAATCTGGACTCCAAATAACACACAGCGCTCCTTCCGTTCTGAGGCCTCCCATGGGCCCAAACGGCAGTTTATCGCCACAAGTGGGGTATTGCTGCATTCAGGAGAGAGTGGGCAACAAAATGAGGTATTTTGTTCCCTGTGAAAATAAGAAATGTTGATGAAAAATTAAATTTTATTGGAAAAAAATCATTTTTTTAATTTCACAGCCCAATTCAAATACGTGCTGAGTAAAAACCGTAGGGTCAAAATGGTAACAACAACCATAAATTAATTCCTTGAGGGGTGTAGTTTCCAAAATGGGGTCACTTTTGGGGGATTCCCATTGTTTTGGCACCTCAACACCTCTTCAAACCTGGCATGCTGCCTAAAATATATTCTAATAAAAAAGAGGCCTCAAAATGCACTAGGTGCTTCTTTGCTTCTAGGGCTTGTGTTTTAGTCCACGAGCGCAGTAGAGCCACATGAGGGACATTTATAAAAACCGCAGAATCTGGGCAATACATATTTAGTAGTGTTTCTCTGATAAAACATTCTGTGATACAGAAAAAATTTTGCAAATTTCACATCCACTTTGATTTAATTCCTGTGAAATGCATAAAGGGTTAAACAAAACGTCTAAATGCTGTTTTGAATACTTTAAGGGGTCTAGTTTTTAAAATGGGGTGTTTTATGGGGGTTTCTAATACATAGGCCCCTCAAAGCCACTTCAGAACCGAACAGGTACCTTAAAGAGGCTCTGTCACCAGATTTTGCAACCCCTATCTGCTATTGCAGCAGATCGGCGCTGCAATGTAGATTACAGTAACGTTTTTATTTTTAAAAAACGAGCATTTTTGGCCAAGTTATGACCATTTTCGTATTTATGCAAATGAGGCTTGCAAAAGTACAACTGGGCGTGTTGAAAAGTAAAAGTACAACTGGGCGTGTATTATGTGCGTACATCGGGGCGTGTTTACTACTTTTACTAGCTGGGCGTTGTGTATAGAAGTATCATCCACTTCTCTTCAGAACGCCCAGCTTCTGGCAGTGCAGACACAGCGTGTTCTCGAGAGATCACGCTGTGACGTCACTCACAGGTCCTGCATCGTGTCAGACGAGCGAGGACACATCGGCACCAGAGGCTACAGATGATTCTGCAGCAGCATCGGCGTTTGCAGGTAAGTCGATGTAGCTACTTACCTGCAAATGCTGATGCTGCTGCAGAATCAACTGTAGCCTCTGGTGCCGACACGATGCAGGACCTGTGAGTGACGTCACAGATCTGCACTGCCAGAAGCTGGGCGTTCTGAAGAGAAGTGGATGATACTTCTCATCAGAAAGCCCAGCTAGTAAAAGTAGTAAACACGCCCCGATGTACGCACATAATACACGCCCACTTGGACTTTTACTTTTAAACACTCCCAGTTGTACTTTTGCAAGCCTCATTTGCATAAATACAAAAATGGCCATAACTTGGCCAAAAATGCTCGTTTTTAAAAAATAAAAACGTTACTGTAATCTACATTGCAGCGCCGATCTGCTGCAATAGCAGATAGGGGTTGCAAAATCTGGTGACAGAGCCTCTTTAAAAAAAAGGCTTTTGAAATTTTCTTAAAAATATGAGAAATTGATGTTTATGTTCTAAGCCTTGTAACGTCCAAGAAAAATAAAAGAATATTAAAAAAATGATGCCAATCTAAAGTAGACATATGGGAAATGTGAACTAGTAACTATTTTGGGTGGTATAACCATCTGTTTTACAAGCAGATGCATTTAAATTCAGAAAAATGCTATTTGTTCAAAATTTTCTCTAAATTTTGCAATTTTTCACAAATAAACACTGAATATATCGACCAAATTTTACCACTACCATGAAGCCCAATGTGTCACGAGAAAACATTCTCAGAATCACTTGGATAGGTTTAAGCATTCCGACGTTATTACCACATAAAGTGAAATATGTCAGATTTGAAAAATGAGCTCTGAGCCTTAAGGCCCAAACTAGGCTGCGTCCTTAAGGGGTTAAAAAATGTCATCTGCACGTTGCAGAAATTGACTTGCCTTTAAAATAAAAAAACTCAAAGCCAAACTCACTTACCCTGGCACTCCTGTAGTGAAGAGCCCCTGCTCCCCTAACTGGTCTCTTTGCAACCGGCCTCCTGGCATGACGGTCTGTCCCATGTGACAACTGCAGCCAATCACATGCTGCAGAGTCACATGGGACGAGATGTCCTCCCCGGACCAGCCGGGGGGGCAGAGAGTCTTCGCTACAAAAACACCATTTGGGGGGGGGGTTAGTATGGTCTTTAGATCTTTGTACGTTTTAACGTGTTACGTTTTAAATGGAGTGCTCCATGCGGATTGCTACGTGCGTTCTGCTTCATCATTACCACCGGGTATGGGTTGTCTATTATATACAGTGCAGCATGTAACAACCACTCATACTTTGTTTTGGGCTTTTCAGAATTCACCACTCTACCAGTACTTACAGGACTTGGGGCACACAGACTTCGAAATATGTCCAGCAGTCTCACAAGAGGAAGAGAGTCTGTCAGAAAATGGACATCAAAGACAGGCTCGCAAAACTCCAAAGGTGGGCATGATAACGGATGATCTAAGGACTGAACATATTTCTAACAAAGTTTCATGAACGGCAACTTTGTCTTGTTGTCACAGAAAACAGTGTCCTACTGAATATAATTGGATAGGGCCACATGACCAGTGCCTAAAAATAGTGGTGATATCTGTCCTTTAACCCCTTGACGCATCGGTACGTCCTGTATTGCATTGCTTTAAGGCACCGGGACGTGGGACGTACTGGTGCGTCCTGGCTAACAACTGTCACCCTGCCAAAGAACAGCGTGACAGAACTGCCATCAACTGCTTATGACAGTTGATCGGCACAGTAAGACGGCAGGGGACCATTCATAGCTGTCCCCTGCCGGCGATCGCTGTGATTGGTCAGTCAAAGCAGACTCACCAATCACAGCTCCTTTAGAATGTGTATGTGATGGAGCTGGCTCAGAAGCTGAGCCAGCGCCATCACTGCCGGGTGTCGGCTGCTGACACCTGGCTGTAACGGCCACGACTGGAGCTAGCCTCCGATCAGGCCGATTAACCCCTTAGATGCAACGATCGCTGCATCTAAGTGGTATCTAGCCTGTCGGCACCCCTGATGGTTGCCATGACCGCGGGTGTCAGCTGTTTGTCACAGCTGACATCCTGCTTTAACGGCCAGGACCGGAGCTAGGCTCCAATCCGGCGATCGCTGCATCTAGGTGGTTAGTGCGCACCCGAAGGTTGCTAATGGCAACCATCGGCACCCACGGGGGTGCCGATGGTTGCTATGGCAACCGGAGACCTAACAATGATCTCCTAGTACGGAAGCCTATTAGGCCCCGCCGGGAGGGGAAGCCTAATAGGCTTGCTGTCTGTGAATAGCTGACAGCTCTAATACACTGCACTATGTAGGTAGTGCAGTATATTAGAATAGCGATCAGGGCTTCATGCCTTCATGTCCCGTAGAGGGACAAAAAAAAAAGTTTATAAAAATCTAAAGTTAAAAAAATAAGTTTCATGTTAAAAAAAACAATAAACGCCTTTTTTTCCCATAATAAGTCTCTTACTATAGGAAAAAAACGGAAAACATTAAAAAAAGTACACATGTGGGATTACCGTGTCCATAACGACCTGAACTATAAAAATATCACGCTATTTTAACCGCACGGAATGGCTGTTTTTTTAGACATTACACCTCCCAGAACAGAATAAAAAAAAATGATCAAAAAGTTGCATGTACCCCAAAATTATACCATTAAAAACTACAACCCGTCCGGCAAAAAACAAGCCCTCCTACAGCTTTTTTGACGGAAAAATAAAAAAGTTATGGCTCTCAGAAAATGGCGACACAAAAATTTTATTATTTGAAACAACTATAAAAAAAACTATAACATAAAAAACATAAAAAAACTATATACGTTTGGTATCGCCGTAATTGTATCGACCTGCAGAATAAAGTAAAATTGTCGTTTATAGCCCAGTGAATATTGTAAAAAAAAAAAGTAAAAAACATCAGAATTGCTGGTTTTTGTCACCTTGCTTTCCAAAAAAATGAAATAAAAAGTGATCAAAATATCACATGTACCCCAAAATGGTACCAATGAAAATGTATCTGATTGGACATTGTCACAGCCATAGAAACACGCCCCCTTGCCATAACAAGCCCCATTCACAGTTCAGGGGGTTATTTCAATATCGGGCGCCAAATATAACGGTACTGATATCTAAATAACGGAGGAGGGTAGAAATTTTTTTTAAAGTGCCCCAGGGTTTGTGAAGCCCTGCCCATTACCTGCTGCACTCAGCTGCACATGTATGGGGAGGTGAAAGGTTCTCTTTAACCCCTTCCCCCTGCTGGCACTCTGGGCCCTAATGTCCAAGCCATTTTTTAGATTTTTCCATTGTCACATTCGAAGAGCTGTAACTTTTTTATTTTTGCGTCGGCATAGCTGTATAAGGTCTTGTTTTTTGCGGGACGACTTGCAGTTTTTATTGGTACCATTTGAGAGTAGATGCGACTTTTTGATCACTTTCTATCACATTTTTTTTAAGTCAGGATTAACAGAAAACAGCAATTTTTCCATTGTTTTTTATTTTATTTTTTACGGCGTTCACAGTGCGGGTTAAATAATGTAACAGCTTTATAGTCGGGGTCGTTACGGACGCGGCGATACCAAATATGTGTAACTTTTTTGCTTTATTGTAGTTTTTTTTAATAGTAAAGCATTTTGTAAGGGGAAAAGCTGGGTTTTTCATTTTTTTTTTTTTTTCACTTTTTTTTTTTATTAACTTTATTAAACTTTTTTTACTTTTTTACTAGTCCCACTAGGGGACTTCACTATCCTCCGATCGCTATTATAATACACTGCAATACTTTTGTATTGCAGTGTATTACTGCCTGTCCGTTTAAAACGGACAGGCATCTGCTAGGTCATGCCTGCGGCATGATCTAGCAGGCATTCGCTGCAGGCAGACCTGGGGGTCTTTATTAGACCCCCGGCTGCCATAGAAGACACAGACACTCGGCGATTTTATCGCCGGGTGTCAGTGAGATGAGAGGGAGCTCCCTCCCTCTCTCCAAAACCATTCAGATGCGGTGCTCGCTATTGTGCACCGCATCTGAAGGGTTAAACAGGTGAGATCGATACTAATATCGATCTCACCCGGCAGAGCAGGGACGCCCCCAGCCCTCAGCTGCTTCTGGCAGCTGAGAGCAGGGAGATTTCACGGCTCCCTGCTCTGTTTACTTTATTCTACAGCAGCGACGTAGTTTGGCGGCGCTCTAGAATAAAGCCCACTAATGACCGCCGTAAAAAGACGTATCGGTGGTCATTAAGGGGTTAAATCAGGTGTTTATAATAAAAAAATTATAAATAGATTTTTTACTGTTCTTTTTTTTTTAATTTTTTTTTAATCTGACTATCCTTATTAAAAAAAATAGTCTTGAAATATTGCAGTTTTCATGTTGGCCACTGTAGCAATCACAATAGGCTGACACTTACCTGTTTTTTGTATACTGTTTATTAGTAAAGGACAGGGTTTTTTTTAATGAAAGCTTTCTTGTACTCCATAAGGCCTGGATGAGACCGCACAGCAAAACTATCCACACAGATAAGGCTGTGTATGCTATCGCTCCCTGGGGTTGGGGCTGTACATCACTTCCTGGAGTTTATCATAGCCTTTGACATTTCTTCCACAAATAAGTTCATTGCAGCTGCCACAAAACGCACACACCATGCTGCACTGTCAATATAGATAATTCTGTAAAGAAGTGTGTGTCTCCAATATGGCCATATCAATGGCGACTGCAGCATCTGAGGCGTTGAAAAGAGGGGGGCAGCCCCCTTCAACAGCTCATCGCCCCCCCCCCCACAGTGAGATCCGGGGGTGACGACGGTTGCTATGACAGCCCAGGGGCCCAATGAAGGCCCCCAGGACTGCCTTCTCTCTGCCTGTGGCAGGGCTTAACAGAAGCCCGTAAAAATTACGTTATACTGCAATACGTTAACTGGTTCAAGTCCCCTGGGGGGGGCTAATAAAGTGTGTAAAAAGAAAAAAAAAGCGGAAAAAAAGTTTAGTAGTGAGAAAAAAAATTAATATTAAAAGTTAAAAAAAAAACTATTTTACCTCTAAAGTAATGTAAAAAGTAAACAAAATTGGTATCGCTGCGTCCGTAAAAGTCAGAACTATTACAATACAACGTTATTTACCGCGCACGGGAAACGCTGTAAAAAATTAAAATGTAAACCGCCAAAATTGCTGTTTTTTGGTCAACTTAGCTCTGATCAAAAAGTTCTACGCACCAAAAACTGGTAACGATAAAAACTACAACCCATCCCGCAAAAAATAACCCCTGCCACCGCTCAGTGAAAAAATAAAAAAGTTATGGCTCTCCGAATGTGACGACACAAAAGATTTTTTTTTTAACAAAAAGTTTATTAACAAAAGTAGTAAAATATAAAAAGACCTATATAAATTTGGTATCACCGTAATCGTATTGAGCCACAGAATAAAGATATGTTGTCGTTTTTGGCGCATGGTGAAAGCCGTAAAAACGAAACCCAAAAAATAATTGAGGAATCATCGTTTTTTCCAACTTCAGCCCGCAAAGATTTTTTTTGCATTTCCCAGTACATTATATGGAACTTTAAATGGTACGAAAATAAACTACAACTCCTCCCACAAAACATAAGCCCTCACACCGCTCTATTGATGGAAAAATAGAAAAGTTATGGCTCTTGGAATGCGGGGAGGGAAAAACGAAAATGAAAAATAAAAAAATGGCTTTGTCCTGAAGGGGTTAATGAATGGTTCACTCATAAACATCTTAAGAAATATGTTTTCTGTTATTGTTGTGTGTAAAGTAACATTGCAGTTGAAAAGGAGGTGAGGGTCAGCAACGGTGACTTTACACTATTCTAATATATTCAGCCAGGCTTTTACAAGAGGGCGCTTGAAATATGGCAACGTTGGAACCCTTTTATTCAAGAAAAGAAAAAAGATGAGAAGGTCCACTTATTGGTAAGTAAATAATCTCTTTGCTTTTCCACATTTTTTTTTTTTGTGGGTACCACCAGTGATTTCCATAATAAAAGACCTCTATAGTTAAAGGGGTTTTCCCATCAGGGACATTTATGACATATCCACAGGATATCCAAAGAAGACTTCTTTGGATATACATCGTGCTGGAGTGGGTTTGCCTGGCTTGACAGCGTGCACCGCACCATACTCGGGACTAGTGCTGCTTCAAAAATCTCCTTTTTTCTGATATCCACAGGATATGTCATAAATGTCAGATAGATGTGGGTCCCACCTCTGGGTCCCAGATCTATCTCTAGAACCGGGCCCCCTAAACCCCGTGTTGTGGCTGAAGCGTGTGATTTCAGTCCATGAAGAAGAAAACCGCGTAGCTCGCTGAGCTAAGCTGTTTCCGTAACTCCCATAGCAGTGAACGCCAGTGACCGAAGCAGCATAGTATGTGAGCTACGCTGTTTCTGTAACTACCATTCAGTTCTATGGGTCTTACAGAAACCGCGTAGCATGCGAGCTGCGCTGTTTCCTTCTTCATTGTCGGAAATCACAAGCTTCAGCCGCAACACAGAACTGTAGAATGGGGTTTAGGGGGCTCTGTTCTAGAGATAGATCTGGGACCCAGAGCTGGGACCCGCAACTATCTGACATTTATGACATATCCTGTGGACATGTCATAAATGTCCCTGATGGGAAAACCCCTTGAAGGGAACCTGTCACTAGATTTTGGGGCAACAAGCCACCAGCATAATGTTATAATGCTGGGGTTTATAATCCTAAACATGCCCCCCTCAAAACTATCTGTGTGTTTTCATATTGTCTAAAAAGAAGTTCTAATAGAGCGAGCGCTGAATGTAAATTGCCGTCCTGAGATGAGTTCAGGTGTACTGGGCCTCGGCTTCATCTGAGCATGTGCGGGATGCTGTTGGACTCCTCTCTAGTAATTTACATACAGTGCACAATGTATTATCACTTCTTTTTATACTAAATGCTAAAATAGACCGTTTTGAGAGGGGCATGTTTAGGATGCTAAAGCCCAGCAATATAATGACATGCAGGTAATTTAGTTCTGTAATATGTTATCACAGGTTCCCTTTAAAGAGTGGTTACAGTTTCAGCAAATACAACTTGTTTCTTGTGTATCTTCTGCATTTCTGCAATATACTTTCTGCATCAATTCCTCACATCCTAATTTTTAAGATCTCTTGTTCGCTTTCTTGAAACGGCATCCCTCATTGTTTACTTCCAGAGCTGAAAATCTGTACTGGTCATGTGATGATCACACAGGTGCACGGCTCGTTACAGTTATCAGAGCCTTGTAATGGGCTGTGGGTTTATCACATGATCATGACCGATTTTCATACCCTGAAAGTAAACCATGATCGTCCCTTTTACGTGACTGCAATCAGAGATCTTAAAACCGGGAGCAATTTATACCGAAATTATATTGGAAAACCATACAACTTTCTATTACCGAATGACAAAACTTTATTTGCTGAGATTGTAATATCCCTTTAAACCTCTTTGTACTGTGCACAGGGATTTCTGTTACTGGAAATATGAAACTAAATTCTAAAAAAAAAACCTGCTACTGATTTCAATATAATTTCGTATAGAATGTTTTGTCAGATTTCTAGTAACTAATCTTTGAGCAGTGAAAAAGGGGTTCAGCACGCTATACTTTTTATTTGTGTAATATTTTTATTTCATGCAGCACGATCACTCAGTCTTGCCTATTTGTGAACCTGGCCTAAGACCTAAGTTACAAGGCACTTTGTAATGGCGCAGTTGAAAAATCTCTCGTGACCACTCTTTAAAGAGGCTCCGTCACCAGATTTTGCAACCCCTATCTGCTATTGCAGCAGATAGGCGCTGCAATGTAGATAAGAGTAACGTTTTTATTTTTAAAAAACGAGCATTTTTGGCCAAGTTATGACCATTTTTGTATTTATGCAAATGAGGCTTGCTAAAGTCCAAGTGGGCGTGTTTAAAGTAAAAGTCCAAGTGGGCGTGTATTATGTGCGTACATCGGGGCGTTTTTACTTCTTTTACTAGCTGGGCGTTCTGACGAGAAGTATCATCCACTTCTCTTCAGAACGCCCAGCTTCTGGCAGTGTAGACACAGCCGTGTTCTCGAGAGATCACGCTGTGACGTCACTCACTTCCTGCCCCAGGTCCTGCATCGTGTCGGCCACATCGGCACCAGAGGCTACAGTTGATTCTGCAGCAGCATCAGCGTTTGCAGGTAAGTAGCTACATCGACTTACCTGCAAACGCTGATGCTGCTGCAGAATCAACTGTAGCCTCTGGTGCCGATGTGTCCTCGCTCGTCTGACACGATGCAGGACCTGTGAGTGACGTCACAGCGTGATCTGGCAGAAGCTGGGCGTTCTGAAGAGAAGTGGATGACACTTCTCATCAGAACGCCCAGCTAGTAAAAGTATTAAAAACGCCCCGATGTACGCACATAATACACGCCCACTTGGACTTTTACTTTAAACACGCCCAATTGGACTTTTGCAAGCCTCATTTGCATAAATACAAAAATGGTCATAACTTGGCCAAAAATGCTCGTTTTTAAAAAATAAAAACGTTACTGTAATCTACATTGCAGCGCCTATCTGCTGCAATAGCAGATAGGGGTTGCAAAATCTGGTGACAGAGCCTCTTTAAGCAGGCCATACATTAGTGATGTTAGACGGCCATTTTCTGAATGACTGCTGTTCGTGGTTGGTCTGCGCAGGTTGTCATGTTAAACGACAATGCCATAAGTTAAAATGAAATTGTGCAATGGAACTCCGCCTTGATCTGCGGCCTGATGTGGGTTTCTAGTGATGGGGTGCTGATTTGTCGTTTGGCATGAATGACTTCCCAACTACAGCACCCAGCAACCACCAAAAAAAATTCTACACAGCAGATCTACTTTCCACAGATATCTGTTTTCGGTGGGCGTGTATTACACTTGTTCGTTTTTTCACGAAATTGCCCTATTTGGCCACCCAAAATTTGCCATAGAGCATAATAAAGTACCAAAAAAGACCACTCATCAGTGGCGTTTTCATTCTACACGTAGTCCGGGTTCAAACGTAGCGTAAATACTGCGAATTTTCCGCAACTAATTTAGTCACGGCGGCAAAGCTGTGATTCTGTGGGAAAAATCGCACCTCAGGGAAAAAAACAAAATCTTATACTTACCCTTAATTCTATGCTGCTCACAGGCTGCAGCAGTCATATGGGATCAAACGTCATCAGGTAAGTATGGGATTTTGTTCTTTTCTGTTTTCTGCAGTCGAAAAACTGCACCACAATTTTTGGTGCTGTTTTTCGGCCCGAATCCCCTGCGGCTGCCACGGCGGATACGCTGTGTACCTTTACTCCACGTTTCTGCCCTTTGTGAAGTGGCCTATGTAAAGTGTCATCAGATTTTTAGAAATTGAGATTAGAATACCGTTTTTTTGAGCATCAAATGAATCAACTTACACCTCTTCTACCTTTAACTGAAAATGAACACACGTATAGATTATGTATGCTGACATTTACGGTTTCCTCTTGATTAAATGTTTCTAGCTGAAGGATATAGAATTTTTAAGGAAATGCAGTTAGTTTACATTTAAGCCAGACACACCTCTGATCTGCAGCCATTAATATAATGAGTGTCAAGATTTTTCTTTATGAATGCCACCATTGAGAAATGGCATAGACAGAGTAACACCCTGGCAGTAAAATAACTGCTCACCCTTGGCGCAAATCTTGCTAGTTGAAGCTGGTGTCGATGGCTTAGGTTTGTGGGATGCAGATGACTGTGCCTACTGTTGTTGAATCTGCACATTTCAGAGCTCTGCTTTGCCCTGGAAAGTCTCTTGGCCTGAATTAATACTCATTTAATATGTGTAAGCAAACATGAATCGCATGCTTGGCACTCACTATCTCCCTCTAGTAGCCCACCAACGCTTTATACTGCCCACTAAGTAGCCTTGCTTTTAAAAGTTGCTTCATATACTGTATATAGTTGTGTATCTTTGTGTGTCTTTTATGTTTTAAATTTTATCTCAAATGTCATTGCTCTTAGAGAGCCTAATTAAATTTTTTCCATTCAGTTTTTATTTTATCCAAAATTGGAAACGGATATTGTAACTGCGAACGTTAAATGAAATTGTGTTAAAGTTTCTGAGCTGAAAGCAGGGTCCAGTGTGTCCTTTAAGGGACATGTCTTGATTGGTTGGGGTCTGAGCACTAAGACCCCCACAGATCGCTATAACGAAGCGGTAGAACTGCTCGGGTGAACGCTGAGCTGCTTTGTTCCTGATCGGCTTTTCTCGGAAAGCCGAGTAGTTGGTGTACGTACTCATTAGAAAGTCTATGAGCCCGTACACCATTACATTGGCTGTCTGAAAAAAAACGATCAGAAACTAAGCGGCTCAGCGCTAACCCGAGCGCTTCTGTCGCTTAGTTTTAGCGACCGGTGGGGGTCTCGGTGCTCGGATCCCCACTGATCAAAACTTCTGACATGTCACTATGACATGTTTGAAGTTTGTTGTAAGTTTAGTTACACTTTAACCCCTTTAGGACACAGCCTGTTTTGGCCTTGTGGACACAGCCTATTTTTTCAAATCTGACATGTGTCACTTTATGTGGTAATAACTCCGGAATGTTTTTACCTATCCAAGCGATTCTGAAATTGTTTTCTCGTGACATATTGTACTTTATGTTAGTGAAAACATTTGGTCGATAAATTCAATATTTATTTGTGAAAAACTTCAAATTTTAGCAAAAATTTGCAAAAATTAGCATTTTTCTAAATTTAAATGTATTTGCTTGTGAAACAGATAGTAATACCACACAAAATAGTTACTAGTTAACATCCCCTATATGTCTACTTTATGTTTGCATCATTTTTTTTCACGTACTTTTATTTTTCTAGGACGTTACGAGGCTTAGAACTTTAGCAGCAATTTCTCATATTTTCAATAAAATTTCAATAGGCCATTTTTTCAGGGACCAGTTCAGTTCTGAAGTGGCTTTGAGGGCCTTATATATTAGAAAGTCCCCATAAATCCCCCCATTTTGAAAACTGTACCCCTCAAGGTATTCAAAACCACATTCAGAAAATATTTTAACCCTTTAGGCGTTTCACAGGAATTAAGGCAAAGTAGAGGTGAAATTTACAAATTTCATTTTTTTTGCCGAAATTCATTTGTAATAAAAAAAAATCTGTAACACAGAAGGTTTTACCAGGGAAACGCAGCTCAATATTTATTGCCCAGATTCTGCAGATTTTAGAAATATCCAACATGTGGCCCTAGTGTCCTAATGGACTGAAACACAGGCCGCAGAAGCAAAGGAGCAGCTAGTGGATTTCGGGGCCTCCTTTTTTTAGGAATGTATTTTAGGCACTATGTCAGGTTTGAGGAGGTCTTGTGGTACCTAAACAGCCGAAACCCCCCCAAAGTGACCCCATTTTGGAAACTACACCCCTCAAGGCATTTTTCTAGGGGTATAGTTAGAATTTTGACCCCACAGTTTTTTTGCAGAATTTAGTGGAATTAGTCTGTGAAGATGAAAATCACCTATTTTTCTGTGGAAACATAGAATTTTTTCATTTTTACAAGGAATAAAGGAGAAAAAGCACCCCAAAATTTGTAAAGCAATTTCTCCCGATTACGGCAATACCCCATATGTGGTCGTAAACTGATGTTTGGACCCACAGCAGGGCTCAGAAGGGAGGGAGCGCCTTTTGGATTTTGGAGCGCAGATTTTGCTGGATTGGTTTTCAGTGCCATGTCGGGTTTGCAACGCCCCGGAGGGACCAAAACAGTGGAAACCCGCCAAAAGTCACCCTATTTTGGAATCTACACCCCTCAAGGAATTTTTCTAGGGGTATAGTGATCATTTTGGCCCCTCAGGATCTTTTTTAGAGCTAGGGTGACCAAAAAACAGCGATTTTGGCGCTTTAAATTCTTTATTTATTACAGCGTTCACCGTGCGCAATAAATTACGTTTTAATTTATTCTGCCGGTCGGTACGATTACGCCGATACCATATTTGTATAGTTTTTTTTACGTTTTGCAGCGTTTGCACAATAAAATTAAGTTTCTATAAAATAATTTATTTTCTGGGACACGCTATTCTGAGCCGTAACTTTTTTATTTTTTCGTCAAAAAAGCTGAGGGAGGTCTTGTTTTTTGCGGGACGGGTTGTAGTTTTTATTGGTACCATTTTGGGGTAAATGCGACTTTTTGATCACTTTTTATTCTATATCTTGGGAGGGGTGGTGACCAAAAAATAGCGATGCTGACAGTTTTCCGTTTATTTTGTTTGCGGCGTTCACCGTCTGGAAAAATTAACATTATAGTTTCATAGATTGGGTCGTTACGAACGCGGCAATACCAAATATGTGTACTTTTTTTTAACGTTTTCATTTTTTCCCTCTAATAAATGACTTATTATAGGAAAACAAAACCTTTTATTTTTACACTTTTATAAAACATTTTTATTAACTTTTTTTTACTTTTTACACTTTATATTTTTGTTTATTAACTTTTCTATTACTTTTTACACTTTCTTTTTTTGACCTGCAGCTCTGATCGCTGCTAGAATACATTACACTACCTAGGTAGTGTAATGTATTCCAACTGTCAGTGTGACGTCACAGTCACTCTGACAGTTGGTCTACGAGGATCAGCAGAGGCTGATCCTCATAGGCTGACATACATGGCAGACTTGGGGGCCGTTGTCTGGCCCCCGGGTGCCATCACAAGCATCAGAAGCCCCCACGATTGCATGGGGGCTGCTGATGCGCTACAAACCCGCTACATGCGGAGATCGCAATCGAGCCCCGCATGTAACGGGTTAATTGCCGAAATCAGCGGCGATGAGCCGCTGATCGGCAACACTGGTGAGTGTCAGCTGTCGGGGACAGCTGATCTCCAAGTTCCCGATGCACACTGTCGCCGACAGTGTGCATCGGGAACGGCACAGTGACTTTCTGTCACTCTGACAGGAAGCCTATCAGGACCAGCCGAAGGTTGGTCCTGATGGGCTTCTGTCCGTGGCAGACCCGGAAGCCATTGTTTGGCTTCCGTTTGCCATACTAACTATCGGCAGACCCCGCGATTTCGGACGGGGGTCTGCCGATATGTTAGAAACCCCTAAAATTCGGCGATTGCACCCGATCGCCGAATTTAAGGGGTTAATGCGCCGAAATCAGCGGCAAAGGACCGCTGGCCGGCAAGAGGGGAGTGTCAGCTGTCGGCGACAGCTGACCTCCTGGTTCCCGGTGCACACTGTCGCCGACAGTGTGCACTGGGATTAACTCAGTAACTGTACGTCCTCGTGCGGGAAGTAACTTCCCGCAACGACGTACAGTTACGTCCTGGTGCGGGTAGGGGTTAAGAGATGGTGCAATGTTTGTTTTGGGACAGCAGTGGCTTTTTTCGTAGTGTCCTT
The DNA here is from genome assembly GCF_050947455.1 of Rhinoderma darwinii. Taxonomy (NCBI): domain Eukaryota; kingdom Metazoa; phylum Chordata; class Amphibia; order Anura; family Rhinodermatidae; genus Rhinoderma; species Rhinoderma darwinii. The sequence goes on from NC_134689.1 coordinate 148,500,091, forward strand.
TAGTGAGCCCCATTCTTGTTCAGTGTTTTTTTAATAGTGGACACATGAACAGAAGTTTTTGCAGTTTGTAGAGTCCTTAGTAGGTCTTTAGCTATTACCCTTGTGTTCTTTCTCACCTTTTCAGGATTGCTTATTGTGCTCTTGGAGTGATCTTAAGGGTATGTTCACACGAGGGCGTCCGTAACGGCTGAAATTACGGGTATGTTTCAGCCTGAAAACATCCCCGTAATTTCAGCCGTAACGGCATGTGCAGGCGCTTGAACGCCGCGTCCATTACGGACGTAATTGGCGCTGCTATTCATTGGAGTCAGTGAATAACGGCTCCAATTACGGCCAAAGAAGTGACAGGTCACTTCTTTGACGCGGGCGTCTATTTACGTGCCGTCATTTGACAGCGGCGCGTAAATTACGCCTCGTGTGAACAGACAAACGTCTGCCCATTGCTTTCAATGGGCAGATGTTTGTCAACGCTATTGAGGCGCTATTTTCAGACGTAATTCGGGGCAAAAACGCCCAAATTACGTCCGTAATTAGTGCGTGTGAACATACCCTTACAGGACGCACTGAATTTTCTCCATTTTTAAACAATTTGTCTAACCGTGGATTGATGTACTTACCGGTCTTTAGCAATGCTATTGTAGCCTTTTCCAGTTTCATGCATCTCTATACTTTTTCTGAGGTCTTTTGAAAGTTGTTTGTCTTGAGGCATGGTTCACACTAACTAAGATTTGTCAGTAACCAGGCTGTGTGTGCTTTTTATTTAATGGGCAGCGCACCTGTGAAACCCGCACTTCCAATCTCCTCTCCTAAATTTGCCACTTACTTTTTTGCCTGCACTGTAGACTCAATGTGCTCAATAAAAGAACTGAATCGTACAACTATTCGTGTGTTTATTAGTTTAGTTACATTGTGTTTGGATATAATTGTCACTTCGATAACAATCCCACCACATTTTATTAGTAATCAATGCAGAAATCTAGGAGCAGCTTACACCAAGAAATATATGAGCAGTTTTCACCAATTGCCCAACTGTGAAGATGATGGTAACCGTTCCGTATAGGTGAATTGCCATACATTTTGCTGTTTGAATCAAGTAGAATCAAGCCATGTGAGATGTCAAGTACAGTGCTATAGGTTGTCATTAGCATGAACATTCCTGCAATGTCAGTTTTATGTTTCTGTGACGAGACACAAAAGGGTTAATAATCATCTGTTTTCTCTTCTCCACTCTGTTAGGATATTGGGTTCCGACTTGATAGCCTGCGTGCAATCCTGCTGCAGGAAGTCCTGATACAGGAGGATGTGGAGCTCATTGAGTTGCTTGACCCGGGAATCCTGTCTGCTGGTCAGACCCAGAATCAACAGAAACGACACCTTCCATCTCTAGGCTCCCTAGCAACACCTAATATTTGGTATAGCCCACCAAATGGAATTCATTAACTAACTTAAAGTTATTTCTTTACATAAAATTTTCCTGAAATTAAAGTAAAGAGAAAGTTGAATATTTACTACTAGATTAAAGTTATACAATAAGGCTTATGCATTGGCTACTCATGTTTTCAAGATCTCTGCTTGCAGGATAAAGATCTGTCCTGGTCATGTGATCACACAGGTGCAGGACTGATTACAGTACAGTTTTCAGAGCTGCGTCTTGTAACAAGCCGTGCAGCTGTGTGTTCAGAATTGGATCTATTTGCTGAAATCGTAAGGGCCTGTTCGCATCTGCGTTGGCCTTCCGTTTAGCTTTCTGTTCCTCTGACCGAATGGAAGGCCAACGTTCATGCGTCACTGTCCTTTAAAGAGAACCTTTCACCATACATGTGCAGCATGTAATAGGCATGGCTGCACAAAACCCTGGGGCACTTTACATTTTTTTTTCTACCCTCCTCCATTATTTAGATATCGGTGCCGTTATATTTTGCGCCCAATATTTAAATAACCCCCTGACCTATCAATGGGGCGTGTTCTGGCAAGGGGGCGTGATACTATGGCTGTGACACTGTCCAATCAGCTACGGACAGTGTTACATCGAGGATAGAGGAGAGAGTGTGTGCGCACGCTCTCACTCTTCTGCTGTCGGCAGACAAGGACAAGACTGATTCTCTCTCGAGATCACAGTCTTGTACTTGTCTGCCGAACTGGCAAGGGGGTGTGTAATGGCAAGGGGGCTTGTCACTTCTGCGGAAAATGCAAGAGCTGGAGAGAGGAGAGCGGCCAAGCCCACGCACGCTATCATTCTTCAGCTCTCGGCAGACAAGGACAAGACTGTGATCTCTTGCGAGAGATCACAGTCTTGTACTTGTCTTCTGAACTATCAAGGGGGCGTGTCACTGCTACGGACAGTGTAAGAGCTGGAGAGAGGAGAGTGCGCATTTGTGCTCTCCTCTTCAGCTCTTGCACTATCCGTAGCAGAGACACGCCCCCTTGCCAGTTCGGCAGACAAGTATAAGACTGTGTATATGTCCCCTTGTTTTTATCGGTTCTGTAAGTATAAGGGCAGAGACACACGAACGTTGCGTTTTTGCGCGCGCAAACAACGCTGCGTTTTGCGCGCGCAAAAACCATTTGACAGCTGCGTGTGTCATCCGTGTCTGATGCGCGGCTGTGTGATTTTCGCGCAGCCGCCATCATAGAGATGAGGCTAGTCGACGCCCGTCACTGTCCAAGGTGCTGAAAGAGCTAACTCTTTCAGCACCCTTGACAGTGAATGCCAAACACAATATCGAAAAACCTGTTGAAAAAAAGAAAAAGTTCGTACTTACCGAGAACTTCCCGGCCGTTGCCTTGGTGACGTGTCCTTGGTGACGCGTCCTTGGTGACGCGCCTCTCGACATCGGGCCCCACCTCCCTGGATGACGCGCCAGTCCATGTGACCGCTGCAGCCTCTGCTTGGCCTGTGATTGACTGGAGCTGTCACTTGGCCTGAATTGTCATCCCGGGAGGTCAGACTGGAGGAAGACGCCGGGAGTTATCGGTAAGTCAGAACTTCGTTTTTTTTTTACAGGTTCATGTTTATTGGGATCGGAAGTCACTGTCCATGGTGCTGAAACAGTTTAACTCTTTCAGCACCATGGACAGTGACTATCTCCTGACGTCGCGTACCGATAATTTTTTTGCCGGGTTCGGCCAAAACTAGTTCGGCCGAACCTGGTGAAGTTCGGTTCGCTTGTCCGGCTTCGCTAATCGCAAAGACACTCCGTTTGGATGTTCGGAAACAGAAAAGCACGTGGTGCTTTTTTGTTTACATTCATCCTTTTGACAGCTGTTGCGCAAACACGCAGTTCGCACGGAAGTGCTTCCGTGCAACCTGTGTGGTTTTCACGCACCCATTGACTTCAATGGATGCGTGATGCGCGAAATACGCAGAGTTATTGAACCTGTCGCGCTTTTTGCGCAGCAGACAAACGCTGCGCAAAAAGCACGGACTGTCTGTACTGCCCCATAGACTTGTATTGGTCCATGCGTGCCGCGTGAAAACCACGCGGCCCGCACGGACCGAATACACGCGCGTGTGAATCCCCCCTAAGACTGTGATCTCTCGCGAGTTATCAGTCTTGTCCTTGTCGGCCGACCGCTGAAGAGTGATCGCGTGCCCGCGCGCGCACACTCTTTCTTCTATCCTCGCTCTTGCTGTAACTCTGTCCGTAGCTGATTGGACAGTGTCACAGCCATAGTAACACGCCCCCTTGCCATTACACGCCCCATTGACAGTTCAGGAGGTTATTTAAATATCGGGTGCCAAATATAACGGTACCGATATCTAAATAACGGAGGAGGGTAGATTTTTTTTTTTAAAGTGCCCCAGGGTTTGTGCAGCCCTGCGCATTACATGCTGCACATGTATGGGCGGGTGAAAGGTTCTCTTTAAGTACCAATTTGTGTAATGTAAAGTAATTAGAATGCTTGTCCAGGTGTTTCAGTCTGAAAAATGTGTTTGTTTTGCAGTTTGAGTTTCAGAAAAATCACTTACCAACAAGCTCAGTTTTGTCTATATCAATTGTGTTATTAAGGCTTCGTTCACATCTGCGCTAGAGCTTCATTCTGTCGGAACGGAGCCCTGACAGTCACAAACTGAAACCATAGGTTTCAGTTTCCGTCACCATTGATTTCAATGGCTACTGATCCAGTGCAAATGGTTTCCGTTTGTCTCCGTTGTGCAAGGGTTCAGTCGTTTTGACTAAATCAATAGCGCAGTCGACTACGGTGTTCCGTCAAAACGACAGAACCCTTGCACATCGGAGACAGACAGAAACCATTGGCACCAGATCCGTCACCATTGAGATCAATAGTAATGGAAACGGAAACCTATGGTTTCCATTTGTGTCTGTCAGGTCTCCGTTCCAACGGAAAGCTCCGACGGAACGCAGCCCTAGCGCAGTTGTGAACAAAGCCTTACATATTAGTTAGTTCCATGGTAATCTATCGTTAATATATGATGTGCGCCTCCTCTAAACTGTATTCTGAGGACTGATTGTTTTCCTTTCATTGTGCAGGGAGATGTCCGTAGTGTTTGCATTTCTCAGTGCCATGGCTGCACTGAAATCTTGGCACTTTCCATCACTGTTCATTTGGGGGCCCAGCCTTCTTTTCTTTGCCATCTTTGCCGTCCAGCGTGTACGGATTACATGGGGCGCTGCCAGGCTACAGATCAAACTGAAAAAATACTGTGACCAGTTGGAAATGACTGTAGCAAATAGCCGAGCCTTTACTAACCTTGTGAGAAAATCTCTGCGTCTCATTCAGGAGACAGAAGTTATCTCTCGAGGATTTACTCTGTAAGTATTTTCAGTCCATTACTTAGTCGTTCAATGTACAATAGTAATGTCTATAGCAAAACTTACCATTAAACAACATGCCTACGACTTTGAAGGTGAAAAATATTTTTTGTTGTTTGTACACAAACAATAAATAGGACAGAAAAGAAAGAACTTTAATGTGCATAAGTATTCACCCCCTGGAATTCAATACTTTGTGGAGCCTCTTTTGCTGCAATGACAGATACAAGTTTCTCTGTGTATGTCTATTAGTTTTTCACATCTAGACACTGGATTTTGCTCATTCTTCCAGGCAAAACTGCTCCAACTCCTTCATGTGTGATGGGTTGCGTTGATATACAGTAGTCTTCAAGTCATGTCACAGGTTCTCAATTGGATTGAGGTCTGGGGATTTGACTAGGCCACTCCAAGATATTCAAATGTTTCCCCTTACAGGGGTTAATCGAGATTCCCCTTAAAATTAAACACCTATAATAAATGAGTTCTCCTACTCTAGCCATCCTGATGACAATATCCCTACAGAAAAAAATCAGTACTTACTACTCCTCAAATATACGGCATGCACCGTTTGGTGTCATGGCTTGCAGCCTTGTTTGTTTACTCAGATTTCTGCTGAGACTAAACCCGTTAATGACCGCCGATAAGCCTTTTCACGGTGGTCATTAGTGGGCATTATTCCGATGCAATAGCCTTTTTACGGCGTTGCATCAGAATAAATAAGCAGAGCAGGGAGCCGATAAATGTCCCTGCTCTCTGCTACCGGAGGCATCTGAGGGCTGGGGGCGTCCCTGCTCGAACGTGTGAGATCGATATTAGTATCTATCTCACCCGTTAAAACCGCTCAGATGCGGCGCTCAATAGCGAGCGCCGCATCAGAGTGGTTTTGGAGAGAGGGAGGGAGCTCCCTCTCATCACACTGACACCCGGCGGTAAAATCGTCGAGTGTCTGTGTCTCCCAGGTCTGCCTGTAGTGTATGCCTGCTAGGTCATGCCAGAGGCGTTTTAAACGAACAGGCAGTAATACACTGCAATACAAAAGTATTGCAGTGTATTATAAAAGCGATCAGATGATCGCATTACAAAGTCCCCTAGTGGGACTAGTAAAACAGTAAAAAAAAAAAAGTTTCATAAAGCTAATTAAAATGTTTTGGGAAAAAAACATGAAAAACCCACTTTTTCTCCTTACAAAATGCTTTACTATTAAAATAAAGCAAAAAAGTTACACATATTTGGTATCGCCGCGTCCGTAGCGACCCCGACTATAAAGCTATTACATTATTTAACCCGCACTGTGAACGGCGTAAAAAATAAAATAAAAAACAATGAAAAAATTACTGTTTCCTGTCCTGACTTAAAAAAAAATGTGATAAAAAGTGATCAAAAAGTCGCATATACTCCAAAATGGTACCAATAAAAACGACCTGTCGTCCCACAAAAAAAAAGCCCTCATACAACTGCATCGGCGGAACAATAAAAAAGTTATGGCTCTTCAAATATTGAGACACAAAAACAAATAATTTTGAAAAAAAAGTGTTTTTACTGTGTAAGTAGTAAAACATACAAAATCTATATAAATTTGGTATCGTTGCAATCGCAACAACCCGCTGAAAAAAGTTAGTGTTTTTTATACCACACGGTAAACGGCGTAGATTTAGGACGCAAAAAAGAGGGGCGAAATTTCAGGTTTTCTTCTACCCCCCCAAAAAAAAAGTTAATAAAAGTTAATCAATAAATAATATCTACGCCAAAATGGTGCTATTAAAAAATACAACTTGACCTTATACAGCTATGTCGACGCAAAAATAAAAAAGTTATAGCTCGTCGAATGTGACATTAGGGCCCAGAATGCAAGCAGGGAGAAGGGGTTAATTTCCCAGAATGTTTTGCATTCATTCTAAACATAGCACATGCTCTGATAAATCTCTACTATCTCTATTAGGCCTCATTTACACGAGCGTAATATACGCGCGTGCTTTTCGCGCGTGTCGTACGCACCTATATTACTCTATGGGGCAGTGCAGACAATGCGTGAATTTTGCGCAGCGCGAGTGCGTTGCGTAAAACTCACGACATGTTCTATAATCGTGCGTTTTTCGCGCATCGCGCACCCATTGAAGTCAATGGGTGCGTGAAAACCACGCATGCCGCACGGAAGCACTTCCGTGCGAACTGCGTGATTCACGCAAGAGCTGTGAAAAGGATGAATGTAAACAGAAAAGCACCACGTGCTTTTCTGTTTACAAACATCCAAACGGAGTGTCAAATTAGAGATGAGCGCACCGAACCTCACCGGGTTCGGCCGAACTCGTTTTGACCGAACCCGGCAAAAAAATTTCCGGTACACGACGTCAGGAGACAGTCACTGTCCACGGTGCTGAAAGAGTTAAACTGGTTCAGCACCCTGGACAGTGACTTCCGATCACAATATACATGAACGTGTAAAAAAAAGAAGTTCTGACTTACCGATAACTCCCGGCTTCTTCCTCCAGTCTGACCTCCCAGGATGACAATTCAGTCCAAGTGACAGCTGCAGCCAATCACAGGCCAAGCACAGGCTGCAGCCAATCACAGGCTGCAGCGGTCACATGGACTGCCGCGTCATCCAGGGAGGTGGGGCCGGATGACAAGAGAGGGAAGCGTCACCAAGGCAACGGCCAGGAGACCGGACTGGAGGAAGCAGGAAGTTCTTGGTAAGTATGAACGTGTTTTTTTTATTCACAGGTTGGTGTATATTGTGATCGGAATTCACTGTCGAGGGTGCTGAAAGAGTTACTGCCGATCAGTTAACTCTTTCAGCACCCTGGACAGTGACTGACGTCGACTAGCCTCATCTCTATGATGGCGGCTGCGCGAAAATCACGCAGCCGCGAATCATACACTGCTGACACACGGAGCTGTCAAGTGCCTTTTGCGCACGCCAAACGCTGCGTTTTTTTGCCTGCGCAAAACGCACACGCTCGTGTAAATGAGGCCTTAGAGTGTACAGCAAGGACCGCGCATATGCGATCCTCGATGTGATACACCCCCTGAAACGTGCTGTATACTTGGCTAGGAATATTAATTCCTAGCCCAAGTGATCGGTAAATGGCATACCACTAGAGGCAGAAGAAAATGTGACGTCACATGTCATGTGATTCTCGGGGAGAGCTGAGAATGGGGCTTTTTTAAATCTGTAGGTTAATTACAATGGTAGTGTGGAGTAGACCTTAGGTTTATTGACAAAACAAACCTTTTATTTGGAATACCCCCTTAACCCCTTCCCTTTTTGGACACTTTTGACATTCCTAACAGAGCCTCATTTTTCAAATCTGACATGTTTCACTTTATGTGGTAATAACTTTGAAATGCTTTTACCTATCCAAGCGATTCTGAGTTTGTTTTCTCGTGACACATTGGACTTTATGTTACTGGCAAAATTTGCTCGATACATTCAGTATTAAATGGTGAAACACACCAAAACTTAGCGAAAAATTGCAAAAATCTGCATTTTTCTACATTTAAATGTATCTGCTTGTAAGACAGATAGTTATACCACACAAAATTGTTGCTAATTAACATCCCCCATATGTCTACTTTAGATTGCCATTGTTTTTTGAACATCCTTTTATTTTTCTAGGACGTTACAAGGCTTAGGCCTCATTCCCACGACAGGGTTTCCCGGCCGGGTGCCGGCCGTTCATAAATCGGCCGGCACCCGGCTGCATTAGGAATAATAGACCCCTAATGGGGCTATTCACACGGCCGATTTTTTGACGGCCGGGAAAACCGGCTGTCAAAAAACAGGACATGCTCTATCTTCGGCTGGGTACCCGGCCGCCCGGCTCCCATAGAAGTCTATGGGGCCGGGTAATACACGGCCATCACCGGGATGTGTCCCGAGTGATGGCCGGGTTTTCCAGCGCTTGCGCTCTATCTCCTCCTCCTCACAGCGCAGAGTGCATGTGAGGAGGAGGAGTTGATGCCATTCTGACGAATGGCATCGCTGTACACGGTGTGGCAGGGCCGGGGTGTACAGCAGGTGGGAGGGAGCGCTGCGCTGGCTCCCTTCCCCTGCTTGTTTTAAAAGCGCCCTGGCCCGGCGACACCTTCGATGGCGCCGCTAGCAGCTGCTGCGGCTGCTGCTACTGTAGCGACGCCACTATAGCAGAGCAGGGAGGTATCTCCCCGCTCTGCTATGTGCTAGCCGCACTTTAGCTCCTTGAAGGAGCGGAATCCCCGTGTGTTCGGGGATTCCGCTCCTGGACAGAGCGCTTGATGTCTCTGTCCATATCTGGGCAGTGACATCAGGGGAAACTCCTGAAGCGGAATCCCCGAACACATGGGGATTCCACTTCAGGAGTTGCCGCTGATGTCACTGTCCAGATTTGCCCGGCCCGGCACGGATGCAAAAATTTATGCAAACCGGCCGGGCAGAATGGCCGATTTTACCGGCCGGCACTCGGGCTCGGGCGCGACCCGGTCGTCTGAATCCCGCCTTAGAACTTTAGCAGCAATTTCTCACATTTTCACGAAAATTTCAAAAGGCTATTTTTACAGGGGCCAGTTCAGTTGTGAAGTGGCTTTGAGGGCCTTATATATTAGAAACCCACAATAAGTCACCCCATTTTAAAAACTTCACCCCTCAAAGTATTCAAAACCGCATTTAGAAAGTTTCTTAACTCTTTAGACGTTTCACAGGAATTAAAGCAAAGTAGAGGTGAAATTTACAAATTTCATTTTTTTTGTAGAAATGTAATAAATTTTTTTTGTAGCACAGAAAGTTTTACCATAGAAATGCAACTCAATATTTATTGCCCAGGTTCTGCAGATTTAGGAAATATCCCACATGTGGCCCTAGTGTGCTACTGGACTGAAGCACAGGCCTCAGAAGCAAAGGAGTACCTAGTGGATTTTGGGGCCTTCTTTTTATTAGAATATATTTTAGGCACCATGTCCGGTTTGAAGGGCTCTTGTGGTGCCAAAACAGTGGAAATCCCCCAAAAGTGACCCAATTTGGGAAACTACTCACCTCAAGGAAATTATTTCGGGGTACGGTGAGCATTTTGACCCCACAGGTTCATTGCAGAAATTATTGGTAGTAGGCCGTAAAAATTAAAATCTACATTTTTTTCAAAGAAAATGTAGGTTTAGCTAATTATTGTTTAATTTCCTCAAGGACTAAAGGAAAAAAAGCACTGCAAAATTTGTAAAGCAATTTCTCCCGATTTTAAAACAATACCCCACATGTGGTCATAAATGGCTGTTTGGACCCAGGGCAGGGCTTAGAAGGGAAAGAGTGCCATTTGGCTTTTGGTGCTCAAATTTAGCAGGAATGGTTTGCGGAGGCCATGTCACATTTGCAAAGCCCCTGAGGGGACAAAACAGTGGAAACCCCTCACAAGTGGTCCCCATTTTCGAAACAATTTCCTCAAGGGGTATAATTTAAGGGTACAGTGAGCATTTTGACTGCACAGGTTTTTTGCAGAAATTATTGGAATTAGGCTGTAAAAATTTAAATCTACATTTTTCAAAGAAAATGTAGGTTTAGCTAATTTTTTTTTCATTTTCACAAAGAATTAAAGGAGAAAAAGTACCGCAAAATTTGTAAAGCAATTTCTCCCGAGTAAAACAATACCCCACATGTGGTCATAAACGGCTGTTTGGACACATGGCAGGGCTCAGAAGAGAAAGAGCACTATTTGGCTTTTGGAGATCACATTTAGCAGGAATGGTTTGCGGAGCCCATGTCACATTTGCAAAGCCCCTGAGGGGACAAAACCATGAAAACGGCCAAATAGTTACTCCACTTAGGAAACGACACCCCATGAGGAATCCATGTAGGGGTGTAGTGAGCATTTTGACCCCACAGGTGTTTCATAAAATTTATTAGAATTGAGCAGTGAAAATAAAAACAATCCCTTTTCTTCAATAAGATGTAGCTTTAGCTCCAAATTTTTCATTTTCTCAACAAATAAAGGAAAAAAAAAGATCCCCAACATTTGTAAAGCAATTTCTCCCGAGTACGGCAATATCCCATATGTGGTAATAAACTGCTTTTTGGGCACACAGTAGGACTCAGAAGGGAAGGAGCGCCATTTGGCTTTTGGAGTGCAGATTTTACTGGATTGGTTTCTGGGCACTATGTCGCATTTGCAAAACCCCTGTGGGACCAAAGCAGTGGAAACCCCCCAGAAGTGACCCCATTTTGGAAACTACACTGTAGTGTAGTGGGCATGTTAACTCTGCAGGTGTTTTGTAGAAATTAGTGTGCACTCGATGTTGCAGAGTGAAAATGGGATTTTTTGCATAGATATGCCAATATGTGGTGCCCAGCTTGTGCCACCATGACAAGACAGCTCTCTAATTATTATTCTTTGTTTCCCGGTTTTAGAATCACCCTGCATGTGGCCCTAATCGTTTGCCTGGACATTTGACAGGGCTCAAGAGTGAAAGACTACCATGTAAAATTGAGGCCTAATTTGTCTATTTACAAAGTATTGGTTCACAATTGCAGAGCTCTGATGTGAAATAATAAAAGAAACCCCTGAGAAGTGACCCTATTTTGGAAACTGCACCCCTCAATGCATTTATTAAGGGGTGTAGTGAGCATTTTCACCCCACAGGTCTTTTCCATAAATGATTGCGCTGCGGATGGTGCAAAGTAAAAATGTACATTTTTCCCTAGATATGCCATTTCAGTGGCAAATAAATGTCGTGCCCAGCTTGTGCCACTGGAGACACACACCCCAAAAAGTGTTAAAAGGGTTCTCCCGGGTATGACGATGCCATATATGTGGAAGGAAACTGCTCTTTGGGCACATTGTAGGGTTCAGAGGGAAGGGATCGCCATTTGGCTTTTGGAGCATGGATTTTCTTGGTAGTAGATTTGTTTGAGTATTGCTGTATTTCAGTTTATAATGTGGCGGTACATGTAAGCTGGGCAGAGTACCTTAGGGGCATAATCAGGTGGTATAATAATTGGGTTAAAAAAAAAACCGTAAAATAATCCATAGATGTGTGTTACGCTGTGAAGAATCCTTTCAGCACAGGCCAGTGTCGTACAGATAAATGTCCTTCCTTATCCCCCTTCTGGTCCACACTTTGCACCTTTGCAGTTTGGGGAATTTTGCTGGGAAGTGTTGTCTTGGTATAATACGGGCACCCTCGCTTCCAGCAGATATGTTTGCGCCCTCCCCTTCTATTTTTAGATGCATGCGACTATTTGCCCTACAAATATTGGAATAAAAAGTGATCAAAGTGACCAGAAAACAGGAATTCTGGTACCGTTTTTTACGGGGGTTTTTACACTGTTCACCGCGTGGAATAAAGAACATAATATTTTTATAGATCAGGCGGTTACGGATGCGGCGATACCAAATATGTTTTTTTTATTTTATTTTTTTCAATAATAAAGGATTTGATAAGGGAACAGGGCGACTGTGTTTTATTTTATTACTTGAAACTTTTATTATATGTTTTAAAACGTTTTGTTTTTTTTACACTTTTTTTCAAGTCCCGCTAGGGGACTTGAAGGTCCAACTGTCAGATTTTTTTTTTCTAATACATTGCACTACCTATGTAGTGCAATGTATTAGATCTGTCAGTCATTCACTGACAGCAAGCCAATTAGGCTTCCCCTCCCGGCAGGGCCTAATCGGCTTCCGTATTGACAGAGCAGGAGGCCATTGTTAGATCTCCTGTTGCCATAGCAGCAGTCACCAGCCCTGATTGCATGGTAGGGCTGGCGATCTGCTAGCAACCTTGCGATAGCTGCATCAAAGGGGTTAATAGCAGGGATTGGAGCTAGCTCCGGTTCCTGCCGTTACAGGTGGCTGTCACCTGTAACATACAGCTGATATCCACCGCTGATGACGCCGGCTCAGCTCCTGAGCCGGCGCCATCTTGCCGTCGGCTACTGAAGCCTTTCAAGCTCCGCCGCCGGGCAGGTCCTGGAAGGTTTCCGTGCTAGGCAGATCGGGAGGCCAGTATTAGGCCTCCGGTTGCCATTGCTGGGGTTGAAATTGCTGGGGTTCCGATGAGCTGCAAACCGATTAAATGCAGCGATCGCGTTTGAGCGCTGCATTTAAGGGGTTAATGGCGGGAATTGAAGCTAAATTCGGTCCCCGCCATTACAGCCGGAAGTCAGCTGTAAGATACCGCTGACATCCGGCGATGGTGGCACCGACTCATCTTCTTAGCCGGTGTCCACCATGTGTCATATGGATACGGCAAAATGCGGGAAGCACTAGCTTTCCATGACTTATCCATACAGCAAATGTCGGGAAGGGGTTAAACACTCCAGTGAAGCTTTAGCAGTATGTTTAGGGTCATATTCCTGCTGGAAGGTGAACCTCGGTCCTAGTCTCAAATCTCTGGCAGACTGAAGCAGGTTTCCCTCCACGATTGCGCTGTATTTACTGTTATCTGTCTTTCCTTAAATCCTGACCAATTTTCCAGTCCCAGCCCCCACAGCATGATGCTCCCACCTCCATCCTTTACTGTCAAAATTGTGTTTTTGGGGTGATGGGAAGTGTTTGGTTTGCGCCACACATAGCGTTATACGTGATGGCCAAAAAGAGGAATAGTACAACACAGAGTTCTTAGAAAAGGTACTCTAGCAATGCTATTTCATGGGGAGCACAATAATTTATTAAAACCTAATTGTCAGCAGACCTGACAGGTCCTTTCTTTGCCAGGGGCATTTAGACATCTTGCACCTCTGGTAGCCAGGACAATTTTCACACTTTTGATGTGTACAAATAAAACCTAAATTGCTAAATATAAAATCACACTAAAGCCTCATACCTATATCTTTTCCTGGCACATTGTCAAAATTCCTCTCCGGTCTGTACACAAACGCACCATCATACAATTTTGTGTCAAAGTGCAATTTATCATAAAAAATGCATTTATGCGCATGTTTAAATGCACATATCTTCATAAAATCAGAATTAAGGAGACTAGACATGTGATACAGGGATTACATACCTTAATGTGTAGCTAAACTTTTATAAAACTTTTGACATGTCATAGTGAGAGAAGTTTTGTTCATTGGGGGTCCGAGTACTGAGAACCCCACCGATCACTAAAATGAAGCAGCAGAAGCGCAGTAAGTGCTGTGTGTCTTCATTTCTGATCAGACCAGTCAGCAGTGTACAGGTCCAATAGAAAGTCTATTCCTTAAAGAGTAGAACTAAACGTTCAACAAACTTCTGACATGTCATCGTGACATGTCATAAGTTTTGACCGGTGGGGGTCCGAGCACTGATCGCTAGAATGAAGCGGCATAAGCGCTCGGCTAAGTGCTGAGCTGCTTTGTTTTTCGTATCTGCTTTTCTCGGAAAGCTGATGTAGCGCTGTATGGACTCGATAGCAAGTCTATCGGCCCGTACACCGTTACATTAACGTTCTGAAAAAAGCCGTTCAGAAATGAAGCCGCTCAGCGCTCACCCGACTTTTAACGATCGGTGGGGGTCTCAGTGCTCGGACCCCCACCGATCAAAACTTATGACATGTCAGAAGTTTGAAGGTTTAGTTACACTTCAAAGTCAATCAGAAACGAGGAGCTATATCGCTCACCGGCGCGCTTCTGCTGCCTTGTTTTTAGCGATCGGTGGGGGTCTCCACACTTGGACCCCCACTGATCAAAACTTCTGACGTGTCACTAGGACACGTCAAAAGTTTTCTAAAAGTTCAGTTACACTTTAAAAAGTAAGTGCATCCCAAACCCTATATATTTCTTAAAAGCAGACAACTGTGATCACGTAACTTTGTGACAAACGGGAATTATTTTAAAAGAAAAAAATGCATTACAACATAGGGTTGTCACGATACCAGAATTTGTACTTTGATACCGATACTTTGTAAGTATTGCAAACACAGAAGTCCTTCCATTTTCTGATGTGGGGCAAGTGGTGTTATGAATTTTGAAACTCCATGTGCCTCACATTATAAGTAATTAACCACATCATGTACCTCATAATGGGCAACATTGGGTTAATGTGTGAGGCACATGATGGGGTTAATTACTAATAATGTGAGGCACGTGGAGGTTTGAAATTCATAACACCACATGCCTCACATTAATAAGTGACCCCATTATTTCCCTCACATAATAACATTGGGGTTAACTCTTAGGGTATGTGCACACGGTAGCAGGCATTTACGTCTGAAAAGACAGACTGTTTTCAGGAGAAAACAGCTGCCTCGTTTCAGACGTAAATGCTCCTCCTCGCATTTTGCGAGGCATCTCTGACAGCCGTAAATTTTGAGCTGTGCTTCATTGAGTTCAATGAAGAACGGCTCAAATTACGTCTGAAAGAAGTGTCCTGCACTTCTTTTGCCGAGGCTGTATTTTTACGCATCGTCGTTTGACAGCTGTCAAACGACGAAGCGTAAATGACAGGTTGTCTGCACAGTACGTCGGCAAACCCATTCAAATGAATGGGCAAATGTTTGCCGACGTATTGTGGCCCTATTTTCAGACGTAAAACGAGGCATAAAACGCCTCTTTTACGTCTGAAAATAGGTCGTGTGAACCCAGCCTGAGGGACATGGCAAAGTTTGGAACAATTTTTTATTCTTTCTTTGCATCCCGGGCTCATTCATTTTTTTAATTTTTTATTCTCGACGTAGCTATATGAGACTTTGTTTTTTGGTACATTTACATTGTCGTTTAATCTAAATAAGTTTTTATTTTGGCAAGAAGGCAGAAAAGAAAGCAGTTCTTTTTGGGTTTTTTTAATAGCATACACCGATCTTCATAAATGACACTGAATTTGTTTTGCCAGTTTTTATGGTTGCGATTATACCAAATATGTGTATTTTATGTATTGTGACTTATATTTTAATAATGTTTATTGTAAAAAGAAAATTGTATTTGTGTATTATTACAGATTTTTTTTTAGTTAACATTACGTTAATTTTTTTGGGATTTTTACTTTTTTATTTTTATTTTTTAACTTTAATGTACTGGCAAAAATCTATGCCAGTAAAATCAGCCTGTATACTGATAGGTATGCCCTAACAACTGTCTGTGTACTAAGTATGCCCTAACAACAGGAAATATGGTCAGATAGCCCTGTGGTCCTTCAATACGCGGTATATCCCTTGATCGCGTCACAGGGATTTGATGCTGCGATCAAGATGCTGGTAAACGTCCAGGTCGTGGAGTCCAGAAATTACCTAATTAGGCACATTAGGGGTGATTCTCGCTCTAATTCTGAAAAAAACACACAGAAAACAAAGATTCCCCATTAGAATGCAAGTATGTTCTCTGATTGATAAGGGGAGCTGATAACATGAAGAAAAGGTAATGTCACCCCTCCCCCTGGGGTCATCTACAGCCATAAGGGGAGAAGAGGAGGATCACAGCTTCTTCTCCTCCCTGCATTCTGCCAGCATGTCTCCCCGCTGGCCCCCTCTCTCCACCGCCCCACTTGCTGAAGTGAGAGCTGCAGATATATGCAGCTCCCACTTCAACATTCACACGACGGGGTCCGAGTGTCGGCCGATAAAATCCGGCCGGTTTGCATCCGTTCCGGGCCGTGTTGCCGTTTTTAACGGCCGATTTTGACCCGTTTCGCATCCGTTTTTTTCTCTGTCCATTTTAAAATCGGATGAATTTCATTTAAATTTGTTGCCACACACAGCCCTCTGTAGATAATGCCACACAGCACCCTGTAGGTAATGCCACCCAGCACCCTGTTGGTAATGCCACCCAGCCCCCTGTTGGTAATGCCACCCAGCCCCCTGTTGGTAATGCCACCCAGCCCCCTGTTGGTAATGCCACCCAGCCCCCTGTTGGTAATGCCACCCAGCCCCCTGTTGGTAATGCCACCCAGCCCCCCTGCAGGTAATGCCACCCAGCCCCCGTGCAGGTAATGCCACCCAGCCCCCCTGCAGGTAATGCCACCCAGCCCCCCTGCAGGTAATGCCACCCTGCCCCCTGTAGGTAATGCCACCCTGCCCCCTGTAGGTAATGCCACCCTGCCCCCTGTAGGTAATGCCACCCTGCCCCCTGTAGGTAATGCCACCCTGCCCCCTGTAGGTAATGCCACCCTGCCCCCTGTAGGTAATGCCACCCTGCCCCCTGTATGTAATGCCACCAAGTCCCCTGTAGGTAATGCCACACAGCCCCCTGTAGGTAATGCCACACAGCCCCCTGTAGGTAATGCCACACAGCCCCCTGTAGGTAATGCCACACAGCCCCCTGTAGGTAATTCCACCCAGCCCCCTGTTGGTAATTCCACCCAGCCCCCTGTTGGTAATTCCACCCAGCCCCCTGTAGGTAATGCCACCCTGCCCCCTGTAGGTAATGCCACCCTGCCCCCTGTAGGTTGCACCCATCCCCCCCCCCTTCCAGGAGAAGTCACTGACTTCAATGTCCATATATGGACAGTTTAGTCACTCACTTCTCCTGCAGCGGAATCCCCGGCCACAGGGTCGGGGATTCCGCTTCAGAAGTGAGTGTCGTCGCTGTGTCCATATATGGACAGCGTAGTCACTCACTTCTCCTGTAGCGGAATCCCCGGCCAAGGTGTCAGGGATTCTGCTTCAGAAGTGAGTGACGTCGCTGTGTCCATATATGGACAGCGTGGTCACTCAGTTCTCCTGTAGCGGAATCCCCGGCCAAGGTGTCAGGGATTCCGCTTCAGATGTAAGTGACGTCGCTGTGTCCATATATGGACAGTGTAGTCACTCACTTCTCCTGTAGCGGAATCCCCGGCCACGGGGTCGGGATTACGCTTCAGAAGTGAGTGACGTCGCTGTGTCCATATATGTTTTTAACGGCCGATTTTGACCCGTTTTGCATCCGTTTTTTTCTCTGTCCATTTTAAAATCGGATGAATTTCATTTAAATTTGTTGCCACACACAGCCCTCTGTAGATAATGCCACACAGCACCCTGTAGGTAATGCCACCCAGCCCCCTGTTGGTAATGCCACCCAGCCCCCTGTTGGTAATGCCACCCAGCCCCCTGTTGGTAATGCCACCCAGCCCCCTGTTGGTAATGCCACCCAGCCCCCTGTTGGTAATGCCACCCAGCCCCCTGTTGGTAATGCCACCCAGCCCCCCTGCAGGTAATGCCACCCAGCCCCCGTGCAGGTAATGCCACCCAGCCCCCCTGCAGGTAATGCCACCCAGCCCCCCTGCAGGTAATGCCACCCTGCCCCCTGTAGGTAATGCCACCCTGCCCCCTGTAGGTAATGCCACCCTGCCCCCTGTAGGTAATGCCACCCTGCCCCCTGTAGGTAATGCCACCCTGCCCCCTGTATGTAATGCCACCAAGTCCCCTGTAGGTAATGCCACACAGCCCCCTGTAGGTAATGCCACACAGCCCCCTGTAGGTAATGCCACACAGCCCCCTGTAGGTAATTCCACCCAGCCCCCTGTTGGTAATTCCACCCAGCCCTCTGTTGGTAATTACACCCAGCCCCCTGTAGGTAATGCCACCCTGCCCCCTGTAGGTAATGCCACCCTGCCCCCTGTAGGTTGCACCCATCCCCCCCCCTTCCAGGAGAAGTCACTGACTTCAATGTCCATATATGGACAGTTTAGTCACTCACTTCTCCTGCAGCGGAATCCCCGGCCACAGGGTCGGGGATTCCGCTTCAGAAGTGAGTGTCGTCGCTGTGTCCATATATGGACAGCGTAGTCACTCACTTCTCCTGTAGCGGAATCCCCGGCCAAGGTGTCAGGGATTCTGCTTCAGAAGTGAGTGACGTCGCTGTGTCCATATATGGACAGCGTGGTCACTCAGTTCTCCTGTAGCGGAATCCCCGGCCAAGGTGTCAGGGATTCCGCTTCAGATGTAAGTGACGTCGCTGTGTCCATATATGGACAGTGTAGTCACTCACTTCTCCTGTAGCGGAATCCCCGGCCACGGGGTCGGGATTACGCTTCAGAAGTGAGTGACGTCGCTGTGTCCATATATGGACAGCGTAGTCATTCACTTCTCCTGTAGCCACAACCTCCTTCCCTCCACCAGGACATTAAAAATGGCTCGTGGCTGGGTCTTCCAGCACGACGATGACCCGAAACATACAGTCAAGGCAACAAAGGAGTGGCTCAAAAAGAAGCACATTAAGGTTATGGAGTGGCCTAGCCAGTCTCCAGACCTTAATCCCATTGAAAACTTATGGAGGGAGCTGAAGATCCGAGTTGCCAAGCGACAGCCTCGAAATCTTAATGATTTACAGATGATCTGCAAAGAGGAGTGGGCCAAAATTCCATCTAACATGTGTGCAAACTTCATCATCAACTACAAAAAATGTCTGACTGCTGTGCTTGCCAACAAGGGTTTTGCCACCAAGTATTAAGTCTTGTTTGCCAAAGGGATCAAATACTTATTTCTCTGCTCTGGTCTTGCCCATGTTGTAGAGGTTAGAGTCAGACTGATTAATTGAGTCCGTGGACAGGAGTCTTTTATACAGGTGACCATTTAAGACAGCTGTCTTTAATGCAGGCACCAAGTTGATTTGGAGCGTGTAACTGGTCTGGAGGAGGCTGAACTCTTAATGGTTGGTAGGGGATCAAATACTTATTTCTCTGTGCACAATGCAAATAAATATATATAATTTTGACTATGTGATTTTCTGTTTTTTTTTTTGTTTTTTTTTTATATATATAATCTATCTCTCACTGGTAAAATTAACCTAGCCTAAAAATTCTAGACTGTTCATGTCTTTGACAGTGGGCAAACTTACAAAATCAGCAAGGGATCAAATACTTATTTCCTTCACTGTATGGGCAGTGTAGTCACTCACTTCTCCTGTAGCGGAATCCCCAATCCCCGGCCGGGGATTGCAGATTCCGACTTCTACAGGGAGCGTAAAAAGACCCTCCTCCTCCTCACATGCACTCTGCACTGTGAGAAGGAGGAGGAGAGAGAGCGCGAGCGACGGAATACATGGCCATCACTCGGGACACATTCCGGTGATGACTGTGTATTACCCGGCCCCATAGACTTCTATGGGGGCCGGGTAAACGGCTGAAAATAGGGCATGTCCCATTTTTTGACGGCCAGGTTTCCCGGGTCGTCAAAAAATCGGTCGTGTGAATAGCCCCATTAGGGGTCTATTGTTCCTAATGCAGCCGGGTGACAGCCGATTTATGAACGGCCGTCACCCGGCCAGGAAACCCTGTCGTGTGAATAAGGGCTAACTCAGTCTAGGTCACAGGTAAAGCTGCAATTCAGAGTTTGTTTGAAAGCTAAGACTCAACTCTGCAACCTGGCTTGCGTTGGAGCCATTATTAGCTACAGAAGTGCCTTCCTGCCTGGAAGTATGAGATACGTCCTTAGCAGGGAAAGGGTTAAACGCTATTGAAACCTTTTGACATTGAAAAAAATTATTTGTACATATATAAGTGGTTCTCTGGAAGTAAAAAAACAAAGTTTCTGCACTAAGCTTCAAGCTGCAATCTCCATTCCTTTGTTCATTTTTAAACCCTTTGATATACAGTTTGTAACTTGCTCCTAGTTTCAGACTTTTCTCTTGTGGAGATGTCCCTACAAGTAATACATGCTGGATGTGAGGTCTGTGTGTCCAGAATGCTGCTACCTTCACTAGAACTCCTGTGTGATCACAGCTTCATTCCTGTACTGCTTTCTCCTGCTACAGCCCATGAAGTATCTGTTCTCCCTTGTGCTGAAAGACACTGATGCTGAGCAGTGTGTTACCCACCCCCTCCCCCTGATTTCCTCTCTATCTATACTCTGATTCAGTACGGCTTGTGTGATCTCCCTCCCTGCGAACTTGCATGCTTTCCGCCATCTCCACACTCTGCCATGTACAACCGCCTCCCCCTCTGCTATCACTAAGGGTCATTTTACATGTAAAGATAAATTTGTAAAAACGAGTTGTTAACATTTGAAGACATGCATTTAAATGTAACAATAATTGTATATTTTTCGTTAAAAGGGGTTATCCGGTGACCGAAAATTCATGGCCTATCCACAGGTTAGGCCATCAGTATCTGATTGGTGGGGGTCCGACTCTCCGCACCCCCCCATATCAACTCTTTGAAGGGGCTTCAGCACTCTGGCAAGCGATGTTTCCCTATTCTCGCTTACACGGCTCCATACTGTACAACACCAACACATTCGTATTAGCAGAGCACAGTATTACAGCTTTCTCCGAAATTTGATTGCTTTTAACCCCTTAGTGTCTAAGCCTGTTTTGGCCTTCAGGACCAGCCCCATTTTTGCAAATCTGACGTGTCACTTTATGTGGTAATAACTCCAGAATGCTTTTACCTATCCAAGCGATTCTGGGATTGTTTTCTCGTGACATGTTGTACTTTATGATACTGAAAAAATTTTGTCATTAAATTCAATATTTATTTGTAAGAAACGCCAAAATTTAGAGAAAATTAGCAAAAATTAGCATTTTTCTAAATTTTAATGTATTTACTTGTAAAACAGATAGTAATACCACACAAAATACATACTAGTTTATATTTCCCATATGTCTACTTTATGTTTGCATCGTTTTTTTGAACATTCTTTTATTTTTCTAGGACGTTACAACGCTTAGAACTTTAGCAGCAATTTCTCATATTTTCAAGAAAATGTCAAAAGGCAATTTTTTCAGGGACCAGTTCAGTTCTGAAATGGCTTTGAGGGCCTTATATATTAGAAAGTCCCCATAAATCACCCCATTTTGAAAACTGCACCCATCAAAGTATTCAAAACCGCATTCACAAAGTATTTTAGCCCTTTAGGCGTTTCACAGGAATTAAAGCAAAGTAGAGGTGAAATTTACAAATTTCATTTTTTTTCTTCAAAAATTCATTTGTAATAAATTTTTTCTGTACCACAGAAGGTTTTACCCAAGAAATGCAACTCAATATTTATTGCCCAGATTCTGCAGTTTTTAGAAATACCCCACATGTGGCCCTAGCGCGGTCATGGACTGAAACACAGGCCTCAGAAGCAAAGGAGCACCTAGTGGATTTTGGGCCTCTATTTTATTAGAATATATTTTAGGTACCATGTCAGGTGTGAGGAGGCCTTGTGCTGCCAAAACAGTGGAAACACCCCAAAAGTGACCCCATTTTGGAAACTATACCCCTCAAGGAATTTATCTATGGGTATAGTTAGCATTTTGAACCCACAGTTTTTTTGCTAAATTTATTTGAATTAGTATGTGAAGGTGAAAATCTACTTTTTTTGTGAAAAAATTAGGAAATGTTAAATTTTTACAAGGAATAAAGTAGAAAAAACACCCCAACATATGTAAAGCAATGTCTTCCGATTATAGCAATACCCCATATGTGGTAATAAATTGCTGTTTGGACCCACAGCAGGCCTCAGAAGAGAAGGAGCACCATTTGGATTTTGGATTTCTGATTTTGCTGGAATAGTTTTTAGTGCCGTGTCGCGTTTGCAATGCACTGGAGGGAAGAAAACTGTGGAAACCCCCCAATAGTGACCCCATTTTGGAAACTATACCCCTCAAGGAATTTATCTATGGGTATAGTTAGCATTTTGAACCCACAGTTTTTTTGCTAAATTTGTTTGAATTAGTATGTGAAGATGAAAATCTACTTTTTTTCTGAAAAAAGGTAGCCATTTTTAATTTTTACAAGGAATAAAGGAGAAAAAGCGCCCCAACATTTGTAAAACAATTTTTCCTGATTACGTAAATACCCCATATGTGGTAATAAACTACTGTTTGGACCCACACCGGGGCTTAGAAGGGAAGGAGCGCTATTTGGCTTTTGGAGCTCAAATTTTGCTGGAATGTTTTTGGGTGTCATGTCGAATTTGCAAAGCCCCTGAGAGACAGAAACAGTGGAAGCCCCCCAAAAGTAACCCCATTTGGGAAACTACACCACTTAAGGAATCTATCTAGGGGTATAGTGAGCATTTAGGCCCCACACGTCTTTTGCAGAATTTATTAGAATTAGGCCGTGAAAATTAATATCAACATTATTTCCACTAAAATGTTGAATTTTTTCAATTTCACAAAGGATAAACGAGAAAATGCACCCCAACGTTTGTAAAGCAATTTCTCCCGAGTACGGCAATACCCCACATGTGGTCATAAATGTTTTATCATTAGAAAGTAATTAACCCTTTACGAACTGATTCATGTTTTGCTTTTTCGTTTTTCCTCCCCGCTTTCCAAGAGCCACAACTTTTTTATTTTTCTGTCAATAGAGCGGTGTGGGGGCTTATTTTTTGCGGGACGAGCTGTCGTTTTTATTGGTACCATTTTTTGGTACGATGCCATATCGGTGGACATAAACGGCTGTATGGGCACGCTGTAGGGCTCAGAAGGGAGGGACGCCATTTGGCTTTTGGAGCGCAGATTTTGCTTGGTAGTAGCTCTGGCGTTTTGCTGGTATTTCAGTTTATAATGTTGGGGCACATGTAGGCTGGGCAGAGTACATCAGGGGTATAATAAGAGGGTATAATAATGGGGTAAATAAATAATAATCCGCATATCTGTGGCCGGTGTCGCACTGAGAAATGGTGCCCGATCTTATCCACTTTTGGAACACTCTGCACATTTTGCATCGCCATAATCTGGGAGCCGGAACTTTTTTTATTTTTTCACCACCGGAGCCGTGTGAGGGCTTATTTGTTGCAGGACAATCTGTATTTTTCATTGGTACCATTTTGGGGTACATGCGATTTTGTTGATCACTTTTTATTCAATTTTTCGGCAAGCCAGGTGACCAAAAACCATCAATTCTGACAATGATTTTTATTTATTTTTGACGGTGTTTACCCTGGGCTATAAATGACCATTATACTTTATTCTGCGGGTCGGTACGATTACGGCGATACCATTTGTATATACGTTTTTTTATGTTTTGCAGCGTTTGAGCAATAAAATAACTTATTTAGAAAATAATGTATTTTCTGTGTCACCATATTCTGAGAGCCATAACTTTTTTATTTTTCAGTCAAAAAAGCGGTGTAAGGGCTTGTTTTTTGCGGGACGGGTTGTAGTTTGTATCGGTACTATTTTGGCGTACATGCGACTTTTTGATCACTTTTTATTACATATTTTGTGAGGGGTGGTGACCAAAAAATAGTGATTCTGGAATTGTTTTTCGTTTATTTTTTTTGCGGCGTTCACTGTGCTGGAAAAATAATATTACAGTTTTATAGTTGGGGTCGTTACGAACGCGGTGATACCAAATATGTGTACTTTTTTTTTACGTGTTCATTTTTTTCCTATAATGAAAGACTTATTATAGGAAAAAAAGCAGTTCTTGTTTATGTCACTTATAACTTTTATTTTTACACTTTTTTTAAAACATTTTTATTCTTTTTTTTACTTTTTTCACTTGTCCCACTAGGGGACACTTAGACTTGCAGCTCTGATCGCTGCTGGAATACATTACACTACACACGTAGTGTAATGCATTTCAACTGTCATTGTGACGAGACAGTCACACTGACAGGAAGCCTACGACGACCACCCTCGGGGTGGTCCTCATAGGCTTCTGTACATGGCAACCCGGAAGCCATTGTCTGGCGTCCGGTTGCCATGGGTACCATCGCCAGCCCCCGTGATTTCACATGGGGGCTGCCGATCGGCGCTAAAGACCTTAATTGTGGCGTTCAAAATCGAGCGCCGCAATTAAGGGGTTAACTGCCGATATCAGCGGCGACAGGCCGCTGATCGGCAACGGGGAGAGCAGGGCTGACACCCTGCACAGTTAACCGCCGCTGCGGTGTAGCGCCGCGCGGCGGTTAACTGTCAAAGCACTGCCGTAACTGTACGTCAAGGTGCGCGAACTTACTGCTCACCATGACGTACAGTTACGTCATGGTGCGTTAAGGGGTTAAAGGGAATGTGTCGCTAGAATTTTTTTTATTTTTTTTTCAGTTAAACAATTATTATTTAAGTGATTACTCATTGTTTTAATTTTTTCACAAGTCAGGAAATATTATAAATTAGATTGTAATTTATAACATTTTCATGTGCTGGGCACTAGAGGGAGCAGTTCTCAAAATTGCAGCATGGTCAATGTAGTAAAGCAACCTCATTGTTTTATGCTGCAAATTTGGGGTGGACACACTCTCTCTAGTGTCCTCACACAATCCCCCCTCCCTTCTTCTGGCTAGTGCCCATAGAAGGAAGGGTTTTAATCTTCAAACCTTCTACACTGTGTGCCGCCATTTTCTGAGCGACTGCACAGTGTAGGAGGATTAGATACTTGGCTCAGCAGACAGTATATAATACACGAACATAATACACACATAATAACACACGAACATAATACACACATCACATAAACTAACATAAATTACCTGCCGCCTCCGCTGGTCCACGCTCCTATTCCTTGCGCCTGAACATATGGCCGGAAGCCGTGGCCGGAAGTCGTCATCTGACTGTCCGGCAGCGGCTTCCGGTCCACATGAAAATGGCGCCGGATTTCGCTCTGCGAACGAGCTTCGTTTTGGTCTGTGTGGGAGCAGCGCATGTGCCGCTCCCACACAGACGGCGTACGCTTCTGAGAATGGAACGGCTCCCGTTCGCATTCTCTATGGGGTTGTATGTGCCCTATTCCATCTCTATATGTGTCGTTAATCGACACATACAGAGATTAAAAAAAATGGCAGCCCCCATAGTGAATTAAGAACAATGTAAAAAGTAGAACATGAGAACACAAATAAATAAAATTTATGTTAATATCATATTAAAAGCAATATGATAAAAAAATAAATAAAATTCATGACACCTTCCCTTTAAGATCGCTTTTTCTTTCCGGCCAACAATTCCGCACCTCCTGTCTCATCTGCTATCAACTAGTAGATGCCTGTTTACCGACAAACGATAATTTTTAGATCAGCATAAGAGACAAACAAGCTATTTCTCTCTGATTTTTACACAATAATTGCCACATGTAAAAAGCCCTTTAAAGGGGTTTTCCGGAAGTTAAAAATTACTTTTAATTAAACTAAACAATAAAAAACATTTAACTTTGTAATGTACTTACGTTTGCTTAGCTGGCTGTATCGTCGTATCCCCTCTTCCGTCACGTGACCGCTTGTCCATGTAAAATTTGCACTTCCTGTGCATACCCGTCCATTCGCGCCTAACTTCCGGTTTGCGGTTTCTGGTTTGCACAGTGTACGGCTACGTCATAAATGACGTAACTGTACCACGTGTTTTCCCCATCTGCTTAGAGCATGCGTGGTTGACACTACCACGCATGCTCTGTTAAATGATATGGCTGCGTCTTCAGCAGCAGTGTTTCATTGCGCATGCGCAAGTTTTAATATGTGGTGTCGGTGTGCACTGTGACGGCCGTGTCTGCCGTAGCTCGCTCTCTCCTTCTCCTCACAGTCCGAAGCACATGTGAGGAGGAGGAGGAGGGTGTTTATTTGCTCACTGTAGGAGCGGAATCCCCAAACCCGGGATTGGGGATTCCGCTCCAGTAGAAGTCACAGACTTCACTGTGTCCATATATGGACACAGTGACTTCTGAAGCGGAATCACCGGCGAATTGGCCGGGGATTCCGCTCCAAGAGAAGTCACAGACTTCACTGTGTCCATATATGGACAGTGACGTCAGGGACTAATGAGCGGGGATTCCGCTCCAAGAGAAGTCACAGACTTCACTGTGTCCATATATGGACAGTGTCGTCAGGGACTAATGAAGCGGAATCCCCGCCGATGTGGCCCGGGATTCCGCTCCAGGAGAAGTCCCTGACTTCACTGTGTCCATATATGGACACAGTGACTTCTGAAGCGGAATCACCGGCGAATTGGCCCGGGATTCCGCTCCAGGAGAAGTCACTGACTTCACTGTGTCCATATATGGACAGTGACGTCAGGGACTTCTGAAGCGGAATCCCCGCCGATGTGGTCGGGGATTCCGCTCCAGGAGAAGTCACTGACTTCACTGTGTCCATATATGGACAGTGACGTCAGGGACTTCTGAAGCGGAATCCCCGCAGATGTGGCCGGGGATTCCGTTCCAGGAGAAGTACCTCACTTCACTGTTCATATATGGACAGTGAAGTGAGGGATTTCTCCTGAGCCGTCCCCTACAGGAAAGTACGGAGGGTGGCATTGCCTACAGGGGGGGCTATGTGGCATTACCTACAGGGGGGGCTATGTGGCATTACCTACAGGGGGGGCTATGTGGCATTACCTACAGGGGGGGCTATGTGGCATTACCTACAGGGGGGGCTATGTGGCATTACCTACAGGGGGGGGCTATGTGGCATTACCTACAGGGGGGGGGGCTATGTGGCATTACCTACAGGGGGGGGGGTGCTATGTGGCATTGCCTACAGGGGGGGGCGCTATGTGGCATTACCTACAGGAGGGGGGGGGCTATGTGGCATTACCTACAGGGGGGGCTATGTGGCATTACCTACAGGGGGGGCAATGTGGCATTACCTACAGGGGGGGCAATGTGGCATTACCTACAGGGGGGGCTATGTGGCATTACCTACAGGGGGGGCTGTGTGGCATTACCTACTGGGGGCAGTGTGGCATTACCTACAGGGGGGCTGTGGCAGTATCTATAGAAGGTAGTGAATGGGGCCGCAATTCTCTCGTGGATTTTCGGGGGAATTGCGCCCACAAAAGCACGGTAGTGTGTATGGGGCCTTACATACATTTATAGTAAATTATGTAAAAAAAAAAAAGAAACGTTTTACCATTGTTTGGAGTAGTGTTTGGCGTTTGCTTCACTGTAAGGCCCTGTTCACACAGTTATTTGCAGGCAGAAAATTCTGCCTCAAAATTTCGCTTGAATTTTCAGCCAGATTTTGATCTGCCTCCACGCCGTTTGCCACGATTTTCGCCCGCGGGCATTGAGCGCAACGGGCAAAAACGCTGCGAAAAACGCTTTCTCTGCCTCCCATAGATGTCAGAGGGAGGTCAGAGGAGTAAACGCCCGAAGATAGGGCATGTCGCTTCTTTTTCCCTCAATGGCCGCGGGCAAAAAAACGTGGCAAACAGCGTGCAGGCCGGTCAAAATCTGACTCCAAATTCAAGACAGAATCTTGATGCAGAATTTTCTGCCAGCAAAAAAACTCAGTGTGAACAGGGCCTAATACAGGATCTATTGGAACAGATCCAGCAGCAGGTGAGGTAAAGGTGCTGACTGGATTGTGTGTACCAAGATGTCGGACTTAGGTGGAGGGGGCAGACTTAGGGCATGTTCACACGGCCTATTTTCGTCCGTTTTCCGGGCCGTAAACTCCCGAAAAATGACAGAAAAATCCGAAGCAGAACGCCTCCAAACATCTGCCCATTGATTTCAATGGGAAAACGGCGTTCTGTTCCAAATGGAGCGTTTTTTTATGTGTTTTTTTACACATAAAAAAACTACAGTGAAAAAGAAGTGCAGGAAACCTCTTGAGCCGTTTTTGGAGCCGTTTTCCATAGACTGTAGTGAAAAAAGCTCAAAAAACGGGCGTAAAAAAAGCAGAGAAAATCGCGATTTGCACAAAAAACTTCTGAAAATCAGGAGCTGTTTTCTCTTGAAAACGGCTCCGTATTTTGAGACGTCTTTGCCTGTGAACATACCCTGATATTTATCAGGCTGTGAAAGGGGCGGGGGAGGGAGATGGGGGCCTGTACTTAGATCAGGGATAGATGGAGGCACAAAGGATAATGATGATTATTACTGTGTAAGGGCTTATTCAGACGAACGTGTAATACGTCCGTGCAACGCGCGTGATTTTCACGTGCCTCGCACGGACCTATATTAGTCTATGGGGCCATGCAGACTGTCCGTGAGTTTCATGCAGCGTGTGTCCGCTGCGTAAAACTCACGACATGTCCGATATTTGTGTGTTGTTCGCGCATCACGCACCCATTGAAGTCAATGGGTGCGTGAAAAT
Organism: Rhinoderma darwinii; assembly: GCF_050947455.1. NCBI lineage: Eukaryota > Metazoa > Chordata > Amphibia > Anura > Rhinodermatidae > Rhinoderma > Rhinoderma darwinii. The sequence goes on from NC_134689.1 coordinate 148,528,674, forward strand.
CAATCGCAGCACACGGAAGCACTTCCGTGGTACGCGCGTGTTTCGCGCAACAGCAGTAAAAAGTATGAATGAAAACAGAAAAGCACCACGTGCTTTTCTGTTTACAAACATACAAACGGAGTGTCATAATGATGGCGGCTGCGCGAAAATCACACAGCCACGCATCATACGGGGCTGACACGCGGAGCTGTTATGTACCTTTTGCGCGCACAAAACGACGTGTTTTTTGCGCAAGCAAAAGGCACACGCTGGTGTAATCCGGCCTCAGACAGTGTGCAGGGAGGGAGCTGTCTGCCTGTAATCTGGAATTAGAGCAGGGAAGGACCATGTGACCATAGAGGGGCGTGGCAGTATGCAAATAGCTGAGGTGCTTTGGAGGAAGGGGGAGGCTGCAACTGTCTCCTCAGATGCAGCCGGGGATCATGGGTATAGTGGGTTACAAGACAGGAAACAGCCAGTAAGGGATGTAAACAAACAGCAAGGGATGTAAACAAACAGAAAAAGCAGCAGTGACGATGGAAATCAAACAGAAACTGGTTAGAAGTTTATTAGGGGGTATTAGGGAAGGCAAATCAAGGCTGGGGGACATTTTTTAGAATTTTTTTTTTTCCTGGACAACCCCTTTAACCCCTTCCCGCTCCTTGACGTACTATTACGTCATGGCAGCTGTATCGTTCGCGCTCCATGCCGTAATAGTACGTCTCAGGAGTAACGGCCGTTTCGGCCGTCCTCCCGACACATACAGGAGCTGTGACGCTGCTGTCTTGTGCAGCAGCTGTCACAGCTCCTACAGCGGGGACCGATCGCTGTGTCCCCGCTGATTAACCCCTTAAAAGCCGCGTTCTATAGAGATCGCGGCTTTTTAGGGGTTAAGCTGCCATCGCCGGCCTGCTACGCGACAGCGGCCGGCGATGGTGACTATGGCAACCGGACACCAAACAATGGCGTCCGGCTATGCCATAGACGGAAGCCTAGTGGGTCCTGACAACGTCAGGACCCACTATGCTTGCTGTCAGTGAGTAGCTGACAGTTCTAATACACTGCACTACGCATGTAGTGCAGTGTATTAGATTAGCGATCAGGGCCTCCTGCCCTCATGTCCCCTAGTGGGACAAAGTAATAAAGTAAAAAAAAAGTTAAAAAAAGATGTGTAAAAATAAGAAAATAAAAGTTTTAAAAGTAATAAAATTAAAAGTCCCACTTTTTCCCTTATCAGTCATTTATTATTAATAAAAATATATAAACAAACAAATAAACTATACATAATTGGTATCGCCGCGTCCGTAACGGCCTGAACTACAAAATTATTTTGTTATTTATCCCGCACGGTGAACGCCGTAAAAAAAAATATTAATAAACCGTACCACAATCACAATTGTTTGGTCACTTCACCTCCCAAAAAATGGAATAAAAAGAGATCAAAAAGTCGCATGTACCTAAAAATGGTACTGATGGAAAATACAGTTCGTTACGCAAAAAATAAGTCCTCGCACGGCTTTATTGATTGAAAAATAAAAAAGTTCTGGCGCTTAGAATAAGGCAACACAAAAAGTGAATGATTGTTTACAAAACGTATTTTATTGTGCAAACGCCATAAGACATTAAAAAAAACTATAAACATCTGGTATCGCCGTAATCGTATCGCCCCGCAGAATAAAGTGAATGTGTCATTTATAGCGCACGGTGAACGCTGTAAAAAAAAAAGTATACAAAAACAATAGTAGAATTGCTGTTTTTTAGTCACCACGCCACCTAAAAATGGAATAAAAACTGATCAAAAAGCCGCATGCACCCCATGAAAACTACAATGGATTCCTCAAGGGGTCTAGTTTCCAAATTGGGGTCACTTTTGGGGGGTTTCCAATGTTTTGGCACCACAAGACCTCTTCAAACCGGACATGGTGCCTAATAAAAAAGAGGGCTCAAAATCCGCTAGGTGCTCCTTTGCTTCGGAGGCCGGTGCTTCAGTCCATTACCGCACTAGGGCCACATGTGGGATATTTCTCTAAACTGCAGAATCTGGGCAATAAGTATTGAGTTGCGTTTCTCTGATAAATCCTTTTGTGTTATAAAAAAAATGGTATAAAAAGAGTAAATTTCACCTCTACTTTGCTCTAAATTTCTGTGAAACACCTAAAGGGTTCATAAACTTTCTACATGCTGTTGTGAATACTTTGAGGGGTCTAGTTTCTAAAATGGGGTGTTTGATAGGGGTTTCTAATATATGGGCCCCTCAAAGCAACTTCAGAAATGAACTGGAACCTAAAAAAATAAATAAATGAGGCAATACTTCGCTTCTTACATTATACTGATAATGAGCCGTGCCCACTCCGAGATGACCCCAGTTTTGACCGTTTGTATAAACGGAGACCCCTATTAGACCGTTCCAGTGCCCGGTTTTCCCAAGCATACACCCCCGAGAAGTGTTTTTCTATTGATGAGTCCCTGGTACATTTTAAAGGGAGGGTTCAATTCCGCCAGTACCTGCCAGGTAAGAGGGCAAGGTATGGCGTGAAGATGTATAAGCTGTGCGAGAGTGCATCAGGGTATACCTACAGGTTTAGGATATATGAAGGAAAGGCCACCCCCAAACCAGACTGCATCCTGGACTACAATAGGTACATGGGAGGGATGGACTTGTCAAATCAAGTCCTGAAGCCCTACAGCGCCATGCGGTGTGGTATAAGAAGCTGGCCGGGCACATCATACAGATGGCTTTGTACAATTCGTATGTGCTACGTCGATGTGCAGGCCAGAGGGGAACTTTCCTGGAATTTCAAGATCTAATCTTTAGGGACCAGGAAGGGGGGGCACCCAGTACTTCTGGAAGCGAGGCCACACGCATCGTACCAGGGCAACACTTTCCAGGAGAAGTTCCCCAAACCGGTGGAAAGGGAAAGAGTCAAAAGAGGTGCAGAGTCTGCTATAAGAGGGGGATAAGGAAGAACACAATATACCAATGTGACACATGTCCCGAAAAACCAGGGCTCTGTATAAAAGATTGTTTTAAAATGTATCATACATCCCTTGATTTTTAATTTACCCTGATGCACTCCGCAAAGCTTACCCCCCTCATCTTTCCCTTCTGAGCCCTGCCGTATGCCCAGGCAGCTGATAACAGCCACATGTAGGGTATTGTCGTACCCAGGAGAACCCACATTACAATTTAAGGGGTGTATATCTCCGGTGGCGCATGCTGGGCACACTATATTGGACACTGAAATGGCATATACATATATAAAATTGCAAATCTCACACTGCACCATCTGCTGCGCATTATCTTTTACACAGTACCTGTGGGGTCAAAATGCTCACTACACCTCTAGATGAATGTCTTAAGGGGTGTAGTTTTTAAAATGGGGTCACTTCTCGGGGGTTTCAACTGTACTGGTACCTCAGGGGCTTCTGCATACAGCACCAGAAAAGCTCCAGTAGGCCAAATGGTGGTCCTTTCCTTCTGAGCCCTCCCATGGGCCCAAACAGCAGTTTATCACCACAAATGGGGTATTGCCGCACTAAGGACAAATTGGGCAACAAAATGGGGTATGTTGTTCCTTGTGAAAATAAGAAATTTTGATCAAAAATGACATCTTATTGGAAAAAATATCATTTTTTTCATTTCACAGCCCAATTCAAATAGGTGCTGTGAAAAACCTGTGCGGTCAAAATGATAACAAAAACCATAAATGAATTCCTTGAGGGGTGTAGTTTCCAAAATGGGGTCACTTCTGGTGGGTTTCCATTGCTTTGATACCTCTGGGGCTCTGCAAATGCGACATGGCACCCGAAAACCAATCCAGCAAAATCTGGACTCCAACAAACACATAGCGCTCCTTTCCTTCTGAGCCCTCCCATGGGCCCAAACGGCAGTTTATCACCACAAATGGGGTATTGCCGCACTAAGGACAAATTGGGCAACAAAATGGGGTATGTTGTTCCCTGTGAAAATAAGAAAATTTGATCAAAAATGACATTTTATTGGAAAAAATATCATTTTTTTCATTTCACAGCCCAATTCAAATAGGTGCTGTGAAAAAACTGTGCGGTCAAAATGGTAACAACAACCATAAATGAATTCCTTGAGGGGTGTAATTTCCAAAATGGGGTCACTTCTGGTGGGTTTCCATTGTTTTGATACCTCAACACCTCTTCAAACCTGGCATGCTGCCTAAAATATATTCTAATAAAAAAGAGGCCTCAAAATGCACTAGGTGCTTCTTTGCTTCTAGGGCTTGTGTTTTAGTCCACGAGCGCACTAGAGCCACATGTGGGACATTTCTAAAAACTGCAGAATCTGGACAATACATATTTAGTAGTGTTTCTCTGGTAAAACCTTCTCTGTTACTAAAAAAAAATTGAATAAAATTGAAATTCAGCAGAAAAAATGAAATTTGCAAATTTCATTTCCACATTGCTTTAATTCCTGTGAAATGCCTGAAGGGTTAAAAAACTTTCTATATGCTGTTTTGAATACTTTGAGGGGTCTAGTTTTTAAAATGGGGTGTTTTATGGGGGTTTCTAATACATAGGCCCCTCAAATCCACTTCAGAACTGAACTGGCATCTTCAAAAAAAGGCTTTTGAAATTTTCTTAAGAATATGAGAAATTGCTGTTTATGTTCTAAACCTTGTAACGTCCAAGAAAAATAAAATAATGTTCAAAAAACGATGCCAATCTAAAGTAGACATATGGGAAATGTGAACTAGTAACTATTTTGGGTGGTATAACCGTCTGTTTTTCAAGCAGATGCATTTAAATTCTGAAAAATGCTATTTTTTGTAAATTTTCTCTAAATTTTGCAATTTTTCACAAATAAAGACTGAATATATCGACCAAATTTTACCACGAACATGAAGCCCAAAGTGTCACGAGAAAACAATCTCAGAATCGCTTGGATAGGTTTAAGCATTCCGACGTTATTACCACATAAAGTGAAATATGTCAGATTTGAAAAATGGGCTCTGAGCCTTAAGGCCCAAACTAGGCTGCGTCCTTAAGGGGTTAACACTGAGAGAAGGAAGGGGGAGAGCAGAAACACATCCAACAACAGTGCGTTTTTGGATTTATGTAAAAATTTGTAGGACAACCAGCTATGCACTGGAGTTACAGACTATTTTGAAAGTAGCTTAACCCCTTCCCGACATTTGCCGTACATGTACGTCATGGAAAGTACTGACTTCCCGCATCTTGCCGTACATGTACGCCAAATGTTTGGGACCGGCTCAGAAGCTGAGCCGGTCCCATCATCACCGGATCTCAGCTGTATCTTACAGCTGACATCCGGCTGTAACGGCGGGGACCGAAATTAGCTTCGATCCCCGCCATTAACCCCTTAAGTGCAGCGCTCAAACGCGATCGCTGCACTTAAGGTGTTTGCAGCTCATCGGAACCCCAGTAATGAAATTGCCGGGGTTCCGGTGGCTGCAATGGCAACCGGAGGCCTAATACTGGCCTCCCGGTCTGCCTAGCACCGAAGCCGGTCAAGATCCGCCCGGCGGCGGAGCCTGATCGGCTTCCGTAGCTGTCGGCAAGATGGCGCCGGGTCAGGAGCTGATCCGGCGTCATCAGCGGTGGAAGTCAGCTGTACTGTACAGCTGACATCCACCTGTAACGGCAGGAACCGGAGCTAGCTCCGATCCCTGCCATTAACCCCTTCGATGCAGCAATCGAAAGCGATTGCTGCATCGTAGCGGTTACTAGCAGATCGCCAGCCCTGACAGGCAATCGGGACTGGCGACTGCTGTTATGGCAACAGGAGACACAATGGTCTCCTGCTCTGCCATTACGGAAGCCGATTTAGGCCCCGCCGGGAGGCGAAGCCTAATCGGCTTGCTGTCAGTGAATGACTGACAGATCTAATACATTGCACTACATAGGTAGTGCAATGTATTAGAAAAAAAAAAATCTGACCGTTGGAACTTCAAGTCCCCTAGTGGGACTTGAGAAAAAGTGTAAAAAAAGTGTAAAAAAAAGTGCACAAAATAAAAGTTTTGAAAAGTAATCAAATAAAACACAATCCCCCTTTTACTCTTATCAAGTCCTTTATTATTGAAAAATAATAATAAACCATATGTATTTGGTATCGCCACGACCGTAACGACCGGAGGTATCAAAATATTATATTATTTATTGCACGCGGTGAACAGCGTAAAAAAAACCGTAAAAAACGTTACCAGAGTTTCTGTTTTTTGGTCACTTTGCCCTACAAATATTAGAATAAAAAGTGATCAAAAAGTCGCACGTATCCAAAAATGGTACCTATAAAAACTATAGCTCGTCCCGCAAAAAACAAGCCCTCATACACCTCCGTCGACAAAAAAAATTAAAAAGTTATGGTTCTCACAACTTGGCGACAGAAAAAATACATTCTTTTTACAAAAGTAATTTTATTGTGCAAAAAGTTGTAAAACATGAAAAAGTTCTATAAATTAGGTATCGCCGGAATCGTACTGACCCGCAGAATAAAGTTAGCATGTAATTTATAACGCATGGTGAACGCTGTATAAAAAAAAAAACGAAAAAAGCTGTGCCAGAATTGCGTTTTTTTGTTTACCTGGCATCCCAAAAAATAGGATAAAAGGTGATCAAAAAGTCACATGTACCCCAAAATGGTACCAATAATAACTACAGCTCGTCCCGCAATAAACCAGCCCTCATACCGCTACGTCTATGAAAAATAAAATTAGTTATGGCTCCAATAAGTCAGGAAATAAAAAAATATGCAGTTGTGACCGAGGGGAACATTTCTTCTGTTTGAAGAGGCGATTTTTCAAGGACCTAAAATTAGGGAACCAGGAAAGGGAGGGCCCAAACATATCCGCTGGAAGCGACGGTGCCCGTATTATACCAGGACAACACTTTCCCAGCAAAATTCCCCAAACTACAAAGGCGCGGAGTGTGGACCAAAAGGGGGATAAGAAATGACACCATTTATCAGTGCGACACCGGCCTGTGCAGAAAGGATTGCTTCACAGCGTAACACACATCTATGGATTATTTTATTGTTTTTTCTTACCCCGTTATTATACCACCTGACTATGCCCCTTATATACTCCGCCCGGCTTACATATGCCCTACATTATAAACGGAAACACCAGTAAGACTCCAAACAAAACTACTACCAAGCAAAATCCACGCTCCAAAAGCCAAATGGCATTTCCTCCCATCTGAACCCTACAGCGTGCCCAAACAGCAGTTTCCTTCCACATATATGGCATCGTCATACCCGGGAGAACCCTTTTAGCAATTTTTGGGGTGTGTGTCTCCAGTGGCATAAGCTGGGCACGACATATTTGCCACTGAATGGCATATCTAGGGAAAAATATAAATTTTTAATTTGCACCATCCACAGCGCATTCATTTATGGAAAAGACCTGTGGGGTGAAAATGCTCACTACACCCCTTAATAAATGCCTTGAGGGGTGCAGTTTCCATAGTGGGGTCACTTCCCAGGGGTTTATTTTTATTATTTCACATCTGAGCCTCTGCAGTTGTGAACCAATACTTTGTAAATCGCCAAATTAAGCCTCAATTTTACATGGTACCCTTTCACTCCTGAGCCTGGTCGACTGTCCAGGCAAGAGATTAGGGCCACATGTAGGGTGTTTCTAAAACCAGGAAACCCAGCATAATAATTAGAGAGCTGTCTCGTTATGGTGGCACAAGCTGGGCACCACATATTGTCCACATATCTGTGGAAAAAATCCCATTTTCACTCTGCAACATCGAGTTCACACTAATTTCTACAAAACACCTGCAGGGTTAACATGCTCACTACACCCGTAGGTAAAAGCATTGAGGGGTGTAGTTTCCAAAATGGGGTCACTTCTGGGGGGTTTCCACTGTTTTGGGCCCACAGGCGCCCAGAAACCAATCCAGAAACATCTGCACTCCAAATGGCGGTCCTTCCCTTCTGAGCCCTGCCGTGTGCCCAAACAGCAGTTTATGACCACATATGGGGTATTGCCGTACTCGGTAGAAATTGCTTTACAAATGTTGGGTTCTTTTTTTCCTTTATTTGTTGCGAAAATGAAAAAATTTGCGCTAAAGCTACGTCTTATTGAAGAAAAAGGATTGTTTTTATTTTCACTGCCCAATTCTAATAAATTCTATGAAACATCTGTGGGGTCAAAATGCTCACTACGCCCCTAGATAAATTCCTCAAGAGGTGTAGTTTCCTAAATGGTGTCACTTTTTGGGCGTTTTCATTGTTTTTTCCCCTCAGGGGCTTTGCAAATGTGACATGGCCGCCGCAAACCATTCCTGCTCAATGTGATCTCCAAAAGCCAAATAGCGCTCTTTCCCTTCTAAGCCAAGCCGTGTCTCCAAACAGCCGTTTATTACCACATGTGGGGCATTGTTTTACTCGGGAGAAATTGCTTTACAAATTTTGTGGTGCTTTTTCTCCTTCAGTACTTGTGGAAATGAGAAAAAATTAGCTAAACCTACATTTTCTTTGAAAAAATTTAGATTGTCATTTTCAGGGCCTATTTCCAATAATTTATGCAAAAAACCTGTTGGGTCAAAACGCTCACTATACCCCTAGATAATTTCCTCAATGGGCGTAGTTTCCGAAATGGGGTCACTTGTGGGGGGTTTCCACTGTTTTGTCCCCTCAGGGGCTTTGTAAATGTGACATGGCCTCCACAAACCATTCCTGCTAAACTTGAGCTCCAAAAGCCAAATAGCGCTCTTTCCCTTCTCAGCCTCGCCGTGTCTCCAAACAACCGGTTATTACCACATGTGGGGTATTGTTTTACTCGGGAGAAATTGCTTTATAAATTTTACGGTGCTTTTTCTCCTTTAGTCTTTGTGAAAATGAGAAAAAAAATCGCTAAACCTACATTTTCTTTGAAGAAATGTTGATTTTAATTTTCACGGCCTACTTCTAATAATTTCTGTAAAAAAGCTGTGCGGTCAAAATGCTCACTGTACCCCTAGATAATTTCCTTGAGGTGTGTAGTTTCCCAGATGGGGTCACTTTTGGGGGATTTTGACTGTTTTGGCACCGCAAGAGCCCTTCAAACCTGACATGGTGCCTAAAATTTATTCTAACAAAAATAAGGCCCCAAAATCCACCAGGTGCTCCTTTGCTTCTGAGGCCGGTGCTTCAGTCCAGTAGCACGCTACGGCCACATGTGGGATATTTCCTAAAACTGCAGAAACTGGGCAACAAATATTGAGTTGCATTTCTCTGGTAAAACCTTCTGTGTTCTAAAAAAAATTGTACTAAAAATTTATTTCTGCAAAAAAATATGAAATTTGTAAAATTCACCTCTACATTGCTTTAATTCCTGTGAAATGTGTAAAGGGTTAAGACATTTTCTAAATGCTGTTTTGAATACTTTGAGGGGTGAAGTTTTTAAAATGGGGTGACTTTTTGGGGGTTTCTAATATATAAGGCCCTCAAAGCCACTTCACAACTGAACTGGCCCCTGTAAAAATGGCCTTTTGAAATTTTCTTGAAAATGTGAGAAATTGCTGCTAAAGTTCTAAGCCTTGTGAGGTCATAGAAAAATAAAAGGATGTTCAAAAAACGATGCCAATCTAAAGTAGACATATGGGTGATGTTAATTAGAAACAATTTTGGGTGGTATAACTGCCTGTCTTACAAGCAGATACATTTAAATTGAGAAAAATGCTAATTTTTGCAATTTTTCGCTAAATTTTGGTGTTTTTCACAATTAAATACTGAACATATCGAGCAAATTTTGCCAGTAACATAAAGTCCAATGTGTCACGAGAAAACAATCTCAGAATCGCTTGGATAGGTGAAAGCATTCCGGAGTTATTACCACATAAAGTGACACATGTCAGATTTGAAAAATGAGGCTCGGTCAGGAAGGTCAAAAGTGGCTAAAGAGGGAAGGGGTTAAAGAGGCTCTGTCACCAGATTTTGCAACCCCTATCTGCTATTGCAGCAGATAGACGCTGCAATGTAGATTACAGTAACGTTTTTATTTTTAAAAAACGAGAATTTTTGGCCAAGTTATGACCATTTTTGTAGTTATACAAATGAGGCTTGCAAAAGTCCAAGTGGGTGTGTTTAAAAGTAAAAGTCCAAGTGGGCGTGTATTAGGTGCGTACATCGGGGCGTTTTTAATACTTTTACTAGCTGGGCGCTCTGATGAGAAGTATCATCCACTTCTCTTCAGAACGCCCAGCTTCTGGCAGTGCAGATCTGTGACGTCACTCACAGGTCCTGCATCGTGTCAGACGAGCGAGGACACCGGCACCAGAGGCTTCAGTTGATTCTGCAGCAGCATCTGCGTTAGCAGGTAAGTCGATGTAGCTACTTACCTGCAAACGCTGATGCTGCTGCAGAATCATCTGTAGCCTCTGGTGCCGGTGTCCTCGCTCGTCTGACACGATGCAGGACCTGTGAGTGACGTCACAGCGTGATCTCTCGAGAACACGCTGTGTCTGCACTGCCAGAAGCTGGGCGTTCTGAAGAGAAGTGGATGATACTTCTCATCAGAGCGCCCAGCAAGTAAAAGTATTAAAAACGCCCCGATGTACGCACCTAATACACGCCCACTTGGACTTTTACTTTTAAACACACCCACTTGGACTTTTGCAAGCTTCATTTGCATAACTACAAAAATGGTCATAACTTGGCCAAAAATGCTCGTTTTTTTAAAAATAAAAACGTTACTGTAATCTACATTGCAGCGCCTATCACATGCAATAGCAGATAGGGGTTGCAAAATCTGGTGACAGAGCCTCTTTAAAGAAGACTTGTCACGTGCCTAAAAAACTGCAGCTGACCTCTCCTTAAGAATTCCGGCATCTCAAAGATTCTGGCGCTTTTTTTTTGCTTTTTTATCCTAGCCTTCTACCATTCCAGAATAATTGGTACCGTTTTGGTGCCTGATATGCAAAGGAAGCCTTTGACTGTCAAGTGGCCGGTCATCAACGCTCAGTTGCCAAGGGGACCAATCAGAGCGAGCAGTCGGTGCTTCTCATGTACTCACTGTCACACATGGCACGTGACTGTAGGCGTGCCAGTGTACATGAAGCCGTTCTGACACTATCTGCTCTGATTGGAAAGTGGTAAGGTTCACTCCCCCTTGGCAAGGTAGAGGTGTTAATCGCCCACTTGACAGGCAAAGGCCTCATTTGCATATTGAGCATCAAAATTAATGCCACTATCTCAGGAATGGTGGGGGCTAGATGGAAAAAAGTGGCAGAATCTGCAAGTTGCTGACATTCAAAAGGCCTAGTTCACACAGTTTTTTGGAGCTGTCTTTGATGTGGAAACCGCAACGAAAAAGTCCAAAATCACCTACCATTAATTTCCGCGAGCAGAAAAAAATCACTCGCCGGAAAAAGAAGCGACATGCTCTTTTTTTCATGCGGTTCCGTCTCTGAACTCCCTTTGAAAGCAATGGGAGGCAGAGAAAGCATTTTTTTGCCCAGCTGCTCAATGGCTGCAGCCGAAAAACACCATGACAACCACGGCAAAGAAAGCACAGGCAGGTCAAAATCTGCCTCAAAATTCCTGAAGGAATTTTGAGGCAGATTTTTCTGCCTGCAAAAAACCTGTGTGTGAAATAGGCCTAACTGAGCTGCAGTTTTTTGCTCAGTTAATAGGTCCTATTTAGTTTTGCATTTAGGAAGCAAATGAATGATAAAATGAATGATAAAAAAGAAATTCAGTGTTGTGTATAGCCTTTAACCCCTTCCCACACCTTGACGTAACTGCACGTCGATGTGTGCAGTAAATTCGTGCACCTCAACATGCAGTTACGTCAGCGCTTTGACAGTTAACCGCCGCGCGGCGCTACACCCCATCGGCGGTTAACTGTGCAGGGTGTCTGCCCTGCATTCCCCTTTGCCGATCAGCGGCCCATCGCCGCTGATTTAGGCAGTTAACCCCTTGACTTAAGTTGTTTAGCGCAGATCGGCAGCCCCACGTGAAATCACGGGGGCTGGCGATGGTACCCATGGCAACCGGACGCCAGACTCGGGCTGCCATGTACAGAAGCCTATGAGGCTTCCTCTCAGTGTTACTGCCACGTCACAATGACAGTTGGAATGCATTACACTACGTAGGTAGTGTAATGTATTCCAGCAGCGATCAGAGCTGCAAGTCTAAGTGTCCCCTAGAGGGACAAGTAAAAAAAAATAAATATATAATGTTTTAAAAAAAAGTGTAAAAATAAAATGTATAAGCAACATAAACAAGAACTGCTTTTTTTCCTATAATAAGTATTTTATTATAGGAAAAAAATGAACACGTAAAAAAAAAAGTACACATATCTGGTATCACAGCGTTCGTAACGTCACCAGCTTTAAAACGATAATATTATTTTTCCCACACGGTGCACACCGCAAATAAAATAAACGAAAAACAATGCCAGAATCACAATTTTTTGGTCACCACCCCTTCCAAAATATACAATTAAAAAGTGATCAAAAAGTCACATGTACGCCAAAATAGTACCAATACAAACTACAACCCGTCCCGCAAAAAAACAAGCCCTTACACAGCTTTTTTGACTGAAAAATAAAAAAGTTATGGCTCTCAGAATATGGTGACACAAAAAAGATTTGTTAAATAAGTTATTTTATTGCGCAAACAATGCAAAATGTAAAAAAAACTATATACATATGGTATCGCCGTAATCGTATCGACCCGCAGAATAAAGTAAAATGGTAATTTATAGCCCAGGATGAACGCTGTAAAAAAAGAAATAACAAACATTGTCAGAATTGATGGTTTTTGGTCACCTTGCCTGCCGAAAAATGAAATAAAAAGGGATCAAAATGGTACCATCTAAAACTACAGATTGTCCCGCAACAAATAAGCCCTCACACAGCTCCAGTGGTGAAAAAATAAAAAAGTTCCGGCTCCCAGAATATGGAGATGCAAGATGTGCAGTGTTCCAAAAGCGGATAAGATCAGGCGCCATTTATAAATGCGACACTAGCCACATATCTGCGGATTATTATTTATTTACCCCATTATTATACCCTCCTCTTATGCCCCTGATGTACTCTGCCCAGCCTAGATATGCCCCCACATTATAAACTGAAATACCAGCCAAACGCCAGAGCTACTACCAAGCAAAATCTGCACTCCCTAAAGCCAAATGCCGCTTCCTCCCTTCTGAGCCCTACAGCGTGCCCAAACAGCAGTTTACGTCCACATGGCGCACCATGACTTAATAGCATGTCGTGGTTTGGGGGGTGATATATGGAGCGTCTCACGCGCCGTACGCTGCGGGTGTCAGCTGTGTATTACAGCTGATACCCGGGACTAATGGACAGAAACAGCGATCGCGCTGTTACAGGAGTCTGCAAAAATAACAATATACTGCAATAAATTAGTATTGCAGTGTATTCTACCAGTGATCTAACGATTGCTGGTTCAAGTCTCCTATGGGACTAATAAAATGTGTAAAAACAAAAGTAAATAGTTATTATTAGTGGAAAAAATTTAATAAATATTTAAAGTCCAAAAAGAAACCCTTTTCACATTTTTTTTCTCTAAAGTAATGTAAAAAAATACACAAAATTGGTATCGCTGTGTCCGTAAAAGTCTAAACTATTACAATATACCATTATTGAACTCGCACGTTGAACGCTGTGAAAAATAAAGAATTTTAAACGGCAAAATCGCTGTTTTTTTGGTCACCTTGGCTCTACCAAAAAATGTAATAAAAAGTGCTCAAAAAGTAGTATGTACCAAGAAATTGTACCAATAAAAACTACAGCTCGTCCCGCAAAAAATAAGCCCCACACACCACTCTATTGACGGAAAAATAAAAAAGTTGTGGCTCTCGGAAAGCGGGAAGGGAAAAAGAAAAACAAAACATGGATAAGTTCGGAAAGGGTTAATTACTTTCTAATGAAAAAACATTTATGACCACATGTGGGGTATTGCCGTACTCGGGAGAAATTGCTTTACAAATGTTGGGCGGCTTTTTCCTCCTTTTATTCTTTGTGAAATTGAAAAAATTCGACTTTTTAGTGGAAATAATGTTGATATTAATTTTCACGGCCTAATTCTAATAAATTCTGCAAAAGACGTGTGGGGTCTAAATGCTCACTATACCCCTAGATAGATTCCTTAAGAGGTGTAGTTTCCCGAATGGGGTTACTTTTGGGGGGCTTCCACTGTTTTGGTCCCTCTGCGGCTTTGCAAATTCGACATGGCACCCAAAAACTATTCCAGCTAAATTTGAGCTCCAAAAGCCAAATAGCGCTCCTTCCCTTCTAAGCCCCGGGGTGGGTCCAAACAGTAGTTTATTACCACATATGGTGTATTTACGTAATCGGGAGAAATTGTTTTACAAATGTTGGGGTGCTTTTTCTCCTTTATTCCTTGTAAAAATTAAAAATTTCACGTTTTTACAGAAAAAAAGTGGATTTTTACCTTTACAGACTAATTGCAATGAATTCAGCAAAACAACTGTGGGGTCAAAATGCTAACTTTACCCCTAGAAAAATTCCTTAAGGGGTGTAGTTTCCAAAATGGGGTCACTTTTGGGGGGTTTCCACTGTTTTCATCCATCCTCTTTACTGTTTTGGTACCACAAGACCTATTCAAACCTTACATGGTGCCTAAAATATATAAAAAAAAACTGAGGCCCCAAAATCCACTAGGTGCTCCTTTGCTTCTGAGGCCTGTGCTTCAGTCCATTACCACACTAGGACCACATGTGGGATATTTCTAAAAACTGCAGAATCTGAGCAATAAATATTGAGTTGCATTTCTCGGGTAAAACCTTCTGTGGTACAGAAAAAAATGTATTACAAATGAATTTTGGCAAAAAAAACCTCTACATTGCTTTAATTCCTGCGAAACGCCTAAAGGGTTAAAACACTTTCTGAATGTTGTTTTGAATACTTTGAGGGGTGTAGTTTACAAAATGGGGTGATTTATGGTGACTTTCTAATATATAAGGCCCTCAAAGCCACTTCAGAACTGAACTGGTCCCTAAAAAAATTGACTTTTGAAATTTTCTTGAAAATATGAGAAATTGATGCTAAAGTTCTAAGCCTTGTAGCGTCCTAGAAAAATAAAATAATGTCCAAAAATGATGTAGACATATGGGAAATATAAACTAGTAAGTATTTTGTGTGCTATTACTATCTGTTTTTCAAGTAGATACATTTAAATTTAGAAAAATGCTAATTTTTGCTAATTTTCTCTAAATTTGATGTTTTTTTTACAAATAAATATTGAATTTATTGACCAAATTTTTCCCTAACATAAAGTACAATATGTCACGAGAAAACAATCTCAGAATCACTTGGATAGGTAAAGGCATTCCAGAGTTATTACCACATAAAGTGACACATGTCAGATTTGAAAAATCTGCTTCGTCCTGAAGGCCAAAACAGGCTCAGTCCTGAAGGGGTTAATGAGCAAATCAAAACAGTACACTACATAATCTAAATAGAGACGCATAATAAAATATACAAATATGTTCAGCTCTCTGTCTGTTTAGAGATCTTTCGAACCTTGTTCTTATGGAAAATTCTAATAAAAATCTATTGAAAAAAAAACAAAAACGTTTGCAACGAGATTTTTTCAGGAGCATCACTTCCATTTCTCCTGAATATATATATATATATTTACTATGACTGGTCTCATTCACATGTAAACATAGGCACAAATAAAGTTCTCTATGCTGAATCCTGTTTGTACGACTGTCTGGGTAGTTACCCAATATTACGGTGAAAATAAACCTTAATAACATTTCCCATTTAGTCTCTGCTCTGTTAGCGCAAAATATTGTATCTGTTCAAGATGTGTTTGCATCAATGCATGGAAAGTGCAGTAAAGTATTCTACTAATCGTTTCCCCATTGCCCAGTTCATCATTTATCATATGTTTTACATTTTGGGTAATTTAGTTCTGGAATGTCAGACACTAGTCAGTCGGATCTGTCAGATTAATGTGCTGCCCCATGTAAGCATATGCCCTATGCAACATATTACAGCTACGGCCTGTACTCCTATTGGCCAAAATGGTACAACATTTGTTTTGTTATGATTGGCTCATAGGAGCACTGAAATATTGCACTGGACCGTTATGAATCCGGCATATTCATGAGGTGAGCGATCTCCTCGCCTCCCCCTGCTCTTTAGGCCGGATTGACATGCTGCTGTATATACGTGTAACTAGGAGTCCCCTGTATTTGTTTTTAGTGCTCCTAATAGCCAAACGACACATAATTTTGTTGTCATTTTGGCTAAGTACAGACTTGTAGCTGTAATATGCTGGCCTTCCATAGGACAGGATATTAAGATGACAGATCTGCTTTAAATAAAACCCTGTATTTTCTTTTGTTAGAAAGTGACTTTCATGTATGTGGAAGGAATAACCAGCTGTGAAGCTTGAAGTACATTTGACTGGAGAAATGTAGATTTGTTTATTGTGAAAAATAAGTCAATGAAACTAATTTTAGAATTATGCATATCGGTCCTTAATACCGAAGGGGTTTTACTATCAGGGACATTAATGACATATTCACAGGATATGTCATCAATGTCAGATAGATGCGGGACCCACATCTAGGACCCGCATCTATATCTAGAACGGGCCCCCCTAGACCACGTTCTACCTCTCTGCGTTGCGACTGAAGCGTGTATTCTCCGACCATAAAGAAGAAAACGGCGTAGCTTGCCGAGCTACGCTGTTTCTGTAAGTCCTGTAGAACTGAATGGTAGTTACATAAACTGCGTAGCTCGCTGCTTTCGTAACTTCCATTCACTACTATGGGAGTTACTTCTTCATGGTCGGAGATCACACACTTCAGCCACAACACAGAAAGGTAGAATGTGGTCTAGGGGGCCCCGTTCTAGAGATAGGTGCGGGTCCCAGAGGTCGGACCTGCATCTATCTGACATTTATGGCATATCCTGTGGATATGTGATAAATGTCCCTTGTGGGAAGACCACTATAATGACCAAGCAATTTTTTACATTTTTCCATCGTCGCATTCAAAAAGCTATAACTTCTTTATTTTTCTATACATAGCTGTATAAGGTCTTGTTGTTTTGCGGGACAAGTTGTATTTTTAATAGCACCATTTTGGGGTGCATATAATTTGATTAGCTTTTATTAACTTTTTTTGTTGGGGTAATGGGAAAAAGCCTGAAATTTCACCATTCTTTTTTTGTGTCTTAAGTTTACACCGTTTACCGTGTGGTATAAATAACACAATAACTTTATTCAGCGGGTCGTTACGATTGCGGCGATACCAAATTTATTTCGTTTTTTTTCTATGTTTTACTACTTTTACACACGTAAAACATTTATTTAGCATTTTGCGCGTGTTGCAGTTCCGGGCGTCATCAGTGAATGGTGCGTGGCTGCGTGATTTTCACGCATATGCCATCCTTATGACACGCAGTTTTGATGTTTAGAAAAACAAATGAAGGAAATGCTTTTATTTTTTCCTTCATTTCTTTATCTACTGTTGCGCGAATCACTTCCGTGTGCCGTGTGCGATTTTCACGCACCCATTGACTTCAATGGGTGCGTGATGCGCGAAAAACGGCCAAGTATAGGACATGTCGTGAGTTTTATGCAGCGGACGCACGCTGCGTGAAAATCACGGAATGTCTGAACAGCCCCATTGACTAACATAGGTCCGTGCGACGCGCGTGATTTTCACACACGTTAAACACGTTCATGTGAATAAGGCTTTATCAAAACCATCGGCACCCCGTGATTGCATCTCCCTCTAAAACCACTCCAATGCGGCGGTCGCTATTGACAGCCGCATTTGAGGGCTTAACCTGTTAGTGACCGCCAATACGCCTTTTAACGGCGGCCACTAACGGGCTTTATTCTGATGCATACGCCTTTTTACGGCACTTCATCAGGATAAAGTAAACAAAGCAGGGAGGGTCAAATCTCCCTGCTCTCAGCTGCCAGAGGCAGCTGAGGGCTGGGGGCGTCTCTGCTCTGCCGGGTGAGATCGATATTAGTATCGATCTCACCCGTTTAATCCCTCCGATGCGGTGCACAATAGCGTGCACCACATCTGAGTGGTTTTGGAGAGAGGGAGGGAGCTCCCTCTCTCTCCCACCGACACCCGGCGATACGATCGCCGAGTGTCTGTGTCTCTAATGGCAGCCGGGGGCCTAATAAAGGCCCCCAGGTCTGCCTGGAGTGAATGCCTGCTAGATCATACCGGAGGCATGACCTAGCAGATGCCTGTCCGTTTTAAACGGCCAGGCAGTAATACACTGCAATACAAAAGTATTGCAGTGTATTATAATAGCGATCTGAGAATCGCATATTAAAGTCCCCTAGTGGGACTAGTAAAAAAGTAAAAAAAAAGTTTCATAAAGTTAATTTTAAAAAATTAAAAAAAATTTAAAACCCAGCTTTTCCCCTTACAAAATGCTTTACTATTAAAAAACCAAAATAAAGTTAAAAAGTTACACATATTTGGTATCGCCGCGTCCGTAACGACCCAGACTATAAATCTATTACATTATTTAAGCCGCACGGTGAACTCCGTAAAAAATGTAATAAAAAACTATGGAAAAGTTGCTGTTTTCTGTGAATCCTGACTTTAAAAAAATGTGATAAAAAGTTATCAAAAAGTCGCATCTACTCCAAAATGGTACCAATAAAAACTACAAGTCTTCCCGCAAAAAAAAAGCATCGCGAAAAAATAAAACCGTTACGGCTCTTCAAATATGGAGACACAAAAACAAATAATTTTGAAAAAAAAGCGTTTTTACTGTGTAAAAGTAGAAACATACAAAAACTATACAAATTTGGTATTGTTGCAATCGTAACAACCCGCTGAATAAAGTTATTGTGTTATTTATACCACACGGTAAACGGCGTAGATTTAAGACGCGAAAAATTGTGGCGAAATTTCAGATTTTTTTCTATTTCCCCCCCCCAAAAAAAAGTTAATAAAAGTTAATCAATAAATAATATGTCCCCCAAAATGGTGCTATTAAAAATACAACTTGTCCCGCAAAAAACAAGACCTTATACAGCTATGTCGACGCAAAAATAAAAAGGTTATAGCTCTTGGAATGCGACGATGGAAAAACGTAAAAAATGGCTTGGTCATTAAGGTTTAAAATAGGCTGGTCATTAAGGGGTTAAACATGACTGGAAACCACTGCTATTGGCCTTGATCGAGGCCGCGCTTCAGAAGAATTACCCTGAACGGCTTTCTTAAAAACGCTATATGGCGGTCGTTAAGGGGTTAAATGTCAGCTGTGCATTAGAGATGTAGATCAGCCGGGTGAAAGTGTCAGTCATTGCTGGTTTTCAGTTAGTAAAGTTAACCTTTTATTTGAGATGTCTACCCATGTAAGAGAGTGCAGTAAAATAAAAAGAATAGCCCTGACAGTCTTCTATCATTTTTTTCTAAAAAGAAAAATGCCAATCGTAAGATCTAAATTGTGGAGGATAGTGTGGTCTTGCCTTGTTTTACTTCTATCTAGAATTCTTAAATTGTCTTTATTGAATGTGTGTTGTATGTGGTTTGGGACATCTGTACAGATGTATCACATTTTACTTTTCAAGTTTGCTTGACAGGGTCAGTGCTGCCTGCCCATATGATAAGGTTGGACAACATGCTAGCCAGCACCTCCTCGGTTTGCGCAAAGCTGTCTACAGGACCGTCAGAACTAACTTCAGGGTTTCAAGGCTTGCTACGTTGTACATGCTGAAAAGATATCCTTTTCTTAGTTGGTAAGGAATTTCAAAAGTAGGGGATGTGTTCCTTTTCTTAAATGGGTTCTTTGCTTTGTACAATCCCTTCTTGTTCTAATGGTTCCTTGACAATGAGTTGATCTCAGAGTGTCTTGGGACCCCAGCTGTAATCTGTGGGGAAACCTGGCAGTAAGCACTTGTCCACACGTAACTGATTTGCTGCGTATTTTCCGTCTGGAATTGCGGAAGGGAAAATACGCAGCGGAGTACAGTAGTAGGTAAGTGGGTGAGATTTAACAAATGCTGCGGACAAATTCAGTCCAGAAATTCACCGGTGGTGCGCAATTTTAACCTTTTATTGCTGTGGAAATTGGACTGATTTCCTGCAGTTTTCTGATGTACTTGCTTAATTTAATGCGGAAATGCAGCATAATTTCTTACAGGTGGTGGAAATGACATCACAGGAAGAAGAAATATCATCATCACACAGCCGTTGAAAAAAACGGAGCAAAAATCCGCACTATTTTCTGCAGTAAAAAAACAAACGAAATGGTGCAGATTGTCTGCTAGTCGATGCGGAAATGCTGCGGAAATTTTCTACAGCAAATTCGTTACGTGTAGACGATCCCTAAGTGTTCAGTTTCCCTGCAGGGCCTCCACAGAATAAATGTAGCGCTACACCATTCCCATCCATATCAACGGGTTGTCTGTGTAATACAGGACAGGTCCTCCAGAGCAAGAGACGCTCTTTGTAAACGCTCCGTTCTTTGGCTCCTTAGCTGGACAACCACTTTAATATGTGTAAAGATACACGTAACCATAAATGTTAACACTGGCACTGGAAAAAACGATTATTGTTGTGTGTTATGAAAAATTGTTCCATTGGCCTTAGCAGATTTTTTAACTTTAACATTTCTTTCTTAGCCAGAACTTATGAGTTCAAAATTAGTTATTGTAAGAGAAATCTGCAACAATCAATATTTATTTTTTTCTTTCGCTTATAATCCTCAACAACAACCAATGACTTGATGTAAATAAAATAAAAAATATCAGAAACTTAGCAAATTGACACATGTATGACCATTTAAAGTGCCACTAAACCTAGGAATAAATGATAAGTTCACAGGAGATCTACTTGCCCACAATGTTTCAGTCTGCAGGATCTTCTGCATGCTACTGAAACAAATAGTCCTGTAGAAATACTGCAGAGAACACGGTTTAATTTCCAGGTGATATGCTCTACTTTCTGCTGGTGAATGGCTGGGGGCAGAGGTGGGTTGGCTTTGCTAAACTAGCTTTACCGATCTGTGTGTCCCTACTGCAGACATCACAGAGGAGAGAGGCTCCTGCTGCAGTTAGTTGTTTTACAACCAGACACAGGATTGTGGGGAGTAAAGGGTAATGGCAGATCTCCTGGGGTACATACAAAATAATTATTTATATATTCCTCAGTATTATTTGCAGTATAAGATGAAATAGGATCAAAGGACAGGAGGAGATTAAAATAGGAATTGCTGGGATATATTTTTTTATGTTCCTTTTTAAAACAGTGATTTTAAATGTTGCCTGGCCTTGTCAAGAGCAACACAATGAGTAAAGTAGTTGCAAAGATAACATAAACTGATACAATGGAGACTTATGTCAGAGCTGTAGTAAAGCGAGGCTTACCCTAATGGTTTTGTTGTTTTATTGAGTTTTTATCATATGTTCTTTGCTTTCGAGGTAAGATTAACCGGCTGTAATAGGCCTTCATTTTAAGGCACTAAAAAAATGTACAAACATTTCAAAGTGCAGCACAACCAGAAATTAATCTGCAGTTCTATTTATTAGATTCTTGTTCAAACTAATGTCTATACTGACTCTTACAGGCTTGGATAGAATATAAAGAATAGAGAGGTGACAGCGGAAAAAAAATACTTTTCTATCATGCCAGTCACTAACTTTCTCCATTGATTGCTGACTCCATCTATCCACAAAATTTGAGCAAAAGTTTTATTTATTTTTCTCTTTTGGTCATCTCTCCTCTATTCTCTCAAAGCCTGTGAGGGTCAGTATAGACCATGTGACAAATGTGGTATTCATAATTGAATTCTTTCTAGTGTAAGCTGTTATACCAGGTGTGCACCACCAGGGGTGGAAGAGGGGGTTGGGAAAAGCAGGTGTAACATTAAAATGTAACTTTTATTAAGTATATCTAAGGTATTGCAAAGTACACAATGAATAAAATGGAGTCATATTATTACCCTTCAGAATTAATAGGTTGGATGTCCCCAATTTATAAACCTAAATTGAAAAAACCTCTGAAGATCCAGAAATTCTTCTGAATTATTGTGGTCCCAGTATACCACCACTAGTGGATTATTTTTAGAAGGAAGGGGATTGTCTTTTCCTGGCAGTTTTTTATTTTTTTTATTTCGAGTTACTAAGATGAATATAGACATAACATAACTTAAAGGGGGTTTTCAAGTTTTATGTAAAGAAAACGTAATCGCTGCATCAATTTTCTAATATACTTTGTTTTTCAGTTTGTCTCCGTTTTCAAGATATTTGCTGTCTGTGAATGAGAACACTATTGTTTACATTCACCAGCTGTGAACTGGTACATAGCTGAGAAGTGGATACAATTGTACCCAGTCAGATTTGTGCAGCTGCTGCTGATGTATTGCCTAGACTGGCTACAATTGTATCCAAATTCAATTCAGAGCAGGACTAGGTATTTACAGGTTTGCAGCTTGTGAATGTAAACAAGGGGATTCTCATTCACTGACAGCAAACTAATGTCCTGAAAATTAAGAGGAATTGAACAAAATATATATATTAAAAAGTTTCTAGAACTTTTCATTTACACAGTGAATAAGCTTTACTTACATAAAACCGGGAACCGTAAGATTTGCCTGGAATAATTATATAAGGAGTTCGCCTTCAGTGTAGCTTGTGCTTGCAGCTTCTGTCTTTATTTGTAGTCCCTAGGGTGATTGTTAGGATATAATGTCACCCAATATATTCTCAATGGAAACAGAGGGATAGAACTGCACAGCTACCAGGTGCATTGCTGTGTTTCTGTATTAAAGAGGCTCTGTCACCAGATTATCAAATCCCTATCTCCTATTGCATGTGATCGGCGCTGCAATGTAGAGAACAGTAACGTTTTGTGTTTTTTTAAACGTTCATTTTTGGCCAAGTTATGAGCTATTTTATATATATATGCAAATGAGGTTTGAAATGGACAATTGGGCGTTTTTATTTTCGTTATGTCCAACTGGGCGTGTATTGTGTTTTTAACTGGGCATGTTTACGTGTATGACGCTGACCAATCAGTGACCAGTCAGCATCATACACTCATCTCCATTTACAAGCAGCACAGCGTTCTTACTAGAACGATGTGCAGCCACATACACAAGTGTCCTGATAATGAATACACATGAAATCCAGCCTGGACGTCATGTGTACTCAGAATCCTGACACTTCTGACTCTTTTCTTTGAGATTTCCAGCAAGGGAAACAAAATCTCGTTTAGCTCCGTAATCTCGCGAGATTACGCGTGGCCTTCTGGAATCTCACAGAAAAGATTCAGAAGTGTCAGGATTCTGAGTACACATGACGTCCAGGCTGGATTTCATGTGTATTCATTATCAGGACACTTGATTAACGTTAATCTCGGTGTATGTGGCTGCACATCGCTGCTGTGTAAATGAATGTAGAGGAGTGTAAGATGCTGACTGGTCACTGATTGGTCAGCGTCATACACGTAAACACGCCCAGTTAAAAACCCAATACACGCCCAGTTGGACCTAACGAAAAAAACACGCCCAGTTGTCCATTTCAAAGCTCATTTGCATAAATATAAAATAGCTCATAACTTGGCCAAAAATGAACGTTTAAAAACAAAACAAAAACGTTCCTGTTATCTACATTGCAGCGCCGATCACATGCAATAGGAGATAGGGATTTGAGAATCTGGTGACAGAGCCTCTAAAGCTCTTCCCCAGCTGGCAATATACTACACTACAAATGCAAATATACAGGGGATCAGGTGCTGTGTATAAATGGTTAGGGACAGATTATCTACGGAACAGCTATGGTTTGGGGCAGTAACCATCCCTTATGTGTATAGGATATCCTGCACTGGTTTACAAGAGCACTTCTGTGTCACCCCTGAGAAACTATTACTAGAGTGTGGAAGAGTTTGACAAATATATTTAAATGGAATTTTGTTGACCATACATATATGGTGGGCTCACACAAAATGTGCGCTAAGAACCAAACTATTGTAAGTAGATTCAGCAGCAATGCATATTTATTTATTTTATTTATTTATTTATTTATTTATAGTGTTTAAGTGGCATTGGTGTTCACAGTGTGCTGTCGCCCTTTTCTTGTGTGACATATATTATACACACTGTACGTTTGTGTATGTGTGTGTGTGTGTGTGTGTATGTATATATATATATATATATATATATATATATATATATATATATATACATACCCCGATTTCTGGTGTGGACTGGTCACCTACAGATCCAGACGCTCTTGTGCTTGTAGTACTGATAGGATCTTCATGTTATCAGACATCTTTTTTTACTGCAGAAAAATCCTGTCCTGGTGATATGTATATTTTTTACTTGTTTTTAACCTTTTTTTATTAACTGGTTTTATTTTTTTCTTAACTGTGACTAAACTTATCCATTAAACTCTGAGATAGACAATGTGACTAACTACATCTGCGTTGTCCCCTTGAAAGACCTGGGTCTGGGATTAAGTGAAGAGCAGGTTTCTGAGGAGGAAGCCCATAATCTAACCGACGGCTTCAGCCTCCCTTCTTTAAAGGTAACCCCTACTATGTACTTGTTTTTATTTTGTTACTGAAAGCTAATGTTTTCCTCTAGCATTTTTGCAAGTTTCTATATAGCCGGTTGTTAAGCCTTGCCAGAATAAATAAAATATCTGATGGGCGCTTTGCTCCTTCGTCTGTGATCAGCGCTCATCATCAGCCTGAGGACGACTCTCTTAGACGTTCTATGTGAGCCGTCTTCAGCCTGACAGGGAGCACTGATCACAGCTGAAGGTGTAGGGGGCTTCTGAGCATTTCTGCACCTTCGTTTCAGTAACTATGGGGGTCTCCGTACACGCACCCCATCCAGCCAAGCTTTTGATATGTCTCTATGACATATCAAAAGTTTGATGGTGTAGTTACTCTAACTAAAGGGTATTAATTGTATAATGACTTCTACAACTTCCTAATACAGTGTGCGTTTAGATTTTCAAGATACATGGTTCTATAGTGCAGTGCTTCCCAAACTGAGGTGCCCCCCGGTTGTTGGTGGAGCAGGGGAGGTTGACGGAAGTTATATGCTGCACAGCCCTGTCTCTAGGTACAGCAATCTCTTGTTTAGTAATCTGACTCTTTTTATGTTTATTTTAATGTTCTACTGGGTTCAGAAGGCAAATTGTAAGATAAATTAAGGTAATTTAGTTGGCTTGGACTTTGACTAGTGGTAAGGTGCAGGCGGCATCATGTTCTAGCTGGTGAGGTACCACTAGAGAAATGTAGTGAATGGAAACACTATTGTTTACATCTAGTTTCATTCTGTCCTGATCATCTCTAATACACTGAGGATAAGGCCACACGTAGCAGCCGCCGTGCCACTTAAAACTGCGCCGACATGTGCTTTTTGCCGCAGATCGTTGCGGTTTTTAAATTGATTGTAAATGGCAGTGTGGTTTTGCAGGTAAAACGGCAACAATTTCCGGCAAAACCACATGCCGGCGCAGTTTTTTGGCTGCCCGGCGGCTGCTACGTGAGGCTTTGCCTTTCATGTTCATATGATCTAGATATAGAGCTCATTGCAAGGACTCTGGATGTTTCCGCCTCTGAATGGTTCCAGTCACTGACAGCCAACAGAGATCTTTAAAAATGAGAAATGTAAACAAACAGTGGTATTATAAAGCGGTATATCTTTTCCTAATATAATGATTAAGCTTCATATGCATACAACTGGAAAACCCCTTTAGTATGTTCATGGTGATGGAAATGTTTATAAATAACCAGGAATAGTAAGGCTCTATTCACATCACATTTGGGTCATTTTAGAGAGATCCAAACATATGGTATATATTTGCAAGATATATTACTTGGATCTGTCGAAAACAAAACTACACTTCCTCTTTAACACCTTCCCGACCGCCCACTGTCTTTTGACGTCAGGCGGTGCGGGTGCTTAATCTACAGAGACGTCTTTTGGCGTCGCTGCAGATCAGGCTGATGAGCGCTCGTCCTCTAAGCAGGAGCTGTTACTAACAGCTCCTGATCTTAGAGCAGCCTCCTGAACACAGCTGGGGTCGACAAACATTCGGACCCCAGCTGTTTAACCCTTTGATTACCGCGGTCCGTGACCGCGGCATGATCAAAGGGAATTCCCCTCTTTGATCGCATCACCGGGATTCCAGTGATGCGATCAAACACTGGGGAATCCCTCTGCAGTCAGCCCTGGAGACCTACAAAGGACCCCAGGGCTGTCTGTTTCGTGTGCCAGAAGTATGCTAATACATTACAAGTAAAAAATAAAGTTATCCCTTGATGGGATTAACTTCTTAACGCCGAAGGACGGGTATATCCGTCCTCAGCAGCTGCTAGTTCGCGCAGGAGGACGGATATATCCGTCCTGTGATGGCGCGGGTACTGCCACTGTACCCACGCGATCAGCGGCAGGAGCACGGCTGTTATACACAGCCTGGCTCCTGCTGCAACTGCCGGAATCGAAGCGCGCGCCGATTCCGGCAGTTTAACCCATTAAATGCCGCTGTCAATAGTGACAGCGGCATTTAATGTGTTTGACAGAGGGGGGAGCTCCCTCTGTCACCCGATCGGCGCCCCCGCAAACAAATCGCGGGTCGCCGTCGGGTTTCCATGACAGCCGGGGGTCTAACAAAGACCCCCAGGTCTGCCTTCAGCATCTGCCTGTTAGGCAATGCCGGAGGCATGACCTAACAGGTTGCCTGTCAGTTTTACACTGACAGGCAATAATGCTTTGGTATACGAAGTATACCAAAGCATTATATATGCGATCGGCACATCGCATAGTGAAGTCCCCTGGTGGGACTAAAAAAAAAAAATGTAAAACAGTTAAATAAAGTTTGTGAAAAAAATAAATAAATAATTACAGTCAAAGTCAAATAAAACTACTTTTTTGGCCCAAAAAGTGGTTTTATTTAGTAAAACTGTCAAAACAAATCACACATACACATATATGGTATCCCCGTGATCGTAACAACTTGACCAATAAAATGAACATATTAATTAAACCGCCGGATGAACGGCGTCCAAAGAAAACGCAAAAAACAACGTCAAAATTCTCTCTTTTCTCCCATTCCACCCATAAAAAATAAAATAAAAGTTAATCTATAAGTCCTGTGTACCCCAAAATAGTACTAATAAAAACTACACATTGTCCCGCAAAAATCAAGCCCACGTACGGCCACATCGACGGAAAAATAAAAACGTTACGCCTCTTGGAACGCGGCGATGCAAAAACAAGTAATTTTTTTCTAAAAGGCTTTTTATTGTGCAAACGTAGAAAAAACATATAAAACCTATACATATTTGGTATCCCTGTAATCGTGCCGACCCATAGAATAAAGTTAACATGTTATTTACGCTGCATAGTAAACGACGTAAATTTATAACGTGAAAATTAATGCTGGAATAGCTGCTTATTTTCAATTCTCTCCTAAAATAAAGTTAATAAAAGTTAATCAATATGTTATAAGCATCTAAAAATGGTACAATTACAAAATACAACTCGTCCCGCAAAAAACAAGCCCTTATACGGCTATGTCGACGGAATAAAAAAAGAGTTACGACTCTTGGAATGCGACCGTGAAAAAACAAAAAATAATCCTTGGTCATTAACGTGCAAAATGGCCCGGTCATTAAGGGGTTAAAAAAAAAAAAGTAACAAAACAAATAAATAAATAAAAAAAGTCCCAAAGAGTATTTATTTTGCATTAAATACATTTTATTGCCCCTACACTAAATAAAAACAAAAAACCTACGCATATTAGGTATCTACATGACCGTAATAACCTGAAGAATTAATCTAATGGGTTATTTAGCTTGAAACGTGAACGGGATAAAAAATAAACAAAAAAAACTATTCCGAGAATCGCTTTTTCCTATATTTACGCCGTAAAAAAAATTTTTTTTACCCCCAAACTGTGGGGAAAAAAAAAATACTGTTTCTCTCGCATAAAACAAGGCCTCATACAGCCACGTCAATGAAAAAATAAAAAAATTATGGCTGCTGAAACGCAGAGAGGCAAAAACAGAAAAATTGAGCTGGTCATTAAGGTCTTTTCAGGCCCGGTCATTAAGGGGTTAAAACATTTAAAAAAAAAAAGTAAATAAATTGATGTGAGCATATAGCAATGGCATGCCCAATGTATACTTTTTTTGACCGATCTGGTAAACTAAACAGTCAAGAAACGTAACATATGAGTAAAGAGATGTACATTTTGCATTCCTCTTTTTCCATTATACTAGAGTTTTGTTTGTTTGTTTTTTTCTAGCTCATACCAAACCTAATATGAACAGAGCCTAATATACTTTGCTGTAACTGCCTATTTCGACAGGTTTTGTTCCAACTTTGGATAGGGCAAAGTTCGGAGTTCTTTCGACGCTTAGCCCTAGTGCTTTCTCCTGAGAATGCATGTAGCGGTCCGCTTACTGGCCCAGAAATGCTTCCACACTACATCTGGTGTGATGTGGCACAGGATCTACCTCATACCCAAGCCGCCTGTTTAGCCGAACTGAAACGCAGCTATGAATTTTATCGTTACTTTGAAACCCAACACCAGTCTGGCTCCGACCGCTCGATAAGGAAGAAGAGAGAGACCGGAGAGCTGAACAACCTTCATGGAGCTGTCCGCAGTCTACAACTACACCTGAAGGCCCTACTCAATGAGTAAGTCTGTAACTGCGCGCATGACAACTGCCAGCACTTTGTATAAGAAGCCGCATTCACCAACCATTGTTGCTTTGTGTTAACTTGACTGTACTGTACGTTTGTTGACCAACGCCAAGTCTCTAAATGATACAGATAGGGAACCATGGGTACAAGAGTGGCAGTGGGGATAATATATTCAAATGTTTACGCCATTTATGTGGTGCGCTAAAATGTTAGACTTTTCCCTTCTCTCACCACTCTTCGAAAGGGGCAATAAAAGAGTGTCAAGTTTAATGGGAGGGAGCGTGGCCTCCGACGGAACAACAGGTTTACCAGAATTTATTCCAGAAACTCATAGCCGACATGGATTTCTGTTGCACAGACAGCCAAAGATGCGCCAAATTTATTAAGAGGTGTACACCTCTGAATAAATTTGGCGCATTTCCTGCAGATGTAAATTAGTTTGATATTTGAAACGCCAGTTTATTTCCCCCCATTGTCTATCTAAATACACAACATAATTATTCAGACACTGCTACAGTGTATCTATAGTCTTGGTTCTCGACCTGTGGTACGCGTACCTCGGGGGGGGGGGGGGGGAAACATGCCATGTATCTGGTGGGTACTGGCACTGTGCTCATGCTGTGCTTTTAATAGGCAGCACAGTCTATGGTCATAGCTTGGGGTGCACTTTGACGTCATTTGTTCGAGATGGGGGTACTTGACTTAGGAACATTAAGGAACACTGATCTACAGGATAGGCTGGGCAATGGTGTATTGAGAGCAGACGGGTTCGTCACATTTGCAGGTATATTCATTCCACAGCCTCCTAAATCGGCATTCAGAGACTGATTTGGAGCACTGCACCTGCCCTGCTTGCTTTTTTTTTTTTTTTACCCCCGCATATATAACCCCATAGATCTCCTAAAACTAGACCAAATTATAAATTCCCTTTCAGACAACCCGTGAATCCAGTTTCTTTTAAGATGAAACATAACGTTTTTTGGGGGGGGGGGGGGGGGGTTTAGTGGAAGTGATGTATTCAGCTATCGGGAACACAGATTTGCAGTCCTGTCAAGGCAGATAATACCCAACAATTTGATGTGACCATTATTTGTCAGCAGGATTTTTAATGTATATAAATGCTGCAATGCAGAGATAAAGTGCTTTTTTGTTTATATTTAAGGATTATCATAGTAAGTAATTAGAGTAAGAAGCTTGTTCTTATATGTTTATTCAACAGCTTTAGATTTCTGGACCTTCCTTTTTACCAGCTTGGCTGTTTCCTTTGTTGTAAATGCTGTGAGAATAAAGAATGTATTTGACAACCAAATATTTAGGTGTTGCCATCCAGTAAATGGTACTATTATTATTATTTATTATTGTTGTGGAGTCAGGAAAAAAATCATAAAAATGGCAGCACAGGTGAAGCTTTTTACGGAATACTGTAATTATATTTTTGCTTTTGTTGTGTATTTTTTCTTTTTTTACCGTAATTTTACTTATTAATCAGACATGTCTAATGACCAAGGATCATCTCCAGTAAAGTAAACAATGTATTTTCACATTGATGTGTTTTACTGTTAATACAATGCACAATTTTTGTAATTTCTTTGATTATGCTTTATATCATATGTAAAACCAATAAAACAAGTCATATGATGATCCTGCTATTTGAACTTTTAAGGGCCTGTTCACATCAGCATCAGGTTTTCCGATAATGGGTTCAGTTGCAGCTTTCCGTCGGAGGAACCGATGAACTGAAACCATAGCTTCCGTTTGCGTTACCATTGATTTCAATGGTAATGCTTCCATTGCAAATGGTTTCTGTTTGTCTCTGTTCAGTAAGGGCTCCGTTGTTTTGGCGGAATCAATGGCGCAGTTGACGGTGCTATTGTTTTCGCCCAAAAAAACAGAAACCATTATCAATGGAAGCATTACCATTGAAATCAATAGTAATGCAAACGGAAGCTATGGTTTCCGTTTTTCTTTCTGTTCATGGGTTCCTCCGACGGAAACGTCTAGCGGAACCTCAACGGAACTCTGACGCTGATGTGAACAGGCCCTTATTTGCTTTTCCAACCAGTCAATCAACAACTATTTACAAGACCCGACCAAATGGTAACAAACTGATAACGTTATATTGTCCCTTAACGGTCAGTTAATGGATCTTTACTCCTTATTAATACCCGGTTTTACAGGAAGATTCTTGTTATATATGTATATTGCTATAATCATCCTGTACTGTATGATTTTACATTGCATAGCAGATAGTTAGTGGCTTTTTTGTGTAACACATTGTTTAGTCCTGTTCATTTAAGGGGTTGTCTAGGTATTGGTGACATATTGCTAGAATATGACTGACATGACCCTCGCTGATCCCTAGAACGAAGAGACTTGCTTATTCTTCCACAACTCTGCTGAGCTTTCTCCAGAGGCTGCCCATTATAGTCAATGGCCGGCCGTGTGACTGCCTGGAAAATGCAGATGTAGTTTATGGGGCACAGTACTTTTCTAGTGCCACTGCCACTTTATTCTAGCAAATAGGGGCGGAGGTTATAGCAGCCGAACCCCCATCGATTGGACATTGATGCAATATACCACCAATATGCCACCAATGTCTATTTTAAGACAACCCCTTTAAATGTGTGAACTGGCTCTATGCTTAACCATAGTATAATGAAGTTATGCAACTTCTTATCTTTGTTTCTATTACTCACCATTTTCATAATTTCTGTTTGCTGACAGTGAATGGAAACATATTTACATTTACATCTAGTCTGACCTGATACACCTCACAAATCAGGCGGCCAGGTATTCTACAGTCTTCTGCAGTTCTCTTTAGCCAAACTAGCTTGCTCGCAGATAATCGAGAAGCCACAGGTAAATGTTAGATGTTTAACACAATGTCTTCTTTACCTAGGGTTATTATACTGGAAGATGAGCTAGAAAAACTTACCACCCTTAAAGAATCACAGGGCATGGTACCTGAAGCTTCCCTTATCCTGGAAGAGAAGCTCAAGTTGATACAACCGCATGTGCAGGCCAGTAACACATGCTGGGAAGAGGCCTTGTGCCAAGTGGAAAGAATGGTCCGAAAACCTCCAGCAAAGAAAGGTGACGCGCGCTTCTCCATAGTGTTCGTATTCAGTGGGGCTCCTTGCTTTTTTGATCTGTAGTTCGGATTTGAGATCCAACAATAAGCAATCCTGCAATCATGCCGCTGTGCAGAGAATGGTGGTTTTTATGGGCCAGCACAAAGAACATAAAAAATGTACACATTATTAGACACTTGCCGTATAATAATTTGGTATTTATACATGCAATTCACCCACTTATATAGTAACGGTAAAATGCTATATTTGCACAGAACAACTTCATTTATGTTCTTTACTCTCACAGTGGAGGCTAAATTGAAATGCTGTCTGGACAGTGACATCAGGGGCTCCCTCCAGGAGCTGTGTCCCGGCCAGAGCACTTATGATGCTCTGGCCAGGGACTCCTTAGTTTAAAGCCCCTGACATAACTGTCCACATATAAACAGTGGCGTCAGAGGCTCTCCCGGGCACAGCGCTTCAACTAGCGCTGTGCTCGGGGAGTTCAGACGATTTATCCCACTATTTTCCAATAGAGTGGGATGTATCACTATCTCTGAGGGAAGGAAAAAACTTGATGTGAGCCAGGCCTTAGCTGAATCAGATACTGCCCAGTAATCACAGACATTCAGAAACATTTTAATCAGAAATTCAATTTTTAAATAAAGTTGTCTTTTAAGTGCACTAGTGATCATATGAATATTGTATACATGAATATTGAGTATATGATATGAATATTGTATAAATATATTATTCTCTGTGTAAATATTTCTCTTATCTTCACTACTCTCCACTTATAGATACACCTAACATACTTTGTGAAAATTCACATTGCCCTGTGATGCCCAATGTGCCTCCTGCACTACGTATTGAAGATAAAGATCCAGTCCCAGAGGAACAGGTATTATGACCACTTTCATGTTCCCCAGAATCCCAGGACTGGCCCTTTTCTCTACATGGCAAAGTCCCTGGTTCTCGTCAGCATAGCGATTACTGAAATGACAACTGTTTTTATTTTCAGGAATTTGAGGCCTATGTTGAAGACATCGCTCCCGATGACGAGTTTAGCAGAGATGATGTGTATTTATTTTCTCCAGAGGAGAGAGAGAGACAGAAGCGAGAAAGGGAGGAATCTAACAGAGTACTGCAGGAGTTAAAGGCCGTCCTCGGCTTAAAGGCATCCGAAGCTGAAAGACAAAAATGGAAGCAGTTGCTGTTTAGTGAACATGGTGTGTGATTTTCCAAACCTCTCTGTCATACTACGGCTTACCACTAAAAATGACTGCTTGTCTGACGCTCTCTAATTTCCACTAAATATTAGGAAATTGCCTTTATGGCAATTCCCTTATAAACGTGTATTAGCTGATAAGGGTCTATTTTAGAAACCGTTCTCTTGAATTATAGTGCTGCCCCCCCCCCCCCCTTCCCGATTACTAAATATAGTCCGCTGTAAAGTCACGGCGTTTGTAGTCCAACTACTTGCTCTGTAGTATCCGATAGCTCTGTTATTAAAACATGCTAATGCCGCTAAGCCAAGTTTAAGAAACCTATTTATTTTTATAAGCTGTAAATATTTTACGTAAATGTCAGAGTTACACTTCACGTATTACACATTTGTACAATAGTTTTCAGACCTAATTGCTGAAATTCCCTAACAGATTGTACTATTCTACGCAGCGCATATTTGTCTTTAGTAACGGCTCACTAGGCGCTAGTTTACAGTCCATTTGATCATATGTTGGGATACATTTCTTCTCTCTCAATCTCCTTTATAGTGTAAAATATGTAAATTTATGTAAAGATGAACCTTTCCAAGTTTCTGCTTTTTCCGTTCTATATTGCCTGAAATGTTATTGGCCTGGTTATCAAGGCATGACAGAACAAATATTTTGTCTGTAATGTTTGATTTGTTTTTCCCATTTGCCGGCATCCCATAATTCACTGAATCTAATACCGCTGCTACTATGAATGTTGGGTTTTGTGAATTTAGTATTGCTAGCGTGCAGAGAGCCTCTTCTTTTTGTAAAGTCAGTTGTTTTTCAATATTGTACTATGCCATCCTCTTCATTTCCTCTGATGTCACAGACCTCATGAACTAGCGGTCTCAACATTCTCTGAACACCAGTGACACTTTTTGTAATAATGTATTGTTAATGGCTATGTAAACGTTTTAAACGCTTTTTAAAAAAAAATAAAACAATGGACTGACACGCAGGACCCAATGCCCTCAAAGCCATCAGGCCCGCTGATATGACGGATTCGGGTTTGAGCTCAAGATACAGCGTCTACGTATCCAGGATTGATTAATTTAAAAAAAAAAACAACAATTACAAAGTTGTTTAAAACACAAATGATACATTGTTTTGTTAAAAAAAAAAGTGTTCAAAGGTTTACAGTTTCACAGCACAGCAGGAGTTTGGCAACTGGTTGTGATAAGTGAGGTTATTCTTATGCTGCTTATATGTTTGGGGATACTGTATAGTTATCTATAATGAATGTGTGATCTGGTGGTTGCTATTGCCAGCTCTGCTACTTTTTGTTTTCTGCACTACTTTTTGTACACAATTCCAAACGTCACTATGAAAAACTAAACTGCCTGAGCACTAAAATGTAAGTATTATCATAGGAAAACGGAGAGAGATGTGCGTCTTTCAGGTTCATTTTTAAACTTCTTGTGAATTCATGAGCTCAAAAATGATATGTAAGCCAGTGCGCATAGATGCTTCTTACCTTATTTTCTTCAGTGCTTACGGCATTTCTAGCTCCGCTGTGACCACAGCTTTTTACATGCACCCCCCCCCCCCCCCCGTCTCATTGGTTCAGATTGGCTGCTGTTTATAAACACAGCCTACCGCGCTTTGATGGATATATCCATCACAATGATCTTGTGGGTACATGCCACAAGCATGGCCTAGTAGGTTGCTTGTCAATGTAGCAAAACAGTGTAGCAATAATTCTTTGGAATACAATGTATTTCGAAACGCTAGGTAAGAGTAACGACCGCTGTTTCAAATTCCCAGCGGGACAAAATAGTAAAATTTAACGTAAAATAATAAATATATATATATATATATATATATATTATAACCCTCCCAAAAAAACAACTTTTATGAAGCCTAGTTGTTTCATTAATCTATCCCCCATAATGGTACCAATAAAACATTTCAACCTATCAAGCAAACAACAAGCCCTCATACAGCTACATCAACAGGAAAATAAAAAAAACATATTTGATATCTGTGTTTATATCCACCTTTTAAATAAAGTTAACTCATTATTTTTACCACACGACAAACAGTGAAAATAAACCAACGACAGAATTGCCGTTATTTTATGTATTACCCTCCCAAAACATCACACATCGATGGAAAAATAAAAAAGTTATGGTTCTGCTGCGATTAAAAAAAATAACAAATAGAGGCATAACTTTGTCCTTAACCCTTTCAAGACAGAGCTCATTTTGACCTTCATGACCAGCCCCATTTTCTCAAATCTGACGTGTCAATTTATGTGTTAATAACTCTGGAATGCTTTTGCCTATCCAAGCGATTCTGAGATTGTTTTCTCGTGACATATTGTACTTTATGTTAGTGGAAAAATGTGATCAATAAATTCATTGCTTATTTGTGAAAAACACCAAAATTTTGAGAAAATTTGCAAAAACTATGATTTTTCTAATTTTAAATGTATCTGCTGGTAAAACAGATAGTAATACCACACAAAATAGTTACTATTTTACATATTCCATATGTCTACTTTATATTTGCATTGTTTTTTGAACATTATTTTATTTTTCTAGGACGTTACAAGGCTTAGAACTTTAGCATCAATTTCTCACATTTTCAAGAAAATTTCAAAAGGCTATTTTTACAGGGGCCAGTTCAGTTCTGAAGCGGCTTTGAGGGCCTTATGTACTAGATAGACCCCCTAAATCACCCCATATTAAAAACTGCACCCCTCAAAGTATTCCAAACCGCATTCAGAAAGTTTCTTAACCCTTTAGGCGCTTCACAGGAATTAAAGCAAAGTACAGGTGAAATTTACAAATTTTATTTTTTTTGCTGAAATTCATTTGTAATACATTTTTTTCTGTAACACGGAAGGTTTTACCCAAGAAATGCAACTCAATATTTATTGCCCAGATTCTGCAGTTTTTAGAAATATCCCACATGTGGCCCTAGTGCGCTAATTTACTGAAACACCGGCCTCCGAAGCAAAGAAGCACTTAGTGGATTTTGGGGCCTCCTTTTTTTAGAATATATTTTAGGCACCATGTCAGGTTTGAAGAGGTCTTGTGGTGCCAAAACAGTGGAAATCCCCCAAAAGTGAGACGGTTTTTGAAACTACACACCTCAAGGAATTTATCTAGGGGTATAGTTAGCATCTTGACCCCACAGGTCTTTTGCTATATTTATTGGAGTATGTCTGTGAAAGTGAAAATCTACTTTTTTTCTGAAAAAATATTTAAAAAAATAATATTTGCAAGGAATAAAGATTAAAAAGCACCCCAAAACTTGTAAAGCTACTTCTGCCGATTACGCCAATACCCCATATGTGGTACTAAACCGCTGTTTGGACCCACGGCAGAGCTCAGAAGGGAAGGAGCGCCATTTGGATTTTGAAGCGCAGATTTTGCTGAATTGTTTTTCAGTGCCATGTCGCGTTTGCAACGCCCTGGAGGGAGCAAAACAGTGGAATCCCCCCAAAACTGACCCCATTTTGAAGACTACACCCCTCAAGGAAATTTTCTAGGGGTATAGTTAGCATTTTGACCCCACAGTTTTTGTGCTGAATTTAGTGGAATTAGGCCGTGAAAATGAAAATCTACTTTTTTCTGAAAAAACATAGAAATGTTTAATTTTTACAATGAATAAAGTAGAAAAATCACCCCAAAATTTGTAAAGCAATTTGTCCTGATTTCAGCAATACACCATATGTGGTAATAAACGGCTGTTTGGACCCACGGCAAGACTCAGAAGGGAAGGAACAATATTTGTCTATTGGAGCTCAAATTTAGCTGGAATGGTTTTCGGGTGTCATGTCGCATATGCAAAGCCCCTGAGGTACCAAAACAGTGGAAACCTCCCAAAAGTCCCTTTAGGGGACTGGAACGAGCGATCATTAGGTCGCTGGTACAATACACTGCAATACTAATGTATTGCAGTATAATGTCATTTTACAGGCTCCTGTAACAGCGCGATCGCTGTTCCTGTCCGTTAGTCCCGGGTGTCAGCTGTAATACACAGCTGACACCTGCAGAATATGGAGCGGGCGCAGCGCGTGAGCCCGCTTCATATATAACCCCTCGCACCATGACATGCTATTAAGTCGTGGTGCGCGAAGGCGTTAATGCGCAGCGGATGGTGCAAATTGAAAATTAAAATTTTCCACTGATATACCATTTTAATGCACAATACGTTGTGCCCAGTTTGTGCCACTGAAGACAAATACCTCATACAATGTTGAGCGGGTTCTCCCGGATATAAAATATCATATATGTGGACGTAAGCTGGTGCTTGGGCACGCTGTGGGGCTCAGAAGGGAGGGAACGCCATTTGGCTTTTGGAGCGCAGATTTTGCTTGGTAACTGTTCTGTTTGGGGTTTTGCTGGTATTTCAATTTATAATGTGGGGGTATATGTAAGCTGTGCGGAGAACATCAGGACATAATAAGAGGGTACATAAATAATAATCCGCAGATATGTGGCCAGTGTCGCACTGATAAATGGCGCCCGATCCTATCCGCTTTTGGAACACTCTGCACATTTTGCATCGCCATATTCTGAGAGCCAGAACTTTTTTTTATTTTTTCTCCAACGGAGCCGTGTGAGGGCTTATTTGTTGCGGGACAATCTGTACTTTTCATTGGTACCATTTTAGGGTACATGTGATTTTTTTTTTTTATCACTTTTTATTAGATTTTTTTGGCAAGCAAAGTGACAAAGAAACATAAATTCTGACAATGTTTTTTGTATTTTTTACAGTGTTCACCGTGCGGTATAAATGACATTTTACTTTATTCTGCGGGTCGGTACGATTACGGCGATACCATATGTATATAGGTTTTTTTATGTTTTGTGGCGATTGCGCAATAAAATCACTTTTCTATAAAATTATTGGGTTGTAGTTTTTATTGGTATTATTTTGGGGTACATGTGACTTTTTGATCACTTTTTATTCTATATTTTGGGAGGGTTGATGACCAAAAAATAGTGATTCTGACATTGTTTTTTAATTATTTTTTTTTCGCCGTGCGGGAAAAATAATATTATAGTTTTATAGTTTGGGTCGTTATGAACGCGGTGATACCAAATATGTGTACTTCTTTTTAACATTTTTCATTTTTTTCCTATAATAAAAGACTTATTATAGGAAAAAAAGCATTTTTTGTTTTTGTAACTTTTATAACTTGTTTTTACACTTTTATAAAACATTTTTATTACTTTATTTTTTACTTGAAGACTGGCAGCACTGATCGCTGCTATAATACATTACACTACCTACTAGGTAGTGTAACGTATTATAAACTGTCAGTGTGACGCTGAGAGTCACACTGACAGGAAGCTTATAAGGACCGGCCTCCGGCTGGTTCTCATAGGCTGTCGTGCATGGCAGACCCGGGGGCTGTTGTATGGCCCCCGGTTCTGCCTTATAACCGACTGCAGCACCCGCAATCGGTCCCCGGGAAAGTTTGTTGTAGCAACAAACTTTCCAGTTTGTTATAGCAACAAACTTTCCAGTTTGTTATAGCAACAAACTTTCCAGTTCGTTGCTACAACACACTTTCCCTGCGATCACATGACCGGGACCTGAACTAATCAGGTCCCGATCATATCTCCGGGACCAGAGGCAGGTGATAACAGCGCGATCCGGGTGTCAGCGCTATTCTGAGACACCCGGATCGTGCTTTTAACACCCACCGTGAATTCACGTCGGCACTGCACAGAGCCCAGCAAGTGCCGACGTGAATATACAGTGGGCGGTCGGGAAGCGGTTAAAGAGGTTTTATAGGACATTTAAAAGACAGGCTGCAGTCAGTGGTAGTAATAAAATAACAAAATAAGTAATACTTAACTGGTAAATCCTCCAACGCTGTAGTGCCGCCGCTCTGGTGGTCTCCTGTCTTTTTTACAGGATGTGATGACGTCCCATTTCATCCATGCAACCAATCACTGGTCTCGGCAATGACACGCCATTCTTGCTAGCATCACCGCTGAGGCCAGTGATTTGCTGCAGCAGTCACATAAATGGAACGGGACGTCATCACTTCCTGTAAAAGTAGATTTACCGGGTGAGTATTATTTATTTTGCCATTTTCCCCACATTCCCTGCCAGTCTACTGGGTCTTTAACCCCTTCCCGACATTTGTCGTAAGTATACGTCATGGAAAGCCAGTGCTTCCCGCAAAATGTCGTATACTTACGACAAATGTTTGGCACCGGCTCAGAAGCTGAGTCGGTGCAATAATCTCCGGATCTCAGCTGTATCTGACATCCGGCTGTAATGGCGGGGACCGAAATTAGCTACGATCCCCGCCATTAACCCCTTAAGTGCAGCGCTCAAATGCGAGTGCTGCACTTAAGGTGTTTGCAGCTAATCGGAACCCCAGCAATGACATTTTCTTTTTATTATTTCACATCTGAGCCTCTGAAGTTGTGAACCAATACTTTGTAAATCGCCAAATTAGGCCTCAATTTGACATGGTACGCTTTCACTCCTGAGCCTGGTCGAATGTCCAGGCAAAAGATTATTGCCCCATGTAAGGTGTTTCTAAAACCGGGAAACCCAGCATAATAATTAGAGAGCTGTCTTGTTATGGTGGCACAAGCTGGGCACCACATATTGGCAGATCTACGGAAAAAAAAATCCCATTTTCACTCTGCAACATCGAGTGCACACCAATTTCTGCCAATCACCTGCAGGGTTAAAATGCTTACTACACCCCTAGGTAAATGCATTGAGGGGTGTAGTTTCCAAAATTGGGTCACTTCTGGGGGGTTTCCACTGTTTTGGGCCCACAGGCGCCCAGAAACCAATCCAGCAACATCTGCACTCCAAATGGCAGTCCTTCCCTTCTGAGCCCTGCCGTTTGCCCAAACTGCTATTTATGACCACATATGGGGTATTGCCGTACTCGGGAGAAATTGCTTTACAAATGTTGGGTTCTTTTTTTCCTTTATTTGTTGAGAAAAAAAATACATTTGCGCTAAAGCTACGTTTTATTGAAGAAAAAGGATTGTTTTTATTTTCACTGCCCAATTCTAATAAATTCTATGAAACATCTGTGGGGTCAAAACGCTCACTACACCCCTAGATGAATTCCTCAAGAGGTGTAGTTTCCTAAATGAAGTCACTTTTTGGGCGTTTTCATTGTTTTGTCCCCTCAGGGGCTTTGTAAATGTGACATGGCCTCCGCAAATCATTCCTGCTCAATGTGATCTCCAAAAGCCAAATAGTGCCCTTTCCCTTCTAAGCCCCGCCGTGTGTTCAAACAGCCAGTTATTACCACATGTGGGGTATTGTTTTACTCGGGAGAAATTGCTTTGCATATTTTACGGTGCTTTTTCCCCTTCAGTCCTTGTGGAAATGAGAAAAAATTAGCTAAACCTACATTTTCTTAGAAAAAATTTAGATTGTCATTTTCAGGGCCTATTTCCAATAATTTATGCAAAAAACCTGTGGGGTCAAAACGCTCACTATACCCCTAGATAATTTCCTCAATGGGTGTAGTTTCCAAAATGGGGTCACTTGTTGGGGGTTTCCACTGTTTTGTCCCCTCAGGGGCTTTGTAAATGTGACCTGGCCTCTGCAAACCATTCCTGCTAAATGTGATCTCCAAAAGCCAAATAGCGCTCTTTTCCTTCTCAGCCACGCCGTGTCTCCAAACAGCTGTATATTACCACATGTGGGGTATTGTTTTACTTGGGAGAAATTGTTTTACTAATTTTACGGTGCTTTTTCTCCTTCAGTCCCTGTGGAAATGAGAAAAAATTAGCTAAACCTACATTGTCTTTAAAAAAATTTAGATATTAATTTTCACGGCCTACTTCCAATAATTTCTGTAAAAAACCTGTGCGGTCAAAATGCTCACTGTACCCCTAGATAATTTCCTTGAGGTGTGTAGTTTCCCAGATTGGGTCACTTTCAGGGGATTTTCACTGTTTTGGCACCGCAAGAGCCCTTCAAACCTGACATGGTGCCTAAAATATATTCTAACATAAATAAGGCCCCAAAATCCACTAGGTACTCCTTTGCTTCTGAGGCCAGTGCTTCAGTCCAGTAGCATGCTACGGCCACATGTGGGATATTTCCTAAAACTGCAGAAACTGGGCAACAAATATTGGGTTGCATTTCTCTGGTAAAACCCTCTGTGTTATAAAAAAAAGTTGTATTAAAAATTTATTTCTGCAAAAGAATATGAAATTTGTAAATTTCACCTCTACTTTGCTTTAATTCCTGTGAAATGTGTAAAGGGTTAAGACATTTTCTAAATGCTGTTTTGAATACTTTGAGGGGTGAAGTTTTTAAAATGGGGTGACTTTTTGGGGGTTTCTAATATATAAGGCCCTCAAAGCCGCTTCACAACTGAACTGGCCCCTGTAAAAATAGCCTTTTGAAATTTTCTTGGAAATGTGAGAAATTGCTGCTAAAGTTCTAAGGCTTGTAACGTCCTAGAAAAATAAAAGGATGTTCAAAAAACAATGCAAATCTAAAGTAGACATGTGGGGGATGTTAATTAGCAACAATTTTGTGTGGTATTACTATCGGTCTTACAAGCAGATACATTTAAATTGAGAAAAATGCTAATTTTTGCAGTTTTTCACAAATAAATACTGAACATATCGAGCAAATTTTGCCAGTAACTTAAAGTGCAATGTGTCACGAGAAAACAATGTCAGAATATCGCTTGGATAGATGAAAGCATTCCGACGTTATTACCACATAAAGTGACACATGTCAGATTTGAAAAATGAGGCTCTGTCAGGAAGTTCAAAAGTGGCTAAAGAGGGAAGGGGTTAAATGATGTGGCTGCAGTACTTTCCTGCAATAAAGACCAGTCTCCAGCAAGCTTGTATTTACAGCGTGTTAAATTGATTGCAGATAATACTAGAAGTTACAAATCAGGAGAGATACTACTACAATTTCAAGCCAACGGGTCTTCTTCACATGTGAAACTATGTTCTCGTCAGAATGGTTTCAACTCTTGTTTTCTATTTTGTGCCCCTTTTCCTTTATTCAGTTGTAGTCTTGCACAGTGTTGGCTGTAATATCATAGCGTACACAGCCAACTTTGTAAACCCCCTCCTAACGGTTCACTCACTCTTAATTTACTGCTAAATCTGTCTCCTCAAGACGAGAATGACCATCAGCTCACTGAAGGATTGGGTAACAGCTGCTCATACGTCTATGGAGGGGGAAGATTGAGCAGGAGCAGTGTGAGACAGAGAAAGAGAGACACAGACACTGCTACAGCTTATTGTAGGTGTTATATCTCACTTCAGTGCTGAATTCACAACTACACTGCTCATTACTGCTGTATAATGTCTTTCATGCTGCTTCAGATTCTAGTAAGGTTTATGTCTTACCCCAGTGCTGGATTCTCAGCTACACTGCTCATTACTAATGTATAATCTCCTCCATGCAGCAGGTTCTATATTTATGATAGAGATAGGAGAGCAGGATTCTCCTCTTCTATGTGTGTTGTGTATAGAAGACATGATAGCAGTTAGGCTCCGCCCACTAGCTCAGAGACCTCTGAGAATTAGCGATAGAGCCTGCAGAGGGGAAAACTGCTAAATAATGCCACATACAAGTCATATAATGGCCAGAAATAGTGTTATTCCTCACGTACACGCATATGACACCTTATTCTGAAACGTTAGGCACGTTTTAAAATCCTTGGATGTCGGCAGCACATCTCCCCCGTGTAGTCAGGGATGTGATCATTCAGGTACATATAGTACAGATAATTGCTCCATGTAAATGGAGCTAAACGAGCGCCGATCGACTTGCTATATTTTTGATCGCCACTTGTTACAGGAAAAAAATCTGCTAGTGTAGAAGGACCTTTAGTGACTCTTAATAACCTTCAAAAATATCACTAAATAAAGTATTAGTTGCACTGAATTATAGCCTAATCTACGTTCCGTGTATGCAGAAGACATTTGTCTGAGAACAAGCTGCAGGATATTTGATAATCTATCGCTTTATAGTACATATTTTTTCATGAGCTGGGAGTTTAAGCTCTTGGGGGATCACTGTTTCTCATGATCTGACATGGTTTAGTACAATATATACTATAGTAAATACGGCCCAGCAGCGGATTAAATTTTTTCAACGTTTTCTAAAAAGTGGCTTTAGTTCTTTACGTTTTGAAAAGTTTTTATCACGCAAAAATTTAGTTTTTAACTAACAGAATTATTGTTTGGTATGGTGACAATAAAGAAAAAGTGTTTGTTGTGTAGAGTGGCTAAAACAGCCAGGTCCATAATTAGTTGTGATGTTCGTGAGTTGTCAGGCATTTTTAAGAAAAGATGGGTTGTTATGGTGATCAGAATTTTAAAGGACCAGTCGTACTCAGTCTGTTTGAATTGTTACTATTAGACCTGAGATATAGGGTGATTAGGGCACGTACATGTAGGTTTAGAGAGGTTTTTATCCGACTGCAGTGTGCTTTAAAACATATATTCTAAAATGTTTTTAAATGTATTTGTATGGTCTGTTGTATGTGTGCTAATCCCATAGTGTTTTACATTTTTCAATGTGAGGATTTCTGTTTACAGAATTTTTCATACTTGACAAAGTACTATTCTATTCCATCTCGATAGGAGTGATAAGGCCCTTTTACACTGGCCAATTATCAGGCAAACGATAATTGCCCTGTGTAAGCAGGGCAGCGATCAGCAGACGCTCGTTCATTGGATGAGTTTAAAAAGTGCAAAATATTATCGTTGTCGGCAGCACATCTCCCTGTGCGGCCGACATGATACAAATGTATGGGGACTAGCGTTCGGAGTAACGAGCACTCGTCCCCATACTAGCTCCTTGTGACAGGAGCAAATGAGCACCAATTGGCCGGTGTAAAAGTACCTATAGTTTTATATATTTGCCCCCTACTTAGGGCCTGTTCACATCATCATTGCCCTTCTGTTGAGGTATTCTGATGTTTCCTTTTGCATTTCCGCTGAGGCGTTAACCCGACGGAAACCTCTGACGGAACCCCTCAGCGGAAACGAACGCTGATGTTAACACACCGTTAAAATGAAAAGTATGCGTCCAGTTCAGTAATTGTTTCTTTTTGTCCCTTTTTTTTTTTTTTCCCCCTCAAAGCCATAATTCGACCTATATCACACGTGGAGATAGTAGATAATCCTATCTCTCCTCCAGTCTCCTATCCAGACTTTCAAAACGATAGCAAAACACAAAGCTTTAATGAAGATGTCATCAAAGAAGTAAACGGAACAGATCCCTTCCATAAAGAAGCCGCTGTTCATGAGACGTCAGACGTACCTGTTAAAGATCAGGACCGAGCGGAGACGGAAACATTCCGTGTTTTGGAAGAGCAGGCTAGCGATAATGAGAAAGTTGAAGCTCCATGTCCTGCACCCAGGACTGTCTTACCTGCCTCCATAAAAGAGAGGCTTGCTCGGATCCATCAGGCATCAGATTTACACTTTGCCTCAGGATTAGCAGCACAAGCAGCTGCCCGATCACTTACATTTACTTTCCTGCAAGAACAGACTTTTGGCGATGAATGGGGTAATGATGAAGATGAGACGGAGAGTGGTGATGCAGGAGATGAAGACAGATGTTCCGAAAATGAAAAATGACCAAGTTGAGTTTAGAAAGGACAAGCCATTGAACTCTTAAGGAACATAAGACTGGTCACCCTGTTCACTATGTAAGGGCGGACTAGAGGT
Source organism: Rhinoderma darwinii (assembly GCF_050947455.1). Taxonomy (NCBI): domain Eukaryota; kingdom Metazoa; phylum Chordata; class Amphibia; order Anura; family Rhinodermatidae; genus Rhinoderma; species Rhinoderma darwinii. Next base: position 148,573,281 of record NC_134689.1, read on the forward strand.
AAACATTTGCTCTTTAAATAACACGCGGTGATTTAATATTCTCTGTGCCTGGAAGCTTTGCAGCATTCAACTCTGCAGTGTTTCAATGAACCCCCCTCCATGTTATCACAAGTTCCCGACTACATCTACGCAGATTCGATGAAGGCAATCTACAGTATGTGATAGTGTAAAAATCAATGCAGCTGCCTAAATATCTTTTTGGGTTATTTTAATATTTAATGTTATTTATTAAAAAAGAGACAATTTGTTCTCAAATGTTAATCTAGTGTCCACATCTTTTGCTGACTTTCTTTTTAGACAGGCGGATTCATTGTTTTACTCGGTGTGGTATCAATGCCACGTTGGTTGTGTCTGTCCAGTGTACACTGGCTGATGACATTGTTCCTTTGTGACTGTACTATATTTCTTAAACTATTTCACTTCTCTAAGCTTAGAATGTAATTTTTATAATAAAAAAACAACACAAGAAACCTTAACTTGTATGAGAATTCTACTTTTTATAATATATGAACATATATTTTCAGGTAACAATCTGTCTCTTAAATCTTACATTTGAGTTATTTCGCACATTTATATATACTAGAGTAGTGATCCCCAACCGCCAGCCGTGGGCCAATACCGGGCACGGATCATTTGGTAACGGGCCGCAGTATTTGGTATCCGCCCAGGTGGCCGCAGGGAATTTCGGGCGAAGAACCGCATCAAACTGTTGCAGTTTTTCACCTGGAATGTCCTCCTCGGAAAACTGTTCAGCATTTAGCAGGCCGACATTCTGGGATGACGTTTGATCCCAGAAGACCGCTGCAGCCAGGGATGAAACGTCATCCCTGGAGGCCGGCACTCTAACGTCATCCAGGCCAGCCATTTGGGATGACTATGTGACTGCCGCTGCAGCAGTCACATGACACCTTCAGAGGTCTTGTAAAGTCCATGCCTCAACAAAGTGGTACATACACAATATCAGGTAGGTGGTTTCATATTCTGGCTTAAAGAGGCTCTGTCACCAGATTATAAGTGCCCTATCTCCTACATAATCTGATTGGCGCTGTAATGTAGATAACAGCAGTGGTTTTTATTTTGAAAAACGATAATTTTTTATCAAGTTATGAGCTAGTTTAGATTTATGTTAATTCGTTTCTCAATGGACAACTGGGCGTGTTTTTACTTTTGACCAACTGGGCGTTGTACAGAGAAGTGTATGAGGCTGACCAATCAGCGTCATACACTTCTCATTGTTCTAGCCCAGCTTCTTTCACTGCACAATCACACTGTGCTGTGGATAAAGCAACATGAAATATGATCAATATGTTCTTAACTGAAATAAAATATTCCTGAATATGCCCCTATTTTGTCAATGGAGGTCATGTAACAGTGCATTGACATCAGTTTTTTGGTAAAAATACACTAAAAAAAATATCTGTTGAGAATGTTTACAGATTCTCTGCCACATTTGCTGGCACAAAAATTTTCTTATTTGTGTTAGGAAAAAAGGCTGTTGCATTTGAGTTGCTTGCAGATTCACAAAACATTCACTAGTGGCGATGAACAATACTAGGCAAATCCTTGTATTCAGTGGTGTGCTTCGTATTCCTTAAGAGTCGTGTGATTTGTTAAGGAATACCGTGCACAATATGCTGTACCAGAATTTGTATCTATAGATGTTTGTCAAACACTAAATAAATAATACTTTCACACAGTGACCAAATAATACCACTAGACGAGTTTCAAATAACATCTCCACACTATGACCTCAAATTCTTATTACTGAATGATACTACCAAACTATCACTGAATACAAACCTCTATACAAAAATCGCTAAGGGCTAGTTCACACTGCGCATTTTGACACCAGCGCTAAGAAACTCCCCAAAAGCACCCCATTGATTTCAATAAGGGCATGCCCAGACGTGGCGGAATTGTTCCGCAACTGTCCGCATCAATGGCGCACAGAATCTGCGTTGCAGATTCTGTTGCGGATCTGCCCAAAATGGGCAATAAATTGATGCAGACTAGCCGCTGCGTATTGAGGTGAACGTACTTCCCTTCTCTCTATCAGTGCAGGATAGAGAGAAGGGCCAGCACTTTCCCTAGTGAAAGTAAAAGAATTTCATACTTACCGGCCGTTGTCTTGGTGACGCGTCCCTCTTTCGGCATCCAGCCCGACCTCCCTGGATGACGCGGCAGTCCATGTGACCGCTGCAGCCTGTGATTGGCTGCAGCCGTCACTTAGACTGAAACGTCATCCTGGGAAGCCGGACTGGAGACAGAAGCAGGGAGTTCTCGGTAAGTATGAACTTCTATTTTTTTTACAGGTTGCTCTATATTGTGATCGGTAGTCACTGTCCAGGGTGCAGAAACAGTTACTGCCAATCGCTTAACTCTTTCAGCACCCTGGACAGTGACTATTTACTGACGTCGCCTAGCAACGCTCCCGTAATTACGGGTGCACACACGTAGTCACCCGTAATTATGGGTGCACACAAGTAGTCACCCATAATTACGGGAGCCCCATTGACTTCCTTAGTCGGGCTGTAGACCTAGAAATACATAGGTCCGGCCAGAATGAAGAAATGTCATGTTAAAAAACCAATACGCTCCGCAGCACACATAACATCTACATTACATCTGCGGACTTCATTGCGGAATTTTGAATCTCCATTGAAGTCAATGGAGAAATTCCGCAATGAGTCCGCAACCAGTCCGCCACACGTCCGCAACAACCATTGTATGCTGCGGACACCAAATTCCGCACCGCAGCCTGTGCTCCGCAGCGGAATTGTCCGCAACGTGCAAACGAACCCTACTAAAAAACTGTGGAAGGCAATGGAGAAACGGGTCCACTGCGGAATTCCAGAGCAAATCCGCTACGTCCGGCCATGCCCTAAGATGCAGAGGCATCTTTTTTTTTTTTTTTTCCCGAATGGCTTTTGGCCGCTCATGGAAAAAAAAAAGGCTTTTTTGCCTCTGGCCTTCCATTAAAATCAATGGGATGCAGAAAAAAACCTGGGACCATCGTTTGGAGCATTTTGTTGCTGTGGTTTTTGATTGTGGTTCCTGTATTAGCATCATATGTCTAAAATAAAAAATGCCACAAAAAAGAAGCTTCAAAAACCGCTGCCATTTCAAAATCTGCCAGACCAGAAAAACGCTGTGTAAGTGTCTCGGAAGAGAAGGATCGCTAGAAAAAGGAGACTCCTTTGTTTTCATACTTTAGGCCTGTGGCCCACTGTACTGTTCACATAAGTCATTATGAAAATATTGACAGATGACCATTGGCGATTTATCATTGGAAACATAAGGACATACTTGACAAAGTTAATTTCGACTTGCCTGATATAACCCCACCCTTCAGTTATGTTCACATCTGCGTTGTGCAGTTATGTTGTTCTGCTCCGTCAGAGGAGCAGAACAAGGGAATAATGGAACCAACGGTTCCATTTCACAACGGACACCACCGTTTGCCGACGGAACCCTTTGACTTTAATGGGTTCCATCGGCTTTCCTTCGGGGTGTCCGTGATTTTACCGGACACAATAGCTATAGTAAACCATGCCGAGTCTGCAACAGAGTCCCCTAACGGAGCCACAGATGTGAACAGAGCCTTCCTTACATGTTTGTTTCTGGACCATGCAGAAGATCCTGCAGACAAACAGTTTTCATTTTTAACCCCTTCCCTCTTTAGCCACTTTTGACCTTCCTGACCGAGCCTCATTTTTCAAATCTGACATGTGTCACTTTATGTGGTAATAACTCCGGAATGCTTTCACCTATCCAAGCGATTCTGAGATTGTTTTCTCGTGACACATTGGACTTTATGTTACTGGCAAAATTTGCTCGATATGTTCAGTATTTAATTGTGAAAAACACCAAAATTTAGCGAAAAATTGCAAAAATTTGCATTTTTCTCAATTTAAATGTATCTGCTTGTAAGACAGGCAGTTATACCACCCAAAATTGTTGCTAATTAACATCACCCATATGTCTACTTCAGATTGGCATCGTTTTTTGAACATCCTTTTATTTTTCTATGACCTCACAAGGCTTAGAACTTTAGCAGCAATTTCTCACATTTTCAAGAAAATTTCAAAAGGCCATTTTTACAGGGGCCAGTTCAGTTGTGAAGTGGCTTTGAGGGCCTTATATATTAGAAACCCCCAAAAAGTCACCCCATTTTAAAAACTTCACCCCTCAAAGTATTCAAAACAGCATTTAGAAAATGTCTTAACACTTTACACATGTCACAGGAATTAAAGCAATGTAGAGGTGAATTTTACAAATTTCATATTTTTTTGCAGAAATAAATTTTTAGTACAATTTTTTTTATAACACAGAAGGTTTTACCAGAGAAATGCAACTCAATATTTGTTGCCCAGTTTCTGCAGTTTTAGGAAATATCCCACATGTGGCCGTAGCGTGCTACTGGACTGAAGCACCGGCCTCAGAAGCAAAGGAGCACCTGGTGGATTTTCGGGCCTTATTTTTGTTAGAATAAATTTTAGGCACCATGTCAGGTTTGAAGGGCTCTTGCGGTGCCAAAACAGTCAAAATCCCCCAAAAGTGACCCCATCTGGGAAACTACACACCTCAAGGAAATTATCTAGGGGTACAGTGAGCATTTTGAGCGCACAGCTTTTTTACAGAAATTATTAGAAGTAGGCCGTGAAAATTAAAATCAACATTTCTTCAAAGAAAATGTAGGTTTAGCGATTTTTTTTCTCATTTTCACAAAGACTAAAGGAGAAAAAGCACCGTAAAATTTGTAAAGCAATTTCTCCCGAGTAAAACAATACCCCACATGTGGTAATAACCGGTTGTTTGGAGACACGGCGAGGCTGAGAAGGGAAAGAGCGCTATTTGGCTTTTGGAGCTCAAGTTTAGCAGGAATGGTTTGTGGAGGCCATGTCACATTTACAAAGCCCCTGAGGGGACAAAACAGTGGAAACCCCCCACAGGTGACCCCATTTTGGAAACTACGCCCATTGAGGAAATTATCTAGGGGTATAGTGAGCGTTTTGACCCAACAGGTTTTTTGCATAAATTATTGGAAATAGGCCCTGAAAATGACAATCTAAATTTTTTCAAAGAAAATGTAGGTTTAGCTAATTTTTTCTCATTTCCACAAGGACTGAAGGAGAAAAAGCACCGTAAAACTTGTAAACCAATCTCTCCCGAGTAAAACAATGCCCCACATGTGGTAATAAACGGTTGTTTGGAGACACGGCAGGGCTGAGAAGGGAAAGAGCGCTATTTGGCTTTTGGAGCTCAAGTTTAGCAGGAATGGTTTGCGGAGGCCATGTCACATTTACGAAGTCCCTGAGGAGACAAAACAGTGGAAACCCCCCACAAGTGACCCCATTTTGGAGACTACACCCATTGAGGAAATTATCTAGGGGTATAGTGAGCTCTTTGACCCCACAGGTTTTTTGCAGAAATTATTGGAAGTAGGCCCTGAAAATAAAAATCAACATTTTTTCAAAGAAAATGTAGGTTTAGCTTATTTTTACTCATTTCCACAAGGACTGAAGGAGAAAAAGCACCACAAAATTTGTAAAGCAATTTCTCCCGAGTAAAACAATGCCCCACATGTGGTAATAAACGGCTGTTTGGAGACACGGCTTGGCTTAGAAGGGAAAGAGCGCTATTTGGCTTTTGGAGATAACATTGAGCAGGAATGGTTTGCGGCGGCCATGTCACATTTGCAAAGCCCCTGGGGGGAAAAAACAATGAAAACGCCCAAAAAGTGACACCATTTAGGAAACTACACCTCTTGAGGAATTCATCTAGGGGCGTAGTGAGCATTTTGACCCCACAGATGTTTCATAGAATTTATTAGAATTGGGCAGTGAAAATAAAAACAATCCTTTTTCTTCAATAAGACGTAGCTTTAGCGCAAATTTTTTCATTTTCGCAACAAATAAAGGAAAAAAAGAACCCAACATTTGTAAAGCAATTTCTACCGAGTACGGCAATACCCCATATGTGGTCATAAACTGCTGTTTGGGCACACGGCAGGGCTCAGAAGGGAAGGACCGCCATTTGGAGTGCAGATGTTTCTGGATTGGTTTCTGGGCGCCTGTGGGCCCAAAACAGTGGAACCCCCCCAGAAGTGACCCCATTTTGGAAACTACACCCCTCAATGCATTTACCTACGGGTGTAGTGAGCATGTTAACCCTGCAGGTGTTTTGTAGAAATTAGTGTGAACTCGATGTTGCAGAGTGAAAATGGGATTTTTTCCACAGATATGTGGACAATATGTGGTGCCCGGCTTGTGCCACCATAACAAGACAGCTCTCTAATTATTATGCTGGGTTTCCTGGTTTTAGAAACACCCTACATGTGGCCCTAATCTCTTGCCTGGACAGTCGACCAGGCTCAGGAGTGAAAGCGTACCATGTAAAATTGAGGCTTAATTTGGCGATTTACAAAGTATTGGTTCACAACTGCAGAGGCTCAGATGTGAAATAATAAAAATAAACCCCTGGGAAGTGACCCCACTATGGAAACTGCACCCCTCAAGGCATTTATTAAGGGGTGTAGAGAGCATTTTCACCCTACAGGTCTTTTCCATTAATAAATGCGCTGTGGATGGTGCAAATTAAAAATTTATATTTTTCCCTAGATATGCCATTCAGTGGCAAATATGTCGTGCCCAGCTTATGCCACTGGAGACACACACCCCAAAAATTGCTAAAAGGGTTCTCCCGGGTATGACGATGCCATATATGTGGAAGGAAACTGCTGTTTGGGCACGCTGTAGGGTTCAGATGGGAGGAAATGCCATTTGGCTTTTGGAGTGTGGATTTTGCTTGGTAGTAGTTTTGTTTGGAGTCTTACTGGTGTTTCCGTTTATAATGTAGGGCATATGTAAGCCGGGCGGAGTATATAAGGGGCATAGTCAGGTGGTATAATAATGGGGTAAAAAAAAACAATAAAATGATCCATAGATGTGTGTTACGCTGTGAAGCAATCCTTTCCGCACAGGCCGGTGTCGCACTGATAAATGGTGTCATTTCTTATCCCCCTTTTGGTCCACACTCCGCGCCTTTGTAGTTTGGGGAATTTTGCTGGGAAAGTGTTGTCCTGGTATAATACGGGCACCGTCGCTTCCAGCGGATATGTTTGGGCCCTCCCCTTCCTGGTTCCCTAATTTTAGGTCCTTGATAAATCGCCTCTTCAAACAGAAGAAATGTTCCCCTCGGGCACAACTGCATATTTTTTTATTTCCTGACTTATTGGAGCCATAACTAATTTTATTTTTCATAGATGTAGCGGTATGAGGGCTGGTTTGTTGCGGGACGAGCTGTAGTTATTATTGGTACCATTTTGGGGTACATGCGACTTTTTGATCACCTTTTATCCTATTTTTTGGGATGCCAGGTAAACAAAAAAACGCAATTCTGGCACAGCTTTTTTCGTTTTTTTTTTATACAGCGTTCACCATGCGTTATAAATTACATGTTAACTTTATTCTGTGGGTCAGTACGATTCCGGCGATACCGAATTTATAGAACTTTTTTATGTTTTACAACTTTTTGCACAATAAAATTACTTTTGTAAAAAGAATGTATTTTTTCTGTCGCCAAGTTGTGAGAACCATAACTTTTTAATTTTTTTGTCGACGGAGGTGTATGAGGGCTTGTTTTTTGCGGGACGAGCTATAGTTTTTATAGGTACCATTTTTGGATACGTGCGACTTTTTGATCACTTTTTATTCTAATATTTGTAGGGCAAAGTGACCAAAAAACAGAAACTCTGGTAACGTTTTTTACGGTTTTTTTTACGCTGTTCACCGCGTGCAATAAATAATATAATATTTTGATACCTCCGGTCGTTACGATACCAAATACATATGGTTTATTATTATTTTTCAATAATAAAGGACTTGATAAGAGTAAAAGGGGGATTGTGTTTTATTTGATTACTTGAAACTTTTATTGTTTTCAAACTTTTATTTTTTGCACTTTTTTTTACACTTTTTTATACTTTTTTTACACTTTTTCTCAAGTCCCACTAGGGGACTTGAAGGTCCAACGGTCAGATTTTTTTTTTTCTAATACATTGCACTACCTATGTAGTGCAATGTATTAGATCTGTCAGTCATTCACTGACAGCAAGCCGATTAGGCTTCGCCTCCCGGCGGGGCCTAAATCGGCTTCCGTAATGGCAGAGCAGGAGACCATTGTGTCTCCTGTTGCCATAACAGCAGTCGCCAGTCCCGATTGCCTGTCAGGGCTGGCGATATGCTAGTAACCGCTTCGATGCAGCAATCGCTTTCGATTGCTGCATCGAAGGGGTTAATGGCAGGGATCGGAGCTAGCTCCGGTTCCTGCCGTTACAGGTGGATGTCAGCTGTACAGTACAGCTGACTTCCACCGCTGATGACGCCGGATCAGCTTCTGACCCGGCGCCATCTTGCCGGCAGCTACGGAAGCCGATCAGGCTCCGCCGCCGGGCGGATCTTGACCGGCTTCGGTGCTAGGCAGACCGGGAGGCCAGTATTAGGCCTCCGGTTGCCATTGCAGCCACCGGAACCCCGGCAATTTCATTACTGGGGTTCCGATGAGCTGCAAACACCTTAAGTGCAGCGATCGCGTTTGAGCGCTGCACTTAAGGGGTTAATGGCGGGGATCGAAGCTAATTTCGGTCCCCGCCGTTACAGCCGGATGTCAGCTGTAAGATACAGCTGAGATCCGGTGATGATGGCAACGGCTCAGCTTCTGAGCCGGTCCCAAACATTTGGCGTACATGTACGGCAAGATGCGGGAAGTCAGTACTTTCCATGACGTACATGTACGGCAAATGTCGGGAAGGGGTTAAGTTTAGTATTCCTTTAAATTCTGTGACTCACATGTGACATCATACATACGTCTGATTGTAGCTGTTCACCTTCCTTTTCTTCTGCATTTCTGCTCTTCATTCTTGAAGCACATTTCCGCACTTTATAGCAACACAAATGCCCCATAATGCTGCCCATTTTAATCCTGCCATGCTGCAGCTACAGTCTCTGCTTCTGCCACCAATAGTGTGCCTGCTGTGCTGCCCAATGTTCTATTGAAATAGTACTGTACAGAGAATGCTCCACCAAATAATAGTGAAATAAATAGTGGCAGCCAGATAGTGCCCTGAAAATAGTGCCAAACAAGTAGTGCCCACACAACATGTAGTGTCCCCAAAAATGGCACTTAAGCAGTGCCCTGAAAATAAAGCCATGGATGTAGTTCCCCTAAAAATAGTGCCACTCAAATAGTGCCCCTAAAATTAATGCCAGGACTACAGAGCTCCAAAAATGATTGGCTGCCCATTAGCTGTTCCAGCAGTTCAGGCATCTTTTGGCCTGAAGTCTGGGCTGAGCATGATTATGTCATCACATTGCACTAGTCTCTGTTTGGTATCGTAAGAATACCTCATAAGCTGCAGGCCAATAGTGGCTTGCAGCCTACAAGGTAAACAGTAGTGCAGTTGCCTCTGGAAATTGCTGATAGAAATGGCGGCAAAGCAATGTGTGTCTCCTCTTGCCCCAGCAGCCCTTGTTATTAAATTTGACAGCAACAGTCCAGCAGTAGCAGCTGCCTAAAAAAGTGAAGAAATGTGCCACCCTAAAATCCGGCAGCCCTAGGCAACTGCGCACGGGTGCAAAATACTGCCCTGTATAAAATAAAACTAAGGCCTTGTTCAGACGAACGTTGTATACATCTGTGCTGTGCGTGAAAACAACGGACAGCACACGGACCTATTCAACTCGGGGGCTATTCAGACATGCGTGATTTTTCGTGACGTGAAACTCCCTGCATGTCCTATTTTGGTGTGCTTTTGCGGATCATGGACCGCACACGGACGTCTTCCATGTGCTGTCCATGCTTAATGCACCAGTTGCTAAAGAAACGCAGGGAGAAAAATAAATAAAAATATGCACCAACACTGACATAAAAAACGGATTCTACACAGAACACACCGCCACACGTAACTGCAATGCAGGAAAAATGACGTTTTATTTTGCGGATGCAAAAACAACACGTTCGTGTGAATCTAGCCTAATGTAGGAGAAAAGTGCAGCACTTGCCCATAGGAAAAAAAAAAGATTACAGTTGTATCTATTTATTTGCAGTAAGTTCTATAAAAAAGAATCTGCCACAAACATTTCCTCACACTTTAGACTTGCAAACAAACAGAGATACTGTACATATAAAAAAAAGTTTCCCGGCCTATGTTTGTGGCAGTAAGTTGAGGTGGCATTCAATAGTGTTTCTGTTTACAGACCATAACAATGTTTTCTCTTATTCACTGCCAGGAATTAGAAGCTTTTGTCATTGTATTTGTGAGGCTTGCCAGTCCTGCCTTGGGGCTGTACGGGCACACAGACACACAGGTCTAGACGTATTGAAACGCACAATGCAGCTTTTTCGTAAACACGCTTTTTTCCCACCATCTCCCTTTTACTTAGAGTTTTTATTACTAAAGAGAAGGAAAATGCAGGATGTGACTGGAATGAAAGGAAATCTTTACACTGAGGTTGTGTAAGGTGAAAATGAATAGTCCTGGGCTGTCACATGACCTAAATTATTCTTCCTAGGCGATGAACAAACACAAAATAGCGCTTTTCTGCATAAAAATGAAATTTCCTGGGCCAGTTAAAGCCTATATACAATATAGTGAAGTATTAATTAAAAACAAACAGTGTAGCTAAACGTTTGACAAACTTCTGACGCGTCATAGTGGCATGTCAGAACTTTGGATTGGTGGGGTCCGAGCACTGAGATCCCCACCAATCGCTAGAACCAACCGCTTTGTGTCTGTTCGGCTTTCCCGGAAATAAATATCGTGTACGGACTCAATATAAAGTCTATGAGCCTGTACTCCAATACATCGGCTTTCCGGAAAAAGCCGCACAGACACGAAACGGCTGAGCACTCACGCAAGCGCTTAAGCTGCTTTGTTCTAGCGATTGGTGGGTGTCTCAGTGCTCGGACCCCCACCAATCCAAACTTCTGACATGTCACTATGACATGTCAGAAGTTTGTCAAACATTTAGCTACACTTTAATTTGTTTCCTGTTTTTTTTAAATCGCACAGTTCTTTGCAGGGGAAATAAGTAATAAATGTATTTTCTAAAAGCATTGATGTTGCTCTTGATGAAGATTTAGTTTATTGTTCAATATAAGCAGTCATTTCTGTCTGAATAGAGGATGGCTGCACTGTGCCATTAGAATAACTGACAGGAACAATGTCTGCCCTCATCCCTACTTTTCCTCACATATCCTAAGTTCTGAAAGCCTCTGGAAACACTAACATCACTGTGTCCATTACCTCGGTACTGTGACATCACTGTGTCCATTACCTCGGTACTGTGACATCACTGTGTCCATTACCTCGGTACTGTGACATCACTGTGTCCATTACTTCGGTACTGTGACATCACTGTGTCCATTACCTCGGCACTGTGACATCACTCTGTCCATTACCTCGGTACTGTGACATCACTGTGTCCATTACCTCGGCACTGTGACATCACTGTGTCCATTACCTCGGTACTGTGACATCACTGTGTCCATTACCTCGGTACTGTGACATCACTGTGTCCATTACCTCGGTACTGTGACATCACTGTGTCCATTACCTCGGTACTGTGACATCACTGTGTCCATTACCTCGGCACTGTGACATCACTGTGTCCATTACCTCGGCACTGTGACATCACTCTGTCCATTACCTCGGCACTGTGACATCACTGTGTCCATTACCTCGGTACTGTGACATCACTGTGTCCATTACCTCGGTACTGTGACATCACTGTGTCCATTACCTCGGTACTGTGACATCACTGTGTCCATTACCTCGGTACTGTGACATCACTGTGTCCATTACCTCGGTACTGTGACATCCCTGTGTGCATCATTATGTATTTTGATGCTGTGTTTATGATCTCTCTTAGCTGTGACATCTTAGTTCTGGGACGTTTTCCCTTTTCTGTCACATCACTGTATCATGTGCGCATTATGAATTAAAGACTTCACATTGTTTATTATCCATGTACTGTGACATTACTAAGAATATTCCTGTTTTGTGACATCATAGTGTGCAGTATGCCGGCATTGTGATCACTTTGACATCACTGTGATTATGACTACTGAGTTGTTCTGTTTAGTCATTACAATAGACAATGTTTGCTCAACAGTAGTAAATACGAGTAAAGAAGATCATTTTTGGTTTCCTCCAATACATTATATCCTGTCTATAAAGTGTGAGATATAAGAAGGATCCCATTGGAAAAATTAAAAATATGATACCGGCAGTCAAACATCACACAGAGACCTAATTACATTTTCAAATTATATGAGAAAATGACTAAAAGCAAACAGGCAAATTAATACATAATATATAGATTGTAAGAAATGTTCATCAACATGACCTGGATAAAACAAAACATAATTGAATCCTAGATACACTGTTGCTATTTAACCCCTTAATGACCAGCCTATTTTAAACCTTGATAACTAGCCTATTTTTTACGTTTTTCCATCGTCACATTCGAAGAGCTCTAACTTTTTTATTTTTGTATCGACATAGCTGTATAAGGTCTTGTTTTTTGTGGGACAAGTTGTATTTTTTAATAGTACCATTTTGGGGTACATATAATTTATTGATTAACTTTTATTAACTTTTTTTGGGGCGTAATAGAAAAAAACCCAGCAATTTCACCACTCTTTTTGCGTTTTTAATTTATGCCGTTTACCGTGTGGTATAAATAACATAATAACTTTATTCAGCAGGTCGTTAAGATTGCGATGATACCAAATTTATATCGTTTTCCTATGTTTTTCTACTTTTACACAGTAAAAACCCTTTTTTTTCAAAATTATTTGTTTTTGTGTCTCCATATTTGAAGAGCCATAACTTTTTTATTTTGCTGCCAATGCAGCTGTATGAGGGTCTTGCGGGACGACTTGCAGTTTCTATTATAACCATTTTGGAGTACATGCGACTTTTAGATCACTTTTTATCAAATTTTTTTGAAGGCCGGATGCACAGAAAACAGCAATTCTGGCATTGTTTTTTATTTCATTTTTTACAGCGTTCGCTGAGCGAGTTAAATAACATAATAGCTTTGTAGTTGGGGTCGTTACGGACGCGGCGATATGTGTACCTTTTTTTTTAAAAAATTTTTTCATAATAATACATTTTGTAAGAGGAAAAAGTGTCTTTAATTTTTTAAAAATGTATTTATTAATAACTTTATTACACTTTTTTTTTACTTTCTTACTAGTCCCACTTCGTCCGATCGCTGTTTACAACGGACAGGCGTCTGCTAGGTCATGCCAGAGGCATGGCCTAGCAGGCATCCACTACAGGCAGACATGGGGGCCATTATTAGGCCCCTGGCTGCCATAGAAGACACCGATCTCATAGCAGGGTGCCACTGGGGTGAGAGAGGGAGCTCCCTCCCTCTCTCCAAAACGACATAAGTGCTGCGCTTGCTATTGAGCGCCGCATCTAAGGGGTTAAACGGGCAGATTTCACTCCACCCGCTCTAAGCGATGCCCCAAGTTCTCAGCTACCTCTGGTAGCTGAGAACAGGTAGTTTTAACTGCTCTCGGTGCCGCAGACTTATTCTGGTGCAGCACCGTGAAAAGGCGTATGCATCAACATAAAGCCCGTTAGTGACCGCCGTCAAAAGGCGTATTGGCGGTCACTAACGGGTTAAATTATATCTAAAAGACCTTAGGAATCCACAGTTAAAATTGTGTACTAAAACTTGGTCTGCCACAGGGCTCTTGCGATACGGATTTGATAGTAGCTTGAAAATTATATGCACCGATTCACTTATGTTGGGGAACGGATAATAACCAGAATTGGCCACAAAGCACCTCAAATTTTCGCCTATAAAATAATATGAACTGCAATAATGCGAAATACCATGTAACATCGCTTTCTGCTAGTCCCAGTGATAGCCCAAATTGTTAAAATACAGTCCGACCGTGGATCGTTGGTGTATAGCTGTAACACTTGTGGTGGTCTATGGAGTGGCAATTGCCCATTGATTGGAGCAGTGCGACTGCGCACTATGATAGAGGAGTCACTCAATAGTCTCACCGGCGGTGCACTGTGGATGCGCCTGAAGTTGAGTCCTTGTGGAACCAAGGTCTCAAACTCGTCGATTTTTCTAGACTCCACTCTAGACGCATGTGTAATGAAATTCCCTCCTCTCCAATCCTTTTTCACTGACTGAATTGCAGTAAATATTAGACCTTCTGGACTGTTATTTAAAATGGTTGGATAGTGTGGATTTCTTAAACACATTCTTAATATTGTAAATATGTTCCGATACCACCTTCTTTAAGTTTCTCGAAGTTCTACCGATATATTGTTTATTGCACAGAAATTGAATAATACATATAACACCCTCGCTCTTACAAAACCGCGTTTCCTCTATTTTCCACTCAAAATCATTATTGATAGACCTGACCACAATTGTTTTTCTTGGATAGGAAGTACATATGCAATTGCAGCTAGATATACTTCCTTTTCAAGAAAAACAATGGTGGTCAGGTCTATGACCAATGATTTTGAGTGGAAAATAGAGGAAACACTGTCTTGTGAGAGCGAGGGTGTTCTATATATTACAAAATATCCGTGCAATAAACAATATATCTGTAGAACCTCCAGAAAATTTAAGAAAAGGGTATCGGATCATCTTTACAATATTAAGAATAGTTTTGAGAAATCCACAATATCCAACCATTTTAAATAACACTGCAATAGCAGTCCAGAAGGTCTTATATTTACGGCAATTCAGTCAGTCAAAAAAGATAGGAATTACTAAGATAGGAATTACCATACATGTATGTCTAGAGCCGAGTCTAGAAAAAACTACAAGTTTGAGACCTTGGTTACACGCGGACATCGAAATCTTTAGTTTAATTTGAATCTGGATTGGGTTCTTCCACATGCCATATCGTGTCAGGCTGTTTATTTTCCAACGCCACGATGTGTCCTGTGGTTGACCCCACTCTAGAGCTACTATTGAGTACATCTATGCAAACGCATATCAAATGAACGAAAGACCCATTTGATAGATATGATTTTATAATAAGCTTTGGATCGCCATATGTGTAGTTTTAATATGTAATTGTGTAAACGTATTGGATATAATGGTTGCACTGCAGATTTAGATCCAGTCTGGAACTTAGAGACCCCTTCAACCTATAAAGGATCCACACCAACAGAGGTCACACAAATTCTTGCTACTGAAGAAGTTCAGGCAACTACGAAACGCGTATAGCCATCTATTGCATGTCACCCTTTTATGCAAACCGATTCTACTAATAACAGACACCAGCTACCAGATGCTACTATTTTATCTTAACCCCTTAATGACCGCCGATACGTCTTTTTACGGCGGTCATTAGTGGGCTTTATTCTAGAGCGCCGCCAAACTACGTCGCTGCTGTAGAATAAAGTAAACAGAGCAGGGAGCCGTGAAATCTCCCTGCTCTCAGCTGCCAGAAGCAGCTGAGGGCTGGGGGCGTCCCTGCTCTGCCGGGTGAGATCGATATTAGTATCGATCTCACCTGTTTAACCCTTCAGATGCGGTGCACAATAGC
The DNA here is from genome assembly GCF_050947455.1 of Rhinoderma darwinii. Taxonomy (NCBI): domain Eukaryota; kingdom Metazoa; phylum Chordata; class Amphibia; order Anura; family Rhinodermatidae; genus Rhinoderma; species Rhinoderma darwinii. The sequence continues at coordinate 148,588,881 of NC_134689.1, forward strand.
GAGCACCGCATCTGAATGGTTTTGGAGAGAGGGAGGGAGCTCCCGCTCATCCCACTGACACCCGGCGATAAAATCGCCGAGTGTCTGTGTCTTCTATGGCAGCCGGGGGTCTAATAAAGACCCCCAGGTCTGCCTGCAGCGAATGCCTGCTAGATCATGCCGCAGGCATGACCTAGCAGATGCCTGTCCGTTTTAAACGGACAGGCAGTAATACACTGCAATACAAAAGTATTGCAGTGTATTATAATAGCGATCGGAGGATAGGGAAGTCCCCTAGGGGGAACTAGTAAAAAAGAAAAAAAAGTTTAATAAAGTTAATAAAAAAAAAAAAGTGAAAAAAAAAAATGAAAAACCCAGCTTTTCCCCTTACAAAATGCTTTACTATTAAAAAAAACTACAATAAAGCAAAAAAGTTACACATATTTGGTATCGCCGCGTCCGTAACGACCCCGACTATAAAGCTGTTACATTATTTAACCCGCACTGTGAACGCCGTAAAAAATAAAATAAAAAACAATGGAAAAATTGCTGTTTTCTGTTAATCCTGACTTAAAAAAAATGTGATAAAAAGTGATCAAAAAGTCGCATCTACTCTCAAATGGTACCAATAAAAACTGCAAGTCGTCCCGCAAAAAATAAGACCTTATACAGCTATGCCGACGCAAAAATAAAAAAGTTACAGCTCTTCGAATGTGACAATGGAAAAATCTAAAAAATGGCTTGGACATTAGGGCCCAGAATGCCAGCAGGGGGAAGGGGTTAATACTATTCCACGTTACAGCTGGGTCGGCCTGATATACCCAGCATGCACGCTGCTATTCAGGATTAGCATTGAACATCCTGGCTTGTTAACAAGCAACCAACTGGCTGATGCGCGGTTTTGCACATTATTGCAGTTTGTATTATTTTATTGGCGCCATTTTTGGAGTTGCTCTTTGGCCGATATTGTGACCAATTCTGGTTATTATCCATTCTGCAATAGAAGTGAATCCGTGCATATAATATTCAAGCTACTATCAAATCCGTATCGCAAGGGCCCTGTGGCAGACCTAGTTTAAAGAGGCTCTGTCACCAGATTTTGCAACCCCTATCTGCTATTGCAGCAGATAGGCGCTGCAATGTAGATTACAGTAACGTTTTTATTTTAAAAAAAACTAGCATTTTTGGCCAAGTTATGACCATTTTTGTAGTTATGCAAATGAAGCTTGCAAAAGTCCAAGTGGGTGTGTTTAAAAGTAAAAGTCCAAGTGGGCCTGTATTATGTGCGTACATCGGGGCGTTTTTAATACTTTTACTAGCTGGGCGTTCTGATGAGAAGTATCATCGGCGTTAGCAGGTAAGTCGATGTAGCTACTTACCTGCAAACGCTGATGCTGCTGCAGAATCAACTGTAGCCTCTGGTGCCGATGTGTCCTCGCTCGTCTGACACGATGCAGGACCTGTGAGTGACGTCACAGCGTGATCTGGCAGAAGCTGGGCGTTCTGAAGAGAAGTGGATGATACTTCTCGTCAGAACACGCAGCTAGTAAAAGTAGTAAAAACGCCCCGATGTACGCACATAATACACGCCCACTTGGACTTTTACTTTTAAACACACCCACTTGGACTTTTGCAAGCCTCATTTGCATAACTACAAAAATGGTCATAACTTGGCCAAAAATGCTCGTTTTTTAAAAATAAAAACGTTACTGTAATCTACATTGCAGCGCCGATCTGCTGCAATAGCAGATAGGGGTTGCAAAATCTGGTGACAGAGCCTCTTTAAGTACACATTTTTAAGTGTGGATATAGTTTAAATAGCAACTGTATCTAGGATTCAATGTTTTTTTTTCTTTTTTTAGGTAATTTTGATGAACATTTGTTACCATCTTTAGATTATTTATTCATTTGTCTGTTTGCTTTTATTAATTTTCTTTTTAGATATAATATGAGAATTTGGTGCTAGCCCAGTATAGCAAACATTACAATAAATGATATAGAATTCAATGACATAACATCTTTGAATTTAGTGCAATAAATGGAGGAAGTGGAAACTAATATTGAGTAACGACTGTAAAGCTCATACACATGACTTACTTATGTACAGGAGGGCTTAGCTGGCAAGCTCTAAAAATGCTTTCTGCCTACAGTCTGAATGAGTAAATCAGACTATATAACGCAGACAAGATAAGGGCTTTTTTGTTGTTCAGGATAAATACAATTTCCCTGTAACAACAGAGGTGCATTATGGTACAGATAATGTTCACGATATTTATGATCCATAGTGTATATCGTTATTGATGCGTTCACTCATAATTATCATGTCGATGAGATATAAATGATTTATGTGGCCAAGTATCTATATAACCTATTTAATTGAGGTGAACGATCTTCAATGCGGTATGCACTAAAATGTAATATTTGTTGTCTATTAGTCTAGGATTGCACAAAAATATTGGTCATCTGCGAGTTGAGGTAAAAATGTTGAATTACCATGAATGCGCACCGACAATGTTTCCCAATCAGGGGGAAAAAGCCTGTAACTTATTCCCTCATAGGGAAATATTGCAGTTGTGTGTGAGTTGCGGTAATGCCGTGATTTTACTCACGAGCAGCCAAATGTCGCTATGGAGCTTCTGAGCCTTAATTTTACTATGATGTCAGAGGTTCTGTCACTGGCTCCACTATTGGTGACAATACAGTGGCTTTCAGCGCTCAACAAAGTGTCAGCACCCACTTCCTATAATTCAGAATTCTTCTCAAAATCGACATTAGAAACAAAAAACTGATTGGCTGGTATAAAACCTTAGAAAAATGAGAGCACAAAAAATTACTGGAAAACCCTTTTATCTGTCTAGTCGACAATTAAATTAGAATAAAAATATGCAATGAGGTACAGACTGCGTACACAGTGCCGCACAGCCTCCGTCTAAAAAAAACCTCTTTGTGCCTCTGTATGAAATCGTAATATGGCTCCGTACAACTGAGAGATTGTATGGAGCTGTAATAAGGTCGTGTGCATTACCCTGAGCGTATGTTCACAATTCCAAAAAGAAGTGGCTGAAAATGACTACGCTGTTTTCAAGGTGTCCGTTTATCACAAGGTGTAAGGGTAGCGCAACAATATATGTGAAATATAATGATATGATTTTTTTATGTTAAGGTCTTAGATACTTTAAAAAGCATTCATTTAAAAGCAGCTCTATAATTCGTGTCCTTGATTTGCGCGGATATGGTGCTCATAGTCTATATACTACCTATACATTTATATGTGTAGCTCAGAAGGTAATAACAGCATTGAGCTTGTTGTCAATGGTGAATTGGATCCGTTTTCTGACCATGTACATACAGGATATCTCCAGTAAATTAGATACAATTTGTCCATTTTAAAAGTATAAACCAAAGCTCATAATATTGTGTTCATTAGTGAAAACTCCAGTCAGGTTGTAGCCAGTGATATTTTCGGATACGGATACACACTGCTCCACTGCTATTGTCCAATGGAACCGGTGCTTTTGTGGCTCATCTTAACATTTTCTACCATGTCTGCTTATTTAATGGAGCAACCTGTGGTGAGATGACAAAACAGAAGTTAAACTCGTGCCTCATGATTCAGTCACTTATGACACTTTGTTCTTATGAATATTTTTAGTGCGGTCACTTGAGTAATCTAAAACATAGATGCTATAAATACTACCACCCAACCAGCTTGTTCTGGTTAGAGAAAACTGGCCATTCACGTTAGATTAAAATCGGCCCCCAAGAGTCCAATCAATTGTATTTCTGATCAATATGCCAGTCTGAACTGGCAAATCAGTAACCTAAAGTAAAAAAAAGGGGGAATAGAAAGATTAGTTGCACTTGCGATCGTCCATATTTACAGAATCACCCCGTACACACAGGTTCAGCTGATAACCAGCTGAAAAATTCAACATGGCCAATCACCTTTCCAAAGCATATCGGTCAGTCGTAGAAGATCCTGAATGATCATTTACATAAAATTAGAAAGCGATGATCAGACAAAAAGGTTAAAAACGTCCATTTTGGCTGACTCATGAAATCTGACTAAAAATGTTAAATTGTAGCAATAATTTCTAAGTGTATATGATCAGATTAGATGGATCCTTTTATTTTGTAACTTGCATAAAAATCTCACTGAACCAACCATTGTTCTCACTACTATCATGGCATGGAAGTGGTTAACAAGAGGTTTCCCCATCCTCAGAAATTGCAGAAAATATTTTTCCATGATGTGAACAAGTGCTAGTGTTTCCATCATAACAAAATGTGTCTACATGTAAATACAGCGCACAGACCGTAAATTTTCAAAACAAAAGTTTTCAGTGGCTTAAATCAAGAATCACTATATATAAAAGTAGCCTTTCTGAATAAACCATAAAGACATTGAGGTACTTGAAAGGGAATGTATCATATACTAGTCCTTCTTAATGAATTAGAATATCATCAAAAAGTTAATTTATTTCCGTAATTCAATTCAAAAAGTGAAACTCATATATTCTATAGATTCATTACACACCGAGTGATCTATTTCCAGCATTTTTTTCTTTTAATGTTGATGATTATGGCGAACAGTTAAAGAAAACCCAAAGTTTAGTCCCTCAGAAAATGAGAATATTATAGAAGCCCAATATAAAAAATGATTGAAGATGATTAAAGATTTTTAATACCGAAATGTTGTCCTACTGAAAAGTATGTACAGTATATGCACTCAATACTTGGTCGGGGCTCCTTTTTCATGAATTACTGCATCGCTGCGGCGTGGCATGGAGGTGATCAGCCTGTGGCACTGCTGAGGTGTTATGGAAGCCCAGGTTGCTTTGATAGCGGCCTTCAGCTCATCTGCATTGTTGGGTCTGGTGTCTCATCTTCCTCTTGACAATACCCCATAGATTTTCCTTGCGGTTTAGGTCAGGCGAGTTTGCTGGCCAATCAAGCGCAGTGATACTGTGGTTATTAAACCAGGTATTGGTACTTTTGGCAGTGTGGGCAGGTGCCAAGTCCTGCTGGAAAATGAATTCAGCATCTCCTTAAAGCTTTTCAGTAGAGGGAAGCATGAAGTGTTCTAATATTTCCTGCTAGACGGCTGCGTTGACTCTGGACCACATACTGGACCACAAGCAGCTTGGATTGATGCCTCTCCACTCTTCCTCCAGACTCTGGGACCTTGATTTCCAAATTTACTGTCATCTGAAAACAGGACTTTGAACCACTGAGCAACAGACCAGTCATTGTAAAGGCTTAGGAAACATTTGCAGGTGTTTTGTGTTGATTCGCTGATTAGAGTGTCACACCATGAGCTGATTTAATTTTCCAGCAGGACTTGGCACCTGCCCACACTGCCAAAAGTACCAATACCTGGTTTAATAACCACAGTATCACTGCGCTTGATTAGCCTGCAAACTCAATTGACATAAACCCCATAGAGAATAACACCTCAGCAGTGCCACAGGCTGATCGCCACCATGCCACGCCGCATTGATGCAGTAATTCATGCAGAGTCGGAGCCGTGACCAAGTATTGAGGGCATATACTGTACATACTTTTCAGTAGGCCAACATTTCGCTATTAAAAATCATTTTTGAAATTGTGCTTATATAATATTCTAATTTTCTGACTAAATTTTGGGTTTTCATTAAATGTTAACCATAATCATCAACATTAAAATAAAAAAATGCTGGAAATAGATCACTCTGTGTGTAATGAATCTATATAATATATGAGTTTCACTTTTTGAATTAAATTACTGAAATAAATAAACTTTTTGATGATATTCTAATTCATTGAGAAGGACTAGTATATGTACTGTATATTTACTAATTTAAACCGATACTGAAACATAGTCTGTTTCTTATCTGTTTTTATTTTCTGAAAGTATTTTTTTTATTCTATTTTCATGATTATAGCGCAGCCATCTTGCTTTAGCTGCTGCTCTGTGAGCAGAAGTTCAAAGATTTGCTTCACAGAAGACAGCTGGACATAAGAAACTTCAGTCAGGAAATGAACTATTGACTTCCATGGCAGAGTGTTGTGAGCATGCTCTTTGACCTGTGCGGAGGTCACTGTGTCGGGAGGGGGAGGAGGTGAGCTGTCCCCATCATCTTTTGTCAGCAGGGTGATCCTTTGTTATCTGCTTCGAGATTTATACAATACACTCCTTAACATTAAAATTGCAACACCAATAAGAACAAGCCATAAGGTTATTAAAATCGAGGAAGTTGCAGGTGTCGCTAAGACCTGCAAATTTTCCAGCTCCTAGCTCCAATCTGTGGTATGTGGGAGGGGCATAAAACCAGATTGAAAGCAAAGTTTTTAGTCACAAAAATAGAAAAATCAGATCAAGTGGTGAGGGATGATTGTGCGATGTCTCCTGTTCGTCGATGTGCCAGTTAACGCCACTTGTCGCAAACTGTAAGGGACAGAATCCTTGGACTGAGAGACCTTGGTTTATCACTCCGGCAGATTGCTACACGCCTAGGCCAAGATGTCAGTACTGTTCAACATTGCATGTCCCGGGGGTTGGGAGAACAACGAACGGAAATGACAGCAAGAGGTGCGCGGATGCAAACCTCTGCACGGGTGGATCATCTGATTGGAAGAATGGCGCCTAGTGATCCATTCTGTACTGCAAGTGAAATTGGATGTCACATCCCAAGCCTAGGGCGGCAAATAGTGTAGACACAAACGATCATAAGGTGTTTGCACAACTTTGAGCTATGAGCCAGACATCCAGCTACAGGTGTTCCATTGACCACATGCCACTGCTCCCACAGGCTATCTCGGAGCACAGCAAAATGAATATGGAGACGAATGGAGGTCTATCCTCTTCAGCGATGAATCCCGCTTTTGTCTCAGATGCAATGATAGCCAGAGATTGATCTGGAGACCACATGGGCAACGCCATGAAGAGGCCTTCACAAGGGAACTTCACACCAGTCCTACTCCCGAGATTATGGGGTTGGGTGGCATAATGTATGGTAGCTGGACCCCTCTAGTCTTCATTTCAGGTACACTAACAGCCCAGCGTTACATTGATTTGGTTGTGGAACCAGTGGTATGGCCATTTCTCCAAAGTGTTCCAGAAGCTGTTTTTCAACAGGACAACGCAAGTCCACATGTTGCTCGGGCTACTGTGAGCAGCCTGCGTGGCCTAAACTTGCTACTATGGCCTGCAGCGTCTCAGAACTTGTCTCACATCGAGCACATCTGGGACGTCACTGGTTGGAAATGGCAAAGGGAGCTGCCAGCATCTAATCTTGATGATTTGCATGTCCATGTGCATTCAGCGTGGCATAACATTCCTCAGACAACCATGAACAACCTCATTGATACCATGCCAAGGCGTGTAAGTGCGTGTATTTCTGCGTGTGGGGCTCATACTCGATACTAAATAAATCAAGATGTTTGAAATATTTTGTTTCCATTTTTTAACATTTGCATATCATTAACCCCTTAACGCTCAGTGACGTACTATTACGTCATGGAAAGCGCCCTGTTCGCGCTCCATGACGGAATAGTACGTCTCGGGAGTAACAGCCATTTCGGCCGTCCTCCCGACACATACAGGAGCTGTGACAGCTGCTGTCTCGTACAGCGGCTGTCACAGCTCCTACAGCGGGGACCGATCGCTGTGTCCCCGCTGATTAACCCCTGAAAAGCCGTGTTCAATAGCGATCACGGCTTTTTAGGGGTTAAGCTGCCATCGCCGGCCTGCTACACGATAGCGGCCGGCGATGGCGACTATGGCAACCGGACACCAAACAATGGCATCCGGCTATGCCATCGACGGAAGCCTAGTGGGTCCTGACAACGTCAGGACCCACTATGCTTGCTGTCAGTGAGTAGCTGACAGTTCTAATACACTGCACTACGCATGTAGTGCAGTGTATAGAATAGCGATCAGGGCCTCCTGCCCTCAAGTCCCCTAGTGGGACAAAGTAAAAAAGTTAAAAAAAAGTTAAAAAAAGAAGATGTGTAAAAATAAGAAAATAAAAGATTTAAAAGTAATAAAAGTAAAAATCCCCCTTTTTCCCTTATCAGTCCTTTATTATTAATAAAAATATATAAACAAACAAACTATACATAATTGGTATCGCCGCGTCCGTAACGGCCTGAACTCCAAAATTATTTTATTATTTATCCCGCGTGGTGAACGCCGTAAACGAAAATAATAATAAACCGTACCACAATCACAATTCTATGGTCACTTCACCTCCCAAAAAATGGAATAAAAAGAGATCAAAAAGTCGCATGCACCGAAAAATGGTATTGATGGAAACTACAGTTCGTTACGCAAAAAATAAGTCCTCGCACGGCTTTATTGATGGAAAAATAAAAAAGCTCTGGCGCTTAGAATAAGGTAACACAAAAAGTGAATGATTGTTTACAAAACGTATTTTATTGTGCAAACGCCATAAGAAATAAAAAAAAACTATAAACATCTGGTATCGCCGTAATCGTATCGCCCCGCCGAATAAAGTGAATATGTCATTTATAGCGCACGGTGAACGCTGTAAAAAAAATAGAATAAAAAAACAATAGTAGAATTGCTGTTTTTTAGTCACCACGCCGCCTAAAAATAGAATAAAAACTGATCTAAAAGTCGCATGCACCCCAAGAAAACTACAATGGATTCCTCAAGGGGTCTAGTTTCCAAAATGGGGTCACTTTTGGGGGTTTTCCACTGTTTTGGCACCACAAGACCTCTTCAAACCGGACATGGTGCCTAATAAAAAGGAGGGCTCAAAATCCACTAGGTGCTCCTTTGCTTCGGAGGCCGGTGCTTTAGTCCATTACCGCCCGAGGGCCACATGTGGGATATTTCTCAAAACTGCAGAATCTGGGCAATACGTATTAAGCTGCGTTTCTCTGGTAAAACCTTTTGTGTTATAAAAAAAAGTGGTATAAAGAGGATTTTCTGACAAAAAAAAAAAAGTAGATTTCACCTCTACTTTGCTCTAAATTCCTGTGAAACACCTAAAGGGTTCATAAACTTTCTAAATGCTGTTGTGAATACTTTGAGGGGTCTAGTTTCTAAAATGGGGTGTTTGATAGGGTTTTCTAATATATGGGCCCCTCAAAGCAACTTCAGAACTGAACTGGAACCTAAAAAAATAAATAAATTAGGCAATACTTTTCTTCTTACATTATACTGATAATGAGCCGTGCCCACCTCGAGATGACCCCAGTTTTGACCGTTTGTATAAATGGAGACCCCTATTAGACCGTTTCAGTGCCCGGTTTTCCCAAGCGTACACCCCCGAGAAGTGTATTTCTATTGATGAGTCCCTGGTACATTTTAAAGGGAGGGTTCAATTCCGCCAGTACCTGCCGTGTAAGAGGGCAAGGTATGGCGTAAAGATGTATAAGCTGTGCGAGAGTGCATCAGGGTATACCTACAAGTTTAGGATATATGAAGGGAAGGACAGCAGTATTCAGCCCCCAGAATGCCCCCCCCCCCCTTACTGGGAGTTAATGCAAAAATTGTGTGGGATTTGGTGCACCCACTGCTGGACCAGGGTTACCACCTCTACCTGGATAATTTTTATACCAGCGTCCCACTCTTCAACTGCCTCACTCCCAGAAGTCCTGCGGCATGCGGCACTGCTAGAAGAAATCTGAGAGGCCTCCCTAAGACTCTGCAGGGCAAACGCTCAGAAGGGGTGAGAGCAGGGCACATTCTAGCAGCAACATATTGTGTGTCAAGTACAAGGACAGGTGAGATGCCACACCAGTACCCATGTACCTGTACGAGGTACCAGTACAGAGACCCCTAAACCAGACTGCATTCTGGGCTATAATAGGTACATGGGAGGGGTGGACTTGTCAGATCAAGTCCTGAAGCCCTAGAGCGCCATGCGGTGTGGTATAAGAAGCTGGCCGGGCACATCATACAGATGGCATTGTACAACGTGTACGTGCTACATCGATGTACAGGCCAGAGGGGAACTTTCCTGGAATTTCAATAGGTGGTTATCAAGAAACTAATTTTTATGGACCAAGAAGGGGGGGCACCCAGTACTTCTGGAGGTGAGGCCACACGCATCGTACCAGGGCAACACTTTCCAGGAGAAGTTCCCCAAACTGGCAAGAAAGGATAAAGTCAAAAGAGGTACAAAGTCTGCTATAAGAGGGGGATAAGGAAGGACACAATATATCAATGTGACACGTGTCCCGAAAAACTAAGGCTCCGTATGAAAGAGTGCTTCAAAATGTATCATACATCCCATGATTTTTAATCTACCCCAGTTTTACTTACCCTGATGCACTCCACACAGCTTTTCCCCCCTCGTCTTTCCCCTCTGAGCCCTGCTGCGTGCCCAGGCAGCTGATACCAGCCACATTGAGGGTATTGCCATACCCGTGAGTACCCACATTACAGTTTATGGGGTGTATGTCTCCGGTCAAAATGCTCACTACACCTGTAGATGAATGCCTCAAGGGTGTAGTTTTTAAAATGGGGTCACTTCTTGGGGGTTTCAACTGTACTGGTACCTCCAGGGGCTTCTGCATACATGACTTCGCACCAGAAAATCCCCAGTAGGCCAAATGGTGGTCCTTTCCTTCTGAGCCCTCCCATGGGCCCAAACGGCAGTTTATCACCACAAATGGGGTACTGCCGCACTCAGGACAAATTGGGCAACAGAATGGGGTATTTTGTTTCTTGTGAAAATTAGAAATTTTCAGCCAAAACAACATATTATTGGAAAAAATAATTTTGTTTTAATTCCCAGCCCAATTCAAATAAGTTCTGTGAAAAAACTGTGGAGTCAAAATGGTCACAACACCCATAAATGAATTCCTTGAGGGGTGTAGTTTCCAAAATGGGGTCACTTCTGGTGGGTTTCCATTGCTTTGATACCTCTGGGGCTCTGCAAATGCGACATGGCACCCGAAAACCAATGCAGCAAAATCTGGACTCCAACAAACACATAGCACTCCTATGCTTCTGAGCCCTCCAATGGGCCCAAATGGCAGTCTATCACCACAAATGGGGTATTGCCGCACTAAGGACAAATTGGGCAACAAAATGGGGTATTTTGTTCCCTGTGAAAATAAGACATTTTGATAAAAAATGCCATCTTATTGGAAACAATGTCATTTTTTTTATTTCACAGACCAATTCAAATAGGTGCTGTGAAAAAACTGTGTGGTCAAAATGATAACCACAACCATAAATTAATTCCTTGAGGGGTGTAGTTTCCAAAATGGGGTCACTTCTGGTGGGTTTCCATTGCTTTGATACCTCTGGGGCTCTGCAAATGCGACATGGCACCCGAAAGCCAATCCAGCAAAATCTGGACTCCAAAGAACAAATAGCGCTCCTTTCTTTCTGAGCCCTCCCATGGGCCCAAACGGCAGTTTATCACCACAAATGGGGTATTGCTGCACTCAGGACAAATTGGGCAACAAAATTTAGTATTTTATTTCTTGTGAAAATAAGAAATTTTGACCTAAAACTACATATTATTGGAAACAAATATTTTTTTTTAAATTCCCAGCCCAATTCAGATAAGTTCTGTGAAGAAACTATGGGGTCTAAATAGTCACATTACCCATAAATGAATTGTTTGAAGGGTGTAGTTTCCAAAATGGGGTCACTTCTGGTGGGTTTCCATGGCTTTGATACCTCTGGGACTCTGCAAATGAGACATGGCACCCGAAAACAAATCCAGCAAAATCTGGACTCCAACAAACACATAGCGCTCCTTTCCTTCTGAGCCCTCCCATGGGCCCAAACGGCAGTTTATCACCACAAATGGGGTATTGCCGCACTCAGGACAAATTGGGCAACAAAATGGGGTATTTTGTTCCCTGTTAAAATAGGAAATTTTGATCATAAATTACATCTTATTGGAAAAAATGTCATTTTTTTAATTTCACAGCCCAATTAAAATAGGTGCTGTGAAAAAACTGTGTGGTCAAAATGATAACAACAGCCATAAATTAATTCCTTGAGGGGTGTAGTTTCCAAAATGGGGTCACTATTGGGGGATTCCTACTGTTTTGGCACCTCAACACCTCTTCAAACCTGGCATGCTGCCTAAAATATATTCTAATAAAAATGGGGCCTCAAAATGCACTAGGTGCTTCTTTGCTTCTAGGGCTTGTGTTTTATTCCAGGAGCGCACTAGAGCCACATGTGGGACATTTCTAAAAACTGCAGAATCTGGACAATACATATTTAGTAGTGTTTCTCTGGTAAAACCTTCCGTGTTACACAAAAAAAATTGAATAAAATTGAAATTCAGCAAGAAAAATGAAATTTGCAAATTTCACCTCCACTTTGCTTTAATTCCTGTGAAATGCCTGAAGGGTTAAAAAACTTTCTAAATGCTGTTTTGAATACTTTGAGGGGTCTAGGTTTTAAAATGGGGTGTTTTATGGGGGTTTCTAATACATAGGCCCCTCAAAGCCACTTCATAACTTAAGAGGTACCTTAAAAAAAAGGCTTTCGAAATTTTCTTAAAAAAAAGAGAAATTGCTGTTTATGTTCTAAGCCTTGTAACGTCCAAGAAAAATAAAATAATGTTCAAAAAACGATGCCAATCTAAAGTAGACATATAGGAAATGTGAACTAGTAACTATTTTGGGTGGTATAACCATCTGTTTTACAAGCAGATGCATTTAAATTCTGAAAAATGCTATTTTTTATAAATTTTCCCTAAATTTTGCAAATTTTCACCAATAAGCCCTGAATATATAGTCCAAATTTTACTACTAACATAAAGCCCAATCTGTCACGAGAAAACAATCTCAGAATCGCTTGGATAGGTTTAAGCATTCCGACGTTATTACCACATAAAGTGAAAAATGTCAGATTTGAAAAATGGGCTCTGAGCCTTAAAGAGGCTCTGTCACCAGATTTTGCAACCCCTATCTGCTATTGCAGCAGATAGGCGCTGCAATGTAGATTACAGTAACGTTTTTATTTTTAAAAAACGAGCATTTTTTGCCAAGTTATGACCATTTTTGTAATTATGCAAATGAGGCTTGCAAAAGTCCAAGTGGGTGTGTTTAAAAGTAAAAGTCCAAGTGGGCGTGTATTAGGTGCGTACATCGGGGCGTTTTTAATACTTTTACTAGCTGGGCGCTCTGAAGAGAAGTAACATCCTCTTCTCTTCAGAACGCCCAGCTTCTGACAGTGCAGATCTGTGACGTCACTCACAGGTCCTGCATCGTGACGGCCACATCGGCAGCAGAGGCTACAGTTGATTCTGCAGCAGCATCAGCGTTTGCAGGTAAGATCGACTTACCTGCAAACGCTGATGCTGCTGCAGAATCAACTGTAGCCTCTGGTGCCGATGTGGCCGTCACGATGCAGGACCTGTGAGTGACGTCACAGATCTGCACTGTCACAAGCTGGGCGTTCTGAAGAGAAGAGGATGTTACTTCTCATCAGAGCGCCCAGCTAGTGAAAGTATTAAAAACGCCCCGATGTACGCACATAATACACGCCCACTTGGACTTTTACTTTTAAACACACCCACTTGGACTTTTGCAAGCCTCATTTGCATAACTACAAAAATGGTCATAACTTGGCCAAAAATGCTCGTTTTTTTAAAATAAAAACGTTACTGTAATCTACATTGCAGCGCCTATCTGCTGCAATAGCAGATAGGGGTTGCAAAATCTGGTGACAGAGCCTCTTTAAGGCCAAAACAAGGCTGCGTCCTTAAGGGGTTAACATGTCTCGATCCTGTGATTTCCACAATTCCAAAACTTTTCCTTCTTGGTGTTGCAATTTCAATTTTGAGGAATGTAATATAAGTGTTACCTTACATTGTAATCCAGCATCTGCTAATGAGACTAAGGCGAATTTCACACGAACGTGTGCATTTTGCGCGCGCAACAAATGCAGCGTTTTTTGCGCGTTGCAGTTCCGAGTGTCATAAGTGTTTGGTGCGTGGCTGCGTGGTTTTCACGCATATGCCATCCTTAGGACACGCGGTTTTGAGGTTTAGAAAAAGAAATGAAGGAGCTTTTATTTTTCCCTTCATTTCTTGATTTACTGTTGCGTTAATCACGCGCAGCACACGGAAGTGTGTTTGTGTGCTGCGCGTGATTTTCATGCACCCATTGACTTCAATGGGTGCGTGATGTGCAAAAAACGCTCAAGTATAGGACATGTCGTGAGTTTCACGCAGTGGACACACGCTGCGTGAAAAACACGTAATGTCTGAATGCCCCATTGTCTTAAATAGGTCCGTGCGACGCGCGTGAATTTCACGCGCGTATCACGGACGTGAAACACGTTTGTGTAAATAAGGCCTTATTAGACTGCTAAAAACTGATCTCAATACAGGAAATGTCAGTCTATTATGGGGGCCCAGTGGTCAATCTGAAAACTGCTATATTTCTGGAATTTTCTTAAAATATAGATGGTGACATTGCATCAGTAAAATGTAAAAAAAATATGTTTAACAGGAAAACTTGATTTAAATAATAGGTAATTTTCTGATGATACATTATTTTGATTTATTTATATATATTTTTTCCCTGTAAGCTGTGGGTCGTTGCACAATAGTTTTTAGGATGATTCTAAAATACCTGGGGGGAGATTTCTTCAATTGCTGTGCTTGTTTGTGTTATATTGAAAGATGAATAGTCCATGTGTCTTTCATAGCTTTAAAGAAAAAAAAAATGTGATTAAAATTGTTCATTTATCAGACAATATGGGATATAATGATATGATTTGTATTGGTTTGTACATCTCTACATTTATTTATTGTCTAGACTGGTACGTAACGTTCTTAATATCTGCAATAAACCCTCGATGACGTAATGGGGTTGACAATGTTCTAAAAAAGCTAAAAATACTAGTATGTGCTGATAACTGAAGGGTTTTATTTTCCCTTCCGCAGTGATCCACAATATTTTTGCAAAATGGTTTGATGGAGAATATGGAAATAGAATACACTTAGGGTGGAGGATAGTGGGATTGTATGAATAACAGTCAGGATGTATTGTGGTAATCATATACCTTCAATAATGGTCCTATATTGTGTCAATTTCTCTGGTTCTAAGAAACAAAATTACAAGTGTGCGTATTCACAATAATTACATGACTGGCATAATATGACATTCCGTAGTAGCTACTAGTAGTCCAAATATTTGATCAGTGCAAAATGTAATAAAGATTGATTACATGAGATAGGTGTACTTTAAAGAGGGGACATATCAAGGTTTTTAGGTCCCATGCACACGACCGTAAAAAACCTCCGTTTTTGCGGACCGCAACTGCAGTCCGCAAAAATGGACCCATTCACTTTCATTGAACGCGGACACCTTTCCGTAGCACTACGGAAGGGTGTCCGTGCCGTGGAAATGTTCCGGGAATTATGGAACATGTCCGTTCTTTTGCATTTTGCGGATCGTGCTCCCGCGGGCCGTGATTGCGGGCACGGTCGTGTGCATGGGGCCTTACAATGAGCATCCACTGTACAGCCTCCTTAACAAGAGTTGGGGGTATATTGTGGAATGGTTTAAATGTAATCTCTGGGTAAGATTTCCCAGCTTTCTTGGCACTCAATATGATGTTCCTGTATGGAGCCGTTTCAATGTGGCCTAAATCTGGGAATGATGCAGATTAGCCGGGAATTACTGACAATTCTCCCACCCAACTAGTATCCACAGATCACCTGTTATGGGATTGAAAAATGACACAGGGGTATTGACTTGAGAACTTATATGGCTTGTATGAAATATTTAGCTTATTTTGCTGGAACAAAAATACTCGATATAGAGGAAGGCTCTGTTCACACTTCGTTTTGTGTTTATGTTTGACATATATGCCAAGAAAATCTCCAGATACATGCACTAAATGTATAGCGCCACCATATATAATTGCATGCTATACAGTTCCATATTTTGGGCATTGATTCCCACTGTCCAAAAATATACCACACAGTATATTTTTCTTGTGGAATTCCATTGTATTGAAAAGCGAAGTTGACTACGCGATTCAATACAGTGAAAAAGAAATGGTATGCCGACACGTACCATTTGAACGTATGAGAAATCCCAATATGTCGGTATAAGTCACGCCCATAAAAGACTTTGGATACATTTTGCATAAACATTGGAAGATACACTCTGAACATAGCCTTAGAAGCACCAGCTGATACATCTGCTCTGAAGGCTTCATCATCCTAGTAACCTCCTTTTTCAGGATATGTAATAGAAAGGAAAGTGTTAATCTTCATTTGTGATTGTATACATCACACTTGTGTCATTCACAGACATGCAAACGGACAAGTGTGCACAAGCCCAGAAGGTGGCAAGTTGGAGCAGGGCTAATAGTAGTGTTTGTCTGTGATCCTTAACTAAGCAACGTGAACACACTCAGGGTTTGTAAGTGCAAAAGACACTAAAAACATCTGCTAGTTACTTCGCAGGACACAACATTGAACACTGGCAGAGTCCATGTGTAGCACAAAGCTGTCATACGAGCAGGGAGAAAATAATGAGCTAAAAACCAATTCAGGAAATTAAGACTTCAGTCGTTCAGTCTATAGATGACTGGACTTTGTGTAATGTGCCACCCGCCGTTTTCTGGTTAGAGTCACAGTGTGACACTACAGTGGGCATTAATAGATAACGCCAGGTCAAGAAACTACCTCTCTGATCTTTGCGCTTTTATTAGCATGCCTTAGGCAACTAGCATGCATCAAAGCACACAGATAACCATAACATAAATAGTAAATGAGGCAAACAATGGACAATGTGCCATTTCTTATTAAAAAACATTGTTTTATTAAACTCAGAGCTCTGCTACATTTTCCTAATGTAATATATGATGATACACAAAATATAAATACACAAAACACTAACTATATTGAGTAGCTGCACATTTATCTTGCCATTTGTGTGGTAAGTGGTAAAGGATTTTATATAATTTAAATAATTCTGGCAAACAATTAATATGTGGATTTTACTAAAGTTAGAAAATGGAGTCAGAGGTTTAAAAAGGTCCTAGGCCCTGATGCAAAATCTGTAAAAGCCCCCCAACACCAACATAGGCAGAGGAACTATTGGACCACCCCAGGCTTTAGTAAACTTGTACAACTGCCATCTCTGCACCTCATAAACGTACTTGCGTAAAATCCACCGATATTGTACACAATGGTATACCACCCTAGTGATAATGAACACAGTGATGTCACAGTACAGTAATAATAAACAGAGTGATGTCATATTACAGAGATACTAAACACAGTGAAGTCACAATATGTTGATAATAAAGACAATGATGTGATAGTACAGGCATAACAAATACAGTGATCTCACAACACCGATACAATAAACACCAACATCTCTGCACAGGGATAAAAAAAAAAAACAGCTAGTGATGTCACAGCACAGGAATAATAACCAAAGTGAAGTAACAAAACAGACATAATGCTCAAAGTGTTGTCACAGTGCAAGAATGATGCACTTTTGGATCATGGTCACAGTGTATCATTATATGAGCATAATGCACAAAAGCGATGTCACGGAACAGGAATAACACACACAGTGACATCACAATACAGGGATAATAAAAAAAACTTTGATGTCACAAGCAAAATACAAATCCTCTTAATACAAGTATAATACACATAGTGATGTCATAGCACAGATGTAATGTCTAAGAACAGGGACAATAAACAGTGATGTCACAGTATAGAGAATAAACCCAGGTATTTTCTTATGTGGCAGAGTGGCCATTGGGCTACCTCAGGCCCTGGAGCCTTAATGCAAATGCAACCTTTGCAACTTGTATAGGTAAACTCCTTATCATGTCATCCTTAATCCCCCAAATTCTGCTCAGAGTTGTGTCACAATCTACCCCATCCCCTGGATAAATAGCCCATATTCTACATATCACAGGAGCAGGTAAGGAGAGGGAGTACTTATGTATACAGAGAACATGACACCTCGTTAAAGCTACAGAGAAAGCAAGCCAGGATCGGCACATTGCAAGACGCCATGTAGAGAAAAATGTCAATCCCCCCATAATACTGCAAGTTAGCGTTTCCTTATTTATACTAAAATCCATTTAATTTCTGAACTATTTATCTTTCAGTTTCAGAACCCAGCAGCCATGTTTTTTTTGTCACTGACTACTCTATTAGGAAGTTCATACTGTCATTACATATTATTCCAGCAAGAAGTACGGTACTGTGCAAAAGTTTTAGGCAATTGTGGAAAAATGCTGCAACATAAGCATAAATAGAAGTGATAATAGTCGTTTTTTTTTTTTTATCAATTTACAAAATGCAAAGTAATTGAAGATAAGAGAAATCTAAATCAAATCAATATTTGGTGTGACCACCCTTTGCCTTCAAAACAGCATACATTTTTCTAGGTACATTTGCACACCGTTTTTCAAGAAACTCAGCAGGGAGGTTGTTCCAAACATCTTGGAGAACTAACCGCAGATTTCTGTGGATGTAGGCTTCCTCAAATCCTTATGCCTCTTCATGTAATCCCAGATTGACTCGATGATGTTGAGATCAGGGCTCTGTGGGGGCCATATCATGACTTCCAGGGCTCATTGTTCTTTACTCTGAACATAGTTCTTAATGACATTGGCTGTATGTTTGGGGTTGTTGTCATGCAGAATAAACCTGGAACCAATCAGATGCCTACCTGATGGTATTGAATGATGGAAAAGTATCTGCCTGTATTTTTCAGCATTAATCCTGACCAAATCCCCAACTCTATTTTCTAAAATGCAGCCCCAAACTTTCAAGGAACCTCCACCATGCTTCACTGTTGCCTGCAGACACTTACTATTGTACCGCTCTCCAGCCCTTCGGTGAACAAACTGTCTTCTGTTACAGCCAAATATTTCAAATTTTCACTTATCAGTCCAGAGCACCTGCTGTCATTTTTCAGCCACCCAGTTTCAATGTTTTCATGTATAGTTGAGTCGCTTCGCCTTGTTTCCACATTGAAGGTATGGCTTTTTGGCCACAATTCTCCATGAAGACCACTTCTGGCCAGACTTCTCCAAAGTAGATGGGTGTACCTGGGTCCTACTGGTTTCTGTCAGTTCTGAGCTAAAGGCACTGCTGGTCATCTTCTGATTTCGAAGGGAAGTAAGCATGATGTATATTTGATCTGCTGCACTAAGTTTCCTTGGCCAACCATTGTGTCTACGGTCCTCAACATTGCTTGTATCTTTGTGTTTCTTCAAAAGAGACGGAAAAGCACATCTTGAAACCCCAGTCTGTTTTTAAATCTTTGCCTGAGAGAGACCTTGCTGATGCACTATAACTACCTTGTGTCTTGTTGTTGTGCTCAGTCTTGCCATGGTGGACCTGTGACATGAAACGGTCTACCCAAACCTCACCTTTGTAGCAGAATTTGGCTGTTCCTCACCTAGTCTTAAGCCTCCCGCACAGCTGTTTCTGTTACAGTTATTGACTGTGTTTCAACATATGTAAGAAAATGTTTATCATTATCACCTGTTTGGTATAATTGGTTAATAATACACCTGACAATCCTACAAAATCCATGACTTTGTGCAAGTATATCTAGAAGAATTGATGCGGTTTTGAAACAAGGGGTGATCACACCAAATGTTAATTTGATTTTGATTTCTCTTCTGTTCATTCACTTTGTATTTTGCTAATTGCTAAAAAAAATATTGCCACTTCTATTTTTGAAAGCATTCTTACTTACTCAAGCATTTTTCCACAACTGCCTAAAACTTTGGCACAGTAATGTATTTTTCACCTATCCACTGGATAGGTAATAAATGTTAGATCAGTGGGGATTGGATTACTGGGAGCCCTATTGATACCTAGACTGGGGGTTCCCCAGACCTCGCACCCGCACAAGTTGGAGTCTACATCCTGCTGACACATCATTACTTGCCATATTAGTGTTTACCCATTACAATATCTTGTCAAACCAAATGACCAAAAATTAATTTGTACATAATTATTACATGATGTTAAAAAGAATAATACCTAAATTTGAAATCCTTGGGTAAATGGAATCCTGTTTGGTAGTCACTCCTAGTTTTTATTATCTGTTTCTGAAGATCTTTTATTGATCTGCTGTATCCATTAAAAATGTAGTTTGCAAACACCAGCTTGCCACACATATACATCTAGGAAAAAATACAAGACAGAAGTATAATGCTTCAATACTGCAAATCTCATTCTTATAGTAAATACAAGCTAAATATTGATCTCTCTATAGGAATTCAAGAATACGCCCATAGACATTAGTTTAAAGAGGCTCTGTCACCAGATTTTGCAACCCCTATCTGCTATTGCAGCAGATCGGCGCTGCAATGTAGATTACAGTAACGTTTTTATTTTAAAAAAAACGAGCATTTTTGGCCAAGTTATGACCATTTTTGTATTTATGCAAATGAGGCTTGCAAAAGTACAACTGGGCGTGTTTAAAGTAAAAGTCCAACTGGGCGTGTATTATGTGCGTACATCGGGGTGTTTTTACTACTTTTACTAGCTGGGCTTTCTGACGAGAAGTTATGTTTGAGGACGAGCGATCATTACTACGATTGCTTGTCTTCATACATTTCTATTATGTTTACATATGGAGATGTGCTTCCGACAACGATAATATTTTCTGATGCATAAATGTTGCTATCAGCTGATGAACGAGCGTTTGCTCGATTATCGGCTGATCGTTGTCGTGTTTACACAGGGCAATGATCTGGAACGAGCGTTCACATATATGCTTGTTTGCCTGAAATCTGCAGCAGAATCTCTAGAAAAACGCTGGTAAATCTATCACAGAGATCCGCAAATGCGTTTTTTCTGCAGTGGTTTTACCTACGGATTTAGTGTTAAACATAGGTTTTAGCAAAGTATTTGTGCACCTGCAGATATCCAGCGTATTTGACTGCATTTCTGCTGTAAAAACCGCAACAACCTAAATCTGTTGCAGAATTTCTGCTCCCGATTGAAGTCTATGGGTCAAACACACAGCATCTCCGCACAGAACATGCAGCATAAATTGACATGCTGCGGAATTAACAAACACACCGCAGAACACTTTCCGCACGACTTTTGTGCGTTTTTTCCGCAGAGAATTCCGTTGCGGAAATTCCAGAGCATTTACACTACGTGGGAACCCAGCCTTAGGCCCCATGCACACGAACGTGTTTTTGCGTCCGCAATTCCCCCGAAAATCCACGGGAGAATTGCGGACCCATTCATTTCTATGGGCCAATACACACTATCCGTGTTTTCACGGGTCCCCGCATGTCCGCAAATCCGTGCCGCACAAACTCAGGACATGTCTTATTACGGCCCGCAAATTCGATGCGGACATGCCAATAGAAGTCAATGGGCCCGTGGAAAATGCGGGTACACCTCCGTGTGTCAACCACGGTTTGCGGATTTGCGGAAGTGTTGCTAGGCGACGACCGGGAATGAGTTCTGTCGTCATCCTGTTTTACCTAGGCTTTTTTTTTTATCCGCATTTTGCGGATTACATACGGATGAACTGCGGATTACATACGGATGAACTGCGGAGGACATTTCACGGAACACGGTCCTGGAATTTGCGGACCAGAAAAACACTACGGTCGTGTGCATGAGGCCTTAGGCCCCATGCACACGAACGTGTTTTTGCGTCCGCAATTCCCCCGAAAATCCACGGGAGAATTGTGGCCCCTTTCATTTCTATGAGGCCATGCACACGACCGTAGTTTTTGCGGTCTTTGCACGGCCCGGGAACCCACACCGCAGAAAGAACGGGCATGTCCTATTACGGCCGTCTTCTGCGGTCCGGGCTCATTGAAAACAATGACGGCGGCCATGTGCATGACCTACGATTTGCGGGCGGCCCGCGGCTGACAGTCCGCAGCCGGCCGACCAGAAAATCACGGCCGTGCACACGGCTACGGTCGTGTGCATGAGGCCTTAGGCTTCAAACACATGCTTGTATAAGCAGTCTGGTTAAGCGCCGTATGTTTTCTGCAAAAGGCAGGGTCAGATTACAACAAAAGATAGTAGGAAAGACTTTTTTTTTTTTTTAAGGAAAGGTTTCCCAGCTTGCCCCTGACGGAATCCAATCCCGGTTTTGGCACATAGCATACAGCTCTCACATGGACAGTTTATTTGGTTGTGTGAATAAAGCCTAAATAAAATGCTGACATTAAATAAGTTCTAATGCACCAGGCCATTCAGTGCCCCTTTTCAAGGACAGAGATTTAAATTTATGAACCTCCCAGATGGCACATACTAAGTATCCTCATTAAGGTGAAGCACCGTTTTTCATTATCAAAGGCTGTGAAGTTAGGAAGTGTACAAACTAAAAAACAATTTTTGTTGTTTTCACTTATTTGTTTTTTAGGGTGCTTGGTCTGTGTAGTGCAGAACAACAATCTTTTATTGATAGTCGCTGTTGATCTTTTATTTTTATATGTGTCTCTATTTAGTACTTTGTGTACATTTGTGTAGGTAGTGGTGTGCCTACCATAGAGGTCTTGCACTGAACTGCTTCTCCTACTTCCCCTCACAAAGTCAGAGCATTTTCCTGCAGCCACTATTAGGGCTTATCCATACGTAGCAGAATTTTTGCGTATTTTCCGTCTGGAATTGCAGATGGAAAATACGCAACAGAATAAAGTAGCAGCAAAGTGGGTGAGATTTAACAAATCTCATCCACAGGCTGCGTAAATATTCAGAGCAGAAATTGACCTGCGGTGCGTATTTTTCGGAGCGCAGCACATCAATTCCTGCTGCGGAAAGTGGTCAGAATTGCTGCGCAATCTCCCATTATTGAGAAAAACTCAGCAAAATCCGCACCATTTTCTGCAGGAATGGTGCGCTTTTTTCCTCAGCAAAATGTCTATTTTCAACGGAATTGCTGCAGAAATTTTCTGCAGTAATTCCTTTACGTGTGGACAAGCCCTAAGGCTGTATAAAGATTTATACAGCTCCCCTTGATTTTAAATCTTGCTGAATAGTCATATGCAGTTAGCTCCCCCTAGTGGGGGAAGCATGAAGCTACAATTTTAGCACTCTGGCTGTGTAAAGAGAAACATGGGATTTTGAACTCTATGGCCCCCTGAACACACTGCAGATTTTGTTGCAGAAATTTCTGCGTCTGAATATCAGTTCCATTAATCTAAATGGAGTTGTTTCTGCAGCGAGCACAAAATCTGCACTGTGTCTGTAGAAACACACAATCACAAAATTGCAGGTTTTTAGATGTTTTTGTTTTATTTATGCTACCCAACAAATCCAAAACAAGGCATAGGATATGCTAATTTCAAATCCATGGAGTTATGCTACATGTCAACACATCCTAAAGTCACTTTAAGGGTAAGGCCTCATGCACACGTGGAGTATTTATGGTCAGTAAATAATCCAAGAACGGGCCACTGGGCGGCCACAGACTCTCATCCGGGCTGTGCTCACATTATAAAGTATAGAAGCATATATAATCCTGCCCATATATATATACACATATATATATATATATATTAGTCCTTCTCAATGGATTAGAATATCATCAAAGAGTAAATTTATTTCAGTAATTCAAGAAGTGAAACTCCATATATTCTATAGATTCATTACACATATGGTGATTTATTTCCAGCATTTTTTTCTTTTAATGTCCATGATTATGGCTAACAGTTAATAAAAACCCAAAATTTTGTGTCTCAGAAAATTAGAATATTATATAAGACCAATTTCAAAAATGATTTTTTTATTACTGAAATGTAGGCCTACTGAAAAGTCTGTACAGTATATGCCCTCAATACTTGATCGGTGCTCCTTTTGCATGAATTTCTGCATCAATGCGGCGTGGCATGGAGGTGACCAGCCTGTGGCACTGCTGAGGTGTTATGGAAGCCCAGGTTGCTTTGATAGCGGCCTTCAACTCGTATGCATTGTTGGGTCTTGTGTCTCTCATCCTCCTCTTGACAATACCCCATAGATTCTCTATGGGGCTTAGGTCAGGCGAGTTTGCTGGCCAATCAAGCACAGTGATACTGTGGTTATTACACCAGGTATTGGTACTTTTGGCAGTGTGGGCAGGTGCCAAGTCCTGCTGGAAAATGAAATCGGCATCTCCATAAACCTTGTCAGCAGAGGGAAGCATGAAGTGCTCGAAAATTTCCTGGTAGACGGCTGCCTTGACTCTGGACTTGATATAACACAGTGGACCAACACCAGCAGATGACATGGCCCCCCAAACCATTACTGACTGTGGAAACGTCACACTGGACCACAAGCAACTTGGATTGACGCCTCTCCACTCTTACTCCAGATTCTGGGACCGAGATTTCCAAATGAAACGTAAAATTTACTGTCATCTGAAACAGGACTTTGGACCACTGAGCAGCAGACCAGTCTTTGTAAAGGCTTAGGAAACCTTTGCAGGTCTTTTGTGTTGATTGGCCGATTAGAGTGTCACACCATGAGGCTACAATCTTCAACTTTTACACAATATTCTCATTTTCTGAGACACTAAATTTTGGGTTTTCATTAACTATTAGCCATAATCATCAACATTAGAAAAATAAAATTATGGAAATAGCTCACTGTGTGTAATGAATCTATATAATATATGAGTTTCACTTTTTGAATTGAATTACTGAAATACTGAAATAAATTCACTTTTTGATGATATTCCAATTCATTGAGGACTAGTGTGTATGTGTGTGTGTATATATATATATATATAATTTATCTGAGTTGACGAGTCTGACAGAATACAACTACAAGTATATGCCGACAACTTGGGTAACAAAGTGGTTGTGCTCTGACTTTGTCCCCCAAGTGTTCATCTGTAATTTTTATTCTGTTTTCTGTTTTCATGTATACCCTTTCATCTAGTGTAAACACAGTGGGACTAAAATAAAGTCAGCACAGCTAAATCCCATTCCCCTGTCTACAATAAACAATGTGTTCAAGACAATTTCAACTGGATGACAGCCAAACATCCTTGACAGAAGAATGCGTTTAGCAATGTCTATGGAAATGTGCCCACTCTATGCTATGAGCCTGTGAATTTATGGCTGCATGCAAAGTCTGTGCACTTTATATGCAAAGTTGGAATCTACGCTAAGGTCTAAAAATAGCCATGCAGTGTTAATAGAAACATTATTGATAACAAGTATAAAATCATCAAACGTTTGGGAAAGGCAACTTATGTTCTACATTAAAGATATAAAAAACAATCGTTGTTAAAGGAGCAATAGAAAAAAATGACAACTGTGAACTGTGAATAATAAAGGATTCCGCTGCCACCCAGTGGACGGTATAAGAAGAGTTTATATACTAGAAGTGCTGACATAATTGAACTCTTAAGCCCACATTTATTAAGATTTGTGTTTCATATGCCAGCCTAAAAAATTATCGTTGGAGCGAATTGCACCAAATTTATTAAAAGGTGAACTACTCTTAATACATTTTGGAATATCCTCAAGTTAGAAAATAAAAGCTATGAGCAGGCAACTACTTGCTCTAGAATTTGCACCATTTTCTGGTCTCTCTAAAAAGTATATAGCCTACGCCTACATTCAGTAAACCAGACCCACTTTTCTCTGCACTT
Source organism: Rhinoderma darwinii (assembly GCF_050947455.1). Taxonomy (NCBI): domain Eukaryota; kingdom Metazoa; phylum Chordata; class Amphibia; order Anura; family Rhinodermatidae; genus Rhinoderma; species Rhinoderma darwinii. The sequence continues at coordinate 148,614,414 of NC_134689.1, forward strand.
TTCAAAACTGTCGATTGCTGAGAAAATTCACAAATGTTGTGCAAAAATTTGTGAATTTTTGGGGCTCAGTTTTTGCCAAAACCTGGTGTAAACTGATTAATAAATGTGGGCCTTAATGTTATGTAATTTAGATTATGTTCATCTCAGGGGATGAATTGTAATACAACTATGGCACTTCTTTAAAGAGGACCTGTCACTTCTCCAGAAATGTTAATCTGCTGCCGTACCTTTATAGCTGGCTTCTACCTAATTCCAGGTTTATTTATATTTGTAGGTGCCCCCATTCCCCCGCAATCCTCCTCCATTTCCCCGCAATCAGCCAGTACATCCAAAGTGAATAATATGCTAATTTATGAATAAATTGACAACTGGGCTATACCCACCGCCCAGTTGTCAACGCGGTTTAGGTTCACGCCCCGTTGACACTGGGCAGTGAAGACTGCCCAGTTGTCAATTTATTCATAATTAGCATATTAGTCACCCGAGATGAACTGGCTGATTGCAGAGGAATGGAGGAGGATTGCGGGGGAATGGGGACACCTACAAATATAAATAAACTGCACTAGAATCAGGGAGAAGCCAGCTATAAAGGTGTGGCATCAGATTAACATTTTTGAGCACATGACCGCTTCTCTTCAATACAAGTAGTGAAAGCAACATTTGAGGCAACATAATAATGAATTTGCTCCATATTACAGCTCCCTCCCTTTTATGCTCACATAAGTCTTAGGGTATGTTCACACGCACTGTTTTCAGACGTAATTCGGGCGTTTTACGCCTCGAATTACGCCTGAAAAAATGGCTCCATTACGCCTACAAACATCTGCCCATTGCTTTCAATGGGTTTTACGATGTTCTGTTCCCACGAGGTGTAATTTTACGCATCGCTGTCAAAAGACGGCGCGTAAAAAGACGCCAGCGGCAAAGAAGTGCATGTCACTTCTTGGGACGTTTTAGGAGACGTTTTTCATTGACTCCATTGAAAACAGCACCAATAATGTGCATAAAATATGCTTCGAAAAACGCAAGTTGTTAAAAAACTTCTGAAAATCAGGAGCTGTTTTCAGGCGAAAACAGCTCTGTAATTTCAGACGTATTTTGCTACTGCGTGTGAACATACCCTTATATGCATAAGTAAGTATAAAACACCAATAAATATATGTGTTCTTACCAGGATCATTCCCGGAGCTGCGTTGTGTTGCTGAACCAGTAAAGGTTGTTTTTGACCTGTGACAATGTTGCATGTGTTGATGTCATACTTTAATAGGCGGAAAGAGTCCACTCGGCTCTGTAACACAGGTACTTTTAAGAATACAAGCAGAGAAATTGTATCATGACAGAAGCTTACTGGTCAGTGATCTCTATAGATATCAAGATAGATGGCATTTTAACAAATCCCATGCCCCACTATATGTTCCTGGTTAGTTTCTGCAAGTTACCAATTGAATTTTGGGTGAAAATAATGAGCTATTCCCTTTTCATAACTGAAATGCAGATCTAAGGTCATACATGGAAATCTATCATTTTCAGCACTATGGACAACAACACTTTTTTCATAGCATTAGTTCTTATCAAGAAAAAATGAATACATTGCAAATTTTGTAAAAATTTTTTTTATTGTATGTTGTGTTTAGTACTTTGCACTTGTGGAGCCTGCTCTATTCTACTACTTATTATATATAAACAATAACGTCTTTTGACCTATAATTGTATTTGTACAAATATAGAAAGTAAGATCTATATTCAAGCCTCTTTGAATGTAATGAAAGCAGAGGACTCTGCACAAGAAATTTAAGTGTGCCCCTTGGTTTTTAACAGCTCCTCCTTCATGGCTCCCAAGAAAATCCCTCACCAGTGTACCAATCCACGAGTTATTGTTATGCAATCTAATAGACAGTAGGGAGCGATATGTTTTTCTTTGAAGGCTTTTGTGGGCCCATCTTGCCTACAGGGCTTCTGGGCAGTTGCACAGGTTGCATATATGGTATGCCCGTTCCTGAGAGGCAGATTGGGGAAGGAGAGGTGGACACATTAAGAGAAAGTAACATGAATGCAACTATATCGCAAGGCTTTGGACCTTCTACATTAACACGCACACATCCATACAGAACATTGCCCCAAATCTTGACTTATGAACCAAATTTAATCAGGTATAAATTGGGTGGAGACTAATGCTATTTTTCAATCTAGCCAAGGGGTATACTTTTGTCATACTCAGGATTCTCACGTAGGCATGGTGCTGTTCACCTGGTGTTGTAATCATATAATACTGTCACTGTAAACCATTCTCTTTGTGTTACTTACCTGCATACATGGCATACTTCTATATCGGTTCTTCTTTTCATATAGCTGGTCTAGCACATCTTTATTGTCATTTTTCTCTAAACCCAGTGATGAAACAACACACATTACAATGATTTGTTCCAAGGATGAGGTCTTATTGTTTATCAGCTGGTCAAACTCCAGGTCTGTCACATAGGGAATCTGATGACTACTACACCTACATATACTGCCCTCTTCACCCAGCAACACTTTCTGTAAGACGACGGGGCAGGTATAATGTGATGTGTGCCAAAGCTTCTCTGGGTCTTGTTCTAAAGAAACCGGTGGACCTGAAAGGCTTGCATGGGTCCTATGGGAATGTTAAAAGAGTACAAATCAAAATTCAGATGTAGTATAAAATAAGAAATTGGCTACTATGAAATATTACAGAGTTGATAAGTCACGTGACATAAGAAAAATCAAAAAAATCACCAAGGCTAATAAATGAAAACGTTCAGTAATATAATTCAACAACACTTCATGCTTAAATATCTATGTATTTACAATACACGTATGGTTATATAGGTGTAACACCCATGGCCACGGGCCGTCAGGATTACTCACCTCCTGACGGCCGCAGCTATGTATCTGTGAGCACTGGCTCGCATCTCCTCTTCAGGAGACGCCAGCGCTCACTTCCGCTTCTCTCTGCTGTGTCCCATAGGGTGCGCGCGCACGCTGGTGCCCAGTCTTAAAAGGCCAGCGCGCGCACCTCAATTTGTTACGAAATTAGCCCATGAGTGCTCTGCCCCTTCCTGGATTGCCTGAGCGTTGTTGTGGTTTACCTATGTTCGTCTCTGCAAATGGTCCCTTTAGTGTTTTCCAGTTCCCAGTGTTCCCGTTCCTGCTACCTGTATCCTGTATCCCGTGCTATCTTGGTTCAAGTGCTGTTGAGAGTTGGAGTCGTGTTGTGCTGTGTACTACGCCTTCCTGGTTAAACCACGCCTGGTGCCTGCCTGCTGCCAAGGTCCCATTCGAGCCTGTCTTCGCTACTGTTCGAAGTTACCACAGGTGCACCTATCCGAACTATTGACTTTGACTTGTACCCTGTTGGTCAACTGCTATACCGTCAAGGCGGTACGGCCCAGTGGGTCCACGCACCCAACGTGACAATAGGCCTTTATACATGCATTCATTCTTACAACATGCTATTTACTAGAAATACTGTACAAATAATGTATACCACATGGTAGAGTGCACATCTGTAACTAACAATCACACAGTTATGTCAAACTCATGTTCCTTACCCTGATTTATTAACACTTAATCCATTTCCTTCTTTAATTAAATTTGGATCAGCAGCCGTTTGCTCCCTTTTCATGCTTGAAAAAGATGAAGGTCTAAAACATTAAGAAATGCAAGTCAATAAAATGCAATGCAAAAGAAACTCTGCCAGCTTGAAATAAATAAAAAAATATGCAAATGTATTCCAATTATGCACACACCAGCATCCGAAGTAGGTAAAGAGAGGGAAGGTCCTGGTTACCTACTAAACAGTCAAAATAATACATTACCGCTCTAACGGTCCATATCGTTACAGATAAATTCCTTCCTCTTCCATTCTTTACACTCCAAACTCTTCCGTCACGTAATACACAAACAGCGATATATGTGTTGCTTCAGATGATGTAGTTGTAGATGTAGTTTTACCAAGATGTTCTCACACTGGGGTCTTCTTCACAGCCACATGCAATCGACCTTTAAGATCAATCGTACATAGAGCAGCACCGCAAAAGGCATCGAAAGAAGCCGGAACAGCGAAATCCTGGGTCGAGCTAATTACTTGGCATGCTGCGTACAGAGTATTTTTTTTTTAGATATGCCTATGATGTTTTTACCTTTGTTAGAATAATTAGACATTTCTACTTGGTAACATTGTCTTGTGGTGCTGCTCTATGATTATTATTGATTATGATGGTCGATTGCATATGGCTGTGAGGAAGGCCCCGATGGGAAAACATCTTAGTGGAACTACAAGTACCAGCCGTATCATCTGGAGCAACGCACATACCGCTATTTGTCTATTACGTGAAGGTGGAGTTTGGAGTTTTAAGTTCAGAAGAGGAAGAATTTTATCTGTGACTATATGGACTGTTAGAGCGGTAAAGTAAAAATTATTTGGACAGCCAACACTTTGTTTGTTTTGTGGTAGCAAGCCCAATTATTAAGCTAAAGCTGGCCATACACTATGCTTGATCAGCTAACAGGTATCTATCTACCAGACTTCTGCATAAACATGCAAGTTCGGATTAGAGGAGCATGCATCTTTATTGCCAAAGGGAGATAGGATAAGCAGCTACCAGACAATTATGACACAGCTTAACTCCTGGAAAATGAAGGATCAGGCATGTTGAAGTCAGAGCACAAGCAGACTGCCTCCATACTAGGGTTGTCACGATACCAGAATTTGGACTTCAATACCGATACTTTGTGTAGTATTGCGATTTTTGATACCAAAACGATACATTGCCAACAGTAATAATTAAAAAAAAAGTTCTTCCATTTTCTGATGGGAGTTGCAAGGTGTGATGAATTTTGAATGTGCCTCACATTAATAGTAATTAACCCCATCATGTTTCTCAGTCATAATTGACAACATTGGGTTAATGTGTAAGGTACATGATGGGGTTAATTACTATTAATGAGGGGCACATGGAGGTTAAATTCATCACACCTCGTTCCTTAATTAATATGTGACAGATAGAAGTTGTTTTTTTTTATAGCGTACACATCATAAATGATGGAAAAAAAATTGTTGTGTAGGTTATTACGACCGCGCCAATACCGAATATGTGTATATTTTATGTATTGAGACTTATTTTAATGTTTATTGTAAAAAATGTGTATGTTTATTTTTTTTATTTAAACATTACTTTATGTTATTACTTTTTTAATTTTTAAATCTCAATGTACTGGCATATATCTATATGCCAGTACATTAGCTTGTGTACGGATAGTACACAAGCAGTTGTTAGGACATACCTAAGTATGCCCTAACAGGAAATATGGTAAGACAGCCCTGGGGTCTTTCAGTGGACCCTGGACTGTCTGCCCATATATGGTATGTCTGTGAATCACGTCACAGGGAAGCGTCACAGGAATTCCCTGTGACGCGATCCAAGGGGCATCCCCCCTTCTCATTTACCCCTTGAATACCGCAGTCAGCTTTGATGGCAGCATTCAGGGGAATAGCGGCGGAGATGAGGTTTCTCTGATCTCCGTCAGAGCGGGGCTGCGGATGTGTAAAACAGCCATTGCCTCGTTCCTGACAACAAGTGCACGCGCGGTCAGCATGAGGTGATGCGGCCGGCGCTGCAGTAGTGAGCACAGGAACTGAAGACAGAATATGGGGGTGTTTTGCAGTGCGCCCACCATGTTCTGTCTTCAGTGTCGCCATTCATTAGTGCAGTGCTGGTCGCATCACTTCATGCTGACCACGCATACAGTTGTCAGGACTCAGGAGCGGGGCAATGGCTGTATTACACAGCCGCAGGCCCGCTCTCATACATTCATGTGTTACAATGCTAAGCTGTGTGGCCGCACAGCTTAGTATCGAAATACATGAAATAACGGTATCGAACCGTTTGAGGGTGCACGGTATTGAAACAGTATCGAAGTTTCGATGCATCGTGCATCCCTATGCCATACACATTAGATTGGATTCCTATTATTATCTAATGTGTTTTATCATCAATTGTGTGTGGCCAGCTTAAGGCGTACCTAACTTATAACAGCTTATTCTGAAAACTCACCTAATATGTGTGTACATGAGGAATAACACTATTTTTGATCATTATTTGACTTGTTTTCTGCATTTTTAAGCAGTTTCCTATCTGCAGACTCTAATTCTCAGTTTTCTCTGAGCTAGTTGGCAGAGCCTAACGGCTAACTTGTCTATACACTGCACACATAGAAGAGGAGAATCCTGCTATCCTATCTCTAACACAGACTGTTAGGGATCTGCCAGGTACTACGTCTAGGTATACTCCTGGGATTAATCAATCCACACCTGAGGCCAGACCTGTTCGACTGACACCATCTCCCACCAACCAGGGTGGCAGGCTTAGGAGTGGGAGAGCCTATCGCGGCCTGGTCAGTCGGAGTTAGCTCCGCCCCCTGTCCTTTATTACCTGCCTTGTTCTCCTCCTCAGTGCTTGTAATTCTTCTGGATTCCTGGCCCCACTGCTGCTTGCTCCAGCCTGCTTCTGCCGTGCTTCTGCCTGGCTGCAGTTCCGCTTAACCTGCTTTGCTTTGCCTCCGGCTTGCTTCCTCCTCCGTGCTCACTTGGGTATACTCCACTTCATCCTGGTCCGGACTACTCATTCACCGCTCCGTTTCCTCGCGGCGTTCCGTGGGCTACTGCCCCTTCCCTTGCGTGTTCCCCGTTTGTTCTCCCGTGCACTTAGACAGCGTAGGGACCGCCGCCCAGTTGTACCCCGTCGCCTAGGGCGGGTCGTTGCAAGTAGGCAGGGACAGGGCGGTGGGTAGATTAGGGCTCACTTTCCCTTCACCTCCTTCCTGCCATTACCTAGGCTTGTAATTAATCCAGAAGAATTACAAGCACTGAGGAGGAGAACAAGGCAGGTAATAAAGGACAGGGGGCGGAGCTAACTCCGACTGACCAGGCCGCGATAGGCTCTCCCACTCCTAAGCCTGCCACCCTGGTTGGTGGGAGATGGTGTCAGTCGAACAGGTCTGGCCTCAGGTGTGGATTGATTAATCCCAGGAGTATACCTAGACGTAGTACCTGGCAGATCCCTAACACAGACACACACATATATACATATGTACATACATACATACATACATATCAAAGCTACAGCAGCATAGAGGACATTATACAACAGTAACGAGCAGTGTAGCTGAGAATCCAGCACTGGGGTGACATAAAATATCTTTCTCACTTTGCTCCTGCTCTACATCCGTGATCCATAGACTTGTATGAGCAGTGTGTCTGTGTCTCCTCTCTCTGCTCCTGCTCCTACCTCTCTATGGCCAGTGCCTGTGTGTGTCTGTCTCTCTCACTCTCCCTCTCTCTCACTCTGCTCCCTCCTCCTGCTCCCCCTCCCCTCTCCATAGACTTCTATGTGCAGCAGTGTCTGTGTTTCTCTCTCTCACTCTGCTCCCTCCTCCTGCTCCCCCTCCCCTCTCCATAGACTTCTATGTGCAGCAGTGTCTGTGTTTCTCTCTCACACTCTGCTCCCTACTCCTGCTTCCCCTCCCCTATTCATAGACTTCTACAGGCAGACAGTGAGGAGACACCCCCCCCCCCAGTCCGTCTCCTCTGCTCTGTAATTATAAAGGGATTTTGCTTGACAATAGGGGTGGAAAACTGATTACAAGAATGGAAACACCTAGTGGCAGTAACTTCATATAGAATTTGCATTGATAAAACAACAATATTTTAACAGCATGTAAATTACAAAGTTGATAGATACCAGGTATATTATTGGATTAGCATAAATTGTTTGAAAAGTTAGTGTCCATTTAAGTCCACCATTACAATACACCTGACAATCTAATATTATTTGTATAAGCGACACTCTTATATAAGCGGTACGAAAGTTATATGTACAAAATTAATAGTATAACAGTATAATAATTTTATAAATACTTTCTTTTACTTTTGTGGTTCTGATTTTGAGCCATATGTAATTTTATTTTTACACGTACAGAGAAAGTAAAAATTCTGCTAGTTCCCTTTTGAATTTATATGTGGTTTATCTGCAGTTTTAAGACTTTCTTACATGTCAGACAAAGCTTGGGTAAACGCACCAATTTTGGTGGGATCGCTGGGTGATCTAGTGTATATGGTGGCCACCCGACTCTCGCCTGATGGCAAATCAACTTGCTCAATCCATCGTTCCCACGGCAGATAAAAGGTTCTGGCAGCGGCTTTATCTCATCTCCCAATTAAAACAAACATGTATGCTCTGCATTAAGCTGGCCAAACATTTAAAATAGCTTTCAGCTATCTCTTCTGATTTAAACATAAGTGTGTATGTTAAGTTTAATGGGGACAGTGGAATAAGCCACTGCCAGACCCCTCTGGCAGCAGATTCTCTCTCCCACGGGAAGACATGTCTGAATCATTGACACCTGCCATCATAGGACAGTGGGGAAATCTACATACATATTGGATCGTCAGCTGATCTTGCTGACGGGTTCGGCTTACTTTTATCTAATTTTATATGACCAACTTTAAAGGCTATGTACACCTTTGCAAGTGAATTTTTAATAGATTTTTTAAATAAAAAGGTGTATCAGTTTATTTGGTCTATCTTTACAAATACTTTTTATTAAAAATTATTTTTACTTTTTTAGCTACAGCTGCTCTGTATTCTGTATACAGAACAGCTGTGTTCTAGCTCTATTCACTGAATCTGTCATGTCCGCGGGTCCTGTTTGTCTCATAACTTAGATGTAACAGATTACTGGTGGAACCTGCGTGTCAGAGACAAACAGGACCCGCGGACCTGACAGATTCAGTGAATAGAGCTAGAATACAGCTGTTCTGTATAGAGAATACAGAGCAGCTTTATCTAAAAAAGTTAAAATAATTTTTAATAAAAACTATTTGTAAAGTTGCACCAAACAAACTCATACAAACCCTGAACGAAAAGGGGATCGTTTAGGGTTTGTTTAAAATGTTTCCATACCTTGGGGAAGCAGAGCTCAGTGATGTATCCCATCTCATATTATGAGAATGTGCAGGGGCTGATAGAAAGCGGCAATAAAGAAGGGCACTTTCCTTTTGTACTGCACTCTCTACATCTTTTTCAGTGACAGGCTGAGAGTTCAAAACTGGTGATGTAACCGGGAATACAGCCGCAGACTGGACATTCCTTTTTCTTGACATTTTTGGAGGTGCATCAGACATTTTATGAATATGAGGTGAATCAATACCTGCAAAAACAAATTTCCTCACTGTCAACTTCCTTCACATTACATCACATACACCTACAAAGCCACACCAATGCATAGTAGTACACAATAGAAATGCAAATATACAAAACACATGAAAAAAAATACTGATAGAATTAATATGCATATAAATTAAAATTACCTACATCAGCCAAGTTAAAAGAAAACCTCCCCAGTTTGAAAACAAAAAAACGTAGTATTATAATTGCCTTTGAAGTGATGCTCTTGCAGCTTGCCTTCGTCAGTCTCGGAGATTAAGATCATGGTTTGGAATGTGATGTGGGTCTCCCAGAAATAAAATGCTCACAGGATGTTCTTGCTAGGACCCCAAAGATTAGCTGATATCGCCAGGGGAGCCACTGAACAGAAGTGCTCACACAGCATTACAGCAGATCATAGAGAAAGATGCATCTTTCTGAAGAGCATGTAGTGCGGTAATTGATGGCACCCCGTATCTTTGTCCTGTACTGATCATTGAGATCAGGGCAGGATCAGAAAAATACAGTTGGCTTCTTACATGTAACTTTCTGTGTATCAGGAAAATGATTAATGTGGGAATGAAGAGCAGGGGAGTGATTACTTTGGTTAGTAGTCATGGGGACACCGTAGCAGATACTCATGTGGGGGCTCTGTGGCTGGCACTGACGGGGCAAAAGGTCTGGGCACCAAAATAAATTTTCATGCTCCTGGACAGGAAAGACACAAGAAAGACTCTTGGCTCCAGCTAATAAAGAAAGGGCACTCTCTTTACTCAGGATGTACAAAACTAGCATACAGAAATGGTCTGTTTGAACCAGTTAATGTAAGAAAAGATAGTATATATGTATATAGTATGTCGTTGTATGATCAATTTTTTTGAGGACTACAATAGTGAATAACAAAAATAATTTATCAGGATGTTGTATCAAGATTTACATATTTCAGTACTCCAGTCACAATCTTGTTCTACAATTTACTTGCCACAAAGAGTCTGAATGAACTACTATTGGCACATATATTGTTTTTTTATGTTTTTTTTTTTTTTTAATTAATAGATAGCAAAATACAGTGATATACACAACACATGCTTTCAGTGAAATATACATTGTTTTCCATATTTATATGAACGAGGGTTGCATCAAGCATTCTAAACAGTACATAAAGCATAGTGAATTGGCTACAATATGTAATTAAAAGTTAAAACATAAACTAAAGACCACATAAAAAATAGAAAACTTGTACTATAACACACCTAAGCACAGGGTGGGATGGATATTTAGATTCCTTATGTACATATAGTTTGTCCCCAGTGCTTTCAAGACTCCCCAACTACTACTGGCATCTTAAAAGTTAATATCTGACCATCAAACTATTTCGTATTAAGGTGTTAGTCAATTCTTGTAGCTCTACTGAGTAAAGCCATGCACATATAAGAAAAATCGGCCAGCCCTGCCTGCGGATATCGACGAGATCAGTTGATGATCTCATGTGTATGGAAGCCTGCTAACTGTCCCCTGATGGCAGATGTTGCTGAAAAGATGGATCGGGCATTTTGGATTTCAACATGCCCGTATCTTTTTTGCCTCAGGAGATAAGCCTCTGCTAGAGTGGTCTTGCAGTGGCTTACTCCCCTCTCCCCAGTGAAATAAACATGTGTGCTGCATGATTATGGGGGAGTCAGGTGAAAAAGCTGGTGGCTGATGACTATTGGGTATGTATGGCCAGCTTTAGAAGTAAGGCTCTACATATGGTAAATAGGTAGGAGGTCCCCTGTGCAGGGTAAATTATATCAATTTATTTTACACATATTTCCATCAAGAGTTGTTACAAGGAACTTACCTGAAGCTAAGCGATAATGCTCCATCCAGTCATCTACAATATTTCTGATTTTTCTATGAAGCTTCCTGAGCTCAACAGCTGCATTGAAGTCATTTGAAGGGCTAATATGATCCTCAGCAATTACAAGCGTCTTTGCCAGCTCTGACAAAATTGTCTAATTCAGAGAAGGAATAAATATTTGGTTAGAAATCATTGACCTCCTAAATTCACATTTCCTTATAAATTATCTATTATGTAGAAATTACAAATCGAATGGACTTGAGTATACCAGGGCACTGAGCCAATAAATAGGCATAAATTAGGTATTTACAGACTCATGTAGTAAAAGTACAGGGATTTCACCAACCCATACAATGTAGATATGTATAAAGTAATATATGTAATACATTATAATGTATTCTTGACAGAGGAAATATCAAATAAACATATTGTAAATAGTTGTTTTGAATACATAGGCTGCTTTTAGCCTACAAAAATAGACTGTATCTTGGTCTGATTCAAATTCTGTGCATTTATAATATACAGTACACTGCACAAATGAGTACCTGCCTGAAACCTAATTCATTCAGCAATTTCTCTGTACAAATAACACATACATGAGGTTACTATTTGATGCAATGTTCCAGCATTTGGTTCATTATTTGTCAATACTAAACAAAAAAATACGATTTTCTTAGCAAAATAATAAAAGGCCATATTTCAAAAAATAGTACACCTGTCCGAAAGTTACAAAATACAACTTAAAGAGTACCTATACTTAATAGAACAAGTGAAAATAAGAACCTTTGCACTATATCTTATTATAGAAAATTATATCAGACTTCTTTCCTCCCCCCTCTGCCTCCTTAAATACACATAGACACTGCTGCAGATTTTAGTAAGTATTTTATCTCACCCCAGTGCTTGATTCCCAGGTACACTGCTCATTATTGCTGTATAATGTCTTCCATACTGCTGCCACCTTTATATGTGTGATAGAGATAAGAGAACAGGATTCTCCTCTTCTCTCTAGCTGCTATGAGGTCTCCCATACACAGTACTGTCTCCTCCCCCTGAGCTCAGGGAAAACTGACAATTAGAAATAGAGCCTACAAAAGGGGAAAACTGGTGATAAATGCAGGAAACAAGTCATATAATAATCAGGAAAAGTGTTATTCCTCATGACTGCTTTTCCTGAAAAGTCACCTGAAAGTCCCCTTCAAGTATTAAGGAGGTCATCCTTCGAAGTGGAACATGATAGAAATAACAATATGTAGTGAACTTGTACAGTCTATACCGAGGAGGGTCAGTGCATGACCCTTAAAGATATAAATTACATATCTTTCTATGTTGTTAGTAAGTATCTGCTTAATAAATTAACATTTTGTCATCCTTCTATGAATTGTATTGGTGAGCATTTAGAAATAAAAATATATATTTTTGTAGTAACAAAAGAAAGAAAGGATCCAGCGATGCGTGGTATAAGTGGGGAAACTCGGTTTCCACTTTATTGAAGTGTAAGCAAACAAAGCTTTAAAGAACACCAGGAGGGAGGACAAGGTGGTAAGGATGGCAAATAGATGAAAGCCTACCTACGCGTTTCAAGCACTGTCTGTGCTCTTAATCATGGCTAAGTCGAGTGAGCTGCTGCAAGCCGTGAAGGTAAATATATCCTGAGAATTTGGGAGGATATATTTTTGTACTCTGTGCGGTGTACTGTATTTGACTGACTCTATGTAATCGTAGTAGATACAGCATACCTCCCAACTTTCAAGTATCGCAAAGAGGGACAAATCATTTTAAGCCACACCTCTAACCCTGCCCATTCCATGCCCATACTCACTCGGTCCAGCCCACACAGTATCATGCTCCCATAGTGCCTCCCCTCAGTATAATGCCCCATAGAACACCTTCAGAAACAGTATAATGCCCCTATAGCTTCCACCAGATAGTATATTGACCTATAGTGCCTCCCACACAGTATAATGACAAATAAATATCCCACACAGTATAATGCCTCTATAGCTGCCCCCATACAGTATAATGCCCCCATAGATGCACCCATACAGTATAAAGCCAACACCGATGCCCCCATACAGTACCATGCCTCAATAGCTGCCCCCATACAGTATAATGCCCACACAGATTCCCCATACAGTATAATGTCCACACAGATGCCCCCATACAGTATAATGCCCCCACAGCTGTCCCACACAGTGTAATACCCACAGATGCCCCCATACAGTATAATGCCCACACAGATGCCCCCATAGAGTATAATGCCCACACAGATGCCCCATACAGTATAATGCCCCCATAGATGCCCCATACAGTATAATGCCCCCATACATTATAATGCCCCCATAGCTGCCCCATACAGTATAATGCCACCTTAGCTGCCACCATACAGTATAATGCCCACTTAGCTTCCCCATACAGTAGAATGCCCCTTTAGCTGCCCCTAGTGTCAGTGCCGACATATAAAGTGCCACTGTGCCCATGTAGATCGTGCCACACACAGTGCCCATGTAGATAGCATCAGTGTCCCCTATAGATAATGCCACAGTGCTCATGTAGATAGTGTCACACCCCCCTTGAAGATAGCACCACGCCCTGTAGATAGAGCTACCTCCCACCCATAGATAGCACCATTGGGGCTCCCTCTAGGAGCGAATCCCTAGCCAGAGCATCGGCCACTCTGTGCCCAGGGATTCCGCTCCAGGATGAGCTTCTGACGTCACTGTCTATATTTGGACAGTGACGTCAGGGGATCTGTCTACGAGCAGAATTCCCAGCCAGAGCCGGGGATTCTGCTTCTGGACAGTGATTCCACTATAGGGACAGTGACATCAAGGGCTTCCCCGGGCACAGTGCTTAAAGTAGCAATGTGCTCAGGGAGTCCTCGGCGAGTGGAGGAGCTCCCTCTTCTCCAGTGCTCTGTACTAATACTGAAGAAGGGCGCTAACGGTTCCTTGCTTCAGCATTGGATTCAATACTATCCGCGTCCTGAGGAAAGCAGATACAGTTGACACCGGGATATTCCACCGGCCACCCCGGACAGCGGGACACCACCAGGAATCCGGGACTGTCTTCTGAATCTGGGATGGTTGGGAGGTATGGATACAGTGCCTAGATAAATAGAACATTCCGGTAATTAAAACTTTCATTCTATTCAATTATAGAAAAAAAAATCCAGGCACATAGGAGATACAGGAAGGAGGGAAAATTTGATGAAAAGAATTATATGAATCTATTAATTTCACTACCAGTTCTGATATATATATATATATATATATACATACAGGGTGATTCAACATTTATTAACATGAAAAGACACACTATCTATCTAAGTTTTAGCTATACACTACAAATGTTCAAAGTGATTTACAATGGTGACACGGCAGATGTCTATGCTGTAGTCCCATACTATCCAAATGGAAATGTGGAGGTGTAGCATCCGGCTGATAGACTACTTTTGGCAGATCTTCCTCTATCTGTGGCATAAGCCATTCCTCTATGATGTCCAGGTAGGAGTGACCAGTGACTTTACTTTTGCTCCATCCTTTTTGAATCACCCTGTATATATATATATATATATATATATATATATATATATATATATATATATATTTATTTATATACAGGGTGATTCAATATACTAACGTTATAAAACAAATCACATATACTTTATCTTGAAACGTCCATAGAGAACCCACATTTGTACTCGAATTCCAGAACTAAGTTAAAAGTTAAGTCGATTGGCTCATATAAAAGTCTTATTTCATGATTGTAATTCAAACGTAAAAAGTAATGGATTATGTAACTAGTTGTATATAGGTAGAAGCATAACGCTCCTGGGCCCCAATGTGAAATCTGCAACAGGGACCCCACCTACCATGTGCCATTTATAATACTGGTGTCTTTTTATATGGCAAAGGGGCCTTTGCATCCCCTATAGTTATGCCCCTGTATATAGGAGATTCAATTTAGTTAAATGTATATCATAGCTCCTCTTTATGTTTCATTGGTATTTCAGTAATGTTTGATTAGGGTTTAGGTTAGGGTTATAACATTATCTTGCAAAAAATTGAGAAGTTGATCACATTGCTCAAAGGCGTTGGCCAACGAAACACTTGTAATTGTATGATTGCTCGGGGTCCTTCCTCTGTATTCGGCTATCTCTGTCAGTTCCATAGACAGTGAATAGAGAAATGGTGTGCACGCCTCTCTATTCAAACATCCTGTGGATAGGTGATAAATGTTTTTCATGGGCCAACCCCTATAAACTAAAATATATTTGATGTTAAGACAGTATGGTTGCGCAGACATACACTATTTAGCCATAGCATTTGAACCATTTGCCTAATATTTTGTAGGCCCTTCCTCTTGCTGCCAAAACAGCTCTGACCTTTCAGGGCATGTACTCCACAAGACCTCTAAAGGTGTCCTGTGGTATCTGGCACCAATACGCCGTGGTGGGATTACAATTTTTAACAATTCCCTGTTTTGCGGACAAAGACATCAGGAGGGGGGGGGGGGGTCGCGGTGTATCGCGCCATGGAAAATGATTCTAATAATCCAAAAAAACAATAACAATATTCCAAATACACCTTGTACTAAATAAATTCCCTGTCCAGAATGTTTAACTGGATTTCCACACTATGTGTATAATTACATAAGTATACGCACCTACCTACATTCATTATATTAAACTCACCCATTACGTATAGACCTGTATGCGCACATTCAATATCCTAAGCGTGCTCAGCCCATTTAGTTAGGCTGTGAATTGTGAGAAGGGTGGAGGACAGTGCAGCATGCGCAGTAAGTCACAACAAATCGCCCATCTAATGCACAGATACAGTGCCAGAACCAAGCTCAGTACATACATACTGTCACGGTATGTGGACCCTCTAGGCTAAACCGCCATAGCGGGGAGGCAGCTGGCCAAACCACAGAGCACCCCAGCAATACAAAGTCCCGCACAATGGTACCTGAATAGTCCAGACAGTGCCCGAGGCTTTGGCACGGATGGAGGTGGGTGCAGCAGGTATGCCAGACATGGTAGATGACAGCAGGTGCAGCACTTTGCGCCAGACATGGCGGATCACACTGGACGAGGAAGATGGCACTGGACATGTACCACCAATTTGTACACATGCAGCACTAATGGACTAAAAGGTCAAGAAAGCTTTTAATTCGGAAAAATAACAATAAATTGGAGACTAGCACCTTCAGGAAACCAACTGCGGGTAATACTCTTTTACTAACACAAAGCCATCACCCAAAGTCCCTTATACGAGGTATCCCGGTAGGTCAGTTCCTACGCCTTCGCAGAAACTGTTCTGACTTTGACCAATTTAAAAAGGAAGCTCAAGACCTTGCACTTAGGTTCAAACAAAGGGGATACTCTGGAAAAAGTATAAAAAGAGCGTAAAATAGGGCCTTACATACCAACAGAAGGGATCTTTTGTATGATCAAAGTAAAAGACGAAAACATTTCCAAGAAACTACAAATAAAATGAATGCACCCCTAAAAATGGAAAGCAAAGTCAGATTTATCGCCAGATATGGCCAACATTGGGGAAAAATGAGAGAAATCCTGCAAAAGAATTGGTCACACCTAACTCTCAGTGATGAAATACAGAATATGGTGGGTAATTGTCCCAGTATGACTGCTAGAAGAGCACCCAATTTGCGTGATCTCCTTGTCAGATCAGAGTTCAGAAGATCAGATGTTCCAGTGTGGCCAACTCATCCCTTTAAGGGCATGTTCAAGTGTGGCCCATGCTCTCAATGCAAATGTGTAAAAAAAAAAAAAAAATCGAATGTATTCTTAGACTCTTGTGGTCAAAAAGAATTTAATTTTTGTAGTTTTCTCAACTGTCGTTCCTCGATGGTCGTGTATCTTATATACTGTCCCTGTAAAAAAATTTAAGTAGGGAAAACAATAAGGGAGGTTGAGTTGAGAATTTCTGAACATATAAGAGATATAAAGAAGGGAGAGGAAAAGAGCCCCCTAGCCATGCAGTTCAAAGAATATCATAAGCAATCGCCAGAAGGACTGTCATTTATGGCCATCTACCAACTCCCCAGAGGATATAGGGGCGGCAACCATGATTGGTTGCTGCTGCAGAAGGAGAGCATGTGTATTTACACCTTGAAAACTATTAGTCCCCTGGGCTTAAACAGCGAACTCAAATTACATGTGTTTCTTTGATGCAGCATGGGTCCCGGGACTCCGTTCACACAATCGTGTTATTGTGTGGCCGGACTCCCGGGACCCAGCCTGCATCCTCTCCTACTATTTATTTAATTTTCTTTTTCTTCTTCTTTTTTCCTTTCTCTTTTTATTACGTGTTTATTTTCAAGATATCCACTTAACGATGATTTGCGAATGAGTATGAACACGAAAATGAATCTGTATACCTATCTAATATTATATTATGTATTTAGGATTTAATTGAATTAAATGACGGCAACCGTGATCTTTGATTGGCTGCCTGTTATGGCAGGAAGGAGGTGAAGGGAACAAGTGAGCCCTAATCTACCCACCGCCCTGTCCCTGCCTACTTGCAACGACCCGCCCTAGGCGACGGGGTACAACTTGGCGGCGGTCCCTACGCTGACTAAGTGCAAGGGGATACAAACAGGGAACAAGCAAGGGAAGGGGCAGTAGCCCACGGAACACCTTGAGGAAACGGAGTGGTGAACGAGCCAGTCAGGATCAGGATGTAGTGGAGTATACAAACGCAGAGCACGGAGCAGGAAGCAAGCCAGGGGCAGAGCGAAGCAGGATAAGCGGGAACTGAAGCAAGGCAGAAGCACGGCAGAAGCAGGCTGGAGCAAGGCAGCAGAGGGGCCAGGAATCCAAGAAGAATCACAAGCAATGAGGAAGAGAAAACGGCAGGTATAAATGGACAGGGGGCGGAGCTAACTCCGACTGACCAGGCCGCGATAGGCTCTCCCACTCCTGAGCCTGCCACCCTGATTGGTGGGAGCCGGTGTCAGTCTAAGAGGTCTGGCCTCAGGTGTCGACTGATTAATCCTGGGAGTATCCACAGACGTAGTGCCTGGCAGATCCTTTACAGTACTCCCCCTTTTATGAGGGGCCACCGGACCCTTACTAAGAGGACCCGGTTTAGTGGGGAAGAGAAGGTGGAACCTCCTGACCAATACCCCAGCGTGAACATCTCGAGCAGGTACCCAAGTCCTCTCCTCCGGCCCGTATCCTCTCCAATGGACCAGGTACTGGAGGGAGCCCTGGATCATCCTACTGTCCACAATCTTGGCCACCTCGAATTCCACCCCCTCAGGGGTGAGAACGGGAACAGGAGGTTTCCTCGAGGGGGACCAGGACGGGGAGCAGCGTTTAAGGAGGGAGGCATGAAAGACGTCGTGTATGCGAAAGGATGGGGGAAGCTCCAGACGGAAGGATACAGGGTTGAGGACTTCAATGACCTTATAAGACCCAATAAATCGGGGAGCAAACTTCCTGGACGGGACCTTAAGGCGCAAGTTCCTAGACGACAACCACACCAGATCCCCGACGACAAACCGGGGGTTAGCAGAACATCTTCTATCAGCCTGAATCTTTTGTACGCTCTGGGACGCCTCTAGGTTCTTCTGAACCTGGGCCCAGACTGTGCACAGTTCCCGATGAACGTCCTCTACCTCGGGATTATTGGAACAACCAGGAGAAAGGGAGTAGAACCTTGGATTAAACCCAAAATTACAGAAAAACGGGGAGACCCCTGACGAGTTACTGACCCGATTATTCAGGGAAAATTCGGCGAGGGGAAGGAATGAGACCCAATCAAATTGACAGTCAGAGATGTAACACCTTAAATATTGTTCCAGGGATTGATTAGTCCTTTCCGTTTGGCCATTAGTTTCGGGATGGAAGGCGGAGGAGAAGGACAGATCAATCTCCAACTTTTTACAAAAAGCTCTCCAAAATAAGGAAACAAATTGTACCCCTATGTCAGAAACGATATTGACTGGGGCCCCATGGAGACGCAGAATGTGTTTAACAAACAAAGAAGCTAACGTCTTGGCGTTAGGTCGTTTCTTAAGGGGCACAAAGTGGCACATCTTGCTGAAGCGGTCTACTACCACCCACACCACCGACTTGCCCTGAGATGGAGGCAAATCGGTGATAAAATCCATGGAGATATGGGTCCAAGGTCTCTGGGGAATGGGCAAAGAACGTAGTAAGCCCGCAGGTCGGGACCTAGGGGTCTTGGACCTAGCACAAACCTCACAAGCGGCGACGTAAGCCCTAACGTCTTTAGGCAACCCAGGCCACCAATAGTTTCTGGTAATGAGGTGTTTGGTACCCAAGATGCCAGGATGACCAGATAGTGCGGAGTCATGGTTTTCCCTGAGTACCCTTAGCCGGTATTGCAGGGGGACAAACAGCTTGTCCCTAGGGAGGTTCCTGGGAGCTGAACCTTGATCAGCCGCAATGTCAGAGGCTAAATCAGAATCAGTGGCAGAAACGATTATACCAGGGGGTAAAATACAAGCAGGATCCTTCTCAGAAGGAGGATTGGCCATGAAACTACGTGACAGTGCATCAGCCTTAATATTTTTGGACCCAGCCCTATAGGTAACCAAGAAGTTAAATCTGGTAAAGAATAGCGCCCATCGAGCTTGTCTAGGATTAAGCCTCCGGGCAGATTCTAGAAAAACCAGATTCTTGTGGTCAGTAAGGACCGTTACCTGGTGTCTGGCCCCCTCCAGGAAGTGACACCACTCTTCAAAAGCCCATTTAATGGCTAAAAGTTCGCGGTTGCCAATATCATAGTTACTCTCCGTGGGCGAAAACTTCCTAGAGAAGTAAGCACAGGGGCGGAGATGGGTGAGGGAGCTGGTACCCTGGGACAAGATGGCCCCCACTCCCACCTCGGACGCGTCAACCTCCACAATAAATGGCTCCCTTTGGTTGGGCTGAACCAGCACGGGGGCCGAGATAAAGCACTTCTTGAGGGTCTCAAAAGCCTGGACGGCCTCAGGAGGCCAGTGGAGGACATCAGCACCCTTGCGAGTGAGGTCCGTAAGAGGCTTAGCGACGACCGAGAAGTTGGCAATAAATCTCCTGTAATAGTTAGCGAACCCCAAAAAACACTGTAGCGCCTTCAGGGAGGCAGGTTGGACCCATTCCGCCACAGCCTGAACCTTGGCAGGGTCCATGCGGAATTCATGAGGAGTGAGGATTTGACCCAAAAATGGTATCTCCTGTACCCCAAACACACATTTTTCGGTTTTCGCAATCAGATTATTTTCCCAGAGGACCTGGAGGACCTTCCTGACATGCTCCACGTGGGAGGACCAGTCCTTGGAAAACACCAGTATGTCATCAAGGTACACTACAAGAAAATTTCCCAGGTAATCTCTCAGAATTTCATTAATAAAATTCTGGAAGACGGCAGGGGCATTACACAACCAAAAGGGCATGACCAGGTATTCGAAATGACCTTCGGGCGTGTTGAACGCAGTCTTCCACTCATCCCCCTCTTTGATGCGGATAAGGTTATATGCCCCCCGTAGATCGAACTTAGAGAACCATTGGGCCCCCTGAACCTGATTAAAAAGATCCGGAATCAAAGGAAGGGGATACTGGTTCCTTACTGTGACCTTATTCAAGTTCCGATAGTCAATGCACGGCCTAAGACCACCATCCTTCTTCCCCACGAAGAAGAAGCCAGCACCTACAGGAGAAGTCGAGGGGCGAATGAAACCCTTGGCCAGGCATTCTTGGATATACTCCCTCATAGCTTCACGTTCAGGACATTAAATATTAAATATCCTACCCTTTGGAAGCTTAGCACCAGGTACCAAATCGATGGCGCAATCGTAATCTCTATGAGGGGGCAACACCTCGGAGGCCTCCTTAGAAAACACATCAGCGAAGTCCTGAACAAACTCAGGTAGCGTGTTTACCTCCTCACGGGGAGAAATAGAGTTAACCGAAAGACATGACGTCAGGCATTCACTACCCCATTTGGTGAGATCCCCAGTATTCCAATCAAACGTGGGATTATGCAGCTGCAACCAGGGAAGACCTAATACCAGATCGGACGATAATCCCTGCATCACCAGTACAGAGCACTGCTCCAAATGCATGGAGCCAACAAGGAGTTCAAAAACAGGAGTATGCTGAGTAAAATAACCATTAGCAAGAGGAGTGGAGTCGATACCCACTACCGGGACAGGATAAGGCAAATCAATAAAAGGCATTTTTAGAGACATAGCAAATTCCACAGACATGATATTAGCAGATGAGCCAGAATCCACGAAGGCACTGCCAGTGGCAGACCGGCCAGCAAACGAGACCTGAAAGGGAAGCAAAATTTTATTGCGTTTCATATTAACGGGAAATACCTGTGCGCCCAAGTGACCTCCCCAATGATCACTTAGGCGCGGAAGTTTTCCGGCTGCTTATTCTTGCGCCTGGGACAGGTGTTCAGTAGATGCTTGTCATCCCCACAATAGAAGCAGAGACCATTCTTCCTGCGGAACTCTCTACGTTGTCGAGGGGACATGGCGGCCCCGAGTTGCATAGGTACCTCCGAGTCTTCCGTGGAAGAGCGAGGAGACGGGTCCACGGGGGGAATCGCAGGGAAGTCAGAGGGGAAAACATTGAAACGTTCAAGCTGACGTTCCCTGAGACGTCGGTCAAGTCGTACTGCTAGGGCCATAACCTGGTCTAGGGAGTCAGAAGAGGGGTAGCTAACAAGCAGATCCTTCAGGGCGTCAGATAATCCTAACCTAAACTGGCACCTTAGGGCCGGGTCGTTCCACCGAGAAGCTACGCACAACTTTCTAAAATCAGAACAGTATTCCTCAACAGGTCTCCTACCCTGACGTAAGGTCACCAGCTGACTCTCGGCTAAGGCAGTCCTGTCAGTCTCGTCGTAAATGAGTCCGAGGGCAGAGAAAAAACGATCAACGGAGGAAAGTTCAGGGGCGTCAGGAGCCAAGGAAAAGGCCCACTCTTGGGGCCCTTCCTGGAGTCGGGATATAATGATACCCACCCGCTGGTTCTCGGAACCTGAGGAGTGAGGTTTTAGACGGAAGTAAAGTCTGCAACTCTCCCGGAAGGAGAGAAAGGTCTTACGGTCCCCTGAGAACCGGTCAGGTAACTTGAGGTCGGGTTCTAGAGGCGAGGTGAGGGGTACTACTATGGCAGCGTCAGACTGGTTTACACTATGAGCCAGGGCCTGGACCTGTAGGGAGAGGCCCTGCACCTGCTGGGTCAGGGTCTCAAGGGGGTCCATGATAGCGTCAGCGTAGGAGAAATGGTAGACTAGGTATGGGCTTGTGATTATGTTATGGCAGGAAGGAGGTGAAGGGAACAAGTGAGCCCTAATCTACCCACCGCCCTGTCCCTGCCTACTTGCAACGATCCGCCCTAGGTGACGGGGTACAACTTGGCGGCGGTCCGTACGCTGACTAAGTGCAAGGGGATACAAACAGGGAACAAGCAAGGGAAGGGGCAGTAGCCCACGGAACACCTTGAGGAAACGGAGTGGTGAACGAGCCAGTCAGGATCAGGATGTAGTGGAGTATACAAACGCAGAGCACGGAGCAGGAAGCAAGCCAGGGGCAGAGCGAAGCAGGATAAGCGGGAACTGAAGCAAGGCAGAAGCACGGCAGAAGCAGGCTGGAGCAAGGCAGCAGAGGGGCCAGGAATCCAAGAAGAATCACAAGCAATGAGGAAGAGAAAACGGCAGGTATAAATGGACAGGGGGCGGAGCTAACTCCGACTGACAAGGCCGCGATAGGCTCTCCCACTCCTGAGCCTGCCACCCTGATTGGTGGGAGCCGGTGTCAGTCTAAGAGGTCTGGCCTCAGGTGTCGACTGATTAATCCTGGGAGTATCCACAGACGTAGTGCCTGGCAGATCCTTTACACTGCCAGTCTATTTAAATAGGTGATCAATGATGGAGTTGTTACGCTCTGAGGAAGTCACGTGGTGACGAAACGCGTCAGCGTATGCCCTCCTTCTGTGACATCACATGCTGAGCAGCATGTGGACTTACTTGTGGACTCACCTGTGGACTCACTTGTGGAACTGCCTATAACATCTTACAACGTGTATCTGCTTGAGAACGTGCAATCCCTGTGCCGACGGGAGCTTGGCGATTAGAGAACCTGATGATCGGGGAGAAGGGGCTTACACGTATACAGCCAGTTTTATCCTGCTTGCCTCCAAATCTACACGATACCCGGTCCATAAAGGAACTCTCTTTATTGGAAAAGCCAACTGCCTATCTTCCAAAACCACTATTGCCTTCTGGGCTTCTTTGTGGTTCCGGCTCTACTAGCTATAAGTACGGACTTTGGAAAATATACTAGTCTGTAACCAAAGAAATTGACAGCACACCTGGTTGCTAATAACAACATGTCGACCCACTTTCTGGAAGCCACAATCATTGGCCATAAGTACACAAACTAACTTGTGCTGTTGAACAAAATTTGTTGGCTATAACCTGTATGCCTTCCATGCAAACACCTGCATCCTTCATCTCTCTCTTCCTATGGTGGGATTCATATGCAATATATTGTCTGCATTCTCTTATTGCACCCATATAGCTAGATCCACAATCTATACGCATGAATATACTTATGTGGTGTACGAACTAGCTACACCCATTTTCTGTGTCCACAGCTGATAGTTACAATATATCAACTAACAAAACGCATGGTCTGCACACTGCCCTTCACTGAACGGATTTATTATCAGCTTATTATATCTCTAACTTTTTTTGAATTTGATGTATACCTCTGAATTACCATTGAGGAACTACATGAGCTATTACTGGTAACCCGGCCGGGCTTGCGATGTCTATTCTTGTTTGTTTCTTGTATGTATTGTTATTTTGTGTTCAATTGTCTACACTGACATAAGGTCGCTCTTTGTGCTACTCTCGGTTTTTTTAATTTATTGATAATAAATGTTGATATTTTTTATATATTGCGGAGCCGAGTGGCCATTTTTCAGTGGTCCTTTTTTCATATCCACTTACCTGCCTCTCCCCACTCCCCTTCCCCCCTCCCTGCATTATAATAGATTTTATTCACTGGTTTGCACCGTACGACTTGTAGTGAGCTCTAGCATTCGATATGATCTAATCATATGTATACATTCTCAGTACACATATACGGTAACAGAACAAGGCTCAGTACATATATACAGCATCAGAACCAATCTCAGTACAGAAATACAGCACCAGAATTAAATTTAGTACATATATACAACACCAGAACCAAGCTCAGTATATATATATATATAGCACCAGAACAAAGCTTAGTAAATAAATACACCAGAACCAAGCTCAGTACATAAATACAACACCAGAACCAAAATCAGTATATAAATACAGCACCAGAACAAAGCTCAGTACATGTATATTTGTTTGAGCTTGGTTGTTATGATGTACAGTATATATTTACTGAGCTTTGTTTTGGTGCAGTATTTATGTACTGAGCTTTGTTCTGGTGCAGTATATATGTACAGCACCAGAACAAAGCTCAGTACCTATATACAGCACAAGCACAAATACAGCTCAGTACAGAGATCATTTGCAAATTCATTTTAACCCCTGCCATATAAGTTTGTATGGCATAAAACAACAGCTCCTAGTATAGCCTGAACAATGGTAAAGATATGCAGGAAGTTGCTGTTTCATAAAAAAAGAACGATACACCCATCATCTCGCTGCAGATCATACAGTGACTACAGTACTGTTTAGTCACAGGGAGAATAAATATTTACATCTAGTGACTCACAGGTGACGTCTTCTCAGATTGGAGTCGTTCTTTTTCTCTTTCCTTTTTAATCCAGTCCAGACCCATATGATGACTTCTCCTGGCCACGACCCATTTATGCAATTTGCCGCTCAGATGTCTTCGAAAGCTCACTTTTACAACATTTCCACACCTATAAACAAAAGATAAAGTTCTCATGGTGCCACACTCTATGCCCCTGAATACAATAGTATCATACACTGTGCCCCTGAATATAATAGTGCTACACACTGTGCCCCTGAATATAATAGTACCATACACTGTACCCCTGAATATAATAGTACCATACACTGTGCCCATGATTAAAATTGTGTCAAACACTGTAAAGTAATGCACCACACACACAGTGCCCCTGTAGATCTTGCCCCTCATAGTGCCACTCATAGAGCCCTCTGTAAATAGTGCACCTCATAGAGCCCCCTGCAGGTAGTGACCCTCATAGAGCCATCTGTAGATAGTACTCCCCTAGAGTTCCCTGTAGATAGAACCCCCATAGAGTCCCCCCTGTAGTTCGTGCCCCCTGTTGTCTACAGGCTGTAAATAGTGCCCCTGTAGTGTGCTCCCTGTAGAGTGCACTGAAGATTTTGCCCCCTGTAGATAGTGCCCCCTATAGATAGGGCCCCCTATAGAGTCCCATGTAGATGTAGTGCCCCCTGTAGATAGTGCCACCTGTAGATAGGGTCCCTATAGAGTCCACTGTGTATGTAGTGCCCCCTGCAAATGGTGCCCCCTGTAGATAGGCCCCCTATGGAGTCCCTTGTAGATTTAGTGCTCTCTGTAGATAGTGCCCCCTATAGAGTCCCCTGTAGATCTAGTGTCTCCTGTAGATTTACTGCCACCTGTAGATAGGGGCCCCTGTAGATTTAGTGCCCCCTGTAGATTGTGCCCCTTGTAGATGTGGCCCCTATAGAAACCCTGTAGATTTAGTGCCCGCTGTAGATTTAGTACCCCCTGCAGATAGGGGGCCCCAATAGAGTCCCCTGTAGATTTAGTGCCCTTTGTAGGGTGCCCTGTAGATTTAGTGCCCCCTGTAGATAGTGCCCCTTGTAGATATGAAAAAAAACACATTACACACTTACCTGTCTCCATTCCCGCGCCATCCTCCGGCGACACCAGGCTTCATCCTGCGGAATGATGCAGTGGCGCGATGATGTCATCACGCCAACTGCATAATTGATAAAGCGCCGAATGGCAAGGCATCTTGTGCCTCGCCAGACAGCGATAGGCACATTAATTGTATCTACGTCCTAAGGATGCAGAAAAAAATTGAGTGCAGGGGACCGGGTTTCGGCTTCATAACGGTTCTGCAAACCGGCTGTAATTTTAATCAACCAGTTCGAGAGAACAAGGGAGAACTGGCCATATCTCACCCATGTCAATACGTTAGCAGTAGATCCTTTAAGTCCTGTAAGTTACAAGTAAGGCCTCCATGGAGCGGACTTGTCTCACAAGCAAATCCCACAGATGCTCGATTAATTCGAGTTCTGGGGAATTTGGAGGCCAAGTCAACACCTTGTAAACTTTGTCATGTTCCTCAAACCATTTTGGAACAATTTTTGAAGTTTGGCAGGCATTATCCTGCTGAAAATAGTCACTCCAATTAGGGAATACCATTGTAAAGGATCTGCCAGGCACAGCTTCGGGGTTAACGCCCATAGATAATCAGTCTGCACCTGCTTCTATGTCTGTGAGACTGACTCCATCTTCCACCACTCAGGGTGGCAGGCTTAGGAGTGGGAGAACCTATCACAGCCTGGCCAGACGGAGCTAGCTCCCGCCCTCTGTCTATTTATACCTGCCTTTCCTGTTCCTCCTTTGCTTGTGATTCTTCTCGTTTGGTTTCCTGGCCCTGCTGCAGCTTCTTGTACTATTGTCCTTGCTTCATATTGACCCCGGCTTGCTGACTACTCTCCTGCTCTGCGTTTGGTACCTCGTACACTCCTGGTTTGACTCGGCTTGTTTACTACTCTTCTGCTCTGCGTTTGGCACCTCGTACTCTCCTGGTTTGACTCGGCTTGTTCACTTCTCTTGTTGCTCACGGTGTTGCCGTGGGCAACTGCCCCTTTCTCCCCCTAGCTCTGTGTACCCTTGTCTGTTTGTCTGTCGTGCACTTATTGAGCGTAGGGACCGTCGCCTAGTTGTACCCCGTCGCCTAGGGCGGGTCGTTGCAAGTAGGCAGGGACTGAGTGGTGTGTAGATTAGGGCTCACTTGTCTGTCTCCCCACCCCCGTCATTACAACCGTTACCACGAATGGGGTGTACTTGGTCTTGGTATACCTTCAGAGTCCATGCTCAAAGTGACAGAGCCTTTTTGCAGCATGAGGGGGACCCACACAATATTAGGCAGGTGCTTTTAATGTTTTGGCTGAACGGTGTATATGTGAACAAGCCCGGGAGAAAAGTCCAGCGGAGATTACCCCTTCGGCCTCTCCTTTAAGCAAGGGTCCTGCTAATAAAAGAAGTGTCTTCTCTTCTCCTGGAGATGAATCATGTGCTCCCCCAGATCTGGAGAGCTATGATTTGGAATGTTTTCCATCCTCCTCTGCTCCTATAATGGAGGATACTCTCAAAACTATGCTGGTTATTCTTAAAAACAACATATCTAAGTGGGTTTCTACATTGACCAGCAATCTTCAATCAAATATTGACGCGATTGGCAACAAAACGGATCATATGGAGCGCAAAATGGCAGAATTTTCTACCGCTCATAATGAACTTGTGGATGCACATAGTTCTTTAGAGGAGGAAGTTCAGCGGCTGAAATCCAAAATGGCAGACGCGGAAGATAGGTCAAGGTGCAACAGTATTAAAGTCAGAGGTCTACCTGAGGAGGTGTCAGCTTCTGATATAGGTGACTACTTTAGACTATTGTTTAAGACCCTACTTCCAACACCGTCAGATCTGGCTCTCACGCTGGACCGTGCTTTGGATCACGTTCTTAGAGACATTCTAGAAAGTTTCCATTTTGACCTTATCAAAGAAAGATTCATGTCTGAAGCTTGGAAAAGAGGACGTGTTCTAGATCCGTATACCAATGTGGCACTCTATCATGATCTGTCTGTGGCTACCCAACAAGCCCGGAGGCAATTTGCTCCAATTACCCAAGCTCTCACGTATAAAATATAAATGGGGCTTTCTGGTAAAACACCTTATATCCAAGAATCGATCCGTGACAGTGTTTCATTCTCCGGTCGAAGGCTACTCCCTTCTGGAGAAGTGGAACATTTACCAGCAGGGTTCTGTACCTCTTCGTTCTAAGGCTACTGCTTCATCTCGACATGCAGAAGAATGGTCCACAGCTGGTACATCTGGAAGCAACACCTGAACTAGTTGTATCAGCAGGTTTGCTTGATGTAGATTACTCCTGCTCAGCATAAGGATTCAGTATGTATCCTTTTTTCTTTCTGTTTCCCTGGATTTACGGTGCGCTAGTGCACTAGGACTATTGTTTTATTGTTTTTTGCACAATGCTTTACTTATATATGGTTTATTTTGTTTATTCTATCTTACTGTTTTGTCTGCAGGATTTACTGTCCCAGTCACTCAGATTGCTAATGGATATTATCTGCTGTTATATATTGCATTTTGCCAGCTTCCACATGGAGTCTCCGCTCGTACACTTAGCTCCTCCTTCTTTGAAAACATGCCTGTAAAGATCTGCTCTATTAATGCTCATGGGTTTAATAGCCCTCTTAAATGTAGCTTATTGTGGCGAGAAGCTCATACTTTAAGATGTGATGTGCTTTTAGTTCAAGAAACTAATTTTTATAAATTAAAATCTCCCTCTTGCATCAATAAAGCATTCCCTCATATTTTTATGTCACAACCACTGCTAAGCGGAAATGGGTGCGCATAGCGATTAAAAACATTGTGGCCTTCACATTAAAAAAGGTAGTGTCAGACCCGATGGGCCATTTCCTTATTTTGATTTGTGACCTTAATAATATCTTGTACACATTTATTAATGTTTATTTTTCAAATTCCAGACAGGGGAGATTTTTTCTAAATTGGCATAAAAAATTGAGGCTGTTAAACAGGGCCGTCATATCTTGAGGGGAGACTTTGACACTATATTGGATAAGGATCTAGATCCAACCATTGTTGGCAGACAAGATGATTTTCTGACTCAGCACGTTTCAGAGGAGGGGTAGTCTGATGTGTGTAGGTGCCAGCATGGCAGAGAACGTGACTATACTCATTTCTCCCCAACCAGGCAGTCTTATTCCCGTATAGACTTATTTTTGACGGACAAAAATAAGCTTCTCCTTTCCAGGTCATCTACCATAGGGGTTATTACTTGGTCTGATCATGCTCCCATATCTATCACAGTTATATAACCGTCCAAAGAATAACCACGACCATAAGTTTGAAAAATACAAAACAATGCTTTATTAAGTATTACATGAAACATATAAAATACATAGACAAACATTAAAAACAAAAAGCGGAACAACCCTCGCAGGAATACAATGGAGTCAGAACGCTGAAGCAGTGGAAGAAAGTCCAGGTGGTAACACAGTGTCAAGGTCCTCAGTATATATTATCGTATGTAAACAATATCAGGATGTATGCACATGAATAAGAATAATGATACTTGAATAAATTGTCAGTAAGAAACATATGACATGAGCATAATATAAAAAAACAAAACAAAAAAAAAAAAGTATTAGGCTGTATACATACACCTGTAAATGACAAATAGTGAGGAGTGACCAAGACCG
Source organism: Rhinoderma darwinii (assembly GCF_050947455.1). Classification (NCBI taxonomy): domain Eukaryota; kingdom Metazoa; phylum Chordata; class Amphibia; order Anura; family Rhinodermatidae; genus Rhinoderma; species Rhinoderma darwinii. The sequence goes on from NC_134689.1 coordinate 148,643,993, forward strand.
GACCCACCACTGCTGACCCGACGCACGTTTCACCGAGGCTTCATCAGGGGGTGGCGTCACAACAATAGACATCCCCTTATATATCCCTTCCCTAACCATCCACATATGTAGCCTAAGTAACATAATTGCCCACTCCATAGTGATACATAGTGGCTGAACAATAGTCAGCTGCCGAGGCAACACGCCCTTCTACATCTCCTTAGTCTGTTGACCAATCTTAGCTGTACTGACGATGGCCAGCCTGCAAAATAAACACACAGCCCCTTGAATCCCTCCTACGTTATATTTGTTCCTATTATAATTCAATTTTTCCTTGGTGGAGTCAACTTGTCATGTGTGGAGACAGCCCCTGTATCCAGAACACAAGAACTAGTTGCTAGGGTTCCTCACTATTTGTCATTTACAGGTTTATGTACACAGCCGAATACTTAGGTCTTTTTTTTTATATTATGCTCATGTCATATGTTTCTTACTGACAATTTATTCAAGTATTATTATTCTTGTTCATGTGCATACATCCTGATATTGTTTACATACGATAATATATACTGAGAACCTTGACACTGTGTTACCACCTAGACTTTCTTCCACTGCTTCAGTGTTCTGACTCCATTGTATTCCTGCGAGGGTTGTTCCGCTTCTTGTTTTTACTGTTTGTCTATGTATTTTATATGTTTCATGTAATACTTAATAAAGCATTGTTTTGTATTTTTTCAAACTTATGGTCGTGTCTTTTCTTTGGACGGTTATATTTAGTCTTTTCACGTTGACCCTGTTATCCTATGGGGATGTAGTTTGGGTTTCTAAATCATATCTATCACAGTTGAGGAACACTTTAGTTCTTTACAGCCAGTCTCAGTGGAGGCTCAATTATTACATTTAATCACACCCTACTTATCAGGGAAGAATTAAAGATGCCCTATCATTATATTTTGAGACTTTTTCTTTCATGAGCACCCTATGTTAATGTACAAGTTTATTGGAAAAAATAACATTAAAAAAAGTGAACTGGTATCATGAATAAGTTGATTTCTTGGTAAACATATATTTGAATGAAAGTTCTGTTCATCATTATCATCATCTTTGTTCGCTATCTGCAATCTGTATTAGTTTGCTAGCTATAAATTATGCCGTATTAACTCTAAAGAGCAGTTGAGGGGTTCTGTCAGACCTTTCCGTCGGATGAACCCCTCAACGGAAAGGCAAACAGAAACCATTTCAATGGTAATGCTTCATTCACACAGAAGTGAAACTGCAGAAATGCAACTGCTTGCTGTGTATATCCTCGTACGTGATGTTCTAAATCTCCAACAAGGGAGAAAAAGGAGATAGTGCACTACCTTTTGGAAACTGCAAATTCCACGACTTTATTCCATACTTACAAAAATGGATATAGATAAAAGCATAAGATAAGCTCTTGTAACACGCAAAATAATGCAACCCGACCCTGGGTTTCGCCCTTCTGGCTTCCTCTGGGGCATATGCTGAGGGGAAGGTCAAACCCTTGATGGACACTTCAGACTGTACATCTACAACCGTCTGAGTGGTAAAAAAACTATCATTTTGTCTCTGTTTTTTGTGGTGTTGAGGATTTCACCTCTTTTTTTACCTGCTCCGGTTGTTCATCTCCTTGTTGAGATATTTCAGTGAGTAGAGAGCTGAGTTGCATATTTGGTTGTCAATGCTTCATTCGACTGCGCTATTGATTCCGTCAAAACAAACGGAAACTTTACACAATGGTGACAAATGGAAAGCATAAGCAATGGAAGCATTACCATTGAAATCAGTGGTAATGCAAACGGAAACCTATGGTTTCCGTTTGCCTTTCCGTTGAGGGGTTCCTCTGACAGAAAGGTCAGACGGAACCCCTCAACGGAAACCAACACTGATGTGAACGCAGCCCTAACATGGCATTGTTCATAATAATGACACTGAGTAAAGTACGGTAGTCTTAAAAAGAATGTTAGGAATAAAAGTTGGGCTTTCATATGTAACTTGTATCACGAAGATGTATTGTTCTGTATGACAACAATTTAATGAATCAAATCAATAATGTATCACACAAGAACAAAGTCAGTAATAGTATCTGCTGTGAAAACAAAGACACATGTATCTATCAAGCAGAGGACGACACAAGGGTTACTATTAGTGTTGCCTTTGTAAGGGGGCAGCCCACTGGATCGCTGTCTCCTGGGGTAGACAGGCACTTTTGGCACAGTAAGAACAGACTACAGTCCAGTCACAGTGTGGTACTACTGGCCTCAGACAGTTTTATTAGGTAAAAAAGCGGTAGCAGAAAACAAATGAATACATAAAGTAAATCCTAGGCCGTCTGGCCACTAACTAAACATGCAGTTCCTAACTACAAAGAGCTGAGCCTAGAGCTCCAAGTCCCAAACACAACACCACAGTTGCTTTACTCACATCCAGCTTTCCCAGGAGCCGAGAGAGAGACTGTGAACTTTTCCTCTGTTTAAAGCACACCTCAGCTGTGCAGGTAATTAGCCACAATGCAATACCTGAAGTGGCTAGTGGAATAGGGACCCTCCCAACTCTCCCTATTCCAACAACCAGGCCCTTTTACACAGGTTTTCCAGAAAACTCTTGAGCAAGGAGCCGAGAGAGAGACTGTGATGCCAGACAAATAGTGCTATACATTATGGGTAAGCTATTTACATCAAGCTGCATATGTTCCTCTTTATTAGTGACCTATGTGAGGTAGGAGCCTAGTGGCACCAATAGTTACAATCTCACAAACATGACCTGGGACCGTGTATAGCTCGTTACACAAACACATACTTTTTGATGGTCTTCCAGGTTTTTGTGATTTGCTTGCTTTCTCATTCATATACTTTTGCACTATCTACCTTATGCATATGCCATTACATTAGCCCAACACATACAGGTGTCTGGCCTCCATTTTTTCCACACTGTGGTAGTCATCCTTGATTTTAATATGTGAGCATTTATATTCATTGTTGTTTTGTTATGTATTAATAAAAATTTACAATTTTATCTATAATATCGTGGTTTTGACTCTTTTATTCTTGTTCTAGTATCAAGACCCTGTCCCCAGGGCTGAAGCTCCTTATCTTAGCGGCCCTATTATAAACCCGGGACTGACTCTCCTGGGCCTGCTGTAAGTGTTCCCTTACCAGGGGCATTACTTTATCGATTCTGTCCTGCATCTGCGGAATGTTTTCAATCACAGATTTGCATGGGGTAGGTTCATGCTCCCAAGTCTCATTGGCAATATCTAACAGACCACTGGGGTGTCTGCCATAAACTAACTCGAAAAGGGGAAAACCCTGTAGACGCTTGGGGTACCTCCCGGACAGCAAACATAAGGTAAGGTAAAAGACAATCCCAGTCCTTTCCATCCTGGGCCACCACTTTTCTAAGCATCCCCTTTAAGGTTTTATTGAACCTCTCCACCAACCCGTCTGTTTGGGGATGGTAGACTGAGGTACGCAAGTGCGTTATTTTCAACAGTTTACATAACTCTTTTGTAACTTTTGACATGAAGGGTGTCCCTTGGTCTCTGAGTATCTCTTTGGGAATCCCTGTCCGGGTAAACATAGAGAACAACTCTTTGGCAATGGTCTTAGCGGACACCTTCCTTAGTGGGATAGGATCTGGATAGCGGGTAGCGTAATCAAGGATCACCAGAACATGCTGGTGTCCCTGGGCGGACTTCACCAGAGGTCCTACCAGATCCATTGCAATGCTCTCAAAGGGGGTTTCAATAATCGGTAGAGGCACGAGAGGGCTCCTAAAATTTGCTACAGGGTTGTGTAATTGACACTGTGGGCAGGAGTCACAATATCTTTTTACCTCTTCATGTACCCCTGGCCAATAAAACCTTTGCAAGATACGGACTTTTGTTTTGTCATAGGCCAGATGTCCCCCTAGCACATGTGAGTGAGATAGATCTAACACATTTTGGCGATGAGTCTTAGGCACCACCAATTGTTCCACCACTTGGCCCCCTACTTCACTGACTCTATGTAGTAGGTGCCTTTCCATGGCAAAATGGGGAAATATTTTCTCAGCCCCGGGTTCTTGGGGTACCCCATTTATTACTTTTACATTTTCCCTGGCATGGGTTATTGTAGGGTCTCTGAGTTGAGCAGTGCCAAAGTTATCTCTGGAGACTGGCAAGTCAAGGAGACCGACTTCAGCAGGGTCTTCCTGAACATCTCCTGAAAAAACCTCTAAGGGAGAACTCTTCGTTTCACCCAGGGTCACCCCAACTGCTTGCCCATTGTCAGGCTCTCCCACTGGGATAGAGTCAACCACATTCACATTTATATTGGTAAAAACATTTTTCAATCCTTTTCCACATTTGCCAAAACAAAGGAAAGTCACATCCCACAATTATATTATGCATTAATGTTTTTACAACCCCTACTTCATGGGTTACATTTCCACATGGAGTTTCAAAAGGCACCACAGTAGTGGGATAATCTTTTGTATCTCCATGTATGCAGACCACTCCCATCCGCCTGTTTTGCAGTTTTTGGGTGTCCACCAGACTGGCATGGACAAGAGTCACCAGACTACCAGAGTCCAACAGAGCCTCCACAGAGTGTCTCTCTATCATCAACTGGCAGGTTTGTCGCTCTGTGTTTGGAGAGAACATGGCAGAGTAGGCGGGTCTAGAAAACAGTGATGGTCTCCACCCACTACCACACTCCATAGCCTCATCCACTATGGGACAATTGGCAGCCATATAGCCCAGGCCTTGACAACACCAGCACACAATGTTTTTTACATTCATAGACCTTTTAGGGCTAACTGGCCTTACTGACCTGGCTAACACCTCTGTCGCAGTTCCTCCTTTACGGGCCCCCTTTAGATTAGGAACAGTCTTACCCAGTTCAGAGGTCTTCTGGTTCCTTGGGGTTGGCCGAGTAACAGAGAAACCCTGGAGATAGTCCTCCGTATTCAGGTATCTCTCCACGATGGCGACTAGCTGATCCGCATCTTTGGGCTCAGTTTGGCCGACACAGCGTTGTATCCGGATGGATGAGCAGGGCTCTGAAAAATCTGTCCAGGACCACTCTTTCGACGACCTGTCCAGCAGTGATGACATCTGGCTGTAGCCACTTTTTAGCCAGGTGAATTAGGTCGTACATCTGGGACCTTGCTGGTTTATCCAGGTGGAAAGTCCAGGTGTGTACCTGCTGGGCTCTAACCGCAGGTGTCACTCCCAAGCGAGACAGAATTTCAGCTTTCAACTTTGGCATTGCTTGGTCTCTTGCTCATTTAAGTCGAAGTAGGCTTTTTTGGTCTCTCCAGTGAGAAACGGAGCAACTGTATCCGCCCACCGATCTGCTGAAAGTCTCTATCTCTCTGCAGCCCTTTCAAAAATAGTGAGGAATGCTTCCACATCATCCTCTGGTGTCATTTTCTGGAGCGAGGCTTGCACTCTCCTTCCAGCACCTGCAGCTTCTGCCTGGACTTGAGATTTTCAGCCAGCACCTTTATCTGCTCCACCAGATTTTTATTAATCACCTGCTGCTCTCTGAAGGCGGCTTGTGTAGACTCTAGAAGCAAACGATTTGTTTCCTGCTGGTTACTATTAGTCTTTTGCTGAAGTGCATTAGCCTGTTGCAGCTGAACATTTGCTTGGATCAGCTGTTTAACAACTTCCTCCATGTCTGCAGTGTTTGACTTTTTCTTTAGCACAGCCGATTTAACCCAGGACATCAAACTGGCAAGATTCTTGTGCCAATGCTGATCTTACTGTGCCCGCATTCTTGCACCATTTGTAAGTGGGCAGCCCACTGGATCGCTGTCTCCTGGGGTAGACAGGCACTTTTGGCACAGTAAGAACAGACTACAGTCCAGTCACAGTGTGGTACTACTGGCCTCACACAGTTATATTAGGTAAAAAAGCCGTAGCAGAAAACAAATTAATACATAAAGTAAATCCTAGGCCGTCTGGCCACTAACTAAACATGCAGTTCCTAACTACAAAGAGCTGAGCCTAGAACTCCAAGTCCCAAACCCAACACCACAATTGCTTTACTCACATCCAGCTTTCCCAGGAGCCGAGAGAGAGACTGTGAACTTTTCCTCTGTTTAAAGCACACCTCAGCTGTGCAGGTAATTAGCCACAATGCAATACCTGAAGTGGTTTGTGGAATAGGGACCCTCCCAACTCTCCCTATTCCAACAACCAGGCCCTTTTACACAGGTTTTCCAGAAAACTCTTGAGCAAGGAAAACACATTTTCCTTCTAGCTCAATTCCCTGGCTGTTTTAAAATGTATAGTATAGAAACCTGGGTGGGATTCGCTACTTTTGCTCTGGTCCTGTCACACCTGATAAAGCAAGATTTCTATTTAGAATTCAGTTTTTTATGTGATTGATTTAAGTGTAATGTGTTCTAACAGTTTGTGTTTCGTAATCTACTAATCTAACACCAACCAATCTTCTATTTCAGCATGATATAATAAAGATTAAAATGTAGGACATATTTCCAATTTTATGTACAAAGGTACCTGGTGTGAGTATGGATACTGTTTATGTGGAGGAACTAGAAAAACTTAGTTCTGGATGGAGACTTAGTGAATAGATTGGTTTAACCCCTTCGCGCTCAGGTCAGTAATAGTACGTCCTGCTAAGTAGAACGTTCGCGCTCAGGTCAGTACTATTACTGACCTGAGTAAACACGGCGCCATTTAATCCCGGCGCGTGTCTGAGCTGTGATACCTGCTGTTTCCGACAGCAGGCTATCACAGCTTAGTGTGCAGGGACCGATCGCGGTGGTCCCCGCCGATTAACCCCTTAGAAGCCGCGTTCAATAGCGATCGCGGCTTCTTAGGGGTTAAGCTGCCATCGCCGGCCTGCTACACGATAGCGGGCCGTGATGGCTACTATGGCAACCAGAATCCTAACAATGGACTCTGGCTACGCTATCGACGGAAGCCTAGTGGGTCCCGACAAAATCAGGACCCACTATGCTTGCTGTCAGCGAACAGCTGACAGCTCTAATACACTGCACTACGCATGTAGTGCAGTGTATTAGAATAGCGATCAGAGCCTCCTGCCCTCATGTCCCCTAGTGGGACAAAGTAAAAAAAGTGTAAAAAAGTAAAAAAAAGTTGTGTAAAAATAAGAAAATAAAAGATTTAAAAGTAATAAAAGTAAAAGTCCCCCTTTTTCCCTTATCAGTTCTTTATTATTAATAAAAATATATAAATAAACAAATAAACTATACATAATTGGTATCGCCGCGTCCGTAACGGCCTGAACTACAAAACTATGTCATTATTTATCCTGCGCGGTGAACGCCGTAAGAGAAAATAATAATAAACCGTACCACAATCACAATTGTTTGGTCACTTCACCTCCCAAAAAATGGAATAAAAAGAGATCAAAAAGTCGCATGTACCTAAAAATGGTACTGATCGAAACTACAGTTCGTTACGCAAAAAATAAGTCCTCGCACGACTTTCCTGATGGAAAAATAAAACAGTTATGGCTCTTAGAATAAGGTAACACAAAAAATAAATTATATTTTACAAAATGTATTTTATTGTGCAAACGCCATAAGACATAAAATAAAACTATAAACATCTGGTATCGCCGTAATCGTATCGCCGCGCAGAATAAAGTGAATATGACATTTATAGCGCACGGTGAACGCTGTAAAAAAAATTGAATAAAAAACAATAGTAAAATTGCTGTTTTTTTAGTCACCACGCCACCTAAAATTAGAATAAAAACTGATCAAAAAGTCGCATGCACCCCAAGAAAACTGCAATGGATTCCTCAAGGTCTCTAGTTTCCAAAAAGGGGTCACTTTTGGGGGGTTTCCACTGTTTTAGCACTACAAGACCTCTTCAAACCGGACATGGTGCCTAATAAATTAAATTAAATTAATTAAATGTCACCTCTACTTTGCTCTAAATTCCTGTGAAACGCCTAAAGGGTTAATAAACTTTTTAAATGCTGTTGTGAATACTTTGAGGGGTCTAGTTTCTGAAATGGGGTGTTTGATAGGGGTGTCTAATATATGGGCCCCTCAAAGCAACTTCAGAACTGAGCTGGAAACGAAAAAATAAAATAAAAATGAGGCAATACTTCGCTTCTTACATTATACTCATAATGAGCCGTGCCCACCCCGAGATGACCCCAGTTTTGACCGTTTGTATAAACGGAGACCCCTATTAGACCATTTCAGTGCCCGGTTTTCCCAAGCATTCACCCCCGAGAAGTGTATTTCTATAGATGAATCCCTGGTACATTTGAAAGGGAGGCTTCAATTCCGCGAGTACCTGCCGGGTAAGAGGGCAAGGTATGGCGTGAATATGTATAAGCTGTGTGAGAGAGCATCCGGGTATACCTACAAATTTAGGATATATAAAGGGAAGGACACCAGTACTCAGCCCCCAGAATGCCCCCCCTTACTGGGAGTTAATACAAAAATTGTGTGGGATTTGGTGCACCCACTGCTGGACCAGGGTTACCACCTCTACCTGGATAATTTTTATACCAGCGTCCCACTCTTCAACTGCCTCGCTTCCAGAAGTCCTGCGGCATGCGGCACTGCTAGAAGAAACCTGAGAGGCCTCCCTACGACTCTGCTTGGGCAAACACTCAGAAGGGGTGAGAGCAGGGCACAATCTAGCAGCAACATATTGTGTGTCAAGTACAAGACCAGGGAGATGCCACACCAGTACCCATGTACCTGTACGAGGTACCAGTACAGGGACCCCCAAACTAGACTGCATCCTGGACTACAATAGGTACATGGGAGGGGTGGACTTGTCAGATCAAGTCCTGAAGCCTTACAGTACTTCTGGAAGCGGGGCCACAGGCATCGTACCAGGGCAACACTTTTTAGGAGAAGTTCCCCAAACTGGCAAGAAGGGAAAAAGTCAAAAGAGGTGCAGAGTCTGCTATAAGAGGGGGATAAGGAAGGACACAATATATCAATGTGACGCGTGTCCCGAAAAACTAGAGCTCTGTATGAAAGAGTGTTTTCAAATTTATCATCCATCCCTTTATTTTTAATTTACCCCAGTTTTACTCGCTCTGATCCACTTCGCACAGCTTACCCCTCCTCATCTTTCCCCTCTGAGCCCTGCTGCGTGCCCAGGCAGCTGATAACAGCCACATGTAGGGTATTGCCGTACCCGGGAGAGCCAACATTACAGTTTATGAGGTGTATATCTCCGGTGGCACATGCTGGGCACAATATATCGGACACTGAATTGGCATATATGTATAGAAAATTGCAAATTTCACTCTGCACCAACTGCTGCACATTATCTTTTACACAATACCTGTGGGGTCAAAATGCTCACTACACCTCTAGATGAATTCCTTAAGGGGTGTCGTTTTTAAAACGGGGTCACTTCTCGGGGGTTTCAACTGTACTGATACCTCAGGGGCTTCTGCACACACGACTTAGCACCAGAAAATTCCCAGTAGGCCACATGGTGGTCCTTTCCTTCTGAGCCCTCCCATGGGCCCAAACGGCAGTTTATCACCACAAATAGGGTATTGCCACACTCAGGACAAATTGGGCAACAAAATGCGGTATTTTATTCCTTGTGAAAATACGAAATTTTGAGCCAAAACTACCTCTTATTGGAAAAAATTAAATTTTTTTGAATTCACAGCCCAATTCAAATAAATTCTGTGAAAAAACTGTGGGGTCTAAATGGTCACAACACCCATAAATAAATTCTTTGAGGGGTGTAGTTTCCAAAATGGGGTGACTTCTGGTGGGTTTCTTTTTTTTTCATTATCAAGATTTTTATTTTGTAGCAACAAAATTACAGCATATATACATTACACAGTTTTGGCAGAAAAATTTGTATCATGTATAAAATACAGATTATAACAGTTTATAAACATTATGAAGATGCATAAACCCAAATAAGTGGTAACCTCCCACTCATCTAAAGAGCATATGAATTAAAGTACAGTAGAACTAACTGTACCCCATATACAGTAATATAATACCATAGCCAAGAGGACCAGGCCTCAATAAAGTAAACATTGGTACATATAAGTGCCACAGAAAAATTATAACAACAACACAAGACACCAGACAACAAAGGGAAACACAAACACACATAGCGCATAGAGAAAAAGATCACATAATTTGCTCAGAACCTACCATCAAGCCATAGAGGTAGATCAGTACCACCCCGGAATCCAGACCATACTGCCCAAGTTTGGACAAAGAGCACAGACTTGCCCCTGTCTGCTGACAGTAATTCCTCCATTCTCATTATCCCGTTCACCTCTGTCACCCATTCCGTCAAAGAGGGAACCGTATGAGATTTCCAGTGCCTAGGTATCACCGTTCTCGCCGCAGTCAGAAAATGTCGAAAGATACCCCTTTTGAGGTGTGTGAGAGATCCAGGAACCATGGAGAGTAACCCAATAGATGCCGAGGTCGGCACTTCAATGTGCAAGAGCTTCTTGCCCAAATCAAAAATCTTCCCCCAAAAGGTACGTATCCTGGGACAGTCCCACCAAATATGCAACATGGTTCCAGGAGCTTCCCCACACCTCCAACAATCAGCAGACACATCCGGAAATATCTTATGCAGCAAAGCAGGGCAACGATACCACCTAGTGAGTATTTTGTAGTTTTTTTCCTGGGCAAAACAAGACATTGGCAATTTATGGGCTAACAGGAAGGCAGTACCCCATTCCTCTTCAGTATGTTGAACCCCCAACTCTTCGTCCCATGCATAGGTGAAAGACAGTTGAGAAAAGGAACAGCTGGGCAGAAGAACTCCATGCAAGTATGACAATACATGCGAAGGGGCCGTTGGTAAAGATAAATACTTTTCTAAAGGAGTCTTATCCTGTAATAACACCAGACAGTCCTCCAGAGAAGAGAGATAAGAACGCAGCTGTAAGTATGACCACCAGGTTGACCTTCTCCCCGGGCAAGCCTCAGAGACTGCATTCATTGACAACATGACACCTTCAGGAGTAAGGGTCTCAGACAGATATCCACCTTCTCTTCTCTCCCAGCAGAGGAATGTATCCATACCCAACGCCGGAGGGAACGAGGGGTTGTCGAAAAGAGGAGTCATAGGACCCGGCCGATTCACCAGGCACGCAGCCCCCATGATCCGCTCCCATACCACAAGAAACTGACGTGTGAGGAAAGGCAGAGATAGACTATGGCGCTGTAGGACAGTCAACCACGGCAAGGAGGACAATGCAAGAGGAGACATATCTCTTTCGATACGCACCCATTTCTTACCTGTTTCCGAGCGGAACCAATCCACTACCCTCATAATCAGTGCGGCTTGATGGTATCTTTTAAAGTCTGGAAGACCCGCGCCCCCGTCTATTTTTGGGCGACTAAGGACAGCAAAACGAATGCGAGGCTTAGAGGAACCCCACACAAATTTGGTTATAGCCCTATGTAAGGTCTTGAAGAAACCCGCTGGTATTACAATAGGGACAGTCTGGAAAAGGTATAAGAATTTGGGCAAAATATCCATTTTGACCGCATTAATTCGCCCAAACCATGACATGCGGTTCCCTCCATATTCTGCCAACTCCTTCAAAGTACGTTGAAGAATAGGTGTGTAATTCAACGCGAACAAATCTGCCTGTTGCGTGGGCACCTGCACCCCCAAGTATTTTAAGGATGTAGATTGCCATTTGAATGGGAAAACCCGAGCGAGATGGGCAGCCATAGAAGCATCCAGAGATATATTCAAGGCCTCCGATTTGGAGTAATTAACTTTAAAATTGCTTAGATGACCAAAACGCTCAAATTCCTCAGTCAGAGATGGCAAAGAGATCATGGGAGTTGTTATAAATACCAGGAGATCGTCTGTATAAAGCGCTAATTTATGATGCTGTGATCCTACCCGTACCCCATTAACATCAGGGTTGCCCCGCAGTGCCACTGCCAGGTGTTCCATAACCAGAACATACAATAGAGGCGATAGTGGGCACCCCTGTCTCGTGCCATTAGCAATAGACAAGGAATCAGATAGGAGTCCATTAACACGAACCCGAGCCGTAGGCCTATGGTATAATGCCATTATCCTATCCACCATAGTAGTGCCAAGGCCTACCTGTTTTAGGACACTGCGGAGGAACACCCAATGCACTCTGTCAAAAGCCTTCTCGGCATCAACTGACAGCAAGCACATCGGTATCTTACGGGATTGGCAAAATGAAGTTAAAAGGAGAGTTTTGTTGGTGTTATCCCGTGCCTCCCGACCACATACAAACCCCACCTGATCATCCCGTATCAATCCAGGTAACAACGGTGACAAACGAGATGCAAGCAACTTCGCGAAAAATTTTACATCTACATTAATTAATGAGATGGGTCTGAAGTTAGCGCAAGAGGTTGGGTCCTTGCCAGGCTTTGGTAACAGAGTAATGTGAGCCTCGAGGGACTGGGGTGCAAAGGGACACAAGGAAGACACGGAGTTAAAGACTTTCGTCAAAAAGGGAACCAGTTGAGTCTTAAATGTTTTATAAAATTTGTTGTTAAATCCATCAGGCCCTGGACTCTTGCCCAAGGGTGATTCCTTAATAACATGTTCCACTTCTGATTCCACAAAATCCTCCTCGAGTCCCGAAGCCTCCCCCTCCTCTAAAGGCGGTAAAGCCGTACTATTTACATAATGATCTATTTTGTCCCGCAATGCCTCAGCCTGCATATCGTGAAATTGCCCCTTGATGTTATATAAAGTCGAGTAATACTGTTTAAAGCACTCTGTAATACCCACCGGGTCATGAACTTCACCCCCCGAAGAAGATAGTATTTTAGGGATGTAGGACGCTTGCGTTCGGGGATGTAACATACGCGCTAAAGATCTACCGCACTTGTCTGCAAATTCATATGAGTGTTTTCTCATCCGATCTCTAAACCGGGCGTGTGATTGATCTATAAGAGATCGCAAAGACTCCCTTGCTGTGGTAAGATCTGCAAAAACCTGTGAAGATGGAATTTGTTTATGACATGATTCCAACTCCCTTATCTGAGTCAGGAGACGTGCAATAGAAATCCCTTTCTCTCGCTTCAAACGTGCCCCGTGCTGTATTAGGACTCCTCTAATGACACATTTCAGCGCCTCCCATTGGAGTGGTAAGGAGGTAGGGTCATGCTCATGTACTGCAATAAACCCATCAAGAGCGTCCTTGAGAGCCGACACACATACTGTATCCTTCAATAAATTATCATTAAGTTTCCAAGACCGAAAATTCGGTACCGAGTCAGGAAACGAAAGGGTCAGGAACACTGGGGCATGATCTGACCAGATCATGGGGCCCACATTAGTACTAGGATGCCAGGTAAGCAAATGGTGACTGATCAAAAAAGCATCTATCCGACTGTACATGTTATGCAAGGGGGAAAAGTACGTATACTCTCTTACCTGAGGGTGCAGAATCCTCCACACGTCAATCAATTGCATGGAATGCATCATAGCCTTTAGTGCCCCCAACTGTGATTTAGGAACAGCAGACCTGCCCGAGGAGGTATCAAGCCTAGGATCAAAGGTCAAGTTAAGATCTCCACCCACAATTAAGACGCCCTCTGTAAACTCTTCCAATTTCTTCAAGAACACTCGCCCCACTCTAGCCTGATCCTGATTGGGAAGGTACAAGTTAGCCAGTGTAAGAATCTTATTGCGCATAGACAATTTTAGAAAGACATATCGACCTCCCGGGTCAACCAAAACATCAATGATTTTATGAGAAAGTGACTTGTGGATACCTATGCTAGCCCCTTTGGACTTGGATTCCGGGTTGGCACTGTGAAACCAAGACGGGAAGTATCTATTCGTAAATTGTGGCATATGGCCCACCTGAAAGTGAGTCTCCTGTAGGAACAAGATGTGTACTCGTTCTTTATGCATGTTATATAAAATTTGTGAGCGTTTTTCCGGGACATTGAGCCCCCTAGCATTGAAGGTACAGATTGCGCCATCAGAATCTTTACCCCGAGGAGCTCAACAAAAGAATGCACTAAGGCAGAGGTGAATAGGACAAGACAGACGAGGAGGGGATATACAACAACAAAGACAAACGAACAGGCGAACTAATCGCCCACTCCTTGAGCTACTCAAGGAGAAACACTCTAACAGACACCGGAATCAACCAGTGAGTCCCTAAGAGGAGAAGTGTCAGGACACAGACTAGCCAGTGCCCCGCACCCCCCCAACCCAGCAATTATATTCAAGCAAGTAATAATATATTATTACAGTTAGGAAAACCAAGGCACTTTGCATAACACCCAATAGTAATGAGACAAAAGTATGCAGCATTAATATACACCTAGAAATACCTCAAAGGAGCATATTCCTATATACATTCAATGTTATCAAAAGTGCATATACTTGCAAGAGGTACAAGGGATTTTAGAAAACCTTAAGCATTCACGTCTGAAGCACAATGACATTAATCGAACCATACCAATGGACCCGCAGTGTCCAGCAAAAAATAAAATCAGTTGCAACGAGCGGTAACACCAATGTGAGTGGCTATAAGAACACAGACTATATTTGCTTTAAATGAGAAACCTCAGAAATATTGCATTGAACTCTGATAACAGAACACAGAAAAGGATATCAGATCGGTTCAGCTAGGCGACCCTCATGCCTACGACCAGGAGAAGCAGGAGACCGACCTCGCCTACGCGCCCGTGGACGCGGCGGCGGGAAGGGAACATAAGGCCAATCAGGGATGGAGACTCGAGGCACACGGAGAGCAGCGCAGAAGTCCGGAACATCCCCTGGGTCCCGAACACTCAATAATGACCCATCTCTGCGGACCTGTAGCTGAAAGGGGTGACCCCAAGAATAAGAGATCTCATGCTCCCTCAATACATCCAACAGAGGACGAAGCACTCTGCGCTTATCCAGAGTCAATTTGGACAAATCCGATAGCAGTTGAATCTTGACCCCTTGCAATAAAACTTCCCCTTTATCACGGGCTTTTCTCATTATCTGCTCCTTGAGAGAGAAAAAATGGACACGACATAGCACATCTCTAGGCCTGTCTGGATTCGGGTTCCGAGGACCCAGGGTCCTGTGGGCTCTATCCAACTCAATAGGATCTGCAGCAGGGCGTCCCAGTAAGGTATTAAATAGAGATTGTAAAGTAGGGATAAGTTGACCCGGAGAGATATCCTCAGGAATGCCCCTCAGCCGAATGTTGTTGCGACGATTCCGATTCTCATGATCCTCAGCCAAATTAAATAATGCATGAATCTGATGAGAGTGCTGATCTAAACGGGCGTCCTGAGAAACTTGTTGCTGTGAAATAACTGAGACATCGCTCTCCATACGCTGCACCTGATCTGACAATTGGGATAGGTTAGTGGTGAGAGATTGTATCTCAGACTTGTATGTCGTTTCCAGACGATTAACATAACGCTCCATGTCCTGCTTAGTGGGTAAAGCTGATAACTGACGTCTCAAGCCCTGTAAATCATCCCCAAGGGCAGATGCACCTCCCATTGACGTTGAGGGGTGAAGATCCATATCTATACGAGATGTGGAAGGCAGCAATGCAGGACCCAGCAAATGCGGGAGGGAAGATGGAGAGACTCGGCCGCCATGACAGGCACCACGTGACACGCCATCCCGCGCAGGCAGCGCAATCACATCCCCAGCAGAACTCGGTGTGACCCCATCTAGCCTGGAGGGAACCAGCCCCGATGCACCGGACAATGAAGGAAAGGTACCATCAGTACCTGAAGCAGCAACGCCGGCCGCAGATGAAATCCCCTCAGGGAGCAAGGACTCGGTGCCATCGCGTCTCTCCTCCGTCGGCGCCATCTTGGAAACTGCTCCTGCCCCGGCGTCGGTCAGAAAATGCTGAATAGACCCAGCTGCAGACATCTGCCGAGTATGATAATGAGTCCCCGAAGAGGCCCTGGACTTCCTAACCATCAGGTTAGTAAATATATGCGCTTTTGATGCTTTTAAATTAGCTTATGATCGGGTTGAAAGGAGTGCAGGCGCGGAGCTCTCAGAAAGCACGTCCGGTCAGCGCCATGTCCAAGCCACGCCCTCTCTTCTGGTGGGTTTCCATTGCTTTGATACCTTTGGGGCTCTGCAAATGCGACATGGCACCCGAAAACCAATCCAGCAAAATCTGGGCTCCAAAGAACACATAGCGCTCCTTTCCTTCTGAGGCCTCCCATGGGCCCAAACGGCAGTTTATCACCACAAATGGGGTATTGCCGCACTCAGGACAAATTGGGCAACAAATTGGGGTATTTTATTCCTTGTGAAAATAAGAAATTTTGAGCCAAAACTACCTCTTATTGGAAAAAATTATATTTTTTTGAATTCACAGCCCAATTCAAATAAATTCTGTGAAAAAACTGTGGAGTCTAAATGGTCACAACACCCATAAATGAATTCCTTGAGGGGTGTAGTTTCCAAAATGGGGTCACTTCTGGTGGGTTTCCATTGCTTTGATACCTTTGGGGCTCTGCAAATGCGACATGGCACCCGAAAACCAATCCAGCAAAATCTGTGCTCCAAAGAACACATAGCGCTCCTTTCCTTCTAATACCTCCCATGGGCCCAAACGGCAGTTTATGGCCACAAATAGGGTATTGCCGCACTCAGGACAAATTTGGCAACAAAATGGGGTATTTTATTCGTTGTGAAAATAAGACATTTTGAGGCAAAACTACATCTTATTGGAAAAAAGTTTTTTTTTTAAAATTCACAGCCCAATTCAAATAAGTTCTGTGAAAAAACTGTGGGGTCTAAATGGTCACAACACCCATAAATAAATTCCTTGAGGGGTTTTGTTTCCAAAATGGGGTCACTTTTGGTGGGTTTCCATTGCTTTGATACCTCTGAGGCTCTGCAAATGCGACATGGCACCCGAAAACCAATCCAGCAAAATCTGGACTCCAACAAACACATAGCGCTCCTTTCCTTCTGAGGCCTCCCATGGGCCCAAACAGCAGTTTATCACCACAAATGGGGTATTGCCGCACTCAGGACAAATTGGGCAACAAAATGGGGCATTTTGTTCCCTGTGAAAATAAGAAATTCTGATCAAAAATGACATCTTATTGGAAAAATTGTCATTCTTTTAATTTCACAGCCCAATTCAAATACGCGCTGTGAAAAAACGACGGGGTCAAAATGGTAACAATAACCATAAATTAATTCCTTGAGGGGTGCAGTTTCCAAAATGGGGTCAGTTTTGGGGGATTCCTACTGTTTTGGCACCTCAACACCTCTCCAAACCTGGCATGCTGCCTAAAATATATGCTAATAAAAAAGCACCACCAAAATGCACTAGGTGCTTCCTTGGTTCTGGGGCTTGTGTTTTAGTCCACGAGCGCAGTAGGGCCACATGTGGGACATTTCTAAAAACTGAAGAATCTGGACAATACATATTTAGTAGTGTTTCTCTGGTAAAACCTTCTTTGTTACAGAAAAAAAATAGAATAAAATTGAAATTCAGAAATAAAAACGAAATTTGCAAATTTCACCTCCACTTTGCTTTAATTCCTGTGAAATGCCTGAAGGGTTAAAAAACTTTCTAAATGCTGTTTTGAATACTTTGAGGGGTCTAGTTTTTAAAATGGGGTGCTTTATGGGGGTTTCTAATACATAGGCCCCTCAAAGCCACTTCAGAACTGAACAGGTACCTTAAAAAAAAGGCTTTTGAAATTTTCTTAAAAATATGAGAAATTGCTGTTTATGTTCTAAGCCTTGTAACGTCCAAGAAAAATAAAATAATGTTCAAAAAACGATGCCAATCTAAAGTAGACATATGGGAAATGTGAACTAGTGACCATTGTGGGTGGTATAACCGTCTGTTTTTCAAGCAGATGCATTTAAATTCTGAAAAATGCTATTTTTTCTAAATTTTCTCTAAATTTTGCAATTTTTCTCAAATAAAGACTGAATATATCGACCAAATTTTACCACGAACATGAAGCCCAAAGTGTCACGAGAAAACAATCTCGGAATCGCTTGGATAGGTTTAAGCATTCCGACGTTATTACCACATAAAGTGAAATATGTCAGATTTGAAAAATGGGCTCTGAGCCTTAGAGGCTCTGTCACCAGATTTTGCAACCCCTATCTGCTATTGCAGCAGATAGGCGCTGCAATGTAGATTACAGTAACGTTTTTATTTTTAAAAAACGAGCATTTTTGGCCAAGTTATGACCATTTTTGTAATTATGCAAATGAGGCTTGCAAAAGTCCAAGTGGGTGTGTTTAAAAGTAAAAGTCCAAGTGGGCGTTTATTAGGTGCGTACATCGGGGCGTTTTTAATACTTCTACTAGCTGGGCGCTGTGAAGAGAAGTAACATCCTCTTCTCTTCAGAACGCCCAGCTTCTGACAGTGCAGATCTGTGACGTCACTCACAGGTCCTGCATCGTGACGGCCACATCGGCAGCAGAGGCTACAGTTGATTCTGCAGCAGCATCAGCGTTTGCAAGTAAGATCGACTTACCTGCAAACGCTGATGCTGCTGCAGAATCAACTGTAGCCTCTGGTGCCGATGTGGCCGTCACGATGCAGGACCTGTGAGTGACGTCACAGATCTGCACTGTCACAAGCTGGGCGTTCTGAAGAGAAGAGGATGTTACTTCTCATCAGAGCGCCCAGCTAGTGAAAGTATTAAAAACGCCCCGATGTACGCACATAATACACGCCCACTTGGACTTTTACTTTTAAACACACCCACTTGGACTTTTGCAAGCCTCATTTGCATAACTACAAAAATGGTCATAACTTGGCCAAAAATGCTCGTTTTTTTAAAATAAAAACGTTACTGTAATCTACATTGCAGCGCCTATCTGCTGCAATAGCAGATAGGGGTTGCAAAATCTGGTGACAGAGCCTCTTTAACCCCTTCCCGCTCCTTGACGTACTATTACGTCATGGCAGCTGTATCGTTCGCGCTCCATGCCGTAATAGTACGTCTCGGGAGTAACGGCCGTTTCGGCCGTCCTCCCGACACATACAGGAGCTGTGACGCTGCTGTCTTGTTCAGCAGCTGTCACAGCTCCTACAGCGGGGACCGATCGCTGTGTCCCCGCTGATTAACCCCTTAAAAGCCGCGTTCTATAGAGATCGCGGCTTTTTAGGGGTTAAGCTGCCATCGCCGGCCTGCTACGCGATAGCGGCCGGCGATGGTGACTATGGCAACCGGACACCAAACAATGGCGTCCGGCTATGCCATAGACGGAAGCCTAGTGGGTCCTGACAACGTCAGGACCCACTATGCTTGCTGTCAGTGAGTAGCTGACAGTTCTAATACACTGCACTACGCATGTAGTGCAGTGTATTAGAATAGCGATCAGAGCCTCCTGCCCTCATGTCCCCTAGTGGAACAAAGTAATAAAGTGAAAAAAAAGTTAAAAAAAGATGTGTAAAAATTAGAAAATAAAAGATTTAAAAGTAATAAAAGTAAAAATCCCCCTTTTTCCCTTATCAGTCCTTTATTATTAATAAAAATATATAAACAAACAAATAAACTATACATAATTGGTATCGCCGCGTCCGTAACGGCCTGAACTACAAAATTATTTCATTATTTATCCCGCACGGTGAACGCCGTAAAATAAAATAATAATAAACCGAACCACAATCACAATTCTTTGGTCACTTCACCTCCCAAAAAATGGAATAAAAGGAGATCAAAAAGTCGCATGTACCTAAAAATGGTACTGATCGAAACTACAGTTCGTTACGCAAAAAATAAGTCCTCGCACGACTTTATTGATTGAAAAATAAAAACGTTATGGCTCTTAGAATAAGGTAACACAAAAAGTGAATGATTGTTTACAAAACGTATTTTATTGTGCAAATGCCATAAGACATAAAAAAAACCTATAAACATCTGGTATCGCCGTAATCGTATCGCCACGCAGAATAAAGTGAATATGTCATTTATAGCGCACGGTGAACGCTGTAAAAAAAAACGAAAAAAAAAAACAATAGTAGAATTGCTGTTTTTTAGTCACCACGCCACCTAAAAATAGAATAAAAACTGATCAAAAAGCCGCATGCACCCCAAGAAAACTACAATGGATTCCTCAAGGGGTCTAGTTTCCAAATTGGGGTCACTTTTGGGGGGTTCCCAATGTTTTGGCACCACAAGACCTCTTCAAACCGGACATGGTTCCTAATAAAAAAGAGGCCTCAAAATCCACTAGGTGCTCCTTTGCTTCGGAGGCCGGTGCTTCCGTCCATTACCGCCCGAGGGCCACATGTGGGATATTTCTCAAAACTGCAGAATCTGGGCAATACGTATTAAGTTGCGTTTCTGTGATAAATCCTTTTGTGTTATAAAAAAAATGGTATAAAGAGGATTTTCTGACAAAAAAAAAATGTAAATTTCACCTCTACTTTGCTCTAAATTTTTGTGAAACACCTAAAGGGTTCATAAACTTTCTACATGCTGTTGTGAATACTTTGAGGGGTCTAGTTTCTAAAATGGGGTATTTGATAGGGGTTTCTAATATATGGGCCCCTCAAAGCAACTTCAGAACTGAACTGGAACCTAAAAAAATAAATAAATGAGGCAATACTTCGCTTCTTACATTATACTGATAATGAGCCGTGCCCACCCCAAGATTACCCCAGTTTTGACCGTTTGTATGAATGGAGACCCCTATTAGACCGTTCCAGTGCCCGGTTTTGCCAAGCATACACCCCCGAGAAGTGTTTTTCTATTGATGAGTCCCTGGTACATTTTAAAGGGAGGGTTCAATTCCGCCAGTACCTGCCAGGTAAGAGGGCAAGGTATGGCGTGAAGATGTATAAGCTGTGCGAGAGTGCATCAGGGTATACCTACAGGTTTAGGATATATGAAGGAAAGGCCACCCCCAAACCAGACTGCATCCTGGACTACAATAGGTACATGGGAGGGATGGACTTGTAAGATCAAGCCCTGAAGCCCTACAGCGCCATGCGGTGTGGTATAAGAAGCTGGCCGGGAACATCATATAGATGGCTTTGTACAATGCGTACGTGCTACGTCGATGTGCAGGCCAGACGGGAACTTTCCTGGAATTTCAAGAGGTGATTATCAAGAACCTAATCTTTAGGGACCAAGAAGGGGGGGCACCCAGTACTTCTGGAAGCGAGCCCACACGCATCGTACCAGGGCAACACTTTCCAGGGGAAGTTCCCCAAACTGGCAAGAAGGGAAAAAGTCAAAAGAGGTGCAAAGTCTGCTATAAGAGGGGGATAAGGGAGGACACAATATATCAATGTGACACGTGTCCCGAATAACCAGAGCTCTGTATGAAAGTGTTTTAAAATTTATCATACATCCCTTGGTTTATAATTTACCCCAATTTTACTTACCCTGATGCACTCCGCACAGCTTATCCCCCCTCGTCTTTCCCCTCTGGGCCCTGCTGTGTGTCCAGGCAGCTGATAACAGCCACATGTAGGGTATTGCCATACCCGGGAGAACCCACATTACAGTTTATGGGGTGTAGGTCTCCGGTCAAAATGGTCACTACACCTCTAGATGAATGCCTTAAGGGTGTAGTTTTTAAAACGGGGTCACTTCTTGCGGGTTTCAACTGTACTGGTACCTCAGGGGCTTCTGCATACATGACTTCGCACTAGAAAATCCCGAGTAGGCCAAATGGTGGTCCTTTCCTTCTGAGCCCTCCCATGGGCCCAAACGGCAGTTTATCACAACAAATGGGGTATTGCGGCACTCAGAACAAATTGCGCAACAGAATGGGGTATTTTGTTTCTTGTGAAAATAAGAAATTTTCAGCCAAAACTACATATTATTTGACAAAAATAATTTTGTTTTCATTCCCAGCCCAATTCAAATAAGTTCTGTGAAGAAACTATGGGGTCTAAATGGTCACATTACCCATAAATGAATTCCTTGAGGGGTGTAGTTTCCAAAATGGGGTCACTTCTGGTGGGTTTCCATTGCTTTGATACCTCTGGGGCTCTGCAAATGTGACATGGCACCCGAAAACCAATCCAACAAAATCTGTACTCCAAAGAACACACAGCGCTCTTTCCCTTCTGAGGCCTCCCATGGGCCCAAACGGCAGTTTATCACCACAAATGGGGTATTGCCGCACTCAGGACAAATTGGTCAACAAAATTGAGTATTTTATTTCTTGTGAAAATAAGAATTTTTGAGCTAAAATGACATATTATTGGAAAAAATATATATTTTTTAAATTCCAAGCCCAATTCAAATAAGTTCTGTGAAGAAACTATGGGGTCTAAATGGTCACATTACCCATAAATGAATTCCTTGAGGGGTGTAGTTTCCAAAATGGGGTCACTTTTGGTGGGTTTCCATTGCTTTGATACCTCTGAGGCTCTGCAAATGCGACATGGCACCCGAAAACCAATCCAGCAAAATCTGGACTCCAACAAACACATAGCGCTCCTTTCCTTCTGAGGCCTCCCATGGGCCCAAACAGCAGTTTATCACCACAAATGGGGTATTGCCGCACTCAGGACAAATTGGGCAACAAAATGGGGCATTTTGTTCCCTGTGAAAATAAGAAATTCTGATCAAAAATGACATCTTATTGGAAAAATTGTCATTCTTTTAATTTCACAGCCCAATTCAAATACGCGCTGTGAAAAAACGACGGGGTCAAAATGGTAACAATAACCATAAATTAATTCCTTGAGGGGTGCAGTTTCCAAAATGGGGTCAGTTTTGGGGGATTCCTACTGTTTTGGCACCTCAACACCTCTCCAAACCTGGCATGCTGCCTAAAATATATGCTAATAAAAAAGCACCACCAAAATGCACTAGGTGCTTCCTTGGTTCTGGGGCTTGTGTTTTAGTCCACGAGCGCAGTAGGGCCACATGTGGGACATTTCTAAAAACTGAAGAATCTGGACAATACATATTTAGTAGTGTTTCTCTGGTAAAACCTTCTTTGTTACAGAAAAAAAATAGAATAAAATTGAAATTCAGAAATAAAAACGAAATTTGCAAATTTCACCTCCACTTTGCTTTAATTCCTGTGAAATGCCTGAAGGGTTAAAAAACTTTCTAAATGCTGTTTTGAATACTTTGAGGGGTCTAGTTTTTAAAATGGGGTGCTTTATGGGGGTTTCTAATACATAGGCCCCTCAAAGCCACTTCAGAACTGAACAGGTACCTTAAAAAAAAGGCTTTTGAAATTTTCTTAAAAATATGAGAAATTGCTGTTTATGTTCTAAGCCTTGTAACGTCCAAGAAAAATAAAATAATGTTCAAAAAACGATGCCAATCTAAAGTAGACATATGGGAAATGTGAACTAGTGACCATTGTGGGTGGTATAACCGTCTGTTTTTCAAGCAGATGCATTTAAATTCTGAAAAATGCTATTTTTTCTAAATTTTCTCTAAATTTTGCAATTTTTCTCAAATAAAGACTGAATATATCGACCAAATTTTACCACGAACATGAAGCCCAAAGTGTCACGAGAAAACAATCTCGGAATCGCTTGGATAGGTTTAAGCATTCCGACGTTATTACCACATAAAGTGAAATATGTCAGATTTGAAAAATGGGCTCTGAGCCTTAGAGGCTCTGTCACCAGATTTTGCAACCCCTATCTGCTATTGCAGCAGATAGGCGCTGCAATGTAGATTACAGTAACGTTTTTATTTTTAAAAAACGAGCATTTTTGGCCAAGTTATGACCATTTTTGTAATTATGCAAATGAGGCTTGCAAAAGTCCAAGTGGGTGTGTTTAAAAGTAAAAGTCCAAGTGGGCGTTTATTAGGTGCGTACATCGGGGCGTTTTTAATACTTCTACTAGCTGGGCGCTGTGAAGAGAAGTAACATCCTCTTCTCTTCAGAACGCCCAGCTTCTGACAGTGCAGATCTGTGACGTCACTCACAGGTCCTGCATCGTGACGGCCACATCGGCAGCAGAGGCTACAGTTGATTCTGCAGCAGCATCAGCGTTTGCAAGTAAGATCGACTTACCTGCAAACGCTGATGCTGCTGCAGAATCAACTGTAGCCTCTGGTGCCGATGTGGCCGTCACGATGCAGGACCTGTGAGTGACGTCACAGATCTGCACTGTCACAAGCTGGGCGTTCTGAAGAGAAGAGGATGTTACTTCTCATCAGAGCGCCCAGCTAGTGAAAGTATTAAAAACGCCCCGATGTACGCACATAATACACGCCCACTTGGACTTTTACTTTTAAACACACCCACTTGGACTTTTGCAAGCCTCATTTGCATAACTACAAAAATGGTCATAACTTGGCCAAAAATGCTCGTTTTTTTAAAATAAAAACGTTACTGTAATCTACATTGCAGCGCCTATCTGCTGCAATAGCAGATAGGGGTTGCAAAATCTGGTGACAGAGCCTCTTTAACCCCTTCCCGCTCCTTGACGTACTATTACGTCATGGCAGCTGTATCGTTCGCGCTCCATGCCGTAATAGTACGTCTCGGGAGTAACGGCCGTTTCGGCCGTCCTCCCGACACATACAGGAGCTGTGACGCTGCTGTCTTGTTCAGCAGCTGTCACAGCTCCTACAGCGGGGACCGATCGCTGTGTCCCCGCTGATTAACCCCTTAAAAGCCGCGTTCTATAGAGATCGCGGCTTTTTAGGGGTTAAGCTGCCATCGCCGGCCTGCTACGCGATAGCGGCCGGCGATGGTGACTATGGCAACCGGACACCAAACAATGGCGTCCGGCTATGCCATAGACGGAAGCCTAGTGGGTCCTGACAACGTCAGGACCCACTATGCTTGCTGTCAGTGAGTAGCTGACAGTTCTAATACACTGCACTACGCATGTAGTGCAGTGTATTAGAATAGCGATCAGAGCCTCCTGCCCTCATGTCCCCTAGTGGAACAAAGTAATAAAGTGAAAAAAAAGTTAAAAAAAGATGTGTAAAAATTAGAAAATAAAAGATTTAAAAGTAATAAAAGTAAAAATCCCCCTTTTTCCCTTATCAGTCCTTTATTATTAATAAAAATATATAAACAAACAAATAAACTATACATAATTGGTATCGCCGCGTCCGTAACGGCCTGAACTACAAAATTATTTCATTATTTATCCCGCACGGTGAACGCCGTAAAATAAAATAATAATAAACCGAACCACAATCACAATTCTTTGGTCACTTCACCTCCCAAAAAATGGAATAAAAGGAGATCAAAAAGTCGCATGCACCTAAAAATGGTACTGATCGAAACTACAGTTCGTTACGCAAAAAATAAGTCCTCGCACGACTTTATTGATTGAAAAATAAAAACGTTATGGCTCTTAGAATAAGGTAACACAAAAAGTGAATGATTGTTTACAAAACGTATTTTATTGTGCAAATGCCATAAGACATAAAAAAAACCTATAAACATCTGGTATCGCCGTAATCGTATCGCCACGCAGAATAAAGTGAATATGTCATTTATAGCGCACGGTGAACGCTGTAAAAAAAAACGAAAAAAAAAAACAATAGTAGAATTGCTGTTTTTTAGTCACCACGCCACCTAAAAATAGAATAAAAACTGATCAAAAAGCCGCATGCACCCCAAGAAAACTACAATGGATTCCTCAAGGGGTCTAGTTTCCAAACTGGGGTCACTTTTGGGGGGTTCCCAATGTTTTGGCACCACAAGACCTCTTCAAACCGGACATGGTTCCTAATAAAAAAGAGGCCTCAAAATCCACTAGGTGCTCCTTTGCTTCGGAGGCCGGTGCTTCCGTCCATTACCGCCCGAGGGCCACATGTGGGATATTTCTCAAAACTGCAGAATCTGGGCAATACGTATTAAGTTGCGTTTCTGTGATAAATCCTTTTGTGTTATAAAAAAAATGGTATAAAGAGGATTTTCTGACAAAAAAAAAATGTAAATTTCACCTCTACTTTGCTCTAAATTTTTGTGAAACACCTAAAGGGTTCATAAACTTTCTACATGCTGTTGTGAATACTTTGAGGGGTCTAGTTTCTAAAATGGGGTATTTGATAGGGGTTTCTAATATATGGGCCCCTCAAAGCAACTTCAGAACTGAACTGGAACCTAAAAAAATAAATAAATGAGGCAATACTTCGCTTCTTACATTATACTGATAATGAGCCGTGCCCACCCCAAGATTACCCCAGTTTTGACCGTTTGTATGAATGGAGACCCCTATTAGACCGTTCCAGTGCCCGGTTTTGCCAAGCATACACCCCCGAGAAGTGTTTTTCTATTGATGAGTCCCTGGTACATTTTAAAGGGAGGGTTCAATTCCGCCAGTACCTGCCAGGTAAGAGGGCAAGGTATGGCGTGAAGATGTATAAGCTGTGCGAGAGTGCATCAGGGTATACCTACAGGTTTAGGATATATGAAGGAAAGGCCACCCCCAAACCAGACTGCATCCTGGACTACAATAGGTACATGGGAGGGATGGACTTGTAAGATCAAGCCCTGAAGCCCTACAGCGCCATGCGGTGTGGTATAAGAAGCTGGCCGGGAACATCATATAGATGGCTTTGTACAATGCGTACGTGCTACGTCGATGTGCAGGCCAGACGGGAACTTTCCTGGAATTTCAAGAGGTGATTATCAAGAACCTAATCTTTAGGGACCAAGAAGGGGGGGCACCCAGTACTTCTGGAAGCGAGCCCACACGCATCGTACCAGGGCAACACTTTCCAGGGGAAGTTCCCCAAACTGGCAAGAAGGGAAAAAGTCAAAAGAGGTGCAAAGTCTGCTATAAGAGGGGGATAAGGGAGGACACAATATATCAATGTGACACGTGTCCCGAATAACCAGAGCTCTGTATGAAAGTGTTTTAAAATTTATCATACATCCCTTGGTTTATAATTTACCCCAATTTTACTTACCCTGATGCACTCCGCACAGCTTATCCCCCCTCGTCTTTCCCCTCTGGGCCCTGCTGTGTGTCCAGGCAGCTGATAACAGCCACATGTAGGGTATTGCCATACCCGGGAGAACCCACATTACAGTTTATGGGGTGTAGGTCTCCGGTCAAAATGGTCACTACACCTCTAGATGAATGCCTTAAGGGTGTAGTTTTTAAAACGGGGTCACTTCTTGCGGGTTTCAACTGTACTGGTACCTCAGGGGCTTCTGCATACATGACTTCGCACTAGAAAATCCCGAGTAGGCCAAATGGTGGTCCTTTCCTTCTGAGCCCTCCCATGGGCCCAAACGGCAGTTTATCACAACAAATGGGGTATTGCGGCACTCAGAACAAATTGCGCAACAGAATGGGGTATTTTGTTTCTTGTGAAAATAAGAAATTTTCAGCCAAAACTACATATTATTTGACAAAAATAATTTTGTTTTCATTCCCAGCCCAATTCAAATAAGTTCTGTGAAGAAACTATGGGGTCTAAATGGTCACATTACCCATAAATGAATTCCTTGAGGGGTGTAGTTTCCAAAATGGGGTCACTTCTGGTGGGTTTCCATTGCTTTGATACCTCTGGGGCTCTGCAAATGTGACATGGCACCCGAAAACCAATCCAACAAAATCTGTACTCCAAAGAACACACAGCGCTCTTTCCCTTCTGAGGCCTCCCATGGGCCCAAACGGCAGTTTATCACCACAAATGGGGTATTGCCGCACTCAGGACAAATTGGTCAACAAAATTGAGTATTTTATTTCTTGTGAAAATAAGAATTTTTGAGCTAAAATGACATATTATTGGAAAAAATATATATTTTTTAAATTCCAAGCCCAATTCAAATAAGTTCTGTGAAGAAACTATGGGGTCTAAATGGTCACATTACCCATAAATGAATTCCTTGAGGGGTGTAGTTTCCAAAATGGGGTCACTTCTGGTGGGTTTCCATTGCTTTGATACCTCTGGGGCTCTGCAAATGCGACATGGCACACGAAAACCAAACCAGCAAAATCTGTACTCCAAAGAACACACAGCGCTCCTTCCCTTCTGAGGCCTCCCATGGGCCCAAACGGCAGTTTATTGCCACAAATGGGGTATTGATGCACTCAGGAGAAATTGGGCAACAAAATTGAGTATTTTGTTCCCTGTGAAAATAAGAAATTTTGGTAAAAAATTACATCTTATTGGAAAAAATGACATTTTTTTAATGTCACAGCCCAATTGAAATAGGTGCTGTGAAAAAACTGTGCGGTCAAAATGCTGTCAACAACCATAAATGAATTCCTTGAGGGGTGTAGTTTCCAAAATGGGGTCACTTTTGGTGGGTTTCCATTGCTTTGATACCTCTGAGGCTCTGCAAATGCGACATGGCACCCGAAAACCAATCCAACAAAATCTGGACTCCAACAAACATATAGCGCTCCTTTCCTTCTGAGCCCTCCCATGGGCCCAAACGGCAGTTTATCACCACAAATGGGGTACTGCCACACTAAGGACAAATTGGGCAACAAAATGGGGTATTTTGTTCCCTGTGAAAATAAGAAATTTTGATCACAAATGACATTTTATTGGAAAAAATGACATTTTTTTCATTTCAGAGCCCAATTCAAATACGTGCTGTGAAAAAAATGTGCGGTCAAAATTGTAACAACAACCCTAAATGAATTCCTTGAGGGGTGTAGTTTACAAAATGGGGTCACTATTGGGGGATTCCTACTGTTTTGACACCTCAACACCTCTTCAAACCTGGCATGCTGCCTAAAATATATTCTAATAAAAAAGAGGACTCAAAATGCACTAGGTGCTTCTTTGCTTCTAGGGCTTGTCTTTTAGTCCACGAGCGCTGTAGGGCCACATGTGGGACATTTCTAAAAACTGCAGAATCTGGAAAATACATATTTAGTAGTGTTTCTCTGGTAAAACCTTCTGTGTTACAGAAAAAAAAATGAATAAAATTGAAATTCAGAAAGAAAAATGAAATTTGCAAATTTCACCTCCACGTTGCTTTAATTCCTGTGAAATGCCTGAAGGGTTAAAAAACTTTATAACTGCTGTTTTGAATACTTTGAGGGGTCTAGTTTTTAAAATGGGGTGTTTTATCAGGGTTTCTAATACATAGGCCCCACAAAGCCACTTCAGAACTCAAGAGGTACCTTAAAAAAAAGGCTTTTGAAATTTTCTTAAAAATATGAGAAATTGCTGTTTATGTTCTAAGCCTTGTAACGTCCAAGAAAAATAAAAGAATGTTCAAAAAACGATGCCAATCTAAAGTAGACATATGGGAAATGTGAACTAGTAACTATTTTGGGTGGTATAACCGTCTGTTTTACAAGCAGATGCATTTAAATTCTGAAAAATTCAATTTTTTCAAAATTTTCTCAAAATTTTGCAATTTTTCACCAATAAATACTGAATATATCGACCAAATTTTACCACGAACATGAAGCCCAATGTGTCACGAGAAAACAATCTCAGAATCGCTTGGGTAGGTTTAAGCATTCCGACGTTATTACCACATAAAGTGAAATATGTCAGATTTGAAAAATGGGCTCTGAGCCTTAAGGCCAAAACTAGGCTGCGTCCTTAAGGGGTTAAGGCCCAAACTAGGCTGCGTCCTTAAAGGAACAGTGTCATCACAAATAATTTTTTTATATGTTAAAGATGTTAGTGCTTTAATAAAAACGTTTATTTTCATTTGTGTGTTTGTGTTTTACTGTTTCTTATTTTTTACACTTTTTCTTCCCTATGGGGGCTGCCATTTTTTGTTCCATTTCTGTGTGTGTCGATTAACGACACACACAGACATGGAACACGGCAGCCACAGTCCCATAGGGACTGCGAACGGCTCCCGTCGCATTGACTGCCGTGTACGGCGTCTGTGTGGGAACTGCGCATGCGCCGCTCCCACACAGTCCTATTCGAAATTGGCGCCGTCCGGCGCCATTTTCCTGTGGACCGGAAGTCGCGGCCGGACAGTAATATTACTACTTCCGGTCGCGGCTTCCGGACTTGTGCACATGGAACAGCGGCAGCAAAGGGAGCGGACGGGCCGGAGGGAGCCGCGGCGGCAGGAGCAGGTAAGAGATTTCAATGTATGTTAGTGTTTGTGTGTGTTTACTACTGTATGTAAACCTACTACACTGTGGGTTACCTCAAAAAATGGCGACACACAGTGTAGGAGGTTAAACCTTTCAAACCCCTCGTTTATCCCGGCACTAGCCAGGATAAAGGAGGGGGGGATGCTGAGAGCTCACTAGAGCGAGGGCTTTTAACCCAATGTTGCAATGCTGCAATTTTGGGAACAGCTCCATCTAGTGACCAAAAATGGGTAGTATTATAAATTAGAAATAATTTATAATATTACATGGACTCGTGCAAAAAAATAAAAAAAATTTGAACAATGTTTAATCACCCACACACTAAATGTTTAATTTTTTAAAAAAAAACATGTTTTTCTGGCAACACATTCCCTTTAAGGGGTTAACCTATGCAGCCAAAATCAGCCACACACATAAGGATAATAATTATTAAATTGACTATATTCTCTGGAATCATCCAAAGCTAGAACCCTTCTGGCATTTGGTATTTTTAAATTATTTACAATATTCTACGCAAATCGGACTTCTTTTTATTGGTTTTCCTATGATTTTGTCACAACTCAGAATATTTGTTTGTAAATATTTATAATAGCAAAGATAGTTGTGACAACATGTTGAAAAAGCCATACACTTCCAACATTAGATGAAGTTGTTTCATCTAATAACAATATCTTTATGAAAGAATAATAGCCTATGGTTCTTATACTGTTAATACCTTCCAGCATGTGTGGAATTCATGGATACAGAGCCCTAGATGCATTTTATTGTAATACTTGATTTATAGGACTTGATAATAATGGTAATTGAACTGTATTGAGTTGTTAACCTATATGTATGTATGTTTTGATTTTGTTGCACTACTCTGCAGAACCTATTGTGATATATGCAGCTAAGTTGTCATTCTGTAGATGTGTTACGTACCATTTGATATTGCTGTATACTTTTAAAACTAATAAAAATATTGAACCATAATTAATAATTTGTCCGGTAAATGTGTAAATAAATGATTATTGTTAACCATCATACCTGCTTTACATTCTTCTATATCTGCCAATGGGACAAATTTCTTTCAGTTGGAACTAATCATTTCAGTACCATAGACATAAAAAATATTGTTACTATCATTTACGGTCAGAGGTGAAACTAGAAGCGTCTGTGCCACAATTAAAAATCTATAACAAGGCCCTCCACCTATGATGTTACATTTATAATAATGGTATCTTCTTATATGGCAGAGAGACTTTTGGGTCCCCTCAGGCACCAGGTCATGGGTCGACTGCTACCTTTGCACCACTACAGCTATATGCCTGTTTATGCATAAAAAATGTTCATGGGTTAATCTTGGCAATGGAAAACAATCAAATTCTAGATTTTATTTTTCCAGAGCAGGCTTAAAAATTATTGGTTTATAGAGGGTGCATAGAGGGTGCGCGTGTTATAGGCAAAACTGACACTTCATGTTAAAACAGTTATTTATGAATAATGCCCTTTGACTAATTTTTAGACAATAACTGGTTGCAAACATGTAGGAATTTGCATAGTCTAATATATTATAAAGTGTTATTATTCTTTTGTCTTATTAAAATAGATAAACATCAAGGTTCATTTGAAAAGTGTCCCATAAAGATCTGTAAATGTCAGGGATCGCAAAAAAGTTGAGGTTTTCCACAGTTGTTAGCCATCAATGCACTGCATGCTGATGACTCAGAACTAATGTGCTGATATAAATATTTTAGGCATCGGGTCTGACAATATAAATGTTCAATGCCATGAATTGGAAAACCCCAATGTACATAAGAAATGATCATTTTGCTTACAGTTTTCTTTGGACTCCTCTTTGTGTCCTTGTCCTTTGCTTTCTTTTTGTTTCCTTTAGCCATTTCTCTTGCGGCTCTCGAGGAAAAATTCTCACTTGTCATAAGCTGGCCCTATAACAGATAGTGTAATAGGCAATATCTCAACGACTGTGCCCAGAATTTTTATAAAGAGTCTCCTGCTTTCATATAAGCTTACCAAATCTTCAGCCTGTGGAGGAGAGACATCCGGGACTGGTGAAAGAGATAAACGTACGGTCTCTTGCTGCCATCTGAAAATTAAGCTAATAGCATACTGACCGGAAATCTTAACAGCAAGGTGTTCATTAACCTAGATAAGAAGGCAATAGTACTCACATGAGAAAATTCAATTAAAAAAAAACCTATAGACTATAAATAACATGTTGTAGCTTAGTACATTCTAGTAAAATAATTTTTCTTTTTATTATGTGGGCTACAAGAACAGACATGTGCAACCCCTGGGCTTAAGGGCCTTTTACACAGGACAATAATCGGCAACGAGCGTTATATGAACTAATTATCTGCCCGATAATCGCCCAGTGTAAAACCCCCTTTAGACATCAGATGGAGCCCTGAAGTCACCCACAGCTGACAGGTATAAATCTGCCTTTACCTTTCGTATTAGCAATATTTAGTGAATGCTAATTTGTACTCTACCAAGATATTACATGGAGAGCTGACTGTCTTGTACAAAAAGGAAGGATTAGATGCAGCGCTGCAGTGGTGTGGTTTAAAAAGGAACGTATTCCCAATTTTATTGGTATCCAAAAAACTTGTTTAAAATTTGATAACAGGCTTGGCATCAAGGCAGTATTTGCTAGGTGTGATGGGCCTACGGGTTTGGAGCACGGCAAGTGCTCTTAATCATGGCATTCATTCACCACTGACTGTCTTGTGTCTGGTCTTCCAACAGATAACTAAGTAAAGGCCCCATTACACGGGCCAATAATCGGCCGAATGAGCGTTCTGATAAACGCTCGCTCCCCATTATTGGCCCATGTAAACAGGGCAGCGAACAGCCGACAGAGGATTAAACACTTGTTCGTTGGCTGATCACATCTTTTATGCAGCCTGTAAAATCGTTGTTGTCGTCAGAACATCTCGCCATGTAAACAATTGCTATGTTTTTTTCCATTGCCCCCCAAAAAGTAATAATAAAAGTTAATCAATAAGTCCCACGTACCCCAAAAAAGTACCAATGAAAACTACGTCATGTCCCGCAAAAAACAAGCCCTCATGTCACTTAATTGACGGAAAAATAGAAAAGGTGTGGGTCTTGGAAAGCAACGATTCAAAAACAAATAATTTTAGTTTAAAAGCGTTTTTCTTGTGCAAAAGTAGTAAAACATAAAACACCTCTACATATGTGGTATTGCCGTCAGTGCCGAACCTGTCATGAGGCCAGGTGAGCCGACGGCCTCAGGCGGCACCACCTACCCAAACGGGGGGGGGGGGCGGCATTTTCAGCCCGGGACTGGACCGGGGGGAGGGGCCATGCAGACGCGCCGAACGTCTGTAATACTCCTCCTCCTCTCTGACGCTGTACACAGTACATACAGCCAGAGAGGAGCAAGTCTGCAGGAGGAGTGACGAGCAGCACCAGCACCACGAGGTAAGTGCCTGCCTTGCTGGGACCAAGACGTGAGTATACTGCAGGGGGGCATTTTACCGACAGCAGAGGGCTCTATGGGGCTGGAATAATCCACCCCATAGAGCCCTCACATCACTATAATGGAACGATTAGTGTGGGTGGGGGAGGGTCTGAGCGTCTGACTTACTGCAGAGAGCTCTATAGGGGGGATTCTGCCCCCACTTTAGAGCAGTCAGATGCTCAGACCCCCCTAACCTTCCAGTATAGTAACTAGTCAGGGCTCTATGGTGGGGGGATGATTCCCCCCTATAGAGCCCTCTGCTGTCAGTAAAATGACCCCCCCCCCCTGCAGTATACTCCTGGCTTTGTAGCTTTCCTGTGCTTAATTAGCGTGGGAAAGCTACAAATAGGGCTGACTGGTGAGTCTCACAGTGCACACTGCATGCAGCAGCTGCGGCAGCCAGTCTGACTGTGAGTCTCTGACCAGTCACCACCCACACGCAGCAGATAGGAGAGACTAATAGTGCCTGTCATTCAATAAACCCTCAAGTACTACAGTTTCACAGGCATTGACTGAAGCTTTCTATAGTGTAGTGGTTAGCTTGTCTGCCTTACGCTTGGAGGTTGCTGGCTCAAATCCCAGTTGGGTTTTTTTTTAAATTTTATTTATTTATTAATATCTTACTTGTATTGGGCTTTGTTCAGACTAGCATTAATATACGTTTACCTCTCTTCCGTCAGAGGAAGAGAGGATCAATACGTTAAACGGAAAGCAACGGCTCCATTAGAATTACCATTGCTTTTAATGGTAATTCTTTTGTATCAGTTGCTTTCCGTTTGTCTCCGTTCGCTAGGTTTCCGTTCTTTTGAATGGAAATAAAAGTTCTGCAGACTTCACTTTTGTTTCCTTTAAAAAAAACGGAAACTTAGCGAACGGAGACAAACGGAAAGCAACTGATACAAAAGAATTACCATTGAAAGCAATGGTAATTCTAATGGAACCGTTGCTTTCCGTTTAACGTATTGATCCTCTCTTCCTCTGACGGAAGAGAGGTAAACGTATATTAATGCTAGTGTGAAAGAAGCCTTAGGGCCTGTTCACATCAGCGTTGGCTTTCCGATCTGGGGTTCCGTCGGAGGTAACCCCGCAACGGAAAGTCAAACTGAAACCACAGCTTCCGTTTCAGTCACCATTAGCGCAGTCGACTGCGCTCTTGATTCCGTCACAAAAACTGAAACCTGCCGGAATGGTGATGAACGGAAACCATTAGCAATGTTTCCGTCACCATTGATTTCAATGGTGACTGAAACGGAAGCTGTGGTTTCAGTTTGACTTTCCGTTGCAGGGAGTTCACCCGACGGAAACCTCCCACGGAACCCCGGAACGGAAAGCCAACGCTGATGTGAACAGGCCCTAATCCTTCCCCATAAACCTGCCCCCGCTAATTAAAATAAATATATTATATAATGTATATAGCGCTGTATCCTGTATCCGTCAGGTCAGCGAGTCCTGCAGGATCGAGCTGTAACCGATCACATCTAAGTTCATAACTTAGATGTGATCGGTAATAGGCGACCTAATGGATTCAGGTCTCAGCGCTATATACAGCTGCTCTGTATACAGGATACAAAGCAGCTGTATCTCAAAAAGTGCAAATCATTTTCAATAAAAAGTAATTAAAACTTGCACCAATCGCAGTAATAGATATCTTTATATATCATAGTGACATGTCCGAAGTTTTCATCGGTGGGGGACCGAGCACTGAGGCCCCCACCGATCGCTAAAACGAAGCAGCAGAAGTGCTCAGGTGAGCGCTGTGCCGCTTCATTTATGATCGACTTTCAGCCGAGTGAGCGGTGTACGGACTCCTAGACTTTCTATTGAGCCTGTACACTGCTCCAAGGAAAGCCAAACAGAATTGAAGCGGCACACGCTCACCCGAGCACTTCTGCTGCTTCGTTTTAGCGACTAGTGGAGGTGTCTCAGTGCTCGGCCCCCACTGATCAAAACTTCTGACATGTCAACATTTTTTTAAAAAGTTGTTACACTTTAAAGAGAATCTTTCACCTGCCCACAGATTTGCATTTGAGTGCAGCATGTAATGGGGAGGGCTACACAAACTCTGGGGCACTTTACATTTTTTTTTCTACCCTCTTTCCATACTTAGATATCGGTGCTGTAATATTTGGCGCCCGATATTTAAATAACCCCATGAACTGCCAATGGGGCGGTAATTGGCAAGGGGACGTGTAACATCGCTGTGACACAGCCCAATCCGCTGCGGACAATGTCAACAGCAAGAGCTGGAGAGAGGAGATCATGTGCACACGCACGCTCTCACTCTTCAGCTCTCGGCAGGCAAGTACAAGACTGTGATCTCAGGTGAGAGATCAGTCTTGTCGTCCTTGTCTGCCGAGAGCTAAAGAGTGAGAGCGTGCGTGCACGCACAGCTCCGATGCCATGAAACAGAAGAAGAATTCACACTCTTCTTCTCCTCTTGTGTTCCTTAGTGGTGGCGGAGCTGCGCGCACGCGCTCTCTCTCCAGCTCTTGCTGTAACGCTGACCGTAGCTGATTGGACAGTGTCACAGCGATGTTACACGCCCCCTTGCCAATTACCTCCCCATTGACAGTTCAGGGGGTTATTTAAATATCGGGCGCCAAATATTACAGCACTGATATCTAAATAACGAAAAAAATGTAAAGTGCCCCAGGGTTTGTGCAGCCCTCCCCATTACATGCTGCACTCAGCTGTACATGTATGGGGAGGTGAAAGGTTCTCTTTAAAAGAAAGGTGTTATAATTTTTTATTTTTTTATTGGCCTAATTTTTCTAATTATTTTAATATGTTTCCGAAGGTAGCTATTTATTCATATGTTTGTACGTCTGTGGGGGCAGCCAGCTTTATTTTTATTTTTCATACTGCTAATTTTTGTTTTGCAGGTTCCGCTGGACCATTTGGACTACGTCGTAGATTCATTGGACTACTTCGCTGATTTAAGCTTTATTTCTTTTTTTTTAAAATAAAATGGTTAAAGTGGATTGTGTGGAAGAGTTGTCATTTCAATAAAATAAATGTCTTTATGTCTCTGTTTTTTAATACTTCATTACCGCCTTAGTAATGGCAGCTGTCTGATTGAGAGCATCCATTACTAAGAAGGGGCTTAGTGTTAGCCAGTAATAAGGCTATCACTAACCCATATTATTACCCCGGTACCCACCGCCACCAGGAGTACTGGGAAGAGCTGGGTACGATCCAGCACCCGACTGTCTGAAGAGAAGGGTGGGTACTGGGGTGGCCGCAGGCAGGTAATATCAGGCTCGGAATGGCCTAAAACCATGGCCCTTCCCACCCTGGTAATGCTAGGCTGCTGCTGCTTTATTGTATCTGGCTGGTTATGAAAAATGGAGGGGATCTCACGTAATTTTTGTTTCTATTTCTTTTTTTAAAAAGACGTGGGGTTCCCGCTATTTTTCACAACCAGCCAGATACAATAAAGCAGCTGCAGCCTAGCATCACCAGGGTGGGAAGGGCCACGTTTTTTATTCCTTCCCAGCCTGGTAAAACCAGCCTGTGACCGGCCTGCTGCCTTACCGTCGCTTCAGATGGTCGGGTACTGGATCGTACTCCCCTCGCGGCAGTGAGAACCGGGGTAATTATAGGGGTTAGTGATAGCCTTTTTACTGGCTATCACTAAGCCCCTTCTTAGTAATGGACGCTCTCAATCAGACAGCAGCCATTACTAAGGCCATAATAAAGTATTAAAAAAAAACACAAGAAAAACTTTTATTGAAATCTAAACTCCCCTATGCAACCCTCTTTCACCATTTTTTTTTTTTTTTAAAAGTAGATCATCGGAGTGGTCCAATGTATCTACGACGTAGTCCAAACACTCCAGCGGAACCTACCAAAAAAAAGCAGTATAAAAATATAAAAAACTTAAATTTGCCACAATAGTCACTCGATATAACTATACTGTAATCACTTATATGGTTTGCAGATATCTTGTGTATAACTGGCATCTACCTCTACAAGGTCACTATATGGTGGTAATATTGGTCTATATATAGTGTGATTTATTCACTAACAGTATGGTGGGTTTTTTCTGACACAATGTTGTAGTAATATGTGATCATGGTTTGGCAGTTTTATTCAGTAACCGTATGGAGGTATTATTCAGTAACAGTATGGGGGTATTATTCAGTAACAGTATGGGGGTATTATTCAGTAACAGTATGGGAGTATTATTCAGTAACAGTATAAATGTATTATTCAGTAATAGTATGGGGGTATTATTCAGTAACAGTATGGAGGTATTATTCAGTAACAGTATGGGGGTATTATTCAGTAACAGTATGGAGGTATTATTCAGTAACAGTATGGAGGTATTATTCAGTAACAGTATGGAGGTACTATTCAGTAACAGTATGGAGGTATTATTCAGTAACAGTATGGAGGTATTATTCAGTAACAGTATAAATGTATTATTCAGTAAGGGCATGACCACACGTGGCGGATTTCCTCCGCAACTGTCCACATCAATGCCGCACAGAATCTGCGTTGCAGATTCTGCTGCGGATCTGCACAAAATGTGCAGTAAATTGATGCGGACTAGCTGCTGCGGACTGCGGGAAAAGTGCTTCCCTTCTCCCTATCAGTGCAGGATAGAGAGAAGGGACAGCACTTTCCCTAGTGAAAGTAAACGAATTTCATACTTACCGGCCGTTGTCTTGGTGACGCGTCCCTCTTTCGGCATCCAGCCCGACCTCCCTGGATGACGCGCCAGTCCATGTGACCGCTGCAGCCTGTGCTTGGCCTGTGATTGGCTGCAGCCATCACTTAGACTGAAACGTCATCCTGGGAGGCCGGACTGGAGACAGAAGCAGGGAGTTCTCGGTAAGTATGAACTTATATTTTTTTACAGGTTGCTGTATATTGTGATCGGTAGTCACTGTCCCGGGTGCAGAAACAGTTACTGCCGATCGCTTAACTCTTTCAGCACCCTGGACAGTGACTATTTACAGACGTCTCCTAGCAACGCTCCCGTCATTACGGGAGCCCCATTGACTTCCTCAGTCTGGCTGTAGACCTAGAAATACATAGGTCCAGCCAGAATGAAGAAATGTCATGGCAAAAAAGCAAGACGCATCCGCAGCACACATAACATGTGCATGACAGCTGCGGACTTCATTGCGGAACTTAGAATCTCCATTGCTGTCAATGGAGAAATTCCGCCATGAGTCCGCCACTGCTCCGCAACAGACAGAGCATGCTGCGGACACCAAATTCCGCTCCGCAGCCTATGCTCCGCAGCGGAATGTTACGCATCGTCTAAACGAACACTTCTAAATAGAAGTGGAAGTCAATGCAGAAACGGCTCCGCTGCGGATTAACGCTGCGGAGTGTCCGCAGCGGAATTTAAGTGAAATTCCGCCACGTGTGAACCCAGCCTAACAGTATGGAAGTATTATTCAGTAACAGTATGGAGGTATTATTCAGTAACAGTATGGAGGTATTATTCAGTAACAGTATGGAGGGATTATTCAGTAACAGTATGGGGGTATTATTCAGTAATAGTATGGAGGTATTATTCAGTAACAGTATGGAGGTATTATTCAGTAACAGTATGGGGGTATTATTCAGTAACAGTATGGGGGTATTATTCAGTCACTATGTGGTTATGGTGTGGAGGTATTATTCAGTAACAGTATAGAGGTATTATTCAGTAACAGTATGGAGGGATTATTCAGTAACAGTATGGGGGTATTATTCAGTAACAGTATGGAGGTATTATTCAGTAACAGTATGGAGGGATTATTCAGTAACAGTATGGGGGTATTATTCAGTAACAGTATGGAGGTATTATTCAGTAACAGTATGGAGGTATTATTCAGTAACAATATGGAGGTATTATTCAGTAACAGTATGGTGGTATTATTCAGTAACAGTATGGAGGTATTATTCAGTAACAGTATGGAGGGATTATTCAGTAACAGTATGGGGGTATTATTCAGTAATAGTATGGAGGTATTATTCAGTAACAGTATGGAGGTATTATTCAGTAACAGTATGGGGGTATTATTCAGTAACAGTATGGGGGTATTATTCAGTCACTATGTGGTTATGGTGTGGAGGTATTATTCAGTAACAGTATAGAGGTATTATTCAGTAACAGTATGGAGGGATTATTCAGTAACAGTATGGGGGTATTATTCAGTAACAGTATGGAGGTATTATTCAGTAACAGTATGGAGGGATTATTCAGTAACAGTATGGGGGTATTATTCAGTAACAGTATGGAGGTATTATTCAGTAACAGTATGGAGGTATTATTCAGTAACAATATGGAGGTATTATTCAGTAACAGTATGGTGGTATTATTCAGTAACAGTATGGAGGTATTATTCAGTAACAGTATGGTGGTATTATTCAGTAACAGTATGGGGATATTATTCAGTACCAGTATGGTGGTATTATTCAGTAACAGTATGGAGGTATTATTCAGTAACAGTATGGTGGTATTATTCAGTAACAGTATAAATGTATTATTCAGTAACAGTATAAATGTATTATTCAGTAACAGTATGGGGGTATTATTCAGTAACAGTATGGAGGTATTATTCAGTAACAGTATGGAGGTATTATTCAGTAACAGTATGGAGGTATTATTCAGTAACAGTATGCGGGTATTATTCAGTAACAGTATGAGGGTATTATTCAGTAACAGTATAAATGTATTATTCAGTAACAGTATGGAGGTATTATTCAGTAACAGTATGGGGGTATTATTCAGTAACAGTATGGGGGTATTATTCAGTAACAGTATGGGGGTATTATTCAGTAACAGTATGGAGGTATTATTCAGTAACAGTATGGAGGTATTATTCAGTAACAGTATGGGGGTATTATTCAGTAACAGTATGAGGGTATTATTCAGTAACATTATGGAAGTATTATTCAGTAACAGTATAAATGTATTATTCAGTAACAGTATAAATGTATTATTCAGTAACAGTATGGAGGTATTATTCAGTAACAGTATGGGGGTATTATTCAGTAACAGTATGGAGGTGTTATTCAGTAACAGTATGGGGGTATTATTCAGTAACATTATGGGGGTATTATTCAGTAACAGTATGGGGGTATTATTCAGTAACAGTATGGGGATATTATTCAGTAACAGTATGGGGGTATTATTCAGTAACAGTATGGGGGTATTATTCAGTAACAGTATGGAGGTATTATTCAGTAACAGTATGGAGGTATTATTCAGTAACAGTATGGGAGTATTATTCAGTAACAGTATAAATGTATTATTCAGTAACAGTATGGAGGTATTATTCAGTAACAGTATGGAGGTATTATTCAGTAACAGTATGGAGGTATTATTCAGTAACGGTATGGAGGTATTATTCAGTAACAGTATGGAGGTATTATTCAGTAACAGTATGGAGGTGTTATTCAGTAACAGTATGGGGGTATTATTCAGTAACAGTATGGAGGTGTTATTCAGTAACAGTATGGCGGTATTATTCAGTAACAGTATGGGGGTATTATTCAGTAACAGTATGGGGGTATTATTCAGTAACAGTATGGGGATATTATTCAGTAACAGTATGGGGGTATTATTCAGTAACAGTATGGAGGTATTATTCAGTAACAGTATGGAGGTATTATTCAGTAACAGTATGGGAGTATTATTCAGTAACAGTATAAATGTATTATTCAGTAACAGTATGGAGGTATTATTCAGTAACAGTATGGGGGTTTATTTAGTAACAGTATGGAGGTATTATTCAGTAACAGTATGGAGGTATTATTCAGTAATAGTATGGAGGTATT
This sequence comes from Rhinoderma darwinii, assembly GCF_050947455.1. NCBI lineage: Eukaryota > Metazoa > Chordata > Amphibia > Anura > Rhinodermatidae > Rhinoderma > Rhinoderma darwinii. The sequence continues at coordinate 148,685,183 of NC_134689.1, forward strand.
ATTCAGTAACAGTATGGAGGTATTATTCAGTAACAGTATGGGGGTATTATTCAGTAACAGTATGGAGGTATTATTCAGTAACAGTATGGAGGTATTATTCAGTAACTGTATGGGGGTATTATTCAGTAACAGTATGGGGTATTATTCAGTAGCAGTATGGCGGTATTATTGGTAATGTTGGTCTTACAATCTATGTACATTACAGTGGTGGGGGCTGTGGGGAAGTGTGAGTGGCAGCGGATGATCAGGCTAAAAGACAGTCCGCAGAGTGGCATGTGATGTACTTTGACATGTAGGTGATACTTACGTGTGGGATGTGGGTCCATAACTTGTGGACCGCACAGGGCCAAAGATCATATTAATCCACCACTGGCATCTAGCCGGCACAGGCAGACCACAACAATACAGCAGGTAGAGCAAAGAAACCAGCCCAGGACGTGCCGCTTCAAAACAGCGCTAAGCGCGATCCGTCCTGGACCGGCCTGAATGTAATTGCAGAGAGTTTCGCCGCAAATGAGACTGGCTGCCGAGGAGAGATATGGGGCAGGGCAGACTGTACTATTTGCACTGCACTGATTGGCAGTAAGAATAATTCTTTAAATATTTTCCATACTTCAAACAGCACTTTAAGGCTATGTTCACACTGAGTTTTTTGGGTTTTTGAGGCAAATTTTGTCCTTCCTGCACGTCGTTTGCCGCGATTTTCACCGCGTTTTTCGCTCACGGCCATTGAGTGCTACGGGCAAAAAACTCAGCGAAATACCCTCTCTCTGCCTCCCATTGATGTCAATAGGAGGTCAGAGGCGTAAACGTGCGAAGATAGGGCATGTCCCTTCTTTCTCAGGAGGCATTTTCGGCCGGTTTTTGACGAGTTTTGCGGAGCGGTTTCCGCGCCCAAAAACTCGTCAAAATACTCTGTGTGAACAGGGCCTAACAAATAAACATCAAATGTTTTCCTATTTAAAAAATTTATATATTCCGTGTTTGATGTGTAAAGTTAGGAATGAGAAAACTCCGATAGATTTGTGTGGGGGGGGCACCTTTTTATAGTTCGCCTCAGGCGGCAGACGGGCTAGGTTCACCCCTGATTGCCGTAATCGTACCGACCCATAGAATAAAGGTAATGTGTTATTTACAATGTTTTAGGTGATTTAAAGCAACTTTTAAATTAACTTTAATTAAATTTGTTTCTACTTTTTAAGATTCAGCTTCTATGTAGCCTGGATACATAGAAGCTGTATCTTTCCGTCAAAGCCGATTCCGTCAGGTCAGCTGTACTGACGGCTCGGCTGAAAGCTGGTCCTGCGAGTCTCTGAAACGCAGGATCCAGCTACTATTGATCACATCTAAGTTCATGAACTTACAGTAGATGTGATCAATTACTTATTTTAAAACATGAATGACCTTATTATTCAAGAATCATATTACCTGCACTGTAAAGGGATCAGACAGTTTGCCTTTTTTGGGCCAATCCCATTCCTTTATTGTTTCTCCTTCTTTATTAGTCAATACTCCTCCAACTTGGTTGTATTGCAGTAGAAAAACATTGCTACAAAATATTAAAACCGACATTTGATTACTTAAAAAAAATTACTAACAAATACACTTTTTTTTAGATGTATATGTTACAGTAGCTAAAAAAAATATACAGATAAAATAATGGAATGCAGTATTTATTTTGAAGGTACAATATAGACGATGGAGGTATTAAAATCGTAAAAAATATTACCGCTTTCTCTACAACTGTAGACCAGTAGATTAATGTGTAGATTACTGCATCACTGTATACTGAAATATTATATGTGTTGTATGTGCTATGGTAAAATTAACAACTAAAAAAAAACAAAGAGTAAAACAGTATATGAGCTAATTGACTAATATAAAACATTTACTCACATGCCTTATATATTCTAATATATTCTAGTACTAACCTCTTGGGAGAATGAATGCTTCCATGTCCAAATGGAGTGAATGTACCCAGAATGGTCTGCTCCGTGGAAAATATATTAGTATAAAAACCTCCACATGACAAGCCAGAGTAGCTCTGACACACAGCCAGATGTCCAGAAGGATAAATAGAGTGTGAGTTAAGGGAAGACATGATAAAATTCCAAAATGATAATAAGATCATGATGCATACTATATGTGCCAGGAGCAGTTGATAATATAACTATAGGAGGTATATGTGTAGTAAGGTTTGTTTGTAATATGATTTTATTGTGGTAGATGTGGCAGGACCAGTCATTAATGGCATGTGTTCCAGGACCAGTCTATTATATGATTTTGGTATCTGTGGCCACACTAAATTATATTATAACTATAGTGTATGTGTGACAAACTTCTATCTACAATATATAAATAATGTTGCCCCTCACAGCACTATACTGTAGTATCCTTCACAAGCATATCTCTTTCCTGTCTATAGATTTTGGACAGTCATTTTAAAAATAAATTACTGCACACTATTCCCAATACAGTGCACACTCAGAACCCAATATTCACACTGAGAGGATATTAAACCATTGAAGATCCATCAATCAGAGCATAATGGAATTTGCGCAGAGAAGAATTTTCCCGTATGATGTCCGGGATCTTTGGTTTTCCATTTGTCAGCACAAATACCAGAGGCTTAATGTGCTTCTTTTGCTTTATTATAGAGTCTTTTTTAGTACTTTCATAGTGTCGGAGGATAATTGGTTTGCAGAATCCTTTCTCATTTAACAATGATAACTGTTTGTTTCTGTAAAAAGAAAAATGTTGGTCTTATCAACTTTACATGACCTTAAAATAATGAACTATGAAACAGTTCAAATTAATCAGTGATAGCTCTCATATTTTAAAAAAAAACTATAAAAAACTATTTGACACATTTAACAATAGTACAACATTTTAACAGAAAAACTGGGCTTGTTGCCCAAAGCAAACTATCACAGTGCAGCTTTATTTTCATGGGTTATCTTTCTGCTATGCTCTTCACTACTTACATTCAGGGAATACACTATAAGCTACTCTGACTTCAAATAACATGTCAGTACTCCACAAATACTGCCCTAACAGAACTTTCCACTCCTCATCTGCCCTTAGGGCCTAAGACGCCATTAAAGGCAAGCATGCAATTTATGTTTTCTTTTTCTTTATTTTTTTTAAACACAACAATCAGCCTCTATATTTTTTTGTACAACAAATTAAGCACTGTCTGTGCTGTTGATAATGTAGGGGTATGATGAGTGGGAGGGGAACAGGAGGCAAATAAATCAATGATTGTCAATTTAACAGCTATCATGCTGACATTAGGGAACAAGTGTCAGTATTTGAACCCAAAAAACTCCTGTGTCCAAGGCAGTAGCCCTTCTTGTTGAACTACTTGTGTTGCTGGACAGCTCCAATGCTATATCTTTTGTATAGATTCTATTGATTCTTGCCTCTTAAGATTCCTTGCCTTGATTACCTAATTAGTCTCAGTCGTTTGGCTTACTATATAAGCCTGGCCCTTGCACTTTCTCCTTGTCAGCATATTGGTCTTTCTGCCTCTAGTCTAATTCATTGCTGCCTTACTCTTTAAATTATTGCTGTTTATTTGTTTAGCAAACTTGGATAGTTTCCTGACCATGTCTCTGCCTTAAAGAGGCACTGTCATCAGATTATAAGTGCCCTATCTCCTACATAATCTGATTGGTGCTGTAATGTAGATAACAACAGTGGTTTTTATTTTGAAAAACGATCATTTTTGACCAACTTATAAACCATTTTAGATTTATGCTAATTAGTTTCTTAATAGACAACTGGTCGTGTTTTTACTTTTTACCAACTGGGCGTTGTGAAGAGAAGTGTATGACGCTGACCAATCAGCGACCAATCAATATCATACACTTCTCATTGTTCCAGCCTCTTGCAGCTTCTTTCACAGCACAATTACACTGGGCTGGAACAATGAGAAGTGTATGACACTGATTGGTCAGCATCATACACTTCTCTGTACAACTACCAGTTGGTAAAAAGTAAAAACACGCCCAGTTGTCTATTAAGAAAGTAATTAGCATAAATTTAAAATGTAAAATTGTTTAAATAAAAACCACTGTTGTTACATTACAGCGCCGATCCGATTATGTAGGAGATAGGGCACTTATAATCTGGTGACAGAGCCTCTTTAAGCTAGAAACCGGTGACGCTTAGCTGTGTACCGAACTTGGATTGTTTCCTGACCACATCTCTGCTTTACAATAAAAACTATTGCTGCTTATCTGTGTATCAAACCTGGACTGTTACTTGACAACTCTTGCTATTATTACCCTCCTGCCAGATTGTTTCAGCCACTGGACTCTGAATCTGCTTTAAGATCCTGACACCGAGGGTGGCAAAGTGGTACATTCTGAACTACACTCTACACTCCTGCCTGGGGCACCAAGAGTTTTTCCCATGCTTTTATGAGACCCTTGTCCTCTCATTATTACTTACTCCATGCCTGACTACAGAACTTACTTTAAAGGACCAGTGTCACGAAAAAAAAATTTTTTATATCAATTTGCTTTTAGTGTTTTATTAAAACATGTTTTATTTATTTGTGTGTTTGTGTTTTACTTTTTTTTATTTTTTAACTTTTTCTTGCCTATGGGGGCTGCCATTTTTTTTTCCATCTCTGTATGTGTAGATTAACGACACATACAGACATGGAATACGGCACATACAGCCCCATAGTGAATGCGAACGGGGCCCGTTCCATCCACTATGCTGTACACCGTGTGTGTGGGAACGGCGCATGCGCCGCTCCCACACAGTCCAAATTGAAGGTCTTCGGCCGAGCGACGTCCGGCGCCATTTTGTTGTGGACCGGAAGCCGCGGCCGGACAGTAAGATTACTACTTCTGGTCGCGGCTTCCGGACTTGTGCACTTGGAGCGGAGGGAGCAGACGGAGCGGACGGACCGGAGGGAGTAGCGGCGGCAGGAGCAGGTAAGTTAGGTCTGTGTATGTACGTGTTTTACGTGTTGCACTAGCCAGGATAAAGGAGGGGGGATTCTGTGAGCTCACTAGAGCGAGTGAGTTTTCTCAAATTTTGCAGCATAAAGCAATGTGGTTGCTTTACCACATGCCAATACTGCAATTTTGGGAATTGCTCCATCTAGTGACCAGCACTGGGAAATGTTATAAATTAGAATCTATCGTGAAAAAATTAAAAAAATTAGAACAATGTTTAATCACTTATACACTAACTGTGTTTCACTGGATGAATACCAATGGGAATTTTTGGGTTAGAGCCTAACCTTTAATGTGAGATTTATTTCATTAAAGGTTAGGCTCTAACCAAAAAATTCCCATTGGTATTCATCCAGTGAAACACAGTTAGTGTATAAGTGATTAAACATTGTTCTAATTTATTTAATTGGTATTCATCCAGTGAAACACATATATTACTCAAGGGAAAAACCACGTATATTTACTATTGCACAGTGAATAACTTATACACTAACTGTTTAACTAAAAAAAAAAAAAAAAATTTCTAGCGACACATTCCCTTAAAACTGTCTCTATCCCCTCAAATTCTTAGAGTAAGCGTCTCATGGTGTACAATATAACTGCTTATTTGTTAAAAATCTAGTTCTATCTTTTGTCATGCAGTTTCAGTGTATGTTCCAGTCTTATAGATATTTGTTTTCTATTAAAGCCCAAGTAGTAGAAAACGTTAGCTGTTTCCTCCCTAATGCTGTTACTATTGAACTACCCTGCCCAGCATTCCATGTTTGTCAAATTGTTAAAAACAAACCAAATATTGTTTCACCTTTCAATTATATAAATTAGAGTGAAACATGGTCATGTCTGTCCAACCCATCCCTGATATACAAATAAACATTGTTTATACTAAATCATACTGTACATGCTATAGGTATTGATTTAATTAAAGGGGTATTCTGGTATATTCATAAATTTGGGAACTGAACAATTTTCTAATATATGTACGTTTAAAATAGATCATGTAAGCCTTTTTATTCAGTTGCAAAACAGGGTATATGACATAGGATATTTGCTGGGTCAATACACAGCATGCATCCATAGACTAACTGAATAGGAATAAATATGTCACTGATCAAGTGACCCAGCATACGACCCATGTCATATAATTCTGTTGATGGAGTTCATTTGACCAGTACCATGTTTAGTCCTACTCAGTCAGATCATGCACTACACAATACAAATCCATGGGCTAACATCCTACTTTGGATAATGCCAAATGGATGACTTGTATTTAGTCCTCATATCTGAAGCGTTAAAATCACAATTATGGTCTACAAAGACTCTATAAAAACATCAGCCATACTTTGAAGGTGCTTTAAAGCCACCAAATGAACACGCAGTCATTTCTCTATAGTAACCATATAATTTATTATATGGTGATCCTTACATTTGGATCTGTGCAAGCTGCAGTCTCTCCAGGGCCCAAGCTATCAATTCTTTCCACTCCACATCCTCAGTCTTAGATTCATTTGTTTGTGAAAGCCACCCTGAACCAAAGACATCAAGTAAAAGAAGGATATTTTATAGCTGTTACCAAAGGAATACATACAGTACTTGTACCAAAAACTACCTTGGATTCAAATTAGAAATAGATTAAAGAAGGAAAATGACAAGGAAACTTGCAATATAATGAGCAATCCTATACGGTATTTAACAGTTTATCATATTTATAGTAATCATAGCAATTATAGGTTAATTATTTTTGATGTGTTTCTACAAAAAAAGAATTTCACTTTTCTGCACAGATGTTGTTAAAATGGATACAATCAATTGTGGATGCTATGGTTTATCAGATCCTACTTTGCCATAGTCATATTATTATTATTATTATTATTATTATTATTATTATCATCATAATCATAATCATCAAATCTCAAGTACGATTGAAGTCTACCTTTGTCCTCACATAGCCTAGATGACATTGAGAAACTGATGGTAACTGGTAAATGGGCTGCAAAATTCTGCGGGGCTAGACAAAACCAACAAAACAAAACAAATTACAGTTATAGATGTGTTTAAAAATGTGTAGTATATAAAAACAATGAAATAACATATTACACTAATTTTTTAATATAAGGCATTCTCTAAAATGAAAAAGACATATACATACAAGCAGATTTATTGCCCACTAGTCTTGGAAAACTGTATCATGAGCTGTGTAATAGCTCCAATCATGATAAAATTGGTTATCACTCAGCTTTACCAAAGACAATTTTGACTAAAGAATGGCTAAATAATTTAAGAATTGTCAAAAATTATTTTGACAACTAGACAGAAGAGAACAACACAAGACTTTTTAAATTTATGGAAAATGTTTTTTAAAGAAGACTTTTGGTTTAGACCGACCCATTTTAACCTCTCTAATGTGTCGAGATAAAATAATGAAGTCCCATTATTAGGTAAAGCCAAGGGCCATGTTCAGCACGTCTTTTTGTTCTGGAAACCACAGGTGTTTACTAAAATCACTGGATGTCCACTAATTTGTATGCTGTGCTTTGCTTTACCTGATGTAGAATAGAGCAGTGGTCAAATATGTGCAGTGCCACTCCACTAAAGTCTATGGGACTGAAGGAGAAACCAAGTACAGCGCTCTGACTTCAGTTTCCGTCAGCCCTGAATCGTCAGGGTGAATGCTCGACCGCAGCTCCATTCAAAGTCCTCCTCACGGCGCGTGTGCAGTGAGGAGGAACAGGAGGCTCTGGACCCCCATTCTAGTGATTATTGGGGATGCCAGCTGTGGGGTTCTCAGCAATCAGACATTTACCACCTATCCTGTGGATAAGGGATAAATGTTAATCTTGAGACAACCCAATTAACCATGTTGATGCAATACAAAATGAAACAATGGTCTAATATACCAGTATTGACATACATTTGTTTCCTGTAGGCTTATTATGTTCTTGCCTTGCTTTATCCTTGCTGCCCTCCATCAGTGTAGTGTTGGCTTTATTTTTATTATTCTTCATATTGTCTACATTTTCCAGATTAGCAGCTTTTTTGTAGTCATTCTCCTCTGCAGCTATTTGTGGACTTGTATCTGTTGTCTTCTTGGAAGTCAGTGATTGCCCCTGCTTCTTGGGGTACAATGCTCCTTCAATAAGATCCTGCCAACTGTAGTTTAGCACATTCACCACACCTTGAGGGAAAACAATCTCATACTGTGAAAAGAAATGAAGCAGCTTCCCAAGCTCATAAAGCAAAGTCGGAGCAACATATTTATAGTCTTCAAATGGGTTCCCGAATTGTTCATCTTCATTTATGGCCTGACTGAGCTTCTGGTTATGGTTTTCTCCACCACTCTTCACAAAGCTAGGTGCGCTGATCTCTGGTAGCACCGCATACTTCTCTTTATGCAGCTTGTCTTCTTTAGGTGAGGGCATGTGCTTCTTTTCAGCTTGAGAAGAAACTCCTTTTTTATTTTTGTTCAGGCTGGCGTAAAACACAGAATATATCACAGTTATATTTTCTAATAAAGGTATTTAATAAATATTACAGTAAGGCGTATCTCTCACAGCAGTATTTTGGATCAGTATTTGTGGGCCCAAGCCAGGAGAGGGTTCAAAACACAGAAGAGGTGTAAATCTTTCCATTATACTCTTCCTCTTTGTAGGTTCCACTCCTGGTTTTGGCTTCCAAATACTGATGCAAAATACTGATCAAAATACTGCCGTGTGAAAGTGGCCTCAAGGTGTATTATCACAATGAAAAATAATGAATACATTTCTGTTGAATGATATGCACTACAGAATAATAAATCCTGCCATCATGTGCACAGCATCACTTTACAGTTATGAGAACAGTAGAAAATGGAGAATTTTCAATCTACCTGTTAATGAAGCTTGCAAGACGTGGATTGATGTTCATGTACTTCATATCTGAGGGTAATTCCTCAGGCACTTTTTTAGTCCTCTTAACTGTCTTTGTTTTCAACTGAAATATAATTTAAAGAATGGAAGAAAATATTTCTACTTCACTAAAATAAATAATGTAACAAGGCTCCATATGCCTAGCATAGAGATAGAGTTCAATGATAAAATTCTCTCTTCCTTCAGCCGCAATTTAAGGAAAGTTTCGGGGTTTACTCTATAAAGTCTTATTAAATTCAATATATGAACTGTATGCCTTTTTTTTTTTTTATCTACAGTACTTAGATTAAAAAAGCAAAGCACAAAATGATGTTGAAGTGTGAACATTTACTTTAAATTCCAAATCAATATTCTAAAACATAAGCCAAATTAGATATGGTCAATATCAGTTCTCAAACTCCAGGGTGGCCATGTTGCGAAATTTCACTAATCCTCAATAACAATAGTGCTGAACTGGTATAAAGGGTTTCATTGATAATTCTTTCATATTGAATATTTTCCTATGAAAAATTTACTTTACGGATAAAATATAATTAGTACTATTTAACAAAAAGCATGCTCTGTCATCAAAACCACAATTAAGAAATTTTTTAGGTTTGCATGAGTCAAAAGTTTGGAGGTTTAACAATCCCACATTAGATGTTCCAGGGAAGGGAATATAAAATCTTAAAGAAATATTTCTGTTATATTATCAGTTCAGAAGAAATGTTTGATATTTAAGAGTATCATTTTCTCATGGAATGCGGCAATCACTCTAAATCCTTACATCAAATATTATTATTGTTGATATAGACTCAGTGAAACATTCCCACAATTTCTATGGACACCTTTGAAATGTTTTTTATTTTTTTTCTGTCTATCAGTGTGTTTTGTGCAGCTTTCTAAATGATTTTTATTAAAAAATATCTTTACTTTTCAGATACAGCTGCTTTGTATCATGCATACAGAGCAGTTGTATCCAGCGCTGAAACCTGAATCTGTCAGGTTAGCGGGACTGACGAGTTCAGTGACAGCAGGTCCTGAGTGAGGCGCAGGATCCACCTGTAATCGATCACATCTACATTATGAACTTAGATGCAATCGTTTAAAGGTGGATCCTGCGAGTCAGAGACACACAGGACCCGCCGACGCTGAACCCATCAGTTTCAGCGCTAGATACAGCTGCTCTGCATACATTATACAAAGCAGCTGTATCTGTAAAAGTAAAGATATTTTTTAATAAAAAATATTTAGAAAGTCGCACAAAACACACATTTATACATATAAAAAAAACTATTTTAAAGGTGTACATAGCCTTTAATTTGGAAAATCTTAACAACGTATGCCTTAACTTGCTTTCTTAGACTAAGTTACAAAATATATAGGTTATTTATTTATCAGATTGATATATTACATATATAATGTTTCTTTAACACCTTCTTCAAGGAGACTTTAGTCTGATCCATATAACTTTCCAAGTTTTAAGTATCTCAATTTTACAAAAATAGCTTTATGCACAGTGCAATCTTTGATGTATAATAAGATTCAAATTCAAGACATATTGAAAATGTAAGATCACCATATAAAAATATAAGGGGACCTCCCACCTTGCAGCTATAAATTGAGAACAATGAAAGTCAGCTGGTGATCACCTCCAAATGGGACATTCCACAGTAGGATCAATTAGACCTGCCCAGTCCCTTATTGTGGGAAAAATATATCACATGACCATATTTATATTCTGAATATAGTTGATAACCCTCCATTATTTTTGTGTCATAGTGATAATGAAAAATAATTATTATAGATTTTGCTAATAATCAATGGCCAATACGATATGCTTATGCTACATATATTTATACTTTGCCTCTGAAATGTATTTTATATAAATTTAGCTAAGGTTATTCTTGAACTATTCTCGGAATGTCAGACTGCTGGCCTCCCTTCTAGGCTCACAAGGCTGTTCCGAGTTAATGAGAACCTTTCACCTGCCCATACATGTGCAGCTGAGTGAGTGCGCACACGCTCTCCTCTCCAGCTCTTGCTGTGACACTGTCCGTAGCTGATTGGACAGTGTCACAGCGATGTTACATGCCCCCTTGCCAATTACACACCCTATTGACAGTTCAGGGGGTTATTTTACCCCTAGGCGGACGAGGACGCAACTGTACGTCCATGCGGCCAGTGTCTTAAGGCACAGGGACATACAGTTACTGCGTGGTTCCCGGTGCACACTGTTGGCGACAGTGTGCACCGGGAACCGGGAGGCCAGCTGTCCCTGACAGCTGACACTCCACTGTATGCCGATCAGCAGCTTATTTCCGCTGATATCGGCAATTAACCCCTTGATTGCGGTGATTGATTGCAATCACCGCATTCAGGGGTTTCTAGCTCATCGGCAGACCTCACGATGAAATCGTGAGGTTTGCAGATGGCTAGCATGGCGATCGGAGGCCAAGTAATGGCCTCCGTGTCTGCCATGTACGGAAGCCTATCAGGATCAGCCTCCTGATAGACTTCCTGTCAGAGTGACAGGACGTCACTGCCGTTCGCGATTCACACTGTCGATGACAGTGTCTGTGACAGTGTCGGCGACAGTGTGCATCGGGAACTGGGAGGTCAGCTGTCCCTGATAGCTGACACTCCACTAGTTGCCGACCAGCGGCTCATTGCTGCTGATTACGGGAATTAACACGTTACATGCGGGGCTCGACTGCGATCCCCGCATGTACAGGGTTTGTAGCACATCAGCAGCCCCCATGCAATTGCAGGGGCTGCTGATGCTTGTGATGGCACCCAGGGGTCAGACAACGGTCCCCGGGTCTGCCATGTATTCAAGCCTATGAGGATCAGCCTCTGGCTGGTCCCCGTAGACTAACTGTCAGAGTGACTGTGACGTCACACTGACAGTTGGAATACGTTACACTACCTAGATAGTGTAATGTATTCTAGCAGCGATCAGAGCTGCAGGTAAAAAAATAAAGTGTAAAAAGTAAAGAAATTTTTTTAAAAAAAGTTCATAAAAATGTTTTACAAAAGTGTAAAAATAAAAGATTTTTTTTTCCTATAATAAGTCTCTTATTATAGGAAAAAAATGAAACCATTAAAAAGCAGTACACATATTTGGTATCACAGCGTTCGTAACGACCCAATCTATAACACTATAATGTTATTTTTACCGCACGGTGAACGCCGCAAAAAAAACAAACTAAAAACAATGCCAGAATCACTATTTTTTTGTCACCACCCCTCCCAAAATATAGAATAAAAAGTGATCAAAAAGTCGCATGTACCCGAAAATAGTACCAATAAAAACTACAACCCGTCCCGCAAAAAACAAGCCCTTACACCGCTTTTTTGACTGAAAAATAAAAAAGTTACGGCTCTCAGAATATGGTGATACAGAAAATAAATAATTTTATAAAGAAGTGATTTTATTGTGCAAACGCTGCAAAACATAAAAAAAACTATATACATCTGGTATCGCGGTAATCGTACCGACCCGCAGACTAAAGTACAATTGTCATTTATAGCGCATTATGAACGCCGTAAGAAATAAAGAATTTAAAACGCCAAAATCACTGCTTTTGGCCACCAAAGCTCTAAATAAAATGTAATAAAAAGTGATCAAAAATTTGCATCTACCAAAAAATGGTACCAATAAAAACTACAGCTCGTCCTGCCAAAAATAAGCCATCACACCGCTCAATTCATGGAAAAATAAAAAAAGTTATGGCGTTTGGAAGGCGGGGAGTGAAAAACTAAAATGGAAAAGCAAAAAAAGATCAGTCCTGCAAAGGTTAATTAATTTCTATTGAAAAAAATAAATTATTACCACATGTGGGATATTGTCGTACTCGGGAGAGATTGCGCTACAAATTTAGGGTGGCTTTTTCTCCTTTATCCATTGTGAAAATGAAAAAATTCAACATTTTAGTGGACAAAAATGTTTATATTCATTGTCACGGCCTAATTCTACTAAATTCTGCAAAAGACTTGTGTGGTATAAATGCTTACTATACCCCTAGAAAAATTCCTTGAGGGGTCTAGTTTTCAAAATGGGGTCACTTTTGGGGTGTTTCCACTATTTTGTTCCCTCCAGGGCATTGCAATCGCGACATGGCACTGAAAATCAATCCAGCAAAATCTGTGCCCCAAAATCCAAATGGCGCTCCTTCAATTCTGAGCCTTGCTGTGGGTCCAAACAGCAGTTTATTACCACATATGGGGTATTTCCGTAATCGGGAGAAGATGCTTTACAAATGTTGGGGTGAATTTTCTTCTTTATCCTTGTAAATATTAAAAATGTCTATGTTATTTCAGAAAAAAAGTAGATTTTCATTTTCACAGACTGAGGATATGTGCACATGCTAGCTGTCATTTACGTGTGAAAAGACAGACTGTTTTCAAGAGAAAACAGCTGCCTCGTTTCACTCGTAAATGCTCCTCCTTGCATTTTGCGAGGCGTCTGAGACGCTCGTAAATCTTGAGCTGAGGCTCTGTCACCAGATGTTTGCCGACGTATTGTAGCCCTATTTTCAGGCGTAAAACGAGGCATAATACGCCTCGTTTACGCCTGAAAATAGGTCGTGTGAACCCAGCCTGACTCCAATAAATATAGCAAAATACCTGTGGGGTCAAAGTACTAAATATACCCCTAGATAAATTCCTTGAGGGGTCTAGTTTCCAAAATGGGGTCACTTTTGGGGAGTTTCCACTGTTTTGGCACCACAAGACCTCTTCAAACTCGACATGATGCCTAAAATATAATCTAAAAATAAGCAGGCCCCAAAATCCACTAGGTGCTCCTTTGCTTCTGAGGCTGGTGTTTCAGTCCATTAGCACACTAGGGCTACATGTGGGATATTCCTAAAAACTGCAGGACCTGGGCAATAAATATTGAGTTGTATTTATTGGGGTATTCTAATATATAAGGCCCTCAAAACCACTTCAGAACTGAACTGGCCTCTGTAAAAATAGCCTTTTGAAATTTAAGTAGCTACATCGACTTACCTGCAAACGCTGATGCTGCTGCAGAATCATCTGTAGCCTCTGGTGCCGATGTGTACTCGCTCGTCTGACACGATGCAGGACCTGTGAGTGACGTCACAGATCTGCACTGCCAGAAGCTGGGCGTTCTGAAGAGAAGTGGATGATACTTCTCGTCAGAATGCCCAGCTAGTAAAAGAAGTAAAAACGCCCCGATGTACGCACATAATACACGCCCAGTTGTACTTTTACTTTTCAACACGCCCAGTTGTACTTTTGCAAGCCTCATTTGCATAAATACAAAAATGGTCATAACTTGGCCAAAAATGCTTGTATTTTAAAAATAAAAACGTTACTGTAATCTACATTGCAGCGCCTATCTGCTGCAATAGCAGATAGGGGTTGCAAAATCTGGTGACAGAGCCTCTTTAAATTTAGAAAAATACAAATTTTTGCACATTTTCTCTAAATTTTGGTGTTTTTCACGAATAAATATGGAATTTATCGACCAAATTTTTCCACTATCATAAAGTACAATATGGGCGGGTTCACACATGGCGGAATTCCACTTAAATTCCGCTGCGGACACTCCGCAGCGTTAATCCGCAGCGGAGCCGTTTCTCCATTGACTTTCACTTTAATTTAGCAGTGTTCGTTTACACGATGCGTACAATTCCGCTGCGGAGCATAGGCTGCGGAGCGGAATTTGGTGTCCGCAGCATGCTCTGTCTGTTGCGGAGCAGTGGCGGACTCATGGCGGAATTTCTCCATTGACTTCAATGGAGATTCTAAGTTCCGCAATGAAGTCCGCAGCTGTCATGCACATGTCATGTGTGCTGCGGATGCGTCTTGCTTTTTTAACTTGACATTTCTTCATTCTGGCTGGACCTAGGTATTTCTAGGTCTACAGCCAGACTGAGGAAGTCAATGGGGCTCCCGTAATGACGGGAGCGTTGCTAGGAGACGTCTGTAAATAGTCACTGTCCAGGGTGCTGAAAGAGTTAAGCGATCGGCAGTAACTGTTTCTGCACCCGGGACAGTGACTACCGATCCCAATATACATGTATCTGTAAAAAAACATATAAGTTCATACTTACCGAGAACTCCCTTCGTCTGTCTCCAGTCCGGCCTCCCAGGATGACGTTTCAGTGTAAGTGACGGCTGCAGCCAATCACAGGCCAAGCACAGGCTGCAGCGGTCACATGGACTGGCGCGTCATCCAGGGAGGTCGGGCTGGATGCCGAAAGAGGGACGCGTCACCAAGACAACGGCCGGTAAGTATGAAAATCGTTTACTTTCACTAGGGAAAGTGCTGTCCCTTCTCTCTATCCTGCACTGATAGGGAGAAGGGAAGCACTTTTCCCGCAGTCTGCAGCAGCTAGTCCGCATCAATGTACTGCACATTTTGTGCAGATCCGCTGCAGAATCTGCAACGCAGATTCTGTGCGGCATCGATGCGGACAGTTGCGGAGGAATTCCGCCATGTGTGGTCATGCCCTATGTCACGAGAAAACAATGTCAGAATCGCTTGGATAGGTAAAAGCATTCCGGAGTTATTACCACATAAAGTGACACATGTCAGATTTGAAAAAATCGGCTGTGCCACAAGTCCAAAACAGGCTGCGTCCTAAAGAAGTTAAATATCGGGCGCCAAATACAATGGCATCGATATCTAAATAACGGAGGAAGATAGGAAAAAAATTTACACTCAGCTGCACATGTATGGGCATGTGAAAGATTCTCTTTAAGACTGCTAAACTAACTAGAGACAGATCCAGTTTTCTAGGCAACATAATTCTATGTAAATTGCTATTGTATTACTTATGTTAATTATAGTTATAGACAATGGGGAGATTCAATATGTCTATCTCTTGAGAGGATCTCCGTGGGCCATGAATTTCTTTTTTCTTAAGGCCCTTTTACACCAGCCGACACTCGGCCGATGCAGCAAGCGCAGATAAACGAGACATCGTTGATCGACGCTCGTTTTCTCCTGTCACACGGAGCTATGGATGGGGACGAGCAGCCGTTACTCCGATCACTCATCCCCATCCATTATTATCAAGTCGGCAGTGCGTCTCCCTGTTTACACAAGGAGATGTGCTGCCGACAACGATAATCTTTTTACTTTTTAAAATGATACGACCAGCAGATGATCGCATGTTTGCTCGTTCATCGGCTGATCGTTGCCCTTTTTAGAGAGGGCAATTATATTAACGTTCGTCTGTCCGATAATCGTCCTGTGTAAAACCCCCTTAACTCTTCTCTCTCTTAAACTTTTTTACTGTAACCTCACTTCTAAATAAACTTTTCATTTTACTTTCACCAAGAGACAAGGATTTGTTCAAGTTTCCTTATTATAGTCATAGCTAGGCTTTGCTACACATGGGGCAAAAATTTAATTTGCTTACCTAGTCCACTACGTAAGTACCCCAGCCAAGACAGAGTGACTTGTTCACTCA
Source organism: Rhinoderma darwinii (assembly GCF_050947455.1). Taxonomy (NCBI): domain Eukaryota; kingdom Metazoa; phylum Chordata; class Amphibia; order Anura; family Rhinodermatidae; genus Rhinoderma; species Rhinoderma darwinii. The sequence goes on from NC_134689.1 coordinate 148,701,488, forward strand.
ACCACCAGTCACCCCCCCCCCCTATCTACGCTGAGAGGCTTCATTATAATGAACATTAGTTTCGCCCATAACATTTTCAGCAAGTTTAGGCACCAAGTGCATTTTTAATGTTGATAAGGACAAGATGAACTGATCTATAGGCTAGTGAGGTAAGCATGAAATGTACCTGGTCGTAGAAATACAGAGGTCCTGTCTTCACCATCATGGATGACATTAGTCATATGGCACACTAGAAAAGATGTCAAACGTATAATGTTTTTAAATGCATGATCCCTAGAAATTTACAAAGTTACCCTACTTTTATGTAGGTTACAGTAAATATATATATATATCTCTTGCTTATCAGATCTATTGCACTTCCGATCTATTTAACCTGATGATGGCTATGAAATTCTGTACAGCAAGGTGTACTGTATATTATAATATATAAAGGTGAAGCAAGAATAGACAAATCAATCACTAACAAAAGAAGCAAAATTAAACCAGGGATTAGCTGCGGAAAAGTCAGAAGCAAATCCGACTAGATTCTACAGGGATTTTGAGATGAAAGTCCGTGCCAAATCGTGTTTGAAGAGGAGAGCAGATGGGATTAAAAAAACAAAAAAGGCCATACTTATCTCCCCTGTTGTTGCTAAAGCAAAGAGTCCTTGAACTCAAGGAGGAAAAATGTACTATTATCTATTGAAATTTACTATAAATGGGCAGCCATTCCGCAGCATAAAGTGACATGCTGCAGATTAAAAGACAGAGACTTTCCGCAGTGTGTGTGAGATTTGTTAGAGCTCATCCATTTTGCTGCTGCTGTAATACACTGCACTACATTGTGGAATATATTAGTGCTGTAAACATATTGTGCAGGCTTAAGTCATACCTCCCAATTTTCAAGCATCACAAAGTGGGACACCCAATTATCTTTATTCAAAGCCGGTGTGGCTTAATCCCACCCAATCCCCGCCCATACACACCCAGGTCAGCCCACACAGTATCATGCTCCCATAGTGCCTCCCACACAGTATAATGCCAAATAGCTGCCCCCACACAGTATAATGCCCTCTAGCTGTCACCATACAGTATAATGCCCCCATAGCTGTCACCATACAGTATAATGCCCCCATAGCTGACACCATACAGTATAGTGCCCCATAGATGCACCCATACAGTATAAAGCCTACACAGATGCCCCCATACAGTAAAATGCCCACACAGATTCTCCTATGCAGTATAATGCCCACACAGATACCACCATACAGTATATCCCCACACAGATGCCCCTATGCAGTATAATGCCCAAACAAATTCCCCCATACAGCATAATGCCCCATAGATCCCCTATGTAGCATAATTCCCCCATAGCTGCCTCATACAATATAATGCCCCATACAGTATAATGCCCACATAGATGCCCCCATACAGTATAATGCCCCTATAACTGCCCCATACAGTATAATACCCCATAACTGCCCCATACAGCTTAATGCCCCCAAAGCTGCCTATACAGCATAATACCCCATAGCTGCCCCATACTGTATAATGCCCCCTAGCTGCCCTTATACAGTAGAATGCCCCCAAAGCTGCCCCTAGTGCCAGTGCCCACATAAAAAAGTGCCAGTGCCCTTGTAGATAGGGCCACAGTGCCCATGTAGATTGTGCCCCTATATAGTGCCCCAGCGTCCATGTTGCTAGTGCCAAACCCCCCTTGAAGATAGCGCTACACCCCCCTGTAAATAGCACCATTGGGACTCCCTCTAGGAGCGGAATCCCCAGCCAGAGCATAGGCCAGGGATTCTGCTCCTAGAGGGAAGCCCTGATGTCACTGTCCATATATATGGACAGTGACATCAGTGGCTACAGACTGAGCGGAATCCCCGTTGCCGACTCTGGCCGGGGATTTCGCTCCAGGAGGAGCCCCTGACGTCAATGTCCATATATGGACAGTGACCTCAGGGGTTTCCTCTAGGAGTGGAATCCCCGGCCAGATCATCGGCAATGGGGATTCCGCTCAATCAGTAGCCACTGACGCCACTGTCAATATATGGATAATAACATCAAGGGCTTCCCCGAGCAAAGAGCTTAAAGTAGCGCTGTGCCCGGGGAGTCCTCAGTGAGCTCTGAACTAATTTTGAAGCAGGGAGCTGATGATTCCCTGCTTCAGAATTGGGTCCAACTGTATCTGCGTTGTGAGGACGCAGATACAGTTGACAGCGGGACATACCCCCGGCCACCCGGGACAGTGGGACACCGCTCGGAATCCAGGACTGTCCCGCTGAATCCGAGACAGTTGGGAGGTATGCTCAAGAGTACTTTACCAAACAGCGCTATTAAAGGGGTTCTATACTTTTTATATTGTGCTTATATAAACGTATAAATAGTTAAGTTAGTAATATCCTAAGGTCCCTGAACTGAAGCTCAGCCATAGGTGCAGCTATACATAAACATACTATGTCCAGGATACCAGAGTTCTCATTGCGGCCTAATATTAATACAATTTATAATACATTAGTTCAATTGTAAATAAAATTACTTTTTGCATACATTTTTAGACTCTTTTGCCTATTTACAGAACTGTTGGTATGCAAACAACTACACACACAATTCTCCCAGCAGTTCCCCATACTACTTTCCTTTACCATCCACGGAGCTCAGGAATTATAACATATACTTTATACAAGAAACATATAACTTACATTGAGAAGGTCGACTTGATAGAAAGTAACAATAAAATGATCTGTGTGTGGCAGCAGGAGAGCGTTTGCTGTCACACTGTGCTTGGCCCTGCAGAGTTTGAAGGGTGGTTGCTTAGTTACATAGGCATTCAACCTGGCTGTGGATTTTGTTTCTACATTACATACTGGCTTTTCGTGTTGTTATCAAGTGCCTGGTCTCAGATCATAGACTTTGTTCATGGAGATAAAAAAACGCATATTAGGGACAGTGTGTTTATGGTAATATGTTAGACTGCATTAAATATACATTAACCTCTTAGCGACATGCAACGTACAGTTACGTCGGTGCCGCCAAGGTTTTAGCGCAACTCAATGTAACTGTACATACTATTGCAGCTGACACTCCGATCCCTGCCGATTAGCCCCATAAATGCCACGGTCAATAGCAACTGCGGAATCTAAGTGGTTGGTAGCCAATTGCCCCCCACCCTCTTCCCCACGACAAGATCGCGATGGTGCTGATAGTTGCTATGGCCTCCTGGTCTGACAAGTACAGCGCCTAATAGGCTTCCTGACTGTAAGGGTATGTTCACACGCCCGAAAAACGACCAAAAGATCGGAAGCAGAACGCCTCCAAACATCTGCCCATTGATTGCAATGGTAAAAATGGTGTTCTGTTCCGATGGGCCATTTATATTACGCGGCCGTTTTGAAAAACTGCCACGTAAAAAAACGGCCCGCGAAAAAGAAGTGCAGGTCACTTCTTAGGACGTTTTTGGAGCCACGAAAATCGCGATTAGCTTAAAAAACGTCTGAAAATCAGGAGCTGTTTCCCCTTGTAAACATACCCTAAAACTGACAGGTATAATAAACTGCATTACATAAGTATTGCAGTATATTATACCAGTGATCAGACAGTTGCAAGTTCAAGTCCCCTAGTGGGACTTAAAAAAAAAAGTCTTTTAATATAGTAAAAAAATGAAAACATGAAAAAAACTATAGATATTTAGTATCGCCGCATCCGTTGTGACCCAAACTATAAAACTATCACGTTATTTATCCAACACGGTGAACGCCATAAAATGGCAGAATTGCTGTTTCTTGGTCACCTCACCTCCCCAAAAAATGGAATAAGGGCTTATTTACACGAACGTGATATACGTCCGTGCAACGCGCGTGATTTTCACGCGTGTCGTACGGACCTATGTTAGTCTATGGAGCCGTGCAGACAGTCCGTGATTTTTGTGCAACAGTGAGTCCGTTGCATAAAACTCACGACATGTCCTATATTTCTGCGTTGTTCGCGCATCACGCACCCATTGAAGTCAATGCGTGGGATGCGCGTGATTCGCGCAACAGCAGTCAAAAGTATGTTTGGAAACAGAAAAGCACCACGTGCTTTTCTGTTTACAAACATCCAAACGGAGTGTCATAATGATGGCAGCCGCACATCCTTTGCGATGACACACGGAGCTGTTAAGTGCCTTTTGCGCATGCAAAACGCCGCATTTTTTGCGTGCGCAAAACGGACACACGCTCGTGTAAATCCGGCCTTAAACTAATCAAAAAGTCGCATGTGGCCCAAAATGGTACCAATAAAAACTACAGCCCATCCAGCAAAAAACAAGAACTTACACAAATTTCTTGATGAAAAATTAAAAAAGTTATGGCTCAGAGAATTTGGCAACACTAAGAAATAAATGTTTTTTTTAAAAAATAACATGATTTTATTGTGTGTATGATGTAAAACATAAAAATATATATACTGTACATTTGGTATTTCCGTAACTGTATCGACCCGCGGAATAAAGTTAATATGTCATTTAAATCGCATGGCTCTCAGAATATGGAGACACAAAAGATGCAGTGTGTTCCCAAAGGGGGATAAGATTGGGTACCATTTATTAGTGAGACACTGGCCACACATCTAGCAATTATTATTTATTTACCTCATTATTATACCACCTTATTAAGTCCTGATCTACTCTGCCCAGCCTACATATGCCCCCACATTATAAACTAAAATACCAGTAAAATCCCAAACAAAACTTCTACCAAGCAAAAGCCAAATGGCACTCCAAAAGCCAAATGGTGCTCCCTCCCTACTGCATCATCTAGGTTGTTAGAAAGAGGGGAGTCCGCTCCGTCATCCCATTCCCCCGCCACAACGCAAGCGGAGGGGCGATGGTTGTCATTGCTGTATGGGGGCCTAACGAAATCCCCCAGGCCAGCCATCTGAGCTGGTAAATAGCACAATACACTGCAATACATAGGTACTGCAATGTATTGTACCAAAGATCAAACGATCGCTTGTACACACCCTTGATGTTGCAGTCACTTTTGACATACAGCCGACCACACTATATAGAGCAGCCTCAGCCGTTCCCGGCCATGACACAGTTACGTCAAATGTCAGAAGGGCTTAAATGCCAGGAAAATAAACCTTAGGCCAGGATCACACACAGTTTATTTGCCGTTTTTGTAGTAGCTTTTGCCTCAGTTTTTTTTTTAGCCAAACACAGAAGTGGACACAAATGATACAGAGATACAGCAGTCTTTTATTTATACCTTTTTTCCTTTTGGATCCACTTCTGGCTTTGACTCAAAAAACTGAGCCAAAAACTGCCTCATAAACTGCATCAAAACTGTGAGTGTGATCTTGGCGTTAAAGAGTAACTACACTTTCAAACTTTTGATATGTCATAGAGACATATCAAAAGTCTGGATCAGTGGGGGCCCAGGTGCTGAGACCTCCACGATTGCTGAAACAAAGGTGCAGACGCACTCTGCTGAGCACCCTAAACCTTCGACAGTGATTGGTGCTTCACGTGTGAATAAACCCAAATGTGAAGTTCAGACGTACCAGATTTGCTAAGGCATTATTCCACAACAAATCCTGAGGAAGCCGCAGGGAAATCCACAGCGACAATCCTTCACCAAACTGGGCGGCTTTCGGTAACAGATTTTCTGCTGCGGATCGACTCTATACTCACCTTCCCAATCTGCAACATTTGGGTTTTGTTGTGGATTTTGACGTCCCAATTGAACTCAATGGAGAAATTGGCGATAAATCTCTGCCGAATCCACATCAAGAGATTTGTTGTAATCTAATTAATTTTGCTGGCACTGTAATACGCTGAAGATTTTCTGCCCCCAAATCTGGATAGAAATTTAGCAGCAATTCCGTCATATGTGAACAAGCACTAACATCTCAGAATTCAGACTTTTTAATCTCACAATTCTAATTTACTTAACCACTTCTGGACCGCCCATGGACTATAAACGTCCGGGCGGTCCGCAATTAACTCTGCAGGGCCGTTCCAGAACGTCCTGCAGAGTTAACAGGTTTGCCGCTCCCCGGCGGCCTTTATCTCCGTGATACAGCTGTCTGTATCATGGAACTTTAACCAGAGACCACTCAGCGTGGTCTCCGGTCATGTGATCGTTGTGACAACCTGTCACAACGATCACATTGCTCCCAACAGCAGCGCTTATGCGCCGACTGTGAGGAGCTCCGCCGTGATACAGCTTTCTAGAGACAGCTGATATCACAGAGCTTTTAACTGGAGACCACTCAGTGTGGTCTCCGGTCATGTGATTGCTGTGACAGCGTGTCACAGCGATCACATTGCTCCTCCCAGCAGCGCTTGTGCGCCGACGGTAAGGCGCTCAGCTATGTGAACGCTGTGACAGCTTGTCACAGCGATCACATCCATGCCGACGGTAAGGAGCTCCATGATACAGCTGTCTAGACAGCTGTATCACAGCTTGTCACAGCGATCACATCCATGTCGACGGTAAGGAGCTCCATGATACAGCTGTCTAGACAGCTGTATCACCCAGCTTCGGAGTGGTCTCTGGTCAGATGAGATCGCTGTGACAGCCTGTCACAGCGATCACCAGTTGAATCTTGTAATGTAAAAAAAAAAAAACACACACACACACACTTTTTTTTTTTAATAAAATGTATTTCTATAAAAAAAATTCTCTATCTGCTACACGGCGACTTTGGCCACGCACGACACAGGTCGACCAGCCAAAGACCGCTATGTCCCGTTGCCTACAGTGCATGTAATAAAAGTCAATGTGGTTGGGTCGCAATGAGCAAGTTGCCACAATATGACAGTTGCAAGGAATCCAAACTGTCGTGTCGCAGTTACTTGCAGGTCGCAACGCGACCACATTGACTTTCATTGACTTTCCTGAAGGAATTTTGAGGCAGATTTTGACCTGCCTGCACTTTTTTGCCGTGTTTTTTGCCTGAGGCCATTGAGGAACGTGGTTGTAAAACGCTTTTTCTGCCTCCCAGTCGCCCGCTTAAAAACAACAATTTCGGCTATATATTGGTGCTGATTCCGACGCGGTTGCCACGTCAAAATCAGCACCAAAAAACTTAGGGTGACGTTAGATGTGGCGGATTCACTGCAAATTTTACCTGCATATTTGCACAGGCAAAGTCTGCAGCGGATTACAGTACAAGGCAAGTAGATGAGATTTTACAAAACTCATCTGCATGCTGCAGACATTTTACACAGCAGATTTTCAAATCTTTGATATGTTGTTAAATTAATACCTTGGGGTCTGCTTTCCATAAAATAATAATTTTTGGGGTGTCAAAGGGGTTTTCCATTCCACAAAAATTGATGGCCTAGCCTCAGGATAAGGCCCTATTCATACGACAGGGTCGACGTTCGTCACACGGCCGCAGTAGAAACAATAGACCCCAAATGGGACTATTCAAACAACCGATTTGGTTGTGACGTCAGTGACGTCAGGGACTTCTGATGCGGAATCCCCACCGCTGTGGCCGGGGATTCCGATCCAGGAGAAGTCCCTCACTTTACTATCCATATATGCACCCCCCCCTACAGGAAGGTGGGGGGGGTGCCATCTATGGGGGGTGACTATGTACAAGGGGGCTGTGTAGCACTACCTACAGGGGGCTGTGTGGCATTACCTACAGGGGGGCTGTGTGGCATTACCTACAGGGGGGCTGTGTGGCATTACCTACAGGGGGCTGTGTGGCATTACCTACAGGGGGCTGTGTGGCATTACCTACAGAGGGGCAGTGTGGCATTACCTACAGGGGGCTGTGTGGCATTACCTACAGGCGGGGCTGGGTGGCACTACCTACAGGGGGGCGTGTGGCACTATCTACAGGTGGCGCTGTGTGGCACTACCTACAAGGGTGGCTATGTGGCACTACCTACAGTGGGGCTGTGGCAGTATCTACAGAGGGCAGTGTGTGGCATTATCTACAGAGGGAAGTGTGTGGCAAAAAATTTACAAATGAAATTCATGCGATTTTAAAACGGATAGGGAAAAAAACGGCTGCAAAACGGGTCAAAATCAGCCATTGAAAACGGAAACACAGCCAGGAACGGATGCAATACGGATGCAAAATGTCCGGGAAAAACACTCGGACCCTGTCGTGTGAATAGAGCCTTAGCCAGTGGCATAACTACCGCGGTAGCAGCCGTAGCAGCTGCTACGGGGCCCGCGGCTTGAGGGGGCCCGTGCCGCCAGCCGACACGCCCCCCCATATGCCCGGTGGTGCCGCTAGCAGCCGTTATGGCTGCTACAGCGGTAGCGCCGTTACTATGGGGCCCACGCCGCCGAGCCTGCAACAAGTATGGGCTGGGCCAGTGGCGTAACTACCGCCGTAGCAGCAGTAGCGGCTGCTACGGGGCCCGCGGCATGAGGGGGCCCGTGTCGCCAGCCGGCACGGGCCCCCACCATGGCCGGAGGCTCCGCTAGCAGCCGCTATGGCTGCTACAGCGGGACGCCACTGAACACTACGGCAGAGCAGGGAGGTATCTCCCCGCTCTGGCATTAACTGGTTCCCGACCGCTAGCTGTATTTTTACGGCCAGCTGTCAGGGTCCTTAAAACCCGAGCCATAGACTTTCTACGGCTCGGGTTTTAACTTGCTGCCCGCGCGATCGGGCAGCTGAATGTCGGGTCTCCGGCTGTCAGTGACTGCCGGGGACCCTGAGGAGAGGATAGAAGCAGCTTTCGCTGCTTCTGTCTTCTCTGATCACTTGTACACAGCGCTCAATGCACGCTGTGTACAGGAATAGAGACAGCAGCAGCGGCGCTGTCTCTATTCCTCACAGTGATCATGTGACTGGTCACATGATCGCCGGGTGCCGTTAGTGGCAGGCTGCTGCTGGGTCTTACTAGACCCAGCACAGCCCTATTAGTGACAATAGTCACTATGAAAGGGCTGATTTCCCCTGTAACTGGGGCTGCTGTGCAGCTCCAGTTACAGGGGAAAAGATGGTGTAAAAGAAAGAAAAAAAATATATAAAGTTCCCCAAAGGTCTTCTTTGACCTTTGGGGGACAGACCATAGTAATAAGAAAAGAATAAAGTAAAGTGCAAAAAAAATGTAAATAATAAATACACATAAAATACCCACCCCAAAAAAAAAACGTTCCCCCCCGCCAATCATTGTTGTAACGCTAGCGCTGACCCAATTACCCTAATATAGACATGTAATATTTAAAAATTTACGGTAGACAATGGCGATCACAAATAAAAGGTATATTTTAGGGTCAGGGGTGAACATAGCCCCTCTGCTGCCTGAGGCGAACTATAAAAAGGCGCCCCCCCCCCAATCTATCGGAGTTTTCTCATTACTACCTTTACACATCAAACATGCAATATATAAAAAAAAATTAAATAGGAAAACATTTGTTGTTTATTTGTAAAGTGCTGTTTAATGTATAGAGAAGATTTAAAGAACTCTTTTTACTGTATTACTTTAGTATCAAAGATCAGCAACGCAGCATTAACACTGAAAATGGTTTAACATCTTCTATGCCCCCTTTTTATTACCTAATTGACTTATGATTTTTTATCGAGTTCAGTGGCCCTGCGTGGTCGGCATGATGCAGTGACGTCATCGTGCCGGGCAGTTGACGTCATCAGCGTGCTCCCGATCTCTTGTAGGCCTCAGGCCTAAACCAGGCTGTGGCCTATAAGAGCAAACGGTGGAGCAGGGGTTTCTATTGTGGCAAATTATTTATTTTTTTACATTTTATACTGATAACTTTTTTTTGGTGGGTTCCGCTGGACCGTTTGGACTACGTCGTAGATTCATTGGACTACTTCAATGATCTACTTTAAAAAAAAAAAATTGTGAAAGAGGGTTGCATGGGGGAGTTTTGATTTCAATAAAAAAAAATTCTTATGTCTGTTTTTTTTTAATACTTCATTATGGCCTTAGTAATGGCAGCTGTCTGATTGACAGCGTTCAATTACTAAGGCTGGGGCTTAGCATTAGCCAGTAAAAAGGCTATCACTAACCCCTATTATTACCCCGGTTCCCACTGCCGCCAGGGATACCGGGAAGAGTCGAGTACGATTCAGTACCTGGCCATCTGAAACGACTGTTAGGCCGCAGCCTGGTATTATCAGGCTGGGAAGGGCCAAAAATGTGGCCCTTCCAACCCTGGTGATGCTAGGCTGCAGCTGCTTTATTGTATCTGGCTGGTTATGAAAAATTGGGGAAACCCCTCGTCATTTTTTAAAAATAAATTGAAAAAAAAATTACGTGAGATCCCCTCCATTTTTCATAACCAGCCAGATACAATAAAGCAGCAGCAGCCTAGCATCACCAGGGTGGGAAGGGCCATGGTTTTTGTCCCTTCCTAGCCTGATAGTACCAGCCTGCGGCCACCCAAGTACCCTTCACTTCAGATGGTCGGGTGCTGGATCGTACCCAGCTCTTCCCGGTACTCCTGGTGGCGGTGGGTACCGGGGTAATAATAGGGGTTAGTGACGGCCTTATTACTGGCTAACACTAAGCCCCTTCTTAGTAATGGACGCTCTCAATCAGACAGCAGCCATTACTAAGGCGGTAATGAAGTATTAAAAAACAGAGACATAAAGAAATTTATTTTATTGAAATGACAACTCTTCCACACAATCCACTTTAACCATTTTATTAAAAAAAAAAGGAAAAAAAGCTTACATCAGCGAAGTAGTCCAACGAATCTACGACGTAGTCCAAATGGTCCAGCGGAACCTGCAAAACAAAAATGAGCAGTATGAAAAATAAACATAAAGTTGGCTGCCCCAACAGACATATGAATAAATAGCTACCTTCGGGAACATATTAAAATAATTAGAAAAATTAGGCCCATAAAATAAAACATATCAAATAAAAAAAAAATAATTATAACACCTTTCTTTTAAAGAGAACCTTTCACCTCCCCATACATGTGCAGCTGAGTGCAGCATGTAATGGGAGGGCTGCACAAACTCTGGGGCACTTTACATTTTTTTCCTAGCCTCCTTCGTTATTTAGATATCGGTGCTGTAATATTTGGTGCCCGATATTTAAATAACCCCCTGAACTGTCAATGGGGAGGTAATTGGCAAGGGTGCGTGTAACATCGCTGTGACACTGTGCAATCACTACAGACAGTTTCAGAGCAAGAGCTGGACAGAGAGTGCGTGCGCGCGAGCGCGCAGCTCCGCCACCACTAAGGAACAGAAGAAGAGTGTGAATTCTTCTTCTTCTGTTTCATGGCATAGGAGCTGTGCGCGCACGCACGCTCTCACTCTTTAGCTCTCGGCAGACAAGGACGACAAGACTGATCTCTCACCTGAGATCAGTCTTGTACTTGCCTGCCGAGAGCTGAAGAGTGAGAGCGTGCGTGCGCACATGCTCTCCTCTCTCCAGCTCTTGCTGATGACATTGTCCGTAGCTGATTGGACAGTGTCACAGCGATGTTACACGCCCCCTTGCCAATTACCGCCCCATTGGCAGTTCATGGGGTTATTTAAATATCGGCGCCAAACATTACGGCACCGATATCTAAGTAAGGAAGGAGGGTAGGAAAAAAAAATGTAAAATGCCCCAGAGTTTGTGCAGCCCTCCCCATTACACGCTGCACTCAAATGCAAATCTGTGGGCAGGTGAAAGATTCTCTTTAAAGTGTAACAACTTTTTTAAAAACTTTTGACATGTCAGAAGTTTTGATCAGTGGGGTCCGAACACTGAGACCCCCACTAGTCGCTAAAACGAAGCAACAGAAGTGCTCGAGTGAGCGGTGTGCTGCTTCAATTCTGTTTGGCTTTCCTTGGAGCAGTGTATGGGCTCAATAGAAAGTCTAGGAGTCCGTACGCCGCTCACTCGGCTGAAAGTCGATCATAAATGAAGCGGCACAGCGCTCACCCGCGCACTTCTGCTGCTTCATTTTAGCGATCGGTGGGGGCCTCAGTGCTCGGTCCCCCACCGATGAAAACTTCGGACATGTCACTATGATATATAAAGATATCTATTAATGCGATTGGTGCAAGTTTTAATTACTTTTTATTGAAAATGATTTGTACTTTTTGAGATACAGCTGCTTTGTATCCTGTATACAGAGCAGCTGTATATAGCGCTGAGACCTGAATCCATTAGGTCGCCTATTACCGATCACATCTAAGTTATGAACTTAGATGTGATTGGTAACAGCTCGATCCTGCAGGACCCGCTGACCTGACGGATACAGGATACAGCGCTATATACATTATATAATATATTTATTTTAATTAGCGGGGGCAGGTTTATGGGGAAGGATTAGGGCCTGTTCACATCAGCGTTGGCTTTCCGTTCCGGGGTTCCGTGGGAGGTTTCCGTCGGGTGAACCCCGCAACGGAAAGTCAAACTGAAACCACAGCTTCCGTTTCAGTCACCATTGAAATCAATGGTGACGGAAACATTGCTAATGGTTTCCGTTCGTCACCATTCCGGCAGGTTTCCGTTTTTGTGATGGAATCAATAGCGCAGTCGACTGCGCTAATGGTGACGGAAACGGAAGCTGTGGTTTCAGTTTGACATTCTGTTGCGGGGTTACCTCCAACGGAACCCCAGAACGGAAAGCCAACGCTGATGTGAACAGGCCCTAAGGCTTCTTTCACACTAGCATTAATATACGTTTACCTCTCTTCCGTCAGAGGAAGAGAGGATCAATACGTTAAACGGAAAGCAACGGCTCCATTAGAATTACCATTGCTTTCAATGGTAATTCTTTTGTATCAGTTGCTTTCCGTTTGTCTCCGTTCGCTAAGTTTCCGTTTTTTTTAAAGGAAACAAAAGTGCAGTCTGCAGAACTTTTATTTCCATTCAAAAGAACGGAAACCTAGTGAACGGAGACAAACGGAAAGCAACTGATACAAAAGAATTACCAACCGTTGCTTTCCGTTTAACGTATCGATCCTCTCCCTCTGACGGAAGAGAGGTAAACGTATATTAATGCTAGTGTGAACAAAGCCCAATACAAGATATTAATATTAAAAAAAAAAAAAACCTCAGCTGGGATTTGAACCAGCAACCTTCCATGTGGAAGGCAGACAAGCTGACCACTACACTATAGAAGCTGTCATAGGCAATGTCTGTGAAAATGTAGTAGTTGAGGGTTTACTATTAGTCTCTCCTGTCTCTCTGCTGCGTGTGGGTGGTGACTGGTCAGAGACTCACAGTCAGACTGGCTGCCGCAGCTGCCGCATGCAGTGTGCACTGTGAGTGACTGTGAGACTCACCAGTCACAGCTCTGTTTGTAGCTTTCCCACGCTAATTAAGCACCGGAAAGCTACAAAGCCAGGAGTATACTGTAAGGGGGGGGGGGGGGCGTTTTACTGACAGCAGAGGGCTCTATAGGGGGGAATTATCCCCCCACCATAGAGCCCTGACTAGTTACTATACTGAAAGGTTAGGGGGGTTTGAGCATCTGACTGACTGCTCTAAAGGGGGGGGGGCAGAATCCCCCCCCCTATAGAGCTCTCTGCAGTAAGTCAGACGCTCAGACCCTCCCCCACCCACACTAATCCTTTCATTATAGTGATGTGAGGGCTCTATGGGGTGGATTATTCCAGCCCCATAGAGCCCTCTGCTGTCGGTAAAATGCCCAGACCCCCCCTTGCAGTATACTCACGTCACAGGTCCCGGTCCCAGCAAGGCAGGAACTTACCTCGTGCTTCTGGTGCTGCTCGTCGCTCCTCCTGCAGACTTGCTCCTCTCTGCCTGCATGTGCTGTGTGCAGCGTCAGAGAGGAGGAGGAGTATTACAGACGTTCGGCACGTCTCTCCTCGGTCCAGTCCGTCCCGGGCTGAAAATGCCGCCCCCCCCCCCCCCCGTTTGGGTAGGTGGTGCCGCCTGAGGCCGTCGGCTCACCTGGCCTCATGGCAGATGCGGCACTGTTTAGGGTAAAACTATGTTATTACCAAAAACAAATAGCTCAAACGTAAAAAAGCTTATTTTTTTACTATTCTTTTCAAACTTTATGAATAAAAATTCTAAAATAGCAAAAAAGATGTGTATAAAAACGATAAAAAATGAAACCTGCATTGTCTACGGAAAAAACGTCGCAAAAATCACGTCGTTAGCCCAACAAATAAAAAAGTTATAGCCATTTAACTAACACGTGCTAAAAATGCCTAAACGGTGTCTGGTCCTGAAGGCGCAAAATAGAGCAAAAGACATGTATCTCCTCTCCACAGGATCTCCACAGGATAGGGGATACACGTGTGATCGCTGGCATTGATAGGGAGAACGGGGGACTGAAAGTCCCCTGAAGTTCTCCATCACAAACCTCAGACTTCCGGGGTCTGTGTCGGCAGCTCCGGAGAAATGAATGGAGCGCCGGTCGTGTTTGTGCGCATGCGTGACCAGCGCTCCTTTCATTTTTATTAAGCTGCGCAGACGCCGGAAGTCAGAGGTTAGTCATGGAGAAGTTCAGGGGACTTTCAGTCCCCCGTTCTCCCTATCGCTGCCAGCGATCACACATGTATCCCCTATCCTGTGGAGATCCTGTGGAGAGGGGATACATGTATTTTGTAGGACACACTGTAGGTCGCATTTTTGTTGGGAGGGGGGACGCTGTATGGCGTTCCCTACAGGGGGGAAGCTGTATGGCGTTCCCTACAGGGGGGGCTGTATGGCGTTCCCTACAGGGGGGGCTGTATGGCGTTCCCTACAGGGGGGGCTGTATGGCGTTCTCTGCAGGGGGGCTGTATGGCGTTATCTACAGGGGGGCTGTATGGCGTTATCTACAGGGGGGCTGTATGGCGTACTCTACAGGGGGATGTATGGAGCTATCTACAGAGGGGGGGCTGTATTGCGTTATCTACAGGGGGGGGCTGTAAAAAAGGCACTATCTACAAGGGGGGGGGGTTGTGTGACACCCAGGGGAGGGGGGGCCCCAGTCAAAAGTTTGCTATGGGGCCCAGTCTTTCCTAGTTACGCCCCTGGGCTGGGCGACACAGGCTCTCTCATGCCCATAGGCGTCACTAGCACCGAATGGTGGCCCGGAGGTAGCGACAGCCAAATACATGCATTAGCACTGAATGGCCGGGCATGTTCCGAACATGCCGACCATTCAGCGCCTTACAATGATGCTGATTGGCGGGGCAAAATGACTTGCCCCGCCAATCAGCGCCTTTCAACTACGCTTCCATGCTTGAAAGGCACAGACTGACGGGGCAAGTCATTCTGCCCCGCCAAGCAGCGTCATTGAACGATGCGTCGTTCAGCTCCAGCAGACCTGCTCAGAAGAGAGCAGATCTGCATTGCCATCGGACTGCACGGGATCATGTGAGTATGTAAAGTTTTTTGTTTTTTTCTCATAAAACTGTGAGTGACATTATCTATAGTGGGGGCTCCATCTACAGGAGGGGTCGTCTATATGTGGGTCACTATATACAGGGGGGTCTATATGTGGGGATGTGGGGCACTAGCTACAGGGGTGGTCTGTATGTGAGGATGTGGGGCACAATCTACAGGGGGGTCTATATGTGGGGATGTGGGCCACTATATACAGGGGGGTCTATATGTAGGGATGTGGGCCACTATATACAGGGGGGTCTATATTTGGGCCACTATATACAGGGATGGTCTATATGTGGGCCACTATATACAGGGGGGTCTATATGTGGAGATGTGGGCCACTATATACAGGGGGGTCTATATATGGGTCACTATCTACAGAGGGGTCTATATGTGGGGAAGTGGGGCACTATCTACAGGGGGGTCTATATGTGGGGCACTATATACAGGGGGAGCTATATGTGAGACACTATACAGGGGTGGGCTATATGTAAAGCACTATCTATAGGGGAGCTATTTTTTAGGTCACTTTCTATAGGGGTGGGCTATATGTGGGACACTATATACAGAGGTGGGTTACCTGTGGGGCACTAGCTACAGGGTGGCTATATGTAGGGCACTGTCTACAGGGGTGGGCTATATGTGGGACACTATATACAGGGGAGCTATATATGAGACTATCTACAGAGGTGGGCTATACGTGGAGCACTGTCTATAGGGGAAGCTAAATGTTGGGCAGCACGGTGGCTCAGTGGTTAGCACTATTGCCTTGCAGCTCTGGAGTCCATATGTGGGCACTATCTACAGAGGCTGTATGTGGGACACTATCTATAGGGGCTTCTATGTAGGGCACTATCTGCAGAGGCTCTATGGGGGTCACTATCTAGAGGGGGCTATGGGGGCACTATCTACAGGGGGCACGGTGTGTGTGACAGTGTATGGCACTATTGTAATCAGGGACACAGTGTATGGCGCTATTATAGTTAGAGGTGCAGTGTATGGCGCTTTATTATATTTAGAGGTGTTGAGAATTTTAACTTCGTTTATAGGTGCAGAAATGTTTTAAAAGTGAGAAGCTGAAGACATCTGAGCGGAAAACTGCAGAAATGGCTCATGGCCGGTAGAAATCCATCATAGATGTTTGGACCGGAGGGAGAAGAAAAGAACTAGAATCTGAGACGTCACCGGTGAGTCACTTAATGTAAATGTTTATTCTGCCTCTAATCAGCACTGTAGTCACTTTATGATCTGCAGCGAGATAATAGGTGGTATGATTTTTTTCCTGTGAAACAGCATCTCACAGCATATCCTCACCATTGTTCAGGCCATGCTGGGAGCTGTAGTTTTACGCCGTACAAACCTATACTGCAGGGTTTGCACTAAATTGAGCTGTATTTGTTCTGGTGTTGTATATATGTACTGATCTTGGTTCTGATGCTGTATGTAAGTACTGAGCTTGGTTCTGGTGCTGTATTTATGTACTAAGGTTGGTTATGGTGCTGTATATATGTACTGAGCTTGGTTCTGGGGATGTATATATGTACTGAGCTTTGTTCTGGTACTGTATTTATGTACTGAGGTTGGTTCTGGTTCTGTATATATGTATGGGCTTGGTTCTAGTTGTTACGTCTATGGCCGGGGGTCGTCGGTCAGACTTACCCCTTGACGATCCCGGCCATGGACGTCTCTCTTCTCGGCGTCCAGGGAGGCGCCGGCACTCTCTTCCGGGTTCTCGGACTGTTTCCCGCAGTGCGCGCGCACCCGCGCTTGCACGGCCTTAAAGGGCTAGTACGCGTCCAGCTGTCTAGCATCAATTATCAGCCCAAATGGCTGCTGGACTATAATAGGGGGCCCTGCCCACTGGTTCCTTGCCTGAGCGTTGTTGTATACCCTAGTTTGTCTTGCAAAAGGTCTCCCAGTGTTTTCCATTTCCCAGTGTTACCCGTTCCTGCTGCCTGTACCCTGTATTCCGTGCTATTGTATCTACAAGTGAAAGTCAAGTTGTGCCTTCCCGCTGCATCCGCGGCGTCACCTGCTGTGAAAGTCAAGTCGTTCCTTCCCGCTGCATCCGCGGCGTCACCTGCTGTGAAAGTCAAGTCGTGCCTTCCCGCTGCATCCGCGGCATCACCTGCTGTGAAAGTCAAGTCGTGCCTTCCCGCTGCATCCGCGGCGTCACCTGCTGTGAAAGTCAAGTCGTGCTCCCGCTACTGTCTACATTGCCTCAGGTACCCGTTCTGACCTATAGACATTGTTTTGTACCTTGTTGGCCAGCTGCTGGTGTGCTACGGCCCAGTGGGTCCACACCCCGCGCCGTGACAGTACGCGCAGGCCATGGACCCCGCTGGCCAAGTCAAGAGCCTGTCATCCTCCCAAGCCATGCAGGCGGACCTGCAGGATCTGCAAGCACGACAGGATCAACTCATTGTGGCAGTAGACTCCATGGCACAGCATCTTGGTGCGCTAGTTACTTCCGTCACCACTCCAATTCAAGCTCCTCCAATTGACCCCCATTCTACACCTCCTGGCGGCCCCAGTTCGGACTCTCGGTTCTCGCTGCCATTGTCACCTCGGTTTCATGGAGACGCAAGTTTGTGCAGGGGGTTTCTGAATCAATGCCAAATCCATTTCACTCTGCACGCCCGAGCATTTCCTTCGGACGGAGCCGGGATCGCCTTCATTATATCCCTACTCACCAGCAAGGCCCTGGCGTTGGCGAATCCAATCTGGGAACGACAGGGACCCGAGACCAGAGACTTCCAGGGGTTTGTGCCCTTGTTCCGTTCCGTATTTGAGGAGCCTGGATGAGTCTCATCTTCAGCCACTGCTATCTTTAACCTGCGTCAGGAGGACGCCTCTGTGGGCGAATACACCATCCAGTTCCGGACTCTGGCAGGAGAATTGTCCTGGAACAATGAGGCCTTGGTAGCATCCTTCTGGCATGGCCTATCCCCTGAGATCAAAGACGAACTGGCTGCTCGAGATCTCCCAGCTGCTCTGGACGACCTGATTCTACTGGCTACCCGTGTGGACATAAGGCTCAGAGAGAGATCCCAAGAGATTCATCAGGAGAAACGGCTTCCTAGACTGGCGTCCAACTTCCAGTAACCCCTCTTGCCTTGTTCTTCTGTTGCGCCCGAGGTTCCGTTGCAGGTGGATCGGCTTAAACTGTCCGATCAAGAAAAACAGCGCAGGCGCACCTTTGGACTCTGCCTATATTGCGGCCTCGCTGGCCATGTCGTGCGTCTGTGTTCCCAGAGGCCAAAGAAACCCCAATGCCTGGGATTGGTTGGAGAGACAACCCTGGGCGCTACTGCACTTAATAGAGAACTCTCTCCCAAGCTGTTTATTCCTGTGACCATTGTCGCTGGCGAGAGACCTCATCCAGTCTCTGCCTACCTGGACTCTGGCTCCGCAGCCAATTTGATCTGTCAAGACCTCGTGGATCTTCTTCAATTGCCTACTGTTTTGCTGGAGAGACCATTGATCGTTGCTTCGGTAGATGGACTGCCTTTGCCTGACCCAGTATTGTCCGTGACCAAGCCTTTGAGGCTCCAAGTGAGAGCTCTTCATTCTGAGCTCATCTCCCTGTATGTCCTGTCCAAGGCCGTCAACCCTGTGCTGCTGGGTTTGCCTTGGCTCCGTTTTCACGCCCCAGTCCTGGATTGGAACTCCGGAGAGGTTCTCCAGTGGGGTCTCAAGTGTCTAGACCACTGTCTGGGTCATGTCAATCCATCCCAGCCTTCTCCGCATCAGTCATTGACAGGGTTGCCTCCTTGTTACTCTCAGTTCGCTGATGTCTTCGACAAAAAGGAGGCAGAGATATTGCCACCACATCGAGAATACGACTGTCCTATCGACTTGGTTCCTGATTCGTCCCCTCCACGCGGTAGAGTATACCCTCTCTCCTTGCCAGAGACCCAGTCTATGTCGTCCTACATTAAAGAGAATCTGGAGAGGGGCTTCATACGAAAGTCTTCATCCCCGGCTGGAGCCGGGTTTTTCTTTGTCAAAAATAAGGATGGGTCCCTTCGACCCTGCATTGACTACCGGGGTCTCAATCAGATCACGTTGAAGAACAGGTACCCTTTGCCGTTGATTTCTGAGCTCTTTGATCGTATACGGGGGGCGAAATTTTTTTACAAGCTTGACCTGAGGGGGGCTTACAATCTAATCCGAATCCGTCACGGAGACGAGTGGAAGACTGCATTTAACACACGTGATGGACACTACGAATATTTGGTCATGCCCTTCAGCCTGTGTAACGCTCCCGCAGTATTTCAAGAATTTGTGAATTACATTTTTCGTGACCTCCTCTATGTCTGTGTTGTGGTGTATCTCGATGATATCTTGATTTTTTCCACAGATCTTGTGACTCATCAGGGCCATGTCCGCCAGGTGTTGCTTAGATTAAGAGAGCTGTATAGCGCTATATACAGTGGGGGCTTTATGGCGATATCTACAGGGGGGCTGTATGGCACTATCTACAAGAGGGAGGTGGGGGCGCTATCTATAAATGGGGTGTGACACTGTCTATAGGCGGGGCTATATAGCACTGTCTACAAGGGGGCTGTATGGCACATTCTACAGGGGGCACTATTTATAAAGGTGGCTGTTGTGGCACCCAGGGGGGCCCCCGGTCAAGAGTTTGCTATGTGGCCCAGTCTTTCCTAGTTACGCCCCTGGCCTTAGCCATCAATATCTGATTGATGGTGGCCCGTCTCCCCGCAGCCCCGCCAATCAGCTGTTTTGAAGGGGCCGTGATGCTCATACGATCGTCGCTTCCCCTTCATTTCCTTTACTGCTCACACTGTGAATCGCGGACACACCCTGGTGCCAGGGTTCGGCATGTGGTGGAACGGGTGGACAAATTGCTGGGAGGGGCTGGTGATGATCCAGCTGTCGTGGTCCATGTCGGTACCAACGACAGAATAAATGGTAGGTGGAGGAGCCTTAAAGGGGTTGTCCGAGATACCAACATTTTTTCAAAAACTGTGTCATACATTACCCCTTATACAGACAACCTAAATAAAGCATTATTTTTAAAAAAAATTCTACTTAGCACATTTCTTCTTTGAATTTAGCACGGTTTGTTTACATGCAGTTCAGCTCTGGTTTGTTGATCTTTCCTTGTTATGAAACTTTTTTCCCGTGCACGCTCATTGCAGGCTGCAATGAGCGTGCACGTAGCTTCCAAGAGTTCATGTGAGCTGTCCTTGCTCCTCCCGCTGACCTCCTTCACTGGACTTGTCTCCTTGCTGACATTCTTGAAGGATGGTGACCGTTCTCCCCCCATTATGTTCTATTTCTCTTTTCAGGTCTATAAACCTCTTCGTGTCTCCCCTCACCCTCGTCCACCCTCACCCTAACCCTCACCCTCACCCCTCTATCTCACGTCTCTCTCCACTAAGGCTATGTTCACACAGAGTTTTTTTGCCGGAGGAATATCTGCCTCAAAATTCCGTCTTGAAGTTTGCGGCAGATTTACCTCTCCCTGCACGTTGATTTTTGCGTCATTTTTCCCGGAGTTTTTTGTGCGCTGTTTGCGGTTTTGTTTGCCGCTTTGTTCGGGCCGTTTTTCGCTTCGTTTATCTTGGCATTTTTTGCTTGTTTGTTTGCGTCTTTTTTTGCTGTGTTTTCCGTTGCGTTTATCGTAGCCTTTTTCGTATCGTTTCTTTTTTTGCATCGTTGTTTGCGGCTATTTTTGCTGCGTTTTTCGTTGCGTCTTTCGTGGCGTTTTCCCAGTAGTTTTTCACGGCGTTCTTTGCCTCTTTGTTTGCGGCTTTTTCCGCGATGTTTTTCGCAACGTTTTCCGTGGCGTTTAACGTAGCCTTTTTGGCGTTGTTTTTGCGGCTTTTTTTGCTGCGTTTTTCGCGTCGTTTTCCGTCATGTTTTTCGCCCACGGCAATTGAGCGCCGCGGGCATAAAACAACGGAAATACGCTTTCTCTGCCTGTCAGAGGTGTAAACGCCCGAAGATGGAGCATGTCGCTTCTTTTTCCCACGAGGCAGTTTTACTGCTCGCGGGAAAAAGACGCTGACGCCTCCCATTGAAATCAATGGTACGCATTTTCGGGCCGTTTTTTACAAGTTTTGCTACGCTGTTTCCGCTTAAAAAAAAACCAGGCGGAAACATCCCCGTAATTTCAGCCGTTATGGACGCCCTCGTGTGAACATACCCTAACAATGTAGGCTTAGATACAGGACCCCAGAAGATCTTATCCAGTTCAGGACCGGGTTATTTTGCGCCTTCAGGACCAGACACCGTTTAGCCATTTTTAGCACGTGTTAGTTAAATGGCTATAACTTTTTTATTTGTTGGGCTAACGACGTGATTTTTGCGACGTTTTTTCCGTAGACAATGCAGGTTTCTTTTTTTATCGTTTTTATACACACCTTTTTTGCCATTTTAGAATTTTCTTTCATAAAGTTTGAAAATATTAGTAAAAAAAAAGCTTTTTTACGTTTCAGCTATTTTTTTTTGGTAATAACATAGTTTTACCCTAAAATAGACCTTTTATTTGTGATCGTCATTGTCTACCGTAAATTTTTATATATTACATGTCTATATTAGGGTAATTTGGTCAGCGCTAGCGTTACAACAATGATTGGCGGGGGGAACGGTATTTTATTGGGGTGGGTATTTTATGTGTATTTATTATTGTATTTTTTTTTGCACTTTACTTTACTATTTTTTTTATTACTATGGTCTGTCCCCCAAAAGGTCAGAAAAGACCTTTGGGGAACTTTATATATTTTTTTTCTTTCTTTTACATGTTTTTCCACTGTAACTGGAGCTGCACAGCAGCCCCAGTTACAGGGGAAATCAGCCCTCTCATAGTGACGATTGTCACTAATAGGGCTGTGCTGGGTCTAGTAAGACCCAGCAGCAGCCTGCCACTAACGGCACCCGGCGATCATGTGACCAGTCACATGATCACCGTGAGGAATAGAGACAGCGCCGCTGCTGCTGTCTCTATTCCTATACACAGCGTTCATTGAGCGCTGTGTAAAAAGACATCGGAGAAGACAGAAGCAGCTAAAGCTGCTTCTGTCTTCTCCTCAGGGTCCCCGGCAGTCACTGACAGCCGGAGACCCGACATACAGCTGCCCGATCGCGCGGGCAGCAAGTTAAAACCCGAGCCGTAGAAAGTCTATGGCTCGGGTTTTAAGGACCCGTCCCTGACCGCTGGACGTAAAAATACAGCCAGCGGTCGGGAACCAGTTGTTAAACAGTGCACGGTGTCCCGCGGGCCGCAGATAACAGCCTCAAGGGCTGCATGCAACCCGTGTGCTGCATAGTGTTGTATAATTCCCTATCAAAGCCTACTATGTGTAGGCTTTGATAGGGGAAGAACTAAAAGTACAGATGCCACTGTACCTCTCTAGTCCGCAGGTGCCGTCCCTCTTCACTTTTTTCACTTTGAACATGCATAGGCGCGTTCACAGTGAAAAGATGCATAGGCTGGGCGGGCGGGCACGCGCAGAAACGTCACGTCTCCAGTGACGTGTCGTGTCCCATCCGAGGTCTCGCTGGGGCGAGACCATGTGATCGGGACACGACACGACAGTGGAGGAGGAAGAAAACGTGACGTCAGAAGACAGGTGATCGGAAGAAAAGAGCTGCCAGAACGGAGAACAGAAGCAAGATTGCACAGGTAAGTATATTAGGGAATACTTAATGTGTGCATTGTGTGTTTAACTTTAAAATAAAAATATATCTCGGACAACCCCTTTAAGAATAATTTTAAAGAATTAGGCTACAAGCTGAAGGGAAGGACCTCCAAGGTTGTATTCTCAGGAATACTGCCTGTGCCATGCGCATCACAGGAAAGACAGCGGGAGCTTAGGGAGTTAAATGCATGGCTGAAGTCTTGGTGTAGAGGAGAAGGCTTTGGGTTCCTAGAGCACTGGGCTGACTTTTCATTGGGGTACAAACTGTATTCTGCAGATGATTTGCACCTAAATGGAAGGGGGTCCGCTGTGCTGGGGGAGAGAATTCTAGCTGGGGTGGCGGAGTATTTAAACTAGGGCTGAGGAGGGAGGTCAATGTAGAAAAAAAAGGGGTAGCCAGGTTAGAGAGGGGTCAGACTATATTGGTGGGGGGAGAAACAGAATGTGGGGAGAGGACTAGACAATAAGATAAGGAGATCCTTTCGTTACAAAACATCAGTGTAAATAAAAAGGACCGATTAATGTCAAATCACATTTCTGATAATAAAAGTGAAAAACTGACAGGCAAGTTAAAGTGTATGTTCACAAATGCCAGAAGTCTAGCAAGCAAAATGGGGGAGCTGGAGGCCTTGATACTGGAAGAAAATATAGATATAGTTGGTGTTGCTGAAACATGGCTGGACTCTTCACATGACTGGGCTGTAAATCTACAGGGTTTTACACTTTTTCGTAAAGACAGGACAAATAGGAAAGGTGGTGGTGTATGTCTGTATGTGAGAAGTGATATGAAGGCGAGTGTGAAAGAGACAATAGTGGGTGAAGACTGTGAGGAGGTTGAAACCTTGTGGGTGGAACTAGAAAGGGAGGTAAACACTGAAAAAATTACTTTTGGTGTAATCTATAGACCCCCCAATATAACTGAGGAGATGGAAGGTCAGATATATAAACAGATGGAGCGGGCTGCACAGGCGGGTACTGTAGTGATAATGGGAGATTTTAATTTCCGGGATATTAATTGGTGTCATGGTTCGGCTTCAACTGCAAAGGGGAGACATTTCCTCAACCTGTTGCAGGAAAATTTTATGGGCCAGTTTGTGGAAGACCCGACTAGAGGTGAAGCTCTGTTGGATCTGGTCATTTCTAATAATGCAGATCTTGTTGGGAATGTCAATGTTCGTGAAAACCTCGGTAACAGTGATCATAATATAGTTACATTTTACCTATACTGTAAAAAACAAACGCAGGCTGGGAGGGCAAAAACATTTAATTTTAAGAAAGCCAATTTCCCCAGGATGAGGGCTGCAATTCAGGATATAGACTGGGAAGAACTAATGTCAAATAATGGAACAAATGATAAATGGGAGATTTTCAAATCTACTTTGAGTTATTATAGTGCAAAATTTATTCCTACAGGTAATAAGTATAAACGACTCAAATTAAACCCCACATGGCTTACACCTTCTGTGAAAGGGGCAATACATGACAAAAAAAGGGCATTTAAAAAATACAAATCTGAGGGTACAGCTGTAGCCTTTGTAAAATATAAAGAGCTTAATAAAATCTGTAAAAATGTAATAAAATTAGCAAAAATACAAAATGAAAGGCAGGTGGCCAAGGATAGTAAAACAAATCCCAAAAAATTCTTCAAGTATATAAATGCTAAAAAGCCAAGGTCTGAACATGTAGGACCCCTAGATAATGGTAATGGGGAGTTGGTCACAGGGGATCAAGAGAAGGCAGAGTTACTAAATGGGTTCTTCCGCTCTGTATATACAACTGAAGAAAGAGCAGCTGATGTAGCCGGTGCCAGGGCTGTTAATATATCGGCTGATATACTGAATTGGATGAATGTAGAGATGGTCCAAGCTAAATTAAATAAAATAAATGTGCACAAGGCTCCGGGACCAGATGGGTTACACCCTAGAATTCTTAAAGAGCTTAGTTCAGTTATTTCTGTCCCCCTTTTCATAATATTCAGAGAATCTCTAGTGACTGGTATAGTGCCAAGGGACTGGCGCAGGGCAAATGTGGTGCCTATTTTCAAAAAGGGCTCTAGGTCTTCCCCGGGTAATTATAGACCAGTAAGCCTAACATCCATCGTGGGGAAAATGTTTGAGGGGCTATTGAGGGACTATATACAGAATTATGTGACAATAAATAGCATTATAAGTGACAGCCAGCACGGTTTTACTAAGGACAGAAGTTGTCAAACTAACCTAATCTGTTTTTATGAAGAGGTGAGCAGAAGTCTAGACAGAGGGGCCGCTGTGGATTTAGTGTTTTTGGACTTTGCAAAGGCATTTGACACTGTCCCCCATAAACGCCTAATGGGTAAATTAAGGACTATAGGTTTAGAAAATATAGTTTGTAATTGGATTGAGAATTGGCTCAAGGACCGTATCCAGAGAGTTGTGGTCAATGATTCCTTCTCTGAATGGTCACCGGTTATAAGTGGTGTACCCCAGGGTTCAGTGCTGGGACCACTATTATTCAACTTATTTATTAATGATATAGAGGATGGGATTAATAGCACTATTTCTATTTTTGCAGATGACACCAAGCTATGTAATATAGTTCAGACTATGGAAGATGTTCATGAATTACAGGCAGATTTAAACAAACTAAGTGTTTGGGCGTCCACTTGGCAAATGAAGTTTAATGTAGATAAATGTAAAGTTATGCATCTTGGTACCAACAACCTGCATGCATCATATGTCCTATGGGGGAGCTACACTGGGGGAGTCACTTGTTGAGAAGGATCTGGGTGTTCTTGTAAATCATAAACTCAATAACAGCATGCAGTGTCAATCAGCTGCTTCAAAGGCCAGCAGGATATTGTCGTGTATTAAAAGAGGCATGGACTCACGGGACAGGGATGTAATATTGCCACTTTACAAAGCATTAGTGAGGCCTCATCTAGAATATGCAGTTCAGTTCTGGGCTCCAGTTCATAGAAAGGATGCCCTGGAGTTGGAAAAAATACAAAGAAGAGCAACGAAGCTAATAAGGGGCATGGAGAATTTAAGTTATGAGGAAAGATTGAAAGAATTAAACCTATTTAGCCTTGAAAAAAGACGACTAAGGGGGGACATGATTAACTTATATAAATATATTAATGGCACATACAAAAAATATGGTGAAATCCTGTTTCTTGTAAAACCCCCTCAAAAAACAAGGGGGCACTCCCTCCGTCTGGAGAAAAAAAGGTTCAAGCTGCAGAGGCGACAAGGCTTCTTTACAGTGAGAACTGTGAATTTATGGAATAGCCTACCGCAGGAGCTGGTCACAGCAGGGACAGTAGATGGCTTTAAAAAAGGCTTAGATAATTTCCTAGAACAAAAAAATATTAGCTCTTATGTGTAGAAATTTTTCCTTCCCTTTTCCCTTCCCTTGGTTGAACTTGATGGACATGTGTCTTTTTTCAGCCGTACTAACTATGTAACTATGTAACTATGTAACTTGTAGCGACGGTTCACAGTATTACAGAATACACTTGAATGGGAGAAGGCTGTAATACTTTGAACCGCCGCTACAAGTGTATCTGCGATTCACAGTGTGAGCAGTAAATGAAATGATGTGGAAGCAGCGCTCGTATAAGCACTGTGGCCCCTTCAAAACATCCGATCGACGGGCGTGTAAGAAATGCACACATATTTGGTATCATTGCCAAATATGTATTCAGGTGTGTTTACCCAGTGGCATGCACCAGATGTAAAAAAAAATCACCTAAAATCACACATTCACATTTTTTTCAACTTTAGTTTCCATTTTTCCTTCCAGATTTTTACAAAAATGTTAAATATATCTATTATTTTTTTACACAATATGGAAGCCCAATATGTTCTGAAAAAAACAAGACCAAATACATGTAGGTAGGAAAAATAATAGAACAACAATTTGCTTTTAAATTGGCACATGGCTAAAACTTAAAAATGGGCCTGGTCAGGAAGTGGTTAATATATATATTAAGTAAATAAAAGAGTAAAGCTGGTATATATATATATATATATATATATATATTAATATTTATTTTAACAGAGGCAACAGGAGTAACACAGCGCCATCTGCTGACCATATCCATGATCTTTCAGCGCTAGGACCTCCAGTCATATCCCAGCATGCACCGCGCCGACCCTGCTGCGTCATGGACAAGACTTGGGCATGCGCCGTTGACGGTCTTTCCCTTTCTGGTAAGATGGTGAGCGTCGTGGTTCTACGGGAGAGCCCCGGAGTGGAGGAGGACGGGGATCGGCAGCCGAATGGAGATCTGGAGGAGGATGAAGTGGCGGCTGCAGGAGACAGCACCGCTGGGAAGAAGAAGAGAAAGAAGAAGAAGAAGAGTAAAGCTGGTAGGAGCGGAGCTGCGCCCGGCCGCATGATGTGCAGGGATTGTGCTGGCCTCAGCATGTGTGCGGTAGTGGTGTGACTGGCAGCCAATAGAGGACGGGGCTTGCTCGCGTTTGGACATAGGAGGTTACAACCTATCTGTAAACTTTCTGCTGATGTGGGGCGTTCAGCACGTCTAACTGCATATATAGGGAGATAAACTGCGGCCGGACTATTCTAATACAAATAGGATCAGTCAGGGAGCCGGGAAACCATCAACAAGCTGCCATTGAGGGATCTATAGTTCTTATGTCTGTTTAGACTGTTGAGTGTCTAATGGTGCATGTTGTTGGTCTGGATAGAACCTTAAAGGGGTTGCCCAACCATATATATATATTACTCCCCTTACCAATCTACTGCTGTGTACAGCCAGTGATTGGCTGCAGCTGTCACATGTCATGTTGACACTTTATCGCTGGAGCTGGGTGAACTGAGACCGGCGTTGGACAACCCCCTTTAACCCCTTAAGGACACGGCCAATTTTAGCCTTGAGGACAGAGCAATTTTTTTTAAATTTCCCTCTTTGCATCCCGACGCTCATAACGCTTTTATTTTTTGTACGACGTAGTTGTATGAGACTTTGTTTTTTGCGGGACGAGTTGTACTTTATGTACGTACCATTTTTTGGTACAAATACATTATCGTTTAATTTCTATAAATTTTTAATTAGATTAAAATGCAGAAAAAAAGCAGTTGCGCAGCAGTTTTAATATTTATTTTTTTACACCATACACCGATCATCATAAATAATGTTATACATTTGTTGTACAGGTTGTTACGGTCGTGGCGATACCAAATATGTCTATATTATTTCATGTTTTGGGACTTATATTTTAAAAAGTTTATTTATTATAAAAAATGTGTGTTTCTGTGTATTTTATTTACTTTTTATTTATTTATTTACCATTATTTTTTTTTTACATTCATTTAACTTTTTTTTTTAATCCCATAAAGGGATTTATCATTTTGATTTTTATTTTGTAACTGTAATGTACTGGCATAGATCTATATGCCAGTACATTAGCCTGTTACTGATCGTACACAGGCAGTTGTTAGGGCATACCTCAGTATGCCCTAACAACAGGAAATATGTTCAGACAGCCCTGGGGTCCTTCACTGGACCCTGGGCTGTCTGGCCATACGAGTTGTGGGCTTTGATCGCGTCACAGTTATCTTCTGTGACGCGATCAATGTGCAGTCCCCCTCTTTGAACGCCGCGATCAGCTGTCATCGCGGCGTTCAAAGGGTTAACAGCGGAGAGAAGATGTTTCTCTCCTCTCCGCTGTCAGAGCGGGGCCGTGGCTGTGTATTACAGCCGTTGCCCCGCTCTCGATCGCACACACAGAGACAGCAGGGACGGCTGTCACACAGGACGAGTATGCTCGTCCTAATGCGCAAAGTGCTCGCTGCTCAGGACGAGCATACTCGTCCTGTGTCGGCAACCAGTTAATACTATTGCAGACCTCCCCCTTCCCGGTTAATATTTGAATATCTAATGAAGTATTGGATATTTATATGGAGAGATTTACCTCTATACTCCTATGTTTAGTTTTCACCTTGCCATCTTTTCTGTTTTACTTTGGTGCCACTAAAGTTGGGGCGTTTGAGTGATGTCATCTCAGACATTTATGGCATATCCACAGGAAATGCTATAAATGTCCCTGAGGCGGGCCCGCGTCTATCTCCAGGCGGGCCCGCATCTATCTCCAGGCGGGCCCGCATCTATCTCCAGGCGGGAGGCGCATGACCCCCGTCCCGCCTGGTAAGTTGGCCGCTGCGTTTATGTTGAGAATCAGGAGTTGTATATCTGGGAATTCCAGAAACCGCTGAGCTATTCCTGGCCACCTCTCCCCTCTCTGCTTGGTTGCGGCAGAACGTACTGCTGTTCGGAGGATCAGTATTTATCAGACGTTCATGGCGTATCCCGTGGATAAGCTGTAAATGTTTTAGATGGGACTACTCCTTTAAGGCAGAATATTGTTCCTTGTGACCGATCCCCTTACACATTTATTATGTAGGAACTTACATTCTTTACATGTGCATCCTATAGGGCAAGAGCCTGAAAAAGAAGCGGGAGCTGCGGCCCCTGACGTTGATGATGTGACTAAACAGTTGGACAAACAAACGCTTGAAAACAAAGATGAGGAAGAAGACGGTATGTTCGGTCCTTCTAATAACTGTAATCTGATTACCGGTCAGGAATGAGCCCTGGCATATAGCGGGTGGGTTTACTATGCGTTCATGTCCGCCCCTTTCTAGGACATTGTTACTCCCATAGGATTATGTTGTATATCTTCAAACAAAAAGGGAAATGTTACCTGTTTGGAGATTATAGTAATACTCTTTTATTTGATTCCAGAGGGTGAAGGTGAAGGAGATGGGGCAGGTGGGAAGAAGAAGAAGAAAAAGAAGAAGAAGAAAGGATGTATGTGTGACTCCTAAGGCGATCATTTGGCAAATGACCTTGTTAGTGTGATTACATATAGACAGCAATATATAGTGTCCTGTAGGGCTGCACGGTTCTGTATACCCTCAAGCGCTTTAATACCGTCAGTTCATGTATTTCAATACTAAGCTGTGCGGCATCTTTGGCCACGTTTGGGCTGAAAATCCGGCTTTTGCCTGGAGTGTTGGCATTCACCCTGTCTCACCTATATTGTCCCTGCGGATACACAGGTCTTTTCGCAGACCACTCCTGCTGTACACTCTGGTTATGATCCGCCAAGGGAATTGTATAGGCAATAGCTGGATGGGTAATGACCACTGCAGAACAAGAACCTAAACAAACAGACGTGGTCTGTCAGTAGGTGTGGTCTGCCAGAAGACGCCACGGATCCCCTAAGAGTGGAAACCATAGGTGAGGCTTTGAGATTAGTTCCTCCACTCTGGGTGGAATCTTGAGTGTCCATAAATAAGGGAAAAAAAATCTTGAGATCTAAGAGAGAGTTTTTGTCTCTGCAGCGACGTCCCCTGGAGTGTACACAGAGATTGTGTTGAGGTTGTCATTTTACATCTCCAAAGATGGAGGCAACGGTTAATGATGTTTGATTAGGATGTGGATTAATATTCTGGATCTATAGTATTGTCTCTTCATTCCAGCTAAATGCCAAACCGATCCACCATCTATTCCGATTTCTGATCTGTATTCAAATGGTGTGTTTCCGAAAGGCCAGGAATGCGAGTATCCTCCAGCTCAGGATGGGTATGTTTGTGATGCCTCATGTTTTGTCAGCTTTTTAAATCTGTCTGTGAAGTGCGTATTATGGCATCCGGGTGGTCTGTCTCAGGTTCGTGCCAGTTTCTGATGAGCGAAAACCAAGTTGCTGTAAGTGGTGGCGGTGGTGCTGCGGTTATTGCTGCACCTCTCTGTGTCCATCTACCGTTAAGCTGCTACCGTGTTTCCCCGAAAGTAAGACAGTGTCTTACTTTCTTTTTATCCCCAAAAGCCCCACTATGTCTTACTTTCGGGGTATGTCTTATATTGGAAAAAAATTGTCGAATTATTATTTATTTTTTTTTCACAAACTTTATTTAACTGTTTTACATTTTTTTTTTTAGTCCCACCAGGGGACTTCACTATGCGATGTGCCGATCGCATATATAATGCTTTGGTATACTTAGTATACCGAAGCATTATTGCCTGTCAGTGTAAAACTGACAGGCAACCTATTAGGTCATGCCTCCGGCATCGCCTAACAGGCAGATGCTGAAGGCAGACCTGGGGGTCTTTGTTAGACCCCCGGCTGTCATGGAAACCCGACGGCGACCCGCGATTTGTTTGCGGGGGCGCCGATCGGGTGACAGGGAGCTCCCCCCTCTGTCAAACACATTAAATGCCGCTGTCACTATTGACAGCGGCATTTAATGGGTTAAACTGCCGGAATCGGCGCGCGCTTCGATTCCGGCAGTTGCAGCAGGAGCCAGGCTGTGTATAACAGCCGTGCTCCTGCCGCTGATGGAGACGTACGGAGAGGGGGGCGGCGCGGAAGTGGGCAGGAGGCGGCAATACCCCCGTGTTTCCCCGAAAGTAAGACATATGTCTTACTTTCGGGGTACGGCTTATATTAGCCGACCCCCCTGAAACCCCCGATACGTCTTACAATCGGGGGTGTCTTACTATCGGGGAAACACGGTAGGTTTGTAACTGTTACCCGCCTGCTTGGGGCCAGGTTGCAAATTGAAAGTATTATTTTGCCAGACAGACCACCTGTATAGTTTGCGGCTGCCTAGTAGAGGTTAATGTGGTGCCAGTTTGTTGTGAATGATGCTCTTCGCATTGTGTTGTGGTCGGTAAAGTGACGCGTGTAAGGATCTCGCATCCTGCGTGCACCAACCTATTTGTCTGTCTTTTGTAGACGATCTGCTGCATGGAGGGCAACCAGTGATGAAAAGAAAGCTATGAACCAGGCCAGTGAGGAGATCTGGGCAGATTTTAGACAAGCTGCTGAAGCTCATAGACAAGTGAGGAAATATGTCAGGAGCTGGATCAAGCCAGGCATGCCCATGATCGAAATCTGGTAAGTTCTAATGGTTGCGGTCTGTTAGTGGTCATTACAGCAATATAACATGCATATTATACAAACCGCTTGCTGCTCTTGACAAGCTAGCCGGACAGTGGAGCGTTTTTTAATTATTACTCTGGAAGCCCCGAAATGCCGCTTCAGGATCTGAAGGATTGCAAGTTTTACAGCATTGTCAGACATGTGCGTGAAGATCTTGACATACCGCTATAAAACGCTGCTGCTTTTCTCCCCTTGTGCGCTTCAGTGAAAGGCTGGAAGACTGCTCTCGGAAGCTGATTAAGGAAAATGGTCTCTATGCCGGCCTTGCGTTCCCCACAGGCTGCTCCTTAAACAACTGCGCTGCTCACTACACTCCTAATGCTGGCGATACCACAGTCCTGCAGTATGATGATGTCTGCAAAATAGATTTTGGAACCCATATCAATGGTAAATCTAGTAAAATGACTATCCGCCCACATGTAGCTAAGAAATTGTCCTAAGGTATTTCTATGCCATCTTTACAGGTCGTATAATTGACTGTGCTTTCACTGTAACATTCAATTCAAAGTACGACAAGTTGCTAGAAGCTGTAAAAGATGCAACAAACACTGGGATAAAGGTACAAAATTTGAAGGAACATCTACTTTGTAGTTTTCTGTTTGTGTAATGTGGCGCTAAATGTTAATATTGCTGTTTTTATAAAGCTTTATTAAGTTTCAACTAAGACCGTGCCGTTCATACCTTTCTATTTTCTTCTTGCCAGGGTTATCTTTAGCATTGTGAAAGTGTAGTAACATAATAAGTGGGAATTTTTGGATGAACAGAACGTATGGTTGACGGAAGGACATGAGGGAGATTTATTAAGACTGCGTAAGTCTTAGGGCTTGTCCACATGTAACGGAATTACTGCAAAAACTTTCAGAAAGATTTCCATTTAAACTAGTAGACATTCCGTTGCGGAAGAACCGCACCATTTCCTGCGTTTTTTTTCAATGCTGGGAGATGGTGACATCACCTCCTGAAAATCGCAGCAATTCAGTCCACTTTCGGCAGCGGGTATCGACGCGCTGCGGTATGAAAAATGTTCATCACAGGTGAATTTGTGCTCGGAAATATTACGCAGCGTGCAGATGAGATTAAATCTCACACACTTTGCTGCTACTGTATTCTGCTGCGTATTTTAATACGCAGCAATTCCGTTACGCGTGGTCAAGCCCTTAAAGGGAATGTGTCTCTAGAAACATTTTATTTTTATTTTTTTAGTTAAACTGTTAGTCAATAAATGATTACACATTTTTCTAATTGTTTTTTTTTTTTTTTTTTTTTTTTTCACAAGTCAGGAAATATTATAAATTTGATTCTAATTTATAACATTTCCATGTGCTGGTCACTAGAGGGAGCAATTCCCAAAATTGCAGCATTGGCATGTGGTAAAGCAACCTCATTGCTTTATGCTGCAAAATTGGAGAAGACACACTCGCTCTAGTGTGTTCAAACAATCCCCTCTCCTTTCTCCTGGCTAGTGCCAGGAGAAAGGAGGGGGTTGAATGTTCAAACCTCCTACACTGTGTGCCGCCATTTTTTGAGCGAATGCACAGTGTAGGAGGATTAGATACAGTGCTAATCAGACAGTATAACCCGAACATACACACAAACATAACTTTCCTGCCACCGCCGCTGTCACTGCCGCTCCTAGTCCTTTGCCTCTGAACTGGATGGAAGCCGCGACCGGAAGTAGTCCTCTTACTGTCCGGCCGCGGCTTCCGGTCCACATGAAAATGGCGCCTGATGTCGCTCGGCCGAAGACCTTCCTTTTGGATAGTGTGGGAGCGGCGCGTACGCCGTTCCCACACAGACGGCGTACACTAGTGAATGGAATGGCTCCCGTTCGCATTCTCTATGGGGATGTATGTGCTCTATTCCATCTCTGTATGTGTCGTTAATCGACACATAGAGATGAGAAAGAAAATGGCAGCCCCCATAGAGAAGCAAAAGTTAGAAAAAAGTAAAACACAAATAAATAAAATTTATTTTATTAACATATAAAAGCCAAAAACATATAAAAAATTTTTTTTTCGCGACACCTGTTCTTTAATAAAAAAAAAACGAGCTGGCGTAAGATACTACAAATTTAAAAATAGACACACACCTCTTAATAGATTTATCGCATCTTTGGTTGTCCCTGCGAGGCTGACATCTATGCCAGCCACGAGCTGGTATAGATTTCCGCTTTAATTTATGCCAGTTTTTGGCGTAAATCACAGTAAATGCATTGGGCCGCAGTGGCCGTTCCCCCTTCCCCCTTTCGCTAAGCTTCCCCCAATTTAAAAATAAAAAAAAAGTCTCGAGTGGGGGAAATGGCCCAAAAGTTGCAACTTAGACAGTTTCCAACGTTTCTGTGCCAGTAAACTTGTGTAGAAATGTTAATCCCATCCCCTTGGTGTCTTTAGAGGGGTTGTCTTACCACGACAACACTTTTTCATAAGGTAGCTACTGTGGCAAACAGCTGTTTTTGCCGGGGGAATTGTTACATTTAACCTGATTTTCCTTTAGTGTTCTGGTATTGATGTGCGTTTATGTGATGTTGGTGAAGCCGTCCAAGAAGTTATGGAGTCCTATGAGGTTGAAATTGATGGCAAAACTTATCAAGGTGAGTGGTTTGTTAAACAGCAGGTGTCTGTGGTCTGTGAATCTGAACACCATAGTCGCTCACATTTCTGGTTGGGATAATGATTAGTTTACGGTTTGTGTAAAAAAGTCGTTCTGAAGGAGAATAAATCCCCTCTATTTCATTATTTATTGCTCTTACATATTCTCTATTTGTAATATTTATCCTGCAGTAATAGCGAAAGAAGTCAGTAGTCTTATGTCTTATAAAGGCTGTTGGATTCTCTAAATTTACGTAATATTATGGTGCAATAGCAGCTGGCAGCCTAGTCTAGAATATATATATTTTTTTCTTCTGACAAATGTATAAACTATATAACACTAAGTCTTTGTTCACATCTGTGTCAGGGCTCCGTTCTGGCATTGTCTGAGCTTTCCGTCACAGCGGGGCCCTAACTGAAACAAACGGAAACCATAGGTTTCCGTTTCCATCACCATTGATTTCAATGGTGACCAATCCGGTGCAAATGGTTTCCGTTTGTCTCCGTTGTGCAAGAGTTCGTTTTGACGGAATGTATGGCGTAGTCTACTACAGTATTGCTTCCGTCCACAATTCAAAGCCAAGATGACGGAACCCTTGCACAACGGAGACAAACTGAAACCATTTACACTGGATCAATGGTGATGAAAACGGAAACCTATGACCATTATGATTTGTATTCTGCCTCTCTCCGCAGTATTCTACTCTGCAGGCTCCATCTCTAATTCTCAAGTTTTCCTGAGCTAGTTGGTGGAGCCTCACTGCTATCATGTCTTCTATACACTACACACATGAGAGGGAGACACACATTATACAGCAGTAAGGAGCAGTGTAGCTGAGCATTCACACTTACCAGGAAGTTGCAGCCCAACTGTGTGTATCTTTCCCACTCCCCTTTCCATAGAATTGTATGGGCAACATGTCTGTCTCTCCTGTGCTCCTGCTCCCCTCTCTTTATATTTCTATGGGCAGCAGCGTGTGTCTACCTGCTCCCCCCTCCCCTCGCCATAGACTTGGGCAGGCTGTGAAGAGACACCCCCTCCCACGTTCTGTAGTTCGTCTCTTCTGTCTGTGACTAGAGACAGATTTTGCCTGACAACAGGGGTTCCACAGCAGATTACAGGAAGGGAGACACCTAGTGGAAGTAACTTCACACAGAATTTGCATGGATAAAACAACTAAACTTTAACAGTAAGTAAATTACACAATTGATCTGTATCAGGCATTCCATTAGATTAGCATAAGTTGATTGAAAACTTAGTGTCCATTTGAAATATACATTACAAAATATTTCCTTTTTAAATGTGATTTCAGTAAAGCCCATTCGGAATTTGAATGGCCATTCCATTGGACCTTATAGAATACATGGTGGAAAGACTGTACCCATTGTGAAAGGTGGTGAAGCAACGCGCATGGAGGTACATCCTGGGGTGTTTAACTGTACCCAATAATGTTAACATCTTTTCATTAGCTGCCTTCAGTGGGGCAGATGTACTCGTGTCCGCAGCTCGAATGTGTTGTAAATTGCACCAAATTCTGGTGCAGTTTGTCGCATTTCTTGTTCAACCAGATGTTCGGACTTCTTCAAAACGTTTGTGAATGGTGGGGTGGCTTTACTGAAAAGGGTGCGTGGATTAAGATGGAAAGTCGTGCGCCAAAAAAACTGCCACAAAATTCTGTCGCAAACTAAGCCAAATCAAAGATGGTAAAAGAAGAGTGTCCAGCTGGTCAAGCAAAATGCAGCAAATTATCATACAGCATTCACCGTTGTGATGAATTCGGTGGATCTTCTGACTGCATCATCAAATCTTTCTAATACACTTTCTAAATCGTAGACTGCATTGGTACATCTGCCCCAGTGTTTTTAAGCTGTATTCCAGTATTTATCGGGTTGTTTTTTCTTTATGTCTTCAGGAAGGTGAGGTGTATGCAATAGAAACATTCGGTAGCACTGGAAAGGGAGTTGTTCATGATGACATGGAATGTTCTCACTACATGAAGAACTTTGATGTTGGACATGTGCCAATTAGGTAAAGTATGACTTTATTGAATAATACAAAATATTCCTCAACAAGACTAACATTATGACCAACTCTTAATTGGGTAACCTTGTTCATAATGATGAATGTCATTGTACCCACTAATGTGCCCCTTCCCACCTCTGCCATTATACTGTTTAGTTTTTCTGTTTCACGTAATACGTATAGTTAGGCGAAGGACATCTTTGCACTAAAATTTTTCTTTTATTGTTCATTTGCTTCCTAGATGCAAAATGAAGCAACTTTCTAAATAGTCTTGATTACAAATTTCCTAAAATGTTATTGCTGCAGTCTGTAGGGCTGGATATTGCACAGGCTGTGTAAGACCTATGGCAAGACTCTGCAGTGGGGAGGAAAGGAGGAGGGAATGACAAAATCCTCAGAATCCATGTCTCAGCCCCATGGAGAAACGATCCCTAATGGGCTGTAGAGGGTGAAAGCAGTACAGGAATAAAGCTGTGTTGATACATGTGATCTAGTGAAAACAGCAACATCCTGGAGTCAGACCTCACATCCAACATGTTTTATTGGGAGGGACATGCCCTCATGAGGAAAATCTGAAACTAGAAGCAGGATGTAAACTGCATATCAGAGGGTCTAAAATGTAATGAAGATTGTAGTCTGAATGTGCGGGTTAACCGGATTACCACTAACTTATGTAAAAATATTTTTTCCCTATGCCAAAAGGGTCCATAGCCTTTAACTCCTTCCCGACCGCCCACTGTCTTTTGACGTCAGGCGGTGCGGGTGCTTAGTCTACAGAGACGTCTTTTGGCGTCGCTGTAGATCAGGCTGATGAGCGCTTGTCCTCTAAGCTCCTGATCTTAGAGCAGCCTCCTGAACACAGCTGGGGTCGGCAAACATTCGGACCCCAGCTGTTTAACCCTTTGATTACCGCGGTCCGTGACCGCGGCATGATCAAAGGGAATTCCCCTCTTTGATTGCATCACCGGGATTCCAGTGATGCGAGCAAACACT
Source organism: Rhinoderma darwinii (assembly GCF_050947455.1). Classification (NCBI taxonomy): domain Eukaryota; kingdom Metazoa; phylum Chordata; class Amphibia; order Anura; family Rhinodermatidae; genus Rhinoderma; species Rhinoderma darwinii. Next base: position 148,738,972 of record NC_134689.1, read on the forward strand.
GGGGAATCCCTCTGCAGTCAGCCCTGGGGATCTACAAAGGACCCCAGGGCTGTCTGTTCCGTGTGCCTGCTGTTCGGGCACACTGTGCTGCCCGATCAGCAGCCTGTGTCATAGTGACACAGTGTAATGTATTAGCGTACAGAAGTATGCTAATACATTAAAAGTAAAAAATAAATTACAAATCAAGTTATCCCTTGATGGAATAAAAAAAAGTAACAAAATAAATAAATAAAAAAAAGTCCCAAAAAAGAGTCTTTATTTTGCATTAAATAAACTTTATTGCCCCTACACTAAATAAAAACAAAAAACCTACGCATATTAGGTATCTACACGACCGTAATAACCTGAAGAATTAATCTAATGGGTTATTTAGCGTGAAAAGTGAACGGGATAAAAAAAACTATTCAGAGAATTGCTTTTTCCTATATTCACGCGTTAAAAAAAAAATAAAAATTTTACCCCCAAACTGTGGGGGAAAAAAAAAATACTATTTCTCTCGCATAAAACAAAGCCTCATACAGCCACGTTAGTGAAAAAATAAAAAAAGTTATGGCTGCTGAAACGCAGAGAGGCAAAAACAGAAAAATTGAGCTGGTCATTAAGGTCTTTTCAGGCCCGGTCATTAAGGGGTTCATTAGTCTGGCCGTATTTGTTTGCTACTCGTTTAGGCATGTTGCTGACTTTTTTCCTTTCTCATTTCCAGGCTTCCACGGGCAAAACACTTGTTGAATGTAATCAATGAGAATTTTGGCACTCTTGCTTTCTGCCGCAGATGGCTAGATCGTCTTGGAGAGAGTAAATACTTAATGGCACTAAAGAACCTCTGTGATTTGGGTATAGTAGACCCCTACCCACCACTCTGTGACATCAAAGGCTCTTACACAGCACAATTTGAGCACACCATACTATTGCGCCCAACCTGCAAGGAAGTTGTGAGCAGAGGAGATGATTATTAAAGCTATTTGCAGAACTTGGCGCTGTCCGTCTCTAAATACTGCTTCTGTTGAAGCCCATTGTGTTCTAGTAATTCGGGGAAAAAAAGGCTTTAACAGGTGTCATTCCTACATGTGGAAAGAACATGGTTAAAAGGTATAGCTTTACTAACAATCTGGCAAGACCTGTCTAAAGGAGAAATTCTCATTGTTTAGGGAAAAAAGTGATGTTAAATTTTATGTTAAAAAATATTTTGCATTTGAGGCTTTTGAAATATTTATATCCACTTATTACTGCAAGTTTCTTAAACTTGATTCTGCATATACTAGCATAACGTTTTAATTCCCTGGATGGAAACCATTTTGTAAAAAACAAATAAAAATAAAGTAGAGTTTTCGGATCGGAACAATCCATTCATCAATCATTTGATTTGCGGTGTATGCAGAGCTGAATTGTCATTATTTGGGTGAAATGTCTTCAGTGTGCATTTTTATCTTTTGAATGACTATCCCAACCTTTTCTACTATCAGAACACACATTTCCCATTCACGTGTGGGAAAACTGCTTTGGCTGCCATTTGTAAAGATTTTATAGTTTAGAATATAATAAATGGATCTGATCAATTTACTTCTGTGACTATACACTAAGGTAAACTAGTGTCAGAGTGAAGCCTATTGATGTGTTTTGACTTTCTTTACACACAAGTATTCCAGAGTATACAGCGGTTCATCACATATGTTTACTTGGTTTACCAAACGACTGACCAGAGTGACACATGGGGTGGGTTTGGTATTGTGTATGGAAGACACATACACAAAAAGGTCTACCGTTACTTCCATGTTTAGTCCGTCTTTTCCATTATCCTGCCTGAAGGAAAGAGAAGCCGCACTCACTAAGGAATTAAATCCTGGGTGCCCAGCAAGTAGTCTCGATCCTTTTGGACTAAATAGAATATTCGAAAGAAGATCTTGCAGCACTCCGCTAGATAGTAAAAAATATTATTTATTCAGACAACAGACAGTGCAATGTTTCAGTCCTGCAATGGGACCATTTTCAAGCACAGTGATACAAGGGCTCAACCTAGTCTATATAACACATTATCAATTTGCATAATTAGCCTCATTAAAGCGATAACTTGTGAAAAGCAAAAATAGTGATAAGAAAATGAATTTAAGGCGGGCAAAGACCCCCAGCTTTGCATATTACATATTACTTCCGGTTTTCTCTCTTTATGACGCATGCGCAGCTGAGATTTACAAACACCGAGCATGACGTTTGTCTCAATACATCTTACTAATTCATTTTATTTGCATTGCCGATCATCTATTGGTGAGTGGTCCTGCAGTTCCATCCCCTTACACAGCTGGGTATTTTTTGATTTTCTTAAATCAGGTATTTTTTGTATCATGCCAATATTTGTATGTATATTATATTTATCGGCACTTTTTCACTTTGTATCAATTTTGTCTTTTTGTCGATACCTTAAATTCTTTTTCTTATGATTTGTCTGATGTTGCCTGAATAAAAAAAAAAAAATATATATATATTTTTTTTTTTTGCACACTGAGCTGCTGGTTGGGACTGCAAGTGATGTTTTGTGGAGTGAGTGCAGTAAAGAGTGATTTTTGCAGATAAGTGCATAGTTTGACAAAAGGTCATAGTACATTTTCTTTGTGTATGGTTGGGTATTCTGTACTAAATATTTTTTTTTTTTAAATGTATTTTGCTATACTATTTATCCCCACGTAAAATGTGCTCCGTGGACAATGCTACCCGGTGTGTGTCTTGGGCAATGTATGCATGCCTTGAACAGCTGTTTTGAGGGTGAATATCTTTGCACTAGATGTACGCATGTTGTCTATTTGGAAGCCCAGATATTGGATCTAAAGATGCAGCTTGCAACATGTAGGAGCATTGCAAACTTGGAGAGAAGTTTAGAGCTCACTGAGCATGCAATGGCTGGGGCCTTCGAGATGGAGGGGGCAAGCTCAGTATCTTCAGATTAATAGCTGGTTAACAGAAGAAGGGGTAGGGGAAAAGTGCCAGGGAGGCTAGTCCTGAACTGGCACAACCTAGTAAATGTGTCTGTTTGGCTGATATTAGGGATGCAAGTCCAGGGCCACCATCACTCAGTAGGGTGTTGCTCCTAGTAACCAGGACAAGGACTGCTGTAGGAGTGCAGAAAAGCTCAGACAGATGCCGTTGGAAGGGGATTCTATTATTAGTCAAACAGATAGGGGCATCTGTTGCCGAGACTGAATGTGTGCTCAGGTTTGGCATATTGTGGATCGAAAAGACACATTGCTGGGTGGGACTGGGGAAGACCTGTCATTTATGGTATACATCGGTACCAATGACAGTCAGTGGGAGATTGAAGGTCCTTTTTTAGGGAACTAGGAGAGCAGCTAAAGTCCAGGACCTCAAAGGTAGTGTTTTCAGAAATACCAGTGCCACTAGAAAGACACTGGTTAAATAAGTGGATTAGAAATTGGTGCAGGAAGGGTTTGGGTTCATGGAGAACTGAGATGAATTCTCTGTCGGACACTGGCTCTATGGTAGGGACGAGCTCCATCTAAATGGGGAGAGGGTGCAGCTGTGCTGGGGAAAAGATGGTTAGAGGGCTGGAGGATGAATGTCATTGAAGATGGTGGAACAGACTGAGGATGAAATGCTGCAAAATAATAGAAAAGACTGCGAATAATAATGGGGTCCTTATTATGGGCAATTTTTAACTATCCTGACATTCATGGGAACATATAGGCCCAGGCCGCTGGTTGTGCTAAAAGCTGTATGTTTTTATACACAATGGGGGCGATGGTTGCTATGGCTGCCTGAGGGCCTAATGAAGGCCCCCAGGTCCGCCATCTTTTTGCAAAGTCTGAACTAGTACAATATATCATTATTTAACCTGCCTGGCGAACGCCGTAAAAAAAAAAAATTGTAAAGGCCAGAATCTCTATTTTTTTGGTCACCTAATCGCCCGCAAAAAATGAAATAAGTTATCAAAATGTTGCATGTACCCCAAAATGGTATTATTAAAAACTACAGTTTATCCCGCAAAAAATAAGCCCTCACACCACTTAATCTACGGAAAAATAAAACTGTTACGGCTCTACTAAAAAGTAGTAAAAACCTAAGTGCAAAAAAGAATAAATTTTCTTTTTTGCACTTAGGTTTTTACTACTTTTTAGTAGTAAAATATAGAAAAAAAACTATATATTTGGTATCGCCGTAATCGTATTGACGCACAGAATAAAGTTAACATGTTTTAATTGCACAGTGAATTCCGTAAAAAACGTGCAAAAAACCATGGAGGAATCGCTGGTTTTTTTAATTTTCTACCCCACAAATATTTTTTCCCCGTTTCCTAGTACATTATATGGCAAATAAATGGTGCTACGAAAAACTTCAACTCGTCCCGCAAAAATCAACAGAAAAATAAAGAAGTTATGGCTTTTGGAAGGTGGGGAGGAAAAAATGAAAATCTGAAAAAGGGCTGCGGCAGGAAGGGGTTAATGCCAAAAAGTAAAAATCTGATTACATTTGCCCTCTTAAAGATGAGAATGGGGATATAATTGTAGAGGACAAATGGAGGGCTGAGATATTGAACACACATTTATTCTGTGTTCACTGAGGAGCTGTCAATGCCAGGTATTTAGGGGGGACAGTGATAAAGGTTCCCCACCCAATATGACCTGCTTAACACAGTAGGAAGTACAGCTGCGACTGAGCAAATTAAATATTGCTAAAGCCCCTGGCCCAGACGCCATTCATCCAGGGGTATTAAGGGAATTGAGCTCAGTAATGGACAGACCATTGTATCTCATCTTCTTAGACTCTCTTGTAACAGGATCTGTGCCGCAGGATTGGAGGATGGCTGATGTACCAATATTTAAGAAGGGTAAGGGTATGTTCACACGCCGAGCCAAAAACGTCTGAAAATACGGAGCGGTTTTCAAGGGAAAACAGCACCTGATTTTCAGACGTTTTTTGAGCAACTCACATTTTTCGCTGCGTTTTCGTGCCGTTTTTTCGGCCGTTTTTGGAGCTGTTTTCAATAGAGTATGAGAAAACGGCTCCAAAAACATCCCAAGAAGTGTCCTGCACTTCTTTTGACGAGGCTGTAATTTTACACGTCGTCTTTTGACAGCTGTCAAACGACGACGCGTAAATGACAGGTTGTCTGCACAGTACGTCGGCAAACCCATTCAAATGAATGGGCAGATGTTTGCCGACGTATTGGAGCCGTATTTTCAGACGTAAAACAAGGCATAATACGCCTCGTTTACGTCTGAAAATAGGTCGTGTGAACCCAGCCTAAGAGCGTGGAACCGAGTAACTACCGTCCAGTAAGTTTGACATATGTGGTATGTAAAATATTTGAGGATATCCTAAGGCCTCATGCACACAACCGTAGCCATGTGCACGCCCGTGCTTTTCGGGTCGGCCGGCTGGCCGCGGAGTGTCATCCGTGAGCCGCCCACAAATCGCGGGCCGTGCGCATTATTTTCTATGAGCTTGGACCGCAGAACACAGCCCTAATAAGACATGTCCGTTCTTTCTGCGATACAGGCTCCTGGGCCATGCACGGTCGTGTGAATGGGGCCGCAATTCTCCCGTGGATTTTTGGGCAAATTGCGCCAGCAAAAGCCTGCTCGTGTGCATGTGGCCTAAGAGATGAACTGCAAAAATATATTGTGGTAAATAATCTAATAACTGATAACCAGCATGGATTCATGGAAAAACAGGTTGTGCCTGACTAGCATGCTCTGTTTCTATAAGGAGGTAAATGCGAAAACCGGATGTTGGTCATGCGGCTGATGTGATATTGGATTTTGCAAAAGCATCTGATACTCTTCCACACAACAGTCTTGTTCTGAAGCTACACAGACTGGGGAACCATGTATGCAAGTGGCTAAAGAATTGGTTAAAGGACAGAAAACAGTTGTTTCTAAATGGAACTTATTCAAAATGGACTGAAGTCAGCAGTGGGGTACCACAAGGATTGGGGTTAGGTTTAATTCTTTTTAATCTCTTTATTAACCCCTTAGTGACCAGCCCATTTTAGGCCCTAATGACCAAGCTATTTTATTCGTTTTTCTATAGTCGCATTCAAAGAGCTATAACGTTTTTATTTTTTCGTCTACATAGCTGTATGAGGACTTGTTTTTTGCGGGATTAGTTGTGCTTTTTAATAGCACCATTTTTGGGTACATATAATTTTTATATTAACTTTTATTAACCCTTTTGGGGGGGATTATAAAAAAAAAACTGAAATTCCGCCATTGTTCTATGCGTTTTTAAATTGACGCCGTTCACTATGCGACGTAAATAACATGTTACCTTTATTCTATGGGTCGGTACGATTACGGCGATACCACATATGTAGAGGTTTTTTTATGTTTTACGACTTTTGCACAATAAAAACACTTTTGAACTAAAATTATTTGTTTTTGCATCGTCGCTTTCCAAGAGCCGTAATTTTTTTATTTTTCCATCAATGTAGTGATTTTTTGGGCTTGTTTTCTGCGGGACGAGACGTAGTTTTGAATGGTACTGTTTTGGGGTGCATGGGACATATTGATTCATTTTTATTATTACTTTTTTGGGGGGCAATGGAAAAAAATTGCAATTTCGCCATCGTTTTTTGTGTTTTTTTTTTTTACGGTGTTCACCTTGCGGTTTAAATTACATATTAACTTTATTAATGGAGTCATTACGGTCGCGGCGATACCACATATGTGTACTTTTTTTTTTTTTTACACTTTTACTAAATAAAACCACTTTTTATGGAAAAAAATGGTTTTATTTATTTTTTTACTGTACTTTTTATTAATAATCTTTATTTCACTTTGATGACTTATTTTATTAGTCCCACTAGGGGACTTTACTGTGCGATGTTCCGATCGCTGCTATAATGCTCTGGTGTACTTCGTATACCAGAGCATTATTGCCTGTCAGTGTAAATCTGACAGGCAATCTGTTAGGACGTGCCTCCGGCGCGTCCTAACAGGAATATGTCCAGGGCAGACCTGGGGGCTTTTATCAAGCCCCCGGCTGCCATGACACCCCATCGGAGACCCGCGATTTCATTCGCGGGCCGCCGATGGGTGACAGAGGGAGCGCACTCCCTGTGTAAACAAAGTTAAATGCCGCGGTCGCTGTTGACGGCGGCATTTAACGGGTTAAACGGCCGCGATCGAAGTTTACTTCGATCGCGGGCGTTGGAGCAGGAGCTCAGCTGTCATCAGACAGCAGAGCCCCGGCTCCTGCCTGCACGGGAGACCCGTGCAGGACTTAGACTAGGCTGACGTGAAAAGGCGTCAGCCTAGCCTAAAGCCCATTAGTGACCGACGTAAAAAGGCGTATTAGTGGTCACTAAGGGGTTAATGACTTAATGCATGGGATTGATAGCAAGGCGTCAGTTTTTGCCAATACAAAACTTCGTAGGATACTTAAAACTCAGCTTGATTAATAGTATTAATGCATAAACATTAAATGGAATGAAACTGGGGATAATGGACCAAGAGAAGGACCTGGGTATTCTGGTAACAAATAAGCTAAGCAGCTGCACTCAATATCAGGCAGCAGCTTCAAAAGCAAATAGGATTTTATGGTGTACAAAGAGATAAAAACCTGTGATTCAAATGTAATATTACCCCTCTATAAATCCCTTGTAAGGCCACATCTTGAATATGGAATTCAATTTTGGGTTCCACATTGTAAAAAGGATATAGGAGAACTGGAGAGGGTTCCAAGGCGGACAACAAGATTAAATGGGATGGGAGGTGTCCCTTATAATGAAAGGCTCGAGAAATTAGGCTTGTTCAGCTAGTTTGGAAAAAAGACATCTAAGTAGTGACCTTATTAACATTTATATATATATATATATATATATATATATATATATATATATATATATATATATGTGGTCTATACAGAGAACTAGCACATGATCTGGTCCTTCCAAGGACTCTACAGAGGACATTCATTGCGTGTGGAAGAAAGATGTTTCAGACAATATAGGAAAGGGTTCTTTACAGTTACAGCAGTCAAGAGGTAGTAATGGTAGATACTATGTCAGCATTTACAAAAAGGCTAGATGATAGATTTACAAATAGCATTAAAGGGAACCTGTCACCAGCATTTCACCTATTAAACCAGCCATACCAGGTGGTAGTGGGTGAAAAATCATTTCTATATAACCTATAATTGTCTTCTTAGTCGGCTCTGTAGCTTTAGTATTCCATCTTTTAGTGTTCCCACACCATATGCTAATGAGCATAAGAGAGTCAGATTTTCATTTGAAAAGAGTCATATCTTCATTCCTCCAGTCTTTCCGAGTTTTTCCCACCTCCTTACTTTTGATTGACAGCTCCTCGCCTTCCACCAGCACACAAAATCCCGCTCTTGTGCATTGTTGTCCTCTTCTGGTGTGTGTGCACAAAGGGACAGCGGATTATTACGATAAAAGGCGTAAAATGTTTGCAGACAGTTATTTACAGTCGGAGGAGGAGTTTAGGAGCGGGGATAACGGCAATGAACTTTTGATAGCAGCGGCCAGTGAGGGATAAGTAAAGCTCAATAGGTGAAATGCTGGTGACAGGTTCCCTTTAAGGGTTATTATTAATCAAGCAATGAATGCCGTGTAAATTATTGAGAAAGGTTGAACTTGGTGGACCTGTGTCTTTTTTCCACCTACGTAACATATATATATATATATATATATATATATATATAAAAAAAATTTGTTACTTTGTTTCATATTCCTTTAAGGGTTTGTCTTAATAATCCAAAAGGGGGCTTCTAAGTCTGAAACCACGCTATGTGCAGAACGGTTAGCAGCCACATAGCACTAAAGTGGGACAGTGAATGTGTAGAGAAATGCACAATATCTGCTCAAGAAGTTTCGTTTCTGGACATCAGATAGTGAAATACGGGCATAGGGCAATATTCTACTCAGATTTCCCCATGCCATTCTTTAGCTAAGCATTGTACGTTTAAGGCTGTTCCCATTCTGTCCAAAATTTTGAAATAAATAACTACACCCTTTCTTCCGGTAAAATGACAGACCCATAGGGTTTGTTGGGCACCATTGGTATCCTTCGTGTGAAGGATCTGTCACAGCATTATATTTCCTATGATGGAACAGAAAAACCGAATTCCTGGCACAGATGTGACCATAGCCGCTTATTTCCATAACGGAGTGATGTTCGTTTCAGCAGTAGATTTGAGTTCACCATTTTTTTTTTCTGTATTTTAACTTGTATGAATGGTATTACTCTTTGCCGTTTTGGTCCATAAATTTGGTAGGCTCTGTGTGGCTTTGTAAGGTGCTTCCATAATACAGCATCCTGTAAGGCGGGATTCACACGACAGGGTTTCCCGGCCGGGTGCCGGCCGTTCATAAATCGGCCGGCACCCGGCTGCATTAGGAATAATAGACCCCTAATGGGGCTATTCACACGACCGATTTTTTGACGGCCGGGAAAACCGTCCGTCAAAAAATAGGACATGCTCTATCTTTGCCCGGGCACCCGGCCGCCCGGCTCCCATAGAAGTCTATGGGGCCGGGTAAGACCCGGCCATCACCGGAATGTGTCCCGAGTGATGGCCGGGTCTACCGTCGCTCGCGCACTCTCTCTCCTCCTCCTCACAGTGCAGAGTGCATGTGAGGAGGAGGAGGAGGGTCTTTTATTGCTCGCTGTAGGAGTCGGAATCCCCAATCCCCGGCCGGGGATTGGGGATTCCGCTACAGGAGAAGTGCGTGACTACACTGTCCAGATATGGACACAGCGAAGTCACTCACTTCTGCAGCGGAATCCCCGACTCTATGGCCGGGGATGCCGCTACAGGAGAAGTGAGTGACTACACTGTCCATATATGGACACAGCGAAGTCACTCACTTCTGCAGCGGAATCCCCGACTCTATGGCCGGGGATGCCGCTACAGGAGAAGTGAGTGACTACACTGTCCATATATGGACACAGTGAAGTCACGCACTTCTGCAGCGGAATCCCCGACTCTATGGCCGGGGATTCCGCTACAGGAGAAGTGAGTGACTACACTGTCCATATATGGACACAGCAAAGTCACGTACTTCTGCAGCGGAATCCCCGACTCTATGGCCCGGGATTCCGCTACAGGAGAAGTGAGTGACTACACTGTCCATATATGGACACAGTGACGTTACTCACTTCTGAAGCGGAATTCCCAACCTGTGGCAGGGAATTCCTCTTCAGGAGAAGTCAGTGACTACACTGTCCATATACGGACATTGAAGTCAGTGACTTCTCCTGGAAGGGGGGGGGGGGCTGGGTGGCATCACCTACAGGGGGCTGGGTGGGTGGCATCGCCTACAGGGGGCTGGTGGGTGGCATCGCCTACAGGGGGCTGGTGGGTGGCATCGCCTACAGGGGGCTGGTGGGTGGCATCGCCTACAGGGGGCTGGTGGGTGGCATCGCCTACAGGGGGCAGGGTGGCATCACCTACAGGGGGCTGGGTGGCATCACCTACAGGGGGCTGGGTGGCATCACCTACAGGGGGCTGGGTGGCATTACCTACAGGGTACAGGGTGGCATCACCCTACAGGGGGCAGGGTGGCATCACCAACAGGGGGCAGGGTGGCATCACCAACAGGGGGCAGGGTGGCATTACCTACCAGGGGGGCTGTGGCATTATCTACAAAGGGCTGTGTGTGGCAACAAATTTAAATGAAATTCATCCGATTTTAAAACGGACGGAAAAAAACGGATGCAAATCGGGTCCAAATCGGCCGGTAAAAACGGCAACTCGGCCCGGAACGGAATCGGAACGGATGCAAACCGGCCGGGAAAATCTGCCAAAAACGGCCGATTTTCCCGGCCGACACTCGGACCCTGTCGTGTGAATGAGGCCTAAGAATCAGCGAGAAAAACCCAACTCATTTACTGCTGCATAAAATCCTAGGCACATGGGGAAACAATATAAGCCATAGCAGGCACGTCATGGACGCTATATTATAGACCTGGAATCTGTCACTGCATACAGCCAAAAAGCAAAAGAATGACTTCCAAAACTTCTATTGGAAATAAGAATTCAAAACTATTTCTCAGCTGAATGCAGTTCAAGAACTTCTGTTTGTGTGAAACAACAACTGATGAAGAACTAGATTGGATTGTATCAGACAAGAACAGACAGGAGCACAGGAATTGTAAAAAATACAATGTATGATGTATTAAAATGAAAAAAGGAGAAATAAAATGTCTAACACCAGAAAATGACATTCATGAAACAGTCCGCCTGAGGTATGAACTCATTTTTTTTTACATGGGAACAGTAAAAATAGTTTGATAGAAAATGCTTTAAAAGTTATACAATGCCAATATACAAATATTAAAAATCATTTTTATTCTATTTGAGTGCTTAATACCATACAAAAATGTATAAACATATTGTACATTAATTTGAGAAATATCACATTCTTAGACTCGTGGTGCGGACACCTTCTGGTAAGGTGGTATAGTAAAACGCACTATACGCAACCTGCTCAAGGCAGGACCAAACATTAAAATTCATACAAATTTGTTCAGCCCAGATCCCACAGGGCAATGATGTTCACTTGCTACGCGTTGTTTTCCAAGTGACACCGTAACAAAGTCCATTACATCCACAAAGATTCCGGCACGGACCGTAAGCTGCCATTATGTTGAGTTTCTAGCAGGCATTTATTTTCTCAGCATGGTGTGGTCGGAGGACTACCAGGTGGGGAGCCACAACCCAAAAGCCGATTAGACATGTGTCCATTCTCCTGAGCAACACGCTGGGTGTAGAATAAAATATAAGCTTGTGCCTTGCAGACCTCTTCAACTGTGCAAGCGTACAACTTGGAGTCGTTACAATGTACCCAGAACCCTGATAGACAAAAGAGAAATTGACATTTATCACTGCAATAAAAAGGCTATGTAATTTATACATATATTTTATAACCCAAACTGAACGTACATGGTTACGACAGCATCAAAATAGGTCAGGTTGTAGTCCAGTCAGGGGTCTACACAGTAATCATAGGGCCCCAAGGACCCCTTTCAAATTAAAGGGATTGTCCCAGGATTAACATTTATCAGCTATCCACAGGATTGGTAATAAATATCTGATCACTGGGGTCCTCACTATTGGGACCCTCATCCTCTGCTCCTAATTACTTTTTTGATTTTTCACTCCCTGCCTTCCAAGAGCCATAACCATTTTATTTTCCCATCAATAGAGTTGTGTGAGGGCTTATTTTTTGCGGGACCAGTTGTAGTTTCTATTGGCTGCATTTAAGGGTAGGAACACACAGTGCATGTTCAGGGTGGAGGCGCTGCGTCAAGCTGTGCAGCGTATCCGTCCTGAACACCGCAGGCATTGCCGCCTGAAAAATCAATGTGTTTTGTTTCACCACATTCTGAGTGCCCTAGCTTTTTTTTATTTTTCCGTGGATTGAGTGGTGAGAGGGCTTATTTTTTGCAGAGCGAGCTGTAGTTTTTTTTTTTTGTACATAAAACTTTGATTACTTATTAAGGCTGGGTTCACACGACCTATTTTCAGACGTAAACGAGGCGTATTATGCCTCGTTTTACGCCTGAAAATAGGGCTACAATATGTCGGCAAACATCTGCCCATTCATTTGAATGGGTTTGCCGACGTATTGTGCAGACGACCTGTAATTTACGAGTCGTCGTTTGACAGCTAACGACGACGCGTAAATTGACTGCCTCGGCAAAGAAGTGCAGGACACTTCTTTGCAACGTAATTTGAGCCGTTCTTCATTGAACTCAATGAAGCACAGCTCAAGATTTACGAGCGTCTCAGATGGCTCGCAAAATGCGAGGAGCATTTACGTGTGAAACGAGGCAGCTGTAAACAGTCTGTCTTTTCACACGTAAATGCCTCTCATCGTGTGAACATACCCTAAGAGCTTTTTTGAGAGCTAAGTTGACCAACCAACAGCAATTTTGGCGGTTTGATCTTTTTATTTTTTACGGCATTCGCCGTGCATATTAAATAACGCTATATTGTAATAGTTTAGACTTTCACGGACGCAGCAATACCAATTTTGTTAACTTTTTCACATTACTTTATAGGAAAATTGGAAAAGGTTTTTGTTTTTTTTTACCAGTAATAAAACCTTATTTCCCTTTTTTTTTTTATTAATTTTTTTACACATTCTATTAGTTGCCTTGGGGGACTTGAACCAGCAATTGTTGGATCGCTGGTACAATACACTGCAATACGAATGTATTGCAGTGTATAGTCATTTTTCCAGGCTTCTGTTAAAGGGGTTTTCTGACAACTGATGACCTGAATGACATGATCGGTGCGCGTCTGACATCCGGACCCCACACCGATCCGCCACTCCTGCTGCCTCTATGCACCGGATATTTTGAACAGTATGCAGTAGTTACAGCCGGAAGCAGATGGCTCCGACCACTGCACAGCGGCCGTTCGGCAGAACTGCAGCCCTGCTCCTATACACTCGAATAGGAGTAGAGCTGCAGCTTGGCCGCTATTCTTTGACTGGAGCCATCTTCTTCCAGCAACATCGTCCAGTGCCCGGAGGCAGCCAGAGTGGCGGATCGGTGCGGGGTCTGGGTGTCGGACACGCACTGATCATATACTGATGACCTATCTGGTGGATAGGTCATCTGTTGTCAGAACGTGGAAAACCACTTTAAGCCCTGCCACAGGCAGGGCTTACCAGAGGCAGAGTGAAGGCAGTCCCAGGGGCCTTCGTTAGACACCCGCAGTGTATGGATCGCGTGAGTGTGCTCCATGCATCACCCCCCACATCAGGACGTAATGGCACGTCGAGGTGCGCGAAGGGGGTTAAGCTTCCTGGGTTATGGTGAACTTCAAAATCCAGGTGAAATTTTTTACTGTAATACAAGGAAACACATCTGTATGTCAAAGGTTCATTAAACTCATGGTGTATGTAATTGGATTTTTTTCAATGTGCTTATGATGAACACCTCTACCTAAAAACAAAGAATGCATGATTTAAAGAGAAGCGGTCAGCTCCTGACATTTCTATCTTAGTAAATACTTGTATTCCTTATGAAATAACAATTCTGGAGCAGCTTTTCTTAGAGCTCTGCATTGTGCTATTCCTAATTGAAATGTATAAATAAAAAGACAACGGAGTTATCATTGGCAAGAAAGAGAAAGGTCCAGCGATGTGTGGTATAAGTGGGGGAAACTCCGTTTCCACTTTATTGAAAAAAATATCGACATACAAATGATCCAACGAAGTAACGGAAAACACCAGGAGGATAACAAGGTGGTAAGAAATGGCAAGAAATGGAGCCTACGCGTTTCAAGCACTGGCTGTGCTCTTAATCATGGCTAAGACCATGTGCTCTTGCCATTTCTTACCACCTTGTTATCCTCCTGGTGTTTTCCGTTACTTCGTTGGATCATTTGTATGTCGATATTTTTTTCAATAAAGTGGAAACGGAGTTTCCCCCACTTATACCACACATCGCTGGACCTTTCTCTTTCTTGCTACTGCTCCCTGCCGTGAGCCGTCGCGGTTGATCCGGGCGATATCGAACACAGGAGTGTGAAGCTGGTGAGCTGGAGGTTTCCTCCCATCCCTTTTTCCCTGCTATTATTACTGGAGTTATCATTGCCCTTGCCAAAGGGGCCTGTCCCTACACATTCTGGCATTGTCAGCATTGGACAGTCAGTCTGTGGTGTTTCCCATTGGAAATTTGTCCCTTCAATTTATTCATAAATTTCTAGGAGGAATAACAGAGGAACAGCACAATGCAGACTTCTAAGAAAAGATGCTCCAGAATTTTTATATAATGGGGAATGCAAGTATTTACTAAACTAGACATGTCAGGAGAGCGAACAGTCTTCTTTAAGGCATACTCCCTTCCAAACCTAGGATGGATGTCGACCTGTGTTTATGGTCTGTAAAAAAATAGAATGACAGAATCAAACATCAAATTCCCCATGTTCACTTCATGATTTGGAATTCTTATGTACGGTACTATTTAATGACCATTTACTACCATGCTTTTTTGAGAAAGTCCATTGCGTCAGGCAACAGTATTTGATCAACATACGTCCAAATACCAGACATTTAGCTTATACAACATGAAATTAAGCCGGGGGGGGGTTATGGGGTTAAAAGGTCTTCTAGTCTTGTGCTTTGGACGCCATCAAGTCCATTATCATACAGGGCTTGACCTGAGAAACATCCAGTCATCAAGAATACCCGAGTTTTACAGTGTATAACTCAATACGACCACACACTATAATAGACTATAAAAACGGCTATAAAAGGACTACCCGGGACTGGTGACGTTACCAAAGTGCTTGCATCTTTTTAACAATGTTTGCTAGTTTCCAATACTGGGGAGGGAACATAATATGAACAGACTTGCTTGAAGTTTGAAATACATAGAGGCTTTCCCACAGACATCAGACAAGGTTCCAGGGTGATGGCCATGAAAGCAATCATGTCATTGTATGTAGAGCATACACTAGAAGATACAGATATGTGAATGTAAAGCACGCACATTATTAGTCTTTATAGAAGATGAAATACAGAGCACATTCACTACCTCCTTCTGGGTTGTGGCAGAAGGCTGTATAATGCCCAGAACCAAATCCCTTCCCATGATGCATCACTACAGCCGACAAATCATAAATGAAAGAATCCAGCTTTAGGTTTGCAGTAGAATCTCTGCAGCAATATGGCTCCATGTTTAGCATCTGATCAAACTGGACATGCACCCCGATTTTCTCACGATGATTGCGACCAGACCACCTAAAGAAAAGAAAATCACAATGTCATTTGTGTTGCTCTGTATACCTTACATTTTGTATCATACCCAAAACTACAAAAGGTCTAGCATGGACCGGAGAACAGAGGCAATAAAACATGTATTATGCTTGTTGTCAATGTATTCTATTACCTGAACCTTTTGAGATGCAGTCTCAGAACTTGAGGTAGTCTACACACCATCAGTTGCTTCTGGGCTTCTGTAAGGATAACTGGTTTTGATGAGAATTTCCTGCGTTTTGCTGCAAATTACATGAAATATGTTCATAATTTTATGTTGCTTTCCATATGGAAGAAAACTTTCCTTCCCAAATCCTACATAGTTGTTAATAGGAGATGAACATATAACAGTAAGCAAAAAAATAAGGATGCCGCTTTATTCTTTGATGAGGCAGCAACTATGACTGCCATCCCTCCAGCTACGGACATGGCATTAACTGCATCATCATTTATACAGTCACCCGCAGTACAATAGATACCAGTAATCTCAGTGCCGGCTCCCTCAGGTGGCTCAGACCACGGAAACGTGGCTTTTTAGTAAGCGCTGAATATTTACAAGAATATTGTAACCAAGTGGATGGACTTAACCCTTTTCCCCACTTTCATAACACCGGTTTTTAAAAGTATATTACTTTCCCGATCTACGTTCTCTGTAGGGCACCTACAGTGCCTTGCGTCTTTATTCACCCCTCTTTTGCGGCAATGACACATGCAAGGTATGTCTCTATTAGCTTAGCACAGCCAGATACTGGGAATTGTGCCCATTCTTCCAGGTAATACTACTTCAATTCAGTCATGTGAGATGGGTTGCCTTAATGCACAGCCGTCTTCAAGTCATGTCACAGATTCTCAATTAGTCTGGGCTTGACTGGGTCATTCCAAGACAATTGAATGTTTCCCCTTTAAATACTCTGGTGAAGCTTTACCATTATGTATCATTGTCCTGCTTGTTCCCAGTCCCAAATCTGACAAACAGACTGGTTCCCTCAAGAATTGCCCAGTATTCACTGCCATCCATCTCTCATTCAATCCGGACTAGTTTTCCAGTCCCTGCCTCCCCAGCATGATGATGCCAGCTCCATGCTTCACTGTGGGAATAACGTTTTTGGGGTGATCGGAAAAGTTGGGTTTTCGTCACACAGCGTTCCAATCAAGGCCGAAAAGTTGAAATTTAAGTTCAATCTCATCTGACCAGAGAGCATCTTCCATGTGTTTGGGGAGTCTGCCACATGCTGTTTGGCGAACTCAAAACGTGTATTCTTAGGCCATGTTCGCACAGAGTTTTTTGCAGGCAGAAAAATCTGCCTCACAATTCATTTTTCGCTGCGTTTTTCGCTAGCGGTAATTGAGCGCCGCGGGCAAAACAACGCTTTCTCTGCCTCCCACTGATTTCAATGGGAGGTCAGAGATGGAAATGTGGGAAGAAAGAGCATGTTAACACTATTAATTCTTTATGATGGACTTATGCAGCTGTGTGACATTAAAGGGGTTTTCCCACGAGGGACATTTATGGCATATCCATAGGATATCCAAGAAATAAAGTATTTTATAGTATAAATACTAAATAAAGTATTTAAAAAGACGTGTGCTGCTGTTCAACCATGCTTTTTCTGAGGATATCCACAGGATATGTCATAAATGTCAGATAGATGCGGGTCTCACTTCTTGGACCCGCACTTATCTCTAGAACCTGCCCCCTAAACCCTGTTCCTACCTCTTTCTGCTCTTGCTGCCTCACGGACACTTCCTGACTTTATGGTCGGGAGTTACGAAAACAGCGTAGCTCGCCGATTCCGTAACAACCGTTCAGTTCTATGGGGCTTACGGAAACAGCGCAGCTCAGCGAGCTATGCCGTTTTCACCTTCATGGTCAGAAATCAACCGACACACAAAGAGCACTTTCATTCAGCTGATTGGCGGGGTTGCCGGCAGTCAGCCCTCCACAGATCTGATATTGATAAACTACACTAAGGATGGACGGCCATCAATATAAAAATGTTCGGAGATCCCCTTTAACAGATGGCAAAACAGGTAGCTATTACCGGTAGATTTCTATTTTAGGTGCAAATGCTCTTTAATGATGGAGCTACATTTCAGTCGCAGGTTACACTATGGAATGAAGATGACAGAAAATAAAAGAATAAATCACAACATCTATAGTATGTGCCTGGGACAGCATGTGTTGCAGAAGGTTAAGAACAGAATATTCTTGTGAATACATACTGCATCTACTCACTGTTGCACTGATCACAGGCGTAGATCTTCCCTTCTAATGCCTCAGTCTCTGTGAACTTAGCCAGCATCTCAGTCAATAGGCAAGGTCGCTGGGAGGCAGTCTCCTTGCCATTGCAGTGGTACCTCTCCGGAAACTCCAGTGACAAATCCCAGAAGGGTTCTATTGTATTAGACTTATTATCACAGGCAAGACAAGTTACCTAGGGAAAAAATTATATATATATATTTTTTTATGTCATAGAACAAATAGTACATATCTCATGTATTTGATTTTAGTTCCATTAATTATATTTAAAGAGAACCGGACATGTCTTTTAGTAAATACTAGTGTCCCCCATGAAATAGCAATTCTTAAGCATCTATGCTTATAACTCTGAGTTGTGCCGTTCCTCTGTTATTCATCCTGAAAATGTCTGCATAATTAGAAAAATGGTTGTTACTAGTTGGGGGCGTGTCTGTAGACAAACGGTCAGCACTGATTGGACATGGTCAGAGTGAGACTGTGTAGGGACACGGCCCCTCTGACAAAGGAAATGGTAACACCGAGTTGTTAATTTATTCATACATTTCCAGGAGGAACACCACAATGCAGAGTTCTGAAAAAATATGCTCCAGAATTGTTATTTCATGGGAAATATAAGTATTTACTAAAACAGACATGTCAAGAGAACCGACATGTCCTCTTTAAATTCTATAGAAGAGAAATTATTATTTATTTTTTTACATGTTGTAGATATTTTTATTTTTTATTTCTAAGTTTACCCTGGGGGCGGCAATATTGGTGATACACATTTCCTTTCAGCATTATCTGTATAGACCGTACAGAAGAGTATTCCTTATGGCAGCTGAACTTAAAGGGGTAGTGCACTATCGGACAACGGATGACCTATCCACCGGATAGGTCATCAGTATATCATCCGTACGGGTCCGACACCCGGACCCCGCACTGTTAAGCTGCTCCGGCTGCCTCCGGGGACCAGACGTACATGCCGGAAGCAGATGGCTCCTGCCACTCAAAAGCGGCAGAGCTGCAGCTCTGCTCCTATTCAAGTGAATAGGAGCAGAGCTGCAGCACGGCTGCTATGCTATGTATGGAGCCAACTGCTTCCGGCTCCGTACAGAGCATAATGGACAACAACATCCTGTGCCCGGAGGGGCTTAACGGTGCGGGGTCTGGGTGTCGGACCCACACCCATGATATACTGATGACCTATCCGGTGGATAGGTCATCAGTTGTCCGGTAGGTCAATTGATATTAAGAGGTACGTCAAAGACTATAATGCTGGGTTCACACGCTGTGGTACTATACACACACATTAAACAGGATTTAAATAGTATGTCAGATGTTATTTTCTAATAATACATTCCCTTTAAACTCCTGACAGGTCTGTACCCAATATCACTCTGAAGCTGTCCGATCAGAGTGGACAATTCTACATTGTGCTGACGTAGTGTGATCGTGCAGTATCATATATATTTTCGAAAGTTTGTTTGAAGCCCTATTTTTCATTGGTTTAAAATGGATCATACCAACAGGATGTGCCAAGGGGGAAGTGGTCTTTTTCCTACATAATATTGATGGTTATGAATTCTTTCTATCATCTCCAACCTCTAATAACACACACTTATGTACCATTTATTATTATTATTATTATTATTATTATTATTATAAGCGGGGCACACATTGCGGTTATCGCATACACCACTACACGCATTCACTTTCCCTGTAGCTGCATCGTTCCTGTTATTGGACTGGAGGTGTCCGGCGCTCGTCGTACTGCGCATGCGCAGGGAGCCGCGCCGTGTTTATCCTGGTGTCGGCCCCGGCGCATGCGCACTGGTAGCCACGGGAGGTGTGGTGCTTGGTCCTGCCCCCGGCCGTCGCACTGTGCATGTATGGAGGGCCACGATGTGGGGCGGCCCTGGCGCAGGCGCGTTGTGCACGGGCGGGGGGGGGGTGTCCTTGTGCTGCACTAGGCGTGCGCGGAGTCTCGCGTCAATTAAACATGGCGCCGGTGTCTGATGCATGCGCATGGCGCTCTGACGGACGCCAGCTATACCGTAAGTCAATCTCCCGAGTAACTCCGGGTATAAAAGCTAGGTTATAACATTCTGAGATACCGTTCTTTTCCTGTATGTGAGCTTCAATAAGGAAGAAAGATGCTAATGGGACAGTAAGAGAATGATGTCGGGAGGCACAACACTGACAGGAGGTGGCTTGTAGGGACTCTGTCAATTAACCCCTAAAGGGGTAATCCCACCCACAGGATAGGTGAAAAGTGTTTGATCGCTGGTGAACCCACAGATCAAAAGAACAGAGGTCCCGAACATGAACGGAGTGGCTGTCATTATATTCTAAGAGCCATAACTTTACATTTTTCCGCCAATGCAGCTGTATAAGCCTTTTTTTTCAGGATGACTTGAAGTTTTTATTGGTAACATTTACATACGACCTTGTTTGCTCTTTATCACATTTTTTTTATAAGACAGGACAGGAATTCTGCCATTGTTTTTCATTACATTTTTGACGTCTATCACCATGCGGGTTAAATAACGTAATAGTTTTATAGTTGGGTCGTTACGGATGCGGCAATACCAATTATATGCAGACTTCACTTTTTTTTTTTTTTTTATTAATTTTTTTTTTAATAATGAAGTCTTTTATAAGGGGGGAAAAGTGTGTTTTTCCATTTTTTTCTACACAGTGTATCCGTCCCGTGGCAACCCGGCCTTAGAATTTAAAATGCACCAGAATTCTGGCTCAAATTGAGCCAGAACTCAGGCATACATGCCGTGTGCCAAATTTATTAACAGTTTTAGACACCCTTTTTGCATATGCTCAACAAAAAGGCGTGGCTTACAGGAGAACAAAGTGGTCTATCAAATGTGGCGTGGCAACATGCTCCAAAAACATGCCACGATTCTGGTGCAGAAAACTAGCGTTAACTAAGCTAACGTATAGGTGCTATAAGAGAAGTGTCCAGCATGTCTACCTAGATCTGCCAAATTTATCATACAGCATGCACCATTATCGTAAATTTGACAAATCTTCTGACTGCCTTGTCTAAGTTTACAGTCTAAAACTAGGATAGTATGGGTATGTCCACAAGTAGCGGAAACACTGCAGATTTTTCGTAACTGATTTTTATTGTGGAAAAACCACAGCGTACTACAGTAGCAGCAGAGTGGATGAGATTTGAAAAAAATCTCATCCACACGCTGTGTAAAAAATCTGCCCAAAAAAAACACGTACATAAATTCACCTGCGGTGCAGTTTTTTAATTCACAACATGTCAGTTTATGCTTCGGAATCGCAGCGTTCCCGCCGGACTATACTTCTTCGTTCAGGTCGGCCTCCTGGAATGACAGGCTGCAGCGGTCATATGGGATGAAATATCCCAGGAGGCCGGGGTGCATGGACAACACAGGGACGGGCCACCATGACTACAGAGTAAATATAAACTTTTTTCACCTCTGTTTTCCACAGCTGATTTTCCACCTGAAAAACTGCACCAGAATTTACTTTTATGCAGCGTATCCACCCTGTGTGAACATGACCTTCTAGTAAATCTGACCCAATTTGTTTTTCTGTTGCTGCATTCCAAGACCCACAACATTTTTATATTTCACTTTGATGGAGCTCTTTGAGGGCTTGTTTTTTGTGAGTAGTTATTTTTTTGCCACCAACTTGGGGTAAATGAAACGTTTTGATAGCTTTTTTTGTTGGTATACAGCATGCAGGATAAAATAACGTTAATTTAATATTTTGGGACGTTACGAATTCGCCAATACAAACTATGTTGTTTTTTGTTGTTTTTTTTTCCATAAAAAAACATTTAAGAGAAAATGTGTTTGTTTTTGTTTTTTTTCTTTTTACTTGGGATCTCTTTTCCATTACACTTTATGAAATTTTATTTCCCACATTTATTAGTCCAACAAGGGACATACGATCGTTTGATTGCTTGCATAAAACACTGCACTATGTATGTAGTGCAGTGTATTATGCAGAAGCGGGGCCCTAAAAGGAGTACAAAGATGGTATACCTGGGGACCTACATTATGCAGGGCAGATCCGGCGGACATCCCATACCAGTGACATCTATAATCAGCCGCAGTGACAAAGGCCGTGGGTCGGCCAAAACGTCCCTATCAAGTAGCTTACTACTTCAATACCACCATTTTGTTGCAATAAAACTTAAATATAGTTTGCATCTGGATCTCTTTTGTACTTGTGTGTGCTGGGGTTACATTTCTTTACATTATGCCCCTGGTTCCCATGAAACCAATCGACCCCCCAAAAACTCATCCTCCCTCTGAAACCACTTCAAAGCTGTGATCGCTATCGACCACAGCATCTAAGTGGTTAAGTAGCTGGGATCCTGGCTGTCATTGGACAGTCAAGCACCTGAGCTCGGCTTCTGCTGCAGTGTCGTAAATAGGCATATGCATCAGAATAAAGCCCCTTCGTGATCGCTGGAAGAGGCGTATTGACAATCACGAAGGTGTTAATGAATTTGCATACTTGGTCTCAAAAGTCAAATAAATAGTAATACGCTAGCGTCACAATGCGGAGTCCTAAGGAAAGGTCAGCCGGTATTGTGGGTACAAGTATGTATTCATATGGGTTTGCCAGAACTTTTGCATTGATCAATATTGATAAATATATATATATATATATATATATATATTTTTTATTATTTTTTTTTTTAAGAGATAACTAGGAACAGAACTACAAGAGTAAAAAAGGTTCCTAAATGTACATACACATGGCCATATTATGGCTTTGAGACCAGATCCATAATAAAGCGCTAATGTAGCTCCTAATGTTTCTAATTCATACATATATAAAGTCAAACAAAAAACATTGTGTGCCGTTTTGTCCCCTAGAAGCAACGCTATATAAAAAACATCAGATTGCCACTAGACAGAAATCAGTAGGACCCACTTTGCAGCTGCAGAAATTTTTTTCTTCAATTCATAGAAACCAGGAATAGATCTCCGGTAACAAATGTGCCTAGAATAGCATTGCTGCCGCCTAACGCTTTTGCCTTTTTATCTATTAACGTCTACGGAAGTTCTTATAGCCTAGCTATTCAAGTCAAACTGGCTTCCAGAGTGATCTAATGTCTTCTAAACTCCAGTATTTTGTCCACCCCTGTGCTACACAAACCTACGGGCAAATGTATCCAATTTCACACAGATGTCATCCAGAAAGTGTATGCTGTAGAAGTAAGAAGGTGTTCACACATACATGTGTCGGACACTGAGCATAGTTGAGAAACAGACCATCACATCTAAAAAACAGGACCGTGTTTTTGTTTTTCCTTGCAAATCTACATGTGGTTCCTGATGCAGCAAGAAAATTAAAGCAGTTTCCCTCTGAAAAATACAAAAAGAGGTTCAATATGTAAAAACTTTACATTCATTTGGTCTCATTTTTTGTTGTCCCCCCCCCCCCCACTGAATTAACTTTGGAGCCCCCAGGGGTAAGGAGCGGTGTGGTCTGGACCTCACTGTGTGAGGGGCATTTTAGAATTGCCCAGTGAACTACCTGCCTCATCTGGCTACATATATTACTGCACCAAACAAATGCCACGCGGATGCCTTATCTGTACCCGCCTAATGCCCGAGCTACACTGATGACTCCTTTCTGTAAAGTCATATTGATGCAAGAACCACAAGAAGAGACGTTCAACGGATATCATCTAGGAGGACACAATCCATAAGTGCAGGAGCTTCTTGTGAAAGCAATTCCCATACATCAAGGTTCAAGCCATAGAGGACTGCTGGATGAGCACAGAAAGTAGGATTTAGGGACAAGTCACACTGAATTGCTTTACTCTTAGGCTGGGTTCACACGAGCACATTAACGTCCGTAATGGACGGACGTATTTCGGCCGGAAGTCCCGGACCGAACTCAGTGCAGGGAGCCTGACTCCTAGCATCATAGTTATGTACGACGCTAGGAGTCCCTGCCTCTCCGTGGAACTACTGTCCCGTACTGAAAACATGATTACAGTACGGGACAGTTGTCCTGCAGAGAGGCAGGGACTCCTAGCGTCGTACATAACTATGATGCTAGGAGCCCGGCTCCCTGCACTGAGTTCGGTCCGGGACTTCCGGCCGAAATACGTCCGTCCATTACGGACGTTAATGTGCTCGTGTGAACCCAGCCTTATCTGACTTCATCACACCAGCAGCTGCTGTCCAAGTAGATTATGGAAAAAGCACTGATGACCGAACATAAAATGTCACACACGCCAACATTGCGGTGATTGATATTGAATATTTTCTTTATAATCTACAGAGAGTGCTCTTAGTAGGGTTCCCACCCCGTAGACCATGGAAAGAGAAGCCTAAATACAGGCCGAAACTCTGAATAAAAGAATGCTGCAATGTAAAACTACAGAGTGCTCTGATTTATCTTTCCACTATAAACAAAAGCCTTTGGGGCAAAATAGACATGAAAACATAAAACTTGTCACTAAATAATATTGACTGTGCCCAAATGGGAAAAAAAATATTAAAATCCCAATACGCCTGCATCATAGTTATTTAATAGTTAGAAAGAAACACTATCAACTGTAGTTTTCCAATCCCTATAGGTCCAATATAACTGCTGGAGGTTTACTCCCCGAACAATCATGCATCGTAGAAAATTCAACAGTAAGGCCCCATGCACACGACCAAGCCCGTAATTACGACCCCTAGTTACGAGCACGGCCGGCCGCAGACAGCTGTCCGTATTCACGGGCCGAGCTCCCACTATTAAGTATGGGAGCACGGTCCGTAAAATAAAAAAATAGGACATGTCCTATTTTTTTTCGAAAAGTTTCTACGGCACGGACACCTTCACGGAAATATACGGGAAGGTGTGCGTCGGCTTTAGTCTCCCCAACAAGTGTCGCCATGACTGGCTTCTTTAGGGTGAAAGAATTAGGCCAATGATGTATCGAACGTCTAATAGATACATAGTAGCTGCCAGCCAAAGACCGTGTATAAACTGGGCATGCTCCTATACTTATATTTGCCACTGGCATTGTAAGCATCAGTGGGAATGCGTCCACACTTAGGGTAAGTTCACACATAGCGTAAATTCTTTAGATTTTCTGCAACGGATTTCGTTTTGTAAAATCCGCAGCATAATACAGTAACAGCAAAATGGATGAGATCTAAACAAATCTCATCCAAACGTTGCGTAAATGATGAGCGGAAAAAAACGTTCCGAAATCGACCGGAGGTGCATTTTTTTTTTAAATTTGCAGCAGGTCAATTGTATTTATTTTAATCGCTGCTTTTTTGCTGCAGGTTTTACCCCATTGAATTCAATGAGAGGTAAAACCCGCAACAAATAGAAGATGTTGCGATTTTTGCAGCAAAAAAGCTGATTCCACCGCAAAATTCGCAACTCATTAAATTAAAAAATATACTTACCCAGAATTCTGTGCTTCATCCAGGCTGACCTCCTGGCATGACATTCTGTGGAAACATCATTCCAGGAGGCTGGACTGCTAGCAGGCCGGCTAAGTGCGCCAGTTTTGCGCAGCGGACATTCCGGGTGAAAAACTTGACCACAGTTTGGTGCGGTTTTTCGGCCGGAATTCCCTGCGGCGCACAGGGCGGATGCGCTGCGTGCTTTTATGCAGAGTATCTGCCCCATATGAACTCAGCCTTCGTGTGCAAAAGAGTGTAATTAACTTGAGAGCGTTATCAGGAACAAAGTTCTATCAGGCCTATATAGTAAAGACTGCAAGTAAAAGTCTTTAGAAAAAAATCATGATCTATTATCTGGGCAGTCTTTAGGCTGGGTTCACATATTGCGTGTATGCTGCATCTAAATGCATTTACAAAGTGTTTCAGTGGTAACCCTATGACTAGTAAATTTAAAACTAGACTACAGATGACACTTTGTAAAACACATGGGTAATAAAAAAAAACGCATGCATTTTTAGATGCAGTTTTCTCCTGCAACAGCTAAAAAAAACACAACATGTGCACTCAGCCTTACTATAGAGGTCTGATAGAACGGTTCCTGAGCACACGCTTAAGTTAGTTACACTCTAAGGCGGAATTCACACGACAGGGTTTCCCGGCCGGGTGACGGCCGTTCATAAATCGGCTGTCACCCGGCTGCATTAGGAACAATAGACACCTAATGGGGCTATTCACACTACCGATTTTTTGACGGGCCGGGAAAACCGGCCGTCACAAAATGGGACATGCCCTATTTTCGGCCGGGTACCCGGCCGCCCGGCTCCCATAGAAGTCTATGGGGCCGGGTAATACACGGCCATCACCGGAATGTGTCCCGAGTGATGGCCGGGTCTACCGTCGCTCGCGCACTCTCTCCTCCTCCTCCTCCTCACAGAGCAGAGTGCATGTGAGGAGGAGTGTATCCCAT
Source organism: Rhinoderma darwinii (assembly GCF_050947455.1). Classification (NCBI taxonomy): domain Eukaryota; kingdom Metazoa; phylum Chordata; class Amphibia; order Anura; family Rhinodermatidae; genus Rhinoderma; species Rhinoderma darwinii. The sequence continues at coordinate 148,765,353 of NC_134689.1, forward strand.
TCAGAAGAAGCGCTGCATGCTGGAGGTAACACTTTGGGGGTACTGCTGTAGCGAGGTCCCTGCTCTGCTATGTGCAGGGGTACTGTGTGGCAGGGCTGGGGTGTACAGCAGGTGAAAGGGGGCGCTGTGATGGCTCCCTTCCCAAATCTCCCTGGCCCGGCGAATCGGCCTCCTTTCCACCCTGGCACTTCTTCAGGCGTCGCTATAGCAGCTGCGACACCTACCATGGCCGATGGTGCCGCTAGCAGCTGCTGCGGCTGCTACTGCTGTAGCTTTGTCCCTGCTTTATGTGCTAGCCCCACTTTAGCTCCCTGAAGGAGCGGAATCCCTGTGTATTCGGGGATTCCGCTCCTGGACAGAGCGCTTGATGTCTATGTCCATATATGGACAGTGACATCAGGGGAAACTCCTGAAGTGGAATCACCGGCCACATGGAGATTCCACTTCAGGAGTTGCCCCGGATGTCCCTATCCAGATATGGACAGAGACATCAAGCTCTGTCCTGGGGGACATACAAAAGAATGTTGAAAACTAATGAAGTAAAAGAATGAACATTATTAGTAGTGTGAAGATAATCTAAAAAAAGGGCATAATGATTTTTTTTTATGCCTGGTAGACATGGCATGAACAGATGGAAGTGAGGAGGAAATAAACATAAACTCCATATGAATAGACGTTTTTGGAAATTCCTGTGCTTGATAGACCTGGAATGAACAGTATCTATGTGTAGTTTAATTAGGCATCTGTTGCTATGGAATATGTGTTCATTCCACTATAAACTTCATTTATATCCTATTGAATCCTATCCAATGAAATGCAGCTGAGGGATCAGACAAAGCTATCTATACTCTGTAAGCAAGTGAAAAAGGTTGACTGGCAATCATGTGACCTTACTGGGTGTGTTTATAGTGGGTGGACTCAAAAAAACAATTGACAAATGAAATTCATCCGATTAAAAAATGGTCATGGAAAAAAACGAATGCAAATCGGGTCCAAATCGGCCGGTAAAAACGGCAACACGGCCAGGAACCGGAAGCAAACCTGCCGGGAAAATCGGCCGGACCCTGTCGTGTGAATGAGGCCTAAGGCCCGTAATTACAGACCCGTTCATTTCTATGGCCGACGGACACCTTCCTGTATATTTATGGGAAGGTGTCCGTGCCGTAGAAACTTGCTGAAAAAATAGGACGTCCTATTTTCTTATTTTACGGACTGTGCTCCCATACTTTATAATGGGAATCCAAATAAAGAGTAGGAAACCGCTGCACTCCAATAGAAGATTATTATTTTATTCACCAACACAAAACCTGCAACGTTGCAACCCGCACAGGTCTCTGTCAAGCATAAAATACAAACTCAGGTGCACACCTTTTATAATCCATGTTCAGTGTCCCAATTGGTTTTACATAATAGTTAAACATTAGAAAAATACATATACATTTAACTCCTTAATGACCAGCCTATTTTAGACCTTAATGACCAAGCTATTTTTTGCGTTTTTTCCATCGTCGCATTCCAAGAGCTATAACTTTTTTATTTTTGTGTTGACATAGCTGTATAAGGTCTTGTTTTTTGCTGGACACGTATTTTTTTTTTTTTTTTAATAGCACCATTTTGGGGTACATTGAAGTTGATTAACTTTTTACCTTTTTTTAGGGGGGCCCCCCGCCCCCCCCTAAAAAAAAGTTAAAAAAAGTTAATCAATAAATTCAATGTACCCCAAAATGGTGCTATTAAAAAAAAATGGTAATGGAAAAAAACCCTATAAATTTCACTATTCTTTTTTTGCGTCTTAGATTTACGCCATTTACTGTGTGGTATAAATAACTTTATTCAGTGGGTCATTATGATTGTGGCGATACCAAATTTATATAGATTTTGTATGTTTTACTACTTTTACACAGTAAAAACTTTTTTTTTTTCAAAACTAGTTGTTTTTGTGTCGCCATGTTTTAAGAGCCATAATTGTTTTATTTTTATGCCGGTGGAGCTGTGTGTGGGCTTGTTTTTTGCGGGACGACTTCTAGATCTTATTGGTACCATTTTGGAGTGCTTGCGACATTTTGGTCACTTTTTATCAAACTTTTTTGAAGGAAGGATGGACAGAAAACAGCAATTCTGGCATTGTTTTTTATTTTATTTTTTTACGGCATTCACTGTGCGGGTTAAATAATGTAATCGCTTTATAAGTTACAAACGCGGCAATACCAAATGTGTAATGTTTTCCTTTTTTTTTCATATTAAAAGTATTTTATAAGGGAAAAAAAAAAGTTTATTTTTTTTTTAAGTTGGGATTTTTATTTATTTATTATTAACCCCTTCAGGACTGAGCCTGTTTTGGCCTTCAGGACGAAGCCGATTTTTCAAATCTGACATGTGTCACTTTATGTGGTAATAACTCCGGAATGCTTTTACCCATCCAAGCGATTCTGAGACTGTTTTCTCGTGACATATTGTACTTTATGTTAAGGAAAAAATTTGGTCGATAAATTCAATATTTATTTGTAAAAAAACACCAAGATTTATAGAACATTAGCAAAAATTAGCATTTTTCAAAATGTAAACGTATCTACTTGTAAAACAGATCGTAATACCACTTAAAATACTTACTAGTTAACATTTCCCATATGTCTACTTTAGGTTTGCATCGTTTTTTGAACATTCTTTTATTTTTCTAGGATGTTACAAGGCTTAGAACTTTAGCAGCAATTTCTCATTTTCAAGAAAATTTCAAAAGCCTATTTTTTCAGGGACCAGTTCAGTTCCGAAGTGGCTTTGAGGGCCTTATATATTAGAAAGTCCCCATAAATCACCACATTTTGAAAACTGCACCCCTCAAAGTATTCAAAACCGCATTCAGAAACTGTTTTAACCCTTTAGGCATTTCACAGGAATTAAAGGAAAGGAAAGGTGAAATGTACAAATTATTTATTTTTTTTCGAAAATTCATTTGTAATAAAAATTTTCTGTACCACAAAAAGGTTTTACCTAAGAAATGCAACTCAATATTTATTGGCCAGATTCTGCAGTTTTTAGAAATATCCCACATGTGGTCCTAGTTTGCTAATGGACTGAAGGACCGGCCTCAGAAGGAAAGGAGCACCTAGTGGATTTTGGGGCCTCCTTTTTTTAGAATATATTTTAGGCACCATGTCAGGTTTGAATGGGTCTTGTGATACCAAAACAGTAAAGACCCCCCCCCCCCAAAAGTGACCCCATTTTGGAAACTATACCCCTCAAGGAATTTATCTATGGATATAGTTAGCATTTTGAAACCACAGTTTTTTTGCTAAATTTGAATTAGTATGTGAAGATGAAAATCTACTTTTTTTGTGAAAAAACGTAGAAATGTTACATTTTTACAAGGAATAAAGTAGAAAAAAAGACCCCAACATATGTAAAGCAATTTCTTCCGATTATGGTAATACCCCATATGTGGTAATAAGCTGCTGTTTGGACCTACAGCAGGCCTGAGAAGAGAAGGAGCACCATTTGGATTTCTGATTTTGCTGGAATAGTTTTCAGTGCCGTGTCGCATTTGCAATGCACTGGAGGGATGAAAACCGTGGAAACCCCCCAAAAGTGACCCCATTTTGGAAACTACACCTCTCAAGCAATTTTTCTAGGGGTAAAGTTAGCATTTTGACCCCACAGTTGTTTTGCGAAATTCATTGGAATTAGTCTGTAAAGGTAAAAATCGACTTTTTTTTCTGTAAGAACTCAGACATTTTTAATTTTTACAAGGAATAAAGGAGAAAAAGCACCCCAACATTTGTAAAACAATTTCTCCAGATAACATAAATACCCCATATGTGGTAATAAACTGCTGTTTGGACCCACCCCGGGGCTTAGAAGGGAAGGAGCGCTATTTGGCTTTTGGAGCTCAAATTTAGCTGGAATAGTTTTTGGGTGTCATGTCGAATTTGCAAAGCCACTGAGAAACCGAAACAGTGGAAGCCCCCCAAAAGTAACCCCATTTGGGAAACTACACCACTTAAGGAATCTATCTAGGGGTATAGTGAGCATTTAAGCCCCACACGTCTTTTGCAGAATTTATTAGAATTAGGCTGTGAAAATTAATATCAACATTATTTCCACTAAAAAGTTTAATTTTTTCAATTTCACAAAGGATAAAAGGAGGAAAAAGCCGCCCAACATTTGTAAAGCAATTTCTCCTGAGTACGGCAATACCCCACATGTGGTCATAAATGTTTTCATTAGAAAGTAATTAACCCTTTCCGAACTGATCCATGTTTTGTTTTTTCTTTTTAATTTTTCCTCCCCGCTTTCTGAGAGCCACAACTTTTTTATTTTTCCGTCAATAGAGTGGTGTTAGGGCTTATTTTTTGCGGGACGAGCGGTAGTTTTTATTGGTACCATTTTTTGGTACATAAGACTTTTTATTACATTTTTTGGTAGAGCCAAGGTGACCAAAAAACTGCAATTTTGCAGTTTAAAATTCTTTATTTTTCACGGCGTTCACGGTGCGAGTTCAATAATGGTATATTGTAATAGTTTAGACTTTTACAGACGCAGCGATACCAATTTTGTGTATTTTTTTACATTACTTTAGAGAAAAAAATGTGAAAAGTGTTTCTTTTTGGACTTTAAATATTTATGTAATTTTTTCCACTAACAACTATTTACTTTTGTATTTACACATTTTATTAGTCCCCCTAGGAGACTTGAACCAGCAATCGTTAGATCACTGGTAGAATACACTGCAATACTAATGTATTGCAGTATATTGTCATTTTTACAGGCTACTGTAACAGCGCGATCGCTGTTTCTGTCCGTTAGTCCCGGGTGTCAGCTGTAATACACAGCTGGCACCTGCAGCGTATGGCGCGGGCTCAGCACGTGAAACACTCCATATATCACCCCCCACACCACGACATGCTATTAAGTCATGGTGCGCGAAGGGTTTAATGCGCAGCGGATGGTGCAGAGTGAAAATTAACATTTTCCACTGATGTGCATTTTAGTGCACTATATGTTGTGCCCAGTTTGTGCCACAAATACCTCATAAATTTAATTGGGTTCTCCCGGGTATGACGATGCCATATCGGTGGACGTAAACTGCTGTTTGGGCACGCTGTAGGGCTCAGAAGGGAGGAAGCGGCATTTGGCTTTAGGGAGTGCAGATTTTTCTTGGTAGTAGCTCTGCCGTTTGGCTGGTATTTCAGTTTATAATGTGGGGGCACATGTAGGCTGGGCAGAGTACATCAGGGGCATAATAATGGGGTAAATAAATAATAATCCGCAGATATGTGGCCAGTGTCGCACTTATAAATGGCGCCTGATCTTATCCGCTTTTGGAACACTCTGCACATTTTGCACCACCATATTCTGGGAGCCAGAACTTTTTTTTCACCACCGGAGCTGCGTGAGGGCTTATTTGTTGCGGGACAATCTGTAATTTTCATTGGTACCATTTTGGGGTACATGCGATTTTGTTGATCACTTTTTATTCCATTTTTCGGCAAGCAAGGTGACCAAAAACCATCAATTCTGACAATGATTTTTTATTTTTTTTTACGGCGTCACCCTGGGCTATAAATGACCATTATATTTTATTCTGCGGGTCGGTACGATTACGGCGATACCATATGTATATATTTTTTTTATGTTTTGCTGCGTTTGCGCAATAAAATAACTTATTTAGAAAATTATTTTTTGTCACCATATTCTGAGAGCCATAACTTTTATTTTTCAGTCAAAGCTGTGTAAGGGCGGGTTCACACATAGCGGAATTTCACTTAAATTCCGCTGCGGACACTCCGCAGCGTTAATCCGCAGCGGAGCCGTTTCTCCATTGACTTTCACTTTAATTTAGCAGTGTTCGTTTACACGATGCGTACAATTCCGCTGCGGAGCATAGGCTGCGGAGCGGAATTTGGTGTCCGCAGCATGCTCTGTCTGTTGCGGAGCAGTGGCGGACTGGTTGCGGACTCATGGCGGAATTTCTCCATTGACTTCAATGGAGAGTCAAAATTCCGCAATGAAGTCCGCAGATCTTATGTGTGCTGCGGAGCGTATTGTTTTTACTACCATGACATTTCTTCATTCTGGCTGGACCTATGTATTTCTAGGTCTACAGCCAGACTGAGGAAGTCAATGGGGCTCCCGTAATGACGGGAGCGTTGCTAGGAGACGTCTGTAAATAGTCACTGTCCAGGGTGCTGAAAGAGTTACGCGATCGGCAGTAACTGTTTCTGCACCCGGGACAGTGACTACCGATCTCAATATACATGTATCTGTAAAAAAAAATATAAGTTCATACTTACCGAGAACTCCCTGCGTCTGTCTACAGTCCGGCCTCCCAGGATGACGTTTCAGTGTAAGTGACGGCTGCAGCCAATCACAGGCCAAGCACAGGCTGCAGCGGTCACATGGACTGGAGCGTCATCCAGGGAGGTCGGGCCGGATGCCGAAAGAGGGACGCGTCACCAAGACAACGGGCGGTAAGTATGAATTTCTTTGACTTTCACTAGGGAAAGTGCTGTCCCTTCTCTCTATCCTGCACTGAATAGGGAGAAGAGAAGCACTTTTCCTGCAGTCCGCAGCGGCCAGTCCGCATCAATTTTCTGCACATTTTGTGCAGATCCGCTGCAGAATCTGCAACGCAGATTCTGTGCGGCATTGATGCGGACAGTTGCGGAGGAATTCCGCCATGTGTGGTCATGCCCTAAGGACTTTTTTTTGCGTGACGGGTTGTAGTTTGTATTGGTACTATTTTGGCGTACATGCGACTTTGATCACTTTTTATTGTATATTTTGTGAGGGGTGGTGACCGAAAAATAGTGATTCTGGCATTGTTTTTCGTTTATTTTTTTGCAGTGTTTACCGTGCGGGAAAAATAATATTATAGTTTTATAGTTGGGGTCGTTACGCACGCGATGATACCAAATGTGTACTTTTTTTTCCCTATAATAAAATACTTACTATAGGAAAAAAAGCAGTTCTTGTTTATGTCACTTCTAATTTTTATTTTTACACTTTTTTTTAAAACATTTTTATTCTTTATTTTACTTTCTTTACTTGTCCCTCTAGGGGACACTTAGACTTGCAGCTCTGATCGCTGCTGGAATACATTACACTACCTACGTAGTGTATTGTATTCCAACTGTCATTGTGACGTGATACAAAGTTTGCTGCTTCAGTGTTTTTAGATCTTTTAGTCAGATGTTTCTATGGTATACTGAAGTACAATTATAAATATTTCATATGTTTTAAAACTTTTATTGACCAACACATCAAGTTTATGCAAAGACTCAATATTTACAGTGTTGACCCTTCTTTAGTAAGGCCCCATGCACACGACCGTGCCCGCGATTGCGGGCACGGCCGGCCGCTGACTGACAGCCGCATTTTCGGGCCGTGCTCCCATACAAAGTATGGGAGCACAATTAACAACCAAAATGTCTCACAGGTATGGTAATTTGGCTAGGTATCACCCACAAGGCGAAATGTTCTACCTCCAAAAATGTCACTATAAACTAGCAAAAACTCCACAATTACATTAGAAACCATGAGAAGAAGGAGTCAGAGACTATAAGTACACAAAGAAATATAGTTTTATTGTTACATTCGAAATACAAAAATATAAAAACACAAGTACACAACGAGGTGTTTAAAATTGAAAGTAGATGGGTGGATCAAGTATCAAAAACCCTCAACACGGGCATGCCATAAGTACAAAAACGTAAGAGGTTCTGTTGGTATATAAATGTATGGGGGAGAGAAAGCACATCGCCGTCACATACAGACAGTGCTGGTTCACTGCAACGGAATCTGTGCCATCTCACCACCAAATAGTACATGCACGTCAGCAGCAGATGAAATAACGTCTACAAACTAGTAACAAGAGAGTTACGTCTAACTCTTCAATTGCATGGTCCCAGAAATAGAACAAGGGAAAAAGAGCCGGCCCACTATAGCCTAGTGTGAAGGGGAACCAAACGTCCGCTTAACAGAACCAATGAAATGACAAAACTAAAACTGAAGGCTTACCCATGGAGGTGTTTTAGAGGTAAAGTGACCCACCGAGTGTTGAGGCACCCCGACGCGCGTTTCGCAAGTATCGCTTCCTCAGGTAGTGTATCTACTTTCAATTTTAAACACCTCGTTGTGTACTTGTGTTTTTATATTTTTGTATTTCGAATGTAACAATAAAACTATATTTCTTTGTGTACTTAGTCTCTGACTCCTTCTTCTCATGGTTTCTAAAGTATGGGAGCACGGCCCGCAAAATGCGAAAGAACGGACATGTTCCATAATTCCCGTAACATTACCATGGCACTGACACCCTTCCGTAGTGCTACGGAAAGGTGTCAGTGTTCAATGAAAGTGAATGGCTCCGTTTTTGCGGACCGCAATTGCGGTCTGCAAAAACGGAGGTTTTTTACGGTCGTGTGCATGGGGCCTAAGACTTCTGCAATTCTCCCTGGCATGCTGGATGTCAGCGTCTAGGCCAAATCCTGACTGATGGCAACCCATTCTTGCCTAATCAGTGCTTCGAGTTTATCACAATTTCTGTGCTTTTGTTTGTCCACCCGCTTTTTGACAATTGACCAGTTTCCGAATGGGATGAACCCCTTCCTGACACTTGACGTATGCCTACGTCATAGCCAGGTAAGGGAAGTATGGAATGGGCTCATAGGCTGAGCCCGCTCCATACAATGCAGGTGTCGGCTGTATGTTACAGCCGACACTTCAAAGTAACAAGCGGGATCGCGCTCGTTTAACCCATTAAATGTCGCAGTAAATAGCAACCGCGGCATTTAAATTGTTAGAAAGAGTGAGGCAGCTGTAGGGTGACGATGGTTGCTATGGCAGCATGGGGTCCTAATGAAGACCCACAGGTCTGTTATCTTTGTGCTCCTATTAAGCCTTGCCTGCGGCAGGCCTCAGTAGAAGCCCATCAGAAAGACTGTACTGCAATACATTAGTATTGTAGTATATGGTGCAAGCCCCCTAGGGGGGACTAATAAAAGTAAAAATCAGTTAAAATGAAGTTTTTTTTCTGTACAAAAAAAATAAAATAAAAATATTAATAATTGGCATCGCCACGTCTGTAAAAGTCTGAACTATTACAATATATCATTATTTAATCCACACGGTGTATGCCGTAAAAAAAAAATAAAAAATGTGTAAGCCACCAAAATTGCTGTTTTTGGTCACCTCATCTCCCACAAAAAATTGAATAAAAAGTGATCAAAACCTCACATGTACCCCAAAATTGTACCATTAAACACTACAACTTATCCCCCCAAAAAATATGGCCTTATACCGCTTAATCGACTGAAAAATAAAAAAAAAAGCTTTAGCTCTCAGAATTCAGTGACACAAAATACATTTTATTTTTCACAGTTCGTTTTTTACTTGTAAAAGTAGTAAAATATAGAAAACAAACAATATACATTTGGTATCGCTGTAATCGTATTAACCCACAGAATAAAGTTAACATGTTATTTTAATTGCGCGGTGAATTCCATAAAAACGAAGCACAAAAATCAAATGGAGGAATTCGTTTTTTTTTCATTTTCTACCCCACAAATAATTTTTTTCCCATTTCAAAAATTGCATCAAAAAACACGTGTGTTGCAAAACCACTTAAACAAAACCAGAGCGGATTTTTCCAGGCAGAATTTTCTGCCTGCAAAAAACTCAGTGTGAACATACCCTTAGGAGTTAATGCAATTTGCCACTATAAAAACTGACGCAGCAAAATTCGTGAAAACTAAAACTTGTCAGTCTCAAAACTTTTAGCCAGGACTAATATCAAAATGATACTTTATATTATAAGGACAGTGAAAGACAATCTAAGCCGTTTAGCATATATTTAGCCATTCTTACGGGCGGCAAATAGGACAATATCTGCCCACTTGGCCTCACACACATCTGTGATTCACCAGTTTACGTAGTTAGCAAATGTGCATACAGTAGTCACTTTTTTGCCCACATATTCCAACCAAAGCTGCCAGGCCTCCTGTAGGTGGAAGAGATCTCACAGACTCTGAAGGTCAGTCAGACATGTTTAAAACCTGTTAATGTACCATTTTCCCACCGCAAACATCTAAGCTCGGACCTTCACCTGACAGCAGACCCAGGTACATGGACCTTCACAAAAAGTTATTGTGTACCCCTGTATTAGAGACTGCCTTAAAGCAGATTTAGACCATTTTCTGCTGACGGTCGGCGCCTTTTCGTGACACGAAAACAAGCGTGACAGACTATGGAAAAGTTAAGCTGCCATGTTGGATTTTTTCAGTCGTTGCGGAGTGCAGTCTTGTAAACTTGTTAATGCCAAACTACAGTTCTGCATACCATCACTTGAAGCCCAGATTGATATTGATCGGCGATTTGCCATCTTTACTTTCTAAATGACGGCCTTCTGAATGACAAGTCATTTAGAAAACGGTTGCCTAAAGTCCCTAATGAATGGCCAGCTTTAGGAAAGTGAAAGCAGAAACTCAATTGCAAAATTGGTTGTTATAGTGAAGTCCTCCACTTTGCTCTTGACTTTCACAACTATACCCCCGTAAAGAGCTTTTACCGTGAAATGGTTTACAGAAGCTTCAGATCATGGGATATCTACATGAAATACACTAAGTGGCCCACCTAATTATTATTTTAGCCACACCTATTGCAAACGCGCATAAAATCAAGCACACAGCCACGTAACCGCCATAGTCAGACATCAGTGGTAGTAGTACAGGTCGTACTGAAGAGCTTGTTTACTTTATATGTGGCACTGTCATAGGATGTCACCTTTCCCACAAGTCACTTAGTGTAATGTCTGATCTGCCCCAGTCAACTGGAAGTGCTATTATTGTGAAGTAGAAGCGTCTAGGAGTAAAACTTGCTCAGCCACGAAGCGGAAGACTACGCAGACTCACAGAGCAAATTTGGTGGTGCAAAAAGGGAAAAATGGTCTTGGGCTGTTTTTTAGGGTTTGGGCTAGGTCTCTTATTTCCAGTGAAGGATAATGTTTAAGACATTTTTGACAAATGTATGCTTCCAACTTTTTGGGGAAAGACATGGTGTGGTGTGGAGGGAAATGACCGGTATGCACAGAGTCCTGACTTCAAACCTCATTGAACCTCTTTGGAATGAGTTGGAACTCAGATTGTAAGTCAGACCTTCTCATCCAACTTCAGTCCCTCACCTCACAAACGCTCCTTTGGATGAATTGGCAAAAATTCCTAGAGTTTGATGATTTTATGTATGTCACAGCATTTGCAACTTCCTTACCCAGTCTTGTATAATGTGCAAATCCAATTACTGCCCAGCATAATAGGAAAAAGGGGACTAGCACCCAGTATATACAATGGCATCTGCATTGTGCTGAATTACAGAAACACAAGTCACAAAAATGAAGCCCAACAATCACTGTAACACGTAGGTGTCTGTGCTAATTGTATCATTTATACTACACTATGCAAACGAATATAAATGGCCTAATTATATATTCATTGAAGAGGACTGCATGCATAGTTAATTCATATGCAAATAAGATTACAATTTTCAACGCCTGGTCTCACGCAATGAGCAATAGTTTCATGAAGATGAAAGCTGTTGGGGTTGGCTGACTTTTCTTTCACATCATATATCATTTTATATTCTTAGGACTATTGGAGTAGACAAAACAGCCAGTCAGTCAAGCCCAAAAACATAAAAGGACTTTTTTTTTTTTGTTTAACTGGTAATGCTACCGCCAATGGATATACATGTAAACCAGGCAACCATTTGAAGTCCAATGGCCTGGAATTCCTGTTAATCTAAAGTAAAAGGTCAAAGTGGCCATACATCTTGGATACCTGTCGGTCGACTGCTATTCCTCCTGACCCTCCTATACACATGCATGCTTGGGCAGCGAACGTGCATGTGCAGTCAATGGGGAGAGAAAATAAGATGCTGCCACACACCTTTGGCGATGGCTTATCACCTGTGAGAACAAAGGATCGGGCATGTTGAAATCGGTGGGTTCGCCCAACATTCATCTATGTTCAATGACCTGGAGAATGGGAAATGTGTTTGCAGAGGCTTGAGATATGGAGGATAATAATTTTAATGTGACAGGAAATTTATGAATTTTTGGGGAAGTACACCTATTCTGCATATAATCTAACTCCTTTCTTTGTAGCTTCTCACACCGGTATGACTAGTTTTGTAGCATTTTTCATATTTTTTTTTTAAATCAATGTTATTGGCTCTTGTATTCTGGATGGTGGAAACTTTCTTCCCGACAGCTGAAATACCCAATAGATGAAACATTTTTTTTTTTTTTTTTTTTTAACTTCCCTCTTCTAAAGAGTTTTGAAGATAAGAAAAGTGAGAGAAATTAAAAAACAAAAAAACAAAAAAAAAAACAAAGAAAGCGAAGTAAAAATGTTACTTCAGGCATCAATTATAAGTTCTGTATACACTATAATCATATGAAACGTTACAAAACCCATGTAAAAACATTTCTTGCATAGACCAGCACACTGCTGATGTTTCCTGATCTGACTGGTGTCTGATGTTACTACACTGTGCGCACAATTATTAGGCAAGTATTTTGACCATATCATCATTTTTATATATATTTGCCTTCTCCAAGCTATGAAGTATATCAGGTGATGTGTATTTGTGTAATAAGGGAGGGTCTGGCCTAAGGAGATCAGGACCCTATATCAAGGTGTGCAGAATTATTAGGCAGCTTGTTTTCCTCTGGCGAAACGGGCCAAAAAAAGAGATTTAAAAAGACTGTCACCGCATTATAAATGCCCTATCTCCTACATAATCTGATTGGCGCTGTCATGTAGATAACAGCAGTGGTTTTTATTTTGAAAAACGATCATTTTTTAGCAAGTTATGAGCTAGTTTAGATTTATGCTAATTAGTTTCTCAAAAGACCAACTGGGCGTGTTTTTACTTTTGACCAAGTGGGTGTTGTAAAGAAGTGTATGAGGCTGACCAATCAGTGTCATACACTTCTCATTGTTCCAGCCCAGCTTCTTTCACTGCACAATCACACTGTGCTGTAGATCATGCTGGGCTGGAACAATGAGAAGTGTATGAGGCTGACCAATCAGTGACCAGTGTCATACACTTCTCATTGCTCAGATGAGTTTACGTTTCCCTCACCACTGAACTCAATGGTGACGTAAACCTAGCTAATGGTTTCCGTCTATCACCGTTGTTACAGGGTTCCGTTGTTTCAGACGGAATAGCGCAGTCGACTTTTTTTACTTTCTTAAATATTCAGGTAAGAGGTTTATGAACATTTTGGATTGACTGACAGCACTGTAGTTGTTCAATAATAAAATTAATCCGCAAAAATACAACTTGCCTGATAATTGTGCACACAGTGTAGTCAAATCAGTAAGGATAAAAAGGCAAAAGCAAAAACAAAGGCTATAGTGTAATACTAAAAGATGGCCATACACATGAAATAGCGGTCGGCCGTCACTTATTTCTCTCAAATGTCATAGATGAACTGGTAAAAATGTGTAGTTCAGCGGTATTTAAGCTTTAAAAATCAAAGTGGCACTCAGACAATCCCTCCAGCAGGATTTCAATACCAAAGTAAAGGGGCAGCCCAGAGATCACCAGCATACTGTTCAGAAAACTTGCATTGATTCAGCCTGTCCTTAGCGGGATTCGATTGTTATGCTTCAATGCATGTGAAAAGGTTTCTCCCCAATGACCACCCGACATAAAAGAAAAGGCTCCACTGAGCCTTTTGTCAAGGAAAAGGTTAAATCATTAAAATCCACGGCTGCTGGGGGAGAACGGACAGAGCTGTGCATATGCAAGGCCAGAAGGAATATAGAAAACCGGATCAACACATTAATAGAATGGCCAGCCTTTAGATTCTGCGGCCCTGATCCAACACTACATTATTGGAAACTGAAAATAACACGGTGATATGGATATGAAAAGGTTTACTTTTTGACAAACAATTTCTATGTTTACTGGATTTTTTTTAAATAAAACCCAATTCAATACTTGTTTAAAATAAAACACCTTTTAAAAGGATATATATATATATATATATATATATATATATATATATATATATAGCCTTTAAAAGATTTACATAGCCTTTAAGCTTTCTATTCAGTTTCTACAAGAGTTCTTGGGCGCCGTAAGGAATAATAGGGAAAACTGCATAATTTTTTATTACACAATAAATAAGCTTTAGCTGATGAAAATAAAATACCCCTTTAAGATCCGTAAAAAGCACTTGCACGAAGACGGTCTTATTATTTATAAACAAGATACAACCGATCTCCGCCCCTGTCCACAGCAGGGCACGTGTTCGGGTGCATTTACCTCACGCTGCTAATTACGTGACTGTTCATTAACATACCTGACTGAGAAGCTGTCCATGAAAAATGTTGTTCACCACATTCAGGACTTGTTTAATGAGTTTCCTCTGAGAGCTAGGAATCAAGGTTGGGTACCTGGTCCCAGTGGTCTCCAGTTCTTGTTGTACTTTATCCAAAAGCTCACAAAGGAATTCCTGAGCATCTTGCTGTGCGTACCCACGAAAGGCTGGTATCAGCCTCCAGACTGAATGAAGCATGGCAAAGGGGGAGACCAGTGCCCACTTACCCGACCACATGACTTGGAAGAGAGTATGTAACTCATGACAAAGAGAAATGTGCGTTGAGCTAGGTTTAGGTTGAATGAGTTCCATGTTTCGACTCTTTGATGCTCCGCCACTAAGGCCAGATGAAGAGCTTTGGCGCTTTACCAAAGACCTCTCCACTTTTGTGTGCTCTTTTGCTATTCTAGTTAAGTCCAAAGCAGGAGGGATTTGGCTGGAGGATCTGGTTTTTCCATTGGCTGTAGCTGCCAATAACTCCTGAGTTTGATTGAGATCAAGCTGTAAGAAACACTCCCGGAACACATGCAAGTGACTCAAGATTTGAAGAATAGAGTTCATATAGCAAGTGTTTCCCAGATTCCTCAGTCCTGTCACCCCAGGGGTCACCGTAGGTTTCCTTTTTATTGGAGAATCCCCTAATTTATCTTTCCGTACATCATTAGAGGTAGGTTGTGATGGTTTCTGTTTTGTGGTAGGTACAGTTTTTTGGTACATGTTCTGCATTGTTGGTGGCACAATATTAGGAGGTGTTTGCATTTGCTGTTGCAAGCGGGAACTCTTTCTTGGGGGGGTACTTTCCATCTCTTCTTTTAATTTGTGCTTTTGCAGCTGGCGCCTTTTCCTCGCTTCCTCCCTCTTTCTTTCAGCCTCCTCCCTGAGGTGTTCTTCGTCTAACCTGTGTTTACCTCTTGGAGTCAAAGCCAACCATGACTTAAACACTTTCCCCAAAAGAGCATGTCTTCGATGCCAAAGAGCAGTAAACGTGAGGTCTTCAGTTTGAAGAAGCGCTTTAGCACCTTCATGAGAACTATACGAGTCCTCAACACCTACCATTGACCGCAATGTCCGACCACTACGTGTTGTGCAGTCATAGTTTTGACTTTTGATCGCACTCAGTGTGCTCCGTAAAAGTTTAAGGTCACCAGTGGCATTGTCATTGAGAACATAATCATCGCAAAGGTAACAAAAAACATAAAGTTCATTCACCTCCAGTGTCATAGGATGCTTGCTTTCCTGAAAGTGTCGTAGTGCATGTTCTTCAATGTATCGACCACATGCCACATGGGCACAGCTCAGGCAGGCCCACACAGATTCTGTAGTGTTGCAATCCACACAGTGCCATTTTTGAGGGTTCAGTATTGAATGGTCCTGAGCGACCCGTAATCTGCCCACATGCCTACATTTATCCATCTTGAAGTTTCAGATTTATGGGTCAGCTGCGCTGAAACCGGTCTGTGGATTTTTGCATATACATTCTGGCCTGAAAGTCAATTATGACAAGTTACAAAGAGGCAGATATATATACACAACATGCACTACAGCACTATTGATGAAAATGGCTGCATACATATCATATCAAGTACAAAAGTAGAGCACTGATTTTAGAATTACCATTGATAGGTACCAGATATACTGTCTACATGTCCAAAGAGAGTAACACGTGACTATTTGATGATAAAGATCACTGAAGAATGTACGGTTAAGTGTACCTGGGGATGATGTCACTTTAAATAACATTTCAGGGACTAAATAGTTAAATTAATGCTTTCCACACACCCATTTCAGCAGACAATCGTTCATGATGATCAAAGGCAGGCGTCTGCAGAAAATGTGATTGGCCAGGGTGGAATATTTCAGCCGATCATGTTTATGGCATGATCGGACAAATTCGGCTGATCATTTGCCGCTTGCACAATCCCCATCGAGTCTTTTCGAAACTGGCTCCCTGATCAGCCAGTTTGGTCTCGTCTGTTGCTGGTGGGATCGTTCATACGAACGATCATTATCTAATGTGTATGGCCAGCTTAAAGAGGCTCTGTCACCACATTATAAGTGGCCTATCTTCTACATAATGTGATCGGCGCTGTAATGTAGGTGACAGCAGTGCTTTTTATTTAGAAAAACAATCATTTTTACCACGTTATTAGCGATTTTAGCTTTATGCTAATTACTTTCTTAATGCCCAAGTGGGTGTGTTTTTACTTTAGACCAAGTGGGCGTTGTACACAGGAGTGTATGACGCTGACCAATCAGTGACCAATCAGCGTCATACACTTCTCTCCATTCATTTACTCCACGCATAGTAACACTGTGTTATTCACGATGTGCTGTCTTATACTGACATATTAACGTTACTGAAGTGTTTAGAACGTGACTAGACATTCCTTCCAGCCAGGATGGGATGTTCATTCACAATCCCGACACTTCATTAACGTTTGTTTGGTACTTGCAGCAGAGCAAAGCGTAATCTCGATGTAACCGGTCATTTACAGCGAGATCTCGCGAGATTACGCTTGCTCTGCTGTAAGCACAACTGAAACGTTAACGAAGTGTCGGGATTGTGAATAGACATCCCGTCCTGGCTGGAAGGAATGTCTAGTCACTGTCTAAACACTTCAGTGACGTTAATGTGTCCGTATAAGACAGCACATAGTGAATAACGCAGTGTCACTATGCGCTGTCTAAATGAATGGAGAGAAGTGCATGACGCTGATTGGTCAGCGTCATACACTCCTCTGTACAACGCCCACTTAGTCTAAAGTAAAAACACGCCCACTTGGGCATTAAGACACTCATTAGCATAAAGCTAAAAACGCTAATAACGTGGTGAAAACAGATCGTTTTTCTAAATAAAAATCACTGCTGTCGCCTACATTATAGCGCCGATCTCCTTATGTAGGAGATACGGCACTTAAAGAGGCTGTGCCACCCCATTATAAGTCCTAACATTTTATTTATAGAGGTGCTAGCATGATTACAGTTGTAGTAATTTGTCATCATGACTTTAGACTACCACTTTCCTGCATTGGAAATAGGGGGACTCTGCTGTAAACGGGGTCTGCCTCCACGGTGACTGACAGGCTCCTGCGTATCTATCCATACACAGCAGCCTATCAGTCCCTGTGGAAAGGCGTGGGGGGCAGTGCTCCCCATAACTAAGTCTGGTGTATTCTGTCATTGCTCCTATTACACAAACGGCACAACATTTTCTTTTTGTGCTGTTTTGGACAATAGGAGTACAGACCTGTTACTGTATTATGCTGCCCGTACATAGTGCAGCATGTTCAACTGACAGATCCACTGTAACAGTAAAGAGCTGTATAAATAGATAGGATAAGGGTCTTTTTACGCTCCCATTAAAGATAAATATTGTGATACATTTATATATGTACAGAAAAACCAGAAAATAATTTTAAGAAGAGCCTAATATAAATAGACCTAGTATTTAGTAAGCTATAGGATATCTATAAATAAAATTGAGGGTTGACTCTAAGTAGAGATGTCTTTGGGGGTCCATGTTGCACGCTCTGCAGAAACTCTACAATCTGGACAGCGAACTATAGCTTCCCTAGCTCCACATTCAGTGTGGCATAAGACGGGCACGCTTTAGGAGAAGTATAGCAATGATACCCATACGGAATACGGAAGCAGAGACTACTTGCTGTTCACATTGTTACCGTTCCTGCAGAGAATGCAGCATGGACGCGGAGATTTCTCTCTTTCTTTATATAGAAGAATAAAAGACTGATAACTAGATTGAAAACGTAACAATAAGGCCCAGTTCCCACTGAGTTTTTGGCGCTGATTTTGACACGGAACCGCGCCGGTATCAGCGACAAAAAATTTCCGAAATCGCCTCCTATTGATTTAGAAAAGCAGGCGAAGGAGTTTTTTTTCCAGGCTGATTTTAGCCACTCGCGGGGGGGAAAAAAGTGGCATGTCATTTCTTGCCGCAGTTCCGCCTCGGACCTTACATTGACATCAACGTGAGGCAGAAAGTGTTTTTTTCCGCAGCGTTTTTTGCCCGAAATATGCCGCAAAAGCTGCAGCAAATACGCGCAGGCAGGTCAAAACCTGCCTCAAAATTCCTGAAGGAATTTTGAGGTCGATTTTTTCTGCCTGCAAAATACTCCGTGTGAACTAGGCCTTATATTATTATTCCTCACTATTTTCAAGCTCTTTTATTAGTCATTGAATTTAAACATTGTTTACATCCAGAGGCTGACAACTTATACAAAACCTAAAAGTTCTTACAGCTGAGACTTTGTTACAATGTATCTGGTCGGAAAAAAAAACAGAATGTTTCCATTCACAGAAAAAAAATGGAACTGCCAATAATAATATACCAAGTATATTAGAAGGTTGTATAACAGTCTTATATATAGTGATTAAACTTTATTTACACTAGACTGGACAATCCCTTTAAGCCGCACCCCAATATTAGTATTGATTTATCTATCATTTAAGCATGAAATACCATTTATGAGTGATGTCCCTGAGCGGAGCTTCGCTGCAGATAGGGATTTATTTACCTAGATCACGGGTAAGACACATGTGATACATTTATAAAGCTACGGACTGTCCTGTACAAATAAGTGCCATATGAACAATGACCGCAGTAGTCACAACCCCTCATAGCGGTTTTTGGGGGTGAATTTTAGAACGGACATGCAAGCACTAGGTGAGCACTGTCCCTAAAGACACTGATTAAGTGGGACAAGATATCCTTATACCACACAAGCAGTCCCATGTAAAGCCTCAAACACAATGTGGGGTGTACATCAGATCCCCTATCCAGGATCCACACAAAGCACTATCACCCCGAGTGCCAATGGCTGCTCAATGTAATGGCCACCACTATTCTATTACCAGCAACTTTATTCTCACAGGAGCAGAGGGCTGTAAAGATTATATATATATATATACACACACACACAGCATAGATGTATGTGCCATATGTACTAATAGGTCTACCCTGCGCGTATGTGTGGGGAGACCCCGGGCATGTGCGATCTGAGGGGCTTTGTCTAGGACTAGCAGACCCCAGCAGCCAGGCAACGTCTACCCCGGAGTGGCCGGGTGACATGTGCCCGGCGCGGCCGCACAAGCTTAGAGGACATCTGCCTCATTGTCCGGTGGAGACGCTGCCTCACAGCTCTTAACGCAAGAAGCACTCACCGCGCAGACGTGTTGCTGCTCCCCGGGGAGAGAGAAGCGGAGCAGGGACAACAATAACAACAAAGTGGGGTTTTCACTGAGCCCGCCGCTCTCCTCTCTCTTATTCTACCGTGACGAGGAGGATGACGTATGGGGACGGCCAAGGAGGGGGGGGGGATCCGGGCGCAGAGCAGCGCTGCCACCGGGGGTGGGCGGGGCCTGAGGCTGAGCAACAACACTCGGTCTTTCTGATTGGTATAGTAGGCAGTGGAGGCGTGTTAAATGAGACGACTCTAAGCCATCTTGAGTCAGGGAACTGGATCCAATAAATGGTTGTACCTAAACTGTATGGGGTCCTAGGAGGTTCTCAGATTAGCCAAGCCCATGCATTGTAGACAGGTCAGTACTGGTGACAAGAATGTATGTGCTCCTAGGAGATGTGATGGTAGCCGCTACATTGTACTTCTCCCAGCAGACCATAATATTGTAGATAGTTCAGTATATAGTAACTATCATGTATGTGCTCCTAGGAGGTGTGATGGTAGCCGCTACATTGTTGTCAGTCCTCCCATTAGCCCATACATTGTAGACAGTTCATTATGTAGTGATTAGAATGTATCGGCTTCTAGAAGGTGTATGGGCTTCTAGGCGGTGTGATAGTAGCAGTTACATTGTAGTCAGTCCTCCCAGCATTGTAGATAGTTCAGTATATAGTAACTATCATGTATGTGCTCCTATGAGATGTGATGGTAGCCACTACATTGTAGTCAGTCCTCCCAGCAGACCATACATTGTAGATAGTTCAGTATATAGTAACTATCATGTATGTGCTCCTATGAGATGTGATGGTAGCCACTACATTGTAGTCAGTCCTCCCAGCAGACCATACATTGTAGATAGTTCAGTATATAGTAACTATCATGTATGTGCTCCTATGAGATGTGATGGTAGCCACTACATTGTAGTCAGTCCTCCCAGCAGACCATACATTGTAGATAGTTCAGTATATAGTAACTATCATGTATGTGCTCCTAGGAGGTGTGATGGTAGCAGCGACATTGTTTTCACTTCTCCCATTAGCCCATACATTGTAGACAGTTCAATATGTAGTGACTAGAATGTATCTGTTAGGAAACGTCTGTCCCTTTAAAGAGACTGTCACCACATTATAAGTGCCGTATCTCCTACATAAGGAGATCGGCGCTGTAATGTAGGTGACAGTAATGCTTTCTATTTAAAAAACCGATCTATTTTCACAACGTTAGGAGCGATTTTGGTTTATGCTAATGAGCTTTCTTAATGCCCAAGTGGGCGTACTTTTACTTTCGACCAAGTGGGCGTTGTACAGAGGAGTGCATGACGCTGACCAATCAGCATCATGCACTCCTCTCCATTCATTTACACTGCACTAGCGATATAGATATATCACTATGTGCAGCCTCATACACAAGCCCTAACATTACTACAGTGTCCTGATAATGAATACACATGAAATCCAGCCTGGACGTCATGTGTACTCAGAATCCTGACACTTCTGACTCTTTTTTGTGGGATTTACAGCAACGGATACGAAATCTCACGAGATTACGAGGTAAACGAGATTTCGTATCCATTGCTGTAAATCTCACAGAAAAGATTCAGAAGTGTCAGGATTCTGAGTACACATGACGTCCAGGCTGGATGGCCATGTGTATTCATTATCAGGACACTGTAGTAATGTTAGGGTTTGTGTATGAGGCTGCACATAGTGATATAACTATATCGCTAGTGCAGTGTAAATGAATGGAGAGGAGTGCATGATGCCGATTGGTCAGCGTCATGGACTCCTCTGTACAACGCCCACTTGGTTGAAAGTAAAAGTACGCCCACTTGGGCATTAAGAAAGCTCATTAGCATAAACCAAAATCGCTCCTAACGTTGTGAAAAAAGATCGTTTTTTAAAATAAAAAGGATTAGGCTGGGTTCACACGACCATGTTACGTCCGTAAAGTACGGAACGTATTTCGGCCGGAAGACCCGGACCGAACACAGTGCAGGGAGCCGGGCTCCTAGCATCATAGTGATGTACGACGCTAGGAGTCCCTGCCTCT
Organism: Rhinoderma darwinii; assembly: GCF_050947455.1. Classification (NCBI taxonomy): domain Eukaryota; kingdom Metazoa; phylum Chordata; class Amphibia; order Anura; family Rhinodermatidae; genus Rhinoderma; species Rhinoderma darwinii. Next base: position 148,786,980 of record NC_134689.1, read on the forward strand.
GCGTGGAACTACTGTCCCGTACTGTAATCATGATTACAGTACGGGACAGTTGTCCTGCAGCGAGGCAGGGACTCCTAGCATCGTACATCACTATGATGCTAGGAGCCCGGCTCCCTGCACTGTGTTCGGTCCGGGTCTTCCGGCCGAAATACGTTCCGTACTTTACGGACGTAACATGGTCGTGTGAACCCAGCCTTACTGTCACCTACATTACAGCGCCCATCTCCTTATGTAGGAGATAGGGCACTTATAATGTGGTGACAGAGTCTCTTTAAGTTTAATATGACTACTAGTCTAGCTTCTGGGCGGTTCTGGTTTTAGTTGTTCAGCCTATCCCTTTTCTCTGTCTTTCTTCCTATCAGGTGTAAGGGTGGAGTACTTAAATCTGGGCTGCGTCTGTGTTCTTTGCTTGTGAATTTCCTTGTTGCATGGGTTTGATCAAGCTACTGACTATACCCTGTGCTTTTGACTATTTAAACTTTTTGGAACTGGACCTCAACTTGTCCCTGGATTACCCTTTGATTACGGATCTGGACTTTCTGCTCCCAGATAGTACTTACCTCTGCTATTCCTAACATCCCCAAGCCTTGTGATTTGGGCTTTCTGTTTACCCTCGGGCTGTCTTGTTATCTGCTCTGGTATTGCCTGCATTGCACTTCTTATCCAATGCTGAACTCTGTTAAAACAACCTGGGTTCTATGCAGCAAAAACCATCCTGCCTTGTGGTGGGCTCTGGCAAAAACCATAGAGTAGCCTTAGACACTGTTGATCAGAGCTGTGACGGATTTGGGGTTGCGGATTTATTTGCACACTCCATCTGTAGTGACCGGGGGGTAGGGAAACGGACAAGTGAGCCCTAAACTACCCGCCACTCTGTCCCTGCCTACTTGCAACGACCCGCCCTAGGCGACGGGGTACAACTGGGCGGCGGTCCCTGCACTCAGTAAGTGCACGACAAACACGACAAACATACAAGGGAATACAAGCAAGGGAAAGGGGCAGTTGCCCACGGCAACACCGTGAGCAACCAGAGTGGTGAACGAGCCGAGTCAAGCCAGGAGTGTGCGAGGTACCAAACGAAGAGCAGAAGAGTAGTCAGTAAGCCAGGGACTGTATGGAGCAGGAACAAAATAGAAGGAGCTGTAGCTGGGCCAGGAAACCACACGAAAAAGAATAACAAGCAAGCAGGAACAGGAAATGCAGGTATAAATAGACAGAGGGCGGGAGCTAGCTGAGTCTGGCCAGGCTGCGATAGGCTCTCCCACTCCTAAGCCTGCCAGCCTGAGTGGTGGAAGCTGGAGTCAGTCTCAGGGATGTAGATTCAGGTGCTGACTGATTAATTAAGGGAGTTAACCCCGAAGCTGTGCCTGGCAGATCCCTTATAGTACCCCCCCTTTTATGAGGGGCCACCGGACCCTTTCTAAGTGGACCTGGCTTACTGGGGAAATGCAGGTGGAACCTCCTGACCAATACCCCAGCGTGAACATCCCGGGCGGGTACCCAAGTCCTCTCCTCGGGCCCATAACCTCTCCAATGGACCAGGTACCGGAGGGAGCCTTGGACCATCTTGCTGTCCACAATCCTGGCCACCTCGAATTCCACCCCCTCAGGGGTGAGGACGGGAACAGGAGGTCTCCTCGAGGGAGCCAAGGACGGGGAGCAGCGTTTAAGGAGGGAGGCATGAAACACGTCGTGTATACGAAAAGACGGGGGTAACTCCAGCCGGAAGGAGACAGGATTGAGGACCTCAATGACCTTATACGGCCCAATAAACCGGGGAGCAAACTTCTTGGACGGAACCTTGAGACGCAAGTTCCTAGACGACAACCACACCAGATCCCCGACCATAAACAGGGGGTTAGAACGTTTTCTATCAGCCTGAGTTTTTTGTACGCTCTGGGACGCCTCTAGGTTCTTCTGAACCTGGGCCCAGACTGTGCACAGTTCCCGATAACCGACCTCTACCTCGGGATTGTTGGAACTACCAGGTGAAACGGAGGAGAACCGTGGATTAAACCCAAAATTACAGAAAAAGGGAGAGACCCCTGACGAGTTACTGACCCGGTTATTAAGGGAAAATTCGGCGAGGGGAATGAATGAGACCCAATCATATTGACAGTCAGAGACAAAACACCTTAAGTATTGTTCTAGAGATTGATTAGTCCTCTCCGTTTGACCATTGGTTTCAGGATGGAAGGCAGAGGAGAAGGACAGATCAATCCCCAACTTCATACAGAAGGCTCTCCAAAACAATGAAACAAATTGTACCCCTCTGTCCGAAACAATATTGACAGGGACCCCATGGAGACGCAGGATGTGTTTGACAAACAAGGTAGCCAACGTCTTGGCGTTGGGTAGTTTCTTGAGGGGCACAAAGTGGCACATCTTACTGAAGCGGTCTACTACAACCCACACCACCGACTTGCCTTGGGATGGAGGCAAATCGGTGATAAAATCCATGGAGATATGTGTCCAAGGTCTCTGGGGAATGGGCAACGAACGCAGTAAGCCCGCTGGTCGGGACCTGGGAGTCTTGGACCTAGCACAAACCTCACAAGCGGCGACGTAGGCCTTAACGTCTTTAGGCAACCCAGGCCACCAATAATTTCTGGCAATGAGGTGTTTGGTACCCAGGATGCCTGGATGACCAGATAGTGCGGAGTCATGATTTTCCCTAAGTACCCTTAGCCGGAATTGCAGGGGAACAAACAGCTTGTTCTCAGGAAGGTTCCCGGGAGCTGAACCTTGATCAGCAGCAATTTCAGAGACTAAATCAGAATCGATCGAGGAAATGATTATACCTGGAGGCAAAATACAAGCAGGATCTTCCTCCGAAGGAGGGCTGGCCATGAAGCTACGCGACAGTGCATCAGCCTTAATATTTTTAGACCCAGCCCTATAGGTAACCAAAAAATTGAATCTGGTAAAAAATAACGGCCATTGAGCTTGTCTCGGGTTTAGCCTCCGGGCAGATTCTAGGAAAACCAGATTCTTGTGGTCGGTAAGGACTGTTACCTGGTGTCTAGCCCCCTCCAGGAAGTGGCGCCACTCTTCAAATGCCCATTTAATGGCTAAGAGTTCGCGGTTGCCAATATCATAGTTACTCTCAGTTGGCGAAAACTTCCTGGAGAAGTAGGCACAGGGGCGGAGATGGGTGAGGGACCTGGTACCCTGGGACAAGACAGCACCCACTCCCACCTCAGATGCGTCAACTTCCACGATAAATGGCTCCATTTGGTTGGGCTGAACCAGCACCGGGGCCGAGATAAAGCACTTCTTAAGGACCTCAAAAGCCTGGACAGCCTCAGGAGGCCAGTGGAGGAGATCAGCACCTTTGCGAGTGAGGTCCGTAAGAGGCTTAGCGATGACCGAGAAGTTAGCAATAAATCTCCTGTAATAATTAGCGAACCCCAAAAAACACTGTAACGCCTTCAGGGAGGCAGGTTGGACCCATTCCGCCACAGCCTGAACCTTGGCGGGGTCCATGCGGAATTCATGAGGAGTGAGGATTTGACCCAAAAATGGTATCTCCTGTACCCCAAACACACATTTTTCGGTTTTGGCAAACAGTTTGTTTTCCCGAAGGACCTGGAGCACCTTCCTGACATGCTCAATGTGGGAGGACCAGTCCTTGGAAAACACCAGTATGTCATCAAGGTACACTACAAGAAATATCCCCAGGTAATTTCTCAAAATCTCATTTATGAAATTCTGGAAGACCGCAGGGGCATTACACAACCCAAAGGGCATGACGAGGTATTCGAAATGGCCTTCGGGCGTGTTAAACGCAGTCTTCCACTCATCCCCCTCTTTGATGCGAATAAGGTTATACGCCGCCCGTAGATCCAATTTAGAGAACCATTGGGCCCCCTGAACCTGATTAAAGAGATCAGGAATCAAAGGAAGGGGATACTGGTTCCTTACCGTGACCTTATTCAGGCTACGGTAGTCAATGCATGGCCTAAGACCACCATCCTTCTTCCCCACGAAGAAGAAGCCAGCACCTACCGGAGAAGAAGAGGGACGAATGTAACCCTTGGCCAGGCATTCCTGGATATACTCTCTCATGGCTTCACGTTCGGGACAAGAAAGATTAAATATCCTACCCTTAGGGAGCTTAGCTCCTGGTACCAAATCGATAGCGCAATCGTATTCTCTATGAGGAGGTAACACTTCGGAGGCCTCCCTAGAGAAAACATCAGCGAAGTCCTGAACAAACTCGGGTAGCGTATTCGCCTCCTCAGGGGGAGAAATAGAATTAACAGAAAAACATGACGTACAACATTCATTACCCCATTTGGTTAGCTCCCCAGTATTCCAGTCAAACGTGGGATTATGCAACTGCAACCAGGGAAGGCCTAGAACCAAATCGTACGATAATCCCTGCATCAACAGTACAGAGCATTGCTCCAAATGCATGGAGCCAACAAGGAGTTCAAAAACAGGGGTATGCTGTGTAAAATAACCATTAGCAAGAGGAGTGGAGTCGATACCCACTACCGGGACAAGTTTAGGCAAATCAATCAGAGGCATAGCAAGAGACAGAGCAAATTCCACAGACATAATATTAGTAGAGGACCCTGAATCCACGAAGGCACTGCCGGTAGCAGACCTACCACCAAAAGAGACCTGAAAGGGAAGCAAGATCTTAGTACGTTTCCTATTTACTGGAAATACCTGTGCGCCCAAGTGACCTCCCCGATGATCACTTAGGCGCGGAAGTTCTCTGGCTGCATTCTTACGCTTAGGACAGTTGTTCACTTGTTGCTTGTCATCCCCACAGTAGAAGCAGAGACCATTCTTCCTGCGGAATTCTCTACGTTGTTGGGGGGACACGGAGGCCCCGAGTTGCATAGGTATCTCTGAGTCTTTCGGGGAGGAACGAAGCAACGGAACTTCGGGAGGCATCATGGGGGAGTCCGAGGAGAAAACACATAAACGTTCATGTTGTCGTTCCCTGAGACGTCGGTCAAGTCGTACCGCTAAAGCCATAGCCTGGTCTAGGGAGTCAGAAGAGGGATAGCTAACTAGCAGGTCTTTCAGGGCATTCGACAGACCCAACCTAAACTGGCACCTTAAGGCAGGGTCATTCCACCGAGAAGCTACGCACCACTTCCTAAAGTCAGAGCAATACTCCTCAACAGGTCTCTTACCCTGACGTAAGGTCACCAGCTGACTCTCGGCAAAGGCAGTCCTGTCAGTCTCGTCATAAATAAGTCCGAGAGCAGAAAATAAACAATCAACAGAGGAAAGTTCAGGGGCGTCAGGAGCCAAGGAGAAGGCCCACTCTTGGGGCCCTTCCTGGAGCCGGGACATAATTATACCCACCCGCTGGCTCTCAGAACCTGAGGAATGAGGCTTTAAACGAAAGTAAAGCCTACAACTCTCCCGAAAGGAGAGAAAAGCCCTCCCGTCCCCTGAGAACCGGTGGGGCAACTTGAGGTGGGGTTCAAGAGGTGCGGTGAGGGGAACTACCAAGGTAGCATCAGGCTGGTTGACCCTCTGAGCCAGGGCCTGGACCTGTAGGGAGAGACCCTGCATTTGCTGTGCCAGGGTCTCACGGGGGTCCATAGTGGTGTCAGGGACCAGGGTAGACTAGGTATGGGCTTGTTATTATGTAGTGACCGGGGGGTAGGGAAACGGACAAGTGAGCCCTAAACTACCCGCCACTCTGTCCCTGCCTACTTGCAACGACCCGCCCTAGGCGACGGGGTACAACTGGGCGGCGGTCCCTGCACTCAGTAAGTGCACGACAAACATACAAGGGAATACATGCAAGGGAAAGGGGCAGCTGCCCACGGCAACACCGTGAGCAACCAGAGTGGTGAACGAGCCGAGTCAAGCCAGGAGTGTGCGAGGTACCAAACAAAGAGCAGAAGAGTAGTCAGTAAGCCATGGTCTGTATGGAGCAGGAACAAAATAGAAGGAGCTGTAGCTGGGCCAGGAAACCACACGAAAAAGAATAACAAGCAAGCAGGAACAGGAAATGCAGGTATAAATAGACAGAGGGCGGGAGCTAGCTGAGTCTGGCCAGGCTGCGATAGGCTCTCCCACTCCTAAGCCTGCCAGCCTGAGTGGTGGAAGCTGGAGTCAGTCTCAGGGATGTAGATTCAGGTGCTGACTGATTAATTAAGGGAGTTAACCCCGAAGCTGTGCCTGGCAGATCCTTTACACCATCCCGACAGTCTCCAGCAGCCTTTGGGGAATTGCTCCCATAGCAATTCCATAAAACTTCAATCCTGGGAATTGCTCAACTAGTGATTCCATAACATAATCACAAGCCCTTTTAAATTATCTTTTTTCACGATGCAAGCCCTGGTGGAACAGATGGAAGGTCTAACTCAGCTGGTTCAGGGTCTGGCCATGAGGATGCAGCATCCTGAAACTGCGCAGGCCCAAGCAGTCATTCCAGTCGCAACTCCGGTTGAACCTAAAGTGAACTTACCTGATCGTTTTTCTGGTGATCGTAAGCCTTTTGTTAATTTTCGGGAGAGTTCTAAGTTCTATTGTCCACTAAGACCTATCTCCTCTGGGACTGAGCAGCAGCGAGTGGGTGTCGTCATTTCATTTTTGCAGGGTGATTGTCACGAAGGGTGCGTAGACCCACTGGGCCGTACCGCCTTAACGGTATGGCAGCTGGCCAACAGGTCAAAGTCTATAGTTCATACAGGTGTACCTGTGGTAGCTTCAGACAGTAGCAAGACAGGCTCGGATGGGACTAGGCAGCAGGCAGGCACCAGGTGTGGTGAAGCAAAATAGGCAAGGTACTCAGCGCAGCACGACTCCAACTGAATACGGCACTTGGACCAGGATAACACTGGATACAGGTAACAGGAACTGGAGACATTTCGGGGACCATTTGCAGAGACAAACTTAGGTAACGACAACAATGCTTAGGCAATGCAGGGAAGGGCAGAGCCCTTCTGATTGCTCCCTGATCACCCTGGACTATCCGCTCAATCTCACACATGTGCGCTCAGGCTCCTTAAAGGGAATGTGTCGTGAATTAAACCTTTTTTTACGTAAGTTACTTATTTCTATAATTTTTTTACCTTTTTTGCTGTATTCTTTTTTTTTTTTCCTTCCACATTGTGGAAAGTATTAAAAATTAAATAATAATTTTACATGTTTTCCTATGTTGGGCACCAGAGGGAGCACTTCCCAGAATTACAGTAAGGTGAGTGAGGCAAAACGACCTGACTCACAGATGCAGTAAATGTGGAAGGGAATCTCACACCCCCTCCTACAAGCCAGGAAAAGGTGTCTTCAAATTGCTAAGCAGTATCCGGCTGCCATTTTGGGTGTGATTCTGCAGCTAGCAGAATCTATAGGACACACCAAAAGGCTAAGGGTATGTTCACACGCTTACTAAACAAAGGGAAAACAGCTCCTGATTTTCAGCCATTTTTTTAATCAAACTTGCGTTTTTGGTGGCGTTTTTTTACAGCCGTTTTTGGAGCTGTTTTTCTATAGAGTCAATGAAAAACCGCTCCAAAAACATCCCAAGAAGTGATATGCACTTCTTTTTGGAACAGAACGCTGTTTTTCCCATTGAAACCAATGGGCAGATGTTTGTAGGCGTTCTGTTTCCGATTATTTATTTTTTTTCCAGTCGTTTTCGGGACATTTAAGGCCCGAAAAATGGCTGAAAACACTGCGTGTGCACATACCCTTAGGCGAAGTTCACACGAACATGTGCGATTTGTGTGCGTTGCAGTTCCGTGTGTCATCAGTGAATGGTGCGTGGCTGTGTGATTTTCGCGCATATGGCATCCTTATGACACGTGGTTTCGATGCTTAGAAACTGCAATGAATGTGGTGCTTTTTTTTCCCTTCATTTAGTTAACAACTGTAGCGCGCATCACGCACGACACACGGAAGTGTTTCCGTGTGCTATGCGCGATTTTCACACACCCATTGACTTCAATGGGTGCGTGATGCGCGAAAAATGCCCAAGTATAGGACATGTCGTGAGTTTTACGCAGCAGAAAATCATGCAATGTCTGAACGGCCCCATTGACTAACATAGGTCCGTGCGACGCGCGTGATTTTCACGCGCGTATCACGGACGTGAACTACGCTCGAGTAAATAAGGCCTTAGAATGATGAAAGTGAATAACTTTTCAGTTGACCGGTTCACACGGCGTGTATTTGACACGTTTTTGTTTTTTTGCGCATTTTACGTGCCAAAAACCGCATAAAAAAACAAAACCGTGTGTTTGTTTGTTTGTGTGTGTGCTCTGCTGATTCTTCAAAACAGCTGATAAGCAGCTATGAAGTATCTGCGGTGCCCGTGCATACTACGCTCTGACTCACTCACTCAGTCTAACACACACACTCTCACTCAGTTCTACTACACAGACTCTGCTCCACTACACAGTTGGCACTGCTACATACATACACACAGTCAACTCTACTACAGACACACACACTCAGCTCTACTACAGATACACACACAGTCAGCACTGCTACATACACACACACATAAACAGACACACTCAGCTCGGAGGTCACGAGAGTAGGGGTCTGTGTGAGAGAGAGAGATACAGACAGAGACACACCTTACCTGCAGTGCAGCTGGTCTTCATAATGGCGCCTGTTATCTCCCTACAAACCGGCTTCTCTGCTGGGTGGCTCTGAACTGCGGCTGCGCAGTACAGAGCCAGATAGCAGAAGCAATGAACGGCTGCCGTTCATTGTGCCCTATGCATTGTAGCTGCCGTATTCCATCTCTGTATGTGTCGTTAATCGACACATACAGAGATGAAAAAAAAAATGGCAGACCCTATAGAGAAGTAAAAGTATGAATACATTAAAAAGTAAAAAGTGACAACACAAATAAATACAATTTTTGTTTACATTATATTAAAGGCAATATAATAAAAAATAAAATAAAAACCATGACACCTTCCCTTTAAGGCTGGACTGCAGCTCGCGAGCGCACCGTAGTGGTCACTGTGGAATAGAACGGCCGCATGTGCAAACATCTTTGGAGAGAAGGGCGTTGACAGGATGGGAGGAGTTCATGGCCAGTGACCACGGACGTTACAGTGATCCTCAAACCTGGGCCTTTTCGTTGAGACCTGATACCCCTGAACTTTTTTCTGTGGAGATCTTCTTTGAGGCATTCGGTTTAATATATGGGGAACCAGATATCACTGCAGTGGCTGAGGCCAATCTGTTATCTCTTCAGCAAGGACGGCGTCCTGTCGAAAATTATTGTTCAGAATTTAGACGGTGGTCCGTCTCTTCACAGTGGAATGATGCAGCACTCTGTCAATTCCGCTGACGCCTTTCTGAAACCTTGAAGGATCTCTTAATAAATTACCCTCCACCCTTGACTTTAGAGGATACCATGACCCTGGTTGTGCGTCTGGACCGCCGACTACGGGAGTGCAAAAATGAAAGATGAGCAATGGCCTCTCTCCTTCCCTGCGCTGAGGTCCCTTCGTCTGATGCACAAGAGCCCATGCAGTTGGGCGCCACTATGTCTTCTCAAGAACGGAGACTTATTCGGAAATGCAGAGAGCTATGTTTCTATTGCGGGGACGCTGGTCATATACTCAAGAACTCTTCTAAACATCCAGAACGTCCAGCTCCAGAAAACTTCAGCGCCTAGATGGTCCCCGGGAATGCCATCTGGGCAGTACGTTTTTTACCCACATTTTCTCAAAAAATCCTTTTGCCTGTTAATGTATGGTTTAATAATGTTTGTGTTTCTGATTAAGCTTTTGTAGATTGTGCTTCTGCGGCTAATTTTTTAGATTTTCAGGTTGCTAAAAGATTGAATATCCCCCTTATTCAGCAGAGTACCCCAGTCAAAGTCTCTGCTATAGATAATACCCCTCTCTCTCAGGGGTCAGTCAAGTTCTCTACTTTGCCTGTTAGGGTATGTGCACACACACTAATTACGTCCGTAATTGACGGACGTATTTCGGCCGCAAGTACCGGACCGAACACAGTGCAGGGAGCCGGGCTCCTAGCATCATACTTATGTACGATGCCAGGAGACCCTGCCTCGCTGCAGGACAACTGTCCCGTACTGTAATCATGTTTTCAGTACGGGACAGTAGTTCCACGGAGAGGAAGGGACTCCTAGCATCGTACATAAGTATGATGCTAGGAGCCCGGCTCCCTGCACTGTGTTCGGTCCGGTACTTGCGGCCGAAATACGTCCGTCAATTACGGACGTAATTAGTGTGTGTGCACATACCCTTACTGTGGAAGTGGGTACCTTGCTTACTGAACTAATTACTTTCTTTATCCTAGAAAATTTGCCTTCTGAGGTAATATTGGGTATTCCATGGTTTCAGACACATAATCCTGTTATTGATTGGGTAAAAGCAGATTTGATTAAGTGGAATTCTAAATGTTATGATTCTTGCATGTCTTTATCTACTACTAATGTATCTTGCAATGCTCCATCGTTGCCTGAGTGTATTCAAGACTTTAAGGATGTCTTTTCTGAAATCGGTTGTGAATTTCTCCTTTCTCATAGGCTGTATGACTGCCTCATTGTACTTCTCCCTAATGCTAAGCTGCCTAAGGGGCGGATTTATAATCTTTCTGCTCTGGAAAGACAGGCCACGAAAGATTATATTAAAGACAGTCTCCGTGAGGGCTTATTGAGACGAACGTTAAATATGTGCAACGCGCGTGATTTTCACGCGCCTCGCACGGACCTATGTTAGTCTATGGGGCCGTGCAGACAGTCAGTGATTTTTGCGCAGCGTGAGTCCGCTGTGTAAAACTCACGACATGTCCTATATTTGTGCGCTTTTCGCGCATCACGCACCCATTGGAGTCAATGGGTGTGTGAAAATCACGCGCACAACACGGAAGGTTTTTTTCTTTGTTGAAAAGAACGATCGCGATTTAAGACCCTGTATCGACTACTGTGAATTAAATAAGATTACCGTTAAGAATCAGTATCTTCTTTCACTCATCCCAGACCTGTTTAATCATCTCAGGAGCCAGGTGGTTCTCTAAACTGGATTTACGCGGGGGCTACAATTTGGTTTGTATCGGCAGGGGGGAGTGAAAGACCGCCTTTAATACTTCAGATGGTCATTATGAGTATTTGGTCATGTCTTTTGGTTTAAGCAATGCTCCTGCAGTGTTTCAGAACCTGGTTAATGATATTTTCAGAAATTTTATTTGACGCTTTGTGGTTGTGTATCTGGACGATATTCTTGTGTTTTCTTCCGATTGGTCCTCTCATGTTCAACATTTTTAAGATCCATCCTCTAAGTGCTTACGCAAAATTAGAAAAATTTATTTTTGAAGTTCAGGAAGTTAATTTCCTGGGGTATGTTCTGTCACTTCCTGATTTTCGTATGGACTCCGCTAAGATTCAGGCGGTTCTTGATTGGGTCCAATCACTTCACTAACCGCTCTGCAGAGGTTCTTGGGTTTTGCTAATTATTACCGAAAATTTATTCAGAATTTTTCCTCCATTGCCAAACCTTTGACGAATCTTACGAAAGTGGGTTCTGACCTTGTAAATTGGAAACCTGCAGAACTAGTAGATTTACTGTAGCGTTTCAGGACCACAGGCTTTAGGAGGGACACATTGAATGAGTTGGGGATTTTGAGAGTAAAAAGCAGCCTGTCACGACCTGTGGGTATGTAGACCCACTAGGCCGCACCTCCATAGCGGAGTAGCAGCTGGCCAAACAGTGTAGCAAGTCTATACAAAGTTGAAGCACAGGGGTACCTGCAATAGTCCAGACAGTAGCAGTGGCTTAGGCACAGAGGATACTTTCACGACAGGTGATGCAAAACGTGGCAGGAGAAACCAGGCCGGGCAGATGACACCGGACGTGGTATAAGGCAGACGGCACAACACGACTCCAACACTTGAGAGGGCACAGGAACAAATACAGCAAGGGATACTGGATACAGGTAGCAGGGCACGGGATCACCGGAAACAGGATACGACTAGGGGATCATTTGCAAGGGTGTCAGTCTCAGAAATGGCAGCCCTAGTGGATACTGATCTCTCTAACAGCCGGGAGAACAGCCCATCTAGTAGTGGTAATGCAGGTAAACCAAGACAATTGGTAGTCGTAGGGGATTCTATAATCAGGAGGACGGATAGAATAATTTGTCGCCAAGACCACCTCAACCAAATGGTTTGCTGTCTCCCTGGTGCCAGGGTTCGGCATGTGGTGGAATGGGTGGACAAATTGCTGGGAGGGGCTGGTGATGAACCAGCTGTCATGGTCCATGTCGGTACCAACGACAGAATAAATGGTAGGTGGAGGAGCCTTAAGAATAATTTTAAAGAACTAGGATACAAGCTGAAGGGAAGGACCTCCAAAGTAGTATTCTCAGGAATACTGCCTGTGCCATGCGCATCACAGGAAAGACAGCGGGAGCTCAGGGAGTTAAATGCATGGCTGAAGTCTTGGTGTAGAGGAGAAGGATTTGGGTTCCTAGAGCACTGGGCTGACTTTTCATTGGGGTACAAACTGTATTCTGCAGATGATTTGCACCTAAATGGAAGGGGGTCCGCTGTGCTGGGGGAGAGAATTCTAGCTGGGGTGGCGGAGTATTTAAACTAGGGCTGAGGAGGGAGGTCAATGTAGAAAAAAAGGGGTAGCCAGGTTAGAGAGGGGTCAGACTATATTGGTGGGGGGAGAAACAGACTGTGGGGAGAGGACTAGACAACAAGATAAGGAGATCCTTTCGTTACAAAACATCAGTGTAAATAAAAAGGCCCGATTAATGTCAAATCACATTTCTGATAATAAAAGTGAAAAACTGACAGGCAAGTTAAAGTGTATGTTCACAAATGCCAGAAGTCTAGCAAGCAAAATGGGGGAGCTGGAGGCCTTGATACAGGAAGAAAATATAGATATAGTTGGTGTTGCTGAAACATGGCTGAACTCTTCACATAACTGGGCTGTAAATCTACAGGGTTTTACACTTTTTCGGAAAGACAGGACAAATAGGAAAGGCGGTGGTGTATGTCTGTATGTGAGAAATGATATGAAGGCGAATGTGAAAGAGACAATAGTAGGTGAATACTGTGAGGAGGTTGAAACCTTGTGGGTGGAACTAGAAAGGGAGGTAAACACTGAAAAAATTACTTTTGGTGTAATCTATAGACCCCCCCAATATAACTGAGGAGATGGAAGTTCAGCTATATAAACAGATGGAGCAGGCGGGTACTGTAGTGATAATGGGAGATTTTAATTTCCGGGATATTAATTGGTGTCATGGTTCGGCTTCAACTGCAAAGGGGAGACATTTCCTCAACCTGTTGCAGGAAAATTTTATGGGCCAGTTTGTGGAAGACCCGACTAGAGGTGAAGCTCTGTTGGATCTGGTCATTTCTAATAATGCAGATCTTGTTGGGAATGTCAATGTTCGTGAAAACCTCGGTAACAGTGATCATAATATAGTTACATTTTACCTATACTGTAAAAAACAAACGCAGGCTGGGAGGGCAAAAACATTTAATTTTAAGAAAGCCAATTTCCCCAGGATGAGGGCTGCAATTCAGGATATGGACTGGGAAGAACTAATGTCAAATAATGGAACAAATGATAAATGGGAGATTTTCAAATCTACTTTGAGTTTTTATAGTGCAAAATTTATTCCTATAGGTAACAAGTATAAACGACTCAAATTAACCCCCACATGGCTTACACCTTCTGTGAAAGGGGCAATACACGAAAAAAAAAGGGCATTTAAAAAATACAAATCTGAGGGTACATCTGCAGCCTTTGTAAAATATAAAGAGCTTAATTAAATCTGTAAAAAGGTAATAAAATTAGCAAAAATACAAAATGAAAGGCAGGTGGCCAAGGATAGTAAAACAAATCCCCAAAAATTCTTCAAGTATATAAATGCTAAAAAGCCAAGGTCTGAACATGTAGGACCCCTAGATAATGGTAATGGGGAGTTGATCACAGGGGATCAAGAGAAGGCAGAGTTACTAAATGGGTTCTTTAGCTCTGTATATACAACAGAAGAAAGAGCAGCTGATGTAGCCGGTGCCAGTGCTGTTAGTATATCAGTTGATATACTGAATTGGATGAATGTAGATATGGTCCAAGCTAAATTAAATTAAATAAATGTGCACAAGGCCCCGGGACCAGATGGGTTACACCCTAGAATTCTTAAAGAGCTTAGTTCAGTTATTTCTGTCCCCCTTTTCATAATATTCAGAGAATCTCTAGTGACTGGTATAGTGCCAAGGGACTGGCGCAGCGCAAATGTGGTGCCTATTTTCAAAAAGGGCTCTAGGTCTTCCCCGGGTAATTATAGACCAGTAAGCTTAACATCCATCGTGGGGAAAATGTTTGAGGGGCTATTGAGGGACTATATACAGGATTATGTGACAATAAATAGTATTATAAGTGACAGCCAGCACGGTTTTACTAAGGACAGAAGTTGTCAAACTAACCTAATCTGTTTTTATGAAGAGGTGAGCAGAAGTCTAGACAGAGGGGCCGCTGTGGATTTAGTGTTTTTGGACTTTGCAAAGGCATTTGACACTGTCCCCCATAGACGCCTAATGGGTAAATTAAGGACTATAGGTTTAGAAAATATAGTTTGTAATTGGATTGAGAATTGGCTCAAGGACCGTATCCAGAGGGTTGTGGTCAATGATTCCTACTCTGAATGGTCCCCAGTTATAAGTGGTGTACCCCAGGGTTCAGTGCTGGGACCACTATTATTCAACTTATTTATTAATGATATAGAGGATGGGATTAATAGCACTATTTCTATTTTTGCAGATGACACCAAGCTATGTAATATAGTTCAGTCTATGGAAGATGTTCATGAATTGCAGGCAGATTTAAACAAACTAAGTGTTTGGGCGTCCACTTGGCAGATGAAGTTTAATGTAGATAAATGTAAAGTTATGCATCGGGTACCAACAACCTGCATGCATCATATGTCCTATGGGGAGCTACACTGGCGGATTCACTTGTTGAGAAGGATCTGTGTGTACTTGTAAATCATAAACTCAATAACAGCATGCAGTGTCAATCAGCTGCTTCAAAGGCCAGCAGGATATTGTCGTGTATTAAAAGAGCCATGGACTCACGGGACAGGGATGTAATATTACCACTTTACAAAGCATTAGTGAGGCCTCATCTAGAATATGCAGTTCAGTTCTGGGCTCCAGTTCATAGAAAGGATGCCCTGGAGTTGGAAAAAATACAAAGAAGAGCAACGAAGCTAATTAGGGGCATGGAGAATTTAAGTTATGAGGAAAGATTGAAAGAATTAAACCTATTTAGCCTTGAAAAAAGACGACTAAGGGGGGACATGATTAACTTGTATAAATATATTAATGGCACATACAAAAAATATGGTGAAATCCTGTTCCTTGTAAAACCCCCTCAAAAAACAAGGGGGCACTCCCTCCGTCTGGAGAAAAAAAGGTTCAAGCTGCAGAGGCGACAAGGCTTCTTTACCGTGAGAACTGTGAATCTATGGAATAGCCTACCGCAGGAGCTGGTCACAGCAGGGACAGTAGATGGCTTTAAAAAAGGATTAGATAATTTCCTAGAACAAAAAAATATTAGCTCCTATGTGTAGAAATTTTTCCTTCCCTTTTCCCGTCCCTTGGTTGAACTTGATGGACATGTATCTTTTTTCAGCCGTACTAACTATGTAACTATGTAACATAGGAATACAAACAATGCTCAGGCAATGAGGGAATGGTCATGGCCCTTTTTATAGTCCAGGGTGATCTGGGGATAATTAGTTAATCTCTACATGTGAGGACGCTGGCCCGTTAAGACCGGGAACGAACTCGTGCATGCACCTTAGTGGTCACTGCAGGGCAGGACGGCCTCCAGTGCTGGAGTCTCCGGGGAGGGGGACTGCAGGATGAGAGGCGTCCGCGACCGTTACACAGCCGAAGCTTATAGGATACTGGGTTTATCTACTGTAACACCTCGTAGGGGCCGAGGAACCTGGGAGCGAATTTGTGGGAAGGGACCTTCAGACGAACGTTCTTTGAAGAGAGCCAGACCTTGACTCCGGAGAGAAACTGAGGAGGGACCCTACTCTTATCGGTATATGCTGTCCTGTGATCCACTGCCTGAAGAATTGTGGACTTGGTCTGCTGCCAAATGTGAATAAAAGTCCCGAATGAAGAATTGGCTGCAGGCACTTGAAACATAGTTGGCACCGGAAGAGGAACTCGTGGGTGCTGACTGTATACAATATCGAACGGAGAGGAAGCAGTAGACTTACTTGTATGGTTACTGTATGAGAATTCCGCCCAAGGCAGGAGCTGTACCCAATTGTCATGTTGGACAGAGACAAAATAACGGAGATAATTCTCCAGTATTTTGTTGATCCTCTCCAATTGACCGATAGACTGTGGGTGACAGTTAGAAGAGAAGTCCAGCTTCACATCCAAAAGATTACACAGGGTTCTCCAGAATTTAGATGTAAACTGTACACCCCGGTCAGAAACAATATGAAGAGGTAGTCCATGTAGATGAAAGATGTGTTGGACAAACAGATCTGCCAGACAAGGAGCTGAGGGGAGGCCCGTTAAAGGAATAAAATGCGCCATTTTAGAGAAACGATCCACTACTACCCAGATCGTAGTATATCCAGCAAGAGGGGGAAGGTCAGTGATAAAGTCCTTAGCAATGTGTTGCCAGGGAGCATCAGGCACTGGCAGACGTTGGAGTAGACCAGCAGGTTTAGAATGAGAGGATTTGTTTAGGGCACAATTAGCACAGGGGGAAACAAAGTCCAAGACATCCCTAGGTAGCGAGGGCCACCAATAATGACGAACAATAAAGTCCTGAGTCTTGCAGACACCAGAATGCCCAGCCAATTTGGAATTCTACCCCCAGCGGAGAATTATTTTCCTCTCAGCAGGACGGCCAAAAATCTTTAAAGGAATAATTTCCTTGATCTGCAGAGGATTTACGGTAATAGTCCTAGAAGAATCCGTAATATGTTGAGGTTTCTCTTCTGAGTTGTCCGTTTCAAATGATCGAGACTGGGCATCGGCCTTAATGTTTTTTTTCCGCCGGGCGGAAGTGGAGAAGAAAATGAAATCTGGCAGAGAACAGTGACCATCTAGCTTGACGAGGGTTCAGTCGCTGTGCAGACTGCAGATGGGTACGATTTTTGTGATCGGTATAGATAATGAAGGGATCAGACCCTTATAGCAAGTGTCTCCATTCTTCCAAGGCCAACTTGATAGCGAGCAATTCTCGATCCCCAATGGAGGAGTTGCGCTCAGCAAGAGAGAAGAGTTTGGAGAAGAATCCGCAAGATACTGCCTTACCCTTAGAACTATTTTGTAACAGGAGTGCTCTATACCAATGGAAGAGGCATCAACCTCCACAAAAAACTGTTGCGTAACATCAGGATGATGAAGAATAGAGGCAGTCGTGAAGGCGCTCTTGAGGTTAAAGAATGCGGACTCCAGGTCCAGTCCTTAGCGTTCACTCCCTTTCCGGTAAGAGCTGATTTGGGAGCGGTAAAGGCACGAGAAATTTTTGGATGAACTGGCGGTAAAAATTAGCAAATTCAAGAAATCTTTGTATAGCTTGGAGACCCTGAGGACGTGGCCACTCCAATCCGCTACGGACAGTGCCCCACCGGGCCGGCCTTAGGGGTGTGCGACATGTGCGAGTGCACAGGGCGCTGCACCCTCCCAGCATGTAGGGGGCACCACTGAGCTCTGCTCCTCGTTACACACATGGAGCAAACAGAAGCTGAGGAGAAAATTGATGAAACTCCACCCACAGCCTGTCCTGCATGAAGCCTGTGATCCTGTCAACAAGGGGAGATGGTAAGTGTCTCTGTGTTTTGTGTGTGTATGTATTCCAGTGTGTGTGTGTGTGTGTGTGTGTGTGTGTGTGTTTGTCTCTTTATAAGTGTGTGTTCAATATTGAAGTAGAACCGATAAAATGAAGATATCTGTGCTGCCCCTATTTATTGTGCTGCTCCTTATATACTTTGCTGCCCACTATATACCCTGCTGGTCCTTATATACTCTGCTGCCCCTTATATACTCTGCTGCACCTATATACTCTGCTGTCCTCATACTCTGCTGCCCCTATGTACTCTACTGTCCCCTTATATATTCTGCTGCCCCCTATATGCTCTGCTTCCCCTTACATACTCTGCTGCCATTTATGTACTCTGCTGCCCCTTATATACTCTTCTGCCCCTTATATTCTCTGCTGCCCATTATATACTCTGCTACCCCTTAGATACTCTACTGCTCCTTATATACTCTGCTACCCCTTATATACTCTACTGCTCCATATATACTCTGCTGCCCCCTATATACTCTGCTGCCCCTTATATACTCTGCTACCCCTTATATACTCTACTGCCCCGTATATACTCTGCTGCCCCCTATATACTCTGCTGACCCTTATATACTCTGCTGCCCCCGATATACTCTGCTGATCCTTATATACTTGGCTGCCCTCGATATACTCCTGGCTGAAGGCGATGTCTGGTCATTCTCCTGACAGCTGAACATCAATGAAGAGAAGTGTATGACGCTGATTGGTCAGCGTCATACGCTTTTCTTTACAACGCCTACTTGATCAAAAGTTTAAAAAAACGCCCAGTTGGGCATTAAGAACAGATTTGCATAAGTCTTAAAATCTTCATAACCTTGTCAAAAATAAAAGTTTTTCAAAAAACAAACAGTACTTATCTATATCAAAGCACCTATTACATTAGGTAGGTGATAGGGCAGTTATAAACTGGTGATAGAGCCTCTTTAACACAGCCTGCTAAACAACGCTCAGAATGGAAAACATTGCGTCCCAGCTGTTTAAAGAGGCTCGGTCACCAGATTTTGCAACCCCTATCTGCTATTGCAGCAGATAGGCGCTGCAATGTAGATTACAGTAACGTTTTTATTTTTTTTTAAACGAGCATTTTTGGCCAAGTTATGACCATTTTTGTATTTATGCAAATGAGGCTTGCAAAAGTACAACTGGGCGTGTTTAGAGTAAAAGTCCAACTGGGCGTGTATTATGTGTGTTACATCTGGGCGTGTTTACTTCTTTTACTAGCTGGGCGTTCTGACGAGAAGTATCATCCACTTCTCTTCACAACGCCCAGCTTCTGGCAGTGCAGACACACAGCGTGTTCTCGAGAGATCACGCTGTGACGTCACTCACTTCCTGCCCCAGGTCCTGCATCGTGTCGGCACCAGAGGCTACAGTTGATTCTGCAGCAGCATCAGCGTTTGCAGGTAAGTAGCTACATCGACTTACCTGCAAACGCCGATGCTGCTGCAGAATCAACTGTAGCCTCTGGTGCCGATGCGTCCTTGCTCGTCCGACACGATGCAGGACCTGGGGCAGGAAGTGAGTGACGACACAGCGTGATCTCTCGAGAACACGCTGTGTGTCTGCACTGCCAGAAGCTGGGCGTTCTGAAGAGAAGTGGATGATACTTCTCGTCAGAACGCCCAGCTAGTAAAAGAAGTAAACACGCCCCCGATGTAACGAACACAATACACGCCCAGTTGGACTTTTACTTTAAACACGCCCAGTTGGACTTTTGCAAGCCTCATTTGCATAAATACAAAAATGGTCATAACTTGGCCAAAAATGCTCGCTTTTTAAAAATAAAAACGTTACTCTTCTCTACATTGCAGCGCCGATCTGCTGCAATAGCAGATAGGGGTTGCAAAATCTGGTGACAGAGCCTCTTTAATCCTTTGATCGCCGTGGTCCATGGCATGATCAAAGGGAACTCCCCTCTTTGATCGCTTCACTGGAAACCCGATGGCATGATCAAAGACCAGGGAATCCCTCTGCAGTCAGTCCTGGGACCTACAGGACCACAGGGCTGTCCGTTAGTATGTCAGGGCTGTCTGTTAGTATGCCTAATTAGTATGCCCTAACAACAGCCTGTGTCATAGTGACACAGTGTAATGTATTAGTATACAAGAGTATGCTAATACATTATAAGTAAAAAATAAATACGTAAATAAAGTTATCCCTTAACCCCTTCAGGACTGAGCCTGTTTTGGCCTTCAGGACGAAGCCGATTTTTAAAATCTGACGTGTCACTTTATGTGGTAATAACTGCGGAATGCTTTTGCCTAACCAAGTGATTCTGAGATTGTTTTCTCGTGACATATTGCACTTTATGTTAGGGAAAAAATTTGGTCGATAAATTCAATATTTATTTGTAAAAAACACCAAGATTTAGAGAAAATTAGCAAAAATTTGCATTTTTCTAAATTTAAATGTATCTACTTGTAAAACAGATAGTAATACCACACAAAATACTTACTAGTTTACATTTCCCATATGTCTACTTTATGTTTGCATCGTTTTTTGAACATTCTTTTATTTTTCTAGGACGTTACAAGGCTTAGAACTTTAGCAGCAATTTCTCATATTTTCAAGAAAATTTCAAAAGCCTATTTTTTCAGGGACCAGTTCAGTTCTGAAGTGGCTTTGAGGGCCTTATATATTAGAAAGTCCCCATAAATCACCACATTTTGAAAACTGCACCCCACAAAGTATTCAAAACCGCATTCAGAAAGTGTTTTAACCCTTTAGGCGTTTCACAGGAATTAAAGCAAAGTAGAAGTGAAATTTACAAATGTAATTTTTTTTTTTGAAAATTAATTTGTAATAAATTTTTTCTGTACCACAGAAGGTTTTACCCAAGAAATGCAACTCAATATTTATTGGCCAGATTCTGCAGTTTTTAGAAATATCCCACATGTGGTCCTAGTGCAATCATGGACTGAAACACAGGCCTCAGAAGAAAAAGAGCACCTAGTGGATTTTGGGGCCTCCTTTTTTTAGAATATATTTTAGGCACCATGTCAGGTTTGAATAGGTCTTGTGGTACCAAAACAGTAAAGACCCCCCAAAAGTGACCCCATTTTGGAAACTATACCCCTAAAGGAATTTATCTATGGGTATAGTTAGCATTTTGAATCCACAGTTTTTTTGCTAAATTTATTTGAATTAGTATGTGAAGATGAAAATCTACTTTTTTTGTGAAAAAAACGTAGAAATTTTAAATTTTTACAAGGAATAAAGTAGAAAAAACACCCCAACATATGTAAAGCAATTTCTTCAGATTATAGCAATACCTCATATGTGGTAATAAACTGCTGTTTGGACCCACAGCAGGCCTCAGAAGAGAAGGAGCACCATTTGGATTTTGGATTTCTGATTTTTATGAAATAGTTTTCAGTGCCGTGTCGCGTTTGCAATGCACTGGAGGGATGAAAACCGTGGAAACCCCCCAATAGTGACCCCATTTTGGAAACTACTCCCCTCAAGGAATTTTTCTAGGGGTAAAGTTAGCCTTTTGAGCCCACAGTTGTTTTGCTGAATTCATTGGAATTAGTCTGTAAAGGTAAAAATCTACTTTTTTTTCTGTAAGAACTTAGACATTTTTAATTTTTACAAGGAATAAAGGAGAAAAAGCACCCCAACATTTGTAAAACAATTTCTCCTGATTACGTAAATACCCCATATGTGGTAATAAACTGCTGTTTGGACCCACAGCGGGGCTTAGAAGGGAAGGAGCGCTATTTGGCTTTTGGAGCTCAAATTTTGCTGGAATAGTTTTTGGGTGTCATGTCGAATTTGCAAAGCCACTGAGAGACCGAAAAAGTGGAAGCCCCCCAAAAGTAACTCCATTTGGGAAACTACACCACTTAAGGAATCTATCTAGGGGTATAGTGAGCATTTAGACCCCACACGTCTTTTGCACAATTTATTAGAATTAGGCTGTGAAAATTAATATAGGGTTTCTTTTTGGACTTTAAATATTTATTTAATTTTTTCCACTAATAATAACTATTTACTTTTATGTATTGCAGTATATTGTCATTTTTACAGGCTCCTGTAACAGCGTGATCGCTGTTTCTGTCCGTTAGTCCCGGGTGTCAGCTGTAATACACAGCTGACACCCGCAGCGTATGGCGCGGGCTCAGCGCGTGAAACACTCCATATATCACCCCCACACCACGACATGCTATTAAGTTATGGTGCGCAAAGGGTTTAATGCGCAGCAGATGGTGCAGAGTGAAAATTAAAATTTTCCACTGATGTGCCATTTTAGTGCACTATAAGTTGTGCCCAGTTTGTGCCACAAATACCTCATAAAATATTAACCGGGTTCTCCTGGGTATGGCGATGCCATATCGGTGGACGTAAAATGCTGTTTGGGCACGCTGTAGGGCTCAGAAGGGAGGGACGCCATTTGGCTTTTGGAGCGCAGATTTTGCTTGGTAGTAGCTCTGGCGTTTTGCTGGTATTTCAGTTTATAATGTGGGGGCATATGTAGGCTGGGCAGAGTACATCAGGGCATAATAAGAGGGTATAATAATGGGGTAAATAAATAATAATCCGCAGATATGTGGCCAGTGTTGCACTTATAAACGGCGCCCGATCTTATGCGCTTTTGGAACGCTCTGCACATTTTGCATCGCCATAATCTGGGAGCCGGAACTTTTTTTATTTTTTCACCACCGGAGCTGCGTGAGGGCTTATTTGTAATTTGTAATTTTCATTGGTACCATTTTGGTGTACATTCGATTTTGTTGATCACTTTTTATTCCATTTTTCGTCAAGCAAGGTGACCAAAATCCATCAATTCTGACAATGATTTTTATTTATTTTTTACAGCGTTCATCCTGGGCTATAAATGACCGTTCTATTTTATTCTGCGGGTCGGTACGATTACGGCGATACCATATGTATATAGTTTTTTTTTATGTTTTGCAGCGTTTGCGCAATAAAATAACTTATTTAGAAAATAATTTATTTTTTGTGTCACCATATTCTGAGAGCCATAAGTTTTTTATTTTTCAGTCAAAAAAGCTGTGTAAGGGCTTGTTTTTTGCGGGACGGGTTGTAGTTTGTATCGGTACTATTAATTTTGATCACTTTTTATTGTAAATTTTGGGAGGGGTGGTGACCAAAAAATTGTGATTCTGGCATTGTTTTTCGTTAATTTTTTTTGCGGTGTTCACCATGCGTTGGGGTCGTTACGAACGCGGTGATACCAAATATGTGTACTTTTTTTTACGTGTTCATTTTTTTTCCTGTAATAAAAGACTTATTATAGGAAAAAAAGCAGTTCTTGTTTATATCACTTAACTTTTATTTTTACACTTTTTTAAAAACATTTTTATTCTTTTTTTTACTTGTCCCACTAGGGGACACTTAGACTTGCAGCTTTGATCGCTGCTGGAATACATTACACTACACACGTAGTGTAATGCATTCCAACTGTCATTGTGACGTAACAGTCACACTGACTTGTCCTCATAGGCTTCTGTACATGGCAGCCCGGAAGCCATTGTCTGGCGTCCGGTTGCCATGGGTACCATCACCAGCCCCCGTGATTTCACATGGGGGCTGCCGATCGGTGCTAAACACCTTAATTATGGCGTATCATTTTTGGAGTTTTTTTAATTTTAAAAAGCATATAAAAATCCAACAGCACAGTGTGTTTTTAACCCCATTCCCGAAATCCACCATATGTATACGACACTGCCGGGCAGGGGTTCCTGCAGACTGCAGTACAGTTATGTCACGGCGATGGTGCGGGCTCAGGAGCTGAGCCAACACCATCACCGCCGGGTGTCAGCTGTATGTTACATCTGACACCCTGATGTAATGGCTTGGGCCGGAGTTGGCTTTCGATCCAGCCGATTATCTCCTCAGATGCTGCGCTCAATAGAAATCGCAGCACTGAGGGGTTTTTAGCCACCGGGCATACCAGCAACGTGAGGGCTGGGTTGCCGGTGGCTTCAATGGCAACCAGAGGCCTAATACTGGCCTCCCGGTCTGCCAGCTACGGAAGCCTTCTATGCCCCACTCTGAGGCGGAGCCTAAAAAGCTTTCGGTACTGACGGCAAAAGCTGAGCCGGCGTCATCAGCGGTGGGTGTCCGCTGTATGTTAGAGCAGATACCCTGCTGTAACGGCAGGAACCGGAGCTAGCTCTGATCCCTGCCATTATCCCCTTAGATGAAGCGATTGAAAGAGATCGCTGCATCTTAGTTGTTTGTAGCAAATCGGCAGCCCTGCCATGCGATCACAGGGCTGCCGACTGCTACTATGGCAACAAGAGGCCTAACAATGGCCTACTGGTCTGCAATTACTTAAAGGAACAGTGTCACCACAATTTTTTTTTTAATATGTTAAAGATGTTAGTGCTTTATTAAAAACGTTTGGATTAATTTGTGTGTTTGTGTGTTACTTTTTCTTATTTTTACACTTTTTCTTCCCTATGGGGGCTGCCATTTTTTTTCCATTTCTGTATGTGTCGATTAACGACACATACAGACATGGAATACGGCAGCTCCAGTCCCATAGGGACTGCGAACGGGGCCTGTTCCATCCACTAACATGTACGCCGCTGTGTGGGAACGGCGCATGCGCCGCTCCCACACAGTTCAATTTGAAATGCGCGCCGTCCGGCGCCATTTTCCTGTGGACCGGAAGTCGCGGCCGGACAGTAAGATTACTACTTCCGGTCGCGGCTTCCGGACTTGTGCACATGGAACAGCGGCAGCAGACGGAGCGGATGGACCGGAGGGAGCCGCGGCGACTGGAGCAGGTAAGGGATTTCTATGTATGTTTGTGTTTCAGTGTGTTTTACTAGTGTATGTAAACCTTCTACACTGTGCGTTAGCTCAAAAAATGGCGACACACAGTGTAGGAGGTTAGACCGTTCAAACCCCTCGTTTCTCCCGGCACTAGCCAGGATAAAGGAGGGGGGGATGCTGAGAGCTCACTAGAGCGAGGGCTTTTTACCCAATTTTGCATCATAAAGCAATGTGGTTGCTTTACCACATGCAATGCTGCAATTTTGGGAATGGTTCCATCTAGTGACCAGCAATGGGAAATATTATAAATTAGAATCCAATTGAATCCAATTTATAATATTTCCTGACTCGTGAAAAAAAAAAAAAAATTAGAACAATGTTTAATTACCTACACACTAATTGTTTAACTAAAAAAAAACAAACATGTTTTGCTGGCAACACATTCCCATTAAGTCGATTAGGCCCTGCCCAGAGATGGAGCCTAATTGACTTGCTGTCAGTGAACTACTGACAATTCTAATACATTGCACTCCATAGTTAGTGGAATGTAATAGAACTGCAATCAAGCAATTGGACCTTCAAGTCCCCTAGTGGAACTAAAATAAATGTGTAAAAAAAGTAAAAATACAACTTGTAAAAAATAAAAGTTTCAAGTAATAAAATAAAATACAATCGCCCCTTTTTCCCTTATCAAGTCATTTATTATTGAAAAAAATAAAATAAACCATACATATTTGGTATAGCTGCGTCCGTAACGGCCTGAACTATAAAAATATTGTGTTTTTTTATCCCGTGAACGCCATAAAAAAAAACTAAAAAACATTGCCGAAATTGCTGTTTTTTGGTCACTTTGTCTTCAAAACATTGAAATAAAAAGTGATCAAAAAGTCATATGTATCCAAAAATGGTACTTATACAAACTACAGCTCGTCTTGCAAAAAAAAAAAAGACCTCATACAGCTCCATACACAAAAAAAATGAAGTTATGGCTCTTATAACATGTCGACATAAAAAATACATTCTTTTTACAAAAGTAATTTTATTGTGCAAAAAGTTGTAAAACATAAAAAAGTGCTATAAATTTGGTATCGCCGGAATCCTACTGACCCACAGAATAAAGTTACCATGTAGTTTATAATGCATGGTGAACGCTGTATAAAAAAACCTAAAAAAAACGATACCAGAATTGCATGGCCTATTATAGATGCCGGAATCCACGGCCAAAGCACCTGCAAAGCAGGAGCCCCTGACGTCACTGTCCATATATACACAGTGACGTCAGGGCTTTCAACTTGCCGATGCTCGTTCGGGGATTCCGGCATTTCAAAGCCCCTAACATCACCTTCTATATATGGACAGTGATGAAAGGGGCTCCTCCTGGAACAGAATCCTCGGCCAGTGCTTTGCCGGTGCTCTGGCCGGGGATTCCGCTCCTGGTGGTGCCCCTGGCATCACCATACAAATATGAACAATGACGTCAGTGACTCCCTCAAGGAGCCAAATCCCGGGCCAGGGTGTTGCTGACGCTCCCTCTTCTCCTTCCAAGAATCCTTTACTATAGAATTCTTCTCCTTTCATTCTTCAAAGTGATTGTAGTCGTATAATCGCTTTGTTCATCACATAACACAAAGCAACCAGCAGAGAGTCGCAAGAGGCAGTGATTTTTTTTCAAGTGGTTTGAACAGGATATATAATGTGATAATGTTGTCAAATCACTTATGACATATTTCTTGGTAATTGTGATATCACAGTTTGAGTGTGTTCTACAAGTGCCGAGACATTTCTCTGACTGTGATGTCACAGTTCTGGTAATATACAAGTTATTAGCCAATATAAACTGAACTTCCTGTTGCTTATCTATATAGTCCCAACATATTCCACAGCACTGTACAGAAATTGTCATTACTCATATTCATCTTTGTCCACAACGGGACTTATAGTCTAAACACACATACATGCTAGGCAGTTGCATAACTACTGTTCCTGTTTCCTCTTCACCTCCAGGAACTGCCTCACACAAGGTCCAGAAGCGGCAGTGTCCAGAAGTGAAGAGGATCTGGGAGCAAGGAGTGTTATGTAAATGTAGGGGTTTGGTGGGATGGGGTCAAGGGACCCCCGTTTTAGAGATAGGTGCGAGTCCCAGAGGTTGGACCTGCATATATCAGACATTTACGGCATATCCTGCCATAAATGTCTAAAATGGGAATACCCATTTAATTCTCTAGAATGCAAAACAGAGCTAACCACTGAAGCACTGTGTCTCATTTAGAATTTAATGTTGGTCTTTCCTACTCAGCAGCTTACTGTGAAATCCCAGCATTTTTGGACTTGGCTTTGCTTTATTTTTATATCTCCTTATTAGGCCTTATTCACACGAATGTGTTAAACATCCTTGTGACGTTCGTTGAAACAAAGGCCGTCACACGGACCTATATGTTTCAACGGAGCGTGTGAAGGTTCCGTGAGAAAATAGGACATGGCCTATTTTTTCACGCTTCGCGTATCCCTCCATAGACTCTAGTCTATGGGGGATGCGTAATATTGCATCCCGCAGCGCAGAGCACGTATGCACCTCAGACGTGAAAAATGTTAGTTTTTCACATCCTAGATGTGCAACGTCTGTGTGAATCTAGCCTTAGGGCTTATTCAGATGAGCGAGATTCTCGGCCGTGTGCTGTGCGTTGAAACAACGCACAGCACACCGAGCCATTGATTTTAAGGAGGCTATTCACACATGCGTGAGTTTTCACGCAGCGAGTGTCCGTTGCGTGAAACCCACTGCGCGTCCTATATTAGTGCGTTTTCATGCACCTAGTCGCCCATTGAAGTGAATGGGTGTGAGAAAACCATGGATAGCACACGGATGCATATCTGTGTGCTGTCCGTTTTTCAAGCATCAATTACATTGAGAAAAAGAAGTGCTTGCAAGTGCGTGAAAAACACATGCAAAACACACTGATGCAAGAACGCAATGCACAAGGACAGATTTACGCATGTTTTGTACGCGCATAAATCTCACGCTTGTGTGAATGTAGCCTTAGTTCTTATCCTTGTCTCCTATTTTATACACATTTGTCTGGTGCATTGAATTATTCAGGATTTTTTTTCATCAGTGTTAGGCCTCATTTACACGAGCGTAATATACGCGCGTGCTTTTCACGCGTGTCGTACGCACCTATATTACTCTATGGGGCAGTTTAGACGATGCGTGATTTTTGCGCAGCGTGAGTGCGTTGCGTAAAACTCACGACATGTTCTATAATCGTGCGTTTTCACGCAACACGCACCCATTGAAGTCAATGGGTGCGTGAAAACAACGCATGACACACGGACGCTCCTGCGTTGCATGCTCGAAAATCACGCAAGAGCTGTTATGTCCATGCAAAATAGTCTATAAAGCTAGACAAAGCAAACCCAAACCAGGAAGTGCCTGCGTTTCCAGTGCGAGGGGTCAAGCCTAGCCAGTGCCTGGAGACTCTGTCAAGGTTGCTTTCAGCGTGTCATCTATTCTACTTCCATGCCGCGCGGGATGGATGTCGAGCGCCTCATCCTGTTTGTCCAGGACCATCCGGCAATATGGGACACCCGATCAGAGGAGTACCACAACAGGACGGTAAAGGAGGACGCATGGGAGTGGGAGACTGGCCGAACCAGGGACCGCACTCGCTTGGGTGAGTACCACGCTTTTTCTGTCAATGCCTGTCATCCCTATAGAAGACCTGGGGCCCTGTATGTGTAGTCCGCTCATTAGCACGAGAAACTTAGGTGGAGCAGGTGCATCCCCGTGTCCCACGTCATTGGCACTGCAGGGCCCTTCATTTAGAAGTGAGAGGTGATAGTTCTGATGGCGTGTTATGTTTTTGTTACATCCAACAGTCCAAGATATCAAGACACGGTGGCGGAGCTGCCGTGATCAATTTAGGCGAGAGATGGGTGACAAGGGTCGCAGCGGAGATGGGGCATCTCGCAAACGGCCATACATTTACACCAAGCAGCTCATGTTCTTGAAGGACGTCATGGATATTTGCACGTAAGAGTTTATGCCTTTGCATGTGTCTAATGTGTGTTTGGCAATGTCCTGTCTGCCAACGTGTTGGTGTGGGCAATGTTCTAGATTGTATTCTTAGTTTTTTTTCTCCTTGTAGAACCACCGACAATTTGGAGGACACCGCAGAGGAGACTGACGTGGGGGAGTCTCTGCGCGAACCTCCTGCTCCGACTGTCCTGCCGCCCAGCCCTGAGCCGACACCCCAGGAGCCCGCACCTGGCCAGTCTGCAAGGCCCGTCGCCTTGCCAGCACAGGAGCGCCCCGTGCGTGCCCGCAGTCGGCGTGTTCGTGCACCACAGCCCTCCACAGCTGCCCAGGTCGATACTCGGGTCCTCGACTATCTTAGGCGAGCCGCAGAAGAGGACGGGAATGATACCTTCGGCCGCAGCATAGTCCCCCTCCTACGCCTGGTGCCCATGGACCGTATGGGCCGTCTGCAGGCGTCGATAGTCACATTGATCGACGCTTGCAGACCGCCCCACAATCCAAACATCTGTTTCACGGCGATAGAGCAATGGCGCAGTGCATACATGCCGCCATCCACGCCCCAGGTGCCTGCCCAATTCCACCCTGTCCCCCAGATGGGCCGGCCGCATCCGTACATGCGCCCTATGGCTCCCCACTTCGCAGGGCCAACATTCCACCCACAACATCAGCACCACTATGCTGGAGAGGAACAACCTACCCAGCTCCAGGTCCAGCATAGTGGTGCTGAAATGCAGGCGTATGCCTCCCCAGGACAACAATATCAACACCTCTGAGTGTGTTGGTGCCAATATATTTGGACGCCACAGTTTTGTGTGGTGCAGGCCTGGCCACGTTTGTTGTGGGCTCATGGTTTTGATTTTTATTACTTTACCCCATGTTGGTGTCTATGCTTTGCTACTAAAAGTTTGTGTTTGGTCCTAAGACATAAATAAACTGTTTCATGGTTAATGGTTTGAATTCGTGTTGTTATTCATTTAGACCACACAACACAAGGTTTGCAACACATTTCCTTTGCCTACACTCTCACACACTTCTGGCCTTTTGGGCCAATGCATGCCCACGTGATATGAGGTTTTAGTTAATCTCTCGGGGTTTGACATGGCTTGCAAGTGATGGCAACGTTTAGGTCCTGCCATGGGCCCCGAAGCAAACTAAGTACACTTGCAATTGGACTTTCCTAACTGTAGTCGGCACAACACGATATCTGGGGAAAGTAAGTCGGCAACTGTCTAAAGTCCTGGTCAAACCCCGAGAGATGTAAGCTCGCAACCCGCGTCAAGGGTCCTCATGTTTTGCGAGTCCCTAACCCAACACCAACCCCAAAAACCACAAAATTACAAAATGGTCACATGTGACCTGGGAAGGGAAGCCGCCAAACAACATACACCACTTCAAAGGTCATCAGCCCCCCACGGTGCTGGTCCAGATGGGCACTCAAAATATGCCGCCAAAGTATCACGCACTCGAAGGCCGGAGGAGACAGATCGGCCGAGAGGAATCACCGGGACATTGTCAGTGGTGTCTGCATGTGTTAGGATATATTCAGCATCAAAGTTAGCATCATTAATGCGGCAGAAGTTATGCAGAACTACACCCGCTTGTATAACACGTGTGACATTCTGCATGGACAATTGCATTGTTGACAGAAAGACACGCCACCTGTTCGACATAATGCCAAAGGCACATTCCACACATCACCGAGCTCGGCCCAGGCGGAGATTGAACATGCGCCGACGGTCATCCAAGCCCCTTCTTGCAAAGGGACGCATGACTTGCCTTGTGAGTGCAAACCCCTCATCCGCCACGATTACATACGGGATTGGGGGCCCGCTGGAGCCCGGGAGGATGGAGGGTTCCGGCACCCCCAGTCGCCTATTCACGAGTCGCTTCCCCATTCTTGATGTACGGAATATGCGTGCATCTGCCGAGCTTCCATACGAGCCAATGTCAACAATAGTGAAACAATAATTAGTGTCCGCCAAGGCTAACAATACCATAGAAAAATACTGCTTGTAGTTATAGTATTGCGAGCCACTGCGTGGGGGCTTTCTCACACGAATGTGTTTGCCGTCAAGGGCACCAATGCAATTTGGAAATTCAGTAGCTCTAAGAAATCCCTCTGAAATACTTAGCCACTGTTCTGTCGTGGGCTGAGGCATGACCGTGCTCTTTAACCTCTGCCACAACACGACACAGGTGGATATGACAATTAAGGAAATGGTGGTGACTCCCAAAAGAAATTCAAAATGCAACGAATGATAACTATTGCCTGTGGCCAGAAATCTAGAAAAGAACGAGAAAGAAAAAGAAAGGCAGAACACATGTTAGTGGGGGGCTGGTGAAGCAGACAGCGGCATGGACTAAGTTCTAGCAGCTTCACACATGCCTCAAGGTCACAAGCAGACGTTCCTCGGCCGAAATGCAGCGGCTCATGTTGGTATTCTGGTAGTTGAGACCAGAGCGAGTTTGCTCAAGCAGAAGGTCAAATGTGGCCACAGACATGCGGCAGAAGGCTCGAAATTTGTCGGGATGCCGGCGTAAGTCCTCATACAGGGTATGGAAATGGCCTTTTATTGTACGTTGGGCCACAAGTGGATGAACCCAAATGCGACTTCTTCCAGGCGTGTGGTGCTGCAGCATGTGTCGGCGCTCGCCAAACCGACGTGAGATCATCCAGAGAAGAAGCACACGAGCCAGCGCTGGCGAAGCCATAATAGTTGGGTGTCAAAGCGATTCCAACGTGAAGGGAAAAACAAACACTGTGGTTTCTGCAGAGGCGGAAATAAGGTTCCAAACAGATTTCTACCAGCAAGCAGGGGTTGGGCCAGCTGGCCTATTTGTAGGCGGGCGTCCCACTAATCCCCTCTGCGTTTTTTACGCGCGATGCAAACGCTAGTCGTGCGCGCGTTTAAAACGCACCAACGCAGCGTATACGCAGTGCATACGCAGTACAAACGCGGCCAAAACGCAGCGTTTTTTGCGTGCGCAAAATGCACACGCTCGTGTAAATGAGGCCTTACAACGTTTATTCCTCTACGTTCCTCCTATCAGCCTTATTCATTACCTTCTCCTAGATCTGGAATCCTTTCTTTTTCAAAACCCTCCCAAAATGAAATAAAACAAAGACATTAGGAGACATTATATGCTAGCACAACTTTATTATGTACAAGTTGTACACAATATGGTTGGGCCACTATAAAATTTCCATAAGCTGGAAAATGTTGTCTTTTACATGGGAAAGAATACATGCGGGCACTTGCTATTGCAAGTAAAAATATTTTGCTTTTACCGGACTCCCAGTGCAAATACCAGCTGGGACAGTGGTTTACCGACCTGGTGGCAAGCTTATGGGTCAGTGTGGGTCCCAGCATTGAGGATTTTCCCCAAATTAAATTTAGTTGGAAAACCATTATAAAGGAAAACCCTGGCAAAATAATTATTGCAGGACCAGGACAATTTGAGGTGTATAGGGGCAGCCTGACTTTCCGTTGACGTCTACCCAAGGGACATGACTATAGGTGGTGCAGAGGAAGCCGTCACAAACGCTGCCCTGGACACATAAGAAGACACCAGTATTATGGTGGGTGGGGGGGGGGCCCTGTTATAGATTTTGCATTGGAGACCAGGAACTTCAAGTTATTCAATGGGCAGGTAACTTTGTGCGAGATGAAGTTCTTGCCTCTTCTGAATGTAGTCTCCAATATCTTTGACTGCCTTCAAGATTTCCAAGATAAGGCTATGATCTTCTTCCCCTCCTTATGCTTAACGACGAGCGACGGATATATCAGTCACAAGCAGGTCCTAGTTCCTGCATAGAGACGTATATATCCGTCGCTCTGATCTGGTGGGTATTGCCAGTGTACCCACGAGATCAGCAGCAGGAGCACGGCTGTAATGCACAGCCTGAATCCTGCCCCACCTGCCGGAATCAAATCGCTCTCCGATTCAGGCAGTTTAACCCATCAGATGCCGCTGCCAATAGCGACAGCGGCATCTAATGTGTTTGACATAGGGAGCTCCCTCTGTCAGCCCATCGGTAGCCCGCAACGATATTGCAGGGCGCTGATTGGTTTCCATGTCAGCCACAGGCCTAACAAGTGGTTTTATTTAGTAAGAGTGTAAAAAAAAAAAAACACATACACATATATGGTATTGCCGCGATAGTTACGACTCAAACAATAAAGTTAACACATTTATTTAACCACCGGGTGAACGGCGTCCAAAAAAACAATGGCAAAATTCCTTTTTTTTTTCCCATTCCCCCCATAAAAAAATAAAATAAAAGTTAATCAATAAGTCCCATGTACCCCAAAATACTATCAATGAAAACTACACCTTTTCCTGCAAAAAACAAGCCCACATATGGCTACATCGGCAGAAAAATAAAAACGTTACGGCTCTTGGAATGGGGCTTTTGTAAAAGGTTTTTTATTTTGCAAACATAGGATAACATAAAACCTTTACATATTTGGTATCCCTGTAATCGTGCCAATCCATAGAATAAAGTTAACATGTTATTTATGCCGCATAGTGAATGGCGTAAATTTATAACGTGAAAATCAATGCTGGTATAGCTGTTTATTTTCAATTCTATCCTAAAATAAAGTTAATAAAAATTAATCAAGATATTATATGCCTCCAAAAATGGTGCAATTGAAAAATACAACTTTTCCCCGCAAAAAACAAGCCATTATACGGCTATGTCGACGGAATAAAAAAAAAGTTACGACTATTAGGGTATGTTCACACGCCCTATTTACGGACGTAATTCAGGGTTTCTACGCCTTGAATTACGCCTGAAAAAATGGCTCAAAACCGTCTGCAAACATCTGCCCATTGAATTCAATGGGTCTTACGGTGTTCTGTGCAGACGAGGTGTATTTTTACGCGCCGCTGTCAAAAGACGGCGCGTAAAAAGACGCCCGCCTCAAAGAAGTGCCTGTCACTTCTTGGGACGTAAGTGGAGCCGTTTTTCATTGACTCCATTGAAAAACAGCTCCAATTACGTCCGTAATTGACGCCGCGAAAAACGCATGCACTTGTCAAAACGTCTGAAATTCAGGAGCTGTTTTCGCCTGAAAACAGCTCTGTAATTTCAGACGTATTTGGCGTTGCCGTGTGAACATACCCTTAGAATGCAAAAAATAATCCTTTGTCATTGACGCATAAAAAGGCCTGGTCATTAAGAGGTTAACATCAAAATGATCAATGATGCAAGTTATCTCCTGATCCTTCTTTGGGTGTGAGTAGTGTTTTTGTATTCACTACCATTCTATTAGCTTTAGAATTCATACTAAGGGCTGATTCAGACGAACGTGCCGTTTTTGCGCACGCAAAGACCCCTGTGTTTTGCGTGGGCAAAAGGCACTTGACAGCTCCGTGTGCCCTGTTCATATGGATGCGCGGCTGCGTGCTTTTCGCGCAGCCGCCATCTTTATGACACTCCGTTTGGATGTTTGTAAACAGAAAAGCACGTGGTGCTTTTTGTTTACATTCATTCTTTTACTGTTAGGGTATGTTCACACGGCCTATTTACGGACGTAAATCGGGCGTTTTTGCCCCGAATTACGCCCGAAAATAGCGCCTCAATAGCGCTGACAAACATCTGCCCATTGAAAGCAATGGGCAGACGTTTGTCTGTTCACACGAGGCGTATATTTACGCGCCGCTGTCAAATGACGGCGCGTAAATAGACGCCCGCGTAGAAGAAGTGACCTGTCACTTCTTTGGCCGTAATTGGAGCCGCTATTCATTGACTCCAATGAATAGCAGCGCTAATTACGGCCGTAATTGACGCGGCGTTCAAGCGCCTGCACATGCCGGTACGGCTGAAATTACGGGGATGTTTTCAGGCTGAAACATCCCCGTAATTTCAGCCGTTACGGACCCCCGCCGTGTGAACATACCCTTATTGCGCGAATAACGCTTGTCCCACGGAAGTGCTTCCGTGGGGCATGCGTGATTTTCACGCACCCATTGACTTCAATGGGTGCGTGATGCGCGAAAAACGCAGACACATAGAACATGTCGCGAGTTTTACGCAGCGCACAAACGCTGCGCAAAACTCACGGACTGTCTGTACTGCCCCATAGACTTCTCTAGGTTCGCGCAAGCCGCGTGAAAACCACGCGGCCGGCCCGGACGCAAAACACGTTTGTCTGAATCCGCCCTAATGGTAACTAACGGTTTGTAGCATCAGAAGCAACACTTAGAGTATGTGCACACGTAGTGTTTTTAGGCATATTTCGGGGCGTTTACGCCTCAAAAAACGGCTGAAAAATCAGAAGCAGAACGCCTCCAAACATCTGCCCATTGATTTCAATGGGAAATACGACGTTCTGTTCTGAATGGGCGTTTTTTTACGCCTCATTTTCATTGACTCTATAGAAAAACAGCTCCAAAAACGGCCGTAAAAAACGCGAGTGGCTTAAAAAAACAGCTCCGTATTTTCAGATGTTTTTGATTTTGCGTGTGCACATACCCTTAGGGTATGTTCACACGCGTACTAAAAAAGTCTCAAAATACAGAGCTGTTTTCAAGGGAAAACAGCTCCTGATTTTCAGAAGTTTTTTAAGCAAACTCATGTTTTTCGCTGGGTTTTTACAGATGTTTTTGGAGCTGTTTTTCTATAGAGTCAATAAAAACAGCTCCAAAAACGGCTCAAGAAGTGACATGCACTTCTTTTTCGCCATTTTTCAAAATGGCCACGTAAAAAAACGCCCCGTCGGAACAGCACCGCGTTTTTCCCATTTAAATCAATGGGCAGATGTTTGGAGGCGTTCTGCTCCCAATTTTTGGGCCATAAACGGCCGAAAATAAGCCGTGTGCACATACGCTTATTTGTGCTGAAATGTTATTTATGCAGTGATATATATTTCCTAATAAGATCACACAAAAATATATATTTGAAAAATAAAATTCTTCATATGGACTCTTTTGTTTTAAACATTAGAAAATAGCAAGAATATACTCATTTTAAATGTCTAGTTATTTGAGAAATCTAAAAAAAATTAAGAAATCTGTGATTTATTGCAAAACCACTTTTAAACACCAGGTGGCAGGATAACCTAACCATACAGATGAGCTATACCTTTTTTTCATACAGTCCCTATGCTTAAAGGCTATATAAACCTTCGAAGGCATTCATATATATATATATATATATATATATATATATATATATATAAAGGATATATCTATATATATCCATCTATATTTATATAAATATATATATATATATATATATAAAAATATACATATAGATAGATAGATAGATAGATAGATAGATAGATAGATAGATAGATAGATATACAGTAACGTGCAAGCGTTTTAGGCAGTTGTGGAAAAATGCTGCAAAGTAAGAATGCTTTAAAAAATAGAAGTTTTAATAGTTGTGAATGAACAGAAGAGAAATCTAATCTAAATCAATATTTGGTGTGACCCCCCCTTTCAGCAATGCTGAAAAATACAGGCAGATACTTATCCATCATGCGAGACCATCAGGGAAGCATCTGATTGGCTCTAAATTTATTCTACAGCAGGACAACGACCCCAACCAAAAATACTGCCAATGTCATTAAAGGCATGGTGTTGCCCAAAAAACATGTTTTTTTTTAAAAAATTAAACATTTAGTGTGTGGGTGATTAAACATTGTTCAAATTTTTTTTTTTTTTTTGCACGAGTCCAGGAAATATTATAAATTATTTCTAATTTATAATACTACCCATTTTTGGTCACTAGATGGAGCTGTTCCCAATGTTGCAGCATTGCAACATTGGGTTAAAAGCCCTCGCTCTAGTGAGCTCTCAGCATCCCCCCCTCCTTTATCCTGGCTAGTGCCGGGATAAACGAGGGGTTTGAAAGGTTTAACCTCCTACACTGTGTGTCGCCATTTTTTGAGGTAACCCACAGTGTAGTAGGTTTACATACAGTAGTAAACACACACAAACACTAACATACATTGAAATGTCTTACCTGCTCCTGCCGCCGCGGCTCCCTCCGGCCCGTCCGCTCCCTTTGCTGCCGCTGTTCCATGTGCACAAGTCCGGAAGCCGCGACCGGAAGTAGTAATATTACAGTCCGGCCGCGACTTCCGGTCCACAGGAAAATGGCGCCGGACGGCGCCAATTTCGAATAGGACTGTGTGGGAGCGGCGCATGCGCAGTTCCCACACAGACGCCGTACACGGACGTGAATGGGACGGGAGCCGTTCACAGTCCCTATGGGACTGTGGCTGCCGTACTCCATGTCTGTGTGTGTCGTTAATCGACACACACAGAAATGGAACAAAAAATGGCAGCCCCCATAGGGAAGAAAAAGTGTAAAAATAAGAAACAGTAAAACACAAACACACAAATGAATATAAACGTTTTTATTACAGCACTAACATCTTTAACATATAAAAAAATTATTTGCCATGACACTGTTCCTTTAAGACGCTGCTCGGCTTTGAGCCGCTGCCGGTACTAAGAGCCCAAGGGGACCCGGAGTGGAAAAAAGTAAGGTGTGCATCCATTCTTTTTATTTGGTCTGATGGGGGGGGGGGTGGATGGCTGAATGGGGATGAATTTTGGTGCATGGCCAGTGGAAAGAGGCGACAGATTTATTAAGAGACGTGCACCACTTAATAAATCGTGTTGCCGTTTTTAACAGCCGATTTTGACCCGTTTCGCATCTGGTTTTTTTCCCTGTCCGTTTTAAAATCGGATGAATTTCATTTAAATTTGTTGCCACACACAGCCCTCTGTAGATAATGCCACAGCCCTCCTGGTAGGTAATGTCACCCAGCCCCCTGCAGGTAGTGCCACCCAGCCCCCAGCAGGTAATGCCACCCAGCCCACTGCAGGTAATGCCACCCAGCCCCCTGCAGGTAATGCCACCCAGCCCCCTGCAGGTAATGCCACCCAGCCCCTGCAGGTAATGCCACCCAGCCCCCTGCAGGTAATGCCACCCAGCCCCTTGCAGGTAATGCCACCCAGCCCCCTGCAGGTAATGCCACCCAGCCCCCAGCAGGTAATGCCACCCAGCCCCCTATATGTAATGCCACCCAGCCCTCTGCAGATAATGCCACCCAGCCATCTGCAGGTAATGCCACCCAGCCCCCTGTATGTAATGCCACCCTGCTCTCTGTATGTAATGCATATATGGACACTGTAGTCACTGACTTCTCCTGGAGAGGAATTCCCTGCCACAGGTCGGGAATTCCGCTTCAGAAGTGAGTGACGTCACTGTGTCCATATATGGACAGTGTAGTCACTCACTTCTCCTGTAGCAGAATCCCCGGCCATAGAGTCGGGGATTCCGCTGCAGAAGTGAGTGACATCGCTGTGTCCATATATGGACAGTGTAGTCACTCACTTCTCCTGTAGCGGAATCCCCGGCCATAGAGTCGGGGATTCCGCTTCAGAAGTGAGTGACGTCGCTGTGTCCATATATGGACAGTGTAGTCACTTACTTCTCCTGTAGCGGAATCCCCGGCCATAGAGTCGGGGATTCCTCTTCAGAAGTGAGTGACATCGCTGTGTCCATATATGGACAGTGTAGTCACTCACTTCTCCTGTAGCGGAATCCCCAATCCCTGGCCGGGGATTGGGTATTCCGACTCCTACAGGGAGCAAAAAAAGACCCTCCTCCTCCTCACATGCACTCTACACTGTGTGAGGAGGAGGAGAGAGAGCGCGAGTGACGGAATACATGGCCATCACTCGGGACACATTCCGGTGATGGCCGTGTATTACCCGGCCCCATAGACTTCTATGGGAGCCGGGCGGTCGGATAAACGGCCGAAAATAGGGCATGTCCCATTTTTTGATGGCCAGGTTTCCCGGGCCGTCATAAAATCGGTCGTGTGAATAGCCCCATTAGGGGTCTATTGTTCCTACTGCAGCCGGGTGACGGCCGATTTATGAACGGCCGTCACCCGGCCGGGAAACCCTGTCGTGTGAATAAGGGCTAAGACTTGCGTATGAACCGCCAGTCTTTGTAAATCTGCCCCTATGGCTGTATTATTTTGATTCTGTGGATTAAAGGGAATGTGTTGCCAGAAAAACATGTTTTTTTTTAAAAAATTAAACATTTAGTGTGTGGGTGATTAAACATTGTTCAAATTTTTTTTATTTTTTTGCACGAGTCCATGTAATATTATAAATTATTTCTAATTTATAATACTACCCATTTTTGGTCACTAGATGGAGCTGTTCCCAATGTTGCAGCATTGCAACATTGGGTTAAAAGCCCTCGCTCTAGTGAGCTCTCAGCATCCCCCCCTCCTTTATCCTGGCTAGTGCCGGGATAAACGAGGGGTTTGAAAGGTTTAACCTCCTACACTGTGTGTCGCCATTTTTTGAGGTAACCCACAGTGTAGTAGGTTTACATACAGTAGTAAACACACACAAACACTAACATACATTGAAATGTCTTACCTGCTCCTGCCGCCGCGGCTCCCTCCGGCCCGTCCGCTCCCTTTGCTGCCGCTGTTCCATGTGCACAAGTCCGGAAGCCGCGACCGGAAGTAGTAATATTACAGTCCGGCCGCGACTTCCGGTCCACAGGAAAATGGCGCCGGACGGCGCCAATTTCGAATAGGACTGTGTGGGAGCGGCGCATGCGCAGTTCCCACACAGACGCCGTACACGGACGTGAATGGGACGGGAGCCGTTCACAGTCCCTATGGGACTGTGGCTGCCGTACTCCATGTGTGTGTCGTTAATCGACACACACAGAAATGGAACAAAAAATGGCAGCCCCCATAGGGAAGAAAAAGTGTAAAAATAAGAAACAGTAAAACACAAACACACAAATGAATATAAACGTTTTTATTACAGCACTAACATCTTTAACATATAAAAAAATTATTTGCCATGACACTGTTCCTTTAAGACGCTGCTCGGCTTTGAGCCGCTGCCGGTACTAAGAGCCCAAGGGGACCCGGAGTGGAAAAAAGTAAGGTGTGCATCCATTCTTTTTATTTGGTCTGATGGGGGGGGGGGGTGGATGGCTGAATGGGGATGAATTTTGGTGCATGGCCAGTGGAAAGAGGCGACAGATTTATTAAGAGACGTGCACCACTTAATAAATCGTGTTGCCGTTTTTAACAGCCGATTTTGACCCGTTTCGCATCTGGTTTTTTTCCCTGTCCGTTTTAAAATCGGATGAATTTCATTTAAATTTGTTGCCACACACAGCCCTCTGTAGATAATGCCACAGCCCTCCTGGTAGGTAATGTCACCCAGCCCCCTGCAGGTAGTGCCACCCAGCCCCCAGCAGGTAATGCCACCCAGCCCACTGCAGGTAATGCCACCCAGCCCCCTGCAGGTAATGCCACCCAGCCCCCTGCAGGTAATGCCACCCAGCCCCTGCAGGTAATGCCACCCAGCCCCCTGCAGGTAATGCCACCCAGCCCCTTGCAGGTAATGCCACCCAGCCCCCTGCAGGTAATGCCACCCAGCCCCCAGCAGGTAATGCCACCCAGCCCCCTATATGTAATGCCACCCAGCCCTCTGCAGATAATGCCACCCAGCCATCTGCAGGTAATGCCACCCAGCCCCCTGTATGTAATGCCACCCTGCTCTCTGTATGTAATGCATATATGGACACTGTAGTCACTGACTTCTCCTGGAGAGGAATTCCCTGCCACAGGTCGGGAATTCCGCTTCAGAAGTGAGTGACGTCACTGTGTCCATATATGGACAGTGTAGTCACTCACTTCTCCTGTAGCAGAATCCCCGGCCATAGAGTCGGGGATTCCGCTGCAGAAGTGAGTGACATCGCTGTGTCCATATATGGACAGTGTAGTCACTCACTTCTCCTGTAGCGGAATCCCCGGCCATAGAGTCGGGGATTCCGCTTCAGAAGTGAGTGACGTCGCTGTGTCCATATATGGACA
This sequence comes from Rhinoderma darwinii, assembly GCF_050947455.1. Lineage (NCBI taxonomy): Eukaryota > Metazoa > Chordata > Amphibia > Anura > Rhinodermatidae > Rhinoderma > Rhinoderma darwinii. Next base: position 148,827,464 of record NC_134689.1, read on the forward strand.
GTGTAGTCACTTACTTCTCCTGTAGCGGAATCCCCGGCCATAGAGTCGGGGATTCCTCTTCAGAAGTGAGTGACATCGCTGTGTCCATATATGGACAGTGTAGTCACTCACTTCTCCTGTAGCGGAATCCCCAATCCCTGGCCGGGGATTGGGGATTCCGACTCCTACAGGGAGCAAAAAAAGACCCTCCTCCTCCTCACATGCACTCTACACTGTGTGAGGAGGAGGAGAGAGAGCGCGAGTGACGGAATACATGGCCATCACTCGGGACACATTCCGGTGATGGCCGTGTATTACCCGGCCCCATAGACTTCTATGGGAGCCGGGCGGTCGGATAAACGGCCGAAAATAGGGCATGTCCCATTTTTTGATGGCCAGGTTTCCCGGGCCGTCATAAAATCGGTCGTGTGAATAGCCCCATTAGGGGTCTATTGTTCCTACTGCAGCCGGGTGACGGCCGATTTATGAACGGCCGTCACCCGGCCGGGAAACCCTGTCGTGTGAATAAGGGCTAAGACTTGCGTATGAACCGCCAGTCTTTGTAAATCTGCCCCTATGGCTGTATTATTTTGATTCTGTGGATTAAACCTCTTTTGGAACTTCTGGTCATTGGTTGCCATGCAACGATTTTAACCATTAAAGATAGAATCTAGTATAAACTCATTGCTGGAAAAGGCAAAAAAACTAGTGCAGGGAAAAAATGGTGTTGTTCTCAGCAACTAATATGTGTGTTATCATTTCTCCACTCACAAGATTACATTGGAATCTAGCAGGTTGCTGTGAGCAATATTGTTATTTTTTTCTAGTATGTTCTTTATATATAGCTTACACTTTTCTGGCTCTTGTTACGAATGTGACATGAATTAAACAATTAAATCATCGTCGAATATTAAAATATTCTTCCATCTATGCCGCTGCTGTTGACTGTGCTGATCTAATGCTACTAACTAGAAAGGACGCGTCCCCCTAGTTGTGGCTTTGGACATGTGCAGTTTAAAGCTGCAGACTGAACGAGCCATTTAGGGTATGTTCACACGGCGGGGGTCCGTAACGGCTGAAATTACGGGGATGTTTCAGCCTGAAAACATCCCCGTAAATTCAGCCGTACCGGCATGTGCAGGCGCTTGAACGCCGCGTCAATTACGGCCGTAATTAGCGCTGCTATTCATTGGAGTCAATGAATAGCGGCTCCAATTACGGCCAAAGAAGTGACAGGTCACTTCTTTGACGCGGGCGTCTATTTACGCGCCGTCATTTGACAGCGGCGCGTAAATACACGCCTCGTGTGAACAGACAAACGTCTGCCCATTGCTTTCAATGGGCAGATGTTTGTCAGCGCTATTGAGGCGCTATTTTCGGGCGTAATTCGGGGCAAAAACGCCCGATTTACGTCCGTAAATAGGCCGTGTGAACATACCCTAACTGTCACGCATGCACCACTAATAGGTGTACTGACACAGCTGGTTAAGACGTGAGCCCCAGAAGGCTCTGCATTGGGTCTCTAGCTCTTTAAAAAGCAGCCCATTTCCCTAAGCCACACATCCTGATGCAGCTCAAGCAAAACGTCCACTGGGGTAGCGCTGCATATCCATCTGGGATACGTTATTTATTGATTTATATTTTTCTTAAATTGAAAACCAATATAGGACTCTTTTTAGAGGACATGAATGCACTCAGCAGGGGAATAGTTATAATTGCATTCAGGTTACTCTAACTTTCATCGGGAATATGATGATGCGGTATAATTTGAAGCCCTAGAAAAGTTTTGTGTAATCTGTGGACGCCAGTTTGTTCTGTGTTTTTCCATCAATTGCTTTAAAGTATATCATATTTTTAATTGAAATTGAATAAAATGTAAGTTTTTAATGGGAACGTACCCAAATGCAATCTTTATAGAAGATATATTTGGTTTAAGAGTTTAAAGTCCCAAGTAAGATTTTTGCTTATGTGGTATAGTATTGGTTTAATAATGGATACACTTATGAAGCAATTTCATTAAAATGTGGGTATTGTAGAAGCTTATGAAATATAATAACATTTCTGAGATTTCAATACAAGTTCCTGAACAGTTATTAATACAAAGTCTGTTATTTTATAGTCTGCTATAACATTACTGTTGTCTTGTTATTTGTCCATTTAGGACAGGAAAATTGTTCAGGGGAAATCTTTCTGCAGGTTCTTTACAATATTTTAGTTTTTATAGCTTGCTCGACTGTCTCCGTGACTCCGAAAGACTTCAATGGAAAGACGCACACAATCCACCTCCCCATTGGGTCCTCCTAAATGTGACTCTGCCAACTTTGCTTGCAGAAGAGGACACTGGGGACAACCGTTCACCCGAGGCAATGGCAATGTCTGAAGTCGGAAAACCCATTTAAGAGGCACTCGCCTAGAGACAGGATTTTTTGGTTTGTGATCTGGTCTGCTTGAGTATGCTCGATCCCAGGCAGCTGTTCTTCAGCCTTTTTAATTTTGAAAATATCTATACAATAAGCAAAAAATGTAAGGCAAATGACCTGCTAACAGGTACCTTTTAGGTCTGTCATATATGGCCCCATTTTTGAAACTGAGGATCCAGGATTGTTGACAGGTTGCACTCAGTATTACAAAAGGAGATTTTGTCATAAAAAAATGGAATGGCTGAGGCACCACTGTTGGCATAAAGGGTTTAGTAGATGTGGAAATACCTTACTATCTTGGAGGCTTAGGTGGTGGATAAATGCTATGAAATTCCTAAATAATACCCATTATACACTGACACCTAATATACAATGTTTTTCAGGGGCGTAACGAAAGCCTCATGGGCCCTAGTGCAAAAGTCCTTCTTTGCCCCCCCCCCAAACTTCTCACGGCCGATGGCCCGCAGCTTTCAGCTGCATCGCTGGGTCTCCTAAGTGACCCAACGATGCAGCACTAGCAGCCAGGGGCGTCGCTAAGGTCTTAAAACATCAGGGGAGACAGCCCCAATACATATGTCCCCCCCAAAAAAATGTCTGTGCGTGTATGTATCTGTGTGTATGTATATGTGCGTGTTTGTATATATACAGGGGCGTAGCTAAAGGCTCATGAGCCCTGGTGCAAGAATTCAGCTTGGGCCCCCCTACCCCTTCCCAACAGCACTAGACCCCTGCGCACGCCTATGCCCAGCCGCCTTGCCCGACAAACCCCATGAATGCCTCCACAGTATAATGCTCTCCATAGCTGACCCCACAGTATAATGCACCATAGCTGTCTCCCACACAGTATAATGCCCCCCCCATAGCTGCCCACACACAGTATAATTCCCACATCGCTACCCACACACCCACATAATGCCCCACACCGTATAATGCCCCCATAGCTGCCCCCACAGTATTTTGCCACCCATTGCTGCCCCATACAGTATAATGCCCCCATACAGTATAATGTGCTCCATACAATATAATGCCCACATACAGTATAATGCCCCCATACAGTATAATACCCCCCATAGCTGCCCCATACAGTATAATGCCCCACACAGTATAATGCCCACCATAGCTGTCCCATACAGTATATTGCCCCAGACAGTATAATGCCCACCATAGCTGTCCTATACAGTATAATGCCCCACACAGTATAATGCCCCATAGCAAGCCACATACAGTATAATGCTCCATACAGTATAAAGCCCCCCATAGCTGTCCCATACAGTATAATGCCCACAAATTTTTTTAATGTCCTCCATAGCTGTCCCATACAGCATAATGCCCCCATACAGTGTAATAACCCCTATAGCTGCCCCATACAGTATAATGCCCCATAGCTGCCCCATACACTATAATGTCCCATACAGTATAATGGCCCCCATAGCTGCCACATACAGTATAACACCTCCCATACAGTATAATGCCCCCATAGCTGTCCCATACAGTATATTGCCCCAGACAGTATAATGCCCACCATAGCTGTCCTATACATTATAATGCCCCACACAGTATAATGCCCCATAGCAAGCCACATACAGTATAATGCTCCATACAGTATAAAGCCCCCCATAGCTGTCCCATGCAGTATAATGCCCACAAAAAGTTTAATGCCCTCCATAGCTGTCCCATACAGCATAATTCCCCCATACAGTGTAATAACCCCTATAGCTGCCACATACAGTATAACACCTCCCATACAGTATAATGCCCCCATAGCTGTCCCATACAGTATAATGCCCCACACAGTATAATGCCCACAATAGCTGTCCCATACAGTATAATGCCCCCATAGCTGCCACATACAGTATAATGCCCCCATACAGCATAAAGCCCCCCACAGCGGTCCCATACAGTATAATGCCCCCATAAAGTATAATGCCCCCATAGCTGCCCCATACACTGTAATGTCCCAAACAGTATAATGCCCCCCATAGCTGTCACATACAGTATAATTCCCTCCACAGCAGTACCATAGAGTATAATGTCCCCCATACAGTATAATGCCTCCATAGCTGTCCCATATAGTATAATGCCCCCATACAGTATAATGCCCTCCATAGCTGCCACATACAGTATAATGCCCCATACAGTATAATGCCCCCATTGCTGTCGCATACAGTATAATGCCCCCCATACAGTATAATGCCCTCCATATCTGCCACATACAGTATAATGACCCCATACAGTATAATGCCCCCCATAGCTGTCCCATACAGTATAATTCCCCCATACAGTATATTCCCCCCTAAGCAGTCCTATACAGTATAATGCCCCATAGCTGTCTCATACAGTATAATACCCTCCATACAGTATAATGCCCCCCTCAGTTGTCCTATACAGCATATAGTATAATGACCCCTCAGCAGCTACCATATGAGCCCCCCTCCGATACCCAGTATAATGCCCCCATATGTACGTACCTAATAGAAAAATAATAATAAAATGACTTACCTATCCCAGTTCCCATGACGGGTGGAGAATCCTTCTTCTCCGGTCTGTGCTGTAAGTGACTCAGCGCAGACAGGCCCTGCAGGCCCCCCAGGCTTGGGGGCCCGGTCGCAACTGCGACCATTGCGACCCCTGTAGCTACGCCACTGTATATATATATATATATATATATATATATATATATATATATATGAGACAGCATATCTATAGCACTATGACTCCTATAGCTATGCATAGGATTAGATACAGTGGCTCAGCAGCAGGGGTGTAGCTAAAGGCTCATGGGCCCTGATGCAAGAATTCAGCTTGGGCCCCCCTACTTCTCCCCAACACATAGCTGCCCCCTACAGTATAATGCCCTGGTCATGATGGGTGTGTGGACCCACTGGGCCGCACCACCGTAGCGGGAAAGCAGCTGGCCAAACAGAATACCAAGGCAAAGTCTATAGTTTGAATAAGGGTACCTGTGGCAATACAGACAGTAGCGATGGCAGGCTCAGATGGGACCTTGGCAGCAGGCAGACCCCGGGCGCGGTATACGACACAACACGACTCCAACTCTCTACGGAACAAGGTAGCACGGGATACAAGTAGCAGGAACGGGAACACTGGGAACTGGAAAACACTAAGGGACCATTTGCAAAAACTAACACGGGTAAACACAACAACGCTCAGGCAATGTATGAAGGGGCAGGGCCCTTCTTATAGTCCTGGGTGATCTAGGAGCAATCAGTCAAATCTAAAACATGTGTGTGCTCTGGCCCTTTAAGACCAGAAATGAGCTCAAGCGCGCATCCTAGTGGTCACTGCAGGACAGGACGACCGTATCTGCTGACATCTCTGGGGAGGAAGACGTCTGCAGGATGATAGGAGTCTGCGGTCTGCGACCGCGGACATTACAGCCCCCCATAGCTGCCCCCACAGCATAATGCCCCTCCATAGTATATTGCCAGCCATAGCTGCCCCATACAGTTTAATGCTCTCTATAGCTGCCCCCACAGTATAATGCCCCCCATAGCTGTGCCATACAGTATAATGCTCACTCAGCAGCCACCATGTCAGCCCCACTCCCATACCCAGTATAATGCTCCCATAATCACTTACCTATCCTGTCCCCTGAGGGCCCCCCAGGATTATAGTCCCGGCCGCAACTACGATCGTTGCGACCCCTGTAGCTACGCCACTGCTCAGCAGACTTTGTCATACATGATAGTATTAGATATAGGGCCCAGCTCGCTGACATTGTAGCTCCAGCGCTGGTCCCAGGAAAGGGAAGTATAATATTTGCTTTGCTTTTTTATGTGTTACAAATTTTTTTTGTGTGTTTGTGTATTTTTACAGGTTTGGTTGTTGGACTACTTCAGATTCGAGGACTACTTCGATGACAGTGTTTTTTTATTCTCAATAAAATAGTTAACGAGGGTTGTGTGTTTTTTTATTTCATTAATAGATTTTTTCTATGTCCTTTAATTTTTTTAACTTTATTAATACTGCCTTAGTAATGGCCACTGGACGATTGACAGAGTCTATTACTAATGCGGGGCTTAATTTTAGCTGGTGAAAAGATTAGCACTAACCCCCATTATCCCTGTGCACACAGCCACCAGGGGTACTGGGAAGAGCCAGGTACGATCCAGTACCCGACCACCTGTAGTGATGGTCGGGTACTGGGGCGGCCACAGGCTGGTATTATTAGACTGGGAAAGGCTAGAAAACTTGGCCCTTCCCACCCTGGTATTGCTAGGCTGCTGTTGTGTTGTATCTGGCAGATTATGCACAATAGGGGGGACCCCACATTATTTTTTCCAATTATTTTTTTAATTTTTATTTTTTTAAATTACGTGGGGTCCGTCCAATTTTTCATAACCAACCAGATACAACATAGCAGCAGGCTAACATTACGAGGGTGGGAAGGCCCACTGTTTTTGGGCTTTCCCTGCCTGATAATACCAGTCTTCGGCCACCCAATAGCCTACCATTCCTACAGTTGGTCGATACTGGATCAGGACCTCCGCTGCACTCGGGAACGAAGAGTATAAGTATGCTGTTACTATAGTAATGGGCCCGTGTAGTTTATTACATGGGCCCCAGTTACTATAGTAACTTTTAATAGACAAGTTGCGGGGGGCTGCGGGGCCCGGTCGCAATTGCGACCGCAGTAACCCCTATAGCTACGCCACTGATGTTATTGTGTATGTCTTATTAGCTTCTAATTCATGGAGAGATTGCGTTAGCTTTCAGTATTACAGGAAAAAAGACGTCTGTTTCTTGTTAAAATGAAGTTATTTCTAAATAGAGAAAGGTAATAATGTGACATTTCCAATATCTGCTACAGTGAAATCAAATTAGCAGAGCAATTCTATTTAGGCTTGCTTACAGTAGAGATGGAATACATAGCAATATGCATAGGAGTTGAAGAAGAAGGTTGAAAGGTCTCAGAAACTACCAGATCTAGAATGGAGCACAAACAAAGAGCTGTAGAATGTGTAGCTTGTTACGGCAAGTAACCTATGAAAGAAGACACTGTGAGCTCAAGAACCATGTGAAATTGCAGATCAACAGGCAACACACGCTCCTGAATCAAGCAGACTGACAGTTATCACTGTATTGTATTGACTTCTGCATGCAACATTCCTGCCCAAGGCTACTTACAGGTGAAGAAAAGAGGGAACTCTGACCCTATTTAAAGCCTGTCAAGTTGTCTTCTTTAACGCCTTCAAAACCAAGATGAGTTTGCTCAATAACCAGAGCAATCCTATGCTTTCCGCACTATTTGTTTTATTTAGAGCAGATTTTATTTTGTTTCTCTACTTCTTTCATATAGGTGAGAAGATTTTGTTTTCTTTGTCTGTAGGGCACATTAGACTTCTTTCTGGTAGCCAAATGGAATAAGTGTGTATACTGTATTTACTGTTTGCACATCTTACAAGAAATTTTGATAGATTCGAAAGTATATTTCTACTTTTAGTGCAGTTCAAACTGTATGTAGACTTGTCCTCCACTCCCCTATATACAGGTAGAACATATAAAGCTGGTCATACATAGCCAGCTATTTCTAGCCAGATTACGCATTATTATATCTGGTCAGCCAAAACAATAAGTAAAATTATATGGGCGTGTAATGATAAGCAATTGCCTGACAACTTTGGTGCCACTTGTCTTGGAAGGTAAAATAAATCAACATTAAAAATTCTAATATGGCTGTATGACTACATCCACCGCAGAGCATTTCATACCATTACCAAATTACCATATCTGCACATTGGAATCTGTGCTCAAAAAGGTTCAGGATAAGAGAAAATAAAGCCCACGGAGGGTAGACAAAGATTTGAGGAAATGTATTCTTCATGTAGGTTATGTCGCTTCTGCACAACCCCATCTACACAGGAAATCCATGACATCAGGGGGTTTACATGGCATCCAGCCAGATGCAATATGTCAGTTCTAAGTCAAGTCTCTGGAACTACAACCCAGCTAGCACTGTGACAGACAAGTTTCAGAAATGGAGGGGCTCGACCCTGCAGCAGAGTGGCCACAGCAAAGGGTTGTTAACCCCTTCCTGCCGCAGCCATTTTTCAGATTTTCATTTTCATTTTTTCCTCCCCACATTCAAAAAGCCGTAACTTTTTTATTTTTCCGTCGATATAGTCCTATGAGGGCTTGATTTTTGCGGAATGAGTTGTAGCTTTTTGGAGCACCATTTATTGTGCCATATAACGTACTAGGAAACGGCAAAAAAATTATTTGTGGTGTAGAAAATGAAAAAAAACAGCGATTCCTCCATTGTTTTTTGTGCTTCGTTTTTACGTAATTCACTGTGCAATTAAAACAACATGTTAACTTTATTCTGCGGGTCAATATGATTACGGTGATACCAAATATATATAGTTTTTTCTATATTTTACTACTTTTACCATTAAAAACCTAAGTGCAAAAAATGAAATTAATTTTGTGTCGCCAAATTCTGAGAGCCATAACTCGTTTATTTTTCCGTCGATTAAGTGGTATGAGGGCTTATTTTTTGCAGGATAATGTCGTTTTTAATTATACCATTTTGGGGTACGTGCGACGTTTTGATCACTTTTAATTTCATTTTTTGTGGGAGATGAGGTGACCAAAAAATTGAGATTCTGCCGTTTACATTTTTTTTTTACGGCATACACCGGGCGGGTTAAATAATGATATATTGTAATTGTTCCGACTTTTACGGATGCGGCAATACCAATTATGTTTATTTTTATTTATTTTTTACTATGCTCTAGGGGGAAAATGGGAAAAGGGTTTTTTTTTTACTTAAAATATTGAAAAAAATTTTTACATTAAAAAAACCTTTATTTTACATATTTTTACTTTTTTTATTAGTCCCCCTAGGGGACTTCAACCAGCGATTGCTATTGACCGCTGCATTTAACGAGTTAAACTAGCGGGATCGCGTTCAAGTGCGATCCCGCTCATTACTCCAAAGTTTCGGCTGACACCCGCATCATATGGAGCGGGTTCACTCTGTGAGCCCGTTCCATACTTCCCCTACCCGACTATGACGTATGGATACGTCAAATGTCGGGAAGGGGTTAATATCTATCATGTCAGGAAATAACTTCTGGCAGGAAGCAAGGTGGTCATTAAGTGATGAAATAAAATTAACCACTCCTATTGTTTGATACATTATTCAAATGACAGGCAATTTCATTTCCCAATTTAACTAAAGTACATTAAGGGACATGAGTAAGAGTCCTTTTACACGGCCAGATTTCCTGGATGGTAACAAGCGCTGGTCATTCATTTATTTGATTGCAAGTACGGTGACGGCCACCATACATTTTGAATATGGTCAGCAGCTCATCCCCTGTTAACACAGGAAGATGTGTTGCCAACAAGTGCCTATTTTTTTGGCCCACATAAAAAGCTCTATTTGCAAAGGGCAATGATTGGGAACAAGTGTTCATACTAGCACTCGTTTGCACAGTCATGAATTCGCGTAAACAGCCTTTAAGCACCGGAACCACAGCTACTCTAGTATGTTACTGTAGATTCATCATATCTTTGGCAGAACATTGTCTTAGTATACTGCTGTCATTAGGCTTTAGAAATCATGGTTTACATCTATGACAAATTATCACTTGTTTTGTATTTTGGTGCAGAAAAATATAGCTAACCACATTCTAAACAATGTGGTGTTCAATTTCACTGCATAGTACTGATTAAATATATTTATATCTGTCTAGACAGATGAATGAATTGATATGCATCAAGACAGAAAGACGGAGACAGACAGACAGATAGATACAGGGCCGGCATTAGGGGTGTGTGAGCTGTGCAAACGCACAGGGCACTGCACCCTCCCAGCATGTAGGGGGCGCCACTGGGCTCTGCCTCTACTCTGTGCTCTGTTCTTAGTTACACACACGGAGTAAATAAGAACCGAGGAGCAAGAGAAGAGGAGGAAGCTTCGCCCACAGCCCGTCCTGCACGAAGCCTGCGATCCTGTCAGCAAGGGGAGATGGTAAGTGTCTGTGTGTATATGTGTATACAGTATGTGTCTCTCTGTGTATATGTGTGTGGATACAGTATGTGTGTGTATACAGTATGTGTCTCTATTTGCATGTGTATATGTTAGTGTGTGTGTGTGTGTGTGTGTGTGTGTTTCTGCATGTGTTTATGTCTCTTTGTAAAAGTGTGTGTTCGATATTAAAGTAGAACAGATAAAACAAAGATATCTGTGCTGCCTCCTATATACCCTGCTACCCCCTATATACCCTGCGGCCCCTATATGCCATGCTGCCCCCTATATATCCTGCTACTCCCTATATATCCTGCTGCCCTTTATATAACATGCTGCCTCCTATATACCCTGCTGCCCTCTATATATCCTGCTGCCCCCTATATATCCTGTTGCCCTTTATATAACCTGCTGCCTCCTATATACCCTGCTGCCCCTTATATATCATGCTGCCCCTTATATAACCTGCTGCCTCTTATATACCCTGCTGCCCCTATATACCCTGCTGCCGCTATATACCCTGCTGCCCCTTATATACCATGCTGTCCCTATATACCCTGCTGCCCTTTATATACCCTACTGCCTCCTATATACTCTGCTGCCCCTTATATACTCTGCTGCCCCTTATAAACCCTGCTGCCCCTTATATACTCTGCTTCCCCTTATATATATGCCTCTGTGTGTGTGTTTATATGTGGCAGTGGGTATAGTTATCATCTACGACATTATCTGTATTCAGAGAGTCATCACTGTGTTATCAGCGGTGTCACATAGGACTGCAGGTAACATCTACAACATTATCTGTACTCAGAGAGTTATCACTGTTATCTGTGGTGTTACATAGGATTGCAGGTAATGTCTACTACATTATCTGTACTCAGTTATTACTGTGACTATTACATTTGGAGAGCAGGTGTCCTCCACAGAAGTGAATTCACATGAGTCAAAAGGAAAATGTTATTATAAAATATATTAAGAAAGGTTGTCACTGGAAGCCCTAGATTTTGATCTCTGTGAAAACTAGAGAAACCACTTAAGGCCCTTTTACACTGGGCGATTATCGGGTAGACAAGCGTTCATAGAACGCTCGTTACCGATAATTGCCTCGTGTAAACAGGGCAGCGATCAGCAGATGAACGCGCAAACGCTCGTTCATCTGCTGATCATATCGTTTTAGAAAACTGAAATATTATCGTTGTTGGCACCACATCTCAGTGTGTAAATAGGGAGATGCGCTGCCGACATGATAATAATGTTTGGGGATGAGCGATCGGAGTAACGAGCACTCGTCCTCATACATAGCTCCTTGTGACAGGAGGAAACGTGCGCCAATCAATGAGCTGTCTCATTGAACGGCGCTCGTTGCACCAACCAAAATTGGCCGGTGTAATAGGGCCTTTACATTCAAGTGCAATACAAATGCTTCATAATTTAATGTCGTTTCTAAAATAATCCAGTTACATTAAATTGCTTACTCAATTGGTGTAAACACATAACTATTCTATTCTTTTTGCAGTATAATCATCTTTTCAGCTCCTGTTAGGTAGTAGATGAAGGAATAAGTGACCAGGGAGTGAAAGAGGAGTTGCATACAGAGTCTTATCTATGTGTATCGTGTTGCTATCCTTCCTCAAATAGGCCTCCAGCAGTACTATAGAGTTGTCATTAAAGAAACACTAAATAGACAAAATTAACCATAAATTAAAAATATATTCCAGCAATTCCTTACTTTATCTCCTTCTCTTCTTTGATCTCTTGTTTCTCATATTGCAATTAATACTGAGACGTATTAAGAATTCTTCTCTACGTGTTCCAGGACATCAGCCATTTTCCCTCCTCCTTTTCACAATCCTGTGTCCGACTGTAAGACAACTGGCTGCAGCAGGGACCTCCCCCTCTGTCCTGGCTACAATAGTACTCTCAGATTGTTAAGCCCCGCCCCTTTACTAAGCGTTACTCCTCAGCCGTTCACCTGCAAAAAATCAAAGTGATAACCAGGAAATTATCTCCTGTGTCCTCTGCAGTTTTTTGTTTTTTCTACAAGACTGTTTGATTCAGGAACATGCAGAAAATTCTGCAGACTGACAAACAGTGGGGGCAAGAATAATCTCATTTTTGCTATTGTCATTTATTTTTAGTGTTCAGGTTTAGTGTTCCTATAAATGCCTCGTACTCAGCTGATAATGGGGTGGCCCTGTTCCAGCCTACACAACAAAGAAGAAATTCTTGTTTATAATTAAAAACCTGATGATGTAGGTATAGATTGCCTTTAACAATATTGCAAAAACTATTATTCTACAGGTTAGCTTACTTTAGTTTTGTACACGTTTATTTTTGGTTTGGTCACTTTATTTTAGCATACCACTTTACACATTATTAGGACTCTAAGAATTACTATTCGTTATGTATGCTTTTTATATGATATATTTATACTCTTCTAAAACCTGCTTCATTTGGTAAAAATGATATTAATATTATTATTATTATTATTATTATTAATGGCATTAAGCAAGAGTCACATGTATATATTGTAGCAGTGCAGCTACTGGACGGTGCAGAAACTCAGGTTTTAAGCAACCAGGGAGCATGTACAGCAGAGAGGGTTTTCTCTGCTGGTGCTTGGGCTGTCTGATGAGCCTAGTTAGGCTCCACCTGAGACGGCTCTTTATATCAGGTGTGTGCAGTCCACACAGGGCTCTCAGTCTGGGGAAGACAGGCATGCTAGCCTGTGAGAGTCACCACCGTGTGAGGTAAAACTGAAGGTTTTGAGGTGCTGGGCACAAGGCTCAGTGTCACATAGTGAGGGACACTGAATGTGTTAGTTAGAGGCTGGACGGCCTAGGGTTTATTTTGTATGTTTATTGTTTTACCACTGACTGCTGTTGTGAAGACAATAATGCTAGCTGCGGCTGGTTTAAACCTTTTTGGAGTGAACTTTCTATGTGTGCCAACCATCTCACCCGGGAGATGGCGATCCCATGAGCTAAGTGGTCCCCAAGTTGTCACAATATCTATACTCTTTATTAGACTATCCTGGTTCTCGTTCTCAAAGTATTATTACTTGTTAATCTTTTGCGATCATTCATTTAATTTTTTGCCCTTACATTTGCAAGGAAATAATATGGCTAGGTTGTTTGTTCTTTACTCCGGCCATGTGACCAACAGATGACGATGGCCGGATTAGCACGCAGTGAATTACGCAACAGTATTGGACATAAGAATTGTGGCACGCTGAATGTTAAATGTCATCAATATATCTGAGTTTGGTCAGCTTTTGGATAATTGGACCAGATGATTCTATATATAAGGAGAGCATATTCTTGTGTGCGTTACCCCTGAGGAAGCTGTTACCTATGGTAATACGCGTCGGGTCTCCTTTCCGCATGGCCTTCTATCTATTGGCTATATTATTGACTAAGTATCTTTTTTGAGTTTTATCTATGCAAATTATTGCAACAGGCATCTCCCTTCCTTGAATCTGCTGTCAATGCTCTGTTGTTAAGCAAAATTCATACCTAGTTAAAGAGCAGAGGAGATGGACTGTCTATGAAGAGGAGAGGTGGGAGCTCGAGCAGAGTGAGAGACATAGACGCTGTGGCCCATAGAAGTCTATGGATGGTGGAAGGGGAGCATGGGCAGAGTGGAGACACAGCCTGCTGGTAAGAGTTATATGTCATTCTAGTGCTGAATTCTCAGCTGCACTGCTCAATAGTGCTGTATAATGTTCTCCATGCTGCTTCTGCTTCTAACGGTGTGCTACCGAGATATAGTGGGCCAAGATGTTCTATGCTCTGTGTGTGCAGTGTATATGTCATGGGGTTCATTAGGTTAATACACGATCAACAGAGCCAGTGAAGACAGGGCAACTCCAACAGGATTTATTGTATCCAATGCTTATGGAACAAGTAGCCTTCAATGCAGGAACAGCACACAGTCCACAAAATCAGGCAATCACAGGAAACTCCTCAGAGCACCGGCCTCAGCTTCAGCTCTCATTAAATTCTACATCCAGGAGATATCCATCCTGCCCAGGACAAGCCCTTATATACCCCTCAGGGGAGGAACATCTTGGCAGTTTCTAGTCACCATGATTTATTATAATATTGACTTTAGTTTGTATTTCTAATGTCTGTATGTGAGTTGTATCTTTTGTACTATTATGCGTATTGCCCAACTATTGTCTGCCACAGCCAGGATGAAGATACAGTGGGGGGAGATAATTGGATCTGCTTGGTTTGCTGGTCTGTACTCTAGCTGAGTGATGGTGGTGACTCCTGATGATCCCCTGTGGAGACTGGTCAATGAGGACACTTTATGCTTTGTGGTTGCACCTCTGACTCATCTGATTGTCCATACGCTAGAGACACGACATGTGGTACCTGATTACAGAATCATTCCTCTCTGCTGAGGACTCACAATAAATCACACAAAAATGCACCATCACAGTATAGAAGACATGATAGCAGTTAGACTCCACCCACTAGCTCAGGGAAAACTGAGAATTAGAGATAAAAGGGAAAACTGCTAAAAAAAAATGCCATATAAAAGTCATATAATGGATATATGACAGCTTATTCTTAGAAGTCACCTGAAAAGTTGGGATACTCCGTGTTTTTAATACTTTTTTTTGTTTGGAAGGGATTTTAGATTTAAAATAAAATGCATTCATATTCTATTATTAATTTGAGTGTGCGTATGTAAGCAGTAGACCCACTTACCTCCGCTTGTATGCTGCAGGCGATGCCTGGTAGGACAAGGGAACTGGCAACAGCCAGCCAATCACTATCCCCGGTACAAAGGTCAATGACCAGCAGAAAGGGATGCTGGGATGTTGGAAGTGTGAAAAAGAGGCTGGAGGTTTTTGGACCATATGCACCCTTTTTTCCAGAATTGAAAGAGTACCTGATTTTTCCTTTGGGAGAGCATAAAGGAAGTGTATATCCTCTTATATTCTCCTTGCTGTTAAAAAAAACCCACCTTTTTTATATCACCTTTCTGCGTGGTCCCTACACACCCTGGTTTCCACCTGTACATGTTCTGTAGTTGTTCTGTTATTTAAGGTTTGGGCTGCACCTATATAAGAAGACATAGGTAGTGACCACTAATATACATATGTTTTTAATCTAACCTAATGTGATGCCACTCTCCTACTCCATTTTATGTCACAGAGGGCTGCCATAAGAAGTATCTGGGCCCTATACAAACTAATGCTCAAGATATTTTGGCTGCCCTTCTACATCTTCCATCCTCCATCATTGACCGATTATTTACTTTTAGTGAACACGGGAGAATAACCTTTCCAGCAAAAAGCTAATGTTATCCTCTTTCCCACTCATAGTGTCCCATGGATCTGCCACTTGTCTCCTACCGCATATTTGATTGTTCCCTTGTAAAGTGGGGAAAATAAACTGTAATTGGGGCTTGTGCAGTTTCACTTATGCTAAATAAATGGGCCATGGTGCATGTTCCATGGGAATGACTACTGGGTGACAAATGAGAGCTAACAGGCGAGGTGGTCCCTTTATTAGACACCTTTACATGGGTAACACCTAGAGTATAGGTAACACCTATACTGCCCTGAATAGTCCCTAAGGTTGCCCCTTGAATTCTCATCAATTTAATTTCTACAGTCATTGAAACCACCAGTAGTGATGTATCATCAATCATGGAAATCATTAGAAGGACACTATACTATAGTAGTTATTATCTCATATTATACTTAGCTCAGTACAAAAATATACAAAAGACTATTAATGTCACATTCTAGAAAAGGATAAGGCTATGAATATTAAAGAGTGATTTTTCATACTTTATCAGTTTGTGCTTTTAAGTCATTATATTCTTTCAACTACTTCCCTTTGTAGTCAGCATATTAAGATATGAGGGAGTCTAAAATAATATTCAGCATGAATAATGTCTGCATTCCCGCAGAGTCTTTGGAATGCATGTCTGCTACTCATTTACATGAAAAACAAACAAATACAAAAATAACCCCATTTAAAGACATTCTATGCCTTCTCATGACAGAGCGCTTCAAGAATGAGCTCCCAGTACCTCACAGATTTCTGTGGAGATAATCGTGTGGCAAATGCATAACTGGTTCAAACATTACCTCCTACATTAAGGTTTTGTTACATAAAAATAGCAAATAAATTTTTTATAAAAAAACATAAGCGTTGTCTATTGTTATATTATTGATCTGTAAGAGGATGAAGTAGGAACAGTATCCAGAGAGTTGTGGTCAATGATTTCTACTCTGAATGGTCCCAGGTTATAAGTGGTGTACCCCAGGGTTCCCTGCTGTGACAGCTATTATTTGTCTTATTTATTAATGATAAGGAGGATGGGATTAAGAGTACTGATTCTATTTTTGAAGATGACACCAAGCTATGTAGTGTAGTTACGTCTATAGAAGATGTTTATAAATGACAAACTGACTTAGCAAATTTGGTTCGATCTGGATAAGTTATGCATCTGGGTAATAATAATCTGCAAGCATCATATGTCCTAGTGGGAGCTATACTGGGAGAGTCACTTGTTGAGAAGGATCTAGGTGTATTTGGAGATCATAGTAAATAACAGCATGCAATGTCAATCAGCTGCTACTAAAGCCAGCAGGATACTGTCGTGTATTAAAAGAGGCATGGACTCGCCAGACAGGGATATAATATTACCACTTTACAAAGCATTAGTGTAGTCTCATCTAGTTAGGTTCTGAGTACCAGTACATGCCCTCGCATTGGAAAAAATACAAAGAAGAGCAACTAAATTATAAGGGGCATGGATGCGGCTGGATCATTGCCCTGTGTAAACGGGGCAGCAATCAGCCAACGAACAAGCAAACCCTTGTTCGTTAGCTGATTTTATGTTTTGCCCTGTCCTGTTAATCATCATTGTTGGCAGCACGTCTTTTCATGTAAACAGGCGATGTGCTGTCAACATTATTTAACCCGTTAGTGACCGCCAATACGCCTTTTAACGGCGCCCACTAACGGGCTTTATTCTGATGCATATGCCTTTTTACGGCACTGTATCAGGATAAAGTAAACAGAGCAGGGAGCGTCAAATCTCCCTGCTCTCAGCTGCTAGAGGCAGCTGAGGGCTGGGAGCGTCCCTGCTCTGCCGGGTGAGATCGATATTAGTATCGATCTCACCTGTTTAACCCTTCAGATGCGGTGCGCAATAGCGTGCACCGCATCTGAGTGGTTTTGGAGAGAGGGAGGGAGCTCCCTCTCTCTCCCATCGACACCCGGCGATACGATCGCCGAGTGTCTGTGTCTCTAATGGCAGCCGGGGACCTAATAAAGGCCCCCAGGTCTGCCTGGAGCGAATGCCTGCTAGATCATGCCGGAGGCATGACCTAGCAGATGCCTGTCCGTTTTAAACGGACAGGCAGTAATACACTGCAATACAAAAGTATTGCAGTGTATTATAATAGCGATCGGAGAATCGCATATTATAGTCCCCTAGTGGGACTAGTAAAAAAGTGAAAAGAAAGTTTAATAAAGTGAATTTAAAAAAAAAATTGAAAAAAAATGAAAAACCCAGCTTTTCCCCTTACAAACTGCTTTACTATTAAAAAAACAAAATAAAGTAAAAAAGTTACACATATTTGGTATCGCCGCGTCCGTAACGACCCCGACTATAAATCTATAACATTATTTAACCCGCACGGTGAACGCCGTAAAAAATTAAATAAAAAACTATGGAAAAATTGCTGTTTTCTGTGAATCCTGACTTAAAAAAAATGTGATAAAAAGTGATCAAAAAGTCGCATCTACTCAAAAATGGTACCAATAAAAACTACAAGTCTTCCCGCAAAAAAAAGCCCTCATACAACCGCATCGGCGAAAAAATAAAAACGTTACGGCTCTTCAAATAAGGAGACACAAGAACAAATAATTTTGAAAAAAAAGTGTTTTTACTGTGTAAAAGTAGAAACATACAAAAACTATATAAATTTGGTATCGTTGCAATCGTAACAACCCGCTGAATAAAGTTATTGTGTTATTTATATCACACGGTAAACGGCGTTGATTTAAGACGCGAAAAAGAGTGGCGAAATTTCAGATTTTTTTCTATTCCCCCCCCAAAAAAAGTTAATAAAAGTTAATCAATAAATAATATGTCCCCCAAAATGGTGCTATTAAAAAGTACAACTTGTCCCGCAAAAAAACAAGACCTTATACAGCTATGTCGACGCAAAAATAAAAAGGTTATAGCTCTTGGAATGCGACGATGGAAAAACGTAAAAAATGGCTTGGTCATTAAGGTCTAAAATAGGCTGGTCATTAAGAGGTTAAACTGTATGGGGCCCAAAACGATCATATTAACAATAGATAATACCGTCCCTATACCGTTTGCATTGCCCCGTGTAAATGGCCTATAACTGTGATTATCGGCTAACAGTGCTTGTTATGGCAACTTATCTGCCTGCCCAACTTTAGTTATGAGAAAATATTACAAGAATTATATTTCATTTGTCTTGAGAAGAGACATCTAAGGGGGGACATGATTAACTTGTATACAAGTATATAAATGACCCATAAAAAACATATGGTGAAAACCTGTTCCATGTAAAACCCCCTCAGAAGACAAGACGAACTACCTCCATCTGGAGAAAAAAAGGTTCAACCTGCAGAGGCGACAAGCCTTCTTTACTGTGAGAACTGTGAATCCATGGAATAGTCTACCGCAGGAGCTGGTCGCAGCAGGGACAGTAGATGGCTTTACAAAGGGCTTAGATAATTTCTTAGAACAAAATAATGTTGATAAATGTAAATGTATAGAATTCTTTTTTGAGTTTTAATTTACCGGTACTCTAATGACTTAAGAGTAGAAGGGAATTTTTTTCCTTTTGAGGGCAAATTGACTCATGCCATATGGGTTTACCCATATCCCTTCCCTTCATCAACCTCCTCTCCTATCCTTTGCTTGATCTTGATGAACATATGACCTTTTTCAACTGTACTCACTATGTAACCATTTAAGGAAATGGCAAAGAAATGCTGCATAAGAATACTCCATCTCTGTTTAAAATCACGCTTCTAACAAAACCTTGCCAGAAGATCTCACTACTAATATCATATATATATATATCAGGGTCAGACACCAACAGCAGAGAATTTCCAATGACTAATTTGATGTCTTCGTGGTGCTAGCAATAAACCACCTCATTCATTGTTGTCTATTAAATCCCTCATTGTTTTTTTTTACCAACCCATATATCCTATATATTTTAGTTTGAATCCTCCAGTCTGGCTTGTCTGACCTTTTAGGCTATGTTCACACGGGGTATTTTGCCGAGTTTTTTGATGCGGAAACCGCGTCGCAAAACTCGGCAGAAACGGCCCGAGAACGCCTCCCATTGATTTCAATGGGAGGCGTCGGCGTCTTTTTCCCGCGAGCAGTAAAACTGCCTCGCGGGAAAAAGAAGCGACATGCCCTATCTTCGGGCGCTTCCGCCTCTGACCTCCCATTGACTTCAATGGGAGGCAGGAGAAAGCGTATTTCTCGCTGTTTTATGCCCGCGGCGCTCAATGGCCGCGGGCAAAAAACGGCGCGATAATTGCCGCGAAAATCGGCGTGCAGGGAGAGGAATATCTGCCTCAAAGTTCCAAACGGAATTTTGAGGCAGATATTCCTCCCCCAAAATCCTCCTTGTGAACATAGCCTTATAATGTTTTCTTCATCATGTGACATATTTCTGAGAGAGAACCGTGGATCCTGCTATCTTTAGCTCATCATCCTAGGTGTATGGCATGTTACATTGTTTCGAACGTCTCATATTGCTTGATATTGCATTTTAGAACAATACTTTTCCCAACAGGTATAGAATGTAAAGTATAGTACTTAAAAAGGATCTGTCAGGATGGGGGCGCAACAACCATTATCCTCTATTATGACTTGGTAGCTTGTAATTCTGTTGCAGGTAGGTAAAGGTTTTAGACTAGTGATTTCTGGATCTCTTCTATACATTATGTAATCTATTGATATCTTCTGCAAACACAGTAAAACTGATGACTTACAAGACTGATGTAAGGGTTTGGTCATAACCGTGACAGGAGCTGGAACCGCCAAGTCTCAACAGGTCGACACGCTATTAATAAATGTTTACATAACCGATAACGCACAGATAGTTGAGCAGTTACAACTGATAACCGCACTTGTGAAAATAACCAACAAGGGAAATGTTATTTATAAGGTTATTGCTTCGTAGGAAAGCCTTTTCAATTGTAGCAAAATAATCTGTCAACATTTACGTCAATGTAATTGTTCATAATGGGAAAGTATTGTATTGTTTTATAAGGGAAGAGTATGTCCCTACATTTATACTGTATTTCTTGGGACTCCACATTAGATGAGCAATGATAAAAATAGCCAGTGTTCTCAGACCCTCTCACACGGCCCGACATGGGCCGTGTAAACAAGGGCCGATCATTGAGACAGCTCGTTGATCGACGCTCGTTTGTTTCGTTACTATGATCACCTGTCCCCATACATTTCTATCATATCTGCAGCACATCTCCCATTTTACACAGGGAGAAGTGCTGACGACAACGATAGTTCATGCTGCATAAACGATGTGATCAGTTGATGAATGGGCGTTTGCTCATTCATCGGCTGATCTTTGCCCTGTTTACAAAGGGCAATGATCGGGGATGAGCATTCACATGAACACTCGTTTGCCCGATAAATGGCCCATGTAAAAGTGCCTTTAGTTTATCTCATGTAAGAATGTGCAACTAAATTTGCCCAGGATTGATCATAAATACAATGGCCTTCTTGTTCAGAACATGAATGATAAAGTCTTTGGCATTTACCCAAGAATATTTATATTACTATATTTATATATTTATTCTAAAAACCAAGGCAACTGGGATTTTCTAAAATTTAATTACATGTGAATCTTATTTTTTCAGACGGTTATAAATAACTCTCACTAGCAGTATGTTTTCTTTCAGTTCTGCAAGTCAGCACCTGCTGTACCGTGTCAAGCAAATATCCTGAAGGGTCTGCCCTTGAAGTTGGAATTCCAGTCACTTGCATGACAAGCTAACATTACATGGTATATGCCGCAAACACCTGATCCACACCACGCACATTTTATTTTTTTACTTTTATTACATCTGAGTATCTGAGTTACACCACTGAAGAAGTAGCCGATAAAGCTAATTATCTTTGTATATTACAATGATGGGCCTATGATAGAAGTCCTAGCTATGATACTTAATAACCTCAATACTGGAAATCTAGTGTTCAGTGAAAAATGCTAGAGTGTTATATCAAATGTATTTAATTCTAACAGAAGAATAAACCATTCCACTCACAGATCTCAGAATATTACATTCAAAATTGAAGTAAATCTGTAAGAGGTCACCTTGATGTTGTAGATGTGCTTACACAATGTGCTGCAAGGGCCTCACATTATTGTAAAACATTAAAGGAAAATTTAGACCAGGGCTTTCCAAACTTTTTCTTCCGGGCCTCACCAGCCAAAACATGACACCTAGGCCTCTCCGGCAGTCATAATCCATGCCAAATTGGGGACATGTGGAGTGCTGCAGTAACAGACACACTGTCTCCAGTAGAAGCCACAGAATCTCCAGTACCAGCCACAGAGTCTTGAATACCAGCCACTGTGCCTTCAGTAGAAGCTACTGTAGATTCAACAAATAGATTCTCAACACTTCTGCTGAAAGAAGAAAGTTACAATAACTTAAGAATGTTTGTCCTGCTGAATCCATGATTATTGCAATATTCTGTGATTATTTTGCGCTTTATTAAAAATAACTAAAAAATAAATAAATAATTATATATATATATATATATATATATATATATATATATATACATACACTAGTATATATCAGAAATCAATCTAATGGCAAAAGAACAACCAAGTATCTGTGACAATATAAAAATGTATGAAACATATAATCCTTATCACATGCCGGCGGCGAAACAGCTACAAACATACTAAACCTATAATCCTAATCACATCCCTGGCGCCATACAATTAAAAACGTATAGGAAAACTACTGGTGAAACTACATTGATCAGTCTGACCCAGTGTGTATTATTTTAGAAGAAGTCCATAAATAATGTGCAGATGATATTATGCCACCATTACTATAGTGAATAGGCATTTTCAGATCCAAAACCATATCAGATCCTTTCAACTGTTAAAGGGGTTTTCCGATCAGAGACAGTTATGACATATCCGCAGGATTTGCCATAAATAGACCCGCACCTATCTATAGAACGGGGGCTCCTAAATCCCATTCTACTGCTTTGTGTTGTAGCTGAAGCGTGTGATTTCCGACCATGAATTACGGAAACAGCGTAGCGAGCTACACTGTTTCCGTAAGTCCCATAGTAGTGAATGCCAGTTACGGAAGCAGCGTAGCATGCGGGCTACGCTCTTTCCGTAACTACCATTCAGTTCTATGGAACTTACAGAAACAGCGTAGCTCAGTGAAGGTCTATGTGACATATCCTGTGGATATGTCATAAATGTCTCTGGTGGGAAAACCCCTTTAACATCAATTCAAATATTCCACTATTAAAACGTTATTATAGCTTGCCAATCAAAAACGTAATTGCTGTATATGAACTACTGGGTATATCTCAAAGTAATGACAGTTAATGTATTCAATTTCATTTATTCTGTCTTGATGTGGAATATTAACCCTTCTATTTCTTCTGTGAATATTTACTGCTGGGCCAATATGCCAAAAATGAGAAAATCAGAGCTTTGAGAGCCGTTTCATTATTGATATGATTGGAAAGTTGTTCATAACAAACAATAGATCAGCTCCAGTAGGCATGTAGCAACTGTTCACTTTCACTGCTTCTGCCCAAGGCACAGACTGATCTGCAGATTGTCAGTGATTTTTCAATGTAATAAATATTTATTTTAAAAGGAAAACCTCACTAAAATCTTGTGCTTGTGTGCATTATCTTTGGAGTTGCAAATTCTATTGTGTTCACAGTATTATGCAGCAGTGTCTGGTAGAACTATTTAAAGAGGCTCTGTCACCAGATTATCAAATCCCTATCTCCTATTGCATGTGATCGGCGCTGCAATGTAGATAACAGAAACTAATTTGCATAAATCTAAACTAGCTCATAACTTGCTCAAAAATGATCGTTTTTCAAAATAAAAACCACTGCTGTTATCTACATTACAGCACCAATCAGATTATGTAGGAGATAGGGCACTTATAATCTGGTGACAGAGCCTCTTTAAGCACTGAATGACAGTATTGTGAGTACTTTATCAGAGTTTTATTTAGATACTGTATTTTGGCAGTGTATAGCAACATTAAGTGAATACTTTGTAATAATAATATTATACTGATACTATTTGTAAATATCATTTGGATACTGTATCAAGGCATTTAGGCATTGTACAGTCGCAATAGCAGCAGGGTCGTAGCTAAAGGCTCATGGGCCCCGATGCAAAGGTTCTTCTTGAGCCCCCCCCCCCCAACTTCTCATGGCCGAGGGCCCGCAACTTTCAGCTGCATCGCTGGGTCTCCTAAGTGACCCAATAATGCAGCACTAGCAGCCAGGGGCTAAGGTCTTGAAACGCCAGGGAAAATAGCCCCAATACATATACCACCCCAAAAGAATGTGGGTGTATGCATAGGTGTATATAGGAGACAGCATATTTATAGCACTACGACCCCATAGCTATGGTTAGGATTAGATACAGTGGCTCAGCAGACAGTATCACACATGATAAGATTAGATATAAGGCCCAGCAGACAGTATCACACATGATAGGATTAGATACAGTGGCTCAGCAGACAGTATCACACATTATAGTATTAGATACAGTGGCTCAGCAGACAGTATCACACATGATAGGATTAGATATAGGGCCTAGCTCGCTGACATTGCGGCTCCAGCGCTGGACCCAGGAAAGGTAAGAATAATAAGGGTATGTGCACACACAAAATCAAAAACGTCTTAAAATATGGAGTTGTTTTCAAGGGAAAACAGCTCCTAATTTTGAGAAGTTTTTTAAGCCACTCGCGTTTTTCGCTGCATTTTTTATGGCCGTTTTTGGAGCTGAAAAACGGCTCTAAAAACGGCTCAAGAAGTGACCTGCACTTCTTTTTCGCAGGCGTCTCTTTTACACGCCGATTTTAGGAAATGAGGCGTAAAAAAACGCCCCGTCGGAACAGAATGCCGTATTTCCCATTTAAATCAATGGGCAGATGTTTGTAGCCGTTCTGCCTCCGTTTTTTCAGCCATTTTTCGAGGCATAAACGCACCGAAATACGCCTGAAAACACTACGTGTGCTCACACCCTAACTTTTTTCGTGTGTTTGTATTTTTTTACAAGTTCGGTTGTTGGACTACTTCGGATTCGAGGACTGCTTCGATAACGCCATTTTTTTTATTCTCAATAAAATGGATAACGAGGGTTGTGTGTGGGATTTTTATTTCAATAAAATATTTTTTCTATGTCTTTGTATTTTTCTAAACTTTATTACTACCAACTTAGTAATAGCTGCTGGCTGATTGATAACATCCATTACTAAGGCGGGGCTTAGAGTTAGCTGGTGAAAAGGCTAGCACTAACCCCCGTTATTACCCCGGTACCCACCGCCACCAGGGGTACCGGGAAGAGCCGGGTACGATCCTGTACCCGACCATCTGCAGTGATGGTTGGGTATTGGCGTGGCCACAGGCTAGTATTATTAGGCTGGGAAAGCCCAAAAACAGTGGCCCTTCCCACCCTGGTAATGCTAGGCTGCTGCTATGTTGTATCTGGCTGGTTATCAAAAAATGGGGAAACACATCGTTCTTTCCAATTATTTATTTTTATTTTTTTTTTAAATGACGTGGGGTCCCCCCCCATTTCTCATAACCAGCCAGATGTTTTTGGCCTTTCCCACCTTAATAATACCAGCCTGCGGCCACCCCAGTGCTCGTCCATCACTACAGATGGTCAGGTACTGGATTGTACCCGACTCTTCACGGCACCCCTGGTGGCGGTGGGTATCGGGGTAATAATGGGGGTTAGTGTTAGCCTCTGCACTGGCTAAGACTAAGCCCCGCCTTAGTAATGGACGCTGTCAATCAGCCAGCAGCTATTAAAGAGGCTCTGTCACCAGTTTATAAGTGCCCTATCTCCTACCTAATCTGATAGGCGCTGTAATGTAGATAACAACAGTGTTATTATTTTGAAAATCAATCATTTTTTAGCAAGTTATGAACAATTTTAGATTTATGGTAATTAGTTCTTAATGACCAACTGGGCGTTTTTTAACTTTTTACCAAGTGGGTGTTGTAAAGAGGATTGTATGACGCTGACCATTCAGCATCATACACTTATCTTCATTCATACACAGCTTGTTTTACTGCACAGCGTGATCTCGCAAGATCACGCTGTGACGGGACTTCCTCCCACAGGTTCTTCATCGGAGCCATGGAAGACTGAACAGAAATCGCCTCCAGTCGCTGCAGATTCGGATAAACATCCTGCCACTGCTGGAGGCAATGTCTGTTGACTCTTCCATCGCTCCGGTGAAGGATCCGTGGGAGGAAGTCCCGTCACAGTGTGATCTCGCGAGATCACGCTGTGCAGTGAAACAAGCCGGGCTGAAATGAAGAGAAGTGTATGACGCTGATTGGTCACTGATTGGTCACTGATTGGTCAGTGTCATACACTTCTATTTACAACGCCGACTTGATAAAAAGTTAAAAAAACACCCAGTTGATCATTAAGAACTAATTTACCATAAATCTAAAATTGTTCATAACTTGCTCAAAAATTATCATTTTTCTAAATAAAAACCACTGTTGTTATCTACATTACAGCACCTATCAGACTAGGTAGGAGATAGGGCATTAATAAACTGGTGACAGAGCCTCTTTAATAAGGCGTTAGTAATAAAGTTTAAAAAAAAATACAAAGACAGAAAAAAGAGGTTTATTGAAATAAAAAACCCACACACAACCCTCATTAACCATTTTATTGATATTGACGGAATCAATAGCGCAGTCAACTGCGCCATTGGTTGCATCAAGAACAACGGAACCCTGACAATGGTGACAAACTGAAACCTTTAGCAACGTTTCCTTCACCATGGAGATCAATGTCGAGGGAAACGGAAGCTGAAGTTTCAGTTTTTCGTTCCGTTGAGGGGTTACCCGACAGAAACCTAAGACGGAACCCCTCAACGGAAGGGCAACTGTCATGTGAACACAGCCTAACACATATGGTAGGCTTAGATACAGGGTCCATGTGCATGTGTGATACTGTTTGTTGGACCCTGTATCTAAGCATAAGGTAGGCTTAGATACAGGGTCCAGCAGACAGTAATATTATACAGTATAAGATTACTGCCTGCTGGGGTCCTGTATCTAAGCCTACCACATGGTAGGCTTAAAAGAGGTTGTCCAGTCCCTAAACATTGATGGCCTATCCTCAGGATTGGTCATCAATAGCTGATGGGTCAGGGTCCAACTTCCGGGAACCCGTCAATCCACTGTTTTGAAGGGGGTGCAGCAATCGTACTAGCGCTGCTTCCCCTTCATTTCCCTTACTTGCTCAAACTGAGAATCACTGACATATCTGTGTCGACGATTTACAGTGTGAGAAAGTGACCGGAATGAAGGGGAAGTAGCGCTCGTACGAACGCTGCACCCCCTTCAAAACAGCTGATTGGCGGGTGTCTCGGGAGTCGGACCCCGACCCATCAGCTTCAGCAGACAGTGGTATTGAAATCACCCTCCTCTTCGGGCCGCAGCTGAGGTCCTGACTCCATCCAGGGTCGGGATGTTGTGTGCAGCGCATAGTGTTGTGACGCCATGCGCTGCGCACAGCGCTTTGACGTCAGGACCGCCGCTGTGCTCCGGAAGAAGGAATGTAAGTAGTCAGTTACTATAGTAACAGGGGGCCTGTGTAGTTTATTACATAGACCCCAGTTCTAGTAACTTTTCCTTGATGTGGTGCGGGGGGGGGGACGTGGGCTCCCTGGCTTCGGGGCCGGGTCGCAATTGCGACCGCTGCGCCCCCTATAGTTACGCCACTGAATGGCAGTATTGTGTGGTCACCGTATGATAGTATTATTTGGCAATATATG
Source organism: Rhinoderma darwinii (assembly GCF_050947455.1). NCBI lineage: Eukaryota > Metazoa > Chordata > Amphibia > Anura > Rhinodermatidae > Rhinoderma > Rhinoderma darwinii. The sequence goes on from NC_134689.1 coordinate 148,854,964, forward strand.
GCGGTATACTGGTATAAATAATCTGGTAACAAGTGCATATGCATGTGTATTCATATATGCAGCTTTAAAAAATTATAAGTAAAACTGTGGTGTGTGTGTAGAGCACTACTTTTCTTTCTGCCTAGGGCTCCATTCCCTCTAAAACCAGAACTGGAAAACTGCCAACTTTATGCCAGAATGAGACAAAGAGGTCGATATTATTTCTTTGCCTCTGAACTTAGGTGGAATAACAAAGCAGTAGTTCATAGTTCACATTTTGGCAAGGGACTCCAGACAAGATCAAATGAATTGGCATATATGATTATCCCCCAGTTTCTTTGATGAACTATTTTTCTCAGTAGTAATATTAGATGTTGGCCTCGGAGTGTATTTTGGAGAGAGACTACATCTCTTAATACAATTTTCATCTTTCTAAAGAGTTGTGCATCCACAGACAAGTAAAAGTTATTTTGTACAGTCCTGGCAAAAAGATTTGAGAGGGCTTTACAGGCAAGGACATTGCTGCTTGTAAGTTTGCCCCTAAATCAACCCTTTTTCAGATCATCAGGAACTTCAAGGAGAGAGGTTCAATTGCTGTAAAGAAGGCTTCAGGGTACCCAATAAAGTCGAGCAAGTACCAGGACCATCTCCTTAAGAGGATTCAGCTACGGGATCAGTTCAACACCAGTGCAGAACTTGGTCAGGAATGGAAGCAGGCAGGTCTCAGTGTATCTGTACGCACAGTGAAGCGAAGGCTTTTGTGGGCTGGCCTGGAGTCTAGAAGGGCAGAAAAAAGCCACTTCTCTCCAAGAAAAACATCAAGGACTGACTGACATTCTGAAGGACGTACAGGGATTGAACTGCAGAGGACTGGGGTAAAGTTATTTTCTCTGATGAAGCCCTGACTGTTTAGGAAGGGGACTTCATCAGAGAACTTCATCAGTCCGGAGAAGAAAAGGTGAGCGCTACCATGAGTCCTGTGTCATGCCAACAGGAAAGCATCCTGAGACCACTCACAATTTTTCCTAAGAACACTTCCATGAATAAAGAATGGTATCTGAACATCCTCCAACAGCAACTTCTCCCAACGATCCAGGAGCAATTTGGTGATAAACAATGCTTTTTCCAGCATGACTGAGCACCATGTCACATGGCAAGTCGGTAAATAAAACGTTGACATTTTGGGTCCATAGTCAGGAAACTCCCCAGATCTTAATCCCATTGGGAACCTGTGGTCAATCCTCAAGAAGCGGGTGGACAAACAAAAACACAGAAATTGTGATAAACTCCAAGCAGTGATTAGGAAATAATGGGTTGCCATCAGTCAGGATTTGGCCTAGACGCTGACATCCAGCATGCCAGGGAGAATTGCAGAAGTCTTACTAAAGAAGGGTAAACACTGAAAATATTGAGTCTTTGCGTAAACTTGATGTGTTTGTCAGTAAAAGTTTAAAAACGTATGAAATGCTTATAAGTGTACTTCAGTATACCATAGAAACATCTGACTAAAAGATCTAAAAACACTGAAGAAGCAAATTTTGTGAAAACCAAAATTTTTTATCAGTCATAACTTTTGGCCAAGACTGCATGTACTCAAAGTGCACTAAGGTAGTTACAGCTAAAATTGTGGTGACCAATGTGGCTCTGCTATGAGTTTTACAGACCAACCCTTCTAGGTTTTTCTTTTTGTAATTAAGAAATTGACTTTATAATGCAGCACAAAATGAAGTCCCATCTTCATAATATAAAGCTGGCAATACATATTAGATGAAAGTTGCCTATCTAATGTGTATGGGGTGATCCTGACTATCCCCCTGATACCAGATGTCACTGAAATAAGGATTGGGCACATCGAATTTCAACATGACGGGTTCCCACAGGAGATTAGCTGATGCCCGAGGTGACTGGCAGCCGCTTATCCCTCTCTCCAAATTAAAATAAACATGCTTTTTTGGCCAAGTCAGACGTGCACATATTTTGGGGAGTTGGAAGGAATAGCTGTCACCCAAACGAGCGGTTAGCCAACAACTATTTAATATGTATGGTCAGTTTAGTATTGTTTAGACTAATTAGGATAGCATAGAACATTAAAAAAAACTGTTTAAAAAATGGAGGAACATTTTTTATCAATATGTACACTCCACTGATAAAATAAACCTTGTTGTTCGCAGAATCTATCTAAACTCTAATGGTGCTTAAGATTTCTCAGACTCAGCCCCAACATATTGCATATTGCTTGCATCTTAAAAGATCAAGGGGAACAAGCGCAAAGGCATATGTTTTGCTACCCCCCCCCCCCACAAAGATTAAATAAAATTGTACATAAAAATATATATACATTTATATTTCAGGGGCTCAAAAATAATTGGACAAATTAATATTAATATAAATAAAATGTGTTTTTTTTTAATGCTTTGTAGAGAATCCTTTGCCGGTAATGACTGCCTGAAATCTGGAACCAGGAGCGTAGCTAGGGGGGGGGGGCATGCGGGGCATGTGCCCGGGCGCAACTAGGTGGTAGGGAAGGGGGGGCACCGCAGAGCATCTGATCGGTGCTGATAGGCGCCCTGTATGTTGGACACCTGCAGCAGTGATCAGCTTTAGGAAGAGCCAGGAGTTCATGCAGCGGCGTTCTGACTGGGGTCTGTGATGGCCAGGGAGTGGACCAGTCCAGTCACCTGACCTGTCACCTAAACTCACGTCAGTGATATAACGTCATATGACCCAGGTCAGGTGACTGGACTGGTCCACTCCCGGGGCTGTCACCAGGGTCGGCCTTAGGGGTGTGCGAGGCGCACAGGGCGCTGCACCCTCCCAGCATGTAGGGGGCGCCACTGGACTCTGACTCTACTCTGTGCTCTGCTGTTACACACACAGTAAATAACAGCCGAGGAGGAAGCTCCACCCACAGCCCGTCCTGTAAGAACCCTGTGATCCTGTCAGCAAGGAGACATGGTGAGTGTCTATGTGTGTCTGTGTGTGTAGTGGGTGTACAGTATGTGTCTCTGTGTTTGTATGTGTATATGTTACAGAGTGTGTGTGTGTGTGTGTGTGTGTGTGTGTGTGTGTATGTCCTCTGCATGTTTTTATGTCTCTTTGCAAAATGTGTGTTCAATATTAAAGTAGAACAGATAAAATGCAGATATCTGTGCTGCCTTCTATACCCTGATTCCTCCTTTATCTCCTACTGCCCCCTATATACCCTGCTGCCCCTATATACCCTGCTGCCCCTATATACCCTTCTGTCCCCTATATATCCTGCTGCCCCTTATATAACATGCTGCCTTTTATATACCCTGCTGCCTCTTATATACGCTGCTGCCCCTTATATACCCTGCTGCCCCTATATACCCTGCTTCTCCTATATACTCTACTGCCCCTATATATGCGCTTGCCCCTTATATAGCCTGTTGCCCCTATTATACCCTTCTGCCCCTTATATACCTTGCTGCCCCCTATATACCCTGCTGCCCCTATATACCCTTCTGCCCCTTATATACTCTACTACACCTATATACATTGGCGTAGCTATAGGGTTTGCAGCGGTCGCAATTGCAACCAGGCCCCGAAGCCAGGGGGCCCGTGGCACCCCGCACCACATCAATAAAAAGTTACTATAGTAACTCGGGCCACAGGCCCATGTTACTATAGAAACTGATAGTACTTACCTTTATGGTTCCAGAGCGCAGCAGAGGTCCTGACATCACAACGCTGTGCGCAGCGCATGACGTCACAACGCTATTGTAAAGGATCTGCCAGACACAGCTTCTGTGTCGACGCCCATAGTTAATCAGTCTGCACCTGCTCCTAGGTCTGATAGAGTGACTCGATCTGCTACCACTCAGGCTGGTAGGCTCAGGAGTGGCAGAACCTATCATAGCCTGGCCAGACAGTTCTAGCTCCCGCCCTCGGCCTATTTATACCTTCATTTCCTGCTTGTCTTTGCCTGTGATTCTTTCCTGTTTCCTGGCTCTGCTGCTCCTGCTATTATTATAGACCTTGCTTCATTTTGACCCTGGCTTTACTGACTACGCTCCTGCTCTGCGTTTGGTACCTCGTTATACTCCTGGTTTGACTCGGCTCGTTCACTACTCCTGTTGCTCACAGTGTTGCCGTGGGCAACTGCCCCATTTCCCTTAGCTTCTGTGTACCCTTGTCTGTTTGTCTGTCGTACACATATTGAGCGTAGGGACCGTCGCCCAGTTGTACGCCGTCGCCTAGGATGGGCCGTGCAAGTAGGCAGAGTAGACTGAGTGGCGGGTAGATTAGGTCTCACTTGTCTGTCTCCCTACCCCATCATTACATAATCACAGGCCCATATACCTTTTCTACCCTGGTCCATGACGCAACTATAGACCCCCTTGAGACCCTGGCTCAGCAAATGCAGGGCCTCTCCCTACAGGTCCAAGCCCTGGCTCAGAGGGGCAACCAGCGTGATGCTACCCTGGTAGTGCCCCCCACCTCACCTCTTGAACCCCACCTCAAGTTGCCTGACCAGTTCTCAGGGGACCGGAAGACTTTTTTCTCCTTTCGGGAGAGTTGTAGGCTCTATTTCCGTCTAAGGCCCCACTCCTCAGGTTCTGAGAGCCAGCGAGTGGGTATAATTATGTCCTGGCTCCAGGACGGGCCCCAAGAATGGGCCTTCTCCTTGGCTCCTGACACCCCTGAACTTTCCTCTGTTGATCTTTTTTTTCTGCTCTCGGGCTCATATATGACGAGATTGACAAAACTGCCTTTGCCGAGAGTCAGCTGGTGACCTTACGTCAGGGTAAGAGACCCGTTGAGGAGTACTGTTCTGACTTTAGGAAGTGGTGTGTAGCTTCTCGGTGGAATGACCCTGCCTTGAGGTGCCAGTTTAGATTGGGTTTGTCGAACGCCCTGAAAGACATGTTAGTTAGCTATCCCTCTTCAGACTCTCTAGATCAGGTTATGGCTTTAGCGGTACGTCTTGACCGACGTCTCAGGGAACGACGACTTTGTGCTTTCTCCTCTGGCTCCCCCATGATGGCTCCCGAGGTTCCGTTGCTTCGTTCTTCCACGGAAAACTCGGATGAACCAATGCAACTCGGGGCCTCCGTGTCTCCCCAACAATGTAGAGAGCTCCGCAGGAAGAATGGTCTCTGCTTCTACTGTGGGGATGACAAGCATCAAGTGAACAACTGTCCTAGGCGTAAGAATAAGCAGCCGGAAGAACTTCCGCGCCTAAGTGAGCATCGGGGAGGTCACTTGGGCACACAGGTATTTCCCGTAAATATGAAATCTAATAAGATCTTGCTTCCCTTTCAGGTCTCTTTTGAGGGTAGGTCTGCTACCGGCAGTGCCTTCGTGGATTCAGGGTCTTCTGCTAATATTATGTCTGTGGAATTTGCTATGTCTCTAGCTATGCCATTGATTGATTAACCACGGGCGTCGACACAGAAGCTTTACAGCTATGCACCGCGCACAACATCATGATCCCGGATAGAGTCAGGACGTCTGCTGCGGCTGAAGAGGAAGGTAAGATTAATATCCCTGTCTTCTGAAGCTGATTGGCGGGGTCCGACTCCCGGGAGCTGGCCAATCAGTTGTTTTGAAGGGGCCGCAGCACTCGTACGACAGCTGCTTCCCCTTCATTCCGATCAATTGCTCATACTGTGAATCCGTGTCGGCGATTCACAGTGTGAGCGAGTAAGTGAAATGAAGGGGAAGCAGCTCTCGTACGAGTCCTGCGGCCCTTTCAAAACAGCTGCTTGGCGGACCCTGACGGACCCTGACACATCAGCTATTGATGGCCTATCCTGAGGATAGGCCATTAATGTTTAGGGACTGGACAACCCCTTTAAGCCTACGATGTAGCAGGCTTAGAGGGCCCATGAGACAGGATCACAGATTGTGTGATGCTGTCTGCTGGGCCCTGTATCTAAGCCAATCACGTGGTAGGCTTAGATACATGGCCCATGTGTGATACTGTCTGATGGGCCCTGTATATAAGCCTACCACACGGGAGGTTTAGATACAGGGCCTCAGCACACAGTAATCTTATACTGTATAAGATTACTGTCTGCTGGACCCTGTATCTAAGCCTATCTTGTGGTAGGCTTAGATACAGGGTCCCACAGACAGTATCACACATGGGCCCTGTATCTAAGCCTAACCCATGTGTTACTAATCGTTTTTTATGTGTTTTCTTACAGGTTCGATCGTTGGATTACATCGTATTCCAGGACTACTTCGATGACAGCTTTTTTTTTATTATGAATAAAATGGTTAATGAGGGTTGTGTGTTTTTTTTTTAATTTCAATAAAATATTTTTTCTATGTCTTTGTGTTTTTTTTTTAAACTATATTACTACCGCCTTAGTACAGGCCGCCGGCGGATTGACAGCGTCCATTGCTAAGGCGGGGCTTAGTGTTAGCCAGTGCAGAGGCTAACACTAACCCCCATTATTACCCCGCTACCCACCACCACCAGGGTTTCTGGGAAGAGTCGGGTACGATCCAGTACTTAACCATCTGTAGTGATGGTCGGGCAATGGGGCGGCCGCAGGCTGGTAGTATAAGTCTGGGAAAGGCCAGAAACAGTGGCCCTTCCCATCTTGGTAATGCTGCCTGCTGCTGCTTTATTGTATCTGGCTAGTTATGAAAAATGGGGGGGGGCCCCACATCATTTAAAAAATTAAAAAATAATTGGAAAGAACGATGTGGGGTCCCACCCAATTTTCATAACCAGCCAGATACAACACAGCAGCAGCAGGCAGCATTACCAGGGTGGTAGGGGCCACTATTTTTGGCCTTCCCGAGCCTGATACTACCAGCCTGTGGCCGCCCCGGTGCCGGACGTCACTACAGATGGTCGGGTACTGGTTCGTACCCGGCTCTTCCCAGTACCCCTGGTGACAGTGGGTACCGGTGTAATAATGGGGGTTAGTGTTAGCCTCTGCGCCTGTTAACATTAAAGAGGCTCTTTCACCAGATTATCAAATCACTATCTCCTTTTGAATGTGATCGGCGCTGCAATGTAGATAACAGCAAAGTTTTTTGTTTTTTTTAAAAACTATCATTTTTTCCCAAGTTATGAGCAATTTTATATTTATGCAAATGAGCTTTTCAATGGACAACTGGGCGTGTTTTCTCGTTTTACCAACTGGGCGTGTATTGTGTTTTTACCAACTGGGCATGTATTGTGTTTTTACCAACTGGGCGTTGTGAATAGAAGTGTATGTCGCTGACAAATCAGCATCATACACTTCTCATCGTTCCCACCCAGCTTCTTTCACTGCAGACACACAGCGTGACGTCACCCACAGGTCCTTCAACCTTGGCGTCGGACAAAGAAGATACATCGGCTCCAGGCGTCCAAAAGGTTAACATGCTCGTCTCTAGGGAGTTTGCTATGCTTATCTGCGCATGGAGATGCTGCAGCTGATTCAACTGTAGCTTCTGACGCCTGGAGCTGATGTGTCTTCTCTCTTCCGACACCAAGGTTGAAGGACCTGTGGGTGACCTCATCGTTCCCACCCAGCTTCTATCACTGCAGACACACAGCATGACGTCACCCACAGGTCCTTCAACCTTGGCGTCGGCAGAGAGAAGACACATCAGCTCCAGGCGTCAGAAGCTACAGTTGAATCAGCTGCAGCATCTCCATGTGCAGGTAAGCATAGCAAACTCCCTAGAGACGAGCATATTAACCTTTAATTTACGTTATATAACTATATCGCTTGTAAAATGTAGAAATCCTTTTATACTGGAGTTACATTAAAAAAATTGTGAAAAAACAAATTACACTTCATTGATTGGTAGAGAAAGCAAACATGACGAGGGGGAAGGAGATGTCAGGAAAAAAGTTGGGGGGGAGGGCGCCAATCTGAATCTTTGCCCCGGTAGCAGGAGAACCTAGATACGCCTCTGCTGGAACCCATGGACATCACCAAACGCTGGGTTTCCTCCTTTGTGATGCTTTGCCCAGCCATTACTGCACCATCTTCAATTGTTTCTGCCTTAAGTTTTGTCTTAAGCAAGTGAAATGCTCTGTCAGGTTGAGATCTGGTGATTGACTTTGCCATTGCAGAATATTTCACTTCTTTGCCTTAAAAACTCCTGGATTGCTTTCACAGTATGTTTTGGGTCATTGTCCATCTGTACTGTGAAGCGACGTCCAATCAATCTTGCTGCATTTGGTTGAATCTTAGTAGAAAGTATATCCCTGAACACTTCCGAAACCATCCAGCTGCTTCTGTCTCCAGTCACATCATCAATAAACACTAGTGACCCAGTGCCTTTGGCAGCCAGGCATGCCCATGCCATCCCACTGCCTCCACCATGTTTTACAGGGGATGTGGTGTGCTTTGGATCATGAGCCTTTCCAAGCTTTCTCCATACTTTCTTCCTCCCATCATTCTGGTCCAGGTTGATCTTAGTTGCATGCTGTTCCAGAACTGGGCGGCTTCTTTACATGTTGTTTGGCAAAGTTTAATCTGGCCTTTCTATTTTTGAGGCTGGTTTGCGCCTTGTGGTGAACCCTTTGTATTTGCTCTCATGAAGTCTTCTCTTTATGGTAGACTTAGATACTGATACACCTACATCCGAGAGAGGGTTCTTCACTTGGGTAGATGTTGTGAAGGGTTTTTCTTCACCATGGAAAGGATTCTGCGATCATCCACCACTGTTGTCTTGCATGGGCGTCCAGGCCTTTTGGAGTTCACGAGATTACCAATGCGCTCTTTTTTTTCAAGAATGTACCAAACTGTTGATATGACCACTCCTAACATTTGTGCTGTCTCTCTGATAGATTTCTTCATTTTTTTCAGCCTAACGATGGTCTGTTTCACTTGCATTGAGATCTCCTTTGACCTCGTGTTGTGGGTTCACAGCAACAGCTTCCAAATCCAAATGCCATACCTGGAATGAACTCCAGACCTTTTACCTGCTTAATTGATGATGGATTAACGAGGAAATAGCCCATGCAGCCCATTAAATAGCTTTTGAGATAATTGTCCAATTACCTTTGGTCCCTTGAAAAAGAGGCAGCTACATATTAAAGAGCTGTAAATCCTAAACCCTTCCTCAAATTAGGATGTGAATACCCTCAAATTAAAGCTGAGATTCTGCACTTTAAAGAGGCTCTGTCACCAGATTCTCAAATCCCTATCTCCTATTGCATGTGATCAGCGCTGCAATGTAGATAACAGTAAAGTTTTTGTTTTTTTAAAACATTCATTTTTGGCCAAGTTATGAGCTATTTTATATATATATATATATATATATATATATATATACAGTCCAAAGGTAGATGAACACAGCACTCCAATGGTTTCCAGGAAATCAGGCCATGTGCTCGTTACCTGGGGTTGAATCAATTCCCCAAAGAGATAGACAGAAGCATAGAACACAGCAACGGCACCAGGACTTCAGAGTAGATGAAAGCAAAAAGTGGATTTTATTCACCTCAATACAGCAACGTTTCGGTTCGACTCTTTTCTTTGAGATTTCTAGCAAGGGAAACGAAATCTCGCAAGATTACGGAGGTAAACGAGATTTCGTTTTCCTTGCTGGAAATCTCACAGAAAAGATTCAGAAGTGTCAGGATTCTGAATACACATGACGTCCAGGCTGGATGATCTTGTGTATTCATTATCAGGACACCAGGACTTCAGAGTAGATGAAAGCAAAAAGTGGATTTTATTCACCTCAATACAGCAACGTTTCGGTTCGACTCTTTTCTTTGAGATTTCTAGCAAGGGAAACGAAATCTCGCAAGATTACGGAGGTAAACGAGATTTCGTTTTCCTTGCTGGAAATCTCACAGAAAAGATTCAGAAGTGTCAGGATTCTGAATACACATGACGTCCAGGCTGGATGATCTTGTGTATTCATTATCAGGACACTTGATTAACGTTAATCTCTGTTTATGTGGCTGCACATCGCTGCTGTGTAAATCAATGGAGATGAGTGTATGATGCTGACTGGTCACTGATTGGTCAGCGTCATACACGTAAACATGGCCAGTTAAAAACACAATACACGCCCAGTTGGACATAACGAAAAAAAAACGCCCAGTTGTCCATTTCAAACCTCATTTGCATATATATATAAAATAGCTCATAACTTGGCCAAAAATGAACGTTTTAAAAAAATTAAAAAAACGTTACTGTTATCTACATTGCAGCGCCGATCACATGCAATAGGAGATAGGGATTTGAGAATCTGGTGACAGAGCCTCTTTAAGCCCATATTGATTATATAACTGGATATTCAATATATTTTGGTAAACAGCTAAAATGCCAAAACTTGTGTGACTGTTTAAATAATTCTGGACCTAACTGTAAATATCTCAAAGACAATATAGCTATAAGACAGTTTTTTTTTTTTTTTTTATCACATTTGTTTTTATTGAGTTTTTCAAATCGAACATACAAGTAAGCAGGAACTAAGCTTACTTACAAAACTTAACATAGTAAAAATAGAAATAAATTTACATAACTTAACATAACAAAGGTATCAGTACAATATCATAGCTTTGTGTACAATAAATCATTATGAACAATAAAACAATATGTAAGGGAATACATCAGGGAGTCTCAATGGTATTTTTGCACAATAATATATGGTTTGTATGTGTGAATATCCATAAATCTAGTGTATCGCATTACAATACTGGCTGGAGGTCCAAACATCCCACATGTTATCAAATGAGCTTTTTTTATTTAAGGAAGAGGCGATCATAGATTCAAACCAGCAGTTGTTGTTTATTCCCTGAATAATTTCTGACAAGGATGGGATTTTATTGGTTTTCCAGTATTTTGCTATTTTGAATCTAGTCACTATAATAGTGTGTAGGATAACTGCTCTGTGAGTGCGATCATACTTGTCGGCACCAATTGCCAACAAGCATAATGGGGCATCTAGGATAATTGGGTAACCACATATATTTGACAGAAAACGACCCATTTTTCTCCACACTTCCAGGATATGTGGACACTTCCACCAGATGTGCAACATAGTGCCTGTATTACTACATCTCCAACACTCTTTTGATTCTTCGTAAAATTTATGAAGTTTCTCCGGGGTGAGGTACCATCTATACAAGAGTTTTCTGGCTGTTTCAATATGATTAGTACATCTGGAGATCGATGAGACAGCATAGAAGGCCGAGTTCCATTGATCTTCAGATATAGTGACCTCAAGATCATGTTCCCACTTTTGTTTGTATATATGCAAGTCATTTGGGAAGGAGTTTAGTAAAAATTTATAACATTGGGAGATATTACCTCTGGAGGATGAGTTATTTGCTAACCATTTGCTTAATTTGGATTCTGATGTTGGGAGAGGTTTGGGTATGGATGTCAGTGCATGCCTAATTTGTAGATATTTATAAAAGTCATGTTTCTGAATATTGTACATTTGGGCCAGAGTTTGGAAGGGTATCAGGATGTCATTTTCCCATAAATCAGACATGTGGAGTAATCCATTAGCCATCCAAGTAGAGATGTCAAGATCTGGAATGAGAGCCATCAGTAGTGCAATACTAGATTTCTCATAATCCGTAGAATACAGGCTATGTTTAATAACTAGGTGGTGCCATAACTCCGTGATTGCCCTTATTGTAGGATGTGTGGACCTCATATGGTTCCCAAATAAAGAGGAAGCAGATAGGGATATTGCTAATGAGTGCCTTCCCAATACAGATGATTCAATGGAAACCCAATGTTTAGAAGCAACCTGTGACCATAACGATTTTAATTGGTCGAATATAGCGGCTCTATAGTATTGTAATAGAGTGGGGCATCCCAATCCCCCCTCACGCATGGGTCTGTAAAGAATATCTGCTTTAACTCTTGATTTGGTTTTCCCCCATACGAATCTCATTAAGATGGATTGGAGTTTATTTATGAAAGTGTTTGTCACAAATATGGGAACATTCCTAAAAGTGTATAGAATCTTAGGAAGAGTTAACATTTTGATGGCAGCTATTCTGCCTAACCAAGAAACACCATGGTGTTTATAGTTATGTAGGTCCTCAATGATTTTCTTGTGGAGAGGAATATAATTTTGGTCAAACAATTTTGAGACTGGAAATGTTAGATTAACCCCTAGATAAGGCAGGGCGTCTTCCACCCATTTGAAGGGGAATGATGCTTTAAGTTGTGCTACCATTTTCTGGGAAAGCCCCATATTCAGAATTTGTGACTTAGAAGTGTTTATTTTGTAGTAAGACGCATTACTAAATTCTGATAAAACTTTACTTATTTCTGGAAGGGACGTGGTTGGGGAAGAGCATATTATTATTACATCATCCGCGAACAGACCTATACGGTGTTCCTTTTTCCCTATTGTGATTCCAGAAATTGAACTAGAAGACCTTATTTTCTCAGCCAGAGGTTCCATTAAAAGCGCAAAAATTAAAGGGGACATGGGACATCCCTGTCTAGTTCCATTTGTAATGTCAAAGCGTGAGGATAAAAATCCGGCTGAGTATACGGAGGCGGAAGGACCGGAGTATAGAGCTAAAATGGCTTTCCCAAACGGGCCCACTATTCCTATTTTATCCAGAACCGACTCTAGATAACCCCAATGGATCCTATCAAAGGCCTTCTCTGCATCTAATGATAGGAGCAGAGAAGGGGTGTTATGCGTTTCTGCATAGTGAAGGATGTTGATTAGTCTTCTAGTTCCATCTACCGTTTGTCTATTTTTAATAAATCCTACTTGATCAATATTGATTAGAGAAGGAAGGATATCGACCAGCCTGTTGGCCAACACTTTTGAATATATTTTCAAATCGCAATTTAGCAAAGAAATTGGTCTAAAATTTTCGGGTCTGTCAGGAGATTTACCTGGTTTCGGGAGGGTAATTATTAGTGCTTGTAGCATTTCTTTAGGAAAACGACCTGAAATAGTGGCCTGATTGAACATTGATACTAGGTGAGGGGCTATAATCTGAGAGAACTGTTTATAATATTCGTTTGTTAGACCGTCTGGTCCGGGAGATTTATTAATCTTGAGTTGTTTAATGACATTTTGTACCTCTGATACTGTGAATTGTGCATTAAGGAGTGTCATTTGATCACTCGGGATCGACGGTAAATTGACCGAATCTAGAAAGCCATCTATAAGTTGCTGCGTAGGTTGTTTGGTGAGAGGATCTTTGTTTAAATTGTATAAATGACCATAATATTCAGCAAAGGCTTCAGCTATCCCCTGTGGGTTTAAGATTTTATCCCCAGATGGTTTAAAAATATAGGGTATTTTAGCCTTCAATGTTTTGTTTTTAAATTTGTTAGCTAACATCTTCCCAGCCTTATTACCCTGCCAGTAATAGATCATTCTGCTCCTTCTCAGGGCGTATTCACACTTGTGATATAACAATTGGTGAAGTTGTGTTCTTAATTGTTTTAATTCGATTGTTAGACCTCTAGTGGTTCTCTTTTTATTAAGATCTTCTAATTTCTTAATTTTAAGCAACAATTCTTCTGTTTTAGCTAATCTTATTTTCTTTGCTGTTGCCGCAATTTTGATAAGGTGACCTCTGATTACTGCTTTGTGTGCACACCAGTTGTTAAAGGTGGATGTGTCATCCGGTTTATTAGTTTCGAAAAAGTCAGTCAAGGCTTTGTTTATCTGTGCATTGTATTCCTCTTTGTTTAGTAAGGAGTTGTTTATGCGCCAGGGGGAGGTGGGAACTCGATTATATTGCTCATTAATAGAGATAGAGACTGGGGCGTGGTCCGACCAAGTGATTGTCCCGATGCTAGGGTTGATCACACGCTGGAGTAACCATTGGTCAGCAATAATAAAGTCAATTCTAGAATAGCATTTGTGGGGGTGAGAGAAAAAAGTATAATCTCTTTCTGAGGCATTACAAGTTCTCCACGTGTCATAGAGATTTCCCCTGAATAAAATATTATATATATCTGTGTTTTTTTCTTTTGGCTTGCTCCTACTCTTGTCTAATTGAGGAATCAGTACTTTATTGAAGTCCCCACATAGTATTAGGGAACCAAATTTATTATTCTCAATTCGTTTAAGTAGACGTTTGAGAAATCTGCCTTGATGCTTATTAGGAGCGTATAATGAGACCAAGGTGTATTTCTCATTGTTAATGAGGCACTGTATGATTACAAACCTATCACATTTATCATAAGTTACTTGTATAAGTTGAAAGGCCACAGAATTTTTGATAGCAATCAACGTCCCCTTTTTCTTGCCTGAGTTTGGGGTACAAAAAATATGGGGGAACTGTGCATTTTTAAGCCTGTGGACGTCTTTCTCCAAGAGGTGTGTCTCTTGTGCACATAACACATCACATTTCAGCATTTTACACTCTTTCCACATGAGAGAGCGTTTGAATGGACTATTAAGGCCCTTCACATTCAAAGATGATATTTTAAAGACCATTATACCCTAAGAAAGATCGATACTGTGTACTCTTGTAGCATACCTGAACTCTAAATATCTCCCCTACGTGAGTAATATTATGTGAGTGAGGACCACTCATCTCCGTTATTCCCCAACAAGAAAGACTATATGTACATAACGCATTTTTCTTATCAATCAGTAGTGATACCTTGTAACATAAAAACCTGAGAACACATATGAAAATATGTTCAAATATATCTAGCCAACTCCTTGTAAAGGAAGTTGGCCTCATGGGGGGGGGGGAAGAGACACAACACGAGTAACATAAGTGCCTTCCTAGCCCACATGGTTATTTAAAGGCACAGTACAACCTGCAGCAATAAGATTATCAAAAAGAAAAAAAAAGGATATCAGACAACACCGTGAGTTCCTTATTCTGGATTCAACAGGGAGTCCAAAATTCTTGCTGGGTCATTCTCCTCTATATTCAATCAGATTGAAATCAGGGATTCTTAGGAGATCCAACCTGTGTCCATTCCTGGGATAATACCGGTGGTTTCTTTTTCGCCATCATTTGATGATCTCGAGGCTGAAAGTCGGGAAACCATTTTGCTAGAAGAGACGCTGCTTCTTTGGGTGTGTGAAGGACATGGGTGGCTCCATTTTTCGTGATGAGGAGCTTGACCGGGTAACCCCATTTATAGGGAATTTCTTGGTCACGTAGATGCTTTGTGAAAGGCGCAAATTCTCTTCTGCGATTCATCGTGGTTGGTGATAAATCTGCGTACAACGAGATGCCCACAAACCGCTCAGGGATGTCGTTATTTTTAAACGCCGACTTCAAGATGGCCTCTTTTGTTTGATAAAAATGGATTCTTGCCAGAACATCTCTCGGCGTTGTTTGCGGTAGATGTTTGGGTTTTGGCAATCTGTGTACTCTATCAATCATCAAATCTCTTTGATCCGCCTCTGGGATTAAAGCAGAAAAATAATCAATCAGGAACTCTCTGAGCTGCGCTGGCATGATGGATTCCGGTATACCGCGGAAATGAATGTTGTTCCTTCTGGAGCGGTCTTCCAAGTCAGCCAATTTTAATTTTACTGCTAGCATGTCTTCATCTGTCTCATTTTGAGCGTCCACTAAAGTATTAAAAGCAGAGGAAAATTCATCCATTTTTGTTTCAAGATGAGCTGTGCGATCACCAATATCTCTAATGTCCTTAGACAGTGTGGTAAAGGCAGTTTGGAAATCGTTTTGCATGGATGTCCTTAATTCTGACAATAGACTCCTCATATTAGATAAGGTGATGGCTGATTCCTCAGACGGGCTGCTTTCCCTAGATTTCCCCAGATTGGGCAGACTAGGAGGGAGAGAGACTGACCTGAAATCCAGTGCATACAGCTTGTCTGGTGTGCTTGAAGTTCCTTCCACACTTGGACTGCCTGCTGTGCAATGTGCTGCCTGGGAGAGGATAGGAGCTCCTAGGACCGGAGCGTTTTCCTGCAGAGTGTGGCCGGCGCCATTTTGTGAGTTTCCCGCCGGGGGATAGAAGGACGTGAGTTTAACCGGGGCAGCCGGTTTAGATCTTCCTCTCACCATCCCTGCTGCTTTGTGGCTACTTCAGGAGTCTCCAGGTATATTTTTGTGTCGGTATCCGACCTTTAAGGGTGGTTATGAGCCGCTTTATCTGAGGCTAGGAGAGGAGCTCAGACTTATGTGACTGCTCTCCTCGGCATCCGGACACGCCCCCTCGACAGTTTTTATAACATATGACAAGGTTAGATGCAGCGCCTCAGCAGTACACTGTCCCTAGATATGCTTTATAATGAAAATATGCGTGGTGGGCCCTCAAATAATTTGTCACTTCAATAGAACTAATCTATGTATGATAGTTTAGCTCTAAATAATACCGTTTTCAAATAATACTACTTATGCAAGGAGCAGATATATTCACTATACGTAGTATCATTATACTGTTACTGAACAAAACCAAGTATACAAAGAAGAACATGACCAGTAATAACACTATATAGGGGCCAAATAATACTGCCACATTATGAAAACATGTTACCAACACATAGTGACTGAATAATAGCACCATATTGTTACTGATGATACCACCATACCATGACCACATATTACCACCACCACATAGCGAATGAATATTACTAGTCAAAGACCATTATTACCACCATATGGTGACCACATAGTGGTAGATACCAGTTCTACACAGGTGCTCTGCCCACCGTATACGTGAATACAGTAAAGGTAAATTCAGTGACTTACAGGTGACGTCTTCTCTGATTGCTCACTTTCCCTATTCTTCTCCATCTGGCCGAAACTGTAATGTAGACTTCTTCCAGCCATGATGTTAGGGATCTGCCAGGTACTTCATCTAGCTATACTCCTGGGATTAATCAATCCACACCTGAGGCCAGACCTGCTCGACTGACACCATCTCCCACCAACCAGGGTGGCAGGCTCAGGAGTGGGAGAGCCTATCGCGGCCTGGTCTCTCGGAGTTAGCTCCGCCCCCTGCCCTTTATTACCTGCCCTGTGCTCTCCCTCAGTGCTTGTAATTCTTTTGGATTCCTGGCCCCACTGCTGCTTGCTCCAGCCTGCTTCTGCCGTGCTTCTGCCTTGCTGCAGTTCTGCTTGACCTGCTTGCTTGCCCTGGCTTGCTTCTGTCTCCGTGCCTGCTCGGGTGTACTCACTTCGTCCTGGTCCTGACTGTTCGTTCGCCGCCCCGTTTCCTCGTGGCGTTCCGTGGCTACTGCCCCTTCCCTTGCGTGTTCCCTGTTTGTCTTCCTGTGCACTTAGCCAGCGTAGGGACCGCCGCCCAGTTGTACCTCGTCGCCTAGGGCGGGTCGTTGCAAGTAGGCAGGGACAGGGCGGTGGGTAGATTAGGGCTCACTTTCCCTTCACCTCCTTCCTGCCATTACATAATTACAAGCCCTTACCTAGTCTACCATTTCTCCTACGCTGACGCTATCATGGACCCCCTTGAGACCCTGACCCAGCAGATGCAGGGCCTCTCCCTACAGGTCCAGGCCCTGGCCCAAAGGGTCAATCAGGGTGACGCTGCTTTAGTAGTACCCCTCACCTCACCTCTAGAACCCGACCTCAAGTTACCTGACCGGTTCTCAGGGGACCGTAAGACGTTTCTCTCCTTCCGGGAGAGTTGCAGACTGTATTTCCGCCTAAAGCCCCACTCCTCAGGTTCCGAGAACCAGCGGGTGGGTATCATCATATCCCGACTCCAGGAAGGGCCCCAAGAGTGGGCCTTCTCCTTGGCTCCTGACGCCCCTGAACTTTCCTCTGTTGATCGTTTTTTCTCTGCCCTCGGACTCATTTATGACGAGACTGACAGGACTGCTTTAGCCGAGAGTCAGCTGGTGACCTTACGTCAGGGTAGGAGACCGGTTGAGGAATACTGTTCTGATTTTAGGAAGTGGTGCGTAGCTTCTCAGTGGAACGATCCGGCCCTAAGGTGCCAGTTTAGGTTAGGATTATCTGACGCCCTGAAGGATCTGCTGGTTAGCTACCCCTCGCCTGACTCCCTTGACCAGGTTATGGCCCTAGCAGTACGACTTGACCGACGTCTCAGGGAACGTCAGCTAGAACGCTTCAGTGTGCTCCCCTCTGACTTTTCTGCGATTCCCCCCGAGGTCCCGTCTCCTCGCCCCTCCACGGAGGACTCGGAGGTACCTATGCAACTCGGGGCCTCCATGTCCCCTCGACAACGTAGAGAGTTTCGCAGAATGAATGGTCTCTGCTTCTACTGTGGGGACGACAAGCATCTACTGAACACCTGCCCCAGGCGCAAGAATAAGAAGCCGGAAAACTTCCGCGCCTAAGTGATCATCGGGGAGGTCACTTGGGCGCACAGGTATTTCCCGTTAATGTGAAACGCAATAAAATTTTGCTTCCCTTTCAGGTCTCGTTTGCTGGCCGGTCTGCCACGGGCAGTGCTTTCGTGGATTCTGGCTCATCTGCTAATATCATGTCTGTGGATTTTGCTATGTCTCTAAAGATGCCTTGTATTGATTTACCTTATCCCATCCCTGTAGTAGGAATCGACTCAACCCCCCTTGCTAATGGTTATTTTACTCAGCATACTCCTGTTTTTGAACTCCTGGTTGGCTCCATGCATTTGGAGCAGTGCTCTGTACTGGTGATGCAGGGATTATCGTCTGATCTGGTATTAGGTCTTCCCTGGTTGCAGTTGCATAATCCCACATTTGATTGGAATACTGGGGATCTCACCAAATGGGGTAATGAATGTCTTATGTCATGTCTTTCTGTTAACTCTATTTCTCCCCGGGAGGAGGTAAACACGCTTCCTGAGTTTGTTCAGGACTTCGCCGATGTGTTTTCTAAGGAGGCCTCCGAGGTGTTGCCCCCCCATAGAGATTACGATTGCGCTATCGATTTGGTGCCTGGTGCCAAGCTTCCTAAGGGTAGGATATTTAATCTTTCATGTCCTGAACGTGAAGCGATGAGGGTGTATATCCAAGAATGCCTGGCCAAGGGTTTCATTCGCCCCTCGACTTCTCCTGTAGGTGCTGGCTTCTTCTTCGTGGGGAAGAAGGATGGTGGTCTTAGGCCGTGCATTGATTATCGTAACCTGAATAAGGTCACCGTAAGGAACCAGTACCCACTTCCTTTGATTCCGGATCTTTTTAATCAGGTTCAGGGAGCCCAATGGTTTTCTAAGTTCGATCTACGGGGGGCATATAACCTTATCCGCATCAAAGAGGGGGATGAGTGGAAAACTGCGTTCAACACACCCGAGGGTCATTTCGAATACCTGGTCATGCCCTTTGGGTTGTGTAATGCCCCTGCTGTCTTCCAGAATTTTATTAATGAAATCCTGAGAGAGTACCTGGGTAATTTTCTTGTGGTGTACCTTGATGACATACTGGTGTTTTCCAAGGACTGGTCCTCCCACGTGGAGCATGTCAGGAAGGTGCTCCAGGTCCTTCGGGAGAATAATCTGTTTGCTAAGACTGAAAGATGTGTCTTTGGGGTACAGGAGATACCATTTTTAGGGCAAATCCTCACTCCTCATGAATTCCGCATGGACCCTGCCAAGGTTCAAGCTGTGGCGGAATGGGTCCAACCTGCCTCCCTTAAGGCGTTACAGTGTTTTTTAGGGTTCGCCAACTATTACAGGAGATTTATTGCCAACTTCTCGGTCGTCGCTAAGCCTCTTACGGACCTTACCCGCAAGGGTGCCGATGTCCTCCATTGGCCCCCTGAGGCCGTCCAGGCCTTTGAGACTCTCAAGAAGTGCTTTATCTCGGCCCCCGTGCTGATTCAGCCCAACCAAGAGGAGCCATTTATTGTGGAGGTTGACGCTTCCGAGGTGGGAGTGGGGGCCGTCTTGTCCCAGGGTACCAGCTCCCTCACCCATCTCCGCCCCTGTGCTTACTTCTCTAGGAAGTTTTCGCCCACGGAGAGTAACTATGATATTGGTAACCGCGAACTTCTAGCCATTAAATGGGCTTTTGAGGAGTGGCGGCACTTCCTGGAGGGGGCCAGACACCAGGTAACGGTCCTTACGGATCACAAGAATCTGGTTTTCCTAGAATCGGCCCGGAGGCTTAATCCTAGACAAGCTCGGTGGGCACTATTCTTTACCAGATTTAATTTCTTGGTTACCTATAGGGCTGGGTCCAAGAATATTAAGGCTGACGCTCTGTCACGTAGTTTCATGGCCAATCCTCCTTCCGAGAAGGATCCCGCTTGTATTTTACCCCCTGGTATAATCGTCTCTGCCACGGATTCTGATTTAGCTTCTGATATCGCGGCTGATCAGGGTGCAGCTCCCGGGAACGTCCCTGGGGACAAACTGTTTGTTCCCCTGCAATACCGGCTGAGGGTACTCAGGGAAAACCATGACTCCGCTCTATCTGGTCATCCTGGCATCTTGGGCACCAAACACCTCATTACCAGAAACTATTGGTGGCCTGGGTTGCCTAAAGATGTTAGGGCTTACGTCGCCGCTTGTGAGGTTTGCGCTAGGTCCAAAACCCCTAGGTCCCGACCTGCGGGCCTACTACGTTCCTTGCCCATTCCCCAGAGACCTTGGACCCATATCTCCATGGATTTTATCACCGATTTGCCTCCATCTCAGGGCAAGTCGGTGGTGTGGGTGGTAGTCGACCGCTTCAGCAAGATGTGCCACTTTGTGCCCCTTAAGAAGCTACCTAACGCCAAGACGTTAGCTTCTTTGTTTGTGAAACACATCCTGCGTCTCCATGGGGCCCCAGTCAATATCGTTTCTGACAGAGGGGTACAATTTGTTTCCTTATTTTGGAGAGCTTTTTGTAAAAAGTTGGAGATTGATCTGTCCTTCTCCTCCGCCTTCCATCCCGAAACTAATGGCCAAACGGAAAGGACCAACCAATCCCTGGAACAATATTTAAGGTGTTTCATCTCTGACTGTCAATTCGATTGGGTCTCATTCCTTCCCCTTGCTGAATTTTCCCTGAATAACCGGGTCAGTAACTCGTCAGGGGTCTCCCCGTTTTTCTGTAATTTCGGGTTTAACCCAAGGTTCTCCTCCGTCTCCCCTGGTTGTTCCAATAATCCTGAGGTAGAGGAGGTTCATCGGGAACTGTGCACTGTCTGGGCCCAGGTTCAGAAGAACCTAGAGGCGTCCCAGAGCGCACAAAAGATTCAGGCGGATAGTAGACGTTCTGCTAACCCCCGGTTTGTCGTCGGGGATTTGGTCTGGTTGTCGTCCAGGAACTTGCGCCTTAAGGTCCCGTCCAGGAAGTTTGCTCCCCGATTTATTGGACCTTATAAGATCATTGAAGTCCTCAACCCTGTATCCTTCCGTCTGGAGCTCCCCCCATCCTTTCGCATACATGACGTCTTCCATGCCTCCCTCCTTAAACGCTGCTCCCCGTCCTGGTACCCCTCGAGGATACCTCCTGTTCCCGTTCTCACCCCTGAGGGGGTGGAATTCGAGGTGGCCAAGATTATGGACAGTAGGATGGTCCAGGGCTCCCTCCAGTACCTGGTCCATTGGAGAGGATACGGGCCGGAGGAGAGGACTTGGGTACCTGCCCGTGAAGTTCACGCTGGGGTATTGATCAGGAGGTTCCACCTCCTCTTCCCCACTAAACCGGGTCCCCTTAGTAAGGGTCCGGTGGCCCCTCATAAAAGGGGGAGTACTGTTAGGGATCTGCCAGGTACTTCATCTAGCTATACTCCTGGGATTAATCAATCCACACCTGAGGCCAGACCTGCTCGACTGACACCATCTCCCACCAACCAGGGTGGCAGGCTCAGGAGTGGGAGAGCCTATCGCGGCCTGGTCTCTCGGAGTTAGCTCCGCCCCCTGCCCTTTATTACCTGCCCTGTGCTCTCCCTCAGTGCTTGTAATTCTTTTGGATTCCTGGCCCCACTGCTGCTTGCTCCAGCCTGCTTCTGCCGTGCTTCTGCCTTGCTGCAGTTCTGCTTGACCTGCTTGCTTGCCCTGGCTTGCTTCTGTCTCCGTGCCTGCTCGGGTGTACTCACTTCGTCCTGGTCCTGACTGTTCATTCGCCGCCCCGTTTCCTCGTGGCGTTCCGTGGCTACTGCCCCTTCCCTTGCGTGTTCCCTGTTTGTCTTCCTGTGCACTTAGCCAGCGTAGGGACCGCCGCCCAGTTGTACCTCGTCGCCTAGGGCGGGTCGTTGCAAGTAGGCAGGGACAGGGCGGTGGGTAGATTAGGGCTCACTTTCCCTTCACCTCCTTCCTGCCATTACACATGACTTTACTCCTCAGAATTTGCTGGCTAGACATCTTTGACGCCTTGCTTTTTCAGCACCCTCCCATCTCTACATAAACTCCCCATCCATAGTACTCCAGACGGTAATAGTGCCCCAGATGTTAATACTGCCCCCTTGGTGCCACACACAGTAATAATATTCCCCTTTTGTGACCCCTATAAGCCTCACACAGTAATACTGCTGCTTTTAGTGTCCCGCATACAGTAATAGAGCGCCCTTTGGGCCCCATACAGTAAGGGTATGTTCACACACACTAATTACGGACGTAATTTGGGCGTTTTTGCCCCGAATTACGTCCGAAAAATGCGGCTTGAAAGCGTTGACAAACATCTGCCCATTGAAAGCAATGGGCTGACGTTTGTCTGTTCACACGAGGCGTATATTTACGCGCAGCTGTCAAATGACGCCGCGTAAATAGACGCCCGCGTCAAAGAAGTGACCTGTCACTTCTTGGGGCGTAATTGGAGCCGTTATTCATTGACTCCAATGAAAAGCAGCGCCAATTACGTCCGTAATGGACGCGGCGTTCAAGCGCCTGTACATGCCGTTACGGCTGAAATTACAGGGATGTTTTCTCCTGAAAACATCCCCGTAATTTCAGCCGTTAAGGACGCTACCGTGTGCACATACCCTAATAGTGCTCCTCTTATTGTCCCACACAGTATTATGGCCCCCTTACTCATTATTAATGCTTCCCTTTGTGCCCCCACAGTAGTTATGTTCCCCTTTGTGTCCCTTTGCCCCACTGACAAAAAAACTTTTACTCACTTAACCCCATTTTCATGCAGTTATGTCATTCTGCTGTCGTCGACTGCATGCTTCCTGTGTCTCGTAGGCCAAAGGCATAGTTAAGCTTTTCATCACCTGTGGCAGAGATTTCGTTTTGTGCTCCCTCCCCATGGAAAACGTAACCCCATTTACGGATACCACCCTCTGCAGGAGCTAGGTTGCTGTTCCCTGAACAACTGTGGCCACGAGCACTGCTGTGCAGCGAAAAACTATGAACGTGCCACGTCACTAGTCTCATTCTACCCAGACTTAGTAAAAATGTCTCCTAGTGCCCCCCACTTAGTATTAATGCTTCCTAATGCCTCCACTCAGCAATAATGCGCCCTAGTGCCCCTATTCAGTAATAATGCCCCCTAGCACCCCCACTCAGTAATAATGCCTCCTAATGCCCCCACTGAGAAATAATGTCTCTAGTGCCCCCACTCAGTAATAATGCCACCTAGTGCACCCTGCCACGATCTGTGGGTATTTGGGCCCACTGGGCCGTACCGCCGTAGCGGGATAGTAGCTGGACAGCAGAGTACCAAGTCAATATATAAATAGTCCAAGCACAAGGGTACCTGTAGTGATTCAGACAGTAGCAATGGCTAGGCACAGATGGAACATTGACAGCAGACACCAAACGTGGTGTAACACAGCAGGCGAAACTGGTGGCAGAATATGACTCCAACAGGTTTAAGGCACAGGAACAAACAGCACTGGATACATGGTACAGGTAGCAGGGCACGGGAACAACAGGAACAGGATAACACTAAGGGACCATTTGCAAGACTAACATAGGAAAACACAACAACGCTCAGGCAATGAGCAAAGGGGCAGGGCCCTTCTTATAGTCCAGGGTGATCATGGGAATTATCATTAATTAGTCCATGATGCGCGCCCTGGCTCTTTAAGACCGGGCACGAGCATGCGCGCACACCCTACGGGGCAGAGCGGACCGGAGCGGAAGTGAGCGCTGGCGTCTCCTGGGGGGAGATGCGGGCCAGCGCTCACAGATCCATGGCTGCGGCCGCCGGGGGGGGGGGGGGGGGGGTAAGTAATCCCGACGGTCCGCGGCCATGGACGCTACACCGCCCACTCAGCAATAATGCCTGCTAGTGCCCACATTCAGTAATGATCCCTCATAGTGTCCCCCACTCAGTAATAATGCCCCATAGTGCCCTCCCTCATTAATAATGCCTCCAATTGCCCCACTCAGTAATAATGCCCCAGTGCCCCACTCTGTAATAATGCCTCCTAATGCCTGCCACTCAGTAATAATGCCCCCTATTATGCCCCCAGTCAGTACTAATGCCTCCTAGTGCCCCTTTTCAGTAATAATGCTCCCAAGTGCCCTGACTCAGTAATAATGCCTCCAAGTGCCCCCATTCAGTAATAATGCATGCTAGTGTCCCCCACCCAGTAAAAATGCACCCTAGTGCCCCCACCCAGTAATTAAGCCCCCTTAGTGCCCCCACTCAGTAATAGTGCTCCTTTAGCCCACCACTCAGTATTAATGGCCCATTAAATAAAAGTAGTACTCACCTAGTTGTATTCCAATGGCGAATAGAGCTACAGGACACCGCAGGTACTTTAGACATGTAGCCTATGAGACACTGGGACACATTTCCTGCACTGGACGGTGGGATGCTATGACATTATCACGCGCAGTATTCCTATTTCAATGTCTTATAGGCTACAGGCCTAAAATGGGAAGCGGCGGGCGGGGAGTGCCATTCGACTGTATCTGCATTCTGAGGATGCAAATACAATTCATAGTAACAGATGCTGATGCTGCAGATGCCTGACACACTGACAAATCAGTAATTTGTATGTGTTCTGGGCGACTGCCGCTTCAGCTGATTTGTTGGTGGAGCTTGACGGTGCCCCACCTCCCCTGTTTTTACTGCTCACTGGGCCTTGTCTATGTAGCATCCATGGCCGCATTACTCACCTCCGGCGGCCGCAGCCATGGATCTGTGCGCTCACTTCCGCTCCGGTCCTCTGTGTCCCGTAGGGTGTGTGCCGTGCACAGGGGAATCATCATCATCAATTAGCCCATGATTCCCCAGGGCTATAAGAAGTGCCCTGCGCCTTTGCTCATTGCCTGAGCATTGTTAGTATTCCTATGTCAGTCTTGCAAATGATCCCTTATTGTTACCCTGTTCCCGTTGTTTCCCGTGCCCTGCTACCTGTATCCTGTATCCCGTGCTGTGTCCCTGTTCCTGAGCCTGTTAGTGTTGGAGTTGTGTCCTACTGCACCTGCTGTCTTCTGTCACGTCCCATATCATCAGCCATGTCCAGTGTCATCTGCCCCATCCAGTGTAATCTGCCACATCTAGTGTCATCTGCCACGTCCAGTGTCATCTGCCACGTCCAGTGTCATCTGCCACGTCTGGTGCAACCTGCTGCACCCACCTCCATCCATGCTAAAGCCTCGCCCACTGTCTGGACTAATCAGGTACCCTAGTTCGGGACTTTGTATTGCTTGGCTGCTCTGTTGTTTGGCCAGCTGCCTCCCCGCTACGGTGGTGCGGCCTAAAGGGTCCACATACCCACAGACCGTGACAGTTTGCCTCCTTATAGCCACGCCACTGCTGTAGGAAGCAGGCTTAAACCAGTCTGAGGCCTACGAGAGTAATGGGCGGGGCAGGGAGCCAATGGCTCTTTGCTTTGCCATAGTTTTCAACTGCATCCGCATTGCAGGACGCAGATATGGTTGAAAGTGGCGCTCGCCTTGGGATCCAGGACACTGGGCCAAATATCCGTCTGCCTGGTGCAAGTATTGAAGACATACATTTTTCTTTATGCGGGCCTATGGGAATCAGTAGAAACTGCGTTTTAACTATTATTCGTTGCAAATTTTATATTACGTACAATGCTTTGATTTCTTGTAAGAAATATTGTATTGTACATAAGGACTAGTATTAAATGGGTAGGGTGGTGACGAGTAAATCTAGCAAATATCTAGGGTCACATTTGGTTATAGTTTTTAACTCAGTATATAAGCATTACAAAATAACCCATTCTCATTGATGGCTGTTTACATGGAATACATTTGGAGCATCCATGGAAATCATAGATAATCTTAAAAATTTATGTTTTGTTTTTTTTTGTTCTGAAAATAACACTGTTTACAGATCTTAAACCAAGCATATTTTTAGAGTATTTATTTAATGAGAGAAGAATTAGATTGTGTATTTTCTAAGCTACAAGTATGTAAATAGCGAGTGTTTTCTAGTTTCAAATAAGTATGATGTTTATTTAGAATGCCTAAACATAGGCACTTTGTGGTCTAAGCACATACAGGGAAGAAAATGTAGAACAGCATATCTTTAGAAGGAGTTTCACGATTGGCTTCTCATGAAAATGCTAATAAAGTCTCAGCCTTGAACTGTGTTTGCTCTTTTGGGGAAATCCTCAACACCAGTATTGAATTATTCATAGCACAGTAAGGCAGTTCCTGTTAGCAACACATACATTTTTTTCATGATTATAATATATACAAATCAAGAGACTGCTTCCTTTGATTTGAACTAATTTTACAAAAGACACAGATAAACATTTGTTGGAATTCTCTATCACTAAATCTAGACACACATACAGCACTGTTCACAGTTTTATAATATTGCTTCAACTTTCTAAACTATGTCTGAAATTAAAGGGGTTATCTAAAATTATTTACCATTCATCTGATTGTAAGAAAACAAGTCACTCACCAAAAAACTTTGATTTTTAAATGTGTCCCGAATTGCCCAGTCAGAACCCCGTCACGTGGTGTCGGATCTACTGTACTTTCTCCTACAGAACAACCTATAGAGGAAGAGGTCAAGTACAACTCACATAATATTTAATAGAAAAAACATCTTTATTAATAAACAGAGACAAGAACAATTAAAAATGAGTCATACAATGTAAAAAAGGCGTCAGCCCATACAGGATATATGAAATGGTAATGGGACATAAACATATGTAAAAAAGACCTAATAAATGGATGCTGATATTAATAGTAGGCTAAATACATATGACATATAGAGAATGGTATATTTATAAAGTGCTAGTGTGCAAGAACAGTGTGCTTCCTGTAAGGAAGACACCCTATATTAATGTCAAAATATAACAAGTAAACGTAAGTTGCGTAGCAAGAGATACAAAGAGCTCATATGTACAAAATGCAGCCTGGATATAGTAAACAAGCAGCCAAGAAAGTCAAATAACATGGATGATGGTACGTACCCAGATTCATATCACCGCATGGGGGAGATGCCAGACCCGTCGCGCGTTTCGGCGAATGCCTTCGTCCGGGGGTGGCGTCTTCCCAGCGGGACCCTCCCTTATATACCACCATAATCAAGTGTAATCCACATCAGTAGAGTCAGTGAGAGATAGTTGCTGGCGACAGGCCGGGGGTAGCAAGATGGCTACTGCCCCACTTCCGGATCCGCGTCATCGGAGCGGACGTGAGCCAGCGGTGTCTGACAGCGCCGCCCACGTCCAGCTACGTTTAAAGACTCGGCCGAGAGTGCGTGAGCCACTCCTCCACCCCTAGCCAGCGCACACCCCTCTCCCCCTGGGCCAATGAGAAGAACACAGAAATTAAAGGGGTTATCTAAAATTATTTACCATTCATCTGATTGTAAGAAAACAAGTCACTCACCAAAAAACGTTGATTTTTAAATGTGTCCCGAATTGCCCAGTCAGAACCCCATCACGTGGTGTCGGATCTACTGTACTTTCTCCTATCAGAAGACGCGCAGACACAGTACCACATGACGGAGGACTGATGACTCCTCACATTCATGTCGGTGTGTCATCAAACAAAGGGGGTGGCACTGAGACTGCTCCTTTCCTTAGCCAGACCCCTTATTAGCTCCCTGCTCTCTCGGCAAGAGAGCTTCAAAGCGCACGTGCCAGAAGTGGGGGATAAATCGATACAAAAGAGAGGGGTGGGCGTGGGAATCATGCTGAGAGGAGAGAAGTGGATTCTGGCACTTGTAGTTTTACAGAAGCGGAAGACCATGTGTTCTGCAATCTCGGGTTTGGTGATTAGCTCTTAAAGAAGTTTCAGTCACTGGAAAACACCATTTAAGAAGTATGTTGGGGATTTATTTATTTTTTGAGTCACCAGATAAACACTTTAACAGTATTATTAGAACAGAAAAATGGTTTGAATAGCTTTTGCAAATGAAGGAGAAATTATCTAACCTTCCAGGCATCATTAGTTATATAAGATAACTGCATAATATTTTTTTAGTCACTTTAAAGGGAATGTATCGCCTATATTTTTTTTTACTAATTAAACCAGATAGCGCAACATATTATTTTTATTCTAATCTGTCTTTTTGTTTTCATTTTAGATTATTTTATTCTATTTTCTGTACATAATTATGTGGGCAACGATCTGGAGCTACTGTTAACAGCATTTAGAGATATGCTTTACAGCAGCCACATGGACTGTAGGACCATGAAAACAGGAGCTAACCCATTGACTTCTATGGGAGAGTGTTTTAGTCATGTTCTGTGATCTG
Source organism: Rhinoderma darwinii (assembly GCF_050947455.1). Lineage (NCBI taxonomy): Eukaryota > Metazoa > Chordata > Amphibia > Anura > Rhinodermatidae > Rhinoderma > Rhinoderma darwinii. The sequence goes on from NC_134689.1 coordinate 148,883,359, forward strand.
TGCAGAGGTCATTGTGCAGGAAGGGGTAGGAGGGGAGCTGTGTCCATAACCTATTGTCAATGGTGGCTCCAGAGTTATCTATCTAGAGGTGCTACTTTTTATTGTAATCCTACCTATGATGATAATGAGATGACTGCTCAAAAGTGATCTATACAAACAGAGAGAGAACAGATTTAAAAAAAATCACCCAAACAAATGTTTAACATAAAACTTAATTTAAACAATAGGCCATTTTCCAATGATACATTCCCTTTAAGACATTCCTAACTTATGCCCTAGTTTAACAGAATCCTTGCCACTGAGCAGTCTCTCTAGTGACGCCTGGCCTTTTAAAGGGCCAGAGTTTTCCAACTGAAGTATGCTCAGCCCAGGACCGGCGTCAGCACCCGGCGAACCCGGGAAAGTGCCGGGGCCCACTACCCTTGGGGGGGCCCATTTGGCTGCCGGTGCTTTACGATGCCTTCATGGCTCCTCCAAGAGCTCCTCCAAGAGCAGAAACCCCGGCCAGAGTGTTGCCGACGCGCTTGCCAGGGATTCTGCTCCTAGAGGGAGCCCCTGTCTAGGAACGGAATGCCCCCAGAGCGTTGCCAAAGATCTGGCCGGAGATTCAGCTCCTAGAGTGAGCTACTGACCATATATGGTCAGTGACATCATGGGCTCCTCCAGGACAAGAATCCCCTGGCCAGAGCATTGCCGATGCTCTGGCCGGGGATTCCGCTCCTGGAGAAGCCCCTGATGTCACTCTCCATACATGGAGAGTGACTTCAGGGGCTCCTCCTAAAGCGGAATCCCTGGCCAGAGTGTTGCCAATGGTCCAGGAGAGTAATTCCCGGCCAGAACATCGGCAATGCTCTGGCTGGGGACTCCACTCCTAGAGGGAGCCCCAATGGCACTATATACGGGAAGGGGGAGTATGGCTCTATCTACAAGGGGGGGTGTGGCACTATCTACAACGGGGTCTGTGTGGCACTATCTATAAGGGGGTGTGTGTGGCACTATCTACAAGGGGGTGTGTGTGGTACATCTACAAGGGAGTGTGTGTGGCACTATCTACAGAGGACACTGTGGCATTATCTAGAATTATCTACAGAGGGCACTGTATATATGGGGGCACAAACTGGAGGCCTAACTTCTATATAAGGGCATAAACTGGGGGTCTAACTTCTATATAGGGGCGCAAACTGACGCTTTAATGCCGCCGTGAGTTTCCTCACAAAGGGGCCCACTAAGTCTGTGTCACGAAGGGCCCATATAAACCTGGAGCCGCCCTGAATCAGCCTATGGTCTGTGAAGGTGCTGAGTTCGTAAACTTGGTTCTGAGCTTGACTCCTAGCTACAATATCTGAGCGCAGTCTGCCCTGACCCATGCTTGTTTACCCGTGTTGCACATATTCCATCAGCCCTGGCATTGACTTCTGTGCGACTGTGCTTCTGTCTATTGTCCTGGTACTGCTCCTCCAAAGTCCAGTCTACTCACAAGTCAGCTAATGCTATCGGGGACTACTCTAGGATAGTGACCTGGGAATTTCCGAAGGCAAAATTTATACCTCCATGATTTAGTGATTGGGCAGGGGTGTTTACATGCCCTAAACACTCCACCTGTTTACAAATAATAGCTTGCAATGTCTTTGTCTAACTAAATTATATCAGACCATAACTTACTAATCAAAGTCAACTTTCTTTTACAGACAGTGGACACAGTGCTTGACCTTTGACATGTAATTAACCACTATACACCAAGTATATAATTTACTAACACCTAGACGAACTGGGGCATTATTACTATTGCTAGACCACCATGCAAAGTATTTGTAGGGCATAATATGCTTTTAGTAGGATATATTTTAGGCTCTGTTCACACTTACATCATAGTTTTCATTTATAACAGAAACTACGACACATATCCGACGCACAGCAGATACCAGCGGCACCCATCGGACCCCATTGATTAACAATGGGGTCCGTCGGGTTTTGCTGAGGTGCCCATAAGTTTGACAGAATCTGCGACAGAGCATCCAACAAAGCCTCTTTCAGTAGCATTTTACACAAGCTCATTTCTATTTCTGTATTTACATATTTAAAAAGTCACTAAATCACGTCACATGTAGGAAATATGTTCCAGACATCTCAATGTCACAATGTTTCTTTTTGTCTATTTTAGTTTTCAAATCTTAAAGAAAAAATGATTTGGAGAAGGTTTACATTTTTATCACAACTGGGATTCAATTAAATTTTTATACCTATTTTGAATTTTATATTTATTCCCCACCCTAAACCTCAAAAATATTGATGTTTATGACTGACCCCTTCTCCAGTGGGATGCCTGTGCAGAAGATTATTGTAATGCACTTCTGACGTGTATCATTTAGTAACCTTTGCAGACTTCCCCTTGTCCCTCAGTGGCTGTCCTCCTCTCACTCCTGCACTGAAAATGCCTAATTTACAAACTAGGTCACCTATAGATACTTGCCTACTTTGCCTGTGCCTGTAGGTAAATCCAACCCTGAATGCAGCTAAACTCACCAACAGTGGCGTAGCTATAGGGGTCGCAGCGGTCGCAACTGCGACCGGGCCCCGTAGCTAGGGGGGCCCGCAGGCCCCCCTCACCACACTAGCGCTGCAATGATTGCTCTACATTGCTGGGTCCCTGCTGTGGTACAAAAGAGACCCAGTAAGGGCGGGTTCACACATGGCGGAATTGCACTTAAATTCCGCTGCGGACACTCCGCAGCGTTAATCCGCAGCGGAGCCGTTTCTACATTGACTTTCACTTTAATTTAGCAGTGTTCGTTTACACGATGCGTACAATTCCGCTGCGGAGCATAGGCTGCGGAGCGGAATTTGGTGTCCGCAGCATGCTCTGTCTGTTGCGGAGCAGTGGCGGACTCATGGCGGAATTTCTCCATTGACTTCAATGGAGATTCAAAGTTCCGCAATGAAGTCCGCAGCTGTCATGCACATGTCATGTGTGCTGCGGATGCGTCTTGCTTTTTTTACTTGACATTTCTTCATTCTGGCTGGACCTATGTATTTCTAGGTCTACAGCCAGACTGAGGAAGTCAATGGGGCTCCCGTAATGACGGGAGCGTTGCTAGGAGACGTCAGTAAATAGTCACTGTCCAGGGTGCTGAAAGAGTTAAGCGATCGGCAGTAACTGTTTCTGCACCCGGGACAGTGACTACCGATCTCAATATACATGTATCTGTAAAAAAACATATAAGTTCATACTTACCGAGAACTCCCTGTTTCTGTCTCCAGTCCGGCCTCCCAGGATGACGTTTCAGTGTAAGTGACGGCTGCAGCCAATCACAGGCCAAGCACAGGCTGCAGCGGTCACATGGACTGGCGCGTCATCCAGGGAGGTCGGGCTGGATGCCGAAGGAGGGACGCGTCATAAAGACAACGGGCGGTAAGTATGAATTTCTTTTACTTTCACTAGGGAAAGTGCTGTCCCTTCTCTCTATCCTGCACTGATAGGGAGAAGGGAAGCACTTTTCCCGCAGTCCGCAGCAGCTAGTCCGCATCAATTTTCTGCACATTTTGTGCAGATCCGCAGCCGTAATCCGCAACCCGGATTAGGTGCGGCATTGATGCGGACAGTTGCGGAGGAATTCCGCCATGTGTGGTCATGCCCTAATGTAGCTTAAAGCATTGGTGGCAGCTCAGCTGTCAGAGAGTCATTGCGTGGAGGGGGAACAAGAGGGTGGAAAATGAATGATAGATGAATCCACTCATCTTACGAGACCCAGGCCCGCCCACTGTATTGTCCACCCAATCAGCTCACTTCTTGCTGTTTCCCTCTTCCTCGTGACCTGTGCAGAGGGAAAGGAATGGCTACAGCAACAAGATGGTGTGCGTGTCTGCTGCTCCCCTGCAGTACGAGCTGCTCTCTGACCCCACAGCAGATGTAAGTAGCAACTAGTAATCCAGCTCTTAACCCCTTCACTGTGTGTATGTATGTCTGTCATGCTGAGCAGTCACACCTCAGGGCTGACAGTTTAGCATAACAGACAAAGTATCTATCTATCTATCTATCTATCTATCTATCTATCTATCTATCTATCTATCTATCTATCTATCTATCTATCTATCTATCTATCTATCTATCTCATGTCTGTCTGTCTGTCTATCTATCTATCTATTTATCTACACTGGCGTAGCTATAGGGGTCGCAATTGCGACCGGGCCCCGAAGCCAGGGGGGCCCACAGCCCCTCCGCACCACATCAATAAAAAGTTACTATAGTAACTCGGGCCGCTGGCCCCTGTTACTATAGTAACAGACTGACCTTACCTTCCTGGTTCCGGATCGCAGCGGAGGTCCTGACGTCACAGCGCTATGTACCGCGCACAACATCGAGAGGACAGAACTTCTGCCGCGGCTGAAGAGGAAGGTAAGATAAGTTGCCCTGACTGGCGGGGTCCGACTCCCGGGACCCGCAAAATCAGCTGTTTTGAAGGGGCCGCAGCACTCGTACGAGAGCTGCTCCCCTTCATTCCGGTCACACTGTGAATCGGTGTCGGCGATTCACAGTGTTAGCGAGTAGTGAAATGAAGGGGAAGCAGCTCTTGTACGAGTGCTGCGGCCCCTTCAAAACAGCTGATTTGCGGGTCCCGGCGAGTCGGACCCCGCCAGTCAGGGCAACTAATCTTACCTTCCTCTTCAGCCTCGGCAGAAGTTCTGTCCTCTCATTGTTGTGAGCGGCGCATAGCGCTGTGACGTCAGGACCTCCGCTGCGATCCGGAAACAGGAAAGTCCCGGAAGTCGGACCCAGACACATCAGCTATTCATGGCCTATCCTGAGGAAAGGCCATCAATGTTTAGGGACTGGACAACCCCTTTAAGCCTACGATGTAGCAGGCTTAGAGGGCCCATGAGACAGGATCACAGATTGTGTGATCCTGTTTGCTGGGCCCTGTATCTAAGACAATCACATGGTAGGCTTAGATACATGGCCCACGTGTGATCCTGTCTGTGGGACCCTGTATCTAAGCCTACCACACTGTCGGTTTAGATACAGGGCCCCAGCACACAGTAATCTTATACTGTATAAGATTACTGTCTGCTGGACCCTGTATCTAAGCCTACATTGTGGTAGGCTTAGATACAGGGTCCCACAGACAGTATCACACATGGGCCCTGTATCTAAGCCTAACACACGTGTTACTAATAATTTTTTGTGTGTTTTCTTACAGGTTCGGTCGTTGGACTACGGCAGATTCCAGGACTACTTCGGTGACGGCTTTTTTTTTTATTATCAATAAAATGGTTAATGAGGGTTGTGTGGTTTTTTTTTAATTTCAATAAAATATTTTTTCTATGTCTTTGTGTTTTTTTTTAAACTATATTACTACCGCCTTAGTAATGGCCGCCTGCTGATTGACAGCATCCATTGCTAAGGCGGGGCTTAGTGTTAGCCGGTGCAGAGGCTAACACTAACCCCCTTTATTACCCCGGTACCCACCACCACCAGGGGTGCTGGGAAGAGCCGGGTACGATCCAGTACTTGACCATCTGTAGTGATGGTCGGCCACTGGGGTGGCCGCAGGCTAGTATTATCATGAAGGGAAAGGCCAAAAACAGTGGCCCTTCCCACCCTGGTGATGCTAGGCTGCTGCTGCTTTATTGTATCTGGCTGGTTATGAAAAATTGCGGGGACCCCACGTCATTTAAAAAAAATAAAAAATAATAATAATTGGAAAGAACGATGTGGGGTCCCCCCCAATTTTCATAACCAGCCAGATACAACACAGCAGCAGCAGGCAGCATTACAAGGGTGGGAAGGGCCACTGTTTTTGGCCTTTCCCAGCCTAATACTACCAGCCTGCGGCCACCCCGTTGCCTGCCCGTCACTACAGATGGTCGTGTGCTGGTTCGTACCCGGCTCTTCCCAGCACCCCTGGTGGCGGTGGGTACCGGGGTAATAATGGGGGTTAGTGTAGCCTCTGCACCGGCTAACATTAAGCCCCGCCTTAGTAATGGAGGTTGTCAATCAGCCAGCGGCCATTACTAATGCGGTTATAATAAAGTTTAAAAAGATACAAGCACATAGAAAAAATATTTCATTGAAATAAAAAAACACAACCCACATTAACCATTTTATTGAGAATAAAAAAAACGCCGTCATTGAAGTCCTCGAATCCGAAGTCCAACAACCGAACCTGTAAAAAAAACACAAACACACAAAAATAATCTGTAACACATAAAGAAGCAAAATTATTATTCGTACCTATCCTGGGTCCAGCGCTGGAGCCGCAATGTCAGCGAGCTGGGCCCTGTATCTAATCCGATCATGTGTGATACTGTCTGCTGGGCCCTATATCTAATCCAATCATGTGTGATACTGTCTGCTGGGCCCTATATCTAATCCGATCATGTGTGATACTGTCTGCTGAGCCACTGTATCTAATCCTATCATGTGTGATACTGCCTTCTGAGCCACTGTATCTAATCCTATCATGTGTGGTACTGTCTGCTGAGCCACTGTATCTAATCCTATCATGTGTGATACTGTCTGCTGGGCCACTGTATCTAATCCTATCATGTGTGATACTGTCTGCTCAGCCACTGTATCTAATCCTATCATGTGTGATACTGTCTGCCCAGCCACTGTATCTAATCCTATCATGTGTGATACTGTCTGCTCAGCCACTGTATCTAATCCTATCATGTGTGATACTGTCTGCTCAGCCACTGTATCTAATCCTATCATGTGTGGTACTGTCTGCTCAGCCACTGTATCTAATCCTATCATGTGTGATACTGCCTTCTGAGCCACTGTATCTAATCCTATCATGTGTGATACTGTCTGCTGAGCCACTGTATCTAATCCTATCCATAGTTTATAGAGTCGTAGTGCTATAGATATGCTATGCTGTCTCCTATACACACATTTTTTTGGGCGGACACATATGTATTGGGGCTATTTCCCTGACATTTTAAGCCCTGAGGGTATGTTCACATGGCAGCGTCTGTTACGGCTGAAATTACGGTGCTGTTTTCAGGAGAAAACAGCACCGTAATTTCAGCCGTAATGGCATGTGCAGGCGTCTTTTGCTGCGTCCATTACGGACGTAATTGGAGCTGTTTTTCTATGGAGTCCATGGAAAACGGCTCCATTTACGTCTGAAGAAGTGACAGGCACTTCTTTGACGCGGGCGTCTTTTTTACGCACCGCCTTTTGACAGCGGCGCGTAAAAAAAAATGACCGTCGGCACAGAACATCGTAAGACCCATTCAAATGAATGGGCAGATGTTTGCCAACGCTTTTGAGCCGCATTTTCGGACGTAATTCAATGCTAAAACGCCCGAATTACGTCCGTAAATAGGGTGTGTGAACCCAGCCTTAGTGACGCCCCCGGCTTCTAGTGCTGCATTGTTGGGTCACTTAGGAGACCCAGCGATGCAGCTGAAAGCTGCGGACCGTCGGCCATGAGAAGTTTGCGGTGGGGGGGGCGTAGTAAGAATTTTTGCATCGGGGCCCATGAGCCTCTAGCTACGCCCCTGCTCACCAATATTTTGAAATGGCAGAAATTAATTAAGGGGTGAACTTAAAAAGTTAGCTTGGTGGATTTGTGTTAGATGATTGTTTTTATTTTCGGGGATAGGATTGTAAGGTGCATGTAATGGACAATTATATCAATTTGTCCAAGTAAACAAAATAAATGTGCTTTTGAACTTTCACACCTGACTTTTAATATATTCAACCTTTTTGTCCTTAATAGTCTTCTTGGTTAACATCAAACTGTACCACCTAAAATACCAATCATTCCTACAGGCGAATGTGGTCAGCAGGAATTTATTGTTCTGCATTGTTTGTTTCACCTTTTGAACATTGCTGTTTCAAGAGGAATAAAGGCATTTATCAGTAGAGCATTCTTGTAGAATATGTGCAAAACGCTTCGGTTCCAGCAGGCAATAAGTATGTTTCAGTATAAACTGCAGTGAGAAAGAATTTTAATAGATTCTCTATATGCAAATTGCAAAAAATATCTTACCCCCTACAAAGCATTATTCACAATATAATCAGGATCTATTACCTATTATAGCTATAACAGCATGCCAAATGTGTTTGTTATTACATTATGTGGAATTGTGTTTGTAGCTGCTTTTTATGTTTATGTTTTTTAGATAGAGCATGACCTTTAGTTTCGATTCCACATATACTACACTCTTTTTAAGGCTCTTTAAAGGCCAAATAAAAAGGTGGGATAACAACAGCTTAAAGGGAATGTGTCGCTAGAATTTTTTTTTTTTTTTTAAGTTAATCGATTAGTATATAAAGGATTACACATTGTACTAATTTTTTTAATTTTTTCACAAGCAAGGAAATATTATAAATTAGATTCTAATTTATAACATTTCCATGTGCTGGTCAATAGAGGGAGTAATTCCAAAAATTGCAGCATTGGCATGTGGTAAAGCAACCTCATTGCTTTATACTGCAAAATTGACACAGTCGCTTTAGTGTCCTCAAACAATACCCCCTCATTTATAGTGGCTAGTGCCCGGGGAAAGGAGGGGGTTGAATGTTCAAACCTCCTACACTGTGTGCCGCCATTTTTTGAGCGAATGCACAGTGTAGGAGGATTAGATACAGTGGTAATCAGACAGTATAACACAAACATACACACACACAAACATAACTTACCTGCTCCTGCCGCCGCTGCTGTCGCTCTCGCCGCTCCCTCCGCTCCTAGTCCTTGCTTCTGAACATATGGACAGAAGCCGCGACCGGAAGTAGTCATCTTACTGTCTGGCCGCGGCTTCCGGTCCACATGAAAATGGCGCCGGATGTCGCTCTGCCGAAGACCTTCCTTTTGGACTGTGTGGGAGCAACGCATGCGCCGTTCCCACACAGACGGCGTACACTATAGTGAATGGAATGACTCACGTTCGCATTCTCTATGGGGATGTATGTGCCGTATTCCATCTCTGTATGTGTCGTTAATCGACACATTCAGAGATGAAAAAAAAAGTGGCAGCCCCCATAGAGAAGTAATAGAAAGAAAAAATAAAAAAGTACAGCACAAAAACACAAATAAATAAAATTTACTTTAATGACATAATAAAAGCAATAACATATAAAAAACAATTTTTTCGTGACACCTTCTCTTTAGGATTAGACATGACTAAAGAGATATCAGCAGTGAGAGACAAAATTCTTGTACAGAAGCGAAAACATCCGCTGTGCTGGGGAATTCAGGAGAATGTAGCGGAGGATAATGATCTAAACTTGCCAAAGTACATATATCCCTCCAAGGGAAGGGAGCAAAAAACGATAAGAATGTACAGAGATTCATCAAGTGTCTTTAAGGATAGTCTCCATGTCCTCTCTAACTGTGGGAGTACAGATACTGTAGATTGTACATTATTAAGGAAAACAACATTGAAAAGGGTAAATAACATTTGCATGAGCAACTATGTTCTCTGTCATCTCGTCACTGAAAATAATTTATTAAAATAGAACTTATAATGAAGAAAAGGAATCTTGCACAGGATGTGAATGCAGCCCCTGAGGCCAGATTTAACCTTGTACGTTGCTGAGTTTATAAGACTTATAGAATGGACATATATTATATTATATTGAATTGCTTTTTATATGACAATCACCATTACTCACAATAAATATAAACTGTAATAAACAGCATTATAATTTTTTTAATGTTCTGCAAATGACAACAAAACTGAAAAATAAACTTTTTCATTCCACAATTTCTATGTAGGTCTAGAAATTTTTTGCTTGGATTGGTATGCGCATGTAGCCTGTACGGAGGCAGAGTTCTTGCAGCTCTATACTACAAGGCAGAATTTTTTTTCCTGAAGGACTCCAGATAAAATCTATGTATGTCTTCATGTGAAATCAAAGACAATCAGAGAAACATTAGGGCCCCATAGACCCCCCTCCGCTGGGTATCACACAGCCCCCCCTTGTATATAGTGCCTCCCTATAGATTCCACCACACAGCGCCCCCTATAGATAGCCCCATACACAGCCCCCTGTAGATAATGCCTTACAGCCCCCCTGTAGATAACGCCATACAGCCCCCCTGTAGATAACGCCATACGGCCCCCCCTGTAGATAACGCCATACAGCCCCCCTGTAGATAACATCTTACAGCCCCAAATCCCCCCTGTAGATAACGCCATACAGCCCCCTGTAGATAACGCCATACAGCCCCTGTAGATAACGCCATATAGCCCCCTTGTAGATAACGTCTTACAGCCCCAAATCCCCCCGGTAGACAACGCCATACAGCCCCCTGTAGATAATGCCATACAGAGCCCCCTGTAGATAACACCATACAGAGCCCCCTGTAGATAACGCCATACAGACACCCCCTGTAGATAACGCCATACAGAGTCCCCCCTGTAGATAACGCCATACAGACCCTCCCCTGTAGATAACACCATACAGAACCCCCCCTGTAGATAACGCCATACAGACCCCCCTGTAGATAACGCCATACAGACCCACCCTGTAGATAACGCCATACAGACCCCCCTGTAGCTAACGCCATACAGACACCCCCTGTAGATAACGCCATACAGACCCCCCTGTAGATAACGCCATATAGCCCCCCCCCCCCCCAAAAAAAACGGCCTATAGTTTGTCATACAAAAGAGATGTATCCACTATCCACAGGATAGGGGATACATGTGTGATTGCTGGCAGCGATAAGGAGAACGGGCGACCGAAAGTCCCCTGAAGTTCTTCCATGACAAACCTCGGACTTCCGGCGCCTGCGCAGTTCAATAAAAATGAAAGGAGCGCTGGTCATGCATGCACACAAGCGCGACCGGTGCGCAAGTCATTTCTATGGAGCTGCAGACAGACTCCGGAAGCCCGAGGTTTGTCATGGAGAACTTCGGGAGACTTTCGGTCCCCCGTTCTCCTTATCGCTGAGCGTCCCAGCGATCACACATGTGTCCCCTATCTTGTGGATAGAAGATGCATGTCTTTTGTAGGAACAACCCCATCAGTGGCGTCGCTCTGTAGGTCGCGCTGTAGCAGCCATAGCAGCTGCTAGCGGAGCCTCCGGCCATCGGGGGGGGGGGGGGTGTGGCGGCGGGTGGCACGGGCCCCCTCATGCTGCGGGCCCGGTAGGAGCCGCTACGGCTGCTATAGCGGTAGTTACGCCACTGCTCACCTTCAATGTTCCCTCTGAATCTTGGCAGCTCCTGAGCGGAGCAGTTAGGGAGAAGGGCAATTCTCCAACAATGCTGGGTGATCTGATGACCAAAAGTAAGACCCCCAGTAAACGCTAATATAACGACTAAATAAGAGAATAAGAAAACATTTTAAATTAGTTTTAAATTACTTTTTAAAATACTATAATATTACAAGTACAGCAGTAAAATAGACGACAGTTATAAACATCAATTATAGACATCAACGAAAGAATCCTTCATTATATCAATTCCCCTATAGGTAGCGCCACACAGACCCCCTGTAGATAGCGATGCGCACACATGCCCTGTAGATAGTGCCACAGACCTCCTGTAGAGAGCGCCACACAGCCCCTGTAGATAGTGCCACACAGCCCCAGTAGATAGCGCCACACACATCCCCCTGTAGACAGCTTCATCCCCTTTGTAGATAGCGACACGCACAGCCCACCCTCTAGATAGCGCCACCCCCTGTAGATAGCATCACACACAGCCCCCTGCAGATAGCGCCACATGGAGAACACCATGTAGATACTGCCACACAGTCCCCCTATAGATAGTGCCACACAGACCCCTATAGATAGTGCCACACAGACCCCTGTAGATAGTGCACCACAGACCCCCTTGTAGGTAGTGCCCCATAACCCCCTCTTGTAGATAGTGCCACATAGCCCCCGTTGTAAATAGTGCCACACAGCGCCTGCCTTGTAGAAAGTGCCACATACCCTCCCATGTATATAGTGCCCCACAGTCCCGGGAGCTCCCCCTTGTAGATACTGCCACCCCAAACAAATAAAAAAAATTACCTAGCCCCGTTCCCAGGATGAACGGAGCTGCTCCACAGCCTCTTCAGTAGCCTGAGACCCTTGCGTAGGCTAGCGTGATGATCACGTCATCACACCAGCTTGTGCGGGGATCCTGTACCTGCGCCTTATAGGCCGCAGACTTAACGTGGCCTGTAGCCTAGTAAACGGCAGAGCAGACACAAACTACGGTATTCATCAGGTCAAACGACGGTACCCTTGCACAACGGAGACAAATTGAAACCATTGTCACTATTGAAATCAATGGTGATGGAAACGGAAACCTATGGTTTCAGTTTGTGTCAGTCAGGGCTCCGTTCCGAATGAAAGCTCCGACGGAACGGAGCCCTGATGCAGATGTGAACGAAGCCTAAGACTGCATTTGATCTCCTTTGCAAGTGTGACCATCTGCATTACGTGGTTGAGTGAGGTGAGTGATTAAAGGGGTTATCCGGGGACCAAAAGTTGCATTGCAATAATATATTTATGTGAAACTAAGTAACTTACTAATATACTTTAATTAAAAATTCTGTGCTAAATAGTGCAGTTCAAACCTCATTAATTATTCAGGAAGTGCTGGAGCTTTTCTAAAAGTGATGACGCTCCGACACGGCCCCACGTGACTGAGCTCTTGCTTCATGTGCTGTTTGTGAAGCAAGAGCTCAGTCACGTGGGGCTGTGTCGGAGCGTCATCACTTTTAGAAAAGTTTCAGCACTTCCTGAATAATTCATGAGGTTTGAACTGCACCATTTAGCACAGAATTTTTAATTAAAGTATATTAGTAAGTTACTTAGTTTCACATAAATATATTATTGCAATGCAATTTTTGGTTCCCGGTAACTACTTTAACATTGGGAATTTGCGGATCTGTCGATATCCCTGCATGCAGTTTGCAGCAGGAACATATACATTTTTTGCTTTATGTGTTTCTTGGGTATGCTATTTTTTTAACATCACAGTGTCAGCGTTCTATATTCAAGAGTATTAAAACAATAGGATCCAAACTGTGTCAATGAAGCCTTGTTTTCAACATACCATTTACTGCTATGAAGTACAATTCAGTTTTAACTGAGAGTAAAAAAAGGTCCTTCTCTTTTGATTTCCAGAAACAGTGTCATTATTTTTAATGAGATGTATCTATTATTGCAGCTCAGCCCCATTAACGTTAGTTAGGGAAAGAAGTTTGCTACTAGCCAGCAGTGGCCTTCAGCTTTCAATGAGAGGATCCTGCCAAACAAATCCTCTGGATCCTTATGAGTGTAATGCCGCTCAAAACTGTGGTTAACTGCAGTCGAACCTGAATTTTGAGTAGAGTACAGCTTTATATGGTTATTAATCTGATATTTGCAAAACTATTTTTTATTAATGACCAAATATAATACAATAAAGCATAATTAGTATGTACAGTTTGCAAATTTTTCGTAAACATATAAAGTACAATGGTATATGTATAAGTGGCAAATAAGCTAAGCTACTCGTGTCCTAACAGCACTTCAATACATTATATTAGTGGGTTGGCATCTGGACAGTGTTGCACAATAAACATTCTTTGCTGATGATTGCTTTGGCATGTTATGACAGTGAATAGACTGTTAAAATGATTTGTGTAAGTGCTCAACTATACAGGCATTATTTGTACCTAAATCTCCAACATGTATTCTTAGAAAAACAAATGTAGCTTCCAATAAAAGCCAGATTTTTATTCCTTTGAAATACCTGTCAATTAGTATACGTTTAAAATTGAAATATATGAAGTCCTGCCTAAATAAACGTTTAAAATGTCTTTATTAATTAGTATTTAAAATAGGGCACTCATGCCAATTTATACTGTGAATAGGCGTTTAGCAAAACAGAGACACAGTTCCCTGATCAGGTGTAAAAATAAGATGATGATTGGTACACCTTAGTGTCGATACAACACCCGACAGGAGTAGTGATACACACCACTCGTCCGTTTGCCGCAACGATACAAAGTAGCTCAGTCCAATATGAATGTTCCACAGGCACCGATGCTGGGTGCACCAATTGAAACATGAACAGAGAACTTAGCAAAAATAAATGTGGTCTGTTTGCCACAAGTTAGCAATTTTGAGCAATCTCCCAACGCGTTTCTGAAACCCTCTGAACCAGAGGGGAACGTCCTCAGGGGTATTTGTAAATTGCGTATATTAGTTTCAGCAGCTACCATACAGCACATATTATGCTGCTGAATTCGTGTATTCTCAGGAGCGCAATGAGACACTAATGCCTGGTCTGACTCGCGCCAGAGACTCTCACAAGATTTATACAGCTAGCCCCACCTAGCAGATGGGCGGAATGGAACGGACATAGCCAATCGGTGTATCACAGCATATAAGTAACGCCCACCGATCGGGCCTGCCCATGGTAACATAGACGCCAATCAGGTAGATGCATAAAGCATCAGTAGTTACTAGGGGAATACAGGCGGTTTATGCGTACGTTTGATAAATAAACAGGTAGGTGTGAATATGTGCCAAGCATAGAGCAGACTGACTAAGTAAATGTGGCGGTAGTCACCTACAATTTGAAGCTGATGACCATTTCTTATATACACAATAAATGAAGGGTGCACGTGGGATGGGTAAAAGGAAAAAAATATATATATATATATATTTTTAAATTAAAAAAAATATATATATATTTTGACTTCCGGTTCCGGCGCTGGGATGTGAGGACGGCGTGAGGTGAGCTCCTGAGACCCGATCCCCCGAACCTCCGCCGCCACACACACCCGCAAACTAAACCTACCTCGGCAGTTAGCTGGAGATACGGTGAGAGGGCACAGATAGTGCATGGAGCGGTACCTCCTCAGGAGCGGCAGCCGCGAGAACACCCGTCCGTCCGGACACACGAGGCTGGGAGAGGAGATATCCAAGATGGCGACGTTGCAGCATGCCTCCCCGCCGGGCAGCAGGCCACAGAGTCCAGAGCCTCCTGTAGAGAGAATATCACAGCCGGAGGTGGCAGAATTGCCACTGGATTATAGGAGACTGGCGATAGAAGTTGCCACACATCTAGCCCCCGATATCAAAGATTCGCTGGTGGCCACGGTAACAACGACATTGCAGAAACTGCA
The DNA here is from genome assembly GCF_050947455.1 of Rhinoderma darwinii. Lineage (NCBI taxonomy): Eukaryota > Metazoa > Chordata > Amphibia > Anura > Rhinodermatidae > Rhinoderma > Rhinoderma darwinii. Next base: position 148,898,429 of record NC_134689.1, read on the forward strand.
AAATGAGGTTACGTCACATGGTACATGGCTAGACGAATTGGAGCAACGAGTCGGCCTTATGGAAGATGAATCAGCGGGGGCACACACACACATTCAAGGCTTACTGCAAGACAACTCCAGGCTCAGAGATCGCCTGGAGGATTTGGAGAATCGCTCCAGGAGGAACAACCTCAGAATTGTCGGCCTACCTGAGCACATTAAACCCCAACACCTACAGGGGATATGCGAAACGGAGCTTCCTGAAGCCCTGGGCCTGAACAGGTCTTGCAGAGTGGAGAGGGCGCATCGGATCGGCCCACCGGGCGCAGTAAAGGCCACCACAGGAGAACCGCACACCAGGCCACGTCAAGTGATTATGCGATACCTGGACTACAATGACAAAGAGGAACTCTTGCGCACCTTCAGGAATCGAAATACACCATTACAGCTTCGAGGAGCTAAAATAATTTTATTTGCCGACTATTCCGCAGATGTCACGCGGAGACGAAGATCATTTGGAGGAGTATGCACTACATTATACAAGAGCAAAGTTAAATTCCAGCTGCAATACCCGGCAACATTGAGGATTACAAGACCAGATGGCTCTGTAAAGGTTTTTCACACTCCGGAGGAGGCGACGCTCTTCGTGGACAAGATGGTGAGACATGAGAATCCCGACGCAACAATAGCGAACACCCGGCAGAGTTCAACGACAAAGAAAAAGACCTCGCCGGACCCAGCATTAGCACGGGACAGTTCTTGGTCTTCAATTGCCCGGGTTCCATCACCCAAGCAACAACGCACAGAGTCCTCCAAAACCTTCAAAGATCCCGCATGGATAGGATGATGGAGGCGTTACCGGACTGATGAGTATAACTTGCAATATGGAGTGTATATGCATATCCCATGTCACACACAAATGTGGTTTTACTGTGGGGCGCGAAGGCTAGATATATTAGAGACGCTATATAATTATATCTAAATGGCAGGATATTGTACATTAACGACACCCTGGCAAAGGGAATGGTCCAGAAACACCCGAGGGTCATTAAAATCACAAAAATAAGGAGGGGGGGAGGGGGAAGGGCCTTCACCCAGAAAAAAGTGAAGTCAGGCATACCAATATGACGCGAGACACACAAGAGAGAGTGTGGATATCGCTGGTCGGGTATTATGTTGATACTGGTTATACTACTGTTTTTTTACTGTTTGCACATGAGAATGTTATGGGTTTAGGAGCAACATGGAGCGGAGACCTCCGAGCAGCCACCATAGGACCGGGGCGCACATGCCCGGAAATAGATATTCAAAACAACTCAAATTTGATCCTTATAGAGAAATCTAGAATATGCAAGTGACCTCATGGAATGTTAAGGGGCTCCGTTCCCCGAATAAACGGATGATGGTTCTTCGTCACCTAAAAAAATTACACACTGACATCGCTCTCCTACAGGAGACCCATTTGGAGGAGAGCGACTTCCACCGCATGAAAAAAATGTGGGTGGGTGCAGTTTACGGCTCTTCAGCTTGTGGCCGTAAAGCAGGTGTACTCATTTTGATCAATAGAAATATGGTACACGAGGTACTACACACAGATTCTGACTCGGAAGGCCGTTTGCTCCATGTGGTTCTTGACACTCCGTGTGGGGTTCTAAGCATATACAACATTTACGGACCCAATGATGATAACGTTAAATTTTATAATGATTTGGAAAGGGCGTTACTAACAGATGATATCCCACACAAATTGGTAGGGGGTGATTTCAATTCTGTCCTAGACCACAGAGAGGATAGGAGGTCACACAAAATTCAAGAGTTGGGATCCATCTCTGCAGAATTGGGACCCCCAGAAAACACGATAGGGTCTTGGGACCTTTATTAAAGAGCACTCATCTAATAGACGCATGGCGGGAGGGCAACCCGGACGCAAGGGAATTCACGCACTATTCGCATTCTCAACAGTCATGGTCAAGGATAGATTACATTTTCGTATCGGCACCCTTGAGGCAGTGAATAGGAGTTTCTACTGTAGGGGACTTGGTGATCTCGGATCATGCACCTATAATGATATCCCTTCAAGAGGTTTACCCGAGAGGGACAGATTTTATTTGGTGCTTTCCGGCTCATCTAGCGCTAGATGATACATTCAAAAGGCAGTTGCAGGGGTGGTGGTTGGAATACGCATCCGAGAACGACGGGCACAAAGATAATCCCTCCCTCTTCTGGGACACAGCGAAGGCAGTATTGAGGGGTAGGATTCTCGCTTACTCTGTAAGCAAAAAAAGGGAATTAGCAAGACAATTTAAAGCAGCAAGCAGTGCGCTGAGGTCAGCATACACAACATACCTCTCCCAACCAACGGAGGGCAATAGACAAGCCTGGATACAGGCCAAACACAACTTTGATGAGTGGACCTCTCAGAAAGAAATGACCCGAAATCACGAGTTTGAGGCAACAATACACAGATTTGGAAATAAGGCGGGAAGATTGCTAGCAAATGTAGCCAGGGGACAACGCCCGGCACAACACATAGCCAAACTTAGGGACCACACGGGACAAATCACGGGCGATCCTTCACATATAAATTCCATACTGGCCAGATTCTACGAGGAGCTGTACTCCGATGAATCTGTCTCACCGTTAGAGGCTACACTCCTGGACAGCACCACCCTTCCTGCCATCTCGGAAGATCAACTGCAAATACTGAATGCGCAGGTTACTAGGGAGGAGGTAGATAGGGCCATCAGAAACCTGAAAAACTCCAAAGCCCCAGGCCCAGACGGCTTCTCAGGAGAATTTTACAAAGCCATGAGAGAACAGGTGACCGAAACCCTGGTTTCGCTCTTTAATAATGCCCTGGGCAGTGAAGGGTTGCCACCATCGGCAAACACGTCCTATATCAAACTTCTGTTGAAACCAGGAAAGGATCCCCTGCTACCAGGGTCTTACCGACCCATATCCCTAATAAATGTCGATGCGAAACTTCTCTCTAAAATCATAGCAAATAGACTGGCGGATATAATGCCAGACCTCATAGCTCCCGAGCAGGTGGGGTTCATTAAGGGGAGATCGGCGGTCACCAATATTAGAACGGTATTGGCGGTGCTAGACAGAGTGCAGCACAGTCCAGGACATGGGGAACGCCCAGCACTGCTTTTGCTGGATGCTGAAAAAGCATTTGACAACGTTAGATGGAAGTGGCTGGATGCGGTTTTGGACAGAGTAGGGATTACTGGGGCTTTTCGAAACCTACTGCGACACATTTATAAGTCCCCTAGTGCTAGGATCTGCACCACAGGGTTTTTATCTCAGCCGTTCCGCTTATATAAAGGCACAAGACAAGGCTGCCCGCTGTCTCCATTGCTGTTTAATCTGGCTTTGGAGCCATTGGCAAGATATTTGAAATCTTCAGAGGTGTTCAGAGGCATCTCGGTGGGGGAGATGGAGGTCAAGGAAACACTGTTCGCAGATGACATACTCTTATTCCTAGCAAACCCCTCACGGGATGTTCCACGGGTATTTCAGACGCTACGTGACTTTGGGGAATATTCAGGATATAAAATTAACTATTCGAAGTGCCAACTGCTAGATCTGGGACCGAAGGAGGGTAGACATGGACGACTATTAGATGCTCTAGATGTGGAGATAGTGCGGTCACAGATCACGTATCTGGGCATCAAGGTGGGGCGGGCACCTAGCTCCCTATATGATCTAAACTATCCCCCTTTGATACGGGACATACAGGCGGATCTTCTGAGGTGGCACGGACTGCCCCTTTCACTCCTGGGAAGGTGTGCCTTGGTCAAAATGTCGGGATTTGCAAAACTACTATACCCTTTACAAACCATTCCATTACTTATCAAACACGGGGATATTAACACATTAAATTCGTCTTTCACTAAATTCATATGGGGGGGAAGAAAACCGAGAATAGCACTGGCAAAACTTATGCTACGAAAAGAAGAGGGGGGCATTAACTTCCCTAACATACGGGGATACAACCTGGCATGCTTGAGCAGGCACTTGCTGGACTGGCAACAGGGTACCGGATGCCACTCCAACATTAACCTAGAAAGGCAGCTAGCAAAACCATGGGATCTAATGGCTCTAGCACATACAGCCTTTGCGTCCCTTCCCACTAACATTAAGAGATCGGCCCTACTACGGGACACCATTATCACATGGAAAGTATTGAGTAAGCATTATGGTCTTCCATATTGCATTTCAAAACACATGCCTATATGGAAGCATCCAGATTTGTTGGCGGGAAGGCATAGTCAGCTACTCCAGAGATGGAGAGAGAGAGGGATAGCGACTCTGGGAGACATGTTCCAGGAACAGGAAGGGAGATGGCTGACCCTACAGGAAATACAGACAAAGTACAATTTCGAACATCCCCAACATCTACAATATTATCAAATATTATCTTCATGCAAAGCGAAACTGGCGGACATATCCGACGAGATCCACCCCAACCTGTTTGACTCATGGTTCCTAGGCACACACCACAGGTCCATATCGCAACTGTATAACACCCTAAAGCCAGTACTATTAAAGGTGACACCAGCTCAGGCATTTATGAAATGGGAAAAGCTATTTGGCTTGCCTAATATTGCCAAACATGTGGAAATGGGGTTGGTAGATCTCAGAAAACACATAACAAACGAGAAATGGAGAGAAACCCACTTAAAAATCCTCCATCATGCCATATATGCGTTCACCCTGCCCCCTTCCATAAACAAACCAGATAGAAAGACTTCATGCCCGAGGTGTGGATCACCTCGCACAGACATGTACCATGGGTTTTGGGCATGCACCAAAATACAGCCATTCTGGAAAGAAATGGCATCTTTAATGCAATAAATAAGCAGATTTAAGGGGCTCCTGGGGCCAATGGAAGTTTTTTTACATGTCCAGCATGATGGAGGGTCAGATGACACAGAAGTAACCCACTTGCCCCCCATTACACATGCGGCATTGATGGTGGCAAAACGATGCATACTCCAGAAATGGTTGGTACCAGATATCCCGCAATCAAGTGAGGTTGTACAGGGAATGAAAAACCTATTCTATTTAGATAGAGTGGATGTTCTGAAACACAAGGATGCACAAGGGGGGAAATTTTTTGGGAAATGGAAACTATTCATAACAGAGCATTTCTCGGGGGAGGAGGTATGCAAAATGATCGATCCATTCACGGGATCACCTTGGTACCTGATAGAGGATCTCAAGGGCACCTTAGGAGTGTTGAGAGTGCGTAGAACATAATATCTGTAACTTTGAAATGATATTTAGGCTAACTCGGTTAGGAATGTAGCTTCATGTGGCTCCAGTTTAGGTTATTCATGTTTATACTTATATTAAAAAAGTTTTATATGCATTGTTCCTCAGGGATATTCATTGTTAACGCTGTACACCAAATGTTATGGAAATTCTTGTAATGACCCTCAGTAACTGTCACATAATGATGTAAACAACTATGAGCTTAGTATCATTGTGGGAATGTGATTTTCATACCATCAGCAATAGGTGATTATATTCCTGTAACAGTTTATTGCATATTATGTTATGTGAAAAATCTTCAGAAAATCAATAAAAATATGTTTTAAAAAAAAATAAAAAAAATATATATTTTAAAATTAGAAGTTTTTTCTTTTTTTAATATTTTTAGTATTATTGGGAGTATACATCGCTCGCACAAGACCAATCTGTATTTAATACATTGTTGTAAATGAGCGACTAACGATGTTATTGTTGGCATAGACGAGTAAGAGAACTAAAGGAAGGAAAGAAAGGACAGATATTCATTAAGTCCAGATGGACTAACTGTTTTCATTCTGAATATCCATTGGGCTTCTTTCTGGAGGATTTTTTTTATCCCAATCACCTCCTCTGGTTGGTGGCACAATGTGTTCCATCCCCTGGAATTTCAGGACAGTGGAATCACCAGAATGATGCTCCCATACATGTCTAGAGACAGAGGTATCTTCCTTCCTATTTATGTCACAAATGTGATCTCTAATCCTCCGTCTAAATTCGCGTCTAGTCTTTCCAACATACTGGATACCACAGACACAGGTGATAAGATACACTACTCCCTTAGTCAAGCAATTGATAAAGGATCTCGTGTAAAAGTTTTCGCCTGTGGTTGTACTTGCAAATTTACGGGTACTAAGAATGGAGCAGCAGGCTTTGCATCTGCCACATTTAAACGTCCCTTTCGTGTTAGATGACAGCCAGGTAGTATTTTTTACTTCAAGATGGCTATGAACTAGCCTATCTTTAATATTCCGACCTCTTTTGAAGGTAATCAGTGGTCTGTTACCTACCAGGTTGCCTACATATGGGTCCGATTTGAGGATATCCCAGTAGAGGGTAAGTATTCTCCTGACCTCATGATGTGCAGCATCATAGGTACCTATCACTCTAATTGTCTCCTCCTGTATTGGACGTGTTTTGGGGTTTAACAAGCTGTCTCTGTTAGCACCCATAGCGTGTTGATATGCAGTTTTCAGTACATGATTCGGATACCCTCTCCGCACAAATCTGTCTCTCAGACCATTAGCTGAGGATTTGAAATCCGAAATTGTGGTACAGTTACGTCTTGCCCTAATGTATTGCCCCTTAGGTATGCCTTTCTTAAGTGGGGCAGGATGCCAACTATCCCATCTAAGCAGATTATTAGTTGCGGTGTCTTTTCTGTACATATTCGTTCACAGATAACCCATCTCTGTTTTTTCAATTTTAACATCCAGGAAAGTAATGTGTTGCTCCTGTATTTCTGACGTGAAGAAAATACCTATGTCATTGATGTTTAACACAGACACAAACTCCTTAAATTCAGCAGCAGTTCCTGACCAGAGAATCAACACATCATCAATGAATCTTTGCCATAGTTCAATATGCGATGTGTATTTCTCCATCCCATCACTGAATACAAATTCCTTTTCCCACCAGCCCAGATATAGGTTAGCGTAGGTAGGAGCACATGGGCTTCCCATTGCTACTCCTCTGAGCTGGTGGAAGATCCTAGGACATACCACAGTAATTTTATAACAAATTGATTGTGGGCATGGAATTGGGTTCCTCTGTCCTGAAGGAAGTACTCCACTGCTCGGCAGCCCATAGCATGAGGGATGGAGCTGTAAAGAGCCTCCATATCCAGACTTGCCAGGAAAACATTGGGTTCCACTTTAATGCCTTCAAGTTTTCTAAGCAACTCCATCGTATCACGTACATACGATGGAAGTGCCATAACAAATGGTCTGAGTATTTTGTCAACGTAAACGCTGGCATTTTGTGAAATACTCCCGATGCCAGAAACGATAGGACGACCTTTAAGGGGATGGAGTCCCTTATGTACCTTGGGAAGACTATAAAAAGTCGCCACTTGCGGGCAAGTCCCTAGTATAAAGGTAAATTCCGTATCATTAATAATCTTGGTCTGTTTGGCCTCAAGTAGAATACCTCTGAGCTCGACCAGAAATTTTTGTGTAGGGTTGTTAGTAAGAACCTGATAACAGCATTTGTCTTTCAGAATGTTCATACACATGGTGACATAGTGGCTACGATCAAGAATCACCACATTGCCACCTTTGTCTGAAGACTTGATAACTATCTCAGAGTCATTTTCAAGGGTCTGAAGGGCTGATACCTCCTCCAATGATAAATTGAAATCATAGTTCCCATTTGGCTCTAATTTCACAAGTTGGTCCGTGACCACTTTCAAGAACACATCAAGTAACGTATTATCATTCATAGGGGGATTTTTTGTTGAGGGTAATTTAAGATCAGTGAATGGTCCCTCACCCAGCTCTCTCTGACCTTCATCCCAAAGTTCCCCCAATAATCTCACATGAGGAAGATCTTCCTCCAGGATCCCCAATTCTTCACACTGACGTTTGTCATGCGTCTTGAAATTTTTTTTTCATTTGAGTTTCCTAATGAATAGGTTCAGATCTTTAACCCAAGAAAATAAGTCAAAGCCATTGGTTGGGACAAACGATAGTCCTTTGTTTAGTATGGCAATCTCTTCAGTAGTTAGTTGTCTGGCAGACAGATTAATAATTTGCATATCATCATCCTGTCTCATACTGGCATTGGTTAGACCTCTCTCTGATCCCTCACAAGGTAGTCTGAGATAGGATGACTTCGGCCTAAAAAACTCTCCCTGTTGGCAGCACGCCCTCTATTTCTCCCTCTTTGGACGGTACGTGATTGAGTTCTACCCTGAGGTCTATTGTTGCGCACTGTTCTCAGGGGGTATCTCTGTGTATCGGAGTCTGACACATCCGGTTCAGAGGATGATAACTCTGTGTCAATCTCCTGAAACACAGTAGGTTTGGGACCGAAATCAAAGATCCTACCCTCCTTAAAATCATTAGTGTCCCTAACATATTGGAAGTGTTTGCGTTCTTTGATGTGAGCTGTGAATTTGTCAATAGTCTGTTGCAAAGTGCTTTCTTTCTTCTCAAAGTCCGCACTGCCCATAAATTTTTTAACGTGTTCAATGCCCTCCTTTAATTCTTTAGCACTACGTGCAAGCAAAACTTTCTCCTCATCCAACAAGAGACCCATAAATCGCAGAGATGATTCGATTGATTCTTTTTCCCATTTCTTGAGGGACTTTTTATAGTCTTCCCAAGGTACATAAGGGACTCCATCCCCTTAAAGGTCGTCCTATCGTTTCTGGCATCGGGAGTATTTCACAAAATGCCAGCGTTTACGTTGACAAAATACTCAGACCATTTGTTATGGCACTTCCATCGTATGTACGTGATACGATGGAGGTGCTTAGAAAACTTGAAGGCATTAAAGTGGAACCCAATGTTTTCCTGGCAAGTCTGGATGTGGAGGCTCTTTACAGCTCCATCCCTCATGCTATGGGCTGCCGAGAAGTGGAGTACTTCCTTCAGGACAGAGGAACCCAATTCCATGCCCACAATCAATTTGTTATAAAATTACTGTGGTATGTCCTGGAGCATAATTTTTTCCTTTTTGAGCATAGAATCTTCCACCAGCTCAGAGGAGTAGCAATGGGAAGCCCATGTGCTCCTACCTATGCTAACCTATATCTGGGCTGGTGGGAAAAAGAATTTGTATTCAGTGATGGGATGGAGAAATACACATCGCATATTGAACTATGGCAAAGATTCATTGATGATGTGTTGATTCTCTGGTCAGGAACTGCTGCTGAATTTAAGGAGTTTGTGTCTGTGTTAAACATCAATGACATAGGTCTTTTCTTCACGTCAGAAATACAGGAGCAACACATTACTTTCCTGGATGTTAAAATTGAAAAAACAGAGATGGGTTATCTGCGAACTAATATGTACAGAAAAGACACCGCAACTAATAATCTGCTTAGATGGGATAGTTGGCATCCTGTCCCACTTAAGAAAGGCATACCTAAGGGGCAATACATTAGGGCAAGACGTAACTGTACCACAATTTCGGATTTCAAATCCTCAGCTAATGGTCTGAGAGACAGATTTGTGCGGAGAGGGTATCCGAATCATGTACTGAAATCTGCATATCAACACGCTATGGGTGCTAACAGAGACAGCTTGTTAAACCCCAAAACACGTCCAATACAGGAGGAGACAATTAGAGTGATAGGTACCTATGATGCTGCACATCATGAGGTCAGGAGAATACTTACCCTCTACTGGGATATCCTCAAATCGGACCCAGATGTAGGCAACCTGGTAGGTGACAGACCACTGATTACCTTCAAAAGAGGTTGGAATATTAAAGATAGGCTAGTTCATAGCCATCTTGAAGTAAAAAATACTACCTGGCTGTCATCTAACACGAAAGGGACGTTTAAATGTGGCAGATGCAAAGCCTGCTGCTCCATTCTTAGTACCCGTAAATTTGCAAGTACAACCCCATCTGCTAGGTGGGGCTAGCTGTATAAATCTTGTGAGAGTCTCTGGCGCGAGTCAGACCAGGCATTAGTGTCTCATTGCGCTCCTGAGAATACACGAATTCAGCAGCATAATATGTGCTGTATGGTAGCTGCTGAAACTAATATACGCAATTTACAAATACCCCTGAGGACGTTCCCCTCTGGTTCAGAGGGTTTCAGAAATGCGTTGGGAGATTGCTCAAAATTGCTAACTTGTGGCAAACAGACCACATTTATTTTTGCTAAGTTCTCTGTTCATGTTTCAATTGGTGCACCCAGCATCGGTGCCTGTGGAACATTCATATTGGACTGAGCTACTTTGTATCGTTGCGGCAAACGGACGAGTGGTGTGTATCACTACTCCTGTCGGGTGTTGTATCGACACTAAGGTGTACCAATCATCATCTTATTTTTACACCTGATCAGGGAACTGTGTCTCTGTTTTGCTAAACGCCTATTCACAATATAAATTAGCATGAGTGCCCTATTTTAAATACTAATTAATAAAGACATTTTAAACGTTTATTTAGGCAGGACTTCAGAAATACCTGTCCAACAACGATTTCTGCAGTTAAATGGCCATGGTTTTTAAGAAACCTGTGGGTTATAATGGAGCAAAGCAGGAATGTATTAATATATTGATATCAAATTGGTATATATAATAATGAAGTTTAATAAAAATTGTTTTATTAAAATGTATTTTGGAAATAATTGTGCTGTCAAATTTTCTTTACAGATTTAAGATTCACTGAGCAAATATCTGAAAATGTTCTAGTCTTAGTCCTTTGTAGCTTCACCAGTGAGATCACTTTCTTTTGCATACTCTACAGGCAGTTATAGAAAATGGAAGTAATTAACAAACATACAAGTTGCCGATTTGATAACTCTATCCAAATGTTGAAGCGTTAGATCACTTAAAAAATAAGTTTGAATAATTAACTTCTGACCTTTGTTTGTCTCCTACAGCATATTTTCCTGGTAAAACGGTAAAAAATGTAAAAATATTAGCTCCACTGTAGTCTGACCGTGTAGTCTGGACTGGTGCCTATTTGCTTCTAAGGGTATGTTCACACGGCCTATTTTCGACCGTTTATCAGGCCGTAAACGCCTGAAAAACGGCCGAAAAATTGGAAGCAGAACGCCTCCATACATCTGCCCATTGATTTCAATGGGAAAACGGCGTTCTGTTCCGACGGAGCGTTTTTCATTGCGTTTTTTGACGCGTAAAGAAACGGCCGTGAAAAAGAAGTGCAGGACACTTCATGGGACGTTTTTGGAGCAGTTTTCCATAGACTCTAGTTGAAAAAAGCTCCAAAAACGGCCGTAAAAAACGCAACGAAAATCGCGAGTGGCACAAAAAACGTCTGAAAATCAGGAGCTGTTTTCTCTTTAAAACAGCTCCGTATTTTGAGACGTTTTTGAATTTGCGTGTGAATATACCCTATGTGTTTTCTTACTGCTGTGAGTGGGCGGTCCAGACTACAGAAGTCAGCTGCCAACTGATTGTTTCTTGCAGCATCTCTTTCTGGTAAGAGATGAGAACAAAGCTCACGAGCTCACGAATGTATATTACACAAGCTTATTTTCAGATATACCAGCAGTTTCAGCTACTTCTTAAAACATATACTTTAATTGAAATAAGCACAGAATTACCTTATATTTCTTTATTAGGAAGGAAATTGATTACCCCCTAAACTTAGTACCTGGTTGTGTCACCATTAGCAGCAAAAACTGCAACCATAATAAACAATAAACGTGTGCCAAATCTTTTATGTACATGCTCAGATTTCATCCTTTAGCCTTTAGTGAAAGCACCATGATCTGAATTGCAAAGAACATGGTTTCCTAGGCTTTTATGTAAAAACAATTGTTTTTTCCTGTCATGTAGTTAAAGTGAACATTTCTAGTGAGGATCCTTGAAAGTCAGACAAGGAGATCGTAGACATACCATATGTGCAGCCTGTTCACCTGGAAAGGAGCCCAGTACATTATTGGGCCACTGCCACCCTAAGACTACTGTATGTTCACATGACATATGTTCAAGCTGAAAAATACGAGGTTGATTTAAAAAGAAAACAGCCTCTAAATACAGGCATTTCGGAGCTGATGTTCAAAGTGTTTTTGAGTTTTGCAAGTGCTTTTGAAGCGCATTTTGAAGTATATTTTAAAGGCCTATTTTCTAAGCGTTTTCTCAAGTGTCAATGGAAAATCAGTTTGTAAAACGTTTTTAGAAATGACATGTCACTCCATTGTTACGAGGCATTTTTTATTTCAACAGCAAAAAAAACTATGCCTTATATGAACTACACAGTGTATTTCCCTTTGAAATCGATAGAAATCTGTTTGCAGGCCTATATCAACTGTATTTCAGAGCGTAATACAAGCGTTTTACGCTATGAAATATGACTGAAAATAGGCCATGTGGACATGCCCTAAAAGCAGCTGTCTTTTGTCCTGGGGCGTAACCAGGAAAGTCTGGGCCACATAACAAACCTTTAACTGCCCCCCCCCCCCCCATAACCAACACCCCCCACATCCCCTGCCCTCCCGACAATTAACATTTATCAGTTTTGTGTGCAATGTAAAGATACAGCTAGGCCACCAGTGTATTCTTATAAACTGTTAGTTACAGGGTAACGAAAATTGGAACAAACAGTTAAGCACTGATATTATAACATTTGTTATCACTTAATTATGTTATTTCATAGTCATAATAGTTATTTAATAAACTGACCCGAAACTTAAAGCACCAGGACACACCCCTGTAGATAGTGCCTCATGCCCCCATTGTGGATAGTGCTACATACCCCTTCTTGCAGATAGTGCCACACAGCCCCCTTTTAGATAGTGCCACACACAACCCCTCTTATAGATAGTGTCACATATCCCCCTTGTATATAGTGCCACATGCCCCCCTTGTAGATAGTGCCATATAACCCCCCCTTGTAAATAGTGCAACATAGCCCCCCTTGTAGATATCGCCACATAACCCCCTTGTCCCAGGAGCACCCCTTTGTAGATAGTGCCACCCAAACAAATAAAAAAAAATGATACTCACCTAGCCCCGTTCCCGCGTCAAACTGAGCTGCTCCCCAGCCTCCTCTGCAGCCTGAGACGGGACCCTTGCATAGGCCTGCGTGATGACGTGATCCTGGCCCTGCGCCTTATCGGCCGCAAGCCTAACGTGGCCTGTAGCCTAGTAAACGGCAGAGCAGGGAGCTATCTCCCTGCTCTGCAATAGTGTTCAATTGTATCTGCGTACTAAGGACACAGATACAAATAAACGTGGCAGTTACCTGGGCCCCCCAGCTGCCCGCTGCTAGCAATGCCACTGGGAATGAGGGGGGCCCGTGCTGCCCAGTAAATAATGTTATGTGTTAGGCTGAATGGCACAGGCCCCATCATGCCGCGGGCCCTGTAACAGCCGCTATGGCTGCTAAAGCGGTAGTTACGCCATTGCTTCTGTCTATAGTATTGCATGTAAGGGACTGTGTTAATAAATTCTATGGCTCACAATTACTTGTATATTGTTAGAGACATAAGGGGGTGCATTATGATGAGCTGTTGGAGAGACAGAGGCCCATATGATATTACTGCACAGGGACATGACAGACACCTTGGGTCAGAGTAGTAATATCATGATGATTGGTGTCTGTGCCCAGTGGATATTTTGTAGCAAAATGCCTATTATTGACAATGACGGAAAATAGTATATGAGTTAAATTCAATCAAAATTGCACGTATAGCAAGTGAGTGTTCTTCAATGCATAATAAAGGTGATATGCAATTCCATTTCATGGTGATAAGGTTTAACTTTTTATCTACATAAATATCATATTATTACACAGGTGAAGTCATGTAAATATGATTGTTACAATGACTATGATTGTGATAACAATATCTTACACAGTACAAAGAAATAGCATATCACGTTAATTTATTTCCTAATGATAATACTGTTTGCATAACTTTCATGGTTAACTTACATTTATGGTTCTGAAAAACATAACATTTCCTGAGAACGCAGCTTCTACAGAATCCAGGAGGAGTATTTCTTTATATAAATGATTCAAGATATCACTCCATGAACGCACTGATAGTGAGACCAGCAGGTGAAACCGAGAGATATTTACATCATATGACCAAAGATATGTAAGGTTTTGATGGGCAGAAAGGTGTTGGTAGATGATTAAATTTCCAAGTAAAAACTAAATTTTTCAAATACTTTTTATTCAAAGTTTTGAATACTTGGAATAAAATTTGATCAGGAATGTAATAACTAAACACCCCTGAATGTAATGCCATTAATAAGTAAACTACGGGCTAAAATGTCAACGTGGATGAAAATGACACTCTCAAGGGCTGATAGAATTGCACTCATCAAAATGGTGCTGCTGCCGCAGATACTGTATGTATTGGCAGCAAGTCCAGTATGGATAGATGAGAACATATTTAAATTACTATAAAACTATCATAAATTATATGCTATGGGGCAGGAAGAGGGTAAGGGTAAGGCCACACGGAGTGGCCCTGACACAGTCGCGACGCGGCCAACAACCACGCCGACACAATGTTCAGTGTGGCTGTCAAACACCCTGTTAATGGCTGCTCGTTAATGCGGGTAAAATGTCACTTTATCTGCAAAATCGTGCTGCACACCCTTTATGGCCGCACAATTTTGCAGGTAAAGGACCATTTTGCCTGCAATAACACGCGGCCATTAACAGGGTATTTGTCAGCCACGCCGAACATGGTGCCGGTGCGGCAGTTGGCAGCGTCGCGACCTTGTAAGGGCCGCTCCGTGTGGCCTTACACGTAGAATAAAACATAAATATCTATGTAGGCCTTTGAGTGAAGGAGGTTTGGCTGTGCCATGTTTTCGTAGCTATTTTGCATTTCAACTACAAAGGCTTGCATGTTGTCAGGATGTCAGCACTCTTAGGAAATTGGTTGAAAGTCTGAATGGGTGTGAAAATACTATATTTGAAATTCTGGAATCAGGACAATTAAGTTACTTTATTTTTAAGAATCTTCCCATTTTCACACTTTTGAAAAGTTGGACGGCACTTAAGGAAAGCAGTGCCATATTGTACACCAATATGGAATAACAACAATTTAAGAGAATTTTTGTCAACTCCGGAAACAAGTGGATGTAAAAGATATGGCATCAGATTAATTACACATTTTTATAAATAGGGTCGATTGACCACTTTTGAGATTTTACAAAATAATTTTTTAAAGACCGTTTAAAAATGAACCGCTGCAAGAATGCAGAGGGCACATTGTGGGAGGCAAGTACATGGGGGATGAGCCTGCTTTGACTTCTGGCGTAGTGGTAATGGTATAACTGCTAGGTAAGTAGGGGGCTAATATGACTACTGGAGAAATGAGATGTAGGGGGTCTTCTGTAACCATTGTGGATGTAGGGGGGCTTCTCTAATGACGGGAAAACTGGAGAAGAGAGCACAGGACAATGTTTTTACTACTAGAGAGGAGGGGAAGGGGAAGGACACTGTTGTATCTACCAAGGAAAACTCTATGCTGAGCAAAACATCAAATGACAAGTAAGGCCAGGCTTTCACATAGTAGCAGTTCACACCTGGCTCTACAGCATGTCATCGCTGGCTTATAGAACTGGCTAAGAATTGTACAGGCCTGGTATAAGAAGTCATGTTCCAACTGCAAGTGGGGGTCTAACTGACTGCTGATGGCTCTATTGGGGAGAATAATACTGCAAGGGGGGTGACTGATAGTTGAGGGCTATACAGGGCCGGCATTAAAGGAGGAAAACTGGGCAATTGCACAGGGCTAGTTGCCCCCTCTCAAAAGATCTGGCATCGGCAGGCCAATTTCCCCTTTGGGTCTAGTCGCACCCCCGACAACCGTGACTGGGTCCGGAGGAGAAGACGCCCGCCGAATGGGCCGCTACTCATGGGCCAGTGCGCTTTGCTGGACCCCCAGGCTAAAATTTGCTAGACAGCCCCTGATCAAGTATATGGCTTAATATAAATAAAATAGGATTTGTATGATACCAGCCTGTATATGAATCCAGGTACTGTAACCATACACAGTGATATGTGCCATCGATATCTTTAGTGAGACATCTTCCTATTTTCAGACCCCCATCCTCATCAGGAACAGATGGTCTAATTCTAATCTTTACTATAAAAAAAATTAAGGATTGGTTATTAAAGATTTCCTAGCATGTACATATTGAGCTCTTCATGTCATCATATATTTAGACTCCAGATATAGTCATAATTCAGGAAAGGTGTTATGGTAGATTAAGACTAAAACTGCCCATACACATTAGACAAATGTTGGCCGAATGTGTATTATTTTTAGGTCCAACATTCTTTGCTGATTATTTTTACACTATAACGCCAAATCCTTTAAATAGAATTAAATAATACACTTCTGGTTGATGGCAGCCACCACTAGGGGGAGCTTAGAAGTTTACTGCATACTGTTTAATCATTAATCTCAATGTAAAAATAGTATTTTGTAAACTCCTAAGCTCCACTAGTGGTGGCTGCAGGTAAACAGAATTTTATTATTTAACTTTATGGCTATGCACAGGGTTTAGTGCTCTGTATTAGAAAAATGGAGGTCCAACCACTATAAGGAGATAGATAGATAGATAGATAGATAGATAGATAGATAGATAGATAGATATACAGTCCAGAAATAGATATACACAGCACTCCACAATAACAAGAAATCAGGCCATGTGCTTGTCACCAGGGGATGAATCAATTCCCCTTTTTTTTAAAGATAGAAGAAAACGTAGAACACAGTGACGGCACCAGGACTTCAATATAGATGAAAGCAAAGTGAATTTATTCACCTCAAAAACAGCAGCAACGTTTCGGTTCAACAGGAACCTTTCTCAAGCCATGGCTTGAGAAAGGTTCCTGTTGAACCGAAACGTTGCTGCTGTTTTTGAGGTGAATAAATCCAGTTCATCTATATTCAAGTCCTGGTGCCGTCACTGTATTCTACATTTCTCTCTCTCGCTCTCTATATATATATATATATATATATTATAAGTAGATTTAGCTTTAGTGCATATTTATTTATATTTAGTGGCTTAGGTGGCATTAGTGTCGCAGTGTGCTGTCGCCATTCTTTTTCTGCTGTATATTTGCAGTCACAGGTGTTCCTGCACCTGCATACACATTTTATATCATTTAGTTGGAATGTGCTGTTCAAATTTTTGTTGTGTCTATGTGATCCATATATGTGGGGTTAGTGACTGCCTCCATTTTTGTTCTTGCACCCCTCCCATTCTGCCCTGGGTGATTTTAATCAGTTCAATGCTGGATCCTACCATCCCCAGGTATATATGTAGGCTTAGTCCCAGTTCTGGGTGTTTGTGCAGCGTAGGTTCCCACCTTACAGAGGTCGCCTTGCCGTGGCAGGTGGGCAAACACTTTTTGATCAAAATGTGCACTAAGAACCTCCCTATTATAAGTAGATTTAGCTTTAGTGCATATTTATTTATATTTAGTGGCTTAGGTGGCATTAGTGTTCGCAGTGTGCTGTCGCCATTCTTTTTCTGCTATATATATATATATATATATATATATATATATATATATACATACTACTGTTCAAAAGTTTAGGGTCACTTAGAAATTTCCTTATTTTTGCAAGAAAAGCACAGTTTTTTTCAATGAAGATAACATTAAATTAATCAGAAATACACTCTATACATTGTTGATGTGCTAAATGACTATTCTAGCTGCAAACGTCTGGTTTTTAATGCAATATCTACATAGTTCTACAGAGGCCCATTTCCAGCAACCATGACTCCAGTGTTCTAATGGTACATTGGGTTTGCTAACTGTGTTAGAAGGCTAATGGATGATTAGAAAACACTTGAAAACCCTTGTGCAATTATGTTAGCACCGCTGTAAACAGTTTTGCTGTTTAGAGGAGCTATAAAACTGACCTTCCTTTGAGCTAGTTGAGAATCTGGAGCATTAAATTTGTGGGTTCGATTAAACTCTCAAAATGGCTAGAAAAAGAGAGCTTTCATGTGAAACTCGACAGTCTATTCTTGTTCTTAGAAATGAAGGCTATTCCATGCGAGAAATTGCCAAGTAACTGAAGATTTCCTACAACGGTGTGTACTACTCCCTTCAGAGGACAGCACAAACAGGCTCTAACCAGAGTAGAAGGAGAAGTGGGAGGCCGCGCTGCACAACTGAGCAACAAGACAAGTACATTAGAGAGTCTCTAGTTTGAGAAATAGACTCCTCACAGGTACTCAACTGGCAGATTCATTAAATAGTACCCGCAAAACGCCAGTAACAACGTCTACAGTGAAGAGGCGACTCCGGGATGCTGGCCTTCAGGGCAGAGTGGCAAAGAAAAAGCCATATCTGAGACTGGCTAATAAAAGGAAAAGATTAATATGGGCAAAAGCACACAGACATTGGACAGAGGAAGATTGGAAAAAAGTGTTATGGACAGACGAATCGAAGTTTGAAGTGTTTAGATCACACAGAAGAACATTTGTGAGACGCAGAACAACTGAAAAGATGCTGGAAGAGTGCCTGACACCATCTGTCAAGCATGGTGGAGGTAATGTGATGGTCTGGGGTTGCTTTGGTGCTGGTAAAGTGGGAGATTTGTACAAGGTAAAAGGGATTTTGAATAAGGAAGGCTATCACTCCATTTTGCAACGCCATGCCATACCCTGTGGACAACACTTGATTGGAGCCAATTTCATCCTACAACAGGACAATGACCCAAAGCACACCTCCAAATTATGCAAGAACTATTTAGGGAAGAAGCAGGCAGCTGGTATTCTATCTGTAATGGAGTGGCCAGTGCAGTCACCAGATCTCAACCCCATAGAGCTGTTGTGGGAGTAGCTTGACCGTATGGTACGCAAGAAGTGCCCATCAAGCCAATCCAACTCGTGGGAGGGCCTTCTGGAAGCATGGGGTGAAATTTCTCCCGATTACCTCAGCAAATTAACAGCTAGAATGCCAAAGGTCTGCAATACTGTAATTGCTGCAAATGGAGCATTCTTTGACGAAAGCAAAGTTTGAAGGAGAAAATTATTATTTCAAATAAAAATCATTATTTCTAACCTTGTCAATGTCTTGACTATATTTTCTAGTCATCTTGCAACTCATTTGATAAATATAAGTGTGAGTTTTCATGGAAAACACAAAATTGTCTGGGTGACCCCAAACTTTTGAACGGTAGTATATATATATATATATATATATATATATATATATATATATATATATATACACAAATTAACTAGACATTTTGTGTCCATATGAATCAAAAAATTATTCAAGCGACATCCACTTTGAGGGCAATTATGACCAGTTTCTGACTGATCAGCCCAATATTAATCTAAATTGGTGCTTGTACACTGAGCACAAACATGTGAAAAACGCTACCGCTAGGTGTACAGGCACCATGAACTGCTTAAAAATCTTTGTCTGCCAATCATCATTACCATCAGGGTTGTAGCATATAAACACCATCGCAAAGACAGCTTTATCAAGGAAAAATAAAGTTTTCTTTTACAAACATAAAAAAAAAAGATATAGATGACACAACCTTATTTCGTTTGTTTCTTAACCAAAAGCCTTTAAATATAATGGGCATAATCTGTTGTAAAGCAAAAATAAAATGACTGTATCAGAAAGTTTATATTACTGTTATTTTTTGTCTTTTAGTTTAGTCAGAATTTCTGGCAGAGATTCCAATTATTATCTGGTTAGTCACATTTAGCACTTTAGTTTACCACTCATCTTTTAAGGATATGATTCAACAGATGTCCCTAATGCTTAATCTCCGGATATAATTAGACATTCTTCAGACCAGCGTTTGCATAACACATGATCAAGAGATGGTGTACAAATGTGTAGTGACTTAAGACTGACCCCTGCATTTTCCATCGTTCCTTCCTATTAGAGCAAGAATTAGTATTCAGAATAGAGGGTTCAGATCTACTGCTGCTGAATTCAGCTTTCATTATAATCTTTTTCTTTGTCATTTCTTTAAAGTCGAACTCTAATTAAAACATAAAAATCTGTTTTGTTTTCAGTTAAATAATTATTTCCAACTCAGACATTTATCACATATCTACAGGATATGCCATAAATGTCTAATAGATTTGGGTGCCAGCATCTCCACTTAGTCTAACAGGGATTGGCCGCCTCCCCAGCCTAAATGGGGGTCAGATGACCTCTGTTCTCAATATAGGTGTGGACAATGTGGAGAGATGGCCACGTATGCACTTGGTTCTCTCCATTACGTTCTATGGGAGTTACAAAAACAGTTGAGCAGCGCTCACCAGGCGGGACTGGGGTCGGGTCACTCCAGTTCTTAATATAGGTGCAGGTCTGAGAGGTGGGACCCACGTCTATCAGGCATTTATGGCATATCCGGTGCAAATGTCTGAGTTTTCAATAACCCTTTAACTCAATTTCCCTTTTCCCCCACATTTAGTTACTGGCTGGAGTGTCTAGGGCCCAACTGAGGAAATTATTAAACACAGACTATTATACAAAAAGTGAACCACAGAAGCAAGTGATGACATTTGAAGCTGCAGATGTAATTGTCACGCTGTAAAGCTGGTCCCGCTGGAGGATCAACTGGTCTTCTCGTGGGCCAATCCTACCCTGCCCCCATATCATACTCAAAATGGTCTAGGAAGCTGATATCTGGGCCACAGTTTACAGAGACCTCGCATGGCTTGTTACAGTATGTGTATCAGAGCAGAGTTGTGTCTTCTAACGATCTCAGTACCTGTGTCTATCACATGTCCATGGACAGAATTGTATCCACTGAAAGTAAACTATGAATGCTACCACTGAGTAACAACAAGCAGAGATCTTGAAAACCATGAGGAATTAATATAGAAAGTATATAGCAAACATGCATGGCTTTTAATTATACAAAAAAATAACACTAATTTGCTGATATTGGACACTTAAGTGAACCACAAGAAAATCGAATGAACTCATATTATTAAGGATTTAGACATTTTATCGGTCAAACCTATGGAGGCTTGCATATAGAGTGACTTTTTGGAATACATTACTGTGATAGCCCAACATCTTCTAAAGATGTCTATTTACTGATGCTACATTAGTTATATTTGGCTTCACATAAACTGTTTCCAATATGCAATACAATGTCCCTTAAGGGCTTAACCATCAAAATTTATTGAAACATAAAATGAGTTGATTTAAGCCCTTGGCACCCATCTGAACAGCACCTTCAAACACTCCCTCACCTAACCAGATGGACTTTAACCCAGAGGACGACCCTCACAAACTGACAGCCTCAAATTATATGTAATCCCTAAGGCCCTGTTCACACTGAGTTTTTCTGCCGCGGTTTACGCCGCGGAAACCGCAGCAAAAACCACCGCAAAAAACGGCCGAAATTTACTCCCATTGATTTCAATGGGAGGTGGAGGTGTTTTTTTTACCGCGAGCAAAAAAAACCACTCTCGGTAAAAAGAAGCGACATGCCCTATTTTGAGCCGTTTTCCGCCTCAAAACCCCTATTGAAATCAATGGGAGACGGAAATAAACGCGTTTTGTGACGCGATTTTTGACAAAATTTTTGATGCGTTTTCTGGCAAAAAATGCTCGCAGTTATTCCAACTTTCTGTTGAAGAGATAGCTAAAAAAAAAGCCCAAAAAAAAAAATCGCACAAAAAACGCATCAAAATACGCGTGTGCAAAGACCACTTAAAAAAACCGGAGCTGATTTTTCCAGGCAGAATTTTCTGCCTGCAAAAAACTCTGTGTAAACAGGGCCTTACAAATAAGGATATCCTTATTTCACTTTGAATGATAATTAAGGGTAGGAAATAAGAATATTTCCCTTCATTTCCCTGCCAGGGAGCCTGCAAAAAGATTTGTCCCTGCCTCATTGGACATTGCATGAGCTAAAGGACTCCCCAACCAAGGCTAGAACGACTTTCACCAATTCTGCAGGATTTCCCGCTTCTTTACAATGCAGAAGGCCTCATCTATGGGAATATGGATCCTCTTCTTATCCCCTACTTTATACTGGTTCTTGACTACCATAAGCATAACTTTGTTTTAGTTTCCAACTTCTTCATCATGGATTACCAACTCTCCACCCATGTAGGGCTGGAGAATATGAGACCGCTCTTCTTCTATGACCATATTTTGCACCTTAGACCTCTATACTGAAGTTTATCTGTGGCTTGTCTTTACACTGTGTTCCAAATTATTTTGCATATTGGATTTAAGTGTCATAAACATTTAATTATTTGTTTTTCAATTAAACTCATGGATGGTATTGTGTCTTAGGGCTCTTTGGATCATTGTAATCAATCTCAGACACCTGTGATAATTAGTTTTCCAGGTGTGCCCACTCAAAGGAAAACTACTTAAGAAGGACGTTCCACATTATTAAGCAGGCCACAGGTTTCAAGCAATATGGGAAAGAAAAAGGATCTCTCTGCTGCCGAAAAGCGTGAAATAGTGCAATACCTTGGACAAGGTATGAAAACATTGGATATTTAAAGAAAACGTAAGCGTGATCATCATACTGTGAAAAGATTTGTGGCTAATTCAGAGCACAGACGGGTTCGTTCAGATAAAGGCATAATGAGGAAGGTTTCTGCCAGACGAATTAATAGGATTAGGAGTGCAGCTGCTAAAATGCCATTGCAAAGCAGCAAACAGGTATTTGAAGCCGCTGGTGTCTCTGGAGTCCCGCGAACCTCAAGCTGTAGGATCCTCCAGAGGTTTGCAAGTGTGCATAAAGCTATTATTCGGCCACCCCTAAACAATGCTCACAAGCAGAAACGATTGCAGTGGGCTCAGAAATACATGAAGACTAATTTTCAAACCGTGTTGTTTACTGATGAGTGCCGTGCAACCCTGGATGGTCCAGATGGATGGAGTAGTTTATGGTTGGTGAATGGCCACCATGTCCCAACAAGGCTGCGATGTCAGCAAGGAGGTGGCGGAGTAATGTTTTGGGCTGGAATCATGGGGAGAGAGCTGGTAGGCCCCTTTAGGGTCCCTGACAGTGTGAAAATGACCTCTGCAAAGTACGTAGAGTTTATGACTGACCACTTTCTTCCTTGGTACAAAAAGAAGAACCGTGCCTTCTGTAGCAAAATTATCTTCATGCATGACAATGCACCATCTCATGCTGCAAAGAATACCTCTGTGTCATTGGCTGCTATGGGCATAAAAGGAGAGAAACTCATGGTGTGCTCCCATGTTCCCCTGACCTCAACCCTAGTGAGAACCTTTGGAGCATCCTCAAGCAAAATATCTATGAGGGTGGGAGGTAGTTCACATCAAAACAGAAGCTCTGGGAGGCTATTCTGACATCCTGCAAAGATATTCAAGAAGAAACTGTCCAAATACCCACAAATTCAATGGATGCAAGAATTGTGAAGGTGATATCAAAGAAGGGGTCCTATGTTAACATGTAACTTGGCCTGTTAAGTTTTTTTTGATTGAAAGCGCTTTTGATTTCTGTAAATATGACCTCCTGATGCTGCAAATTCAACAAATTACCATTTTAGTTCTCTTTACAACCTTTAAAATGTTTTGATCTCTGTTGTGCATAATAATTTGAAACAGTGCATTTTGAGTTTTTTACTTCTTAAAAAAAAAATCTGTTATCATTAGGAGATTTGTTCAATTGTATTCGCATTATACTCCAACGGTTGATGACTTGAAGATTATACTGATTGTCATTTGCATCGACTAATTAGGAAAATCATCAAAAAATAACATTTGCATAATAATTTGGAATGCAGTGTAATCCCCCCATTTTGTTCATTTCACTTGAGACCATCTGTTGGTTTGGTCCTTTATCCCTCTGTTAGCATCCCGCTACTATAGACTTCAATATGAGATACCTAGTAATAAGTAACATGAGACCCAGTTGTAATATCCAGAAGAGCACAATGTTCTGATGGCTACAACATAAAAACAATTCCAGTACAATATTTATTCTCAGCACAGTAGCCTTTTTGATTCTTTAATATGTGTGAACTTCCCTCAGGAAAGTAAGAAAGGAATTCCTTCAAATAATTGGTATCTCCCCTTGACTTTGGTTGATTGTTACCTCTTCGCTTTGTTGTGACAAGTCTGCAGTTATGTGCTGAGATCTATTGAAAGTTAAACAGGTTAAAGGTATGTAACAATACCTGTCTGACATATGCAATTTAAACAAAATTATTAGAAAATCTTTATGTCCCACTGTGCAGATGAGAGGAACTTAGATCAAGTGCTTAGTGTGTTCATAACAAGGGCTAGATATTAGAGTCTATTTTAGGTAGTGAAAGTTAAAAGACTATGAGACACTGGTGTGTGTATAGACAACAATGCCAAGTGCCTCAGTCTCTATTCAGTTTTGCATTCACATGTTAGGCTTCGTTCAGATCTACACTACCGTTCAAAAGTTTGGGGTCACCCAGACAATTTTGTGTTTTCCATGAAAACTCACACTTATATTTATCAAATGAGTTGCAAAATGACTAGAAAATATAGTCAAGACATTGACAAGGTTGGAAATAATGATTTTTATTTGAAATAATAATTTTCTCCTTCAAACTTTGCTTTCGTCAAAGAATACTCCATTTGCAGCAATTACAGCATTGCAGACCTTTGGCATTCTAGCTGTTAATTTGCTGAGGTAATCGGGAGAAATTTCACCCCATGCTTCCAGAAGCCCCTCCCACAAGTTGGATTGGCTTGATGGGCACTTCTTGCGTACCATATAGTCAGCCCAATGGACTTTGAAATCCCTGTAGCCCATCAGCATTTAATTTCCGATGCAGGGTGAAGTGGAGATTTATTTATTTATATATGCTCCTTAATAGAATAATTGCATTATTTGCGTCTTGTTTTGCTGCGGGTACTGTGATGTTTGGTTACACCTTAGTCCAGGGAAAACAAGTCCGAGAAATTTATGAATTTGTAAACGCTACCTCTCTTATCTATACGGCCGACCTATTCTAAGTCTGGATATCATCCACCTGCGCATGCGTCATTTCTACCTGGATCCTTGTATATGCTGTGCATTTGTCCACTAACTATGGACATTTTGAACTATGTCCCTGAATGATATGTGTGTGCTTCGCGCACACTACCGCTTCCTATTGGTCCATGTTTCCATCTCTTATTAAAGTGGAGACCACATACGTATATCTTTACTTTGGAATAATCATACAGGTCTTTTTGTACTATTAGGTTCTCTTATATTACTTACCTACGGGGCCCTACTACCTCTCGCTCTAACGAATTGAAGTCTTATTCTCTTATGTATACACAGGCGTTACTGCCTGCTTTATATCTATCATTATCACTGTAATCCCATTCTTATTTCCACTTTTTTCTAAGTTGCGATTTTGCACCACTGCGCATGCGCGGTCCCCAAATGGACCAGCGTAGACGCTGTATAGCTATTTAATCACCATAGGACTTTTTAGACTATGTTCCCGATTGGTAAGTGTGCGCCTGCGCACCTCCCCCTGTATGATTGGCTCCCTGAATGGTCTCCTATTGGTCCACGGATCAGCTGTGGAGGCTGGTATCCTTTCACTCCTGGTGATTGGTAGTTGGCACTGACGTACTTTGGTTTGCGTCATAGACAGACTTTACAAGAGGGGAGGATTTCCCGGCGCGCCGCCATTAGCCCCATTTCCCCTGAGGACGTTACAGCAGTAACGAAACATGTCGGGGGGGCTCCTCAATTTTTAATTCCTGCTTTTGCTGGCTGAACTAAAGCACACACCTCAATCACTGACGGCTAAGATAGCGGTCGTGTCACGTTGGTTCATAGGTGTGTTACACTAGTGCATGGGCAGCTGTCTTGCATACGTTCACCCGGCAATCAAGCAGTGACAATTTTAATTTTCATGTGGTCTGTCATATTGCTATATATAGCACATTAAAGAATTTACTTTATTTATTTATTATCTATCTTTATGGTAGTTGGAAAACAGGGCTTTTTTGCCTAACGGCAACTAGCTAGTATTGTGGATTGGCTTGATGGGCACTTCTTGCGTACCATACGGTCAAGCTGCTCCCACAACAGCTCTATCGGGTTGAGATCTGGTGACTGCGCTGGCCACTCCATTACAGATAGAATACCAGCTGCCTGCTTCTTTCCTAAATAGTTCTTGCATAATTTGGAGGTGTGCTTTGGGTCATTGTTCTGTTGTAGGATGAAATTGGCTCCAATCAAGCGCTGTCCACAGGGTATGGCATGGCGTTGCAAAATGGAGTGATAGCCTTCCTTATTCAAAATCCCTTTTACCTTGTACAAATCTCCCACTTTACCAGCACCAAAGCAACCCCAGACCATCACATTACCTCCACCATGCTTGACAGATGGCGTCAGGCACTCTTCCAGCATCTTTTCAGTTGTTCTGTGTCTCACAAATGTTCTTCTGTGTGATCCAAACACCACAAACTTCGATTCGTCTGTCCATAACACTTTTTTCCAATATTCCTCTGTCCAATGTCTGTGTGCTTTTGCCCATATTAATCTTTTCCTTTTATTAGCCAGTCTCAGATATGGCTTTTTCTTTGCCACTCTGCCCTGAAGGCCAGCATCCCGGAGTCACCTCTTCACTGTAGACGTTGACACTGGCGTTTTGCGGGTACTATTTAATGAAGGTGCCAGTGGAGGACCTATGAGGCGTCTATTTCTCAAACTAGGGACTCTAATGTACTTGTCTTGCTCAGTTGTGCAGCGGGGCCTCCCACTTCTGTTTCTACTCTGGTTAGAGCCTGTTTGTGCTGTCCTCTGAAGGGAGTAGTACACACCGTTGTAGGAAATCTTCAGTTTCTTGGCAATTTCTCGCATGGAATAGCCTTCATTTCTAAGAACAAGAATAGACTGTCGAGTTGCACATGAAAGCTCTCTTTTTCTAGCCATTTTCAGAGTTTAATCGAACCCACAAATGTAATGCTCCAGATTCTCAACTAGCTCAAAGGAAGGTCAGTTTTATAGCTCCTCTAAACAGCAAAACTGTTTACAGCGGTGCTAACATAATTGCACAAGGGTTTTCAAGTGTTTTCTAATCATCCATTAGCCTTCTAACACAGTTAGCAAACACAATGTACCATTAGAACACTGGAGTGATGGTTGCTGGAAATTGGCCTCTATACACCTATGTAGATATTGCATTAAAAACCAGATGTTTGCAGCTAGAATAGTCATTTAGCACATTAACAATGTATAGAGTGTATTTCTGATTAATTTAATGTTATCTTCATTGAAAAAAACTGTGCTTTTCTTGCAAAAATAAGGAAATTTCTGAGTGACCCTAAACTTTTGAACGGTAGTGTACGTCAGGGGAACCCATGAATGGAACACTGAATGAAACAAACGGAAACCGTAGGTGACAGATCCGGTGCAAATGGTTTCTGTTTGTCACCGTTGTGCAAAACGATGTGTGTTGTTTTGACAGAATGAATACTGTAGTCGACTGCGCTATTCATTCCGTCTTACACAGCGAGGACAAATGGAAACCACTTGCACAGGATTCGTCACCATTGAAATTAATTGTAATGCAAATGGAAACCTATGGTTTTTGTTTGTTTCAGTCAGGGTTCCGTTCATGGGTTCTCCTGACGGAAAGGTCTGACGGAGGCCTGACCCAGATGTGAATGAAGCCTAATATAATTTTTTTAAGTGAATGTTACCTGTACTGGCCCCTTACATATATGTGCATTTTGCCCTTACTGACAAATGCTACAGGTTGTTCATCATGGAACTTCAACATCAAATGACTAGAAGGTTCCTTGTATACTATTTATTTACTTTATGCAAACAGATGGACAGTGGGGCAGATTTACTAAGGGCCTGTTCACATCAGCATTGGCTTTCCGCTCTGGGTTTCCGTTGCAACGGAAAGTCAAACTGAAACCACAGATTACGTTTTTGTCACCATTAAGATCAATGGTGACGGAAACATTGCTAATGGTTTCGGTTTGTCACCATTCCGGCAGGTTTCCGTTTTTGTGACGGAATCAATAGCACAGTCAACTGCGCTATTGATTCTGTCGGAAAAACGGAAACCTGCCTGAATGGTGACGAACGGAAACCATTAGCAATGTTTCCGTCACCATTGATATCAACGGAAACCTCTGACGGAACCCCGGGAACGGAAAGCCAACGCTGATGTGAACAGGCCCTAAGGCTGTCATTGCTCCCGTCAGGTACACAATTCAAATTTTCAGGGTATGTTCACACAGGGAGGATACGCTGCGTAAAAGCACACAACATATCTGCGCTGTGTGCCGCAGAGAATGCCGACCGAAGAACTGCACCAAATTGTAATGCAGTTTTTAGTCCGGAATGTCAGTTGTGAAAAACTGCACAGAAAAAAAAGAGGATACTTACCATGGCGACGCATCCCTCCGACGTCCTGATGTCATGACGTTTTGCAGTCCTGGGGTGACGTTTCATCCCGTGTGACCGTTGCAGCCAATCACAGATTGCAGTGGTCACACGGGATGAAACGTGATCCCAGGAGGCCAGCCTGGATGAAGAAACAGAGTTCTGGGTGAGTATAAAGATTTTTTTTTTTTCGGAGTTGCGTTTTTTGCAGCGGAATCGCTGCGATTTCGCAGCAGAAAAAATGCCACACCTGCTATTTGTTGCGGGCTTTACCTCCCCATAAAATGAAATGGGGAAAACCCTCAATAAATAAGCAGCGTTTACGCAAATACAATTGACATGCCGTGGATTCAAAAAACGCACGTCAATTTCTGAGCGTTTTTTTTCCCACTTAAAATTTACACAGCATGTAAATGAGATTTGTTCAAATCTCATCCACTTTGCTGCTACTGTGTTTTGCGGCGAATTTTCACAAAGAAATCAGTTGCGGAAAATCCGCAGTATTTATGCTATGGGTCCACTTGCACGTTGTGGTTAAGGTGCTGTTAGAACCGCATCAAAAAAACAAATCTGAAAACTGCATTCATTTTTTGTTCATTTTTGTGGGATTGCGCATCAAAAAACGCACCAAATCGTGTTAAAAATGCATGCGGTTTTCGGATGGTTTTTTTTCCAATGCAGTTCTAACCACACCTAAACTGTAACTTTTGAATGGACCCTAACATGTTATTTAACCCCTTGAGGACTGAGACAATTAAGGCCTTAAAAAAATGGTTGGACATCCGAATCTGCGGCTTAAAAGTGGGGGGAAAAAAATTCTGATTGGACTGGGGGGGGGGGGGTTGGGATGAATGGGGCATGGGATGAATGTGGTGTGAATGTTGTTTTCTTGTGAGGCATTGCAAGGGCACACTTCACTATTCCTAATTCATTGGGGAGGTATGTTCTATAGATGCTACATCTCTTCTGAAAATATTCTTGCATTATAGTGCTTAACAGATGCTGTGTCATTTGTCTTCTTTCTATTGTTTTATTTACTGTACTCGTTTGTACTGTAACAAGTTGTAAAAGTTTTGAAAAAATAAGTCTTTTTTAGAAAAAAAATACAAAATAAATCATTTTGTGGTACATATAATAAAACTTTTAATTTATATGAGGTTTTTATAATGGCAGTATGCATTAAAAAACGTTTATTGTATTTTTACCTTTGCGTCGTTTATTTAATTGTAAACTTTATTTAATTATGTTTAACATTTTTTTTTAGTCCCATTAGGAAATTTTTTTGAAACTGTAATGTAATGTCATATGTCTATATGACATTACATCACCGCCTGTGCTTATAAAATGCACATGCATCTGTTTGGGGAACTGCTAACATCAGAATATTTTTATGTGCGGCATCATGTTGTGTGATATCGCTTTAAGAATAAGGTGTTGTTTCTAAATGCAGTAGCCATGGTGCTTTAAAAATTTATGTGCAATATTACTGTATATTGATGTAACTTTTTGTCCCCTTTAATAGTCTCCCTCTATGTATTTTGTTTGACTCGCTCTGAAGAAGTCACTTGACAAAAGAAGTAAGCATACATCTAATATCATCCTGCCTTGTCCACGGCAGCCTACAATGAGCTGCTTGGTGTCCATGCCTTTCCACTGAATATCTGATACAAGTGGTGAGAGCAGACGTTGGCTATACTGCCCACATACCCTAGGTGATCTCAAGGGGTGGTACCTTCCCCAAATGGCTCCTGCTATAGACTGCCAATGTTTGGCGGGACGCAACAAAGTAATTTACACTCGTCTGCCTATTATTGTGTTACTAGAACCATGGCGTGTAGTGCCTGATTTAGATTGGAAGTCAATCACACATACATATCCCTCTATCGTCTGGTGTCTGATGGTGGATAAGTATTCGGTTTTCATCTCTTTATTATACGAATGCCATGTTAGCTGGTACCAGTGCCTTAGATATTGGACTGGTGTAGTACAATCCTTGACCAGCTTTTGAATGAACTGGGACTGTGCAATGTTGGCATGATACCATATAATGAATATAAGGTCTTTCTTCTTCTCACCACCTCCTATATAAACAATTAGTGGCAATAAGTTCCTTTGCGGTTTTATGATTTGTGGACCCTAGAACGATTATGACTATTTATGAAATTCAATACGAATTGATTGTATTTATTATATTTATTTAATCTACGTGTATAATCTTGAATTTTTATTTACTTAGTCTAATAGCTATGAACTACAAGGACTGATATAATATTGTATCTTTGTATTTATGTAATTATGCGAAAAATCACCAGATATATTTTCTTACTTGGATGAAATAAAATATCAATTACTTTTTTACATGTCTCTGACCGAGTGCCTGCCTCGTCCCTTAGTTTTCCATTCCTGTATTTCCCCCAGTGATCATATATTATGAAGGGTGGCACTGTACATTTTGTACTGTCAGCAGATTGTATTTGGAGATCATATTTTTTCTTTTATTATTGACTCTCTACTGCCATCTGCTCCATTGTGTCTCGATATTTTGTCTCTGTTATCTGTAATATATTTTATTAGATTTATAATCAATCATTCATTTATGACCATGCATAATAAACAATTGCCAAATGCAAGAGGGAGTAAAAGCCGATTATCTCATGGTTATCACAACCCTTAGCATATAAATTCCAAAAGGAGTGCAAACCAACACCTGATATTTAAATATGTTAGCTCACGAAACAAGTACATAAGTAAGTTGTTTTTGTCTGCATAGCTTCTCCGTAAAAATTATAAATTTTGGTATGGACTGACAAAGATAACTATCTGATGTATACAATTTTCATCTTATGCATAAATGTGTCAGGGATCATTAGCCTGTATATTGCCTGCAAAAACATTATTACTTTATATCAGTATATTCCACAAAGAACTCGAATGTAACAAAATGGAGCCTGCATCAGGAACACGCCTATGGAGACACCGCCCCTGGCATGCAAGAGGAGTGTACAGCTGAACTCACAGCTGAATAGAGCCAATAGGGCTTAAGCACGTCCCACATCTCTAGGGAGGAGATTTGTACCTCCTTGTTCAATAAAGTTTAATCTTACTTCCTGCTTCACTGAGGGAGGATGTCTACCAACTTGTCTGCCTGTTCTATTTCTTCCATGCATGCACTCAGTTTCCAATTTACAGAGGTGGCTATCCGGTGTGAATTAACAGGGAGAAGGAAGTGACCCTGACAAATGCATAGAAGGCATGTTTTGTAAAGGCCTGTAGTAATTCAGGTATGTTTCTAATTAGCTGGCTAAGCCTCACAAGTCCAAATTATTTTCATACAATACTATGAAAAGTCAGAGTCCACCCATGTGTTCACTTAATTTTCAGTCAAAATCGTCATTAAGTAATTCATTTTTAAAGAGGCTCTGTCACCACATTATGAGTGCCCTATCTCCTATATAAGGAGATCGGTGCTGTAATGTAGGTGACAGTAATGCTTTTTATTTCGAAAAACGATCTATTTTAAACCACTTTATGAGCGATTTTTCACTTTATGCTAATGTATTTCTTAATGCCCAAGTGGGCGTGTTTTACTTTAGACCAAGTGGGCGTTGTACAGGGGAGTGTATGACGTTGACCAATCAGCGTCATGCACTTCTCTCCATTCATTTACACTGCACTAGCGATATAGTTATATCACTTGTGCAGTCACTTACACAAACACTAACATTACTGCAGTGTCCTGATAATGAATATACATCACTACCAGCCTGGACGTAATGTTTATTCAGAATCCTGACACTTCTGAAACTTTTCTGTGAGATTCCTGCAAGACAAGCGTAATCTCGTTTGAAATTACAGGTTACATCGTAATCTCGCGAGATTACGCTTGCCTTGCTGGAATCTCACAGAAAAAATTCAGAAGTGTCAGGATTCTGAATAAACATCATGTCCAGGCTGGTAGTGATGTATATTCATTATCAGGACACTGCAGTAATGTTAGTGTTTGTGTAAGTGACTGGAGAGAAGTTCATGGTCAGCGTCATACACTTCTCTGTACAACGCCCACTTGGTCTAAAGTAAAACACGCCCACTTGGGCATTAAGAAACTCATTAGCATAAAGCGAAAAATCGCTCATAAAGTGGTTTAAAATAGATTGTTTTTTTCTAAATAAAAAGCATTACTGTCACCTACATTATAGCGCCAATCTCCTTATATAGGAGATAGGGCACTTATAATGTGGTGACAGAGCCTCTTTAAGTAACAAGAAGAAACACAGAATACTCCCACGCTTACCCTTTATTATACCTCCCATTATTTTCAGAAAATTTACTTAAAAAAAATCTGCAGGAATATTTTGTCATGCTTTTTGTAAACATCATTCAAATTCAGCATTAAAAGATCCTTGCACATTCAATGATGTTGAAGTCATTGCTCTGGGTGGTCAGTACCGTATCAAACTCTTTCTTTGATAAGCAAGTCTTGATCTTCACAGCAGTGTACTTGGGATCATTATCTGGCTGTAGAATTTTCATTTTCCCAATGAAACTTTTTCTTCTCCAGAAATGTAATACAAACATAAATTTGTCAGTACTTTTATGCGCTTTTGAAACTAACCAACTCCATATTTTGTTAAATATCCGCAAACCTGCACTGATCCTCCATCATACAGTCAGGCTTTTCTCGACTGTACTTATGGGCCAAAACATTGCTATGTACAGCAATCATTTTTAGAAAAGAAATGCTTTTTTCAATAAAAAAAACTACTAACTATATTTTGTTATATATCTGCAAACCTGCACTGATCCTCCGCCATACAGTCGGGCTGTAACATCCAAATGGGTTGTGGATCCACTGGGCTAATCCGCCGTAACCGAGTAGCTGCTCGCCAGACAGGTGTTAAACAGTCACAGGTAGATGGTACCTCGGTGGCAGCTGTATACAGTCAGATAGCGGATACAAGCTAGTACCGGATTACTGAAAGCAGGACACAGGACACTGACTGGTCGCGGACACAGGATACCGACTGGTCACAGACACCAACTGGTCACGGACACACGATACTGACTGGTAATGGACACGGCATACAGGCTGGTAACGCACACAGGATACCGATTGGTAACGGATTCAGGACACAGGATACCGACTCGTAACGGACACAGGATACAAACGGTAACTGACACGGGATACGGAACCTTCGAAGGTGAACACTAGGTTAGTACAACGTTGCTCAGGCACTGGGATACACGCCAGACTTCCTCAAATAGTCCATGGTATGCAGTGATAGGCTGGGAACACTTTACTGGCCCTTTAAGGGACTGCTAGAGTGCACACACAGGCAGACAGTGCTCTGCCTAACATAGTTCAGAGCTCGCTGGCATCCTGGAGGAAGCAGGGACCGGTGAGCACAGCCCAGCTGGCGGGGGCTACACTGGCCTTTCTCAACATGTGTGGTGTTATCAGGAGGAGTTAAGTTGTTTATACATATGTCATATCTCTATTAAATTTCATAGCCCTCTTTTGGTGGTGGTCCTTTCAAAGAAAAAAGTAAACAGACTGCAGGTTAACCCTTTCCCATCATTTCACCTAACTGCAAATGACGTGTATGGTGTGGTGTTGTGGGGAGCAGTTAAAGGGGTTTTCCAGTTCTAAGACTTTGATGGCGTATCCTCAGGGTAGGCCATCGAAACCTGTTCAGTGGTGGTCCGACTTCCGGCACCCCCGCCGATCAGTTGTTTTGAAGGGGCCACAGCGCTTGTACGAGCTGATTGTACTGTGAATCGGCAACACATTTGTAGCGGCGGTTCACAGTATTACAACCTTCTCCCATTCATTCGTACGAGCGCCGCGGCCTATTCTAAACAGCTGATCGGCGGGGGTGCCAGAAGTCAGACCCCCACTGATCATGTTTTGATGGCCTATCCTCAGGAAAGGCCATCAATTTCTTAGGACTGGAAAAAAACTTTAAGTTGTTTACAAGAAAAAAGAGGGGGGGATAATCCAGCTCACCGGTTCAGCCTTCCACTGCGCATTTATCCACATTCTGGCCAACATTTCATTCATAGAAAAAGATACTTCGTCCAGCTCTCTAAAAGGAAATTCATCCGACATTATTAGAAATCCACTTTAAGGATGCATCAGGATTGGGCCAAAAGAGGCATGTCCTGAATGTGCAGCAAAGAGGACGTGTGGGGGGAGAGAACTCTGCACGGCTTCTCAAAATCCACGGCGTACCTAATCTCATCTCCTCCTTCCTTGCCTCCTGTGTGGCGGCATACTGCTCAGCACTACCCGTTGAGCGGTTTGAACCCCATATTGAGGGTTTTGCACTCTCATACAAGTTATGGCCTAGTGCAAGGCCTGAAGCTGCGACCTAGATGCCCTGCTAGGCGAAACCCCTCTTTGCTGTCTCCCGGGCCGCTGGAGAGCCCTCCATTTGACTATCGCCAGCTGGGATACCTGTTTTCAGCCAGCTCTCTTCCCTAGACAGCGTTTTCAGCATCGCAGCCACCATTTTGTTTTTTGACCGGACGGCCATCCTCAGTATCACCTCTCCAACTAGCCAAGAGCTGTGGATTTCAGTGATGGCCACCAGGACTCTGCAGCCACCATCATATTAAGCGGCCTACATGCTGCCTGAAGCAGGGCACTTCAGTAATTTTATCTCCTATCAGGCGGTGAAGGTAAGAGGCAAATCTCACCTCCCATATAGGACTGCTACTAAGAAAATACCACTGCCCTCACCTCCAGAATGCAAGGGTTGCTGATCTCCAATGCTATAGTGCTTCAACCCCCCCCTTACATTTACAAACTCTTTTGGGGGTCATTTCAAACGCCTGCGTATTTGCCCGATGGCATACACAAGCAAGTCAGTGGGGCCACTAAAAGGTGTACTGCCCCAATTTTTATACGGACACTCATCCGACATTTTGAAGAGTATTTGTTTTTCCAACCCCTGACAGTGGGTGACTTTAACTCTCATCCCAGAGTACGAACACAGTGCTTTAACACTTCTTACTATGTTTTAAATTAGCTTTAAAGGACCCAGCCACATTATTTAGCGACCATTGTCCATAAACATGGTCAAATGCGGCAAAGATCCCTCAAAGGAAGCAAGCTGCTCCCAGAAAGCAGTCAACTCTAAAGGTGAATAGGACAAATTTATTATAAAGAATATTACTCAGACGGCTATTACTTGCAAGAAACTACAATTGTCCCAGAGTTCTACTCAGCCTCACTCTAAGGTCGGATTCACACGAGTGTGTGCGTTTTGCGCGCGAAAAAACGCGGCATTTTGCGCGCACAAAAGGTCCATAAAAGCTCCGTGTGTCAGCAGCATATGATGCGTGGCTGCGTGATTTTCGCGCAGCCGCCATCATTATGACACTCTGTTTTTATGTTTGTAAACAGAAAAGCACGTGGTGCTTTTCTGGTTTCATTTATAGTTTTGACTACTGTAGCGCGCATCACACACGGCACACGGAAGTGCTTCCGTGTACCGTGCACGGTTTTCACGCACCCATTGACCGCAAAAAACCGCAAAGTATAGGACGTCGTGAGTTTTACTCAGCGGACATACGCTGCGTGAAAATCACTGACAGTCTGAACGACCCCATTGACTAACATAGGTCCGTGCGATGCACGTGAAAATCACGCGCGTAGCACAGACATATTATACGTTCGTCTGAATAAGCCCTAAGGACAATTCTGATCATGATCTGAGCGATATGGAGTACTCAACAACACCCTCCAGCTGCGTACCGATTTCTCTCACCTTTCTTCAAAAAACCCTTACTAGGGCACTTGAACCTATTGCTAAAGATCTCCAGGACATTAAGCAGGACTTTCGCCTTATTGGTAATCGAGTGGAAGCCTTGGAAAATGCTCAGGTCTCTATCCATGAACATACTACTACAAGCTGGAAGACCATCTGAGGACTACCAAAAGCAGTCTCTCCAGAATCACTTTCAGACACAGTCCAACGTATCTTCATTACCGTTCTGAGAGAGGATTACCCTGAACAAATAATAAAAGAAAGAGCTCACAGAGCCCTGCAGCCTGAACCCAAGCTATCAGAATCACCGACAGATGTAATATGCAAATTGTTCGATTTCAAAGCTAAATAAATTATCCTTCACTACTCCAGAGAAAAAGGCATCCCTGCCTTTGAAGATAACATCCTCTCCATCTTCCAGGATCTAGCTCCAACAACACTAAGTAAAAGAGGTTTGCCATTCACTGACTTCCTACAGGATAGGAAGATCCCATATAAATGTCTTTTTTCCTTCGGCCATTCAACCACAATTGATGGAAAAAGATATAAAATTCGAGCTCATGCCGATTTGGGAGATATTCTAGATAACATAAATGCATCCCTCCTGCAGATTTCAGATTGGTCAAGTGTCATAGATCTGGAGTCCACTCCTACACTCCCTTCACCTACTTCTTGCTTGCAAGTATCCTCTGAGAAAGCCCTGAAACAAAGGAGAAGACAAGCTGACTCCAAAATTTGTCCCACTTGAAGTACCCTGAACGTCTTGCCAGATGACCCCAAGATGTTATCTCATAATTTTCATCATATCATTTTAGTGGTTTTTGCTTAAAGATAAAGATTTACTTAAATTTTTGCTTCCCTCGCTGCATTGCTACGTTTCTGGCTGAATATTCCAGCTTAAGTTGTGTTAATACCCCATTTCCCGGGCAATGATATTTTTCTCTTTAAATGTACAGCTATTTGGTTAGGTTATGCCTACCTTCTAATTAATTTAATCCTTTACACACCCTTTTTTTGGTTCTAAATCGACACTCACCTTACACGTAGTTTCCTACAGATAAAACTTATGGTCTGTTTCTCACATTATCATACTTGCTATCAATAAATGAGACTAGTCTAGTCTCCTTTATTGATATCATACTTGCTATGGCTGACATAAAAATAATATCTTATAATGTAAGGGGGCTGAATGCTCCTTCAAAGAGGGGACAGGTACTAGCGTATCTAAAAAATTAAAAAACTAATATATGTTTTCTTCAAGAGACACATTTCCAGAAATCTAAGACCTCTAACCTGAAAAGATCTTATTATACCGATTAGTTCCACTCTGAATCAGTTAACAAAGCCTCTACAGGGGTTGGCATAGGTATTAGTAAGGATACCCCCTTCACCGTTTCAGACACCCTAAAAGACACAGAAGGAAGGTTCATCTTTATGAAAGGTACAATTGGCACATAGAAAATTACTTTAGGTAATCTCTACACTCCATATTAAAGTCAAGTAACATGGCTAGTCTACACACTGGATAAATTCCAGGTTTTCTCTGAAGGCATACCCATTTTAGGAGGAGACTTCAATGTTGCTCTAGAACTGGCACTTGATACCACTTCTGTACTCTCAGCGATATCCTGTAAGTCTCTCTCCAAACGTACGAGAACTTTACACAAGCACACGAATAGAGACATTTTAACCCAACCAAAAGAAATTTAACACATTTCTCTACACCTCATAAATCGTATAAAGGAATTGACTAAATTTTCATTCCTCATTTTCTCCTCCCTCATTGTAGCTGACCTTTCATAGCCACCCATGTTTTCTAAGATCATTCCCCCATTGAAATTGCTTGCTTGCTTTTCAGCCTCCCGTTGAAACCACCTAACTGGAGATTAAATGAAACTATCCTTAAATCCCAGGAATACCTCTCTAGATTTACATTCTAGACGAACAGGTTTCTTCCACAGAAATTATCTCCTCAACACTAAAGTACACACCCTCTGTGAAGCCCACAAAGCTCATATAAGAGGAGGGTTCATCTCTCTAGCCTCTCACATGAAGAAAGAACAAAACTCAGGGTAAGCTGATCAAATGACCCAGATAGTGGAATTGGAACGCCCTACTAAAAAGAAAATAGCTGATTCGGTGATTTAACAACCTACTGCTCTCTGATCAGAGGTGAAGAACTTGCTGAACTTACAATCAGCCAAAATTTATCTCAATGCGCAATTCAAACGTTTTGCCGATGGGGACAAACCCACTAAATATAAGCTTTCTTACATTAAACAGCATTTTAAATATAAAATTTAGATACCACTCTTATTGTCTCAAGATGAAGATGATAGCCCTCGGCATACAACACCCTTGATTGCTAACCAGTTTTGCAGCTTTTACTTGGATCTCTATAACTTGTCTGCACAAGACTCACCTGATGTTAAAGAGGTTGTCCACATTCTGAAAACTGATGACCTATCCCCCGGATAGGTCATCTGTATATGATCGGTGCGTTTCCGACATCCGGACCCCGCACCGATCCGCAACTCCTGCTGCCTCCGCGCACCAGATGTTTGGAATGGGATGCAGTAGTTGGAGTCAGAAGCAGATGGCTCCGACCACTGCATAGCGGCCGTTTGGCAGAACTGCAGCTCAGCTCCTATTCACTTGAATACGAGCAGAGCTGCAGTACTGCAGCCAAGATGCTATTCTTTGACCGGAGCCATCTACTTCCGTCAACATCGTCTGGCACCCAGAAGCCGGAGTGTCGGATCGGTGCGTGGTCCAGATGTCGGACACGCACTGATCATATACTGATGACCTATCCAGTGGATATGTCATCAGTTGTCAGAAAGTGGAAAACCCCTTTGAGTACCGGAAAGCTGAACTCACTAAGAAGTTTTTAGATTCCATTACGCCTCTTCCATCTCTCAACAACAACAACAACAACCAGATAGTCCCACCCCACATCAGCTGAATAAATCCTTTGGGCACTCCAAACAGTCCTGAAAAATAAAATGTCCTGGTCCAGATGGACTCCTGCCATTTTATTACGTAACTTTCCTAACTTGGTTATATATCTAATTTCAAAATTAATATGAACAAATCTCAGGTCCTTAACTTCTTCCTTCCATCAGAGGAAGCTGTCTATCTGGCCTCGACCTCCCCCTTTGATTGGTCGCATAACCACGTTCGCTACCTAGGAGCAAAAAATCCCATCTAATTTATCTCTTCTATATAAGGAAAACTATCCCCCTCTGCTCAATAACATGGCAAATACTATTTTCTCCTGTCAATACAGTTTACTCCCTGGATAGGGCATACAAATCTGATCAAATGCATCAGCATGCCTAAACTTAGCATTTATTGTTGTCAGACATCAAACCAAACAACATCACTGCTTGGGAGAAGGATCTTTGCATCTCTTTTTTGCCCACTCAACTCAAACATCTACTGTAAGCCCCTAAACTCACATCCAGATGTGTTTGCTTACAAGAGAATGGTTACAAAGTGTTATTCCAATGGTACATTACTCCCAACGAAATTACGACATATTGATAACTCTTATCCAGATGTATTTTGGAAATGTCACACGGTTGTAGGTACCTACATTCACATGTGGTGGGAGTGTCCCATTGTTGCCCAGTTCTGGCAAGATATAATCACTTTGGTTAATACCATATGCAAGATCAATCTCCTGCTACGGCCGGAGATTTTTCTGCTTCACATGTTCCCACCTGGCATTAGCATCATTACCTTAAAATTTGTAAGACCCCTTCTCTCTGCTGTCAGACTTCTACTCTCTGCTTCTTGGAAATCTTCCAACTGTCTGACAGTTTCCCAGTGGACAGAGAAAGGGGACGCCATTTAAAGATTGGAAAAACGGGCTCATTGGGAAGTTAGGCAACATGAAAATTTTACAGAGATATGGCTTCCATGGTCTGACTTCCATCAGGCTTAAGCAAGGTCCCTTAACCAACCAGCCCAGGGACAATCCATTTCGCCCATGAGTCATACCTTTACTGATCTGTAAGGTATCCCTTATACGCTCACTCTACCGTTGACTCCATTAGGACTCAACAACCCCCCACCCCACACACTTACCCTCTGTTTCTTTTCCCCACTATTGTTTGAATGTTTATATTTCAGATTATTTTATATGGGCAACTAGCCAGACTTGTCGTAAATGTTATGTATTCATCCATTTCACAGAAAATCAATCCTGCGGGCTATTAAACGCGGGCTGCACACTTTTCTTTTGACGGCCTCCCTCCTCTAATATGATGCTCTCTAGTGCTGGAAATGCTCCCCCTACTGCTCTCTCTGCCCCAATGATGTGGCGAGATGCTGGCAGCTTGTCTTCCCTGATATGCCAAACAAGTCTCCTCCTCTGCTCTCTCCGGTCTGGTGATGCAGTGTGGTACTGACCTACATCGAGATCATTTACAGACTACAATGGTGGGGAAAACCGGTCACAGAAAAAGCTGGTCTGTATTGGAGGGTCTTGCCAAAGGGGTGGTCTTACTATATATACACATAATAATTAGGAGGGTTACCGAATAAATGAATAT
The DNA here is from genome assembly GCF_050947455.1 of Rhinoderma darwinii. Lineage (NCBI taxonomy): Eukaryota > Metazoa > Chordata > Amphibia > Anura > Rhinodermatidae > Rhinoderma > Rhinoderma darwinii. The sequence goes on from NC_134689.1 coordinate 148,939,045, forward strand.
ATATATATATGTATATATATATATATATATATATATAAAATATATGAGTAGGGATGTTTCAGCCATATAAACAAGCACATAACCATGCATTTTCCAAAGACAGACCTTGGTGTTTGTATGGGTTGCACTGAAAGCTCAGTGACTTTAACCTGTTCCCGCGCTGCGACGCAAAGGTACGTCCTGGTGAGGGGTTACTTCCCGCACTGGGACGTACAGTTACTGTGCGGTTACCGTAGAACACTGTCCTAATGGACAGTGTACGGGATGCTGGACGTCAGCTGTCCCCGACAGTTGACACTCCACTCTTGCCGACCAGCGGTCCATTGCCGCTGACTTTGGCAATAAAGTCCTCACAATGCTATTGCTGCCAACAGTTGGCTTGGCAACCGGAGGCAAAACAATGGCCTCTGGGTCTGCCATGTACGAAAGCCTATCAAGGACCAGCCTCCGGCTGGTCCTGATAGGCTTCCTGTCAGAGTGACTGTCACGTCATACTGGTAGTATGGCAGTTATAATACATTATACTACGTAGGTAGTGTTATGTATTATAGAAGCGATCAGTGCTGTAGCCTAGTGGGACAAAATAAAAATAAGTTAAAGTGTTTTATAAAAGTGTAAATATAAAAGTTATAAGTTAAAAAAACAAGAACTGCTTTTTTCCTATAATAAGTCTTTTTAAAAAAAAAATAAAAAAATAATAATAATAAAAACGAATGCAAGAATCGCTATTTTTGGTCACCACCACTCCCAAAATATAGAATAAAAAGTCATCAAAAAGTCGCATGTACCCCAAAATAGTAACTACAACCGGTCCCACAAAAACAAGCCCTTAGATTGATTTTGACTGAAAAATAAAAAAAATAAAAAGTTATGGCTCCCAGAATATGGCAACACAAAAAATAATAATTGTTTTTGTTGTTTTTTTTAAAGTTATTTTATTGTGCAAACGCAGCAAAATATACAAAAATGATATCATTATGGTATCGCCGTAATCGTATCGACCTGCAGAATTAAGGTAAAATTTAATTTATAGCGCACAGTCAACACTGAAAAAAAATAATTAAAAAACATCAGAATTTTTGGTTTTTGGTCACCTTGCTTGCCAAAAATTGGAATAAAAAGTGATAATAAAATAAAAACACATGTACCCAAAAATGGTACCAATGAAAAAAATTGTCCCGCAACAAATAAGCCCTAACAGCTCCATTGGAGAAAAAATAAAAAAGTTCTGGCTTTCAGAATATGGCGACTCACTAGGGATGTCACAATACCAGAATGTAATGGCGGAAGGAGGTGAAGGGAACAAGTGAGCCCTAATCTACCCACCGCCCTGTACCTGCCTACTTGCAACGACCCGCCCTAGGCGACGGGGTACAACTTGGCGGCGATCCCTACGCTGACTAAGTGCAAGGGGATACAAACAGGGAACAAGCAAGGGAAGGGGCAGTAGCCCACGGAACACCATGAGGGAACGGAGTGGTGAACGAGCAGTCAGGATCAGGATGTAATGAAGTATACAAACGCAGAGCACGGAGCAGGAAGCAAGCCGGGGGCAGAGCGAAGCAGGATAAGCGGGAATTGAAGCAAGGCTGAAGCACGGCAGAAGCAGGCTGGAGCAAGGCAGCAGTGGGGCCAGGAAACCAGGAAGAATCACAAGCAATGAGGAAGAGAAAACGGCAGGTATAAATGGACAGGGGGCGGAGCTAACTCCGACTGACCAGGCCGCGATAGGCTCTCCCACTCCTGAGCCTGCCACCCTGATTGGTGGGAGCAGGTGTCAGTCTAAGAGGTCTGGCCTCAGGTGTCGATTGATTAATCCTGGGAGTATCCACAGACGTAGTGCCTGGCAGATCCTTTACAGTACTCCCCCTTTTATGAGGGGCCACCGGACCCTCACTAAGAGGACCCGGATTAGTGGGGAAGAGAAGGTGGAACCTCCTGACCAATACCCCAGCGTGAACATCTCGAGCAGGTACCCAAGTCCTCTCCTCCGGCCCGTATCCTCTCCAATGGACCAGGTACTGGAGGGAGCCCTGGACCATCCTACTGTCCACGATCTTGGCCACCTCGAATTCCACCCCCTCAGGGGTGAGAACGTGAACAGGAGGTTTCCTCGAGGGGGACCAGGACGGGGAGCAGCGTTTAAGGAGGGAGGCATGAAAAACGTCGTGTATGCGAAAGGATGGGGGCAGCTCCAGACGGAAGGATACAGGGTTGAGGACTTCAATGACCTTATAAGGCTCAATAAATCGGGGAGCAAACTTCCTGGACGGGACCTTAAGGCGCAAGTTCCTAGACGACAACCACACCAGATCCCCGACGACAAACCGGGGGATTAGCAGAACGTCTACTATCAGCCTGAATCTTTTGTACGCTCTGGGACGCCTCTAGGTTCTTCTGAACCTGGGCCCAGACTGTGCACAGTTCCCGATGAACGTCCTCTACCTCGGGATTATTGGAACAACCAGGAGAAACGGAGGAGAACCGTGGATTAAACCCGAAATTACAGAAAAACGGGGAGACCCCTGACGAGTTACTGACCCGGTTATTCAGGGAAAATTCGGCGAGGGGAAGGAATGAGACCCAATCAAATTGACAGTCAGAGATGAAACACCTTAAATATTGTTCCAGGGATTGATTAGTCCTTTCCGTTTGGCCATTAGTTTCGGGAAGGAAGGCGGAGGAGAAGGACAGATCAATTTCCAACTTTTTACAAAAAGCTCTCCAAAATAAGGAAACAAATTGTACCCCTCTGTCAGAAACGATATTGACTGGGGCCCCATGGAGACGCAGAATGTGTTTAACAAACAAAGAAGCTAACGTCTTGGCGTTAGGTAGTTTCTTAAGGGGCACAAAGTGGCACTTCTTGCTGAAGCGGTCTACTACCACCCACACCACCGACTTGCCCTGAGATGGAGGCAAATCGGTGATAAAATCCATGGAGATATGGGTCCAAGGTCTCTGGGGAATGGGCAAAGAACGTTGTAAGCCCGCAGGTCGGGACCTAGGGGTCTTGGACCTAGCACAAACCTCACAAGCGGCGACGTAAGCCCTAACGTCCTTAGGCAACCCAGGCCACCAATAGTTCCTGGTAATGAGGTGTTTGGTACCCAAGATGCCAGGATGACCAGATAGTGCGGAGTCATGGTTTTCCCTGAGTACCCTTAGCCGGTATTGCAGGGGGACAAAAAGCTTGTCCCCAGGGAGGTTCCCGGGAGCTGAACCTTGATCAGCCGCAATGTCAGAGGCTAAATCAGAATCAGTGGCAGAAACGATTATACCAGGGGGTAAAATACAAGCAGGATCCTTCTCAGAAGGAGGATTGGCCATGAAACTACGTGACAGTGCATCAGCCTTAATATTTTTGGACCCAGCCCTATAGGTAACCAAGAAGTTAAATCTGGTAAAGAATAGCGCCCATCGAGCTTGTATAGGATTAAGCCTCCGGGCAGATTCTAGGAAAACCATATTCTTGTGGTCCGTAAGGACCGTTACCTGGTGTCTGGCCCCCTCCAGGAAGTGACGCCACTCTTCAAAAGCCCATTTAACGGCTAAAAGTTTGCGGTTGCCAATATCATAGTTACTCTCTGTGGGCGAAAACTTCCTAGAGAAGTAAGCACAGGGGCGGAGATGGGTGAGGGAGCTGGTACCCTGGGACAAGACGGCCCCCACTCCCACCTCGGACGCGTCAACCTCCACAATAAATGGCTCCCTTTGGTTGGGCTGAACCAGCACGGGGGCCGAGATAAAGCACTTCTTGAGGGTCTCAAAAGCCTGGACGGCCTCAGGAGGCCAGTGGAGGACATCAGCACCCTTGCGAGTGAGGTCCGTAAGAGGCTTACCGACGACCGAGAAGTTGGCAATAAATCTCCTGTAATAGTTAGCGAACCCCAAAAAACACTGTAGCGCCTTCAGAGAGGCAGGTTGGACCCATTCCGCCACAGCCTGAACCTTGGCAGGGTCCATGCGGAATTCATGAGGAGTGAGGATTTGACCCAAAAATGGTATCTCCTGTACCCCAAACACACATTTTTCGGTTTTCGCAAACAGATTATTTTCCTGGAGGACCTTCCTGACATGCTCCACGTGGGAGGACCAGTCCTTGGAAAACACCAGTATGTCATCGAGGTACACTACAAGAAAATTTCCCAGGTACTCTCTCAGAATTTCATTAATAAAATTCTGGAAGACAGCAGGGGCATTACACAACCCAAAGGGCATGACCAGGTATTCGAAATGACCTTCGGGCGTGTTGAACGCAGTCTTCCACTCATCCCCCTCTTTGATGCGGATAAGGTTATACGCCCCCCGTAGATCGAACTTAGAGAACCATTGGGCCCCCTGAACCTGATTAAAAAGATCCGGAATCAAAGGAAGGGGATACTGGTTCCTTACTGTGACCTTATTCAAGTTCCGATAGTCAATGCACGGCCTAAGACCACCATCCTTCTTCCCCACGAAGAAGAAGCCAGCACCTACAGGAGAAGTCGAGGGGCGAATGAAACCCTTGGCCAGGCATTCTTGGATATACTCCCTCATGGCTTCACGTTCAGGACATGAAAGATTAAATATCCTACCCTTAGGAAGCTTAGCACCTGGTACCAAATCGATGGCGCAATCGTAATCTCTATGAGGGGGCAACACCTCGGAGGCCTCCTTAGAAAAAACATCAGCGAAGTCCTGAACAAACTCAGGTAGCGTATTTTACCTCCTCACGGGGAGAAATAGAGTTAACCCAAAGACATGACGTCAGGCATTCACTACCCCATTTGGTGAGATCCCCAGTATTCCAATCAAACGTGGGATTATGCAGCTGCAACCAGGGAAGACCTAATACCAGATCGGACGATAATCCCTGCATCACCAGTACAGAGCACTGCTCCAAATGCATGGAGCCAACAAGGAGTTCAAAAACAGGAGTATGCTGCGTAAAATAACCATTAGCAAGAGGAGTGGAGTCGATACCCACTACCGGGACAGGATAAGGCAAATCAATAAAAGGTATTTTTAGAGACATAGCAAATTCCACAGACATGATATTAGCAGATGAGCCAGAATCCACGAAGGCACTGCCAGTGGCAGACCGGCCAGCAAACGAGACCTGAAAGGGAAGCAAAATTTTATTGCGTTTCATATTAACGGGAAATACCTGTGCGCCCTAGTGACCTCCCCGATGATCACTTAGGCGCGGAAGTTTTCCGGCTGCTTATTCTTGCGCCTGTGACAGGTGTTCAGTTGATGCTTGTCATCCCCACAATAGAAGCAGAGACCATTCTTCCTGCGGAACTCTCTACGTTGTCGAGGGGACATGGAGGCCCCGAGTTGCATAGGTACCTCCGAGTCTTCCGTGGAAGAGCGAGGAGACGGGACCTCGGGGGGGATCGCAGGGAAGTCAGAGGGGAAAACACTGAAACGTTCAAGCTGACGTTCCCTGAGACGTCGGTCAAGTCGTACTGCTAGGGCCATAACCTGGTCTAGGGAGTCAGAAGAGGGGTAGCTAACAAGCAGATCCTTCAGGGCGTCAGATAATCCTAACCTAAACTGGCACCTTAGGGCCGGGTCGTTCCACCGAGAAGCTACGCACCACTTTCTAAAATCAGAACAGTATTCCTCAACAGGTCTCCTACCCTGACGTAAGGTCACCAGCTGACTCTTGGCTAAGGCAGTCCTGTCAGTCTCGTCGTAAATGAGTCCAAGGGCAGAGAAAAAACGATCAACGGAGGAAAGTTCAGGGGCGTCAGGAGCCAAGGAGAAGGCCCACTCTTGGGGCCCTTCCTGGAGTCGGGATATAATGATTCCCACCCGCTGGTTCTCGGAACCTGAGGAGTGAGGTTTTAGACGGAAGTAAAGTCTGCAACTCTCCCGCAGGATAAGCGGGAACTGAAGCAAGGCTGAAGCACGGCAGAAGCAGGCTGGAGCAAGGCAGCAGTGGGGCCAGGAAACCAGGAAGAATCACAAGCAATGAGGAAGAGAAAACGGCAGGTATAAATGGACAGGGGGCGGAGCTAACTCCGACTGACCAGGCCGCAATAGGCTCTCCCACTCTTGAGCCTGCCACCCTGATTGGTGGGAGCAGGTGTCAGTCTAAGAGGTCTGGCCTCAGGTGTCGATTGATTAATCCTGGGAGTATCCACAGACGTAGTGCCTGGCAGATCCTTTACACAGAATTTGGACTTCGATACCGATACTTCGTTTAGTATTGCAATTTCGATACCAATTTCGATACTTTGCCAACAGTAATAAAAAAAAAAGTTCTTCCGTTTTCTGATGCGAGGCGCGAAAATAGTAATTAATCCAATCATGTTTCTCAGTCATAATGGGTTAATGTGTGAGGTACACGATGGGGTTAATTACTATTAATGTAAGGAACATGGAGGTTAAATTCATCGCACCTCGTGCCCCACAATAAGTGATAGGAAGCAGTTTTTATTTAATTTTTTTACAGCGTACACATCATAAATGATGCAAAAACATTGTTGTCCGCGCCATTACTGAATGTGTATTTTATGTATTGAGACTTATTTTAATGTTTACTGTAAAAAAGGTGTGTGTGTATTTTTTTTAAATTTAACAATACTTTGTTTTTATTTTTAAACTTTAATGTACTGACATATATCAGATATGTGCCAGTACATTAGCCTGTGGACGGATAGCACACAGGCTGTTGTTAGGACATACCTCAGTATGCCCTAACAACAAGAAATATGGTAAGACAGCCCTGGGGTCCGTCAATAGACCCTGGGATGTCTGCCCATATATGGTATGTCCCTCGATCGCGTCACAGGAATTCCCTGTGACGCGATGCATGGGCATCCCCCCTTCTCATTTTCTCCTGAATGCTGCAGTCAGCTTTGATGGCAGCATTCAGGGGAATAGTGGCGGAGATGAGAGGTTTCTCTTATCTCCGCCGTTATAGAGCGGGGCTGCGGCTGTGTAATACAGCCATTGCCCCGCTCCTGATAGGAAGTGCGCGCGCGGTCAGCATGAGGTGATGCGGCCAGCGCTGCACTAATGAGCGGCGGTTCAGGCACTGACAACAGAACATGGGGGTGTTTTTTAGTTCGCCCGCCATGTTCTGTCTTCAGTGCCGCAGATCATTAGTGCAGCACTGGTCTCATCACATCATGCTGACCCCGCGCGCATATGTCAGGACTCAGGAGCGGGGCACTGGCTGTACAGCCGCAGCCTCGCTCTCATATAGTCATGTATTACTATACTTAGCTGTGCGGCTGCGCAGCTAAGTATCGAAATACAGGAAATAGCGGTATCGAACCGTTTGGGGATGCACAGTATTGAAACAGTATCGAAGTTTCGATGCACCGTGCATCCCTACGACTCACAATGTGCAGAGTGTTCCAAAAGCGTATAAGATCGGGCACCATTTATCAGTGTGACACCGGCCACACATCTGCGGATTATTATTTACTTACCGCATTATTATACCCACTTATTATGCCCATGATTACATATACGCCCACATTATAAACTGAAATACCAGCAAAACCCCAAAACAGAAAAACTACCAAGCAAACTCTGCGCTCCAAAAGCCAAATGGCGCTCCCTCCCTTCTGAGCTCTACAGTGTGCCAAAACAGTAGTTTACGTTCACATATATGGCATCGCCATACCCGGGTGAACCCGCTTAATATTTTATGAGGTATTTGTCTTCAGTGGCACAAACTTGGCACAACATTTTCGTGCACTAAAATGGTATATCAGTGGAAAATTGCAACTTTTACTTTGCACCATCCGCTATGCATTCACTTCTAAAGAAAAAACATGTGGGGTCAAAATGCTCTCTACACCCTTTAATATGCCCTACGGGGTATAGTTTCCAAGATAGGGGTCACCACTTGGGGGTTTGTCTCACTATTTGACCTCAAAGTCCTTCAATTGTGGGCCAATGCTGTGAAAATACCAAAATAGGCCTCAAAAGCGCATGGTGCTCTTCCCTTCTGAGCCCTGTCATTTGTCCAGGCAAATGATAAATGCCTTGATGGGTGTAGTTTCTAAAATGGGGTCACTTCTTGGGGCCTTCCACTGTACTCTGGTACCTCAGGGTTTTGCAAATGCGACATGGCGCCCAAAAATCAAATAAGCAAGATCTGCATGCCAAATAGTGCTACTGCCTTTCTGAGCCCTGCCGTGTGTCCAAACAGCAGTTTATGACCACATGTGGGATATTTCCATACTCTGGAGAAATTGCTTTACAAATGTTGGTGTGCTTTTTCTCCTTTATACCTTGTGGAAATCAAACAAGTCAACATTTTAGTGGAAAAAATGTTGATATTCATTTTCACTGCCTAATTCCACTAAATTCAGCAAAAAACCTGTGGGGTCTAAATGCTTACTATACTCCTCAATAAATTCTTTGAGGGCTTTCGTTTCCAAAATGGGGTAACTTTTGGGGGGTTTCCACTGTTTTGGTCCCTCAGAGGCTTTGCAAATGCGACAGGACACCCAAAAACGATTCCAGCAAAAATTGAGCTTCAAAAGCCAAATAGCACTCCTGCCATTCTGAGCCCCGCCATGTGTCCAAATAGTAGTTTATTACCACATACGGGTTTTGGCCGTAATCGGGAGAAATTGTGTTCAAATGTTGGGGTGCACTTTTGGGGGTTTGCACTGATTGGGTTCCGCAGGGCCTTTAAAAATTTGACATGGCACCGCAAACCATTCCAGCAAAATTCGAGCTCCAAAATCCAAAGAATGCTCCCATTCTAAGCCCAGCCATGGGTACGAACTGCAATTTATGTCCATATATGGGGTATTCCCATGCTCAGAAGAAATTGCTTTACAAATATTGGGGTGCTTTTTCTCCTTTAGCCCTTGTGAAAATGAAAAAATCTAAGCTAAATCTGCATTTTATGGGAAAAAATTTCAATTTTCATTTTTACGACTTACTTCCAATTAATTCTGCAACAAATCTGTTGGGTCAAAATGCTCACCCCTAGATAGATTCCTAAAGGGGTATAGTTTCCAAAACGGGGTCACTTTTGGGGGGTTTGTCCCTCAGGGGCTTTGCAAATGTGACATGGCACAGAAAACCATTCCAGCAAAATTTGAGCTCCAAAAGCCAAATTACGCTCCTTCCCTTCTGAGGGCTGCCGTGTGTTCAAACATAAGTTTATCATCACATATGGTGTATTTCTGTAATAGGGAGAAATTGCTTTACAAATGTCGGGGTGTTTTTTCTCCTTTATTCCTTGTAAAAATGAAAACATTGTATGTTTTATTTGAAAAAAGGTAGATTTTAATTTTTATGGCTTAATTCAAAGAAATTTAGCAAAAAAACTGTGGGATCAAAACGCTCACTATACCCCTAGATTAAATCCTTAGTTTCCAAAATGGTGTCTGTTTGAGGGTTTTTCATATGTTTTGGCACCACAAGACCTTTTCAAACCTGACATGGTGCCTAAAATATTTTATAATAGAAAGGAGGCCTGAAAATCCACTAGGTGCTCCTTTGCTTTGGAGGCCTGTGCTTCAGTCCATTAGGACCACATGTGGGATATTTCTAAAAACTGAAGAATCTGGGGAATAAATATTAAGTTGCGTTTCTCTGGTAAAACCTTCTGTGTTACAGGGAAAAATGTATTACAAATGAATTTCGGCAAAAAAAAAAGGAAATTGGTAAATTTTACCTCCACTTTGCTTTAATTCCTGTGAAACGCCTAAAGGGTTAAGACAATCTCTGAATGCTGTTTTGAATACTTTGAGGGCTGCAGTTTTTAAAATGGGGTGATTTATGGGCACTTTCTAATATATAAGGCCCTCATAGCCACTTCAGAACAGAACGGGTCCCTGGAAAAATAGACTTTTGACATTTTCTTGAAAATGAGAGAAATTGATGCTAAAGTTCTAAGCCTTGTAGAAAAATAAAAGGACGTCCAAAAAACGCTGCCAACAGGGGGGGGGGCAGAGTTTGCAGCACTATGAGATGGCTGTGAGATCCCGGAGCTCCTCCACACACTCACTGAACCCACAGCTTTACACCAGACAAATTGCCCAGCAATGGTAAAAACGAGGAAGGATAAGATCAAGGACTCTCACGGCAGCTGAAACCTCATCCGGAGATGGATAAATTCTTCGTTAAGCGGCCGTTTTCGTAGGCAGGAAAATCCAAGATGGCGCCTCCGGGCCAACAAGAGTATCCACATGCTAAAGACTCAGAAAGTTCCTATGTCCCGTCTGATTCTGCGGGAGACCACGCTGCAGGTCCTATTTCCAGGGCTTATTTGAAAAGAACACTTCTGCAAGCCCTTAATCCGGTCATGAAAGAGCTGTCTGACATAAAAACTGATATGCATCAGATAGGTCACAGAGTGCAGGCCCTGGAGGTTGCTCATGCTACTGCTCTTCTCCACAGTTCCTCCCTGCACGCGGAGGTGATTATGCACCAGACGCACTTGAATAACCTGTATACGCATTTGGATGATCAGGAAAACCGCAATAGACGGAGAAATATTAGTCTGCGGGGAATTCTGGAGTCGGTTGCGTACGATTTCTTACCAGGTACTGTTACCCTGATTTTTGCTTCTCTGATAGGGGATGAGCAGGCCTCTTCTATTACTATTGAGAGAGTTCAAAGAGCCTTGCGGCCGCGAATGAACCCCCCAGAGGGGGTATATTAACTTTTGTTCATACAGCAGCCATTCTGAAAGCAGCTCGAGAGACCCAAGAAATGACGCATACAGGTGTCAAAATGTTGCTTTTTCAGGATCTCGCTGCTAGCACGCTGGTGAAGCGATGAATCCTGAGACCGGTTACGAATGCTCACAAATTGCCGGTCTGCTGGCTGTTCCCCTCTTGGTTAGCAACCATTAAAGATGATAAGCAGATCACGATTCATACTCCAGAAGATTTGGATACTGCATGGCGCAAATTGGACATACCCCCGCTTGATGTCCCTTCCTGGATGCCAGTGACATTGGATATATCACCGTCTCCTCAATTGGATGCTGGGCAGTCGACTTCGAAAGCTAAATCCCCCAAGAGAAGGTGCTTTCATCAGAACAATGACACTTGAAGACCTTCTTAGAATCACCTTGTTTACGGCTTTGGAGTGCTGGAGTCAGTGGAGTTGCTGATTTATGGGTGATTTTGTACCATGTGTGGGATTTACCATATTATATATATTTCATTGCCACTTTCTTTTCTTTAAATTGTTTATCTATGTGAGCTCATGTTTACATAGAACCAGAATTTGCATAAGTTTTAGATATATATATATATATATATATATATATATATATATATATATGTGACATTCTAAACTGTTTTCCTCTCCTCTACTCTTTCCCCTCCCCCACCCATAACCAATATTTCACATTCATGATGACTACCAAATATTGCTGGAATTTGTAAAATTTTTATGCCAATGTTTGCTTATGGCGTTGTCTATAAGTTATAATACATGATTCCCTCTTATTCATGGGTTTAGTGAATGTATGCCATGCAATGGCAACCTTTTTCTCTCTTCCCCCCACCTGGCAAAAGTTATGTTGGGTGTATGCCTATTACAGGCTCTCGCCTCCTTTGTGCAGGATACATAGGAGGCTTCTTTTGAATTTTATTTGGTTTATCCTTTTATATGTTTTGTGTCTTTATGTTAATGTGTCTCTCAGTCGTAGCTCTCCACTCAAGGTCTCCGATTTGTTTTCTGATAATCCCTCCACATGTTTTGCATATGGGTAAACTAATGTGAAGGGCTTGAACTCTCCTAGGAAGAGATCTAGGGTATTGGGGTCACTTAGATCAATTAAGCCTGATATCCTGTTTTTACAGGAAACCCATTTTCGACCTCATCATAATCCCAAGCTGCCTACACATCAATACTCACAGTAGTACCAGCACATATTCTTCTAAATCAAGGGGAGTATCAGTTGCTATACATAAAAATGTTCCTTTTCGGGTGGTAGATGCACTGATTGACCCTTTGGGGCGATACATTTTCTTAAAGGGTCACGTCTCCAGCATGAAATTCACGAATGCAACGTTGTATGCTTCTAATGTAGGACAGTTCAAATGTTTAAATCTACTCTTAATTCGCTTAATTCCTTTAGAGATGGCCATGTTATCTTCGGAGGAGATCTTAACATATCCATTTATCATCCGCTGGACTCCACCTCCCCTAATACGTCTGTTTCTACTACGGCTGTCCGTAAACGTACATTTTTATTGTCTCGTATGGGGTTGGTGGACGTTTGGAGGGTTAAACACCCTGCGGTTAAGGATTTTACTTTGTATTCCCCTTCCCCACGGTACATATCAGACTTGATTACTTGTTTATTCCTGGGTCTATGCTGTCTAATTTGCAACATGTTGAGATTGGAAACATCACGGTATCAGATCATGCCCCAGTTTCTCTAGTTCTAGATTTAAACACTTTTCCTTGGAGGGAATGGGTTTGGAGATTGAATGACACTATAATTGCGCAAGTGGAACATAGCAATGTGATTGCTTCTAAATTGGAGGAATTTTTCCAGCTTAATGACTCTCCTGAGTTCTCTAGACCTGTTCTCTGGGAAACTCACAAAGCTTTCGTTAGGGGTGAATTTCTTGTGCTGGCCTCTAGGCTTAAAAGACAGAGGATGGAAAAAATTAATGGCTTGCTTTCCAACATATCTAACATCGAAACTTCACACAAAAAGACGGGCTCCATTTCGGAGTACAGGGAACTTTGTTCTCTTCGTCAATAGCTCAAAGCTCTTCTTAACTTTAAGGCGGCTAAGGCTCTCCAGACTGCCAGTAGTCAGACCTATCTTCATGGGGACAAGGGTTCCAAATTGATGACTTGATTAATCCGACAAAGACAGTCTCGGACATTCATAGAAGCCATTAAAAATGCTCGGGGACTTAGGGTCACATCTACCCTCCTCATAGCTAAAGCTTTTCAAGCTTTCTACTCATCAATGTATAATTTGGATGGCTCTTCCGAGGGGATCTCTTTATCACAACAGAACAGGAGAGAGAAGGTGGAGGAATTTCTATCCTCCATTTTCACACCTAAATTGTCTGGTCTAGATCATTCCCAGCTTTTGTCCTCATTCACTGTAGAGGAAGTGGAAAAGACATTAGACTCTACTCCGTCTGGTAAAAGTCCGGGACCGGATGGCCTACCCATTTCTTTCTATAAAAAATGTAGACATCTCTTAATCCCTAAATTCACAAAGGTCTGTAGTTCCCTACTTTCGGTATCCCACCTTCCCGACCAATCTATGGAAGCATTTATCACAATACTCCCTAAGGATTGTAAAGATCTTGAGAGGTGTGGGAGTTATAGACCTATTTCGCTCTTAAACTGTGATTTAAAATGGTGGGCTAAACTTTTGGCTCGCCGTATCCAACCGCTTTTGCCCCAACTGGTGGGAGATGAACAGGTGACATAAGAGGGTAGACATAATATCAGTAGAATCTTACATTCTATCTACCATGTGAAGCAGCAAAAACGTTCGATGGTCTTGCTGGGTAGTGATGCCGAGAAGGCCTTTGACAGGGTCTGTTGGGAGTACATGAAAGCCACTTTGCTTAAATTTAATTTCCCTCCTCCATTTATTTAAGATATTTTCTCCCTTTATAGATCACCCTCAGCCAGACTTCAAATTAATGGTGCCTTGTCGGAGCCTTTTGCCATATTTAACGGGTCCAGACAGGGTTGTCCCTTGTCACCTTCCCTGTTTGTCCTTATGATGGAAACTCTTCTTTTTTAGTCCAGACAAACTGAGGGCATATGGGGTCTGCAATTGGGTAATCATACACATAAATAAAATAAAAAAGTCGGAAGCCCTAGGCATTGCCCTCCCCATGGATCAACTCTCGAGACTTAAAACCATTGCTCCTTTTAAATGGCCCACTACTGCTATCAAATATTTAGGGGTTATGATCTCGGCTGATACCACTAAACTTCACTCCCTGAATTTCGCCCCCTCCCTTTTTCTGAAAAAGAAAAAATTTCTCTCCCAACTTAGACTTCCCTATTTATCCCGTATAGGCAGGAAGAATTTGTTGGCTACTTATGTGCTCCTTCAGATCCTGTATACTTTGCAGAGTTTACCTATTGATCTCCCATCCAGTTTATTTTATAATTTTATATGTCTTTTTATCAGATTCTTATGGAATGAGAAACACCCCAGGATAGCATACAGATTTAAAAAAGGGAAGGGCGGCATGGCATTGCCAGATTTGAGAACTTATTATGAAGCTATTCAACTATTGCGTTGGACACAATTAGCTAATCCTTCACATAAAACTATCTACCTAGATATTGAGAGGGAGGTCCTCTCTGAAGAGCTGCTACCTTTGTTGTGGGTTAAACTTCCTCTTCCCCCTAAATGGATACTGGTCAGTGATTTAACTAGGGGTATGCTCAAAACGTGTCAGAAGTCACCGGCTCTGACCTTGGCCACGGGGCAAATTTCTTCTTTGGCTCCTCTGCAGGTACTTCCTATCTATACTGATGGGACTACAGCTATTAACTCCTCGTTATGGCCTTTACTCAATGTTTTGAAAATCAATGATGTTGCTAAATGTTCAACCACCCCAGATTTTTATTTTCTTTTGTCGCTTCTGCCTGGTACTAGCTTGTCTACTTTCTCATTGACTTTCTTCCATATACATGATTTTAATTCAACATGTTGCAAGTTTAACATTACCTAATCCTCCCCGTACCCAGATCTGACTTGGTTGGAAAACTATACGCTTTTACCCTCAATACCTTCTAAACCATTATCCACCATATATAAGGGTCTTCTTCTTTATCTTACCCCATTGAACCCCCCCTTTCGTGGTAGAATGGGAGAGGGAAGTAAAGGGAAGGTGTCACGAAAAAAATTTTTTTATGTTTTTGCTTTTAGTATGTTATTAAAATACATTTTATTTATTTGTGTTTTTGTGTTTTACTTTTTTATTTCTTCTTTCTTTTACTTCTCTATGGAGTATGCCATTTTTTTTTCATCTCTGTATGTGTCAACATGGAATACGGCACATACATCCCCATAGTGAATGCGAACGGGAGCCGTTCCATTCTTTATAGCGTACGCCGTCTGTGTGGGAACGGCGCATGCGCCGCTCCCACACAGTCCAAGAGGAAGGCCGAGCGACATCCGGCGCCATTTTCATGTGGCCGAACAGTAAGATGACTACTTCCGGTTGCAGCTTCCGTCCATATGTTCAGAAGCAAGGACTAGGAGCGGAGGAAGCGGACGGAGCGGAGGCAGCGGCAGGAGCAGGTAAGTTATGTTTGTGTATGTTCGTGTTATACTGTGTGATTACCACTGTATCTAATCCTCCTACACTGTGCATTCGCTCAAAAAATGGCGGCACACAGTGTAGGAGGTTTGAACATTCCACCCCCTCCTTTCTCCTGGAACTAGCCAGGATAAAAGAGGGGGGATTGTTTGAGGATGCTAGAGCGAGTGTGTCTTCTCCAATTTTGCAGCATAAAGCAATGAGGTTGCTTTACCACATGCCAATGCTGCAATTTTGCCCCCTCTAGTGACCAGCACATGGAAAGGTTATAAATTAGAATCTAATTTATAATATTTCCTGACTTGTAAAAAAATTAGAACAATGTGTAATCATTTATATACTAACAGTTTAACAAAAAAAATAAAAAATAATTTCTAGCGACACATTCCCTTTAAGGCCTCGTTTACACGAGCGTGATTTACGTCAGTGCGACGCGCGTGCTTTTCACGCGTGTCGTACGGACCCATGTAAGTCTATGGGGGCATGCAGACAGTCCGTGAGTTTTGCTCAGCGTGAGTCCGCTGAAAAAAGCTCACGACATGTCCTATATTTGTGCGCTGTTCGAAGTCAATGGGTGCGTGAAAATCACGCAGGTCACACGGAAGCTCTTCCGTGCGAACAGCGTGATTCGCGCAACAACTGTCAAACTCTGAATGTAAATAGAAAAGCACCATGTGCTTTTCTGTTTACAAATATCCAAACGGAGTGTCATAATGATGGCGGCTGTGCGAAAATCTCGCAGCCGCGCATCATACGCTGATGACACACGGAGCTGTTAAGTGCCTTTTGCGCACGCAAAACTCCGTGTTTTTTGCGTGCGCAAAACGCACACGCTCGTGTAAACCAGGCCTAAGTGTTACATTGTCTGAGGAAGAGGTGTCGCTTGTTTTATCTCGTAGTCATGGTTTTTCTCACTGTGTGAAATACCAGGAAAATTCTTATAAACTAGTCACGCGATGGTATCGCACTCCGGTTCATCTTCATAAGTTGCACCTTACACCCACAAATTTATGTTGGAGATGTGGCCAAGCTGCGGGGGTCGCTTTCACATATTTGGTGGTCCTGCTCTAGGATTGTAAACTTTTGGACTCAGGTTGAAAGGGCCATTAAGGATGTAACGGGTAAGGAAATACGATTTGATCCCAAACTGATAGTGCTGTGGTTGCCTACATCTGATTTTAATCAGTCAAAAAAGGATTTGATCACATTTATGATAGCCACAGCAAAAATGTTGATTCCATTGAGGTGGAGAGATACTGACCCTCCCTCGATTGAGCAATCGTGGGCCAAGATGCAACAAATCCATAGGTTGGAGGAATTAGCGGGATGGAATACTTTCACGAGAGATTCTTTCCTTAGTACTTGGCAAGATTTTCTATCAAGATGATGGAGATTGGGGGATTTATATTTATTCATTTTGATGATGGGATTTACCTTTGTGAGAAATTATTGTTTATGTACTCTTTTCGTGACAATTTTGTGTATTGGTTTCATATATGTACTCGAATATACTTTGGAGACGGACAATATTCCTATTATTATTTCCTTCTGTTTCTGAGAGATTACAAAAGACTGTCGTTTTGCTGTTGCATATCACTGTTTTGTATTTTATGTGTTTTATCTAAGTTCCTAAACTGCCTGAAGAAGGAGCCTGTGTGCTCTGAAAGCTTGCATATTGAACTTTTATGGTTAGCCAATAAAGGTATCATACTTACTATACTATTGTCTTTTTTTACACAAAAGCATTTAACATTGCATCTAAGTTCCTTGGTATATGTAGGTCCTAATATTCAGATTTTTACTTGGATTTTCCACTTTACTGGTAATTTGATATGAATGTCTAAGATTATATTGCTTGTATGGGTCTCAGTCTATGTATATTTCTTTGCCTGTGATTTCTTCCAGACTGTTATTTTTTTGTGATTGACTAGAACTCTGTCCGATGGAACTTGCATTGTCATTGTCTGTTATTGTTTTTTCAAAATTAATAAAACATAGAATTTATTTAAAAAAAACAAACGCTGCCAACATAAAGTAGACATATGGGAAATGTAAACTAGTAACTATTTTGTGTGGTATTACTATCTGTCTTACAAGCAGATACATTTAAAATTAGAAAAATGCTAATTTTTCAAAATTTTGTTTTTTCACAAATAAATATTGGTTTTATCGATCAAATTTTTTCACTAACATAAAGTCCAATGTGTCACGAGAAAATCTCAGAATCGCTTGGATAAGTAAAAGCATGCCCAAGTTATTACCACATAAAGTGCCATGTCAGATATGAAAAAATAGACTGTGTCCACAAGGTCAAAACTGGCTGTGTCTTCAAGGGGTTAAGGAAGGTGTGAGGAGAGCTCCATGTAGCAGCCTTGCATATCTGGTCTAGGTATGCTTCTGCTCTCTTTCGACCCAGAAAGTGGACTCAGCCCTGGTGGAGTGAGCTCCGAAGCACTCTGGAGACTGGAGATTCTGATTTACATAAGCTAAACGTATGGCCTGTTTAATCCATCTAGATATAGTAGATCTACTGGCTGCCGAACCCTTGTTAGGACCCTGGAAATGAGTAAACAAATTTTCAGAGGTTCTTGAATCCTTAGTGATTTTTAGGTACTGGACCAGGAATTTCCTTACATCCAGACAGTTAAACTTCTGCTCCCTCAGATACACACCACACCAGTACCCATGTACCTGTATGAGGTACCAGTACAGAGACCCCCAAACCAGACTGCATCCTGAACTACAATAGATACATGGGAGGGGTGAACTTGTCAGATCAATTCCTGAAGCCCTACAGCGCCATGTGGTGTGGTATAAGAAGCTGGCCGTGCACATCATACCGATGGCATTGTACAATGCGTACGTGCTACGTCGATGTACCGGCCAGACGGGAACTTTCCTGGAATTTCAAGAGGTGGTTATCAAGAAACTAATATTTAGGGACCAAGAAGGGGGGGCACCCAGTACTTCTGGAAGCGAGGCCACACGCATCGTACCAGGGCAACACTTTCCAGGAGAAGTTCCCCAAACTGGCAAGAAGGAAAAAGTCAAAAGAGGTGCAAAGTCTGCTATAAGAGGGGGATAAGGGAGGACACAATATATCAATGTGACACGTGTCCTGAAAAACTAAGGCTCTATATGAAAGAGTGTTTTAAAATTTATCATACATTCCTTGATTTTTAATCTACCCCAGTTTTACTTACCCTGATGCACTTCGCACAGCTTATCCCCCCTCGTCTTTCCCTTCTGAGCCTTGCTGCATGCCTGATAACAGCCACATTGAGGGTATTGCCATACCCGTGAGAACCCACATTACGGTTTATGGGGTGTATGTCTCCGGTCAAAATGCTCACTACACCTCTACTATGAATGGCTTAAGGGTGTAGTTTTTAAAACGGGGTCACTTCTTGGGGGTTTCAACTGTACTGGTACCTCAGGAGCTTCTGCATACATGACTTCGCACCAGAAAATCCCCAGTAGGCCAAATGGTGGTCCTTTCCTTCTGAGCCCTCCCATGGGCCCAAACGGCAGTTTATCACCACATATGGGGTATTGCCGCACTCAGGACAAATTGGGCAACAGAATGGGGTATTTTATTTCTTGTGAAAATAAGAAATTTTCAGCCAAAACTACATATTATTGGAAAAAATTAATTTTGTTTTAATTCCCAGCCCAATTCAAATAAGTTCTGTGAAAAAACTATGGTCAAAATGGTCACAACACCCATAAATGAATTCCTTGAGGGGTGTAGTTTCGAAAATGGTGTCACTTCTGGTGGGTTTCCATTGCTTTGATACCTCTGGGGCTCTGCAAATGCGACATGGCACCCGAAAACCAATCCAGCAAAATCTGGACTCCAACAAACACATAGCGCTCCTTTCCTTCTGAGCTCTCCTATGGGCCCAAACGGCAGTTTATCACCACAAATGGGGTATTGCCGCACGAAGGACAAATTGGGCAACAAAATGGGGTATTTTGTTCCCTGTGAAAAGAAGAAATTTTGATCACAAATGACATCTTATTGTAAAAAATGACATTTTTTTAATTTCACAGCCCAATTCAAATAGGTGCTGAGAAAAAACTGCGGTCAAAATGATATTAACAACCATAAATGAATTCTTGAGGGGTGTAGTTTCCAAAATGGGGTCACTATTGGGGGATTCCTACTGTTTTGGCACCTCAACACATCTTCAAACCTGGCATGTTGCCTAAAATATATTCTAATAAAAAAAGAGGCCTCAAAATGCAGTAGGTGTTTCTTTGCTTCTAGGGCTTGTGTTTTAGTCCACGAGAACATTAGAGCCACATGTGGGACATTTTAAAAACTACAGAATCTGGACAATACATATTTAGTAGTATTTCTCTGGTAAAACCTTCTGTGTTACAGAAAACAATTGAATAAAATTGAAATTCAGCAAGTAAAATGAAATTTGCAAATTTCACCTCCACTTTGCTTTAATTCCTGTGAAATGTCTGAAGGGTTAAAAAAAACTTTCTAAATGCTGTTTTGAATACTTTGAGTGGTCTAGCTTTTAAAATGGGGTGTTTTATCTGGGTTTCTAATACATAGGCCCCTGAAAGCCACTTCAGAACTGAACTGGTACCTTAAAAAAAAGGCTTTTGAAATTTTCTTAAAAATATGAGAAATTGCTGTTTATGTTCTAAGCCTTGTAACGTCCAAGAAAAATAAAATAATGTTCAAAAAATGATGCCAATCTAAAGTAGACATATGGGAAATGTGAACTAGTAACTATTTTGGGTGGTATAACCGTCTGTTTTACAAGCAGATGCATTTAAATTCAGAAAAATGCTATTTTTTAAAAATTTTCTCTAAATTTTGCAATTTTTCACCAATAAACACTAAATATATATCGACCAAATCTTACCACGAACATGAAGCCCAATGTGTCACGAGAAAACAATCTCAGAATCGCTTGGATAGGTTTAAGCATTCCGACGTTATTACCACATAAATTGAAATATGTCAGATTTGAAAAATGGGCTCTGAGCATTAAGGCCAAAACAAGGCTGCGTCCCTAAGGGGTTAATACTTGATGCCAGACTTGTAGACTCCTCAGTAATTATCTTGTCTAAGCAAATCTGGATAATCTTTTTTTATTGGTAGCTGCTAGTTTTTTTATTAGAAACTGCACACTCTGCTTACAGGTTTTTTCCAATTTCTTTCTAGGACCTTCCCTGGCCTAAAACATATGTACAAGGGAAGGGAACAATATTAGCAGGGAAAAGAGGGGTTTCTTTTTCTTACCCTATGTCCTGCCACCTCTTCAAGTACCGGACTGGAGGATTTTGTGGCATCCGAGCGGTCAGCGCGTCCTGCGGCTTCTCCTGGCATTTCCATTGTGGAAGAATATGCTGGAGACTGTGGCTCCATGTTGTTCAGGCCTAAATAGGCCTTGGATCAGCTGGGGAGGCCCTCGGCTTCGGATGCATGAAGCCCCTCCTCAGCGTTAGGGCCGCCAGAACCACCATTTCCTGAGACGGGGAAACGTCACCCTGCTGGAAGTGACACGCCGTCGCGACCGGAAGTCTCGCCAGAATGCGCCGATAGCCACCAATGCCGGGATATGCGTATCACCTCTAACAGGGAATGGACTATGGCCCAGGGATAACCGCTCTCCCTCCAGAGGAAGGTCTCATGTCGTGGGACCTGAACCACCTCGAAGGAGGGAAGTGATGGACCGGGAGAGGAGGGCGCACCAACCCTAGACTCTAGGTTGCTCCCTCCAGAGGAGACTTATACCTTTCAGAGCACCCCTAGCGAGAAAGTTATGAACCTGCTAGAAGGTCTGCAATACAGGGAGAAGTGCTTTTCCAACAGGACATTCCCATCCATAGGACAGGAAACCAGACTGGGTGTGTGGAGAGGTGTGTCCTTTTTATATCATCAGGCTTCCTGTCCAGCAAATGGGATGTCTCTCCAAGGGTGCTGCCAAATGTGAAAGGGTGAAAGTAGGTTTTCATTTTCACGGCCTAATTCCACTAAATTCTCTGCAAAAGAACTGTGGGGTCAAAATGCTGACTATCCACGTAGAAGAATTCCTTGAGGGGTGTAGTTTCCAAAATGGGGTCTTTTTTGGGGGATTTCCACGGTTTTTGTCCCTCCAGGGCGTTGCAAACACGACATGGCACCAAAAACAAGTCCAGCAAAATCTGCGCTCCAAAATCCAAACGGGGCTCCTTCCCTTCAGAGCCCTGGGTCCATACAGCAGTTCATTGCCACATATGGGGTATTGACGTAGTCGGGAGAAATTGCTTTGCAAATGTTGGGGTTCTTTTTCCTCCTTTATTCCTTTTAAAAATTAAAAATTTCTACGTTTTTTCAGAAAAAAAAGTAGATTTTAATTTTGACAGACTAATTCCATTAAATTTATCAAATAACCTGTGTGGTCAAAATGCTAACTATACTGCTAGATATATTACTTGAGCGGTGTAGTTTCCAAAAATGGGGTCACGTTTGGTAAGTTTCCACTGTTTTGGCACCACAAGACCTATTCAAACCTGACATGGTGCCTAAAACATATTCTAAATAAAGAGGAGGCCCCAAAATGCACTACGTGCTCCTTTGTTCTGAGGCCTGTGTTTCAGTCCATTGGCACACTAGGGCCACATGTGGGATATTTCTAAAAACTGCAGAATCTGGTCAATAAGTATAGAGTTGCATTTAAAAACTTCTGTGGTTCAAAAAATAAAAAATGAATAATGAATTTCGTAAAAAAAAAATTAAATTTGTACATTTCACCGTTACTTTGCTTTAATTTCTGTGAAACGCCTAAAGGGTTGAGAAACTTTCTGAATGCTGTTTTGAATACTTTGAGGGGTGCATTTTTTAAAATGGGGTGATTTATGGGGGGTTTCTAATAAGGCCACTTCAGAACTGAACTGGTCCCTGAAAAAATAGCCTTTTGAAATTTTCTTAAAAATGTGAGAAATTGCTGCTAAAGTTCTAAGCCTGTAACGTACTAGAAAAATAAAAGGATGTTAAAAAAACTATGCAAACAAATTAGACATATGGGAAATGTTAACTATTAGTAACTATTACTATGCAGTAAAAGTAACTATTTTGTGTGGCATTACTATCTGTCTTAGAAGCATATACAATTTTTTCTCAGAATTTTGATGTTTTTCACAAATAAATACAGAATTTATCAACCAAATTTTTTCACTAACATAAAGTAGAATGTGTCACGAGAAAACAGTCTCAGAATCGCTTGGATAGGTAAAAGCATTTCAAAGTTATTACCCTACATAAATTAAACTTCAGATTTGAAAAAATCGGCTGTGTCCTGAAGGCCAAAACAGGCTGTGTCCTGAAGGAGTTAAACAAGGCATGGTGTCATAGGATGTTACCTTTGACACAAGTCAGTTTGTGAAATTTCTGATATGCTATGTCTACAACGGTTAACTTTATGAGCTATTTTTGAAAAGTGGAAGTGACTAGGAGTTACAACAGCTCAGCATTGTGCATCGTGCACTCAGAAGTGCATCGTGCATAAAAGTCGCCTATCCTTTTTTGTGTCACTCACTACAGAATCTCAAACTACCACTGGAAGGAATTGATAAAGACACAAGAAATGTGTCCTTATCAATTCCTTCCAGATACACAAGAAATGTACATTAGGAGGTTTATGGTAGAACAGCTGCACAGAGCCTAATATCCCTGTACACAATGCCAAGCGCCGGCACGAACGGTGTAAAGCATGCCGCCACTGGACTCTGGAATAATCTAAAGGATGAATCTGTCATCGTGCCATCTGCACCG
The DNA here is from genome assembly GCF_050947455.1 of Rhinoderma darwinii. Classification (NCBI taxonomy): domain Eukaryota; kingdom Metazoa; phylum Chordata; class Amphibia; order Anura; family Rhinodermatidae; genus Rhinoderma; species Rhinoderma darwinii. The sequence goes on from NC_134689.1 coordinate 148,962,073, forward strand.
TCTGATAATCAAGCACCTATGAAATGCTATTTATGCCGAATAAAAGAAAAATAATTATATGAAGAACACAAACGTGGCTGATTTTTAATATATTACAGTAAATACAACGCTTATAAAAACATACATATTACACATACCGGACTTTTTTCACGTTTTATTGTGTAACAATATTGAATAAAAAGCATTTGGCACTGATCAACAGATTCTTCCATTAAAAAGTGAAAACAAATCTGTGCAAAGTGATATATTACAATTGTAAAACACAAATGAATTGATATCAGGAGTTTGTAGTTTTGTTGAGTGTTATTCTGTCTTCATGGCTTGTTTTTGTCAGGAAACCGGCTTATCATTAGTTGAACCTTTCAGATACAACTGCATTTATACTAAAATAACTGAAAAACACCTTGACCACACACACAAGTGATCTTCATTGAAAGGGAACCTGTCAGCAGTTTTAAAGGGGTTTTCACATTAGAGACATTTATGACATATCCACAGGATATGTCATAAATGTCAGATAAATGCGGGTCCCATCTCTGGGACCCGTACCTATCTCTAGAACCTGCCCCCTAAACCCCGTTCTAGCTTTGTCTGATCTCGCTGCCTCCTGGCCACTTCCTGGTTGTATGGTTTGGAGTTACGAAAACAGCGTAGCTGGTTTCCGTAACTCCCATAGTAGTGAATGGCATTTACGGAAGAAGCGTAACATGCGAGCTACGCTGTTTCCGCAACTACCATTCAGTTCTATGGGACTTACAAAAACAGCGTAGCTCAGCGAGCTACGCTGTTTTTGTAACTCACGACCATATAAACTTTTTCATGGTCGGAATTCACCAGATTCAGCAGCAACACAGAGCGGAAGAACGGGGTTTAGGAGGCCCCATTCTGGATATAGGAAATTACATTTATCTGACATTTATGACATATACTGTGGATATGTAAAAAAACATGTCTCTCATGGGAAAACCCCTTTAGGTCCTCATTTTTTTGTCGAATTTCTTCTATGATTGCTTATTTGTCACAAAACCCAAGTAAACACAAAATGCTGTTTTTAAAAGATGATTTAATTGAAGCATCAATTAGCAAACACCTGACATGTCGGGTTCTTTGGAGGAGTTTTTTTAAATACAGTTTTAACTGCACCTCAACTGCAGCGTCTGAACACACCCTTAGGGTATGTGCACACGAGGGCAATACGTCCGTAATTGACGGACGTATTTCGGCCGCAAGTACCGGACCGAACACAGTGCAGGGAGCCGGGCTCCTAGCATCATAATTATGTACGACGCTAGGAGTCCCTGCCTCGCTGCAGGACAACTGTCCCGTACTGAAAACATGATTACAGTACGGGACAGTTGTCCTGCAGCGAGGCAGGGACTCCTAGCGTCGTACATAAGTATGATGCTAGGAGCCGGGCTCCCTGATCTGTGTTCGGTCCTGTACTTGCGGCCGAAATACGTCCGTCAATTACGGACGTAATTCCCTCATGTGAACATACCCTAAGGCTATGTTCACATGTTCAGGATTTGATGAGAAATTTGACAAAATACTCGTCAAATCCACTTCCATTCCACATCTAATGCAAAGTGATTTCTGCTGCGGATTCTTTGTAAAATACACATTAGCCTATGGTTGAACAAAGAATTATGCAACAAAATGCTTGTGTGTAGTTATGGATTAAAAAAAATCTGGCAGTTAAATGATGACTTAGGTGTATCATAGTCAAGAGCCTACAGTAGATGCAATAGAGGAAGTCTACGCAGTTGCTATGGGGTCCCACGAGCAGTGGGTCACAGCTCAGGTTTTCCCCAGTGGGTGGAAGGAAATGAAACAGGGCTGTCCCTTTTTACAGGTTCTGCAACATTAGCAAATAATGGAAGAGGTAACAAGACCAGGGAAGGCTTTTAACAACCCCCTCTCCTACAAAGGATAAGTAGATGGACAGCAGAACAAAAATTGAGAATTCTCAACCCCAAATTGTAAGCGGTGATGATGTGAAGGTGTAACCTAACACACAGAAGGGGCCCCAATGTAAAAACATTTTTTAAGGCCGTCTTACTAATAGTAATGGGAAAATGGTTATTATTTTGTGCTTAATAATTGTAATGAATGAATATCACTTGGTAGAGTTTGTTTATAGTTTTACATTAAAGTATTTTTTATTTCATCAGTGTAAGAAAAACCTAATTAGATTTAGCTTTCACATTTATAAGCAAAATTTAAAAAGGAACAATGCTTAATGAGGAATAAAACACGTAATATCAATGTCCATTCTCTTTTTTTTTCAGGTAACATGAAATGACTATAAAACATAAATACATATCTAAAGAAAACAAATAACATAAAAAAGCAGAAACTGCTTTAAGGTGTCTCTAGTGTCAGTTCAGTTCTTTAGCGCTCTAAACACCATTGTCTTGTATAACAAATATAAAAAAGAAATGCAAAAACAGTTAGTAAAGTGCCTCTTAATAATGCTATTTACATTTAAGGAGGATGTGTGGAACACTACCTCAATACAAATAGTTCAAGTGTTCCTGTATGCTGATTGTAGAAGCTTTAGCTTACATGTTTCCACGTTTGCTTTCAAAATTTGACTTACCTGCGAAATTCCATTTAAGTCTAGTCACCAGCTATTATGTTGAAAATGTGCTAGAGAAGAGCATAACCATTTGGCTGTAAAACACCTGTATATGACCTGTAATGCATACAGGTGATGGTAAGGAGCATGGTTTTGCTGTATAGTATCTTCATGTGCTTTTTCACTAAACTGAAGTCAATAAAAACACTTTATTACTTCTGTCTTCAGTAGATTGCCTTGTGTTGTCTCAAATGCAGCCTTTTTTTAGTATCTCCATTACTTTCTTGCCAAGGGATGGTTTCCAGGGCTGGACAAAACTTTTCATGTTCACAATGAGACGACCCGTACGCACATCTTCATATCCAGCCACTAGATATTCTAGACCTAAAAATAAAATAAAAAATTAGTATAACCACATATTAGACTTCTTTCATGAATCCTTCAGTTGTTTCTATAGTTATAGTCTTATTTAGATGTCAACTTTTACATTTTACAGGAGCCCGTTCTCCCTATAGGTGAGGGTCCCAGAGGTGAAAACCGCACTTGTCACGTATTTATGGCATATCTTGTGGAAATGCCATAAATGTATAATATGTGAGTGCCCATTTATGTGAAGCCATGATGTGCTGTATAAAGGGGTGCAGTTAAAATACATGTCTGACAAGTACCAAGCATTTATGTATAACTTTGCATAAACATGGCACTTTTGTAGCTTCTCTTTTGAGGTACATATTATCCCAGAGTAGGGAATGGTTTAAGCATTAATTTTCTAATACAGAAACTTTTTCTACTTGGGCCTCACCAGCCAAAACATAGTCCATGCCCTTGCCAAAACTATAAATTGATCTCAATTTATTCTTGCCTACTGAACTCATTAACCCCTTGACGCGTTATCACGTACATGCACGTGATAAGTGTCATAGGGAGGTATGGAGGGCACTCACGGGCTGAGCGCCCTCCATACCCTGCGGGTGTCAGCTGTGTTTTACAGATGACAGCCCAGACTAACGGCCGGAAACAACGATCGCGCTGTTCCTGGCCGTTTAATCCCTCAAATGTCGCTGTCAATCGCGACCGCAGCAACTGAGGCGTTATAGATCGCTGGTTTAAGTCCCCTAGGGGGACTAATAAATTGTGTAAAAAAAAAAGTTTAATAAAGTTATTAGTAGTGAAAAAAAATAAAAAATATTCCCATTTTACCATTTTCCCTCTAAATGTAAAAAATAAACAAAACTGGTATCGCTGCGTCCGTAAAAGTCCAAACTATTACAATATACCATTATTTAACTCGCACAGTGAACGCAGTAAAAACCAAAAAATGTAAACCGCCAAAATCGCTTTTTTTGGTCACTTTAGCTGGCAAAAAAATATGTAACAAATAGTGATCAAAAAGTTGAATGTACCAAAAAATGGTACCAATAAAAACTACAGCTCGTCCCGCAAAAAATTAAGCCCTCACACCACTGAATGCATGGAAAAATAAAAAAGTTATGGCTCTCGGAATACAATTTTTTTTTTTTAACAAAAAGGTTTCTTCTTTTTAAAAGTAATAATATATAAAAAAAAACTATATCAATTTGGTATCACCGTAATCGTGTTGGCCCGCAGAATAAAGTTCAGTTGTCATTTTTACCGCACGGTGAAAGCCGTAAAAACGTAAACCCAAAAAATAAAATGTAGGAATCGCAGTTTTTTCCAATTTCAGCCCACAAAGAATTTTTTTTTCACTTTCCCAGTGCATTATATGGTACTAAATGGTGCCATTAGAAACTACAACTCCTCCCGCAAATAATAAGCCCCCACACCGCTCCATTGACGGAAAAATAAAAAAGTTATGGCTCTTGAAACGTGGGGAGTGAAAAACGAAAAAATAAAAAATGTCTCGGGCCTTAAGGGGTTAAAAACAGCACACAAAGAGTCAGTTATGTAGCTAAACTAGACATTGGTGCAGCCAGAAAAAAGGCTGTGCCGATTATAATCACTTCTGTCAAAACTGCCTCTCCAGCTGCGCCTCAACAACCAGGGGGCGCTACAGTTTGGGAAGCAATGTTCTAATACGGTCATTAGCATTTACACTCCATTCAGGAATTAGAGCTATAGGACTGATCTTCTAAGCCTTACAATTGCAGAATTTCTAAATGCTTGCCCTTCGAGCGCAAGATGCATTTTATTACAGTGATGTGATCTTTGATTGGGCATTCTACAACCATCTGTTTTTATGTCTATTCTTTCCTTAACTATTCATATAAAGTAACTATAGACAAATTAATTCAAAAGGCATTTGGTGACAGCAAAAACACATTTGTAATTTGCGAATATGTCCAGTATGACACAACAATCAAGTGATAGGCAAGATTGTAATATACCAGGGTTTAGGATGGGACAGGTACAGCCCCGATTTGTCCATGATTCTGGATACAGTGTCCTCTTTCCATGTGGAATCTTCAATTTTGTCATTTTCAAAACCTTTTTAATTTTCACATTCACTTCAGCATGGGAGCCCCTATCATGAGCTGACAATATCTTTACTTTAAGCACTGCCCAAAAAGGAAAAAACAAACATTTAATAAAAATTATTCTTTTTTTTTTTTTAATTAAATACACTTAACATTTGTTTTTTGTATTCCAAAGACTCTTAAATATTCTGCAGATAACATGCATTTAGATGACTATACTAGTCCTTCTCAATGAATTAGATTCATATATTATATAGATTCATTACACACACAGTGATCTATTTCCAGCATTTTTTTATTTTAATGTTGATGATTATGGCTAACAGTTACTGAAAACCAAAAATTTAGTGTCTCAGAAAATGAGAATATTATATAAACCCAATTTCAAAAATGATTTTTAATACCAAAATGTTGTCCTACTGAAAAGTCTGTACAGTATATGCCCTCAATACTTGGTCGGGGCTCCTTTTGCATGAATTACTGCATCAATGCGGCGTGGAATGGAGGAGATCAGCCTGTGGCACTGCTGAGGTGTTATGGAAGCCCAGGTTGCTTTGATAGTGGCCTTCAGCTCATCTGCATTGTTGCGTCTGATGCCTCTCATCTTCCTCTTGACGATACCCCATAGATTCTCTATGGGGCTTAAGTCAGGCGAGTTTGCTGGCCAATCAAGCGCAGTGATACTGTGGTTATTACACCAGGTATTGGTACTTTTGGCAGTGTGGACAGGTGCCAAGTCTTGCTGGAAAATGAAATTGGCATCTCCACAAAGCTTGTCAGCAGAGGCAAGCATGAAGTGTTCTAGAATTTCCTGGTAGACGGCCAACACCAGCAGATGACATGGCTCCCCAAACCATCACTGACTGTGGAAACTTCACACTGGACCGCAAGCAACTTGGATTGATGCCTCTCTACTCTTCCTCCAGACTCTGGGACCTTGATTTCCAAATGAAATGCAAAATTTACTTTCATCTGATAACAGGACTTTGGACCACTGAGCAACAGTGTTGTTCTACTGTTTTACATCAAGTCCAGAGTCAAAGCAGCCGTCTACCAGGATTTTTTTTTACGGAAGGTTTCTATGGCACAGACCCCTTCCTCTAAATACAGGCGAAAGTGTCCGTCGGCCATAGTAATTGTAACGGCCATGGCTGCGGACCGTCGTTCCTACTCACCCCTCGACGGCCGTGGCTATGACTCTGTGAGCGCTGGCCTGCATCTCCTTCCTAGGAGACGCCAGCACTCACTTCCGCCTTGCTTCACTGGGTCCCATAGGGTGATCACGCCTGGCCTTAAAAGGGCCAGTGTGCGCATATGAAAAGAGTTTCTAATTAGTCCATGATCACCCTGGACTATAAAAGGGGCTCTGCCCGTTCACTCATTGCCTGAGCGTTGTTGTGTTTACCCGTGTTAATCTTGCAAATGGTCCCTTAGTGTTATCCTGTTGCCATACCTGCTACCTGTATCCTGTATCCCGTGCTACCTTGTTCCTGTGCCTTAGAAAGTTGGAGTCATGTTGTGCCATCAGTCACACCTGCTGTGTTACACCACTCCTGGTGTCTTCTGCCAAAGTTGCTAGCCTAGCCGTTGCTACTGTCTGAACTACTACAGGTACCCTTGTGCTTGGACTATATGCACCTTGACTTGGGTACACTGTTTAGCCAGCTACTATCCTGCTACGGCGGTACAGCCCAGTGGGTCTACATACCCACAGATCGTGACAGTAATTAATGGGTCCGTAATTAGGGACGAAATCTACGGTCGTGTGCATGGGGCCTAAGAGGTCACAAAGGTCACAAAGAGCGGATACGCTGCCTATAAACACACAGTGTAGCCACCCTGTGTGCTACATGGAATTCCGGGCGAAAAAACGCACCAAACTGTGGTGCAGTTTTTCACCCGGAATGTCCGCTGCAGAAAACTGCAGTACTCCTGGGTAAGTATTAGTTGCGTTTTTTTGCGGCGGGATCGCTTGAACCAGCTTCAGAAAACGCAGCAACTGCTATTTGTTGCAGGTTTTTACCTCTCCATTGGAAGGAATTCAATGAGGAAAACCCGCAACAAATAAGCAGCGTTTACACAAATACAATTGACATGCTGTGGAATAAAATTCCGCACCGCAGGTCAATTTCTGAGTGGTTTTGCAGTATTTACACAGCGTGTGGATGAGATTTGGTTTATCTCATTCACTTTGCTGCTAATGTATTTGCTGCGGATTTTCTGCAACTTATTCCATTGCAAAAAATCCACAGTATTTACGTGCGAACTGACCCTTACTGTGTATTTTACGCTGACCAAAGATCATTCAGCTGACAGTTACATTCCAGGATTCCTCTACTAATATGCGAGATATTTTTGGTTTAGCTGAACTGGTATGTTATTTCTTCTGTAGTAAGGAGTTTAAAGGGTTTGTCCGGTTTAAGCAAATTAATATCATTTATTGTACAATTAAAAGTTATACAATTTTGCATTATACTTTCTGTATTAATTTATCACCGGTTTCAAGATCTCTGCTTGCTGTTATTCAGTAGGAACCTTAATTTTTTACTTCTAGTGGATACATTTTTGGCCATGGTCATGTGATGGAGACACGGGCACTGGGATCGTTAGGCCTTGTTCAGGAGGGTTAAATCTGCCTCAGAAGTCCTTCAGGAATATTCAGGCAGATGTTAAACGGTCTGCGCTTATTTTTCTGCATTTTTTGCCTGCAGCCATTGAAGCTAATGCAAGGACTGCAGGAAAGAACCCCATGAAAAACACTCAGAAACGGGAAAGAACATGATGTTTTTTCCCTTCAAGCAGCCAAAAGCCGCCCAGGGAAAAAATGCCTATGCCTCCTCTAGCACTGTTTATCTTAGATCAGTAGTCCCTATGGGCTTTCCCCAAAGACATTGGATGTTTGGTGGATTCTGGCAACAAAATGTCATGCGTATTGTCCAAAAACAAATGTAAAATAAATGTCAACTGTATCCCCATGGAACTGCTGCTACCTAGAATTAGGGACGAGGGACGACTAGGCCCGAGGAAGCATAAAGGGCGCCAGGGCGTCTCTGATAAAGGTGGTTAGGTGGAGCAGGGGTTATAAAATGGTGCTGGCCGCATGGCCAACGGCACCAGCATGTCTGGGGGAGGAGGGTGAACTCTTTGTTCACTTGGAGATAAGTGTAAGAAAGGGGAGTGATGATAGGAAAAGCTAGGTGAGCGCATAAGTAATGAGCGAGAGGGGAGGGGGTGGCGGTGTAAGGGTTTATAAGGGCAGAAGCAGAGAGAGGTAAGGCAGTACTTACCAGGAGAAGGAAATGTTATGCTATGCAATGTTATGTGATGTGATGTAAAGCCGGATCGGATCATGGCACTGCACCCCTGCTAAGAGCGGTTTTGGTGGTGGACCACGGCGAGTTTACCACTAGCTATACGGCGGGGTGAACTCGCAAGTGGGGGGACACTTGTTATACGGCAGGTCCCCAGGATGTTTTGGGCCTGGGCAGTCACGAAAGCTGGACGGCGGTCCGGCGGCTGCCTGGGGGGACAGCCGTGGCAGGGGCCACGGCTGTCCTGGTTTACAGTATGTGAGCTGGGGGCATGCGGGCCCCAGCTCAGGGAGTACCGTGTCGCGATTGAGTAATTAGCGTAAAGCTAAAATAGGTCATAGCTCCGTCTAAAATGATCGTTTTTCTAAGTAAAAAACACTGCTGTTACCTACATTACAGCGCCAATCACATTATCTAGGAGATAGGGCACTTATAATCTGGTGACAGAGCCTCTTTAAAGCTCACACTCTAAGTCCCCTAGCCAAAGGTAATTTGCTAGGAAGCCAATTAACTTATCTTTGTTTTTTGAATGTAAAACTAGAGCAACTCATAGAAAGTCATAGAAACATACAAATTCTCTGCAGATGGAGTAAGATCGTATATTACTTTCTAAAAAGCTACGCATACATTCGGTATTCTTTTAGTGCTCACTGTTTTCCTATTAGCATTTTCATTTGCATTCCTATAAATATCTCCAGACATTTCATGTGTTCACTTTTTTTCAGATGATAACATGTGTCAGTAATGAAACGAATATCCCTTCTCCATAACACAGAGTGATGAAATGGTGAAGTACTTGGGTGCTACAGTATGATTTATACTTGTTTTTGCTTTCACTTCTTATCTTAAAGAAAGATTAAATATCATCACTATCATGCTCAGGAAGCCAGAGCAACACGTAATCATAATTTTTCACCGACCGCAGACCCCTTGAACTTTCCTTTGCAGGTCACTCAGTCTTTGGGATATTACTTATCTCCTGATCCCCTCCCAGAAAGGAAACAGGTGTGGACAGCTTTAACAAATGTGAAGGGAGTTTTATGCACACACAATGTCAGTGCATAGCATACATATACATTTTATTTGCTCATGGAAAAACAGGAGTAAGGCTTCATTCACACAACAGTGAAAAAAAATTGCCATTAAAAACTGATCAACTGTCAGTTTTTAATGGCCATTTTGCATCAGTGTGTCTCTAAATTTTCATCCATTTCCAGTGCGTCTGCCGTTACAAAAAAGGATGGAATTCATTTGTCAGTTTTTTTTTTGTCCCAACCCCCTTAAAACACCACAGTGCCCATGTAGATAGTATTGCAATGTCTCTGTAGATAGTGGCACAGTTCCCAATGTAGATAATGCCTACATAGGGCCAGTGCCCACATAGTACCACAGTGCCCACATAGTGTCAGTGCCCATTGTAGATATTGCCAGAGTGCCCACATAGTACCAGTGCCCACATATAAAGTAACATAGTACCCACATATAAAGTGCCAGTGCCCACGTAGTGACACAGTGCCCATTGTAGATAGTGCCACACAGCCCACATAGTGCCACAATGCCCATGTAGATAGCACCAGTGTCCCCTGTAGATAGTGCCACACTGCTCCTGTAAATAGCACCAGTGTCCCCTGTACAGGGTGGGCCATTTATATGGATACACCTAAATAAAATGGGAATGGTTGGTGATATTAACTTCCTTTTTGTGGCACATTAGTATATGGGAGGGGGGAAACTTTTCAAGCTGGGTGTTGACCATGGCGGCCATTTTGAAGTCGGCCATTTTGTATCCAACTTTAGATTTTTCAATGGGAAGAGGGTCATGTGACACATCAAACTTATCGAGAATTTCACAAGAAAAAAAATGGTGTGCTTGGTTTTAACGTTACTTTATTCTTTCATGAGTTATTTACAAGTTTCTGACCACTTATAAAATCTGTTCAAAGTGCTGCCCGAGCATTCCTAGATGAATAGTTTCCTAGAAAGTGGATTGGTCGTCGTGGGCCAGTTGAATGGCCCCCTAGGTCTCCCGATCTGACCCCCTTAGACTTTTATCTTTGGGGTCATCTGAAGGCAATTGTCTATGCTGTGAAGATATGAGATGTGCAGCAACTGAAACTACGGATACTGGAAGCCTGTGCTAGCATTTCTTCTGCGGTGTTGCTATCAGTGTGTGAAGAGTGGGAGAAGAGGGTTGCATTGACAATCCAACACAATGGGCAGCACTTTGAACATATTTTATAAGTGGTCAGAAACTTGTAAATAACTCATGAAAGAATAAAGTAATGTTAAAACCAAGCACACCATTGTTTTTCTTGTGAAATTCTCGATAAGTTTGATGTGTCACATGACCCTCTTCCCATTGAAAAAACTAACAGCATAAAAAAACGCCACTAAAAACGCGTAAAAAAACGCACTATTAGGGTATGTGCACACGCAGTGTTTTCAGGCGTATTTCGGGGCGTTTACGCCTCGCAAAACACATGAAAAAACTGAAGCAGAACGCCTACAAACATCTGCCCATTGATTTCAATGGGAAATACGGCATTCTGCTTCGACAGGGTGTTTTTTTACACCTCATTTTCCAAAAACGACACGTAAAAAGACGTCCGCGATGCATGTCACTTCTTGGGATGTTTTTGGAGCCGTTTTTCATTGACTCTATAGAAAAACAGATACAAAAACAGCCGTAAAAAAACGCAGCGAAAATCGTGAGTGGCTTAAAAAACGTCTGAAAATCAGGAGCTGTTTTCCCTTGAAAACAGCTCTGTATATTCAGACGTTTTTGATTTTGTGTGTGCACATACCCTTAGGTGTGGATTTTACCTGTGGAATAACCTGCGATTTTGATGTGGATTTTCTGCACCAAATTCAGAAACCTGCGCATGTAGTCTTAGGCTGAATGCACTTGATGTGTATTTCGTGTGGATTTGCCGCGAGTGTTTGTGTGCGGCAAATCCTTAGGGTAATACTGTACCAGCAAAGCCAAAGAGTTTTTAAGAAATCTCATGTAGACGCTGCGTTTTTTTTCTCCGCACGTAAATTGACCTGCACTGTTTATTTTAAAATCCACAGCATGTCAGTTTATCTTATGTTTCCGCTTGCGGATTGTATGACTAGTTATAAAGAAAAACGCACCAAAACCCGCAGCATGAAGCCGCATTGAAAAACGCACTATGTTATTGATTCCCCAAAAAAAACAGAAACTTTACGGAATGGAGACAAACGTTTAGCAACTATTAGCAACGGAAGCATTACCATTGAAATCAATGGTAATGCAAACGGAAAGCTGTAGTCTCCATTTGGTTTCCGTTCATGGGTTCCCCTGACGGAAAGGTCTGACGGAATCAGTGAACGGTACTCCGACGCAGATGTGAACGAAGCCTAAGGCTGGGTTCCCACGTAGTGTAAACTCCACAATGGAATTCTCTGTGGAAATTCTGCAGCATTTAGAGTAGCAGCAAAGTGAATGAGATTTAGAAAATCTACTGCTCACGCTGCAGAAAAAAAAAGAGGGAGGGGTAAGTGTAAACATTTTTTTTTCTATGCTGCTTTCCGCAGCAGAAATTCCGGCTGAAAAACCGCAGCACAAAAATGGCGCAGCTTATCCGACCCGTGGGAACCTGCCCTAAGGTTACATGCACACGTTGCAGAAATTTGGTGCAGAAAATCGACATTAAAACTGCAGGTAATCGCAGATAATTCCGCAGGTAAAATCCGCACCGAAGGCTTTATTTTGGTTTCAACTGTATTTTTATTGAAAAGTTTTCAAAATACACACAAGACATAAGGATGTATGGGCAGGCCATACAGTCCAATTGACATATTAGAAAATCCAATCAGACAAGACAGGACACAAGGAGAAAGACAAAAGGGAGGGGGGAATAGTGGGAGTATATAGTACCGAGGTCAAGGGCAGACAACCCGACGCCAAACGAAAGCGTTTTTTGCAAGCTTCCCACACTTCCCGTTGAAAGCGCATAGGATCCAACAGAGACGAAGAAGGAAGGGCCAGCGGATCTCCCCGTAATAAAGAGTTAGGATGAACAGGGGCCATCCACAATTTATCCATTTCCGTCCACTTGTTGTAGGCCCGAAGATGCACCCAACAGGGAATGCGGCGAAGATGGCACGCCCAGTAGTACTTCACAACGTCAGGAACAGACAACCCCCCTGCAGATCGACCAGACAATAAAACAGATTTCGGGATTCTATGTCTGCTGGAGTGCCATATGAACCTGAGGATGGAAAACTGCATTGCCCTCAGTTCCCCCATAGGTACTGCCACTGGTAGGGTCTCAAAGAAGTACAATAGTTTAGGGAGCAGGGTCATTTTGACCGCTGCAATGTGTCCAAAAAAGGACATGGGGAGAGTACCCCACTTGGCCATAAGTCTACGCAACTCAACAAAAAGAGGAGGGAAATTAGCCTTGTAAACAGATGTGTAAGAGAGAGTGAGCTGGACTCTCAAGTAAGTCAGGGAGGCCTCCTTCCAGTTGTAGGTGTAGTTGTGCTTGAGGAGCACTAGTTCTTGTTGTGGGACATTAAGAGGGAGCGCTTCCATCTTAGAGGTATTAGTTTTATAACCTGAAAGCCACCCATATCTATGGAGAACGGTAGTAAGGGTATAAGGCTTTATTTTGATAAATCAGTGTAAGCTCGGACGTGAAAAACGACCGTTTTTCACATTCTATTCGCACCCATGCGGGACTCGTTTTTACGGATCCCTCATAGACTTGAGTCTATTGAGGGATCCGTGAAAACAGTTGAAAATAGGACATGTCCTATTTTTTTCATGGGCCCTTCACACAGTCCGTTAAAACAACGGCCGTGTGAACAGTCCCATTGAAATACACGCATCCATGTGACGGCCGTGGGATGAGATTTACGTTCATCTGAATAAAGCCTAGTGTGTTTTTTATGTGTTTTTAGTTGTAGTTTTGACATTTTGATGCGGAAATAGGAAAGTTTTTATGCTGCAGATTTTGGTGCATTTTTTTTTTAAACTAGTCAGATGAAATTCGGAAGCGGAAACTCTAGAAAATTGACTTGCTGCGGATTTTAAAATACGCACCAAAGGTCAATTTCCATGCAGAAAAAATCAGAAAGATGTAGCGGAGACTTCTTGAAATCACATCTAGGCTAAGTTCACATCTCGTTTTGTGCACACGTTTGTGGTATACGACGACGTATACGTTTTTAAAGTTACAAAACCTTATGCATTTGTAACATACTCTTACGTTTTTGTAGTATATGTCGTATATGTTTTTATTTGTTTGTGTCTGTTCTTGCTTATAAAAATGTATACTTTTTTTGTTCTTGAGCTAAATCAAACTTTGTAAAGTCAAGATTTCCCATATATGGTGAGAAAAACGTATAAGTTTTACGTATGTAAGCGTAGGGTTTACGATTGCAAATGTCGTCCATACGTCGCAATTGACTTCAATACAAATAAAAATGTATAGGTTTTGGAAAAGTACTGAAAAGCGTAGTAGACTATGCTTTTCAGGACATGGAAAAAGATAGGAGAGAACGTAAGCACACAAAACGTATGCACAAACTACACCATTAGGGCATCCGTCCTCACCATAGAAAACTGTGGTACACGTTTTGACACTCTTTTTTTCATGTCAAAACTTGCACGTCAGACGTACAGCGAAAACAAGATGTGAACTTAGCCTTACTTTGCTGGTACTGTATTATGCTGCGGATTTGCCTGCACTAATATATGCATGGTAAATCCACATGTAATATGCATTGTGTGCATTTGGCCTTACGATTGAACATTTATTTGTATCCAGAGCAGAAAATTCTAGATAGTGTGATCGTTAACGCTTATTATATATTCTTTAGTTATATAACATAATATATTGTAATTTAAGAATAAAACGGAGTATGCAAATTTGTCATTCAGAAACTGACTTAACAGTGACGAATCGGCATTTATACTGAAATTTAGGGTGAATAAAAAAAACAATTCTACAGAAGTCATTCTTTAGATTATCCTATGACGGCACATAAAAGTAGAGCCAAGGCTAAACTACAGTCAATTATTATTGCTACTTTAGCTCTGAAATATTGTAAATAAATAATCTAATCTATCTACTAATGAGGAAGAAGTAAATCCCAAAAGAGATGCGGCCATGGAAAGAATAAAAACTATTACATACCGTAAGAGTATCTCATGTCACAGAACACTTTTGGATTTTCTAAAACTTGATCCTTGCAATCACATTTTCCTAAAACACAAATACATACATATAAATGTATATACACACACAATACTTTACACATGCAGCTTTGTAATGGTAGCGGTTTTACTTTTTATTGAGGATATGCATTTGTCCAGCAGTAATCTGCATGCTTCCATTTTAAAATTAGTGGTATTTTTTTCCAGTTTATATAAATCAATTATTTTTCGATTTACAGCACAGAATACATTGAATAATATAGATTTTTTTTTAAAAGCAAAGCTTCACCTATATTGTGCATTAGTAGGCATTATCAGCATTCGCTCAAACAGTCCTATTGCCTGAGGCGCTCATGCCCACTTCAGTTTTTTCCTTCAGGGTGCTATCCATTTTTGTCAAAAGTAGAGCATGTCCTACTTTGGTCAGTGATTCCGTGACTGTGGGGCACATAGAAGTCAATGGGTCAGTCAAAAAAACGGATGGCACACGGAAGGCTTCTGCGTGCCATCCGTTTTTGACGGATCCGTTGCCCTAGCAATGGCAGTGCGTGCCAAAGTTCACAGATTGGGACATAGGACAAGTTCAAATAAAGTTCAATACCTTCCGTTTTTTTAACGGAAACACGGAAGCCAAACGGAAGCACAACGTCCGTTTGAAACGGAAACACGGAACGGACACGGAGTACACACGGAAACCACACGGATACCATAACGGACACATGGATGCGTGAGAAACGACCGTGAAAATGGTGATGGAAGTGTGAATGAGGCCTAATGAGATTCAGATAATTGGGAAGAGGAGTAGTCGGTAGAAAAAAAACTCCCTGCTCCTGCTATCAACAGAAAATAGAAAGTATTTAAAGAGGCTCTTTCACCACATTATAGTGCCCTATCTTCTACATAATGTGATCGGCGCTGTAATGTAGATTACAGCAGTGTTTCTTATTTAGAAAAACTATCAATTTTGACAGAGTTATGACCTACTTTAGATTTATGCTAATGACTTTCTTAATGCCCAACTTGGGCGTGTTTTTACTTTTTGACCAAGTGGGCGTTGTGGAGAGAAGTGTATGATGCTGACCATTCAGCGTCATACACTTCTCTCCATTCATTTACTCTGCACATAGTGATTTTTCTAGATCAAGATGTGCAGTCACATACTCAGACAGTAACGTTTTTGAAGTGTCTTGAGAGTTAATAGACATCGCTACCAGCCAGGACGCGATGTCTATTCACAATCCCGACACTTCGGTAACATTTGTGTGGAATTTACAGCACAGCAAGCGTAATCTCGCGTGATCACGCTGTAAATGACAGTTTACAGCATGATCTCGCGAGATTACGCTTGCTGTGATGTCAATTCCACACAAACGTTACCGAAGTGTTGTTTTTCTAAATAAAAAACACTGCTGTAATCTACATTACAGCGCCGATTACATTATGTAGAAGATAGGGCACTTATAATGTGGTGACAGAGCCTCTTTAAAGGGACTGTATAATTTATAATACTAATCATTAAGAATAATGTTATTTTCATTAATTCGTCTTTAGATAAAAAATAATGTGTTTGTTCTGTTTTTAAAATGTTGTAGATATTTATTTTTAAAACCTTTGCTGGGTGTGGCCATATCTAAAACACACACTTCCTTCCTGTATTGTCTGTATACACAGTGCAACAGGGTGTTTGCTTTATTGCAGCTGAAATTAATTTGAAACTTGGAGAAAGAGAAATGTCAGTAGACTACAGTCTACAGGATGTTTATTAAGGCTGGGTTCACACGACCTATTTTCAGACGTAAACGATGCGTATTATGCCTCGTTTTACGCCTGAAAATAGTGCTACAATACGTCAGCAAACATCTGCCCATTCATTTGAATGGGTTTGCCGACGTATTGTGCAGACGACCTGTCATTTACGCGTCGTCGTTTGACAGCTGTCAAACGACGACGCGTAAATTGACTGCCTCGGCAAAGAAGTGCAGGGCACTTCTTTGCCACGTAATTTGAGCTGTTCTTCATTGAACTCAATGAAGCACAGCTCAAGATTTACGAGCGTCACAGACGCCTCGTAAATTATGAGGAGGAGCATTTACGTGTGAAACGAGGCAGCTGTAAACAGTCTGTCTTTTCACACGTAAATGCCTCTCAGCGTGTGAACATACCCTCACTGTTCAATGGTAGATGAGTCTTGGTGGTTTTCCCTTGGATGATGTGTTACATATATTTGACTTGGTAGATACCAATGGGAATTTATCAGTTACAACGTAATCTTCAACAGGGGCGTAGCTAGGGGGGGGGGGCAGGCGGGGCACGTGCCCCGGGCGCAGTTCAGAGGGGGGCGCCAGCGCCCCCTCCTCCTGCACTATAATTGTACCTGTGTCGCAAGGACACAGGTACAATTAGAAGCAATGAATGACCGGGCACGTTCCGTGCCCGGCCATTCAGCGCCTTTCAACGAATGAAGCGACTGGTACCTTTTGTAACAGTGACGCTTCCGTCGATGAAAGGCGCTGACTGACTGGCAGGGAAAGTCATCCTGCCCAGCCAATCAGCGCCTTTCATAGACGCTGTGTTCAACCCCCTGGAGACCTGCGCAGAAGAGAGCAGGTCTCCATGGCTGCCGGACGGCGTGGGAGCGGGAATAAGGTGAGTTTGAATATATATATTTTTTTAAATGTAATAGAAGTGTGGCTGTATCTGCGGGGGAGGGGGGACTTTGTCTACACGGGGGGGGACTTTGTCTACGGGGGGTGTCTATCTACAGGGGAACTATATCTACAGGGCTGGGCTATCTACAGGAGGACTATATCTACAGGGGGGAATATCTCTACAGGGGGGCTATATCTACAGGGGGGCTATATACAGGGGGACTATATCTACAGGGGTGGGCTATATACAGGGGGAATATATCTACAGGGGGGAATATCTCTACAGGGGGACTATATCTACAGGGCTGGGCTATATACAGGGGGACTATATCTGCTGGGCTATATACAGGGGGACTATATCTACAGGGCTGGGCTATATACAGGGGGAATATATCTACAGGGGGGAATATCTCTACAGGGGGGCTATATCTACAGGGGGGCTATATACAGGGGGACTATATCTACAGGGGTGGGCTATATACAGGGGGAATATATCTACAGGGGGGAATATCTCTACAGGGGGACTATATCTACAGGGCTGGGCTATATACAGGGGGAATATATCTACAGGGGGGAATATCTCTACAGGGGGGCTATATCTACAGGGGGGCTATATACAGGGGGACTATATCTACAGGGGTGGGCTATATACAGGGGGAATATATCTACAGGGGGGAATATCTCTACAGGGGGGCTATATCTACAAAGGGGGGCTATATCTACAGGGGGGCTATATCTACAGAGGGGGAATATATCTACAGGGGGCCTATATCTACAGAGGGGGGGCTATATACAGGAGTGGGCTATATACAGGGGGAATATATCTACAGGGGGGCTATATCTACAGGGCTGGGCTATATACAGGGCGACTATATCTACAGGGGGGGCTATATACTGGAGTGGGCTGTCTATAGAGCACCATATACAGGGGTGGGCTATATAGTATATAGCCCCCTGTAGATATAGCCCACCCCTGTATATGGTGCTCCATAGATAGCCCACCCCAGTTTATAGCCCCCCCTGTAGATATAGTCGCCCTGTATATAGCCCAGCCCTGTAGATATATTCCCCCTGTAGATATAGCCCCCTCTGTAGATATAGCCCCACTGTGTATAGCCCCTCTGTAGATATAGCCCCCTCTGTAGATATAGCCCCCCTCTGTAGATATAGCCCCCCTGTAGATATAGCCCCCTCTGTAGATATAGCCCCCCTGTAGATATAGCCCCCCTGTAGATATAGCCCCCCTGTGTATAGCCCCCCTCTGTAGATATAGCCCCGCTGTGTATAGCCCCCCTCTGTAGATATAGCCCCCCTGTGTATAGCCCACCCCTGTAGATATAGCAGCCCTGTGTATAACCCAGCCCTGTAGATATGGTCCCCCTGTAGATATGGTCCCCCTGTAGATATGGTCCCCCTGTAGATATAGTCCCCCTGTAGATATAGTCCCCCTGTAGATATAGCCCCCCTGTAGATATAGCCCACCCCTGTATATAGTCCCCCTGTAGATATAGTCCACCCCTGTATATAGTATCCCACAAATAGCTCCCCCTATAGTGCTCCACAGAAAGCCCACCCCTGTATATAGTGCTCCACAGATAGCCCACCCTTGTATATAGTATATACAGGGGTGGGCTATCTGTGGAGCACTATATACAGGGGTGGACTATATGTGGAGCACTATATACAGGGGTGGACTATATCTACAGGGGGGCTATATACATGGTTGGGCTATCTGTAGAGCTCTATATACAGGGGTGGGCTATATCTACAGGGGGCTATATACAGGGGTGGGCTATCTGTAGAGCACTATAGGGGGAGTTATTTGTGGGACACTATACAGGGGTGGTCTGTATGGGGGCACTATCTACAGGGGCTCTATGGCAGGCACTATCTACAGGGGGCACAGTGTGTGTGTGGGACACGGTGTATGGTGCTATTATAATTAGAGGTGCAGTGTATGGTGCTATTATAATTAGAGGTGCAGTGTATGGTGCTATTATATTTAGGGGCGTAGTGTGTGGTATAATGATAACTTTATATTTATTTATTTATAGGTGCAGAAATGTTGGAAAAGTGAGAAGCTGAAGACATGTGAGCGGCAAACTGCAGAAATGGTCTTTGACCGGGAGAATTCATCATAGAGCTCTGGACCGGATGGAGAAAAAGAACTAGAATCTGAGACGTCACCGGTGAGTCACTTAATGTAAATGTTCACTCTGCCTCTAATCAGTAATGTAGTCACTGTATGATCTGCAGCGAGATGATTATGATATGATTTATTTTTGTGAAACAGCATCTCCCAGCATATCCTTACCATTGTTCGGGCCATGCTGGGAGCTGTAGTTTTACGCCGTACACACCTATACGGCAGGGGTTGCACTAAATTGAGCTGTATTTGTTCTGGTGTTGTATATATGTACTGAGCTTGGTTCTGACGTTGTGTATACAACCATATTGCTTGCGTTACATAAAAAGAAATGACACGTCGATTGGTAGAGAAAACAAACACGGCGAGGGGGAAGGAGATGTCGGGAAAGAGTTTGGGGGGGGGGGGGGCACCAAACTGAATCTTTGCCCCGGGTGCTGGAGAACCCAGCTACGCCTCTGCCTTCAATATGAGATTTGTTTCACTCTTTAGCAACTTATGATAGTGATACAATTGTATTTATATAGATAATTCACTAGTGCTTGCGCGCTTTACATTGACACATGTAATTGGTTCGGATAGGGAAAGGATGCGTTATAAAGTTTTAATGGTTAATACCATCGCACTCTAATATTTTAATTTTAAATTTTATGTATTTTTACTCTCGTATTTTGATTATTTGATATTTTTTATAATATTTTAGTTTTGTTATCTCCAAGTTGGGACCGGTAACCCCCCTTGTCAAGAAGCTAGCACTCGGGTTCCTTATCTAGTTTCAAACACTGAAGCTGCTGCTGCTTCAGAGCACCGTGATTGCCAGGTACTGAATGTGATGTCAGCAGCTGCTACAGCTTAATCTGTGTAACCCTCGTGCTATAAAAACACTCTACCTGCCTATCTACAAACAACTAGCCCATCTACAAGATGTAATGGAGTACAGTCCCCCTCCCCCAGTGACCAGGGAGTGACAGGGAGTGACAGGGGAAAAGCATACAGAGCCATATCTAGGCCTCCAGCAGTACAATAGAGCTGAATTATCTTGCTTACACTCTATTAGTAATCACATGACTCTGCTCATCCTGTCCAAGTATACACAGCAAATACAAGTGAGCTACAGAAAAAAGGTAGTGTCAGCCTATTGTGTCGGCTGTAGTGGCCAATGTGAAAACTGGATTCTTTTTTCTATGGATAGTCACAAAAAACAAAATCACACATTTAAAAAAAATATATATGGGTTTATAAGAAAAATCTGATTAAATAATATTTCATAAGAGGCAGACGCGTGAGTCGGAGGAATGTGCGGCGGATAGGTTGTCTGAGGCGGAGCAAAGTTATGTATCTGATCCCACCCTGGCCCATTTTAGTACGTGGAGAACTCTGCAAAGAGCTTTTAACCCCCTTTTGAATGTGAAGTCTGAGCGCTGCCAGTTTTTCTGTAAACAACGTTTTTTTGAGTTAGGCAATCAGTCTAGTAAGCTTCTTGCATATATGGCTAGTACTTCCACTGCCCCGCCTCCTATATTGTCCATTAAAGATGTTGGTGGGAATGTTTTCACCTCAGTTTCTGGCGTATCTGATGTGTTTCGGCAGTTCTATTCACATCTTTATACCTCAACTCTTACTGTATCTCCTGCTGCCATTAAGGCCTATTTAAAGCCTCTTACATGCCCGTCCCTTACGCCTACACAGATTGAGGCCCTTACTGTGGACGAGATTGCAAAGGCTATCTCCCTCCTTCCTTCGGGGAAGGCGCCAGGTCCCGATGGCCTTCCCGCAGATGTTTACGACCGTTATCAGGAGGTATTGGTGCCTCAGCTCCTGGCTAATTATAATGCAGGGTTTTTGAGGGGATGTCTCCCTCCTTCAATGTGTGCTGCCACCATAGTTGTCATTCCTAAGCCTGATAAGCATAGTGGGGAGTGCGGGTCTTATAGGCCGATCTCTCTTATTAATACGGATTGCTAAATTTTGGCTAAGGTCTTGGCCCTAAGGTTAAACAAGGTTATTCTTGACATAATACATGATGTTTAAACAGGCTTTATGCCTACCAAGTCCACCTCTATAAATCTTCGAAGGGTCCATATACATAATCCTGTGGTGCATGATTTGGTTGGGGATAGAGTCATGGTTTCACTTGATGCGGCCTTTGATTCCTTGGAATGGGAGTTTCTTTGGGCATGCATGGAAAAATTTGGTTTTGGGAGAAGGTTTTGTAAGTGGGTGCGACTTCTCTATGCTTCACCTTCTGCTAATTTGCTTACTAATGGGTTTGTCGGGTACTTTTTCTCTGTTTAGGGGCACTCGGCAGGGCTGCCCCCTGTCTCCGGCACTATTTGCGCTAGCTTAATCTTAGATCCTCTGGGGAAGTCCTTGGGCTCACTTGCGGGGGGACTGCCTCGAAGCTTGCATTGTATGCTGATGACTTGATCCTGTTTTTGCAAGATACTCAGCATTCTTTGATGACTGCTATGTCTATCATAGATGAGTTTGGTTGCCACTCAGGACTCTGTATCAATTGGGGGAAATCGGTGATATATCCCTTGGATGGGGCGCGCCCGGATGTTGCGGCTGGGGGCCTCCCTTTGCAAGTGGTTCCTACTTTCAAGTATTTGGGTATTATCATTGCCCCAACTCCTGCTGATTTTATACGGTTTAATATCACCCCTATTATTGGATGGGCCCGCGATAAAACGGCGTCGTGGCGCAAACTCCCCTTGTTGCTTGCTGGGCGGGTTCAATTGGTTAACCCGTTAGTGACCGCCAATACGCCTTTTCACGTCAGTCACTAACGGGTTTTATTCTGATGCATATGCCTTTTTACGGCACTGCATCAGGATAAAGTAAACAGAGCAGGGAGCCGTCAAATCTCCCTGCTCTCAGCTGCCAGAGGCAGCTGAGGGCTGGGAGCGTCCCTGCTCTGCCGTGTGAGATCGATATAAGTATCGATCTCACTCGTTTAACCCCTCAGATGCGGTGCACAATAGCATGCACCGCATCTGAGTGGTTTTGGAGAGAGGGAGGGAGATCCCTCTCTCTGCCACCGACAACCGGTGATACGATCGCCGAGTGTCTGTGTCTCCAATGGCATCCGGGGGCCTAATAAAGGCCCCCAGGTCTGCCTGGAGCGAATTCCTGCTAGATCATGCCGGAGGCATGACCTAGCAGATGCCTGTCCGTTTTAAACGGACAGGCTGTAATACACTGCAATACAAAAGTATTGCAGTGTATTATAATAGCGATCGGAGAATCGCATATTAAAGTCCCCTAGTGGGACTAGTAAAAAAGTAAAAAAAAAGTTTAATAAAGTTAATTAAAAAATAAATGTGAAGAAAAATGAAAAACCCACCTTTTCCCCTTACAAAATGCTTTACTATTAAAAAACCAAAATAAAGTTAAAAAGTTACACATATTTGGTATCGCCGCGTCTGTAACGACCCCGACTATAAATCTATTACATTATTTAACTCGCACGGTGAACGCCGTAAAAAATGTAATAAAAAACTATGGAAAAATTGCTGTTTTCTGTGAATCTTGACTTTAAAAAAATGTGATAAAAAGTGATCAAAAAGTCGCATCTACTCCAAAATGGTACCAATAAAAACTACAAGTCTTCCCGCAAAAAAAAAGCCCTCATACAACTGCATCGGCGGAACAATAAAAAAGTTATGGCTCTTCAAATATGGAGACACAAAAACAAATAATTTTGAAAAAAAAGTGTTTTTACTGTGTAAAAGTAGTAAAATATGCAAAAACTATACAAATTTGGTATCGTTGCAATCGTAACAACCCGCTGAATAAAGTTATTGTATTTTTTATATCACACGGTAAATGGCGTAGATTTAAGATGCGAAAAAGAGTGGCAAAATTTCAGGTTTTTTTCTATTCCCCCCCAAAAAAAAAGTTCATAAAAGTTAATCAATTAATAATATGTACCTCAAAATGGTGCTATTAAAAAATACAACTTGTCCCGCAAAAAACAAGACCTTATACAGCTAAGTCGACGCAAAAATAAAAAGGTTATAGCTCTTGGAATGAGACGATGGAAAAACGTAAAAAATGGCTTGGTCATTAAGGTTTCAAATAGGCTGGTCATTAAGGGGTTAAGATGCTGATTTTGCCTAACTTCTATCTACTTTTCAGCACACCTGGACTCCCATTCCAAGGTCCTTCTTTGCCACGCTTGATAGCATATTGATAGCATTCCTTTGGACGGGGTCCAAAGTTAAACTTAGTTTGGAATTGTTGAAACGCCCTACAGCTCTGGGGGGTTTGGCTCTTCCTAAAAATTTTTTGTATTATGTGGCCTCTCAGCTGAGATATCTGGGTCCTTTGCGGTCAGTGGGGATCTATGCTGGGGATGAATGTTTTCTGGAGGGAGTGTCGGACCTGCTTGTGTACCTGGAGTGGGGAGCTTTGGTGTCAGGGTTTTTACTTACTCCACTGCATCGAGTGGCAAAACAGGTGTGGATAGTGTTTAAGAAACTGTTTGGTATCACGGGACCCCTTGTATCTTGGCCTTTACGGCATAATCCCAGGCTTCGAGAGCTGCATCAGCTTGACGGTGCTGAATTCTGGGAGGGCCTCGGTGTTACCCACCTGAAGCATTTAATTGAGGATGATTTATGGTTAACTTTTGAGCAATTGCAACATAAATATGAAATTTCCCCTAGGTCCTTCTACAGGTATCTGCAGCTCGACACGCCCTTACTGTGCAATTTCCAGGGTATCCTCATCATGCTCTGCAGACACTTGAGATTGTGGATTTGTTTTCTACTAATGGCAGGCTTGGATGTATGTCATGTATTTACTCCTCTCTGGTACAGTAAACCTGTTCTAGACGGGTCCCGTCTGCTAAAGTGGGTTGGCTGAGAGTTCTTCCTCTCCTGCCCGATGATGATTGGCAGAATATGTGGTCTTCCCATCTGCTGGTTTCTCCGGCTGCTAACAACAGATTCACGCAACTCTATATCACTCATCGTGCCTGCTTGACACAGACACGTCTACATAGAATGGGGGAGATTCCATCCACCGAGTGTCTGAGATGTCACCAGGAGGCTGCTGATTTTTGGCATATGATTTGGATGTGTCCTTATATTGCATCCTTTTGGAGTGAGGTTTTGTCTTATCTCTCTGGGGTCATGGGGGCCCCACATCCTCAGGACCCACTGTTTTGCCTTTTTGGCACACAGGGCAGATTCGGCGGACATCCCATACCTGCGATATCTACAAACAGCGACAGTGACAAAGGCCGAGGGTCGGCCGAAACGTCCTACCAAGTCGCTTACCACCTCAACAGTATCACTCTTGTTGCAATAAAACTTAAATTTAGTTTGCATCTGGATCTCTTGTGTAGCCTTTGTGTGTGCTGGGGTACATATTTCTCAATATTGTGGGATTCTGGTCCCTACCCTACTAGCACCACGCCAACTAATTGAGGAGTGCATCCCAATATCTATTTTTGTCTTTTTGGCCTGACTGGAGAGGACTCCTACTCACGTCATCAAAAAAAATTTCTTCATCAAACCTTGTTTATGGCCCGTAAGGCTATTGTGCTGCGGTGGATGGCACCTGCGTTACCTGCTTTGACTCAGTGGAAATCTTTGGTAAATGGACTACTTCCGTATGAAAAAGTTCTGTCTCATCATCGTAAATGCCCTACCAAATTTGATAAGATATGGGCCTCCTGGTGTGCTATCTCCGACGCTGCTCATTAAGTGACTGTGCGAGCGTAATATGCTTACTGTTCTTGTAATGTGAATTTTCCCTGTATATTTACTGTGCTAATATGTCTTAACTGTAAAGATGTATAGTGATTGACTGTTAAGGTTGATTGTTTGGCGGTTTCGCCTATGTATTTTGTAACTAAATCTTATAAATAAACCGAATTTAATATTTCATTTTCTTATGATGCATTCCCTTTAAGTTGTAGTAAGCTGTAAAGTGCATTTTAATAACATATGACTACATATTAGCATTGTAAGATATCAGGGTGTATTCACATGGTACAGTTACGCAGTCTTTTTTTGGGCGCACTGCCGAAAACCGCACTGAAAAAACAAATGCGTTTTTTACAGTGATTTGCCGCAGTTTTGCAGTTAGCTCGGAAATGGCAGGAAACCGCGGTAAAAACGTTGTGTTTTTCAGTGCGCTTTTCAGCCGCGAAATAAAAAACACGGCAAAACCGCACCGTGTGAATACACCCATAATAGATATTTGAAAAGTAATTGGATTAAATTATAGTAGTTACAGTACAAGACTATACGGACCATATAATTGGTCATCTAGGAACCCCAGCTGGGAGCACAGCTCTTGGTACTGCGCATGTGCAGTCTTAGGCCCCATGCACACAATCAGGGCCGGCGTCAGCACCCGGCGAACCCGGGCATGTTTCGGGGCCCACTACACTTGGGGGACCCACTCGGCTGCCGCGTGCGGAGGCTGCCGTTGTCACGGCATCACTGTCCATATATGGACAGTGATGTAAGGAGGAGAGAAGGAGTCACAGGCAGAGCGTTAGCGGCTTTGCCCAGACTTCGTATCTGGGGAAGCTGAGCAGTGTCCCAGCTGTGGCGTAGCTATAGTCGCAATGGTCGCAACTACGACCAGGCCCCTAACTCTGGGGGGCCCGCAGGGCCCCCGTTGCCACCCTGTTGCTGACTGCGCTGGTCCCTCCTCCAACAGAATCTGCGTCCGCAGGACACACATTCAGTTGGGTTCAATGCTGAAGCTTTGGTCCAGCATTCACCGTGCCGCGAGCGCAGACACAGGCAGGCGCGATGTATGTAGTGACATCATCGCGACTGTCTGCGCCGAGTCACTCACAGCACAGTACAGAGGAGGAGAAGGATCTTCCACCCGTCGTGGGAACGGGGATAGGTAAGTAATTATGTTATTATTTTCTATTAGGTACATACATGTGGGGGAATTATACTGGGAGGAGGGGCTCATATGGTAGCTGCTGAGCGGGCATACTGTATGGGGGGCCTTATACTGTATGGCGGGCATTATATTGTGGGGGCAGCTATAGGGGCATTATACTGTGGGGGCAGCTATGTGGGCATTATACAGTGTGGGGGGCATTATGCTGTGTAGGGGGCAGTTATGGGAGGGCTTAATGCTGTGTGGGGGGCGGATATGGGGGGGCAGATATGGGGGGGCATTATGCTGTGTGGTGAGCAGCTGTGGGGGCATTATACTGTGGGGGCATTCCTAGGGTCTGTCGGGAAAGGCAGCTGGGCATAGGCGTGCAGGGGTCTGGTGGTGTTGGGGAGGGGTGGGGGGGAGGGCCCAAGCGGAATTCTTGCACCATGGCCCATGAGCCTTTGGTCCCAGGCAGAGTGCTAGTAGTGCTCTGCCTGGGACTATGGCTCTGCGGTTGCCCCTGATAATGCTGTCCATATATGGACAGTGACGCCAGGGGCTTCTCCTGAAGCGGAATCCCCAGACAGAGCGTCGGCAATCCTCTGGCTGGGGATTCCCCTCTCAGAGGGAGCCACAAAGACGCTACCTACAGGGAGGGGAGAGCTGTGTGGCACTACCAGGGAGGGGGCTATGTGGCACTACCTGGGAGGAGGGGCTGTGTGGCACTACCTGGGAGGAGGGGCTGTGTGGCACTACCTGGGAGGGGGGCTGTGTGGCACTACCTGGTAGAGGGGCTGTGTGGCACTATCTACAGAGGGCACTAAATTAGTGGGGGAACAAACTGGGGGCCTTAATTCTATATGGGGGCATAAACAGGACCTAATGTCTATATGGGGGCACAAGGTGACATTTTCTGCCATTCTACTGCCGCTGTGAGTTCCCCCTCAAAGGGGCCTACTAAGTCTGTGTCGCCCAAGGGCCCACATAAACCTGGAGCTTTTCCCTGCACACGACCGTAGATTTTGTCCAAAATTGCAGACTGTAATTACAGTCCGCAATTACGGACCCAATCATTTCTATTGACCATGGACACTTTCTCGTATATTTGCGGGAAGGTGTCTGGGCCGTAGAAAGCCTCCGCAAAAGATAGGACATGTCCTATCTTTTGCTTTTTACGGACCGTGCTCCCATCCTTTATATGGGAGCACGGGCTGAAAATGCGGGTGGTTGTCCGCGGCCGGCCCTGCCTGTAATCGTGGACCGTGATTACAGGCACGGCCGTGTGCATGTGGCCTCATGCACACGGCCATGCACGTAATCACTGCCCGTGATTGCGGGCACAGCAGGCCGCGGACAGCCACCTGCATTTTCGGCCCGTGGTTCCATATAAAGTATGGGGGGCACGGTCCGTAAAAATCAAAAGATAGGACATGTCCTATCTTTTGCGGAGGCTTTCTACAGCCCGGACACCTTCCCGCAAATATACGAGAAAGTGTCCATGGTCAATAGATGTTAATTGGTCCGTAATTGCGGACCGTAATTACAGATATATTCTATGGTCGTGCGCATGGGGCCTTATTGAGTGTAACAAGTGTATGGCCTGTATAAACTAAAAATACTGACGTTTCTCAGCTGCAAACATTTGATTGGTGGAATCTATGTGCAGCTTATTGGTAAGGGACCCATAATCTGGAAAAAGGTTATTTTAAAAGGTGCAAGTAAAGTACAATCAAATATGTTCTGAATACTTACTCTTTCTTGGCGATCCTTTTGTTATCTGTGATTCATTTTTAATATTGTGTATATGTAACTATTGTAATTTTTTGAATAAAAAGACTGTGTTTTTTATATTTGACTTATAGACTCCGTGGGTTCTTGTTTTTGGTGTTATCTGCTATTTGTTGCGGGTTTTACCTCCTCATTGAATTCAATGGCGGAAACCTGCAACAAATAAGCAGCGATTACGCAAATACAATTGACATGATGCAGATGAAAAAAACGCACTGCCAGTGAATTTGGAAGTTTTTTTTCCCACTCAGCATTTACGCAGCGTGTGGATGAGATTTGTTCAAAACTCATCCACTTTGCTGCTACTGTATTATGCTGCAGATTTTCTACAACAAAATCCATTACGGAAAATCCGCAGTATTTACACTACGTGTAAATTTACCCTAGTTCGGAAATAGGTGCGTTTTTATGCTGCAGATTTTGGTACGTTTTTAAAAAAATTAAAACTAGTCAGATACAATTCGCTTATGGAAACGCAAGATAAATTGACATGCTGCGGATTTTAAAATAAGCACCGCAGGTCAGTTTACATGCAGAAAAAACCTGCAACGTATAGATGAGATTACTTGAAATCTCATTTACTTTGCTGGTACTGTATTACGCTGCGGATTTTCCGCACAAAAAAGCACGGCAAATCCACGCGTAATACGCATCGTATGTATTTGGCCTAAGGGTGAGTTCACACAGAGTAAATACTGAAAATTTTCAACTGATTTTGTCGCAGAAAATCTGCAGCATAATACAGTAGCAGCAGAGTGGAAGAAATTCAAACCAAATCTCATCCACACGCTGCGTAAACGATAACAAGAAAAAACGCTCAGAAATTGAACTGTGGTGCATATTTTTTTTTATCCCATTTACGTTTCACACTAAGTAACCTGTTAGGCTGGATTCCCACGAGCATGTTCGGAACGTATTTCACTCAAGTCATGATGCAACATTTTTTTTTAATTCAATCATTTTTTATCTGCATTTTCAATTTACATTACAAAATATTTAAAAAACAAAACAAAAAAAAAACAACCCAGACCCACCCACCCACCGAATCGAAAACCTTTTCAAGTAATACAATAGTCATTTATGGCAATGGTACATTCCATGTGTATATACAGTAGTGTAAAAGGTTACAATTAGCGACACATAGTAATCATCACAACCAGTGATACATATGATACAGCATCCTCACACAATTAAAGTAGGCCTAAACTGGGGAATGCCCTAGAGCGGCGCACCCAAATGCAATTCCCCACCTCAAACCCAGATGCAATTGTAAAATACCAACCAATCATCAAGTTCTATAAGAGGATCCCACGACCACCGAGCCCAAGTCTCCCAATCAAAGCCGAAATCCACATAGGCCTCTCACAACAGTTCCATACGGTACCTTGTTAAATCTCTGAAAGCCAAATTGGAATTGTCTAACTAGGGAGCCCAAATCTTTTCAAATTTGGTCAGTGTCCCCCTTTTCCTTATATACTCCCTTCTCCAGGCTGATAAGCCAATTAACTTTATTAATATAGTCTGGTCTCGAAGGGCTCAATGTATTTATTCAATATCGCGCTATGAGTTTGCATGCCATACACAGCAGTCTCACCGCCGCCAATTTCACAGGCTCCGTGGTCGCGAGATCCTCCACATATCCCTGGACACACACCAGAGGACACACATCTACCCTGACCTGGAACACCTCATCGATAATTTGAATCACATCCTTCCAATAGTCCTCCAAACCTGGACATGACCAAAACATATGTAGCATACCTGCTGAGGCTTGTTTGCAACTAGGGCACTCTGAGTCCAATCTAACGCCGATATCAAATAGAAATTTCGGGGTTCTATATACTTTGTGCAATAAATATAGATGTGATAATCTATGGGATTCACTCAGAGATAACTGCGGTATTTTCTCAAGTATTTCTCTCCACTGATAGTCCTCTGATGGTCCCAGCTCCGCTTCCCATCTGTCTTTACTCCTCACCTGGTATCTGTCCATTGTAAGATCCAGGAGACTCGCATAAAGCCTAGACATAACACCCGCTGAACCTGTAGTAATTTCTTTAAGACTTAAGTCGAATATTAGCAATAATACAATCATCAGGATAATCCGCCATAAAGGCACGTCGGAATTGGAGATATTTGTAGAAATCCATAGAAGGAATTACATGCAATCCCTGCATCTGTTAGAAGGAGTTGAGTACTCCATCATTCACTATCTGCGTCACACGTTTTAGGCCTGCATTAGGCCACCTGCCCATATTTTCCAGCTGACATAGATTAGGCAACCATGGAGTATCCCACAAAGCCGTGTACTAAGTAGTGCCCTTCAAGTCCTGCATCTCGCTCACCTTCCACCACAGCTTATGTATAAGTTTCAGAGTTGGGTACTGAGTGACCGCTAAATTGAACAGGTTCCCGACCGCTGGCTGTGTTTTTACGGCCAGCGGTCAGGGTCTCTGAAGTCCGCCATATAGACTAATTACGGCGGCACTTCAGAGACCATGCACGCGCGATCGCGTGCACACAGCTGTGTGCCCTGGCTGTTGCTAACAGCCATGGGCACTGGGCAGAGTGTCAGTAGCCAATCTTTTGGTCCCTGAACATGTGATCTCTGTGACAACCAATCACAGCGATCACATGCATTTCTATGTAAAATACAGTGTGAGCGCAATCGCGTGCACACAGCCCTGTGCCCACGCTGTTACCAACAGCTCTGGGCACTGGGCAGAGTATCAGGGACCAAGCTGATGGTCCCTGAACATGTGATCGCTATGAAAACCTATCACAGCGATCACATTTGTTTTTTATTTTGGAATTTCTGGCAGCAAATTTCCTGCCTTTTTTCTCCTCCTCACACATTGTTTCAATGTGAGGAGAAGAAGATACTTGAGAGAATTGCTGCCAGAATAACACTGTGAAAAAAAATACAGTGTTACATTTAAATACACTCTTTGTATAGATAGATCTATACAATCTATCCATCTATCTTTTATTCTATCTATCTACCTTTCTATCTTTTATTATATTAGAATAGGCAGGTAGGGAATATATATATATATATATATATATATATATATATATATATCCACATATATATATAATATATATAGCAATAGAGGTTTATTTTTTTGTTAGCGGTAGTGTATATATATATATATATATATATATATATATATATATATATAATATACCTGTTCGTTTGTGTGTTTATAAAAAGAAAAAAAAAGTTTGTTTAGTTAGTGTTAGTGACGTTATGGCGAGGACGTTTTTTAGTGCTGAGGAGGCATACGCCATGCTGTGGTCTGAGTCTGAGAGCGCATCAGAGATGGCGTCAGAGTTGGAACCTGTTTTAGGTAGTGACGATAATAGTGTCACTTCAGGTTCATCTTCAGGGGACGTTCTCACTGACGCAGTTGAAACTGCAGAACATGGTA
This sequence comes from Rhinoderma darwinii, assembly GCF_050947455.1. NCBI lineage: Eukaryota > Metazoa > Chordata > Amphibia > Anura > Rhinodermatidae > Rhinoderma > Rhinoderma darwinii. The sequence continues at coordinate 148,993,479 of NC_134689.1, forward strand.
GCGCAGGGCCTAGTAGCGCTGTAGCACGGGACAGCCTGGTTCCTACAGTTCAGTCTCTTGTATGGGCACATGCTCCATCTTTTGGGCCTAGAATCCACAGATTTACTGACACTCCTGGCATAATTGTGGACAATACAAATTTTGTCCAAATGGATTACTTCCATTTATTTATTACTGACGACATCCTAAATATGATTGTCCACGAAACTAATTTATATGCCGCTCAGTATATAAGGCAGAAATCTTCATCCACCCATGCCAGAGATTGGACGCGCACCAATTTGCAGGAATTAAAAAAAAAAATTGTAGCTCACCCTAAATATGGGTATTGTCAAAAAGCCCTCCATTTGGTCTTACTGGTTAACAAGACCCGCCCAAGCCACCCCAGTGTATTATGCAGTAATGCCCAGGTCTCGTTATGAGACAATAATGAGGTTCCTCCACTTCAATGACAACGCACAGGCCCCCCCAAGTACCGATGCAAACCATGATCGGTTGTTCAAAATAAGACCGCTAATAAATTCCCTCAATAATTTATTCCTGCAACTTTACACGCCTGAGCAGAATGTAAGCGTGGACAAATCCCTCCTCAACTACCATGGAAGATTTAACTTTCGCCAATATCTACCTTCCAAAAGGGCAAGATATGGCGTTAAGCTTTACAAATTGTGTGAAAGCGGGTCAGGATATACCACCGCCTTCAGGATTTATGAAGGGCGGGACCGTACAATAAATGTTCCTGGATGCCCCCCTGATCTTTCCGCCAGCAGTAAGATCGTGTGGGAGATAATGCAGCCTCTGCTTCACAAGGGGTACCACCTGTACTGCGACAATTTTTATTCCAGTGTGCCCCTGTTTAGGCATTTGCATGCTGCAAGGACTGGAGCATGTGGTACCATGCGCAAAAACTGAATTGGTTTTCTGCAGAAATTAGTGGGGAAGCGCATGGTAAAGGGGTACTCCTGTGGAGAGAAAATGGGGAGAGAGATCCTCCAGCTCACCTGACACGTAGCTTGTGTGTCGTGGACGTCGCTCGGATCCTCGTGTCGGCGCACGATGTATGGAAGGCAGACAAAATCAAGGGGTTTGAATCCAGCGCTGTAGAGGGTAAAACGGAAACTTGTTCCAAGTTTACTGGTAGTAAAAATTAAAAGGGTCCAAAGGAATGGAGTCCTGGTGTGCAGGAAGGAGTTTCAGTCCGGTCGTAGAGCCTACGCGTTTCAGACGTGTTAGACGTCCTTAATCATGGCTGTTATGGCATGTTTTACCTTCTACAGCGCTGGATTCAAACCCCTTGATTTTGTCCGGGTACTCCTGTGCTTATACATCTGAGGAATTGCTGGCGGTCAAGTACAGGGATCGCAAAGATGTGTATGTACTAAGAACGATTCATACCGCAGGAACAGTGGCAGTGAGGGAAAGAGGGGCAACATCGGACAAGCACAAACCAGTGAGCGTGTCCGAACATAACAAGTACATGGGGGGGGTGGTTTTAAGCGACCAGGTTTTACAGCCGTATTTAGTAAAACGCAAAACAAAAACCTGGTACAAAAAAGTGGCCATTTATCTGTTACAGGTGGCAATCCACAATTCATTTGTGCTCTATATAAAAACAGAGGCAGAGACACATATCTGGATTTCCAGGAGAAAACTATCGAAGGCCTCATATTTGATGTTCAGGACACCAGAGAATGCCCCCAGTCTGAGGATGTCACGCGACTGACTGAAAGACATTTCATCACTCGTATTCCCCCAACACCAACTAGAAGCATCCCCCAGAAAAAGTGCCGCGTCTGCAGAAAAGACGGGCACCGTAAAGATTCCCGATATTTCTGTCCATCATGTCATGTTTGCATATTTTCTAAAGTTCATCTGCAGGAGAGCTCCACTTGCATATATCTGCAATTTCTTATTTTAGAAAAGCCCAAAAAATTAAATTCCCATTATACCCCTAGATGAATATTTTGGGATCTCTGCTTCAAGAGCAGATATTTTGGAAGTGTTATAGAAACTCTGTTGAGTTTTGTAAAACCAGCTTTGAAAAAAGGCGATTTGTGAAATAAGCTTCTTCTATCGTCCGACATCCTACATCTCTATGTGATAAATAAAGGTACACATATTTGGTATCCCCATGCACAGGAGAAGTGGCAGAATGTGAAAGGAGATGAATTTTGTCCGTGGACTATACCGTGTGTGAAAAATGCTATCATAAACTGACGCATTTGCTAAAAAAATTGCTAATTTTATTTTGTTCCATCTTATTCAAGAAACTTTCAGAAGAAAACTGGACTTTCTAAAAATATGATAAACCCCTTGAAGAAAACCTTGTGGGGTCTACTTGTGTGAATGAAGTCATTTACGGGGTGATTCTAATGTTTCAGCTGCATTACGCCCCCCAGAAAACAATATGCTGCTATAAAATCAAATGCAAAATTCCTGGACCGAAAAGGCCAAAAAGCCTCCTTTTATGCCAAGCCCTGGCACATGCCCGCACAGTAAATAAAGCACACATATTTGGCATTCCCATGCACGGGAGAAGTGGAAGAATGTGAAAGGAGATTAATTTTGTCCGTGGTCCATACTATGTGTGAAATGCTATCATAAACTGACGCAATTGCTAAATTCTTGCATTTTTTTCCAATTTTGCCCACTTTAGAGAAAAAAATAAAAATGATATATACTGACAAATGCCACTAAAACAAAGCCCTATCTGTCCTTTAAAAAGAGTGCAAAATTCAAAGATGAACTTTATTCACCTGCAGAGTTATAGTCATCTAAAGAAGCGCATAGCAAAATTGTGACATTTGCTCTGGTCATTTAGCTGTAAAACAGCCTAGTCCTTAACCGGTTAAACTTATCTGCGTCCAACGAGAGTCTGCTTCTGCACTATCCCATTGTAACGTCTATGGCCACGGCCCGTCGTTCTGACTTACCCCTCGTTGGCCGTTGCCATGGACATCTGAGTTCCTTGCAGCGTCATCCTCCTGTGAGGCGCCGGCACTCACTTCCTGGTTTCGAGACTGTGTCCCGGAGGTCGCGCGCGCCCGCGCGTGCACGGCCTTAAAGGGCCTGTGCGCGCATATTGCATGAAATCTGCAATTTAGCCCATAAGGCTACTGGGCTATAAAAAGGTCCCTGCCCTCTTGTTCTTTGCCTGAGCGTTGTTCATTTCCCAAAGTTTGTCTTGCTAATGGTCCCCTAGTGTCTTCCAGTTTCCAAGTGTTCCCTGTTCCTGTATCCTGTTTCCCGTGCTATCCAGATCCAGTACCGGTCCAGTGCTGAGCTGTTGTCGTGTTGTGCTGCATACCACGCCTGTTCTGCTACGCCACGCCTGATGTCTACCTACTGCCTGGTTCCCAGCCGAGCCTGCCTTAGTGCTGTCCAAGTTGCCACAGGTACCCTCTCTGGACTATAGATTCTGTACTTACCTGTTTGGTCAGTTGCCGTTCCGCTGCGTGGTACAGTCCAGTGGGTCCACACCCCGCATCGTGACACCCATCCACATATTTGCTGCAATTGTCCTGATAGGAAGTATACCCAAGGGTTAGCAAGAGCCAAACCACCAGTTTCCAGTTTAATTCTGGGGTGTTTACCACACCTGATTAGCTCTCGAAAACATCTATTAACGTGATGGAAAAGTCAGAATGGTAGCCATATAGGTGCATTATGTAAATAATAAAGTAACTGTGGCACCCAGATCATTTTAATCAGGTTTACTCGAGCCACCAGAGATAGGGGCAATTTGAAAACGCTATCATTTTTTGTTTGAATCCACCTATCAATGGGGATAAGTTAAGTTTCTCGTAGTTTGACAATTAATGTGATACCACCACTCCTAGATACTTAAAAGATGTGACAATCTGCAAGCTGGAGTGTGCATAAACATCATCATTATGAATGATATCTAAGGGTAATAGCGTAGATTTGGACCAGTTAATAACTAATCCTGAGTACCCTCCAAAAGTTGCTATAACATCCATAGCTACACTTAAAGACCTCCACGCATCCGCCAAGAACAATAAAGCATCATCTGTGTAAAGCGCTACTGTTTCCTCCATATCACCCCGACGAAAACCAGTAACATCAGGGTGAGCCCGAAGAGCAGCTGATAGGGGTTCTATAGCTAACGCGAAGAGCAGGGGAAACAAGAGGCAACTCTGTCACCCGTTGACCCTTATTTTGGCCGTAGGACCATCATGCAGCAGTTGTTCCCAAGATAGAAATTGATCCACTACCGTGAATATTTTCAAAACCTCTCACAAGGTATACACGCTCCACACTATCAAAGGCCTTAGCGGCATCTAGGGAACATACTACTCTATCGTCAGAATTATCAATAGAGATTTGCATATTTAAATACAATCTGCGGACATTTATAGCTATAGATCGAGCAGGCATAAAGCTCAATTGATCCGAGTGAACAATTGTGGAAATGACCCAATATAAACGGGTAGCCAAAATGTTAATATCAGTAGTGAGCAACGATATTGGCAGGTAAGAGTCTGGCAAAAGGGGGTCTTAGGTATAACTACTATAATGTCACTTAGTGAGAAACTAGAGACATGGACCGCACATCCACTATATACTTTGATCTAAGCCGTTAGGCATAATTTATAAATATGAGCACGAGATTATTTGTAAACATTTTGATCAAACTGTATAAGCCCACTTGCCACTTCACGATGACCTCTTAAAAGTGGGTCCCTACTCTATCTGTTGCAGCACCACATAGCGGCCACTGCCACTGCAATATCACTCCCGCAGAGGGAGCAACCCAGAGAGAAAGCCTATGAGGCCGTTACACCGATACATTTATTTCCGGAAAAAGCCGAACAGAAACGAAGCAGCTGAGTGCTCACACGAACGCTTCAGCTGCTTCATTCTAGCGATTGGTGGGGGTCTCCGTGCTCGGACCCCCACCAAGACAAACTTCTGACATGTCACTATGACATGTCAGAAGTTTGTCGAACATTTAGCTACACTTTAAAAAATCTCCCTTTTTCTCAGTCCTTTATTATTAAAACAAATACATAAATAAATAAACTATACATAATTGGTAACGCCGCGTCCGTAACTGCCTGAACTACAAAAGCATTTTGTTATTTATCCCGCGCGCTGAAAGCCATAAAAGAAAATAATAATAAACCATACCAGAATCACAATTTGTTGGTCACTTCACCTCCAAAAAATAGAATAAAAAGAGATAAAAAAAAGTCGCATGCACCCTAAAATGGTACTAATCAAAACTACAGTTTGTTATGCAAAAAAACAAGCCCACACACCGCTTTCTTGATGGAAAAATAGTAATTGACTTTTTAAACCACCATGATAGCCACCATATGATATGATAGCAGGCGCCGATGGTTGCTATGGCAACCGGACGCCTAACAATGGCCTCCGGCTACGCCATCTACGGAAACCTAGTGGGTCCTACACAAAAAGTAATTGATTTTTTATAAAAAGTATTTTATTGTGCAAACGCCATAAGACATAAAAAAAACTATAAACATATGGTATCGCCACGCAGAATAAAGTGAATATGTCCTTTATAATGCACTATGAACACTGTAAAAAAAAATCAATAAAAAAAAAGGAATAAAAAATTGCTGTGTTTTTAGTGACCACACATCGTAATAAATAGAATAAAAACTGATCAAAAAGTCGCATTCCCCACGACGAAAACTACAATGAATTCCTCAAGGGGTCTAGTTTCCAAAATTGGGTCACTTTTAAGGGGTTCCCCCGTACAGGTACCACAGAAGCTCTACAAATGCAACATGGCTCCCAGAAACCATTCCAGCAAAATCTACATGCCAAATAGCACTCCTGCGTTTCTGAGCCCTGCCGTTTGTCCAACCAGCAGTTTATGACCACACATGGGGTGTTGCTGTAATCAGGAGAAATTGCTTTTCAAATGCTGGGGTGCTTTTTCTTCTTTATTCCTTGTAAAAATTAAAAATGTGTACCTTTTATCGGAAAAATTAGATTTTCAATTGCACAGCCTACTTCCACAAAATGCAGCAAAAAAACTGTGGGGTCTAAATGCTCACTATACCCCTCGATAAATTCCTTGAGGGGTGTAGTTTGCCAAATAGGGACACTTTTGGGGGGTTTCCACTATTTTGGCACCACAAGACCTCTTCAAACCGGACGCGGTGCCTAATAAAAAGGAGGCATCAAAATCGGTGCTTCTTTGCTTCTGAGGCCTATGCTTCAGTCCATTACCACACTAGGGCCACATGGGATATTTCTAAAAACTCCAGAATCTGGGCAATAAATATTGAGTTGCGTTTTTCTGGTAAGACCTTCTGTTTTACAGCAAAAAATTGAATGAAAAGGATTTTCTGACAAAAAAAATATAAAATTGTAAATTTCACCTCTACTTTGCTTTAAATTCCTGTGAAACGCCTAAAGAGTTAAGAAACTTTCTAAATGCTGTTTTGAATACTTTGAGGGGTCTAGTTTTTAAAATGGGGTGTTTTATGTGGGTTTCTAATATAGAAGGCCCTCAAAGCCACTTCAGAACTGAACTGGTACTTTTGAAATTTTCTTCAAAACATGCTGCTTATGTTCTAAGCCTTGTTACATCCTAGAAAAATAAAAATTTGTCACGAGAAAACAATCTCAGAATCGCTTGGATAGGTATAAGCATTCCAGAGTTATTACCGCATAAAGTAACACGTCAGATTTGAAAAATGGGCTTTGAGCCCTAAGGCCCAAACTAGGCTCCGTCCTTAAGGGGTTAAAGGCCCAAAGACGCTGCACAGCAGTGGAACTTAATGATGGCTGGAGGGTCAGTACCAATTCTGAATGGTCAGAGAGAACACTAGAATTATAATCAGTTGATATTAAGGACTGCAAGATAAGGGGCGATCCCATAGCTAGATCGATACATGATAAGGAATCGTGTGACCTAGAATGACAGGAAAATTGGCGTTCTCCTGGATATCGCGTACACCATAAATCAATCAGCGATAATTCCTGCATTAACACTCAAAAATGTGATAAAGATTCTGGCGTCAAGGTTCCTTCAGTATGAAGACGGACCTAATAGGGTTGTATCACATTATTAAAATCTCCCACCATTAGAATCGGAACTTTTGGAATAGCATCGACCCAGTACATCAGAGGAGGAATATGTAAAGGATCTGCCAGACACAGCTTCTGTGTCGACGCCCGTGGTTAGTCAGTCTGCACCTGCTCCTAAGTTTGATCGAGTGACCCCTCCTTCTACCAATCAGGCTGGGAGGCTGAGGAGTGGGAGAGCCTATCACAGCCTGGCCAGACGGAGCTAGCTCCCGCCCTCTGTCTATTTATACCTTCACTTCCTGCTCCTCCTTTGCCTGTGATTCTCCTGTTTCCTGGCTCTGCTGCTGCTTGAACTATTTGTCCCTGCTTCATATTGACCCTGGCTTACTGACTACTCTCCTGCTCTGCATTTGGTACCTCGTACACTCCTGGTTTGACTCGGCTCGTTCACTACTCTCCTGCTCTGCGTTTGGTACCTCGTACACTCCTGGTTTGACTCGGCTCGTTCACTTCTCTTGTTGCTCACGGTGTTGCCGTGGGCAACTGCCCCATTTCCCTTAGCTTCTGTGTACCCATGTCTGTTTGTCTGTCGTGCACTTATTGAGCGTAGGGACCGTCGCCCAGTTGTACACCGTCGCCTAGGACGGGCCGTTGCAAGTAGGCAGGGACTGAGTGGCGGGTAGATTAGGGCTCACCTGTCTGTCTCCCTTCCCCATCATTACATAATCACAGGCCCATATACCTTTTCTACCCTGGTCCCTGACACAACTATGTACCCCCTTGAGACCCTGGCTCAGCAAATGCAGGGCCTCTCCCTACAGGTCCAAGCCCTGGCTCAGAGGGGCAACCAGCATGATGCTACCCTGGTAGTGCCCCCCACCTCACCTCTTGAACCCCACCTCAAGTTGCCTGACCGGTTCTCAGGGGACCGGAAGACCTTTTTCTCCTTTCGGGAGAGTTGTAGGCTCTATTTCCGTTTAAAGCCCCACTCCTCAGGTTCTGAGAGCCAGCGAGTGGGTATAATTATGCCCCGGCTCCAGGACGGGCCCCAAGAATGGGCCTTCTCCTTGGCTCCTGACGCCCCTGAACTTTCCTCTGTTGATGTTTTTTTTCTGCTCTCGGGCTCATATATGACGAGACTGACAAGATTGCCTTTGCCCAGAGTCAGCTGGTGACCTTACGTCAGGGTAAGAGACCCGTTGAGGAGTACTGCTCTGATTTTAGGAAGTGGTGTGTAGCTTCTCGGTGGAATGACCCTGCCTTGAGGTGCCAGTTTAGATTGGGTCTGTCGAACGCCCTGAAAGACCTGTTAGTTAGCTATCCCTCTTCTGACTCCCTAGATCAGGTTATGGCTTTAGCGACGTCTCAGGGAACGACGACTTGAACGTTTTGGTGCCTTCTCCTTTGACCCCCCCCCATGATGGCTCCCGAGGTTCCGTTGCTTCGTTCTTCCACGGAAAACTCGGTTGAACCTAGGCAACTCGGGGCCTCCGTGTCTCCCCAACAACGTAGAGAGTTGCGCAGGAAGAATGGTCTCTGCTTCTACTGTGGGGATGACAAGCATCAAGTGAACAACTGTCCTAGGCATAAGAATAAGCAGCCGGAAAACTTCCACGCCTAAGTGATAATCGGGGAGGTCACTTGGGCGCACAGGTATTTCTCGTAAATATGAAACCTAATAAAATCTTGCTTCCCTTTCAGGTCTCTTTTGGTGGTAGGTCTGCTACCGGCAGTGCCTTCGTGGATTCAGGGTCCTCTGCTAATATTATGTCTGTGGAATTTGCTATGTCTCTAGCTATGCCATTGATTGACTTGCCTAAACCTGTCCCGGTAGTGGGTATCGACTCCACTCCTCTTGCTAATGGTCATTTTAGGCAGCATACCCCTGTTTTTGAACTCCTTGTTGGCTCCATGCATTTGGAGCAGTGCTCTGTACTGGTGATGCAGGGATTATCGTCCGATTTGGTTTTAGGCCTTCCCTGGTTGCAGATGCATAATCCCATGTTTAATTGGAATACTGGGGATCTTACCAAATGGGGTAATGAATGCATGACGTCATGTTTTTCTGTTAATTCAATTTCTCTCCCTGAGGAGGTGAACACTCTACCTGAGTTTATTCAGGACTTCGCTGATGTTTTTTCTAAAAAGGCCTCTGAAGTGTTACCTCCTCATAGAGAATACGATTGCGCAATCAATTTGGTACCAGGAGCTAAGCTCCCTAAGGGTAGGATATTTAATCTCTCTTGTCCCGAACGTGAGGCCATGAGAGAGTATATCCAGGAATGCCTGGCCAAGGGTTACATTCGCCCCCCTACTTCTCCTGTAGGTGCTGGCTTCTTCTTCGTAGGGAAGAAGGATGGTGGTCTTAGGCCGTGCATTGACTACCGAAACTTGAATAAGGTCACTGTAAGGAACCAGTATCCCCTTCCTTTGATTCCTGATCTCTTCAATCAGGTTCAGGGGGCCCAATGGTTCTCTAAGTTTGATTTACGGGGGGCTTATAACCTTATCCGCATCAAAGAGGGGGATGAGTGGAAGACTGCGTTTAACACACCCGAAGGTCATTTCGAATACCTCGTCATGCCCTTTGGGTTGTGTAATGCTCCCGCGGTCTTCCAGAATTTTATAAATGAGATTTTAAGAGACTACCTGGGGGTATTTCTTGTAGTGTACCTTGATGACATACTTGTGTTTTCCAAGGACTGGTCCTCCCACATTGAGCATGTCAGGAAGGTGCTCCAGGCCCTTCGGGAAAACAAACTGTTTGCTAAAATCGAAAAATGTGTGTTTGGTGTGCAGGAGATACCATTTTTTTGGGGTGCAGGAGATACAATTTTTGGGTCAAATCCTCACTCCTCATGAATTCCGCATGGACCCTGCCAAGGTTCAGGCTGTGGCTGAATGGGTCCAACCTGCCTCCCTGAAGGCGTTACAGTGCTTCCTGGGGTTTGCTAATTATTACAGGAGATTTATTGCTAACTTCTCGGTCATCGCTAAGCCTCTTACGGATCTTACTCGCAAAGGTGCAGATCTTCTCCACTGGCCTCCAGAGGCGGTCCAGGCATTTGAGGTCCTTAAAGAGGCTCTGTCACCAGATTCTCAAATCCCTATCTCCTATTGCATGTGATGGGCGCTGCAATGTAGATAACAGTTATGAGCTATTTTATATATATATGCAAATGAGGTTTGAAATGGACAACTGGGTGTTTTTTTTTTCGTTATGTCCTACTGGGAGTGTATTGTGTTTTTAACTGGGCGTGTTTACGTGTATAACGCTGACCAATCAGTGACCAGTCAGCATCATACACTCATCTCCATTGATTTACACAGCAGCGATGTGCAGCCACATAAACAGAGCAAGAGAAGCGAAATCTCGCGAGATTACGGAGGTAAATGAGATTTAATTTCACTTGCTAGAAATCTCAAAGAAAAGAGTCAGAAGTGTCAGGATTCTGAATACACATGACGTCCAGGCTGGATGATCATGTGTATTCATTATCAGGACACTTGATTAACGTTAATCTCTGTTTATGTGGCTGTACATCGCTGCTGTGTAAATCAATGGAGATGAGTGTATGATGCTGACTGGTCACTGATTGGTCAGCGTCATACACGTAAACACGCCCAGTTAAAAACACAATACATGCCCAGTTGGACATAACGAAAAAAAAACGGCCAGTTGTCCATTTCAAACCTCATTTGCATATATATATAAAATAGCTCATAACTTGGCCAAAAATGAACGTTTTAAAAAAAACAAAAACGTTACTGTTATCTACATTGCAGCGCCGATCCCATGCAATAGGAGATAGGGATTTGAGAATCTGGTGACAGAGCCTCTTTAAGAAGTGCTTTATCTCGGCCCCAGTGCTGATTCAGCCTAACCAAATGGAGCCATTCATCGTGGAGGTTGACGCCTCCGAGTTGGGAGTGGGTGCTGTCTTGTCCCAGGGTACCGGGTCCCTCACCCATCTCCGTCCCTGTGCCTACTTCTCCAGGAAGTTCTCGCCCACTGAGAGTAACTATTATATTGGCAACCGCAAACTCTTAGCCATTAAATGGGCATTTGAAGAGTGGCGCCACTTCCTGGAGGGGGCTAGGCACCAGGTAACGGTCCTTACCGACCACAAGAATCTGGTTTTCCTACAATCTGCCCGGAGGCTTAACCCGAGACAAGCTCGATGGGCGTTGTTTTTTTACTAGATTCAACTTTTTGGTCACCTATAGGGCTGGGTCTAAAAATATAAGGCTGATGCGTAGCTTCATGGCCAGCCCTCCTTCGGAGGAAGATCCTGCTTGTGTTTTGCCCCCAGGTATAATCATTTCCACTGTTGATTGTGACCTAGTCTCCGAAATTGCGGCTGATCAAGGTTCAGCTCCCGGGAACATTCCTGAGAACAAGCTGTTTGTTCCCCTGCAATTCCGGCTAAGGGTACTCAGGGAAAATCATGACTCTGCACTATCTGGCCATCCAGGCATCCTGGGTACCAAGCATCTCATTGCCAGAAACTATTGGTGGCCTGGGTTGCTTAGAGACGTTAAGGCCTACGTCGCCGCTTGTGAAATATGTGCTAGATCCAAGACTCCCAGGTCCCGACCAGCGGGCTTACTATGTTCTTTGCCCATTCCTCAGAGACCTTGGACCCTTATCTCCATGGATTTTATCACCGATTTGCCTCCATCTCAAGGCAAGTCGGTGGTGTGGGTTGTAGTAGACCGCTTCAGTAAGGATGTGCCATTTTGTGCCCCTCAAGAAACTACCCAATGCTAAGATGTTAGCTACCTTGTTTGTCAAACACATCCTGCGTCTCCATGGGGTTCCTGTCAATATTGTTTCTGACAGAGGGGTACAATTTGTTTCATTGTTTTGGAGAGCCTTCTGTAAAAAGTTGAACATTGATCTCTCCTTCTCCTCAGCCTTCCATCCTGAAACTAATGGCCAAACGGAGAGGACTAATCAGTCTCTAGAACAATATTTAAGGTGTTTTATCTCTGACTGTCAATATGGTTGGGTCTCCTTCATTTCCCTCGCCAAATTTTCCCTTAATAACGGGTCAGTAACTCGTCAGGGGTCTCCCCCTTTTTAATCCACAGTTCTCCTCCGTTTCACCTGGTGGTTCCAACAATCCTGAGGTAGATGTCGTTCATCGGGAACTGTGCACAGCCTGGGCCCTGGTTCAGAAGAACCTAGAGGCACCCCAGAGCATACAAAAGACTCAGGCAGATAGAAGACGTTCTGCTAACCCCTTGTTTGTGGTCGGGGATCTGGTGTGGGTGTCTTCAAAAAATCTGCGCCTTAAATTCCCGTCCAAAAAGTTTGCTCCCCGGTATATAGGGCCGTACAAGGTCATTGAAGTCCTTAACCCTGTCTCTTTCCGACTGGAATTACCCCCGTCTTTTCGAATACACGACGTGTTTCATGCCTCCCTCCTGAAACTCTGCTCCCCGTCCTTGGCTCCCTCGAGGAAACCTCCGGTCCCTGTTCTCACCCCTGAAGGGGTAGAATTCGAGGTGGCCAAGATTGTGGACAGCAGGATGTCCAAGGCTCTCTCCAGTACCTGGTCCATTGGAGAGGATACGGGCCTGAGGAGAGGACTTGGGTACCCGCCCGTGATGTTCACGCTGCAGTATTGCTCAGGAGGTTCCATCTTCGGTTCCCCAATAAGCCAGGTCCACCTAGAAATGGTCCAGTGGCCCCTTATAAAAGGGGGGGGGTACTGTAAAGGATCTGCCAGACACAGCTTCTGTGTCGACGCCCGTGGTTAGTCAGTCTGCACCTGCTCCTAAGTCTGATCGAGTGACCCCTCCTTCTACCAATCAGGCTGGGAGGCTGAGGAGTGGGAGAGCCTATCACAGCCTGGCCAGACGGAGCTAGCTCCCGCCCTCTGTCTATTTATACCCTCACTTCCTGCTCCTCCTTTGCCTGTGATTCTCCTGTTTCCTGGCTCTGCTGCTTGAACTATTTGTCCCTGCTTCATATTGACCCTGGCTTACTGACTACTCTCCTGCTCTGCGTTTGGTACCTCGTACACTCCTGGTTTGACTCGGCTTGTTCACTACTCTCCTGACCTGCGTTTGGTACCTCGTACACTCCTGGTTTGACTCGGCTCGTTCAATTCTCTTGTTGCTCACGGTGTTGCCGTGGGCAACTGCCCCATTTCCCTTAGCCTCTGTGTACCCATGTCTGTTTGTCTGTCGTGCACTTATTGAGCGTAGGGACCGTCGCCCAGTTGTACGCCGTCGCCTAGGATGGGCCGTTGCAAGTAGGCAGGGACTGAGTGGCGGGTAGATTAGGGCTCACCTGTCTGTCTCCCTTCCCCGTCATTACAGAATATGTACCGATATTTACAGATATATTTAGTATTATCAATTTTCCAGTAAAGACAGACATATCTACTTTCCTGATCCTTTCTGGATGCAATACAAATAATTGGAATGGATTTGTGGACCATTATACTAACCCCTCTAGAATTCCCAGAATAAGTAGAGTGATATACACATGTTGGTCATCTCCTGAGGACAGATAATCACCGGACCGTGCGCTCGCAGGCAGTCAAATAGTGCAAATCGTTTAGTCTGATCGACTAGGCCCTGCACATTCCAGCTTACTGTACTAAACTTATCCGACATTGATAAATCCGAAGTATATCAAGGCATCCATTTCTACACAACATTGTAACAATACCATAGAGTATTATAACAGTAAAGAATCATACATATTGCAACCATATTATATGAAGATCCATTGCATATAGATATTCCCAAAAACCCCACTAAAAAGAAAGAAAATACAACAATAACTGCACAACTTTGAAACCGCATTCGCTCAAGAACAGAGAGCGATGCAGGGCACCAGTCCTTCCTGTAACCAGACATGAGAATGTCAAAGAGTCACTAACAAATAGCAACGGGCCTTTCGCCCTTAAAAGGATACATGTGCTCCTTGGGCCATAGGAGCACGTATTTTGTTGTAAACTCCATTTAAACACTCAGGGGAGTCCTAAGGGCACATTCTTATTTTGAGATGCAGAATCAGCTCATCTCCGCCTGACGTAGTCGCTGTTAATTTTGATCCAAACCGCCTCCTTAGGATTTTCTAAAAAATGCATAGTATCCATTGCTGCAACCCTAAGTCAAGCCAGGTAAAGCATCGCATAGGGTATATCCATAGATCTCAATCGGCTCTTAACATCGAGAAACTGCGCCCTCCTTTTTTGAACGTCTGCCGAGAAATCTGGGTAAAAAGCAATACGTTGGCCATTGACTGCAATATCCGGTCGTTGTCTGGCGTCCCGATCCTTATAATGGAGCAATTAAATGAGAACTGTGCGTAGGAGTAGCCCCGTGTGGTAAAGGTCATGAAGGAACTCTGTGCGCCTGTTCCACCGCATACAGCGGGGATACAACTTCAGGGCCAAATAGATTTTTAAGCCAGTCCTCAAAATGAGCGTTAGGATTAATCCCCTCCGCATTCTCCATTATGCTCAGTATCCTGACGTTATTGCGCCTTAAGCGATTTTGCAGATTCTCAGTTTTAGCAAACAAAGTGGCAATTTGTTGAGCATTTTTTCGGCTGTCAGAGACCAAGGAGGGTAGTTTATCTTCAACCTCACTCACCCGGCCCTCCACCTCTACCAACCATTTATTAACCTTTTCAGATCGTGTCACATAAGGGATAGTTCTTGTCTGAAAGATTACATTTTAGAGTCCAATGAGACATTACATTGGGTCACAGCATGTAATACATCCTTGAGGGTAGGTTCACCAGAAGCCACCCCTCTCATTCTAAATGGGTACTGGGGAGTTTTTAGTACTCACAGTGCTGATATCAGCAGTAGCCAGGGCATCATCCACAGTTCCACCATCCTCCTCCTCCAGATCATCAGCCATATCCACAGGGAGTGCCTCATAGTGATGAGGTACTCCCTAGCAAATGCTGCCAGCTTCACAGCAGCTCCAGCGGCTGTCCCCTTTCTTGCTCCGGCGCCTGATGCAGGTGTGTTGGCGCAATTTTGGTTGGCCCGGTCCGTTGCTCCCGCCAGCTCCTTAGAGCGTTTGTCCTGTCTGCCCTCCATAATAATTACACCGATAGTGGCAGTGAGTGATAGGGAACGTCGGAGCTGCAATCTGTCAGCTCCGACTGCTTAGTGGTGCCCGGGGACCAGCGATATGTAGCGGGAGCTCCTTCTTCCTGCTGCCGCTCACATGTCCGGCCAAGCAACATCCTCCCCCATGATGCAACGTTTTACCACCAACTGAAGACGTTTTCTATTCTGGAGTGAAGCTTTTGAAAGGTAAGGTATGCTAAGCCAGGATCTGACTTCGCTGCACCCCCATCGTTTGTTGGATGAAAAATCCTGTGGTTGTGCTGCTGATTTTTTTTATAATACAAAACTGTAAGCAATCTTAACCATCTCTGAAGAATAACCACAGGTTTCTCATGACATGCAGATCAGCAGCACTCCCTTTGTTGACATTCCAAAGAGGGTGAGCAGTAACATGGGAGCAGTTTTCAGTTTATCCAATAATTAGAAAAAAGGAATGTATGTACAATCCAAGAAACACAAACCACAGTTAATGCATTTTTCGTTGACACAAATGAATTCCATTCAAAATTTTTTTATGAAAATGGGCGTTAAACAAAACACAATACTTATTCACCGTGATACATTTCATGCTTGGTTAGGAAATCAATGTGCTACATTGTATGAAGGTACTTCGCACTATCCATTCAGCATTAGTACTTAGTGTAACAAAACAAGAAACCGGGGGTGGTATATCAATACAATTCCACTAAATAGCCGTGAACGATGCCAAATGTGTCATATTTCCCAACAGGCACACACCATGTCAAGGAATACGTTGCATGCTACCCTAATTCTTTAACTGGAGTATTGCTCAGAGGTAGATCAATCTTAATAAAAGTGCCCCAATAATAAAGCTATGTTCACACTTGCGTTGTGGTTTCCGTCCCGGAACCACCGCACGATGGACACTAACGAAGACCCTTATTGACTTACAATGGAGTCTGTCTGGTTCCGTCATGGTGTTTCCATAGTTTTGATGGTAATAATGCTGCATGCAGGTCTATTGCCATAAAATCTGACAGAACTGTTGTCGGCTACTCTGATGGAAGTGTGAACTGAGCCTGTGACTTTGTTCATACTATCGTTTTGTGTAACATTTTCTTATCCACAATAAAAAAACTAAGAAAAATTTACTGTCACATGCAGTTTACATACTTTTGCAAACTCTACTTTACAAATATTTTTTTTAAGATATTAAGGGGGGAATGAAATGCCAGTCTTAATAGAAAGAAAGCTGTAGTAAGATTCAACACATTTATTAAGAGGCGAATGCCTCTCTTGGTCAGCCTTGCGCTGTAACGTCCACGGTCGCTGACCACAAACTCTTCTCATCCTGTCGACGCCCTTCTCTCCAGAGATGCCAGTAGATGCGGCTGTCCTGTCCCGCAGTGACCACTAGGGTGCAGGCGCGAGCTCAGTCCAGCCTTAAAGAGCCAGAGCGCACACATGTGTGAGATTGAGCTGATTGCTCCCAGATCACACTGGACTATAAGAAGCGCCCTGCCCCTTCCTTAATTGCCTGAGCATTGTTTGTACCTACCCATGTCACTCTTTGCAAATGGTCCCTTAAGTGTTCTCCAGTTCCCAGTGTTCCCGTTCCTGCTACCTGTATCCCATGCTTCCGTGTTCCTATGCTGTACAGAGTTGGAGTCGTGTTGTGTCGCCTGCTACACCCGCTGTGTTTCACCGCACCTGTTGTCTTCCTGCTGCCAGAGTTCCATCTGAGCCTAAACAATCGCTACTGTCTGAATTGCCACAGGTTCCTTTATCCGAACTATAGACATTGACTTTGTACCCTGTTTGGCCAGCTGCTATACTGCTACGGCGGTACGACCCAGTGGGTCCACAAACCCACAGATATTGACATGCGCAATCCATTCTCCCCCATCATTGATAAAATAGAAAAAAAACATATTCCCCTCCCCTCCCTTCAGCATTCCAGCATTATACAAGGTCCTGACAAGCAACGTCAGGTCCTTATATGCGATGCAGTACTTAAGGTCATCAGTGCTGAGTCGCATACAACATCCTGGCACTGCCCGGCGTCAGTACGTTATATTAGCTGCGTAATGCTGAGGGGTCCTGGAGTGAAGAAAATAAGTGGTAAGGTGAGCATTACATTTTTTTTTTTAAATTTAACAGTCAGTTTTATTTGTGAGAGAACCCCTCCCAAAGAGGTGACCAAGGATCCCGCTCCCTGGCCACGTAGGCTGGTACCTTGTGGTTGAGACGGGACGTGAAGAGATCCCCATCTGGAGTGCAACACTTCTGGAAAATCTAAAAGAAGATTTCTGGATAAAGGGACCATTCCCCCTGATCCAGTCATCTGAACTGAGGAAGTATGCTGCCCGATTGTGCACTTCCGGTACATGGACCGAGGTGGCACGTGATTCTCCGCCCAGTGGAAGATCAGAGAGGACACACACAGTGCTTCCTGGTGCCACCCTGATGGTTTAGATAGGTGACTTCCGTGGAGTTGTTGGTCTGTACTCTGACTGTACAACCTTGGAGAATTGGAGTCCAATGGGAGAGGGTCAGTAAGATAGCCCTCAATTCAAGAAGGTTAATATGTAAGGTTGTCTCCTCTTGAGACTAAGAGCCCTGTACTATGTGGAGGCCAAAAAAATCTCCCCACCCAGATATGCTGGCATCCGTCAATATGACTAGCCATTGAAGGGGAAGGAAGGAGCGGCCCTTAAGAATGTCAGGGAAGTTTTCCACCATATCAACTCCTGAAGAACTCGGGAGGGTAAGAGAATCAACCTGTGCCTGTGAAACTTGTCGCAGCTTGTAATAATCGCCCGTTGGAGAGACCTTGTGTGGAATTGCGCATAAGGAAAGGCTTCGAGGGTCGAACCATACTGCAAGGTCAGTACCATCCTGCATATCGGTCCACCATGCAGAACCTGATGGACTAGGACGTTTTAAGATGAGGTACAGCTCGGATGGCCTTGACCTTGTCCAACGGGAGATAAACCCTGGCTGTCCTGGTGTTGAAAATCATTCCCAGAAATTCTATGTGCTGAGCCAGAACTAGGAAAGACTTTTCTCTGTTGATGATCCACCCGAATATCTTCAATGTGTTCAAGGTGATATTGAGGCTGGAAAGAGATGATAGCAAGTCCCTTGCCGCAGAGTAGTGCATTAGAGTGGTCAGGACCTTGGTGAAGGATCCGTCACATGACTGAATGGAAGGGTGACGAACTGTAAATGCTGAGAACGGATAGCCAAATGGAGGAAACACTGGTGGATCCTTGCGAAAGGACTATAGAGGTAGGCATTGAGAATGTCGATGGAGGAAAGGAATTATCCTGGTTACAGCGATGCGACCAATGACCGCAGGGATTCCATGCGAAACCGAACACAAATGAAGCAGTTCAGTTTCTTTAGATCTAGGTGGGATCTGGCTAATCTCTCCATTTGGGGGACTGTGAAGTGATTAGAGTAGAACCTTTGAAACATTTCCAACTGGGGAGCTGAGATGAGTAGGAGAAGGGAAAGAACACCCTGTAAAAAGGAGAAACGCGACGTGAAGTTGACAGAAATTGACCGTCCTGGGGAAAGGGTCAAGAATTATATTCTGTGCCTCGTCGACACCACCTCCCGAAGCCATACATCCTGAAAGGAAAGAAATGCCCCCCCCCCCCCAACTCGAACCACAGACTCAGGTAGGAAGACACCTTCAGGCTGAAGATGACTTGGAAGTAGAGGGCTTTTGGGGAATTGGACACCGTTGCAAATCAGGCTTAGGCTTGAAAGATGGCATCTTGAGTCCATGGGACGGCTAGATCTCTTGTCTGACCCCTGGAAGGAAAAATGACTTGAAAGGAAAAGTTAGTAAAGGACCGAAACCCTCGAGAAGCTTCAGAAATTATTTCAAAGAGAGGTTTATAGAAGAGTTTGCCCCAACAAAAGGAAGTTCCAACAAGGACTTTTTGGAAGCAGGGTCTACTGCTCAAGACTTTAGCCAAATTGAATGTCGGATAGCTATTAAATTAGCCGATGCTCTGGCAGAAAAACAGGCTGACTAAGGGGCAGCCTTAAATAAGAATTTTGAAGCATGAACAACCTGAGAAGCGAGAAGCTAGCTCCTCTTGCAAGATACTCGATGCTGTGTGCAGGACAGAACCTGCCACCATGAAGGCAAACTTGGCCTGGGAGTCCAATTTTTGTCTAGGGAATCACTAAGTGTGCTGAAGGACAACCGGAATATAGGCGGATCCACTGAAGGAGAAACAGTCCATCTTGAAACTAAATCCTCCTGAAAAGAAATATTTAGTATCTATACGTTTTGAAACAGTTATGACCTGTCAGGATGTTTTCATTCATTACATAGGAGTTCCTCAAACTCTCTTGGTTTAGAAAAAATAGCTTCGGCACCATTGACAGCATAGATGTGCTTCTTCCTGAGAGGGTGTGAAGGAGTCATCATTAACATGCAAGGCTTTGTTGACAACTGTGCTAGGGCTCCGTTCCGACGTTCCGATAGCAACACCGCAGAGGAAATGCTAGCACAGGCTTCCAGTATCCGTAGTTTCAGTTGCTGCACATCTCGTATCTTCGCAGCATAGACAATTGCCTTCAGATGACCCCAAAGATAAAAGTCTAAGGGGGTCAGATCGGGAGGCATTTCTTCTGCGGTGTTGCAATCAGTGTGTGAAGAGTGGGAGAAGAGGGTTGCATTGACAATCCAACACAATGGGCAGCACTTTGAACACATTTTATAAGTGGTCAGAAACTTGTAAATAACTCATGAAAGAATAAAGTAACGTTAAAACCAAGCACACCATTGTTTTTCTTGTGAAATTCTCGATAAGTTTGATGTGTCACATGACCCTCTTCCCATTGAAAAAACGAAAGACTTCAAAATGGCCGCCATGGTCAACACCCAGCTTGAAAAGTTTCCCCCCTCCCATATACTAATGTGCCACAAACAGGAAGTTAATATCACCAACCATTCCCATTTTATTTAGGTGTATCCATATAAATGGCCCACCCTGTAGATTGTTCTATTTCTTTTATTAATACTGGCGTAGTCCTAATACATCTCACCCATTGTATTCTGGTGTTATATAATACTTACTCTACTAAATTTTGGGTGCACTAAGAACCTGATTTATTATGTGACTTAAAGGGTTATCCCAATCTTAGATATTTATGGCATATTCTAAGGATATGCCATAAATGTCCGATAGGTGTGGATCCCAGCTCTCTGAGTCGCACCTATTTCAAGAACAAGGGTCATCCGACTCCTGTTTCGCCTGGTGAGCGCTGCTCGGCTGTTTCCGTAACTCAAATAGAACATAATGGAGAGAGACGCGCTCATGGGCAGCCGCCTCATTAGGCTGGACAGGGGTCAGGTGACCCCTGTTGTCAATATAGATGCAGGTCCTGGAGCTGGATATCATGTGGATATGCCATAAATGTCCAAAATGGGAACAACCTTTTAAACACCTAACCAGAACCAACTGTGTGTGACTAACCTCAAATCGAGGTTTCAGAGACTTTTAGACATAGCTTACTCTTTACCCATCCTCATAAGCAGTAAGACTTGGTCATATGACACGTATGTGATTTTGCACATATGTTTTTGAAGCAATGAATTTACGAACAATACATTTGCACCTTGGGACTTTTACATCAAAACTGTTTCGGAGAAAAAGTTGCCTTGTTGTCCATGGAAACCATTTAGAGCAGCTTTAATTTTCTAAATTACACCAGATACACAAAGATAACAATGACACAAATATACTGTAAAAGTGCAACATATATAAGCATAGTCGCCAACATTTGAAAAATATTTCCAGGGACACTGGTAAGTGTGTTTTATAGGGTGTGGCTTATTTGGTGGGTGTGGCTAATGGGGACAGGACAGTGTTAAGAATTTCTGCGTACAAATAAACAAACAAAACATTTCTGCACTAGTTTAGCTGATAACTACTTTGGTGGCCAGTATCTCTATCCGGTTGTATACAGGTATGTGATGTGTCACTTTATCACTAGGGTTTGGGAAAACCTTCTGACAATCTCTATGGCCCTGCTCACAATGAGTTTTTTTACGCGGTTTTTGCCGCAGAAACCGCCTCCTATTTATTTCAATCGAAGGCTAAGATTTTTTTTTCCTGCGAAAAGGAAGCAACATGCTCTTTCTTTGGCCGCTTCCATCTCTGACCTCCCATTGACATCAATGGGAGGCAGAGAAAGCATTTTTCCCTGCGTTTTTTGCCCGCGTTGTTCAATGGTCGTGGCCGAAAAATGGATGATATTTCTGCCTGCAAAAAGCTCTGTGTGAACAGGACCTTAGGGGGCTTAATGGCAACCATATTAGCTGTCACTTAGCTTTCCCAGAAACAGATCTAACTGAGCAAAGGCTGACAAAAACTTGAATGAAGGATCAAGGTCTTATAATTGAAGTCATATCTTCTTTAAATATACCTGCAACTTGGATGCTACATTTGCCCTATACTGTAGGCCAAAGATACAGGTTTGAGAAACTGCCCAGCCCTTTGTATTACAAGCTCTGATATAAAAAAGGGCTAGACGATTTGTGCTGATCACTACTGGTAGCTTAAAAACTAGCGTAGATAGTCCTGAGGACGCTGGTACAGCTGAACATGAGGGGGCGGAGTTGACGGGACAGTAATTTGCCAGGATTGTCTCTGTAAATTCGGGACAGTCACAGAAAATTTCGGACTATTGGCAACTATGTATAAGGCCCATTACTCAAACCTGCTTGTTTCAGAAGCAAACAGAATGGAATACCAAACACAGAAGAGACCTGTACACAGCAATAGCAAAGGTAAAAATGTCTTACCTGAATGACGAAGAGCTGAAAATCCCTGTTCATTTGTAAGGAAGTCAGGACCATGATGCCAGTCTATTTCCAAGCTGTGTATTGAAAAACAGCATTCAGCTTTTTATGAACAGATAGAATCTGTATATTCGATACATTTAAATGGTGCAAGAGGTTTATAACAGTGCTCTGTGGAGCCATTTCCCACTGAGGGTAATATACACAGCTTATCGTAGCTATGTTCAACATAATCTCATGAAAGTCTACTTTAAAGTGAAGTCAGATTTAGGCCTCATGTACAGTGAGGCCTTGTTCACACAGTGTTTGACGCGTTTTATGTGCCGAAAAACGCATCAAAAACGCATGCTTTAAGCTTCCCATTGACATCAATGGAAAAATGCATTGCAGTGCATAAGATGCGGTTTTTACATGCGTGCATGTTTAAAAAACGCGTTGTGTACAAAAAGGTCAATTCTTGGCGCCGAAAACGTGCCTAATTCCCATAGTCAATGGGAGTCATAATTACACGCCAAAAACACGTCAAAAAAACCTGTAGATTACAAAGCGCTTTGCAAAAAAACGCTAGTTTTTTACGCATTTACACATTGGTTTTTTTAGCGCCGTGTGAACAAGGCCTAAGGGGGAGTTCACACAGAACACTTTTTTGGCACAGTTTTTGACGCGGAAACCGTGCCAAAAAAGCCCGAAATCACCTCCTGTTGATTTAAATGGGAGGCGGAGGCGTTTTTTTTCCCACGAGCAGATAAAGACTCTCGCGGGAAAAAAAAAAGCGTCCTTTTTTCTGGCGCTTCCGTTTCTGAGCTCTGACCTCCTATTGACATCAATGTGAGGCAGAGTAAGCGTTTTTCATGGCGGTTTTTGCCCGTGGAGCTCAATGGCTGCGGCCAAAAAACACGGCAAGCTTTCTGCTGGCAGGTCAAAATCGGCCTCAAAATTCCTGATGGCTTTTTGAGGCAGATTTTTACGCCTGCAAAAAACTCACTGTGAACTAGGCCTCAGGCTCCACCTCTAAGAGTACCCTATTTCGGCTCTGTTCAAAAGGGAGATGTACGGTAATACAGTGCATGAGGCTTTATTAAAAGTATATATATCTATACTGGTATAAACAGAAATAAGAGCTCTAGTGTAATACATTTAAACTCACTAAGGGATCCTAGTACCGAAAAGTAGCTCATGTACATTGGAATGAAAGTGTGTTAGGGTATGTTCACACGCAGTGACCAAAAACCTCTGAAAATACGGAGCTGTTTTCAAGGGAAAACCGCTCCTGATTTTCAGACGTTTTTTAAGCCACTCGCGTTTTTCGCTGCGTTTTTTACGCCCGTTTTTTAAGCTGTTTTCAATAGAGTCTATGAAAAACGCTTTTACAAAACCGTCCCAAGAAGTCTCCTGCACTTCTTTTGACGAGCCGTAATTATACGCGCCGTATTTTGACAGAGACGCTTAAAATTAAGGCTCGTGGGAACAGAACATCGTAATTCCCATTGAAAGCAATGGGCAGATGTTTGTAGGCGTATTAGGGGTGTTTTTTCAGGCGTAATTCGAGGCATAAAACGACCGAATTACGTCTGAAACCACTGCGTGTGAACATACCCTTACCGTAATCTATTAGTGAGAGCACAACTAGGTTTCTGTAACTTCTATTTATTTAATTGCAGAAATGGCTAGAGTGTCAGGGTCCCTCTGTTCTCAACATCCATGTGTGTCACAGCACCACTTTTAAGGCTGTGTCCACACATGGTAATTTTTTTGCTGCAATCTTTACTAACAACAATTAACGCAACATGTGAACAAAACCGAAGGCCTCATGCACACTGCTGTATTGCGGCTCTGTTTACTACGGAGACATAATAGGAGACCCATTGTAGTCAATATGGCCTTTAGGGTCAGTTTACACAGTTTTTTGCAGGCAGAGAATTCTGCCTGGAAAAATCAGCTCAGTTTTTTTTAAGCGGTTTAGTACCACAAGCAGTTTTTGATGCGGTTTTTGACGGCGTTTTTTGCAACTGCTCTGTCTTCAACAGGCAAAATAAAAAAAACACGAGCGTTTTTTGCCAAAAAATGCTTCTAAAACAGCGCCAAAAAACGCAATGGCCGTTCGCTGTGTTTTTTTTCCGTCTCCCATTGATTTGAGGTGTTTTTGTGCTCTGACCTACTGTCCCGCCATATGCCTCTAATTTCATACGGGGACATACAGATGTTTTTCTATCATATTCCGTATGAATCGAGTGACAGCTGCAATACACATGCAGATGTAACTCCATAGTTAAAATTGGAAAAGTCGCAGTAGAGCCCTAGCCTAAGGGCATGACCAGACGTGGCGGAATTGCTCTGGAATTCTGCTGCGGACAGTCCGCAGCGTACACGTTTCTCCATTGCCTTCCACAGCTTTGTGGTTGGGTTCGTTTACACGTTGCGGACAATTCCACTGCGTAGCATAGGCTGCGGTGCGGAATTTGGTGTCCGCAGCATACAATGGTTGTTGCGGACGTGTAGTGGACTTGTTGCGGACTCATTGCGGAATTTCTCCATTGACTTCAATGGAGAGTAAAAATTCCGCAATGAAGTCCGCAGATGTTATGTGTGCTGCGGAGCGTATTGGTTTTACTAACATGACATTTCTTCATTCTGGCTGGACCTATGTAGTTTTAGGTCTACAGCCAGACTGAGGAAGTCAATGGGGCTCCCGTAATTACGGGTGACTACATGCGTGCACCCGTAATTACGGGAGCGTTGCTAGGCGACGTCAGTAAATAGTCACTGTCCAGGGTGCTGAAAGAGTTAAACGATCGGCAGTAACTGTTTCAGCACCCTGGACAGTGACTTCCGATCACAATATACTTCAACCTGTAAAAAAAATAGAAGTTAATACTTACCGAGAACTCCCTGCTTCTTGCTCCAGTCCGGCCTCCCGGGATGACGTTTCAGTCCAAGTGACGGCTGCAGCCAATCATAGGCTGCAGCGGTCACATGGACTGCCGCGTCATCCAGGGAAGTCGGGGCTGGATGGCGAAAGAGGGACGCGTCACCAAGGCAACGGCCGGGTAAGTATGAATTTCTGTTACTTTTACTAGGGAAAGGGCTGTCCCTTCTCTCTATCCTGCACTGATAGAGAGAAGGGAAGCCCTCTTCCCCTCAATACGCAGCGACTAGTCTGCATCAATTTAATGCCCATTTTAGGCAAAGCCGCAACAGAATCTGCAACGCATATTCTGTGCGGCATTGATGCGGACAGTGTATGTAGAACTCCGCCACATCTGGGCATACCCTAATGGAGCAGAAAAAAAAGTATCAGGTAAGCTTTACCTAAAGGTAATAAATTATATATGCTTTTTGAAACAACACCTCCAATTTTCTTTTTTTTTTTTCCCAAAACGTACTTGGTAATACAGTCGCCAGTTAAAGAATCACAGTTTCCAGCGCAATCACATGGTCTACAACCATATTCACCAAATCCCCAATATCCAACCATACATCGGTCACAAGTTGGGCCTGCTACACCAGGTTTGCATGGGCAGTTTCCATTTTGAGGGTCACATGTGTAGGTGCTAGAGGAAAATGTTGCTGATCCAACTGGGTGACAGGAACATGCTAAAAACAGAGAAAAGGGAAATAGTAACTGACTTTAACATGTAATATGGTATATGTCCTAGATTAAAAAAAATACAGAAAGCTGTTATCAGTACCTGTAAAATATAAAATCTTCACGTAAGGTGTGCAATTCAAGTTTTCTGTACTCCGCCCCATATATAGATGTGTCAAGCCCACTCAAAAGAAAGCAATGGCACAATGAAAGACATTGCAGCCAAATGCTACAAAACAGTATAATAGCCATTTATTTTACACAGGAAATTATTAGCCATTTATTTTAAATGGTTAAACTTGCTTGGGTATTATTTTTTAATTGGTACAAATTGAAGGGGTTTTCTGGTACAATCATTGGGAGAAAGATCCTGGGGATCCCTGTTGATCAGCACGTCCATACGGGCAGCTATGCCTGTTACTGCAACTAATCTCTATTCATCTATTCAAGTGAAAGGGACTGAGCTGCAGTACAAGGCAAAGCCACATCCGTGTGTACATATATTGGGTCACAATAATGGATGTTTAGTATATTGTTTTAATATAGCTAAGGTATAGAGGGATATTTCTGCCAACTGGCAATTGGTGATTATTAATAACATCCATATGTACGGTGCTGTGCCTGTGTAAACTATATAGGTGCACTGCGGCCCTTCATTCTGCTGATAGGCAGGGAACCCTGAGGTCAGACCCCCAACAAACATTTATGGCCTATCCTAAGAATAGGCCATCAATATTTATAGGCTATGTACACCTTTGAGGGCATTTTTTTTTTTTTAAATAAATAGATTAGTCAGTGTTATTGGAGTAACTTTGTAAATAGTTTCATTAAAAATTCCTTTTACTTTTGGAGCTACATCTGTTCTGTATTCTCTATACAGAACAGCTGTATCGTGCATTTTACAGTGAATCCGTCAGTCCAGCAGACCTGAAAGGTTCAGTGACAGCGGGTCCTGCGTGTCTCTGACATGCAGGATCCACCTGTAAACGATCACATCTAAGTTCATAACTTAGATGTGATCGATTACAGGTGGATCCTGCGTGTCATAGAAACACAAGACCCACCTGTGTAAAACAAACGATACAGCTGTTCTGTATAGAGAATACAGTACAGCTGTATCTCCAAAAGTAAAAGGCATTTTTAATTTTAAAAAAACTATTTACAAAATTACACTAATCAAATTGCCTGATCTATTTATTAATTTTAAAAAAAATGCCCTCAAAGGTGTACATAGCCTTTAGGCCTCATTTACACAAGCGTAATATACGCGCGTGCGACGCGCGTGCTTTTCACGCGTGTCGTACGCACCTATATTACTCTATGGGGCAGTGCAGACAATGCGTGAATTTTGCGCAGCGCGAGTGCGTTGCGTAAAACTCACGACATGTTCTATAATCGTGCGTTTTTCGCGCATCACGCACCCATTGAAGTCAATGGGTGCGTGAAAACCACGCATGCCGCACGGAAGCACTTCCGTGCGAACTGCGTGATTCGCGCAAGAGCTGTCAAAAGGATGAATGTAAACAAAAAAGCACCACGTGCTTTTCTGTTTACAAACATCCAAACGGAGTGTCAAATTAGAGATGAGCGCACCGAACTTCACCGGGTTCGGCCGAACTCGTTTTGACCGAACTCGGCAAAAAAATTTCCGGGACGCGACGTCAGGAGACAGTCAATGTCCACGGTGCTGAAAGAGTTAAACTGGTTCAGCACCCTGGACAGTGACTTCCGATCACAATATACATGAACGTGTAAAAAAAAAAGAAGAAGTTCTGACTTACCGATAACTCCTGGCTTCTTCCTCCAGTCTGACCTCCCGGGATGACAATTCAGTACAAGTGACAGCTGCAGCCAATCACAGGCCAAGCACAGGCTGCAGCCAATCACAGGCCGCAGCGGTCACATGGACTGCCGCGTCATCCAAGGAGGTGGGGCCGGATGACAAGAGAGGGACGCGTCACCAAGGCAACGGCCGGGAGACCGGACTGTAGGAAGCAGGAAGTTCTTGGTAAGTATGATCGTCTTTTTTTTATTCACAGGTTGGTGTATATTGTGATCGGAATTCACTGTCGAGGGTGCTGAAAGAGTTACTGCCGATCAGGTAACTCTTTCAGCACCCTGGACAGTGACTGACGTCGACTAGCCTCATCTCTATGATGGCGGCTGCGCGAAAATCACGCAGCCGCGCATCATACACTGATGACACACGCTGCGTTTTTTGGCGTGCGCAAAACGCACACGCTCGTGTAAATGAGGCCTTAAGTCCAGGAAGACCCTTTTACTATCGTTCGACCTGTTGAAAGATGCCATTTTAGATATGATGCCTTTTTAAACCAACTATAAGCTTCAAAAAATTATCCATTAATTTGACACATAAAAATCATATGACCCTCATAATGTTCTTTTATCAATGATAAATTGTCTGTATAAACTAAATTGATTATAAGTTTTCTCTGTTCAAAGACAATGCGTTGTTACATCCAAAAATTGCATACCAGAGTTCCACACACTTCATCTATCACAGCATACCACACTTTATTTTATTATGTGTGAACATTCAAATATACATGGTCATGTATTTTTTAATTCATCTGAACTATATGGTCTTGTGCTGCAGAGTGGTCTGTGTTACATGCAGATTTTGCCTGTATTTCACCAAAAGCAGTTAAACCCCATTTACATGCATTGTACCGCGAGATCACGCAGTGCTGTGATTAAGTCCCAAAAACTTTACCGAAGTGTCGGGAGTGTAAATAGACATCGCGTCCTGGCTGGAGGTGATGTCTATTCACTCTCAAGACACTTCAGTAAAGTTAATGTAGTTGTATTGTAGTTAATTAATTGTAGTTGTTAATGTAGTTGATCTCGCTAGTTCACGCTGTGCTGAGTACAAATGGACAAGAATGGAGGGAAGTGTATGATGCTGATTGGTCAGCGTCATATACTTCTCTTTACAACTCCCACTTGGTCAAAAGTTACAAAAATGGCCAGTTGGGCATTAAGAAACTAATTTGCATAAATCTAACATTTCTCATAACTTGCTCAAAAATTATCGTTTTTCAAAATAAAAACCACTGTTATCTACATTACAGCGCCAATCAGATTATGTAGGAGATATGGCATGTATAATGTGGTGACAGAGCCTCTTTAAGAAAAGTGGAGGTGTAAAACAAATTTTAATTTCTTCTTTTTTTTTTTGCAGAAGTTCCATTTTTTATTTTTTTTTCCTGTAACACAGAAGGTTTTACCAGGGAAACGCAACTGCATATTTATTGTCTAGATTCTGCAGTTTTTACACATGTGGCCCTAGTGTGCTACTGAACTCAAACACGGTCTCACAAGCAAAGGAGCACCTAATGGATTTTGGGGACTTCTTTTTATTAATTATATTTTAGGCACCATGTGAGGCAAATTCTTCCGAGTTCAACAGTACCACATATGTGGTCAGAAACTTCTGTTTGGGCAAATGGGAGAGCTCAGAAAGGAAGGAGCGCCATTTGGCTTTGGAGTGCAGATTTTACTGGATTGAGCGCCATGTCGCATTTGCAAAGCTCCTGTGGGACCAAAACAGTGGAGACCCCCAGAATTTAGCTAATTTTAGATACTACACCCCTCAAGGTATTCACCTAGTGAATAATCATTTTAATCCGACAAGTGTTTTTCCCAGAATTTAGTTTGCAGTGTGAAAATGGCAATTTTTGCATAGATATGCCGTTTCAGTGTCCAATATGTTGTGCCACAGAGTGCCTTAGGCTGGGTTCACACGACCTATTTTCAGGCGTAAACGAGCCGTAATATGCCTCGATTTACGCCTGAAAATACGGCTACAATACGTCGGCAAACATCTGCCTATTCATTTGAATGGGTTTGCCGACGACCTGTAATTTACGCTTCGTCAAAGAAGTGCAGGACACTTTTTTGGATGTAATTTGAGCCGTTTTTCATTGAATTCAATGAAGAACAGCTCAAATTTACGGCCGTCAAAGACTCCTCGCATAATGCGAGGAGGAGCAATTACGTCTGAAACGACGGAGCTGTTTTCTCCTGAAAACAGTCTGTAATTTCAGACGTAAAAGGCAGCTATCATGTGCACATACCCTTAGGAGGCATAAGGAGGTACAATAAGGTTTCGTACACTTCTATTGGTGCCATATAACAGCTCCATACAAAACACAGCTGTAATCTGGCTGTGTGCATGAGGTCTTAGACCTGGTTCACACGTAGTGTAAACACTGCAGATTTTCTACAATTTATTGGAGTCAACGCAGCCGTCTAGCAGGAAATTCTAGAACACTTCATGCTTCCCTCTGCTGACAAGCTTTATGGAGATGCTGATTTAATTTTCCAGCAGGACTTGGCACCTGCCCACACTGCCAAATGTACCAATACCTGGTTTAATAACCACATTAACACGGTGCTTGATTGGCCAGCAAACTCACCTGACCTAAACCCCATAGAGAATCTATGGGATATTGTCAAGAGGAAGATGAGATACCAGACCCAACAATACAGACGAGCTGAAGGCCGCTATCAAAGCAACCTGGGCTTCCAGCACCTCAGCAGTGCTACAGGCTGATCGCCTCCATGCCACGCCGCATTGATGCAGTAATTCATGCAAAAGAAGCTCCAACCAAGTATTAAATGTATATACTGTACACATGGCCGCCATCAGGAATTTCTGGGCCCCCCCCCTCCTTTAACGGGGGTGGGCAACAGAAAGTGTGGCACTCACGTTTGTACGATATACGCATTAACTGATTTTGGTGCTGATGTCAATTACAGTGAATGAAACCATGGAGCAGGCAGTGACCGGTTAAAGCTCTGGATTTTGATCTATTTAGCCAAAACGTATCCAACGGTATGGCATACAGTGGGATGTGTCGCCAGGGGAATGGCCCAAGGGAAACTACTGAAGTCACTGTCCATGAACAGCCTTCTACTAGCGTTCTGCCCAGGGACTATGGCGCTGTTCCATATGTCCATAAACGTAAAGTGACGTCCGAAGCTTTGCAAAGCCTGAGTACACGACCAGAGCGTCGGCAACACTCTGGCCAGGGATACCGGCCCTGGAGAATCCCCTAACGCCACTTTACATGTATGGACAGTGATGTCAGGAGCTTTCCCAGGGACGGGTAGGGCACTTGTGATGTTGCCTGGTAACTCCGGAATAGCAAATTCTACTACGCTATTCCATCCTTAAAAAATAAGGTATACCGACGGCTACCAGCCCGACGTAGGCTAAAAGGACATAATGGAGATCTGTGAATTATTGTCTACGTTGTTTATAGTCTACGTTAGGATATTTCCTGACGTACACGATAAACAGGGCAACAACATGATGTAAAGGGGCCTTAAGGGAAGGGGGAAGCGCTTGTCAGGATGTAAGGAGAACTAATGCTCTGTTCTTACGTTGCCATTAAAGTTCGATGTGTTTTTCCACAGCAAAATCCGAGGCTTACCCTTTGATTTCTGACGCAGATATGCCACAAGCGTGTAGCAGACCTGCATAAGAATAAGGCCCTGTTCACACATTAAACGCATTTTTTGCAGCGGAAACTGCATTGGAAACTGCGGCAAAAAACAGCCGAAATCACCTCCTAGTGATTTCAACGGGATGCGAAGGGAATTTTTCCCGCGAGCGAAAAAAAAACGCTCGCAAGACAAAGAAGCGACTCCGTCTCTGACCTGCCATTGACATCAATGGGAGGCAGAGAAAGCCTTCAGGAATTTCGAGGCAGATTTTTCTGCCTGCAAAAAACTTTGTGAACAAGTCCCATTTTCATTCAAAGTTGCTTTTCCTCGGCTTTTCCATGTAATATAAGTTGCATGCTACTTTTTGCTGTAATGGATTTCTTTTCATGGTGTGGACAAAAATACACGTGGAAAACTTTTCGCAACATGTGAACTGGGTTGCGGAGCCTCATATGCATGGGATGCAGAATCATGGACATCATCGGAATCCGTATCAAATCCAACATGGGTGAGTTTTAAAAAAAAAACTATTAGGCCAAATACACACGATACTTATTACGCGCAAATTTGTCTTGCACTACCAGCAAAGTAAATGAGATCAAGAAATCTCATCTACATGTCCCATTTTCTGCAGAAAAATTGACCTGCGGTGCGTATTTGAAAATATGCTACATGTCAATTGATCTTGCATTTCCACTTGCGAATTGTTTCTGACTAGTTTAAAAAAATAAAATAAATCTGCAGCATAAAACCTGCACCTATTTCCGCATCAAAATGTAAAAACCGCACCTAAAAACGTATCAAAAACGCACTATTAGGGGGGATTCACACGAACGTGATTTGGCAGCGTGTAGGCCGCGTGGTTTTCGCGCGGCACGCAATGCCCTATAGAAGTCTATGGGGCAGTACACACAGCCCGTGTATTTTGCGCAGCGTTTGCTCGCTGCGCAAAATACGCGACAGGTTCAATAACTCTGCGTATTTCACGCATCACGCACCCATTGAAGTCAATGGGTGCGTGAAAACCAGGCAGGTCGCACGGAAGCACTTCCGTGCGAACAGACTGAAACAGCGCACGAGCTGTCAAAAGGATGAATGGAAACAGAAAAGCACCACGTGCTTTTCTGTTTCCAAGCATCCAAACGGAGTGTCTTTGCGAGGAGCGAACCCCGACAACCGAAGCTAACTTCACCGTGTTCGGCCAAACTCGTTTTGGCCGAAGCCGGCCAAAAAATTTCCGGTCCGCGACGTCGGGAGACATTCACTGTGCATGGTGCTGAAAGAGTTAAACTGTTTCAGCACCATGGACAGTGACTTGCGATCCCAAAATACATGAACCTGTAAAAAAACCCGAAGTTCTAACTTACCGATTACTCCTGTCTCCTTCCTGCAGTCCGACCTCCCGGGATGACACTTCAGTTCAAGTGACAGCTCCAGCCAATCACAGGCCAAGCACAGGCTGCAGCCAATCACAGGCTGCAGCGGTCACTTGGACTGCCGTGTCATCCAGGGAGGTGGGGCCCGATGTCAAGAGAGGCGCGTCACCAAGGACGCGTCACCAAGGACGCGTCACCAAGGCAACGGCCGGGAAGTTCTCGGTAAGTAGGAACTTTATCTTTTTTTTTACAGGTTTTTCGCTGTTGTGTTCGGCATTCACTGTCGAGGGTGCTGAAAGATTTAGCTCTTTCAGCACCTTGGACAGTGACGGGCGTCGACAAGCCTCATCTCTATGATGCCGGCTGCGCGAAAATCACGCAGCCGCGCATCAGACACGCATGACACACGCAGCTGTCAAATGTTTTTTGCGCTCGCAAAACGCTGCGTTGTTTGCGCGCGCAAAAACGCAACGTTCGTGTGAATCTGCCCTTAGGTGAAGATTTTACCTGTGGAATTGATGCGAACTTTGTGTACCAAATTCCTCAATGTGTGCGTTACAGAATTTGCTAGGGATTTACAGCAAATTAACCCCGTTACATTTATAAATCAGCAGCACGTCCTAAATTCCATGCAGATTTTTATTTCTGCTGCACTTGCATGGGGTTTTGACAAACCCCAATCACATGAGTTAGGGCTTATTCAGACTAACGTGATAATAGTCTGTGTGAAGGCCTTTTTTTTTAATGGCCGTTGCTTTAACGGACCGTGTGAAGGGCCTGTAAAAAAATAGGACATGTCCTATTTTTGTGCATTTTCACGGATCCCTCAATAGACTCAAGTCTATGAGGGATTTGTGAAAACGGGTCCCGCACGGGTGCAAATCTACCGTGAAAAAGTCAGTTCTTCACATCTGATTTCACACACGTTCGTCTGAATATTGCCTTATATTGTCATTTGTAGTGAATTTTCAGTGCGCAATCTGCACCAAAAATAGGAGACAAGTAAGTGGCCTTATTCAGACGTTCATGTTCGGTCTGTGATATACAGACCGTGTCCACGGTTCAGGGAGCCAGGTTTCTTGCATCACAGTTATCTATAATCATAAGAGTCCCTCCCTTCTCGTGGGAATACTGTCCCCGGTCCCGTACTGAAAGCGTCATTACAGTATGGGGCAGTATTCCTGCGGAGAGGCAGGGACTCCTCGCAGCATTGATAACTGTGATGCTAGGAGTCCGGCTCCATGAATTGGGGTCGGCCTGGTAAATACGGCCGATACATGCTCCGTATATCACGGACCAAACACAGCTGTCTGAATAAGGCCTTAGGGCTTATTCAGACGAACATTGCGTTTTTGCGCGCGCAAAAACCACTTGACAGCTCCGTGTGTCATCCGTGTATGATGCGCGGCTGCGTGATTTTCACGCAGCCGCCATCATAGAGATGAGTCTAGTCGACGTCAGTCACTATCCAGGGTGCTGAAAGAGTTAACTGATCGGCAGTTAACTCTTTCAGCACCCTCGACAGTGAATGCCGATCACAATATAGAGAAACCTGTTAAAAAAAAAAGAAAAAGTTCGTACTTACCGAGAACTTCCCTCCCGGCCGTTGCCTTGGTGACTCGTCCTTGGTGACGCGCCTCTCTTGACATCGGGCCCCACCTCCCTGGATGACGCCGCAGTCCATGTGACCGCTGCAGCCTGTGCTTGGCCTGTGATTGGCTGGAGCTGTCACTTGAACTGAAGTGTCATCCCGGGAGGTCGGACTGCAGGAAGGAGACAGGAGTAATCGGTAAGTTAGAACTTCGGGTTTTTTTACAGGTTCATGTATATTGGGATCGGAAGTCACTGTCCAGGGTGCTGAAACAGTTTAACTCTTTCAGCACCCTGGACAGTGACTATCTCCTGACGTCGCGTACCGGAAATTTTTTTGCCGGGTTCGGCCAAAACGAGTTCGGCCGAACCCGGTGAAGTTTGGTTCGGTTGTCCGGGTTCGCTCATCTCAAAGACACTCCGTTTGGATGTTTGTAAACAGAAAAGCACGTGGTGCTTTTCTGTTTACATTCATCCTTTTGACAGCTGGTGCGCAAAACAGGCAGTTCGCACGGAAGTGCTTCCGTGCGACCTGCGTGGTTTTCACGCACCCATTGACTTCAATGGGTGCGTGATGCGCGAAATACGCGGAGATATTGACCATGTCGCGCTTTTTGCGCAGCGGACAAACGCTGCGCAAAAAGCACGGACTGTCTGTACTGCCCCATAGACTTGTATTGGTCTGTGCGTGGCGCGTGAAAACCACGCGGCCCACAGGGACCCAATACACGTTCGTGTGAATCCACCCTTAGTCTAGTTACACAGTGCGGTCAAATCCCATTTTTTTGCCACAATTTTTTCAAAATTGCAGCAAAAACGTGATTTGACCGCACTGTGAGAATATAGCCTAACAGCACTATTTTTTCATGTTTTGTATCCTTTATTTATGCAATTTTCGTAATCGCGGCACAAATCATGCGGTTTTGCCGCAATTTTTATATAACCTTGATCAGTATTTCTTACAGTAAATATTACAAAGTAGTTACATGAACAATGCAAAATCTTAAAATTGTGATAACAATACAGGGGGGGGGGGGGGTTGCAAAAAAAAAAAAAATGTTTATAAGGCTCGAATCACACATTCCGTTTTCATGGCAGTTTTCTGAGCCAAACACAGAAGTATATACAAAATAGAAGAGAAGTATAAGGCCGTGATCACACTCACAGTTTTGATGCCATTTTTGGCAGTTTTTTTTTAGCCAAACACAGAAGTGGACACAAAAGAAAGGAGATGCATCAGTCTTTATAAAATCTTTCCTTCCTTCTGGATCCACCTCTGGCTTTGGCTAAAAAAATGAAACCAAAAACCGCGTTGGAATTCTGTGCGGAAATTTCGCAGCATTTACAATAGCAGCAAAGTAGATGAGATTTCGAAAATCCCATGCCCACGTTGCGAAAAAAACAAACAACGCATCGAATATGTTAATAAATTGACCTACGATGCGAAATTTAAATCCAACATGTCAATTTATGTTGCTTTTCTGTTGCGGGTTTTCCCCATTGAATTCAATAGGGATGCAAACTTAAATAAAAACACATAAAAAACTGCATGTGTGACAGCCTTAGGACAGGTTCACAGTTTTGAAAAAAAAATTCTGCAACATTTTTTCAGGGTGGTATTTTTTTTTCCATGGCACTGCAATTTTTGGATATAATAAAGGCGCAGTTCTCAGATGCACAAATAAAGACAATATGTGTACAAGCTTTTACAGACCACAAACTCAAACTGGTTATAAATTGAAATAGAAACGGACAATAAGGCTGGGTTCCCACACAGAGTAAACACTGAAGATTTCCGCAACGAAATTCTGTGCAGATGTTCCGCAGAATTTACAATAGGGCTATGTTCAAAGCCCTGGACCCCACAGCAAAATCCAGCCGAAAAAACGCAAATTGTGGTGCAGCTTTTCGGACGGAAGGTCCACTGCGGAAAACAGCGGTAAAAAAAACTAAATCCTATTCTTACCCGTCCTCATGGTTACACCTCCCTCTGACGCCCGGCAGTCCGTGCTCCTGGGATGACGTTTCATCCCGCGGTCACATGGGATGAAACGTCATCCAAGGAGGCCAAGCTGTGAGAAGTCAGAGGAACGCGTCCCAATGACGACATGTAAATATATGGTTTTTATTTTTAGAGTTGCAATTATTGCAGCAGAATCACAGCTTTTTCACCACAAAAATTGCAATATCTTCTGAATTCAATGGGGAAAACCCACAACAGTAAAACAGCGATTCCGCATCATGTAAAATGCTGCGAATTGAAAAACCACACCGCAAGTCAATTTATGAACAATCTTTCAGCACATTTTTTACGCAGCGTGTGGATGATTTGTTCAAATCCCATTCACTCTGCTGCTACAATATTAGGCCTCGTTTACACGAGCGTGATATACGTGCGTGCGACGCGCGTGCATTTCACGCGTGTCGTACGCACCTATATTAGTCTATGGGGGCATGCAGACAGTCCGTGAGTTTTGCTCAGTGTGAGTCCGCTGAAAAAAACTCACAACATGTCCTATCTTTGTGCGCTGTTCGCACATCACACACCCATTGAAGTCAATGGGTGCGTGAAAACCATGCATGCCGCACTTCCGTGCGAACTGCGTGATTCGCGCAACAGCTGTCAAAAGGATGAATGAAAACAGAAAAGCACCACGTGCTTTTCTGTTTACAAACATCCAAACGGAGTGTCATAATGATGGCGATTGCGAGAAAATACGCTGATGACACACGGAGCTGTTAAGTGCCTTTTGCGCACGCAAAACGCCTCAATTTTTGCGTGCGCAAAACGCACACGCTCGTGTAAAACTGGCCTTACGCTGCGAATGTTTGTGACTACTTTACCTGCGTTTTTTTTATTAGAGTCCGCTGCAGATTTTGTGTCTGCAGAGTATCCTGCCTGTGGGAACAAACCCTAAGGCAGCGTTTCCCAAACTGTGGTCCGTGACCCTCTGGGGGTTCGTGTGATGACCTCCGGGGTTTGCGAGACACTCACAGATGTCTGTGTTTCAACTGTACCTACGTCCTCAGGACGCATATACTGCGTGGGGGCAGCTATAGGGGCATCATCCTGCGTGGGGGCAGCTATAAAGGCATCATCCTGTGTGTGGCAGCTATAGAAGCATTATACCGTGTGGGGGAAGATATAGGGGCATTATATTATTGGGGGCAGCTATAGGGGCATTATACCATGTGTGGAGCAGATATGGGGGCATTATACCATGTGTGGGGCAGCTATGGGGGCATTACACTTTGTGGGGCAGTAATGGGAGCATTACACTGTGTGTAGCAGCTATAGGGGCATTATACTGTGTCGGTGCAGCTACGGGGACCTTATACCATATGTGGGGCGGCTATAGGGGCATTATACCGTGTTTGTGTGCGTGTGGCAGCTATATGGGCATTATACCATGTGTGGGGCAGATATGGGGGCACTAAACTATGTGGGGGCAGCTATAAGAGTATTATACTGTGTGTGGGGCAGCTATAGGGGTATTATCCTGTGTGGGGGGTAGCTTTAGGGGCATTATCCTGCGTGGGGGGCAGCTTTAGAGGCATTATCCTGCGTGGGGGCAGCTGTAGAGGCATTATCCTGTGTGGGGGCAGTTATAAGGGGCATTATCCTGTGTGGGGGCAGCATTAGCGGCATTTTCCTGTGTGGGGGTAGCTTAGGGGCATTATACTGTGTGGGGGGCAGCTATAAGGGTATTATACCATGTGTGGGGCAGCTATGGGGGCATTATACTGTGTGGGAGCAGCTACGGGGGCATTATACTGTGTGGGGCAGCTATGGGGGATTATACCATGTGTGTGGCAGATATGGGGGCATTATACCATGTGTGGGACAGCTTTTAGGGTATCATACCGTGTGTGGGCAGCTATGGGGGCATTATACTGGGTGGGGGCAGCAATAGGGGTACTATCCTGTGTGGGGGCATTATACTGCATGGGGGCATTATACTTTGTGGGGAGCAGCTTTACGGGCATTATACTGTGTGGGGGCAGCTATAGAGGCATTATCCTGTGTGGGGGCAGCTATAAGGGCATTATACTGTGTGCAGGGCCCACTGGGTTGGGGCCCACTCAAAGGTGCTTCGCTCCCCGTGCTAAACCCCTAGCTGTGCCTCTGATGGCAACTGATGGACGGGTTGGTTGGGTCACATGACCCACCATCAGCGGCGATATTCGGCCTCAGCAGGATACCTTGGTCGCACAGCAGAAGGATACCTGTAACCCCCCAGTCCCCGCCCGCCAGGGGCGTAACTAGGAAAGACTGGGCCCCATAGCAAACTTTTGACTGGGGCCCCCCTCCGTGTCACACAACCCCCCCCCCACCTTGTAGATAGTGCCTTTTTTACAGCCCCCCTGTAGATAACGCCATACAGTCCCCCCTGTAGATAACGCCATACAGCGCCCCCCCTGTAGATAACGCCATACAGGGGGTAGACTGTATGGCGTTAACTACAGGGGGGACTGTATGGCGTTATCTACAGGGGGGACTGTATGGCGTTATCTACAGGGGGGACTGTATGGCGTTATCTACAGGGGGCCGTATGGCGTTATCTACAGGGGGCCGTATGGCGCTATCTACAGGGGGGACTGTGTGGCGTTATCTACAGGGGGGACTGTGTGGCGTTATCTACAGGGGGGACTGTGTGGCGTTATCTACAGGGGGGACTGTATGGCGTTATCTACAGGGGGCCGTATGGCGTTATCTACAGGGGGCCGTATGGCGCTATCTACAGGGGGGACTGTGTGGCGTTATCTACAGGGGGGACTGTGTGGCGTTATCTACAGAGGGGGCTGTATGGAGCTAACGCCATACAGCCCCCACTGTAGAGAACGCTATACAGCCCCCACTGTAGGGAACGCCATACAGTGCCCCCCTGCAGGGAATGCCATACAGCGCCCCCCCTGCAGGAAACGCCATACAGCGCCCCCCCCTGCAGGTTACGCCATTCAGCGCCCCCCTCTGCAGGGAACGCCATACAGCGCCCCCCCTGCAGGGAACGCCATACAGCACCCCCTCTGCAGGGAACGCCATACAGCGCCCCCCCCTGCAGGGAACGCCATACAGCGCCCCCCCCTGCAAGGAACGCCATACAGCGCCCCCCCCTGCAGGGAATGCCATACAGCGCCCCCCCTGCAGCGAACGCCATACAGCGCCCCCCCCTGCAGGGAACGCCATACAGCGCCCCCCCCTGCAGGGAACGCCATACAGCGCCCCCCCCTGCAGGGAACGCCATACAGCACCCCCCCTGCAGGGAACGCCATACAGCGCCCCGCCCTGCAGGGAACGCCATACAGCGCCCCCTCTGCAGGGAACGCCATACAGCGCGCCCCCCTGCAGGGAACGCCATACAGCGCGCCCCCCTGCAGGGAACGCCATACAGCGCCCCCCCTGCAGGGAACGCCATACAGCCCCCCCTGCAGGGAACGCCATACAGCGCCCCCTCCTGCAGGGAACGCCATACAGCGCCCCCCCCCTGCAGGGAACGCCATACAGCGCCCCCCCCTGCAGGGAACGCCATACAGCGCCCCCTCCTGCAGGGAACGCCATACAGCGCCCCCCCTGCAGGGAACGCCATACAGCGCCCCCCCTGCAGGGAACGCCATACAGCCCCCCCCCAAAAAATGCGACCTATAGTGTGTCCTACAAATAACATGCATCCCCTATCCACAGGATAGGGGATACATGTGTGATCGCTGGCATTGATAGGGAGAACGCGGGACTGAAAGTCCCCTGAAGTTCTCCATGACTAACCTGTGACTTCCGGTGTCTGTGTCGGCAGCACAATAAAAATGAAAGGAGCGCTGGTCACGCATGCGCACAAGCGCGACCGGCGCTCCATTCATTTCTCCGGAGCTGCCGACACAGACCCCGGAAGTCCGAGGTTTGTGATGGAGAACTTCAGGGGACTTTCAGTCCCCCGTTCTCCCTATCAATGCCAGCGATCACACATGTATCCCCTGTCCTGTGGATAGGGGATACATGTCTTTTGTTTAATGGCAGAGCGGGGAGATACCTCCCTGCTCTGCCGTAGTGTTCAGTGGCGTCCCGCTGTAGCAGCCATAGCGGCTGCTAGCGGAGCCTCCGGCCATGGTGGGGGCCCGTGCCGGCGGGCGACACGGGCCCCCTCATGCCGCGGGCCCCGTAGCAGTCGCTACGGCTGCTACGGCGGTAGTTACCCCACTGCCGCCCGCATAATCATCCTTGTTTTCGATGTTACAGGGACTTATTTTTCAAATAGAGCTAAGGACAGGCATCTAACTACGAATGATGTTGACATACCTCAGACAAAATCAAACTAATTACAGTAGGGGGGGGGGTCCCAAACAAAAGTCTCGGCCAAAAGTGAGTTCCGGCCTCAAAGTTTGGGAACCACTGCCCTAAGGCGTCCAGGATTCTGGGTGGTGTCCCTCTGTCCCGTGCAGCCAGTGGTATGTCCCGGTTTCAACTGTATCTGGGTCCTCAGGATGCAGAAACAGTTGAATCCAATGAAGGAGCTCCATGCTTCCCAATTCACTGTGCAATGCCAGGCATGAGTGGCTCGGCACAAACTGTCACGGCTATACAGTGACATCATCGCGCCTTTCTGCATCGAGCCACTCAGAACAAAGCAGAGGTGCAGAGGGATCTCATCATGGGAACGGGGCTAGATGAGTATTTTTTTTTTTATTAGGCACTATTGGGACATTATACTGTATGGAGGCATCTAAGGGGGCCTTATACTGTATGGCTTGTGAGGGCATTATACTGTATGGGGACAGCTGTGGAGGTATTATACTGTATGGGGAAGCTATGCGGCATTATACTGTATGGGACAGCAATGGAACATCATACTGTATGGAGGCATCTGTAGGGGCATTATACTGTATAGAGCCATTATACTTTATGGGGCAGCTATGGGGAATTATACTGTATGGAGGCATCTATGGGGCATTATGCTGTATGGGGGCACCTGTGAGGGCATTATACTGTATGGGGGCACCTGTGGGGCATTATAATGGATGGGGCAAATGTTGGGGTATTATACTGCATGGGGCAGCTATGGGGACTTATACTGTATGGGGGCATCTGTGTGGGCATTATATTGTATGGGGCATTATACGGTTTGGGGCAGCTATGGGGCATTATACTGTATGGGGGCATCTGTGAAGGATGGAGTGGACAGAAGTTAATGTTTATAATAATTTTCTTTCTTTAATAAAATATAGACTTAGGAGTTGTGTACATAATTGTGATGAAGCAATAGTAGGATTAGATAAGTATACGTGGCAAGATGGCCCCTGAACAGGGACTACGCCCTAATACAATAACAAGTCACTTCCTGGTATGAACGAACTATGAACTATGAAGACATATCTAAAGGACCAGATAAGGGTGAACCTATCCAAGGATGACACAAGTAACAAGAGGCTTATAGTGATACGTGCTTTTATAAAAGTGTGATAACATGTACCCACCCCCAGGAGAAAGGAGATATAGAACAAATGTGTGTAATAAAGCAGTGACGCCTCTCCTGACACTGAGTAAGGAGCTTTGTACCAGACTTTGTGTGGTGTGATTCCTTTCGTACGAACTCAGCATATTATCCCTGCCGGTTGAGACTGATTAGGACCCGAACATTTGGCACCCAACGTGGGGCCACACTCGAGGGACAAGCCGTGTCCGTGATCGACGACCCCCAGACGCCTCAACATCGAATCGCCAGCCACGCTCCCAGGAAGTCTGATCAGCTTCAAATAAAACACGGTAAGGTTAAGTTCATGTTTATGAATATTGGCTCTTATTCGTGTGGGAGAGTGAGCAGGTGATAAGGTACCGAGATATTTGGAGTCGATCCCGGCCACACTCTCAGCGACAGAGAGTTGACCCGCTGTGTGGCTCCAAGAATCATAGTATAGATAGTCGCGTCTCGCCGGCATAGGTGATAAGTATAAGTGTAATAATTCAATTAGTCGCAGGGTATAGTTTGATACCATTAAGACGACAGAGACAGACAGTCAGTTATAATTGTGTTCAGAAACATCGAGAATAAGGTTTCATTCTCAGGACGGTGTTAGATATAGAACAGTATGTTTAATGTGTTTAAAACAAAGAGACAGGCAAAGGAAGGTGGTCCATTAACCGCAAAAGAGATAGTAGAAAAAAAAGAGAAGGCAAGAAGAATGTAGAAAATAGTAAGAAAGTTATGCACATATGTGGCATATTTATAGATGGAAGGTTACAACCAGGAGAATGGGCTGCAGCTCTTAGGGAAAACAAGGGAAGATTAAGTGACGAAGGAAAGTTAGATGAAGCATTAGCTTGGCAAAGAACAGCCATAGCCATAACTAAAGACAAGTTTACTGAGCAAGAAATACGAGACAGAAAGGGTAAAATCATCAAATATGTGTATTACAAAGAACGTGTCCAGCCACCGCCCTATAATGGCGACGGTGGAATTCTAACTTCGTGGGAGTGTCCCAATTGTGGTCAACAGAACCCGCCCCAAGTTGAATATTGTGTATCATGTCACTTTCCACGCCCCGATCCTCCCATATATGCCACGCCTTCGGCACCACTCCCCGCCCCAGGAGGCCATCTTGGTACACCTAAACCCGTTGCTCCGTTATGTCCGGTACTCACACAAGAAGGTGGATTTTATAAGCCCCCTCCGGAGGATAAGGTCACAGCTGACGTTCCTCTAATGCCAGTGACCACCCGTAGCGCCAACCCCCTTATATCCACTACACCCATCGCCCATCAATTAGCGGCCAGAAGGAGATGTATCCATCCTAATGATGATGCCCAATCCGAACATTCGGAGGGAGAATGGGGGGAAGAGATTACAATTACAATCTCGCCTGCTATACCTCCTTCACAGTCACCGCCTCCCCCTAGTCGTCCGCTACCCCTCCCTCTGGCTGTACGGCCACCCGTGGCCCCCCGACCACAATT
Organism: Rhinoderma darwinii; assembly: GCF_050947455.1. NCBI lineage: Eukaryota > Metazoa > Chordata > Amphibia > Anura > Rhinodermatidae > Rhinoderma > Rhinoderma darwinii. Next base: position 149,036,374 of record NC_134689.1, read on the forward strand.
CCCAGAATGGCCAGCGCCACCCCCTGAATCCATTCCGGAACAATGGAATCCCCAGATACAGCGTATGATATGGGAAGGGAATTCACTTTTATCAGTGGGACACGGGAATATGGTCACCCAAAGGGTAGACGCCATAGTGAACGCTGCCAATATGAATCTACAACATAGGGGTGGATTGGCAAGAGCCATCATCGAACATGGCGGTGCTTCCATTCAATCCGATTGTGATGACATTGTCCAGCTTTTAGGGCCACTCCCAACAGGACACGCTGTTCTCACGGGTCCGGGTCTTCTCCCCTGTAAAGTTATTATTCATGCAGTAGGGCCCCTGTACAACCCTGCTAAACACTCCGAATGTGTAGCCTTGTTAAAACAAAGTGTCTGTTCAGTGCTTGACCTTGTTGAAAATAAAGTTTTCACTACGCTGGCCCTGCCCCTCCTTGGTGCAGGCATATTTGGATTTCCCCTCTATCAGTGTGCCGAGACTATAATCACCACAATAAAAGAACACGCCCCCGTGCGCTCCATTCAAGAAATCCGAATCGTTAGTACTGACCCCTCAGCGGTAGCGGCCGCAGTAACTGCCCTTAAATCCCCATTTTCGCCACCTCTACCCGTAGACCCTCCTTCTAATCCCTGTGATACTCCAGTTCTAGCCCACGAACCTACCTCCCCCGAATGTCCTAAACCTGGTGTCTTGACCCGAGCATCCCCGGTCCCCCTTCTCAATCACCTACCCCCAACGACCTATGCCCCGTTCACCCCACCCCAAGTCCAAAGCATATGTGCAATCCTAGAAGACCCAGAGAAAAATCCTATGGGATTTTACCGAAAGCTACGCCAAGTGCAGCAAACTTATTCCCCCACTTGGAAAGATTTGCTACACGTATCAAGTATTAAAGCAGGGGATAGGTTCTGGCCAATCATTAGCTCCGCTCTAGACACCGATAGAGTAGGTGACGACTGTACGTACCACTCCGGTGTTGAATTCACCCGCCAAATAAAAGCCTGGGCGCAGGACAGAATTGGGGACTCTACCACCAATATATCCGATTGCACTCAGGAAGAGAAAGAATCTGTCGAGAAGTTTTTTACACGTATCCAAATGCTGTTTCAAGACCAAGGATATGACATGCAGAAGAAAGTACAGAAGACGCTTCTCGTATCATCCTTCGTTACAGGACTCAGAGATCCTGTAAAAACCAAACTTTGCACCACCCGCCCAGAATACCCCGACATGGAACCCCGTCAAGTTCTTCTCATTGCCAAGGCTATAGATAGACAACTACAAGCTTCCTTTCAACACCCGACACCCAAGCCCGGACCCCTTATGCTTGCGGACATCGGTCCCCATCCCTTTTCGTCAGTACCTACCCCTATGTATACTCATCCACCACCACAATTTTCTCGCCCATCATTACAGAATTACCCATATTTGCAGGAACATCGCCCCTCACCCCGAAGACGGGATGATATCGTTTGTTACAATTGTGGGCGACCAGGACATTTCCGTAGCCAATGCCGTTCTCCTAGAGAAACTCAAGACACAAGCCGCAACCATCCCCCACCACCTAGGTATCCTCGTCCACCTCCAACCTTTAACGGACCAGATAGGCATCCACCACTACAGCCAGACAGACCATAGGATAAAGGCAAGCCCGCAGAACTCATGGCCCTAACCAACCCCCGTATTGGACCCATTTCCTCCGTCTATCTCACTGTAGACGGCCATGAGCTTCCTTTTCTAGTAGACACGGGTGCAGCCACCTCCGTAATCAAGACTTCTGACCTACCCTCCTCCTGTGCTCTTTCTGAAGACTTTCTTTCCTGCGTTGGAGTCGATGGAGTCGCCACTACGTCACGTCTTACGCAGCCTCTACCTATTGGGAAAAGTCAGAAATACGTCTCTCAATTTATAGTGTCAAAGACTTGCCCATTAAACCTTTTAGGAGCCGACCTCTTACACAAGCTCAAAGCCCATATTATATACGATGAATTGGGAATGCACCTTTCTACCAGTATCTCTCTTACGGACGAAGATACCTGTCTCCTCCGAACTGTACCGTTGTTTTTATCTCAACCGGCACCACACTCCTCAACCTCGGATATTCCACCGGATGTAGCCAGTTCTTTACCCCCCTCCCTCTGGTCCACCGGACCTGACGATATAGGCAAGCTACCTGTCCCTCCTGTCCGTGTTTTTCTCAAAGATCCTACGGTGCCACCGCCTCGTATTCCCCAATACCCCTTACGTCGTGACCAAGAAACATCTCTGCAGCTACAAATCCAAGCCCTTCTGGACAAAGGTGCGCTAGTCCAGTGTATTTCACCAGCCAACACTCCACTTTTTCCTGTCAAAAAGAAATCAATACCGGGTTCCCCTACTGTTTATAGATTAGTTCAAGACTTACGCGCTATCAATGCAGTAACTATCATGGAAACTCCAGTGGTGCCTAACCCACACACGCTCCTCAGTGACATCCCCCCTTCACATTCGTCCTTCACCGTTATTGACCTAGCCAATGCATTTTTCAGTGTACCATTACATCAAGACTCCCAGTATCTTTTCGCTTTCACTCATCAAGGCGCCCAGTACACTTGGACTGTCATGCCTCAAGGTGCGCAGAACTCCCCAAATCACTTCACTCAAGCCCTCACGTCTTCTCTTCTACCATGGATAGCTGCACATCCGGAAGCCACCCTTCTCCAATATGTCGACGACTTACTCCTATCAGCACCAAACACCTCCTTGTGTTCAGTTCTCTCTCTAAGTCTTCTCACATTTCTCGCACAAATTAACTGCAAAGTCTCCAAAAAGAAACTGCAATGGTGTGCCCCCAAAGTTATCTTTCTAGGACACTGTATTTCACAAGGATCACGACATCTCACCTCGGAACGAGTCTCTACTATCCTTGCCATACCTCTCCCTACTGGCCTTACGCAATTGCAGGCCTTTTTAGGAATGGTAACCTACTGTCGACAATGGATTCCCAACGCATCTCAACTCATGCATCCTCTATACGCCTGCGTTTCTGATCCCTCCTGGATGCCCAATCTCCCCCTTATTGCTGTACAATCGTTCCGTGAACTACAACATACCATTTCTACAGCCCCAGCCCTGGGCATCCCCAACTACCAACTACCTTTCCAACTATACATCTCAGAAAACCAAGGCCATGCATCTGCTGTCCTCACTCAAACACATGGAGGAAAACCTAGACCTATTGGGTACTTCTCGGCGAAACTGGACCCTGTATCGCAAGCCGCACCCATGTGCCTATGAGCTGTGCTGGCTGCACAGATATTACTGGACAAAACATCACCCTTTATTCTCGGACATCCAGTCACCATTTTAGCTCCACATGACTTATCCGCAATCATACTTCAAAGTCAACAAAAACAACTTTCCTTACAACGACGTATGCGTCTTCAATGTTCTCTTCTCCTTCCAGACAACGTCACTTTACAGCGCTGCCATACGCTCAATCGGGCCACCCTTCTGCCCCTTGTAAGGGGGGATCAAGACCAAGAACCCCATACAGAATCAGATCATGCACAATCTCATGACTGCTTACAACTTATGCAGCAGCAAGCAACATCTCCCTGCACGGTATCTGACACTCCACTTGACAACCCGGACCTCATTCTTTTCACTGATGGATCACGTTATGCTGATGAACAAGGTAAATTCCACACTGGATACGCTGTGGTATCACTGCACGAAGCCATCTGAGCAGGCCGGATGCCACCCCACAAATCTGCACAAGAAGCTGAATTAAAAGCCCTCACAGAGGCATGCTACGAAGCGGCCAACCACACAGCTAACATATATACGGATTCCAGATACGACTTCGGTGTGGCTCACGACTTTGGACAGATCTGGGCAATCAGAGGTTTTGCAACAGCTGCTGGTACCCCAATCAGGCATGCGCAAGCTGTGGCTGAATTACTTGAAGCCTTGACTCGTCCAGAAAAAGTGGCCATACTCAAGACCAAAGCCCATGGAAAAGCCCAAACAGAAGAAGCACAAGGAAATAAGCTGGCAGACGAGATGGCAAAATGGGCAGCAACTTACGGAAAAGAGTCAGAAGGGAGTCCGGATCAAACAAGCTACCTTCAGATTATGACTAGGTCACGGGCCAGAGAACAGATACCAAATGTGGAAGGGACCGACGCCATCAACCAAGTTACCATTTTCCAGAACAATAGTACCCCTGAGGACAGACAGCAATGGCAGACGGAAGGAGCAAATGTGGATAAACAAGGAATATGGAGAAAGGACAAACGAGTTGCCCTCCCGAGAGCCCTGTACCCAGCAATTGTACAGTAGGCACACGGTCCTACCCACCGAGGGAAAAACCAGATGGTAACGGCAATCAACAAACTATACCTGGCCCCAGGAATATCCACCCCTGTCACCCAGTATTGCCGGACATGCATAATCTGCAATCGATGCAACCCTGGAAGAACTATGACCACTCCTGCAAAACACCTCGCCAGGACATCCTATCCGTTTCAAAGAATTCAAATAGATCACACACAACTGCCTAAAAGTGGCAAATACGAATATCTACTAGTGGTAATCGATATGTTTTCAGGATGGCCCGAGGCTTACCTGGTCACCAATATGACAGCCAGGACTACTGCAAAGAAACTTATGAAGGAAGTAATATGCAGATTCGGAATTCCAGAAGTAATAGAAAGCGATCAAGGACCAGCCTTTACTGCAGATATCACATCGGCAATTTGGAAATTAGTCGGGGCTGATCTAGGACTACATACTCCATACCATCCTCAAAGTAGCGGGAAAGTAGAAAGACTTAATGGTACCCTAAAAAACAAACTTTTGAAAGCCAGCCAAGAACTGAACATGGCATGGCCAGAACTATTACCTATAGCATTATACTCGGTTAGGAACACCCCTAGAGCCCCTACAGGATTGACGCCTTATGAAATACTATTTGGTGGTCCCCCAAGGTTAGGCCACTACTACCCCCAGCAGCTTAGCATGGGAAATGACAATCTAGTGAACTTTGTAATTGCATTATGTAAGGAACTGACAATAACACATTCTGCAGTATACTCCTCTTTTCCAGATCCGGAAGCAGATACTACCACCCACGACATTAAACCTGGAGAATTTGTGGTAGTCAAGAAGCATGTCCGAGGATCTCTAGAATCACGATTCGAGGGCCCATACCAAGTCATACTGACCACCCCTACAGCTGTGAAAGTTGAGGGTCGCCCTACTTGGATTCACGCTTCCCATTGCAAACGAGTGGAAGTTCCGAAATGATCCAGTATATCCTTTTGTGTGGTACAGCATGGGTAGTAACCGGACAGGTAGCGGTCACTAAGATCGACGATATGACTGTCCTCTGGTTTAATTCAAGCAACACCCATGTAGCCACTTACACATTCGATTATTGTCAAATAATAGACTGTAACCATAGACAGTGGGGACACGGGTTGAACTATGATTGGGGAAGACACTGGATCAAAACCATAGGAGAAGGAGAACAATATATATGTGTTACGGATGATAATTGTGGAACTCAGGGTAAATACTGGGGCTCCGTGGGATGGAACACTGGAAGAGATTGGGGATATCAACCCCCTAGCGCTTTAAACAAAAAGGATGATAGCGGAAAATCTCTAATAACTAGGATGACCCTTACTAAGACCCCATTTCGTAGCCAGTGTCAAAATGTAGGTAGCTGTAATCCACTGATTCTAACTATAGAAAATCCCATGTATGATACTAGCAGAAAAAGGAGGCGTTGGTGCCATGATAGGTACTACCTGTTGTACTTTTATTACAGATAACACAGGACCAAACGGCAAAGTAACCATGGCAATCAAACAGATTGTTTCTTTATCCGAGGAATTAAAACGAAATTCAGGTTTCACAGACCCATGGGATCAGTATTTCTCATGGTTAACCGGATGGCAGAAAATTCTGGCCCAAATTGGGATTGTAATCTTAATTTTTCTAGTGCTTTTCGCAGTTATTGCTTGTTTTGTATTACCATGTATGAAGAAATTAATGACTAAAACTATAACTGAAGTAACTCCCACTTTTATGTTTTCTTCAGAAATTGAAGGACTTTTACCAACTCCATCCATGAAAACAACCACCCTTTATCGAGACTATTGTTCTGAAGATGAATAGATAGTGTAGGGTGTGCACCGACTCTTTAAGTCCAGCTACAAAGGGGGGTCTCCTAATAGGGGAGGCTCGTCTCAAACTGGTGAAAAAATCCTTTTACTCCCCTTTCCCAGAGCACGGACACACTTAGGTTAAGAAATGAAGAAAATAATGATAAAAGGGGGGACTGTGAAGGATGGAGTGGACAGAAGTTAATGTTTATAATAATTTTCTTTCTTTAATAAAATATAGACTTAGGAGTTGTGTACATAATTGTGATGAAGCAATAGTAGGATTAGATAAGTATACGTGGCAAGATGGCCCCTGAACAGGGACTACGCCCTAATACAATAACAAGTCACTTCCTGGTATGAACGAACTATGAACTATGAAGACAAATCTAAAGGACCAGATAAGGGTGAACCTATCCAAGGATGACACAAGTAACAAGAGGCTTATAGTGATACGTGCTTTTATAAAAGTGTGATAACATGTACCCACCCCCAGGAGAAAGGAGATATAGAACAAATGTGTGTAATAAAGCAGTGACGCCTCTCCTGACACTGAGTAAGGAGCTTTGTACCAGACTTTGTGTGGTGTGATTCCTTTCGTACGAACTCAGCATATTATCCCTGCCGGTTGAGACTGATTAGGACCCGAACACATCTATAAGACATTATACTGTATGGGGCATCTGTAGGGGCATTATACTGTATGGGGAATCTGTGTGGGCATTATACTGTATGGGAGCATTATATTGTATGGGGCAGCTATTTGGCATTTTACTATTAGGACAGCTATTTGGCATTATATTTGGCATTATATTGTGTGGGAGGCACTATGGGGCATTACTCTGTGAGGGGGCACTATAATGACCCCTCATACTGTGGGGAGGCACTATGGGAGCATGATACTGTGTACGCTGAACTGGGTGTGTATGGGTGGGGATTGGGCGGGGTTAGAGGCGTGGCACCTGTTGTCCCTCTTTGCAATACTTGAAAGTTGGGAGGTATACCTAAGGGTATGTGCACATGACCAATTTATAGGCGTAATGGAGGCGTTTTACGCCTCGACTAAGCCTGAAAAGACGACTCCAATACGTCGGCAAACATCTGCCCATTGCTTGCAATGGGTCTTCCGATGTTCTGTGCAGACGAGCTGTCATTTTATGCGCCGCTGTCAAAATATGGCGCGTAAAATGACGGCTCGTCAAAAGAAGTGCAGGACACTTCTTGGGCCGTTTTTGGAGCCGTTTTCTCATAGACTCAAATGAAAACGTCTCCAAAAACGGCCGTAAAAAACGCCGCGAAAAACACGAGTTGCTCAAAAAAGTCTGAAAATCAGGAGCTGTTTTCCCTAAGGGTATGTTCACACGTACACGTTCATTATGGCTGAAATTACGGAGCTGTTTTCAGGATAAAACAGCTCCTGAATTTCAGACGTAACGGCAAGTGCAGGCGTTTTTCGCAGCGTCCATTACGGACGTAATTGGAGCTGGTTTTCTATGGAGTCAATGGAAAATGGCTCCAATTATGTCCCAAGAAGTGACAGGCACTTCTTTGACGCGGGCGTATTTTTTATGCGCCGTCCTTTGACAGCGGCACGTCAAAAAAATGACCGTCGGCACAATACATCGTAAAACCCATTCAAATGAATGGGCAGATGTTTGCCGGCGCTTTGGAGCCGTATATTCGGACGTAATTCGAGGTTAAAACGCCAGAATTACGTCCGTAAATAGGGTGTGTGAACCCAGCCTAAGAGTTGACACGTGGCAGATTTGTTGTAGAAACCTGCAACGGAAGAGAAGTTCAATTAATCTGAATGGAGATATTTCTGCAGCAGGTGTATGGATTTCTGCAAGCCCCATTCAGATGAATGGAACTGATTTTCTAAAACAAATCTGCCTTGTGAACTTACCCTAAGGCTGGGTTCACACGACCATGTTACGTCCGTAAAGTACGGAACGTATTTCGGCCGGAAGACCCGGACCGAACACAGTGCAGGGAGCCGGGCTCCTAGCATCATAGTGATGTACGATGCTAGGAGTCCCTGCCTCGCTGCAGGACAACTGTCCCGTACTGTAATCATTATTACAGTACGGGACAGTAGTTCCACGCAGAGGCAGGGACTCCTAGCGTCGTACAGCACTATGATGCTAGGAGCCCGGCCCCCTGCAGTGTGTTCGGTCCGGGTCTTCCGGCCGAAATACGTTCCGTACATTACCGACGTAACATGGTCGTGTGAACCCAGCCTTAGGCCTTATTTACATAAGCGTGATAAACGTCCGTGTGTCGGCCGTTGAAACAACGGCCATCCCACGGACCTTTGTAAAAACTGCAGTTTTTCACGTCCGAGATGCGCCACACTAGTATAAATAAGACCTTACGCCATGTTCCAAATTATTTTGCACATTGGATTTAAGTGTCATAAACATTTAATTATTTGTTTTTCAATTAAACTCATGGATGGTATTGTGTCTTAGGGCTCTTTGGATCATTGTAATCAATCTCAGACACCTGTGATAATTAGTTTTCCAGGTGTGCCCAATCAAAGGAAAACTACTTAAGAAGGACGTTCCACATTATTAAGCAGGCCACAGGTTTCAAGCAATTTGGGAAAGAAAAAGGATCTCTCTGCTGCCGAAAAGCGTGAAATAGTGCAATACCTTGGACAAGGTATGAAAACATTGGATATTTCAAGAAAACTTAAGCGTGATTATCGTACTGTGAAAAGATTTGTGGCTGATTCAGAGCACAGACGGGTTCGTTCAGATAAAGGCATAATGAGGAAGGTTTCTGCCAGAAAAATTAATAGGATTAGGAGAGCAGCTGCTAAAATGCAATTGCAAAGCAGCAAACAGGTATTTGAAGCCGCTGGTGCCTCTGGATTCTTGCGAACCTCAAGGTGTAGGATCCTCCAGAGGTTTGCAAGTGTGCATAAAGCTATTATTCGGCCACCCCTAAACAATGCTCACAAGCAGAAACGGTTGCAGTGGGCTCAGAAATACATGAAGACTAATTTTCAAACCGTGTTGTTTACTGATGAGTGCCGTGCAACCCTGGATGGTCCAGATGGATGGAGTAGTGGATGGTTGGTGAATAGCCACCATGTCCCAAAAAGGCTGCGACGTCAGCAAGGCGGTGGTGGAGTCATGTTTTGGGCTCGAATCATGGGGAGAGAGCTGGTAGGCCCCTTTAGGGTCCCTGACGGTGTGAAAATGACCTCGCAAAGTATGTAGAGTTTATGACTGACCACTTTCTTCCGTGGTACAAAAAGAAGAACCGTACCTTCCGTAGCAAAATTATCTTCATGCATGACAATGCACCATCTCATGCTGCAAAGAATACCTGTGTCATTGGCTGCTATGGGCATAAAAGGAGAGAAACTCATGGTGTGGCCCCCATGTTCCCCTGACCTCAACCCTATTGAGAACCTTTGGGGCATCCTCAAGCAAAATATCTATGAGGGTGGGAGGCAGTTCACATCAAAACAGAAGCTCTGGGAGGCTATTCTGACATCCTGCAAAGATATTCAAGCAGAAACTGTCCAAATACTCACAAATTCAATGGATGCAAGAATTGTGAAGGTGATATCAAAGAAGGGGTCCTATGTTAACATGTAACTTGGCCTGTTAAGTTTTTTTTGATTGAAAGAGCTTTTGATTTCTGTAAATATGACCTCCTGATGCTGCAAATTCAACAAATTACCATTTTAGTTCTCTTTACAACCTTTAAAATGTTCTGATCTCTGTTGTGCATAATAATTTGAAACAGTGAATTTTGAGCTTTTTACTTCTAAAAAAAGTCTGTTATCATTAGGAGATTTGTTCAATAAAATTTGCATTATACTCCAACGGTTGATGGCTTGAAGATTATACTGACTGTCATTTGCATCGACTATTTAGGAAAATCAGCAAAAAATAACATTTGCATAATAATTTGGAACGCGGTGTATTGTTGTATGTTTATATAGATTTATATGTATTTATCTATATACCATTTTGATATGTATTTCAAAATATGCAATGATAATTTATCCCTCTTTTTCATCATAGCCTATTTCTTAAAAACGCTGGCATTTTTTTCTGGTGTTTCTTGTGTGTTCTTATACCAACACCGACGGGGTGGGGGGGGGGGGGTTCCTCTTTTATACAACCAAGCACCCCTGGAACAGGTCAGTGCGTCCCCTTCCCTTCAGAGGGCTCATAATAATCTATGCGAGTCTGTGGGAACTCTATACAGCGGTCAGTGAGTTGGATGACAATCCAGCATGTAGTCCCTTGGTGGATATTTATATTGATATCTATTTTTTAAAAATGTATAAAGCCATTGTTCGGCATGTGTATCTTGTGTGAGCCATCCTATAATAATAATAATAAAAAACTGTGGTCGCAAGAAACTTTACTGTGCAACACTGGAATATATTTTAATGTCCACTTCACTGATTACATTTATACAGTAACTTTTCCAGCAAATGTGTCAATTATAACACATACGGAGTAAATAAAATATTGTACTATGGTGAACCATACCTATTGTCACAGCTTTTTGATTCTGTGACCCAAAATTCTTATGATGTCTACTTTGATTGACATCAATACTTTTAGATACATTATATGCAAGGCATACTTTTATTAGTCGCAAACTGTTGCTAGTAACTATCAATGATAATCCAGGGAGTTTTACATAATTTATTTTGAATATGACACTAATTCTTACATCTATATATATACGGCCCATAGTGGATGGGGCAACAGGGTCAGAGGGTAAGTGACTATTAAATACATTTGTAATCAATATATATATCCTGAGCATTCTCCAATTATAATCGCAATGTCTAAGGAAGGGTTGCTGTTACCCTGAAATGTGTTCCTGTTTACACCCTTTAAAGTGCTAATAAAGCCTGTATATAAACTACTTGGATTATTGAATGTATATGCATTCTTGGAGCTCAGCCCCACAAAGGTCCAAGATTTTATCTTCCATCTCCCTCTATTTTATACTTCACAATCAAGTGTTCGTTATTGCAATTTGGTATCTAAAGAGACTGCTGCAATATCTACAAAACAGGAATAAGTGCCACAATGGTAAACAGTGCTGTGCCCAAAGTGTAAACCAGGTGAGCAGACAAACTTGTGTTCACTGCTATGTGTTAGCCTCAACTTACCAGACATACTATCCTATGTAGCTCTCTGCATTTTCTCAGAATTTATCACTATGTAGGCTATTGTATAAAGCATCAAATGAGTATGGGCAGAATGGTGGCTCAGTGGCTGGCATTTTTGCATTGCAGCAACAGAGCCTGGGTTCAAATCCAACCAAGGACAACATCTGCATGGAGTTTGTCTGTTCTCCGTGATTGCAAGTGTTTACTCCCACACTTTGCAAAAAATATACAGAAAGGGTATTTAGATTGTGAGGTAAGTGAGGAAAATTTTATATGTCAAACTCAAGCAAATTGCTTTATTTCTTGATAGCTTCTAAAGATATATACACAGATCAGCCATAACATTAAAACCACTTGCCTAATATTGTGTAAGTCCCCCTTGTGCTGCCAAAACCGCTCCAACCCGTCGAGACACTGACTTCACAAGACCTCTCAAGGTGTCCTGTGGTATTTGGCACCAAGATGTTAGCAGCAGATCCTTAAAGTCCTGTAAGGTGTGAGGTGGCGTCTCCATGCAGCAGGTAAAAAGGTAAGATATTAATGGGGGCACTGTATCTTGTGGCACCATTGTGGATCACTGTGGCTGGTGGCAGTATTGGTGACACTGGTTGTTGGCACATATTAAGGGTACTGTGGCAAGTGTTATTAATTGGCGGACACTGTGGCTGGTGGCACTAATTGAGGGCACTATGGCTAGCACTGCTTTGGAGGGCACTGTGGCTGGCACTGTTTTATAGGTATTGTGGTTACACGGTTAGGGAGGGCACAATGGCAGGCACTGAAATGGGTGAGCGTTGTGGCTATCACTTTCATGGCTGGCACTATGGCTGTTATTGCTATGGAGGTTGCTGAGGGTGTCACTATTCTATTTTTAACGGTTAAGGACCAGGCTAATTTACAGCTTATAGAAGTGTTCCCACCTTATAAAATTATGGCATATCGCTAGGATATGCCATTACTTTATGATCGGTGCGGTCCAACCTCTTCACTGTTTTTCCAAGCACAGATCGGTGGCCAGGAGTGCTGCTTCGCAAAGAAAACTATTAGAAAGGTGCAGCGATAAATCAGTGCTAAAGCCCCTTCATTCTCAAGTTCATCGGGTCCCAGAGGTCAGATCCCGACTGACCATAAACTGTCCTAGCGATATGCAATCTACTTAGAAGATGAGAATAACCCTTTAATTTCCAGGGAAGTATTTACAAGTTTGCTAATGTGATAGTTTAGATGAATACAACTTTGCAAGGGAATGTAGCAGCTCTTTGAATTTTTTTTTTTCAAAAGGACAGATAAGGCTTTTCATTTTGTAAATTTGTACATTTTACCTCCACTTTGCTTTAACTCCTTCCCGCCCAATCACGTACAGTAACGTGATTGAAACTGGTGTCTTAACGCCTTTTCACGTTACTGTACGTGAAGGAGATTAAGCTAGCTCAGGAGCTGAGCCAGCACCATCACCTCCAGGTGACAGCTGTATCTTACAGCTGGCACCCTGAGGTATCGGCCAGGACTGGAGATAGCATCCGATCCGGCCGATTAACGCAGCATGTGAGGAGTTTTAAGCTGCCGGAAGCCTCCTATGCCCTGCTCAGCGGCGGGGCCTAAAAGGCTTCCGGCACTATCGGCAAGATGGCGCCAGCTCAGCTTCCGGCTCAGAAGCTGAGCCGGCGTCATCAGCAGTGTGTCCCCGCTGTATGTTACAGTGGACACCCCGATCTATCAACAGGAACCGGAGCTAGCTCCAATTCCTGCCATTAATCCCTTTGATGCAGCGATCCAATGAGATCGCTGCATCAAAGTGGTTTGTATCAAATCGGCAGCCTGCCATGCGATGGCAAGGCTGACGACTGCTACTATGGCAACAGGAGGCCTAACAATGGCCTCCTGCCTGCCATTACGGAAGCTGATTAGGCCCCGCCCAGAGGCGGAGCCTGATCGGCTTGCTGTCAGTGAACAACTGACAGTTCCAATACATTGCACTACCTATGTATCAGAACATCAAACAAACAGTTGGACCTTCAAGTCCCCTAGTGGGACTAAAGAAAAGTGTAAAAAAAAAGTATAAAAAATAAAAGTTGTAAAAAATACAATAAAAGTTTCAAGTAATAAAATAAAACACAATCTCCCCCTTTTTCACTTATCAAGTCATTTATTATTGAAAAAAATAATAAACCATACATATTTGATATCGCTGCGACCGTAACGACCTAAACGATAAAAATATTATGTTATTTTTCCTGCGCAGTGAACGCCGTAAAAAAAAAACTAAAAAATACTGCCATAATTACTGTTTTTTTGGTCACTTTGTCTTCCAAAAATTGAATTAAAACGTGATCAAAAAATCGCATGTATCCAAAAATGGTGCCTATAAAATCTATAACTCGTCTTGAAAAAATAAGTCCTCATACAGCTCCATCGATGAAAAAATTAAAAAGTTATGGCTCTCACAACTTGGCAACAGAAAAAAAACATTCTCTTTACAAAAGTAATTTTATTGTGCAAAAAGTTGTAAAACATAAAAAAGTGCTATAAATTAGGTATCGCCAGAAACGTATTGGCCCGCAGAATAAAGGTAACATGTAGTTTATAACCCATGGTGTACGCTGTATAAAAAAAACTAAAAAACGATGCCAGAATTGCTTTTTTTTTTGTCACCTTGCCTCCCAAAAAAAGGATAAAAAGTGAACAAAAAGTCGCGTGTACCCCAAAATGGTACCAATAAAAACTACATCTCATCCCGCAAAAAAACAACCCTCATACTAATACGTCTATGAAAAAATCAAATAAGTTAAGGCTTCAATAAGTCAGGAAAGAAAAATATCCAGTTGTGCAGCCCGAGGGGAACATTTCTTCTGTTTTAAAAGACGATGTATCAAGGCACTAAAATTAGGAAACCAGGAAGGGGAGGGCCCAAACATATCTGCTGGAAGCGAGGGCGCCCGTATTATACCAGGTCAACACTTTCCCGGCAAAATTCCCCAAACTACAAAGGTGCGGAGTGTGGACCAAAAGGGGGATAAGGAAGGACATTTATCAGTGCGACACCGGCCTGTATAGAAAGGATTGCTTCACAGCGTTGCACACATCTATGGATTATTTTATAAATTTTTTTACCTTATTATTATTATTATACCACCTGATTATGCCCCTGATATACTCTGCCCAGCTCACATATACCCCCACATTATAAACGGAAACACCAGTGATACTTCAAACAAAACTATTACAAGGCAAAATCCACGCTCCAAAAGCCAAATGGCGCTCCCTTCCTTCTGAACCCTACAGTGTGCCCAAACAGCTGTTTACTTCCACATATATGGCATCGCCATACTCGGGAGAACCCTTTTAACAATTTTTGGATGTGTGTCCCCAGTGGCACAAGCTGGGCACGACATATTTGCCACTAAATTGGCATATCTAGGGAAAAATTTTAATTTGCACCTTCCGCAGTGCAATCATTTATGGAAAAGACACGTGGGGTGAAAATGCTCACTACACCCCTTAATAAATGCCTTGAGGGGTGCAGTTTACAAAATGGGGTCACTTGTCAGGGGTTTCTTTTATTATTTCACATCAAGGCCTCTGCAATTGTGAACCAATACTTTATATGTCGCCAAATTAGGCTTCAATTTTACATGGTACTCTTTCACTCCTGAGCCTGGTCGAATGTCCAGGCAAAAGATTAGGGCCACATGTAGGGTGTTTCTAAAACAGGGAAACACAGCATAATGATTACAGAGCTGTCTAGTTATGGTGGCACAAGCTGGGCACCACATATTGGCATATCTATGGAAAAAATCCCATTTTCACTCTCCAATATCGTGTGTACACTAATTTCTGCAAAACACCTGCGGGGTTAAAATGCTCACTACACCCCTAGGTGAAAACCTTGAGGGGTGTTGTTTCCAAAACGGGGTCACTTCTGGGGGGGATCCATTGTTTTGGTCCCACAGGGACTTTGCAAATGCGACATAGCGACCAGAAACCAAATGCAGCAAAATCTGTACTCCAAAAGCAAATGGCGCTCCTCCCCTTCTGAGCCCTGCCGTGTGCCCAAACAGCAGTTTATGACCACGTGTGTGGTATTGCCGCACTCGGGAGAAATTGCTTTACAAGTGTTGGGGATTCTTTTTTCCTTTATTTGTTGAGAAAATGAAAAATTTGGAGCTAAAGCTACGTCTTATTGAAGAAAAAGGTTTTTTTTTATTTTCACTGCCCAATTCTAATAAAATCTATGAAACACCTGTGGGTTCAAAATGCTCACTACACCCCTAGACGGATTCCTCAAGGGTTGTAGTCTTCTCCATGGAGTCACTTTTTGGGCGTTTTCACTGTTTTGGTCCCATAGGGGCTTTGCAAATGTGACCTGGCCTCCGCAAACCATTCCTGCTAAATTTGAGCTCCAAAAGCCAAATGGTGCTCTTTCCCTTCTAAGCCCTGCCGTGTGTCCAAACAGCCATTTATGACCACATATGGGGTATTGTTTTACTCGGGAGAAATTGTTTTAAAAATGTTGTGGTGCTTTTTCTCCTTTCGTCCTTGTGGAAATTAGAAAAAATTAGCTAAACCTACATATTCTTTGAAAGAATCTAGATTTTCATTTTCACGGCCCACTTTCAATAATTTCTGCAAAAAACCTGCAGGGTCAAAATGCTCACTATACCCCTAGATAATTTCCTCAAGGGGTGTAGTTTCCCAAATGGGGTCACTTTTGGGGATTTCCACTGTTTTGGCACTGCAAGAGCCCTTCAAACCTGACATGGTGCCTAAAATATTTTCTAATAAAAAGAAGGACCACAATCCACTAGGTGCTCCTTTGCTTCTGAGGCCTGTGCTTCAGTCCATTAGCATACTAGGGCCACATGTGGGATATTTCTAAACTGCAGAATCTGGGCAATAAATATTGAGTTGCATTTCTCTGCTACAACCTTCTGTGTTACAAAAAAAATAGATTAAAAATGAATTTCTGCAAAAAAAAAATGAAATTTGAAAACTTCACCTCTACGTTGCTTTAATTCCTGTGAAACGTTTAAAGGGTTATGAAACTTTCTAATGTGAGAAATTGCTGCTAGAGTTCTAAGCCTTGTAATATCCTAGAAAAATAAAAGGATGTTCAAAAAACAATGCCAATCTAAAGTAGACATATAGGGATGTTAATTAGCAACAATTTTGTGTGGTATAACTGCCTATTTTACAAGCAGATACATTTAAATTGAGAAAAATGCTAATTTTTACCAAAATTTTGTGTTTTTCACTAATAAATATTGAATTTATTGACCAAATTTTTTCACTATCATAAAGTACAATAAGTCACGAGAAAACAATCTGAGAATCGCTTTGATAGGTAAAAGCATTCCCAAGTCATTACAATGGGTCTGGTCCTGAAGGCCAAAATGAGCTTGGTCCTCAAGGGGTTAAATCCTGTGAAATGCCTAAAGGTTTAAGAAACTTTATAGTCCCTTCAAAGCCACTTCAACCCTAAATTGGTTCCTAAACAATAGGTTTTTGGAAAATTTCTTGAAAATGTGAGAAATTGCTGCTTAAGTTATAATTCTTCTAACATCCCTGAATAATAAAATTACATTTAAATAATAAAGCCAACATAAAGTAGACATAAGCTAAATAATAATCAGTAACTTTTTTTGTGTGGTTTTACTATCTGCCTGACAAACAGATAAACTAAAATTCATAAAAATGCTAATTATTCAAAATGATCTCAATATTTTGGTGTTTTTCACAAATAAACACTGAATGTAGCGACAAAATTTTACTACTAACATTAAGTACAATGCATCGCCAGAAAACACTTGAAAAGCATTCCAAAGTTACTACCACAAAGTGACACATCAAACCTTATAAATGAGGCTCTGCCATCAAGATCAAAATTGCCTGCAGCGGCAAGAGGTTGGATAATATATTTCTCAATTCGTTGACACAAAAACATAAATTTTTCAACTGAAATCATTAAAAAAATACACCTATATATAGATATTTCTGTTGCATGCTTGTTATGTTGGTGTTGCTTTATTGATTTCCTTCTTAGAATGTCCACCTAATGTGTTCAATGCTGGTGAGAAGAAGCTGCTTCTTATGCGCCGATTCTTAGGGTATGTTTACATGGAGTGTTTTCAGCCGTTTTTCGGGCCGTAAACGCCCTAAAAACGGCTGAAAAATCGGAAGCAGAACGCCTCCAAACACCTGCCCATTGATTTTAATGGGAAAAACAGTGTTCTGCTTCGATGGGGCGTTTTTTACGCAGCCGTTTTTCAAAAAGGCCGCATAAAAAACGGCCACGAAAAACAAGGGCATGTCACTTCTTGGGACGTTTTTGGAGCCGTTTTTCATAGACTCTATAGAAAAACAGCTCCAAAAACGGCCGTTGAAAACGCGACTTTGATTCAAAAACGTCTGGAAATCAGGAGCTGTTTTCCCTTGAAAACAGCTCCGTATTTTAAAACGTTTTATTTTGTGTGTGCACATATCCTTATTGTTAAGAGCAACTGGGCTGTGTGAAAGAGCTACCGGCTATGTGTGTTCACCAGCAGTGGCTAAATTAGTTGGACGTTCTGTGAAGGGAATCAAAAGTACACCAGGGGGTGCCATAACAAATACGTAGGATCAATATCTAGACACCGGATGCAAAAAAAAAAAAGAGGTGTAGCTTTGTTGCAGGGTGTAAATGTTGCTTTTCCCCCACGCCCATATCAATGGAAAGATAAATAGGTAGAAGCAAACCAACAGCAGCAAAAGTACACAGTTATTGTGTATAAACCCTTCTCCATCACCTTATTCTCAGTTTTGCTATCGTACCTAAAGCCGGTTTATTGGACCATCTGTGATGGAAAAATGACATTCAGAGAAGCAGCTCTAAGTTTGATGCTTAGATTGCAATGTACACATATGAGGCTAGCTACTATGTAAATTAACATAAGTAAATATTAACACTACTATCTAGTCTAAAACCATCGTCTAAATAAATCGTTGATCGGCGCTCACTTGCTCCTGTCACAAGGAAATCTGAATGGGGACGAGTGGTCATTACTCCGATGGCTCGTCCCCGTACATTATTATCATGTCGGCAGCGCGTCTCCCTGTTTACACAGGGAGATGTGCTGCCGGCAAAGATAATCTTTTACTTTTTAAAAACTATACGACCAGCAGATGATCGAGCATTTGCTCGTTCATCTGCTAATCGCTGCCCTTTTTACACAGGGCAATTATCGTCAACGAACGTTATATGAACGCTCGTCTGCCCGATAATCGTCCTGTGTAAAACCCCCTTAACCCTCTTTGAGATCATATTAAAACATATGCTCAAGACAGTATGTGGAATATATAATACAACTACAGTGATACTGTGATGTGATAAGCTAATATGCTAGGTACATACATCATGGAAATATCTAGAAAATAGAACATCCCCGTAATGTAGAAGGTTCACATTACTCAGAGATAATATTAGAAACACGATGAATATGGTGCGCCATAATTGACAAAAGAACGGACCAATAGGGGATGTTCATAAAAAAATAGAATCAGACTTACTGGTAATTCGGTTTCAATGGAACCCTCCATGACAGCACCATAGGAGGTAAGGGCTCCGCCTCTAATTGGGACAGGAAAACCCACAAGACGTTAAATAGCCCCTTCCCACCTCCCTCCTCAGTGTAATTCAAATTACCATAGGGCATAGTGATTCCACATACTTATACTTTCATAATCACATTGATCATTTATTAAAAATAATATGGGGGTGAGGGCTCCGGGTGCTGTCATGGAGGGTTTCATATAAACTGAATTACCGGTAAATCTAATTCTATTTTCTCACTTACCCTCCATGACAGCACCACAGGAGAGTTAACAAATTAAAACTTATTAGGGGGGGGGGGCAACTATGTCATGAAGAACCTTCCTGCCAAAGGAGAGTTCTTCAACGGAAGCAAAATTAAGTCTGTAGTGGATAATGAGTGCATGGACGGGAGACCAAGTAGATGCTTTGCAGATCTGGTCCAAGGTAGCATCACCTCTTTCCGCCCAAGATACAGACGTTGCTCTTTTAGAGTGAGCGTTTAGATTTTCTGGGTGATTAAGATTTTGGATCTGATACGATTCTATGATTGCTTTCTTAATCCAATTTGCGATGATAGTTTTGGAAGCTTTTTTGCCATTATTTGACCCCCAGAACTGGGCAAAGATTTTGATCTGTGCTCTAAGAATCTGTCAATTCTAAGTATTTTAGTACAGTTTTGCGTACATCTAATGAGTGGAACTTCTCTTCCTTTTTATTTTTAGGATTTTGACAGAAAGATGGAACTACAATCTCCCAGGACATGAGGAATTCTGATACCCCGTTGGGTAGAAAACTGGGGTCTGGACGAAAAATTATTCTGTCTTACATAATTTTCAGATATGGTTTTCTTATGGAAAGGGCTTGAATTTCTCCTACTCTGCATGCCGTAGTAATGGCCACTAGAAGAGCTGTTTTCCAAGATAGTCTCCTAATTTCAGTAAGAGGTTCAAATGGAGGTAAAGTTAGTCCATATTTAGGACCCAGTTGGGAACTAAAATCTTTTTTTAAAGATAGCCTGTAGGCTCCTATGATAGTGCAGATATCTGTACTTTTAGCGTACTTGGTTTTAAACCCTTCCCAAGACCTGCATGTAGGAAGTCCAGAATTTTTGCTATGTTGGAATGAAGAATATTTCGTTTTTCATTCCCACACCAGGAAAGAAATTTCTTCCAAATTTTATTATAGATTGCATTGGTCACTACTTTTGTACTCTTTTGTAGTGTTTTTCTTACGGATTCAGACATACCTTTTTATTTTAGGATGGCGGCTTCAGAAGCCAGGCTGCTATTGGATATCCTGACATATTGGTAGTATCCATGGTTCAACTAGTTTTAGACTGTTTAACAGTCCAAACCAAGTTCTTTTTGGCCAGAGGAGGGCAATTAAGATCACCTATGTTTTCCCTAGCCTGATCTTTTGTAAGGTCTTTGGTATTAAGGGAACTGGACGAAAAGCATAAGCAGGTTGGAACTTCCAATTGTTAACCAATGCATCCACCCCTAAACTCTTTTCCCTTGGATTTAGGGGGGGGGGGGGAATAGAGGAGCTTTTGAGTTTTTTTGGTTTGCAAATAAGTTCACTTCCAGAGATCCCCATTTTTTGGTTATGTGGAGATAGATTTCCTGTTTTAGGCACCACTCGGTTGGATCTAAGTCCATTCGACTTAGGAAATCTGCCTAGATGTTGGAGGAAACTTTGAGGTGGAGTGCTGATAGGGATAATAGCCGAAGTTCTGCCCAAAAAAATATTTGGCCTGCTAGGTTCTGCAGGTTTTTCTGTCTGGTACCTCCCTGATGTCTCAGGTATGCGATTGTTGTGATATCGTCTGAATAAATTCTCACGTGTGAATTTTGGATAAGATGTTCTGTTACTTTCAGGGATTCCAGGACTGCTCTTAGCTACCTAAAATTTGACGAGTGATGACTTATTTGTTTTGGCCAAACTCCCTGAAAAGATCCTCGCTCTATTGTTGCTACCCACTCCCTTTTGCTTGCATCCGTAGTTAAAGTTCTCACAGGATACTGGTGCCAATGGGTTCCCCTCTTTATATTGTTGGTTTTTAACCACCATAGGAGACAGATTTTTACTGACCTCGTCAGTAAGATCTTTCTAGCTAGGGAAAGATGAGATCTGTTCCACTGTAATAATATTAGGGCAATTTTCTGGAGTGAGCTTGACACCATGCTACTGCTTGGATACAGGATGTCATGGACCCTAGGACTGACATCGCCATCCTTATGGATATCTGCATCTGTTGTAGTAGATTACTTATTTTTTGTTTCAACGAAATTATCTTCTCCTGTGGAAGGAAAGACATTTGTGTGTGGAAATCTAGGAGAATCCCTAGAAAAACTTTTCTATTAGAAGGGAATAGGTCTGATTTTTTTTAGATTTATAATCCAACCCAGACTCTAGGATCTGCCGTGTCTGAATGATGTGATTTTTAGGCAAGTAGAATCGGGGGGCGAATAAGAGAATGTCGACTAAATAAGGAATGATCTGAATACCTGGAAGCCTGAGGAAGACCACTATCTCCACCATCACTTTTGGGAATATTCTGGGAGCTAATGATATCCCAAATGTGAGGGCCCTGAGCTGGTAATGGACTACTTTTTGATTTTCCAGCATGACAAACCTTTTTTGATATTTCCAATGATAGTACGCCTCCTGTAGGTCTATTGTAGCCATCATAAAATCTTGACCTATCAGGGATATTGTCGATTTTATATAGATTCCATTTTGAACTTGTGGTAAAATATAAATCTGTTTAAGGGTTTGAGATTTATGATTATCCTGTAGGATGAGTTGGGTTTCTTGACTAGAAAGAGGTGGGAGTAGTGACCTAATCCTCTTTCCATTGGAGGGATAAGGGAAATAACTTCCTGTCTTAACAATTTCAGAAGACCTTCTCTTAGTGCTATTATTTGTGAAGCATCTTGAAGGGATGTGACAACCATATTTCTGGGAGGATAGGAGATAAATTCTATCTTGAACCCTTCCTCTATAGAAGAAAGAATCCACTGGTTCTTTGCTATCCAGTTCCACTGTACTAGATGTTTCAAGAATCTTCCCCCCACAATCTTGGAGTCATTGTTTATCCTGGTATGATTTATTTTGGTTAAGGAAGAGGTTTCTTCCTTTTCCACCTTTTTGATAGCTCCATCTACCAGTTTTGCCTTTCCCTCTATAATTTCGTGACTGACCACGAAAGGGACGAAAGGACTGCTTTTTCTTTGGAACTTTAGGTTCCGTAAGTGTCTTCCTTTTATCGGAAGCTTTCTCCAAAATGTCATCTAGGTGCGGCCAAAACACATATTCCCCTTGGAAGGGGATGGAACATAGTTTTGTTTTTGACAGAAGGTCCCCTGTCCACATTTTTAGCCAGAGGGCTCTTCTAATTGTGTTAGAAAGCACTCCTGCTCTAGAAGCGATCCTAATGGATTCAGCTGACGCATCAGCTAGGAACCCTGTTGCTTTAGCTAGTAATGAAATGGAAGCAATTGTGTCCTCTCTAGGGATCCCTTCCCTTAGGTAAACGTCTAACTGATCTAACCATCTAAAGATGGATCTTGCGACACAGGTTGTCCCTATATTTACTTGTAGTAGGGCAGATGAAGCTTCCCATGACTTTTTCAATAGTCTGTCAGCCTTTCTATGTAGTGGGTCTTTTAACTGTGAAGAATCTGCAAAGGGTAGGATAGTCTTTTTTCCCACTTTAGCAACTTGGATGTAAATTTTTGGCACTTTCATCCATTTTAATGTGTCTTCTTCCAGTGAAAATCTATCTTTTAATTCCGCTGGCAAGGGACTTGTGTTTTGGGAAACTTCCATTCATCTTAAAAGAGTCCTTGAAGATTCTCATGGATGGTAAAACATAGTTTCTTTTTTGCCCGTAGTCCAGCAAACATTTCGTCCCAGATTGTATGAGTTTTTTCTATCTCTGCTACCCCCATAGTGCTTCTTACTGCATTAAGCAGCTCTTACATATTTTCATTTGAAAAGTAATGCTTTTCTTCTTTTTGGGGAGCAGAGGGTCCTGGCAGTTCCCCTTCCTATGTGATATTACCCAATAGAGAGGGAAGGTAACTACCCCCTTCAGACCCTGAATCCTCTTCTACCACCATTTTCCTTTTCATAGGTGTGGGAGGAGACTGAGAGGGAAAATATGCCTGAGAGAAGGAGGCCAAAGAAGATTGGATCTCATGCTTGACCATTCCCATAATCTTTTCCATAAATCATGGTTGATCCTCCCTGATGATATTCTCTGTGCAGGAATGGCATAGGGGCTTTTTGTTATTAGATGATAGTTTTTTGTGATATTTGGCACATTTATGGAATCGGGGTTCTCTTAGGCTTCCTAGATATCTCACACTGAAACAACAATAAGGAGGCAAATAGTTAGGTAACTAATCCCCATACAAATATTCCCATAACTACAATACTTACTGGGTTGGGAAACACGCTAGGCTCCACCACATTGGGTTTGGAGGCAGGTTTCTCAGACTCAGGCATGGTGCAGGCAAGATAGGACTGATACAAACAGTCCTACCTGAGAGAATGAGGCCTCATGTCCGGGAGACCTTTAAACTGGAACACCGGGACTAGCCTGATGATGACTACCAATCGGTAGCAAGCTCCTCCTCTGCTACTGTTGGAAGCTCTGCAACTGAAGCCCATTCCATACGTGCGCAGGTAACAGGGCGCCGCCATGACTCTTCCAGCGTGAACAAACGAAAGTACATCACTCCTGAAGTGACGTACACGTGCATTCCACCATGGAACACACACTAAGAAGCAGAGGGATTCCTGTTACACAGGTGCAGCAGCCGGCTGGGGAGCTCAGGGAGGACCGGAGCCGGCACATTGTTTTCACCTCCGCTTTACCCGAAGGCGCAGGAAAGGTGAACGGGGTCCTAAGTTCTAGGAAGATGGGAGCAGTGTTTTAACAGAGTTCTACAGTTAGGGAACAATAGAAGAGAATATTAGGGATAGGTTCCTGCTGTAGTAGGGTCATTCCTTTCAGAATGGTAGCCCAATAGTATCACCTAATACAGGGCTAGATCAGTATGACTATAGGGGACAGATGTGATCCTCAGTACAAGACTCTGATCATAGATTGCCCCTACTAGAGAGCACACAATACAAAGGAACCTCTATCCCAGTGCCATTTAGACACCTATATGTTTTGTATGTCGGTAAATGTTATGTAATCAAATGTGTGTTACCCCACGTTATATCAGCTCATTAAAAGCTACGTTTTATAATTACTCCTTCCTGTAATGTCAGGATAGGGAGACAGACAGGTGAGCCCTAATCTACCCGCCACTCAGTCCCTGCCTACTTGCACAGCCCGTCCTAGGCGACGGCGTACAACTGGGCGACGGTCCCTACGCTGAATATGTGCACGACAGACAAAACAAGACAAGGTACACAAAAGCAAGGGAAGTGGGGCAGTTGCCCACGGCAACACCGTGAGCAACAGAGTAGTGGACTAGCCGAGTCAAACCAGGAGTGTATGTTATAACAAATGAAGAGCAGGAGAATAGTCAGTCAAGCCAGGGTCAATATTAAGCAGAGGTCAATAGTAAAAGCAGAGCCAGGAAACAGGAGAATCACTGGCAAAGGACAAGCAGCAAATGAAGGTATAAGTAGCTCAAGGGCGGGAGCTAGAACCGTCTGGCCAGGCTGCAATAGGCTCTCCCACTCCTCAGCCTACCAGCCTGAGTGGTAGCATATCGAGTCACTCTAGCAGGCCTAGGAACAGATGCAGGCTGATTAACCACGGGCGTCGACACAGAAGCTGTGTCAGGCAAATCCTTTACACTTCCTTAGTGTAACATATATCCACAGGATATGCCATAAATGTTCTCTCTCTAGAACTTTGCCCCATGACCACCCATCAAGTCTTGCTCTCCGGCCACTGACTGACGCGGTGGTCAAGAGTACGGAAACAGCCAAGCTAGCATGAGCCACACTGTATCCATAACTCCAAAAGTAGTGAATGGAAGTTCCAGAAACAGTGTAGCACAGTAAGCTACGATGTTTCTGTATCCCCCATTCACTTTTATGGGAGTTCAGGAAACCGCATAGATCAGAAAGTTTGGCTATTTACATACTCCCGAACCGCCTTGTCAGTAAGTGGCCAGACAGCAGCAAGAGCAGGACAAGGTACGGTTCCCAGAAGATATGTTCTAAATGTCCCAGATGGAAAAAAAATCTTTAATTCTTTTATAGGAAAAGATACAATAAAAATAAAACATAACACCACTAAACATTTAACTATAAAGAACAGTTTTAGAACTTTCTTTTGTGGATCTAATAAAAGTATGAAATAGGACTTCTTCTCAGAGAACAGTTACAATACTTTTAATGATTAAAAAAAACAACAACAACTAGTGAGCCCAAAATAAGGGTATATCACATGAAGCAGATGTCTTGCAGAAATTTCTACAACTACCGTGTTTCCCCGATAGTAAGACACCCCCGATTGGAAGACGTATCGGGGGTTTCAGGGGGGTCGGCTAATATAAGCCGTACCCCGAAAGTAAGACATATGTCTTACTTTCGGGGAAACACGGGGGTATTGCCGCCTCCTGCCCACTTCCGCGCCGCCCCCCTCTCCATACGTCACCGCGCCGTCCTGTGATGGCGCGGGTACTGAGACTGTACCCACGCGATCAGCGGCCGGAGCACGGCTGTTATACACAGCCTGGCTCCTGCTGCAACTGCCGGAATCGAAGCGCGCGCCGATTCCGGCAGTTTAACCCATTAAATGCCGCTGTCAATAGTGACAGCGGCATTTAATGTGTTTGACAGAGGGGGGAGCTCCCTCTGTCACCCGATCGGCGCACCCGCAAACAAATCGCGGGTCGCCGTCGGGTTTCCATGACAGCCGGGGGTCTAACAAAGACCCCCAGGTCTGCCTTCAGCATCTGCCTGTTAGGCGATGCCGGAGGCATGACCTAATAGGTTGCCTGTCAGTTTTACACTGACAGGCAATAATGCTTCGGTATACTAAGTATACCAAAGCATTATATATGCGATCGGCACATCGCATAGTGAAGTCCCCTGGTGGGACTAAAAAAAAAAATGTAAAACAGTTAAATAAAGTTTGTGAAAAAAAAAAAAATAATAATTCGACAATTTTTTTCCAATATAAGACATACCCCGAAAGTAAGACATAGTGGGGCTTTTGGGGATAAAAAGAAAGTAAGACACTGTCTTACTTTCGGGGAAACACGGTAATAATCAGTTTTGTAGTGTGGGCATGTATTTTTGCAGGACCAATGCAGACGTTCATGCAACAAAGCTGCCTCATGTGAATATACCCCAATGTCTCCCTTTATTCTTTACTTGCTTATGCCAGCAAAAATCACATTACAAACTGCATCAATACTGCACTGTTTGCATTAAGAGTTATAGAATACATTAGATTCAAAACTATGAGTCAGCCGTATGCATTAATAGCTCCTATTAGCCATAATATATTTTTTTTTTAGCAGTTTGGGCTAATAGAAGTGCAGACCTTTTCCCACACTATGCTGCGCTTAAATAGAGCAGGATATAGTTTGATGACAGATCCACTTTAATCTTTATTTTAATTTTGTTAATAAAGATGTGAAAAAAAGTGAGGGCAAATGTGCCAGGTTAAAAATAAATCATTCTGGCCTGTGTCCTCTGATAACAATAATAGTAATATAATTTTTAATTGAATTATTGCGGATTAATTTTGAATTAGGTAATTCAGTCTAAGTATTACTTCCAGTTTAGGAAAGTTACAATGTATGCATTATATGAATGGTTTGAGCTATTCAAATCTTGTGCAATCTTTCGAACACGTCTTGTATTCAGTCTCTGTTTACCTTGGCACTAACACCGGACTATTCATGTTAGTAACACTTTCTTTCACCTTTCTATAGACATGCCAGACACCTGCACACTGCACAACATGTGAGGTAGCTTACAAGAACAATCCAGTATTTTATAAGTGGATTAACCCTTGGCGGCAATGTTTACTAGTTATATTTCGTAGACTAAGGCTCAACGGGTTGCGCGTGAATCACAGGATTACTGCAACCACTCCATGACTAATATTGTCGCATAGCGTTTCCATAGGGAAACAGCGAGTAATCCGGCAACTTTAGCCGTTGGGCTCATGCCCAAAGTAGAGCCCTATGTACAGAGCCTGTACGGCTCCTTTAGTACGGAGTCATACAGTCTCCTATGCTGCTATACAGATTTCGTCTGACTTTAATGTACAGAGCAAAGCTTCTAGGGGACACTTTCTATATAGAGTCCGGTTGAGCATGCCACAGATTTCGTTTTTTGATGGATGGAAATTGGTACCTACCAGTAATTTAGTTTTCATGAGTCCTTTATAAGGGCACAACAGGTAATGTACCCTTGACCTCTGTAGGGCAGGAACAGAGAGTGGTTTAATGGGTCCCTCCACTCAATGTTTTCAAATTACTACACTGGACAATATCTATGCAAGTAACATTTAAAATGGTTATTATACAAGTATATTAACCCCTTAAGGACACGGCCAATTTGAGTTTTTTCATTTTAATTTTTTCCTCCCCGCATTCCAAAAAGCCATAACTTTTTTATTTCTTTGTCGACGTAGCCATAGGAGAGCTTTCTTTTTGCGGGACAAGTTGTAGTTTTTCATGGCTTCATTTGTTGTACCACATAATTTACTGGGAAGCTGAAAAAACCCATAATTGTGGGTTGAAATGGGCAAAAACCAGCAATTCATATTTTGGGGATATTTTGTTTTTACGGAGTCCATCAGGCGGTAAAAACTACATATTCACCTTATTCTACAGGTTTATTTGATTTAGGCGATACCAAATCTATATGTTTTGTTCTATGTTTTACCACTTTTTAAAAAAATAAAACAATTTGCTAAAAAGAAAATGTTTTGTGTCACCATATTCTGAGAGCTATAACTTTTTTTATTTTTCCATCAATTTAGTGGTGTGAAGGCTTAAATTTTGGGGGGTGAGCTATAGTTATCACCGATATCATTTTGGGGTACATGCGACTTTTGATCACTTTTTTTTAGAGCTAAGGTGACTAAAAAACAGCAATCTTTTACATATATATATATACATATATATTTATTTATTTATTTTATTTTTACTGCGTTTACCCAGCAGGTTAAACAAAGCTATATTGTGATAGTTCGGACTTTTACGGATGCGGCGATACTAGTTATGTTAACTCTTATTTTTTTTAACGTTGCTTTAGGGTAAAAAATGGGAAAACGTTTTTTTTTTTAACTTTTAATCCTTTTTTTTTTTTTGGAACATCAAAAAATAAATAAATATTGAACTGTTTTTTACATTTTTTTATTAGTCCCCCTAGGGGACTTGAAGCAGCAATCGTTGGATCGCTTGCATGATATACTGCAATACTAATGTATTGCAGTATATTGTGATTCTGACAGTCTTCTTTGAAGCCCCTTCCAGAGGCAGGGCTTCAAAGGAGTACAAAGATAACAGACCTGGGTGCCATCATTAGTCCCCCAGGCTGCCATGACAATCATTGTCACCAGCTGATCGCATCATAGGGGGGTGTGATGGCGTGTTGGAGGGGGCACCCCCCCCCCCTGACTCTAACAATTTAAATGCCACGGTCGCGATTGACTGCGGCATTTAAGGTGTTAAATGGCCAAAATCAAAGTGATGCTTTATTTCACCCGTTGCAGTGAGGTGTCGACTGTATAACACAGCTGTCACCCGCTGAGTATGGAACTTCTTTATTTAAAAGGACCTGTAGCATGCAGCAACGTCTCTTATTCAGCGGGCCATGATTTTTTTTAGATGCTTTATTCCTTTTTTTTGGTCCTGAACTGAATAAAGAGATTAAAATCTTTTCTCCAGAATTTTGTTATGTCCATGTATTGGAGAATTATTCTACTGATGTCCAATGTATGTAATTCTTGTTGTTTTTTAAAATTTTGGCAAAAGGCTGGCTGCAAGATCTCTTAAGATCTATGAAAATCAGAAGAAAACAAGGGTAAAAAGGAAGAGTCTAACTTAAAGAGGCTCTGTCACCAGATTTTGCAACCCCTATCTGCTATTGCAGCAGATAGGCGCTGCAATGTAGATTACAGTAACGTTTTTATTTTTTAAAAACGAGCATTTTTGGCCAAGTTATGACCATTTTCGTATTTATGCAAATGAGGCTTGCAAAAGTACAACTGGGCGTGTTGAAAAGTAAAAGTACAACTGGGCGTGTATTATGTGTGTACATCGGGGCGTGTTTACTACTTTTAATAGCTGGGCGTTCTGAAGAGAAGTATCATCCACTTCTCTTCACAACGCCCAGCTTCTGGCAGTGCAGATCTGTGACGTCACTCACAGGTCCTGCATCGTGTCGGCACCAGAGGCTACAGTTGATTCTGCAGCAGCATCAGCGTTTGCAGGTAAGTAGCTACATCGACTTACCTGCAAACGCCGATGCTGCTGCAGAGCCCCTTTAAGAATTACTTATTGCAAAGAACAGTAAGGTAGGGTTAATAAAAAAAATAGTAAAATACTGCATCTCTCTGATATCCCTGGCTGAGGTCATCAATGAAGACGGTTGTTTTCTATGTGACATATTTAATATGGACCTGCTGAAAATGTTCGAAAGGACTAGAAGTTCATGCTGACAGAACCAAATTCAGATTCCACTGGGGAACTGAAGATCTAAGAGAAGCTCTCAATCTGGAAATAGCCGTAACAAACCTTTTTATCCACTTTTGTTCAGCAAGACAACAGTCAATAAAGGAGCAGAGTGCTGAAATATGCAACATTAGTGTGGTTTGCCTAAGGCTGGATTCACACGAGCGTGACGTTTTTGCGCACGCAAAAACGTGGCGTTTTGCCTGCGCAAAAGGCACTTAAGAGCTCCGTGTGGCCTCAGCATATGATGCGCGGCTGTGTGCTTTTCGCGCAGCCACCATCATTATGACACTCCGTTTGGATGTTTGTAAGCATCCTTTTCACATCTGTTGTGCGAGTCACGCGCGTCACACGGAAGTGCTTCCGTGTGGCATGCGTGGTTTTCACGCACACATTGACTTCAATGGGTGCGTGATGTGCAAAAAACGCCCAAAGAACGGACATGTCGTGACTTTTTTTGCACGGACGTATTTCCCGTTCGTCTGAATAAGGCCTCAGAGCCAGTTCTGACCCATTCTGGAGACAGTCCAAAATCTGAGCAATGTCTGTTTTTGAGGGGTTTAGTATTCTCTTTCTGTACATTTCTATTCTATATAAAAAGTCTTTTTTTTTCCAGCTTGCAGAGGTTACTTTTTTCCTACCTAATTGCAGAGTAGATATAACCTTGTCAGAGAGTCCTTTTTCAGAATGGCCCTTTCAGAATCTAAGCAGAGAGTTGAAGGTGATCTAGATCTTGGTGTAATCTGAAGGAATACCTCAGGGTTTAACCCCTTCCCGCTCAGCGACGTAATAATCCGTCGCGCTAACTGCATCGTTAGCGCTCAGCGACGGACTATTACGTCGCGGGAGTAACGGCCATTTCGGCCGTCCTCCCGACACATGCAGGAGCTGTGACAGCTGCTGTCTCGTACAGCAGCTGTCACAGGCTCCTATAGCAGGGACCGATCGCTGTGTCCCTGCTTATTAACCCCTTAAAAGCCATGTTCAATAGTGATCACGGCTTTTTAGGGGTTAAGCTACCATCGCCGGCCTGCTACACGATAGCGGCTGGCGATGGTAACGATGGCAACCGGACACCAAACAATAGCGTCCGGCTCTGCCATCGACGGAAGCCAAGTGGGTCCTGACGAAGTGAGAGTGGGACAAAGTAATAAAGTAAAAAAAAAGTTAAAAAAAGATGTGTAAAAAAAATAGAATAAAAAAACAATAGTAGAATTGCTGTTTTTTAGTCACCACGCCACCTAAAAATAGAATAAAAACTGATCAAAAACTCACATGCACCCCATGAAAACTGCAATGAATTCCTCAAGGGGTCTAGTTTTCAAAATGGGGTCACTTTTGGGGGTTTTCCCACTGTTTTGGCACCACAAGACCTCTTCAAACATGGTGCCTAATAAAAAGGAGGCCTCAAAATCCACTAGGCGCTTCTTTGCTTCTGAGGCCGCTCCTTCAGTCCATTACCGCACTAGGGCCACATGTGGGATATTTCTCAAAACTGCAGAATCTGGGCAATACGTATTGAGTTGCGTTTCTCTGGTAAAACCTTTTGTGTTATAAAAAAAATGGTATAAAGAGGATTTTCTGACAAAAAAAAATATTTCAATTTCACCTCTACTTTGCTCTAAATTCCTGTGAAACACCTAAAGGGTTCATAAACTTTCTAAATGCTGTTGTGAATACTTTGAGGGGTCTAGTTTCTAAAATGGGGTGTTTCATAGGGGTTTCTAATATATAGGTCCATCAAAGCAACTGCAGAACTGAACTAGAACCTAAAAAAATAAATAAATTAGGCAATACTTCGCTTCTTACATTATACTGATAATGAGCCGTGCCCACCCCGAGATGACCCCAGTTTTGACCGTTTGTATAAACGGAGACCCCTATTAGACCGTTTCAGTGCCCGGTTTTCCCAAGCATACACCCCAGAGAAGTGTATTTCTATTGATGAGTCCTTGGTGGATTTTAAAGGGAGGGTTCAATTCCGCGAGTACCTGCCGGGTAAGAAGGCAAGGTATTGGGTGAAGATGTATGAGCTGTGCGAGAGTGCATCAGGGTATACCTACAGGTTTAGGATATATGAAGGCAAGGACACCAGTATTCAGCCCCCAGAA
Source organism: Rhinoderma darwinii (assembly GCF_050947455.1). Lineage (NCBI taxonomy): Eukaryota > Metazoa > Chordata > Amphibia > Anura > Rhinodermatidae > Rhinoderma > Rhinoderma darwinii. The sequence continues at coordinate 149,068,039 of NC_134689.1, forward strand.
TGCCCCCCCTTACTGGGAGTTAATGCAAAAATTGTGTGGGATTTGGTGCACCCACTGCTGGACCAGGGTTACCACCTCTACCTGGATAATTTTTATACCGGCGTCCCACTCTTCAACTGCCTCGCTTCCAGTTCTGTGGCATGCGGCACTGTTAGAAGAAATCTGAGAGGCCTCCCTAAGACTCTGCAGGGCAAACAAGAAGGGGTGAGAGCAGGGCACAATCCAGCAGCAACATATTGTGTGTCAAGTACAAGGACAAGAGAGATGTCACACCAGTACCCATGTACCTGTACGAGGTACCAGTACAGAGACCCCCAAACCAGACTGCATCCTGGACTACAATAGGTACATGGGAGGGGTGGACTTGTCAGATCAAGTCCTGAAGCCCTACAGCGCCATGCGGTGTGGTATAAGAAGCTGGCCGTGCACATCATACAGATGGCATTGTACAATGTGTACGTGCTACGTCGATGTACAGGCCAGAGGGGAACTTTCCTGGAATTTCAAGAGGTGGTTATCAAGAACCTAATCTTTATGGACCAGGAAGGGGGGGGGCACCCAGTACTTCTGGAAGCGGGGCCACACATCGTACCAGGGCAACACTTTCCAGGAGAAGTTCCCCAAACTGGCAAGAACGGAAAAAGTCAAAAGAGGTGCAAAGTCTGCTATAAGAGGGGGATAAGGGAGGACACAATATATCAATGTAACGCGTGTCCCGAAAAACCAGAGCTCTGTATGAAAGTGTTTTAAAATTTATCATACATCCCTTGATTTATAATTTACCCCAATTCTACTTACCCTGATGTACTCCGCACAGCTTATCCCCCTTATCTTTCCCTTCTGAGCCCTGCTGTGTGCCCAAGCAGCTGATAACAGCCACATTGAGGGTATTGCCATACCCGGGAGAACCCACATTACAGTTTATGGGGTGTATCTCTCCGGTCAAAATGCTCACTACACCTCTAGATGAATGCCTTAAGGGTGTAGTTTTTAAAACGGGGTCACTTCTTGCGGGTTTCAACTGTACTGGGGCTTCTGCACACATGACTTCGCACCAGAAAATCCCCAGTAGGCCAAATGGTGGTCCTTTCGTTCTGAGCCCTCCCATGAGCCCAAACGGCAGTTTATCACCACAAATGTGGTATTGCCGCACTCAGGACAAATTGGGCAACAAAATTTAGTATTTTATTTCTTGTGAAAATAAGAATTTTTGAGCTAAAACGACATATTATTGGAAAAAATATATATTTTTTTTAATTCCCAGCCCAATTCAAATAAGTTCTGTGAAGAAACTATGTTGTCTAAATGGTGACATTATCCATAAATGAATTCCTTGAGGGGTGTAGTTTCCAAAATGGGGTCACTTCTGGTGGGTTTCCATTGCTTTGATACCTCTGGGGCTCTGCAAATGCGACATGGCACCCGAAAACCAAACCAGCAAAATCTGCACTCCAAAGAACACACAGCACTACTTCACTTCTGAGGCCTCCCATGGGCCCAAACTGCAGTTTATCGCCACAAATGGGGTATTGATGCACTCAGGAGAAATTGGGCAACAAAATGGGGTATTTTGTTCCCTGTGAAAATAAGAAATTTTGATAAAAAATGACATCTTATTGGAAAAAATTTATTTTTTTTCATTTCACAGCCCAATTCAAATAGGTGCTGTGAAAAAACTGTGCGGTCAAAATTGTAACAACAACCATATTTGAATTCCTTGAGGGGTGTAGTTTCCAAAATGGGGTCACTTCTGGTGGGTTTCCATTGCTTTGATACCTCTGGGGCTCTGCAAATGCAACATGGCACACGAAAACCAATCCAGCAAAATCTGGACTCCAACAAACAAATAGCGCTCCTTTCATTCTGAGCCCTCCCATGGGCCCAAACGGCAGTTTATCACCACAAATGGGGTATTGCCGCACTAAGGACAAATTGGGCAACAAAATGGGGTATTTTGTTCCCTGTGAAAATAAGAAATTTTGATCAAAATGACATCTTATTGGAAACAATTTCATTTTTTAAATTTCACAGCCCAATTCAAATAGGTGCTGTGAAAAAACTGTGCGGTCAAATTGGTAACAACAACCATAAATGAATTCCTTGAGGGGTGTAGTTTCCAAAATGGGGTCACTATTCGGGGATTCCTACTGTTTTGGCACCTCAACACCTCTTCAAACCTGGCATGCTGCCTAAAATATATTCTAATAAAAAAGAGGCCTCAGAATGCACTAATGCACAGAATGCACTGTGTTACAGAAAAAAAATTGAATAAAATTGAAATTCAGCAAGAAAAATGAAATTTGCAAATTTCACCTCCACTTTGCTTTAATTCTTGTGAAATGCCTGAAGGGTTAAAAAACTTTCTAAATGCGGTTTTGAATACTTTGAGGGGTCTAGTTTTTAAAATGGGGTGTTTTATCAGGGTTTCTAATACATAGGCCCCTCAAAGCCTCTTCAGAACTGAAGAAGTACCTTTAAAAAAAAGGCTTTTGAAATTTTCTTAAAAATATGAGAAATTGCTGTTTAGGTTCTAAGCCTTGCAACGTCCAAGAAAAATAAAAGAATGTTCAAAAAACGATGCAAATCTAAAGTAGACATATGGGAAATGTGAACTAGTAACTATTTTGGGTGGTATAACCGTCTGTTTTACAAGCAGATGTATTTAAATTCTGAAAAATGCTATTTTTTCCAAATTTTCTCTAAATTTTGCAATTTTTCACCAATAAACACTGAATATATCGACCAAATTTTACCACAAACATGAAGCCCAATGTGTCACGAGAAAACAATCTCAGAATCGCTTGGATAGGTTTAAGCATTTCGACGTTATTACCACATAAAGGGAAATATGTCAGATTTGAAAAATGGGCTCTGAGCCTTAAGGCCCAAACTAGGGGTTAAAGACCATTCATCCAGGTCCAGACCTTTTCCAGTTTAGGAAGTCTGCAACAGAATTATCAACTCCTCTCAGAATCATTGTTAATGAAAGAAGTTTTTTTTTCTGCCCAATAGATTATTTTTGGTGTAAGATTTTGAAGAGCCCCATTGTCGTCATAGGCTATATGCACACGTTGTGTAATTTGGTGCAGAAAATCTGCATCAAAATTGCAGATAAACAAAGGTAAATCTGCACTGAATTGTTTTTTTATGCATTTTTAGGTGCATTTTCAACATTTTGATGCGGAAACCGTAGCGGTTTTATGCTGAGGATTTTGGTGTGTTTTTTTTTAATTAACTTGTCAGATACAATTCTGAGGCGAAGATAAATCGACATGCTGAGATTTTGAAATACACATCGCAGGTCGATTTAACTGCGGAAAAACTCAGCAACTTGTAGATGAGATTAATTGGGTTCTCATTTACTTCGCATGTACTGTATTGCACTGCGGATTTCTGAGGAAAATCCGAGTGGTAAATCCGCATGTAATGGTGATGAGTCATGACGCATAATATATTTTCATGCTGATTTTAGGTAGGATGATGATCTTTTGATGATTTCCCAGACAGCTCTGAGTTCTCTGAAGTTGGATTATTTTTGGGATAGATCTCCGGTCCACCTGGCAGAGAGGCAACCCAAACTAGTTCACGGACATTTGTAGATGTGGAGATAGACTTCTCGTGTCAGGCAATGCCTCTTTTTAAATGTTAGGGTATAGTTGGAAGTTAAAATTTTCCTGTCCAGAGGATTTTGGTTCTTGTCCCACTTTAGAGAACACACTTTTGGGTTTGTCTTGAATGGAACGGACTCCATACCACAGCCAGGATACAAGCTGTCAGACTTACCAGCAATTCCATTGCTTCTCTCACTGTGCAGATTGTTTTTTTGACTTGAAGAGAAGAATTCTACCTATTAAAGGGGTTGTCCACCTACATAACAATTTTTCACAATGCTATAAAAAAAAGACCAAAAGTAGTAACACCCCCCTTACCGACCTCTTGCCGCTTCCGTGTTGACGCTACTCGGGTCCACCGTCGGTCTCTGCTCTAGCGATGATGTGTCGGGGCGACATGTTCCTGCTGCAGCTGATCACTGGCTTTAGCGGTGATGTGTCGTATAGACTAATCATCGTTGGAGTAGGAATAACAGAGACCGTCGGAAAACCAGGAAGCGTCAGCACTGGAGGGCCAGAGGTTTGGTAATGTTTCTTCTTTTATAGCATTGTATGGTCTTTGTAAAAACAAATTATGTAGCTAGACAACTCCTTTAAGTCTTGTCTAGAATACAAAGAATTGAGCTGTAGAGTCTAGGATACTGAAGAATTGCTTTCTGGGGAGTAGATCTGATTTTTGTGTTTCTAATCTAACCCAGGCTCTGAAGAAGAGATATTGTTTAGATAAGTTCTCTTCCAGAGCTGTTTGAGTGTCTGTTACAAGAAGAAAGTAATCTAGTTAAGAAATTATGATGATGTCTAGTTGTCTCAGGTAAGAGATCATTTCTGTCATGACTTTTGAGAACACCATAGGGGCGGAAGAGATGCTGAATAGGAGACACTGAAACCTTCTTTTGAGGAAGATGGGATAGCGTACATGTGGTAGAAAATAACTTTCAAAATCAATTGTGCACATAACCAGGTTTGTCTTGATGGAGGGGTTTTTGACTATGGACTCCAACTTTCTATCTTTTCTCTTAAATATTTTGAAGGTTGAGACATTGCTAAAAATCTTGGTAGAGGAGGGAAATTCAATCTTGTTCCAGATTCTACTGTTTGAAGTACTATTAGCTTCTGTCATTGATAAAAATAGATGTGAAGTCTGTCCCCCACCTTGGTGTCATTGTTTGGATTTGATAAAATGGATGCTGGAGCTATCATCACTGCCTCAGACGCTGTCCAACCACCGCAAGACAGCTTATGACAAATGTATTTGATGAGAAGTCTTCTCCCAGCATGGTCTCACAATATCACGCTGGCTAAGGCTTGTTATAAGCTTCCTCGTGCAGATTGGACAGCTTCAGAGTCTGCTCCACCTGGGAATATTTATTGTAGTTCACGCCCCGTTGGTTAAAGAGGACTGTCATGGTTTTTCTTTTTTTTTAGACCACATACCTCCCCTTATTCCTGGCATCCTCTCGATTCCAGTGTTGTAACTTTTTTTTTTTTGGCCCTCCTATTGTCCCACGACGGCCCCTGCTCCGCTTGGCACCTATTATGCTAATTTGCCAATCAGAGCGGACAGCCTTACAGTGATGCAGGAGGCAACGCCTACTGGGAAGAGATTAGGTCTCTTCCTCCCTGTACATTTACTCAAAATTAGCATATTATGTGCCAAGCAGAGCAGGGTCTGTAGTTGGAAAACGGGAGGGCCAAAAATAAAAAAATCACAGCGCTTCAATCGAGAGGAAGCCAGGAATAAGGGGAGGTACGTGGTAAAAGAAATTACAGGCTGTCTCTAACCACAGTGAATTACCATATAGAGCGCCAAAAGAACAAGGAAGTATTACTCAGGAACGAAGGAAGCAGAACAAAAAATTACGGCGATGAAAGCAGGGAGGGAGCAGGCTAAAGGTAATATATGTCAATTGATTGTTAGGACCTGGTGACCGGTCCTGTTTAAGCGGTTAAACACGATTCAGATAGATATTTGCTGGAGTAAACCGTACTGGTAAAATTTAGCAAAATAATGGCATGCAACATTTTAGCGGTTACAATGTGACTTTTCTTGTCGCTCACCAGATTTGTAAAGTGACAATAATTGGGGCTGTGGTCTCCAACGGACACGTAGTTTAGGCCAGATTTATTATCTGGCATAGGTGGAAATGGTACAACTGCTGCGGGAAGGTGTCGATTTCACTTCCTAACTGTCAGACAGGTAAAAATGAAACACAGTCAAGAGACTTGTGCGTTTTAATGAATTTTGCTGCAAATCACTCCAATTACTATTTATCTAACTTGTATGGCCATCTTCGAGAAGGAGGCCTAAGGCCTCATTCACACCACATGGTCCGTTTTAAAATCGGATGAATTTCATTTAAATTTGTTGCCACACACAGCCCTCTGTAGATAATGCCACAGCCCCCCTGGTAGGTAATGCCACACAGTCCCCCTGGTAGGTAATGCCACCCAGCCCCCTGCAGGTAATGCCACCCAGCCCCCTATATGTAATGCCACCCAGCCCTCTGCAGGTAATGTCACCCAGCCCTCTGCAGGTAATGCCACCCAGCCCCTTGCAGGTAATGCCACCCAGCCCCCTGCAGGTAATGCCACACAGCCCCCAGCAGGTAATGCCACACAGCCCCCAGCAGGTAATGCCACCCAGCCCTTTGCAGGTAATACCACCCAGCCATCTGCAGGTAATGCCACCCAGCAGCCTGCAGGTAATGCCACCCAGCCCTCTGCAGGTAATGCCACCCAGCCCTCTGCAGGTAATGCCACCCAGCCCTCTGCAGGTAATGCCACCCAGCCCTCTGCAGTTAATGCCACCCAGCCCCCTGTATGTAATGCCACCCATCTCCCTGTATGTAATGCCACCAAGTCCCCTGTAGGTAATGCCACACAGCCCCTGTAGGTTGCACCCATCCCCCCCTTCCAGGAGAAGTCACTGACTTCAATGTCCATATATGGACAGTGTAGTCACTGACTTCTCCTGGAGAGGAATTCCCTGCCACAGGTCGGGAATTCTGCTTCAGAAGTGAGTGACGTCACTGTGTCCATATATGGACAGTGTAGTCACTCACTTCTCCTGTAGCGGAATCCCCGGCCACGGGGTCGGGTATTTCGCTTCAGAAGTGAGTTTCGTCGCTGTGTCCATATATGGACAGTGTAGTCACTCACTTCTCCTGTAGCGGAATCCCCGGCCATAGAGTCGGGGATTCCGCTTCAGAAGTGAGTGACGTCGCTGTGTCCATATATGGACAGTGTAGTCACTCACTTCTCCTGTAGCGGAATCCCCGGCCATAGAGTCGGGGATTCCGCTTCAGAAGTGAGTGACGTTGCTGTGTCCATATATGGACAGTGTAGTCACTCACTTCTCCTGTAGCGGAATCCTCAATCCCCGGCCGGGGATTGGGGATTCCGACTCCTAAAGGGAGCAAAAAAAGACCCTCCTCCTCCTCACATGCACTGCACTGTGAGGAGGAGGAGAGAGAGCGCGAGCGACGGAATACATGGCCATCACTCGGGACACATTCCGGTGATGGCCATGTATTACCCGGCCCAATAGACTTCTATGGGAGCCGGGCGGCCGGGTAAACGGCCGAAAATAGGGCATGCCCCATTTTTTGACGGCCAGGTTTCCCGGGCCGTCCAAAAAATCGGTCGTGTAAATAGCCCCATTAGGGGTCTATTGTTCCTACTGCAGCCGGGTGACGGCCGATTTATGAACGGCCGTCACCCGGCCGGGAAACCCTGTAGTGTGAATGAGGGATAATGCAACTTTCACAGTTGTTTTCATCAATATTTTGCATCAGTATAAGTAAGCTGCAGGAGTGGGTCTAAAACAGAAGAGACAAAAATATTTTCATTCTCTTTTTTTTATGTTTATATCCCACTCCTAGTTTTGGCTTAGGCCTCATGCACACGACTGTAGTGGTGTGCACGGGCCGTGACTTGCTGCTCGGACGGCTGCAGAGTGTCACCCACGGCCGCCCGCAAATCACGAGCCGGGCCTTACAAATACTGATGCTTTAACATTTGACCCCCAGTGGTTTTACTAAAATGGGCTAAGAACCCTAGAGCAACATTCAACGATTGGATACATTCCCCCCCCCCCCCCAAGTACTTCTTAGGCCCTGTTCACACAGAGTATTTTGACAAGCTTTTTGGAGCGGAAACTGCTCCGCAAAACTCGTCAAAAACCGGCCGAAAATGCCTCCCATTGATTTCAATGGGAGACGGGGGCGGTTTTCTCCCGCGAGCGGTAAAACCGCCTCCTGGGAAAAAGGGACATGCCCTATCTTCGCGCGTTTACGCCTCTGACCTCCCATTGACATCAATGGGAGGCAGAGAAAGCGTATTTCGCTGAGTTTTTTCTGCCCGTAGCACTCAATGGGCGCGAGCGAAAAACGCGGCGAAAATCGCGGCAAACGACATGCAGGAAGGACAAAATCTGCCTCAAAATCCCAAACAGAATTTTGAGGCTGAATTTTCCGCCTGCAAAAAAACTCTGTGTGAACGAGGCCTTAATGATATTTTTCTCTTGCAATAGTCGTATAAAAAATGTCAAGCAAATGTCGCAAGAAAACCACTTTATAAAAGGAAGAACATAATTAGTTTAATTTAATATAAATTGTGCAACATTTATTGAAATTTTACACAATACATGATATATTTGGTGCAGCTTACAGAAGACTAAAGAAACCTCTCTTCCTTAGGCGGGATTCACACGACCGGGTCGCGCCCGAGCCAGAGTGCCGGCCGGTAAAATCGGCCATTCTGCTTGGCCGGTTTGCATTAAGTTTTGCATTCGTGCCGGGCCGGGCAGATCTGGACAGTGACATCAGCGGCAACTCCTGAAGGGGAATCCCCATGTGTTCGGGGATTCCGCTTCAGGAGTTTCCCCTGATGTCACTGCCCAGATATGGACAGAGACATCAAGCGCTCTGTCCAGGAGTGGAATCCCAGAAAACACAGGGATTCCGCTCCTTCAAGGAGCTAAAGTGCGGCTAGCACATGGAGCGGGGAGATACCTCCCCGCTCTGCTATAGTGGCGCCGCTACAGTAGTAGCAGCCGCAGCAGCAGCAGCTGCTAGCGGCGCCATCGAAGGTGTCGCCGGGCCAGGGCGACACCTTCCACCTGCTGTACACCCTGGCCCTGCCACACAGTGTAAAGCGCACAGCCATTCGTCAGAATGGCATCAACTCCTCCTCCTCACATGCACTCTGCGCTGTGAGGAGGAGGAGATAGAGCGCAAGCGCAGGAAAACCCGGCCATCACTCGGGACACATCCCGGTGATGGCCGTGTATTACCCGGCCCCATAGCCTATTTTTTGACGGACGGTTTTCCAGGCCGTCAAAAAATCGGTCGTGTGAATAGCCCCATTAGGGGTCTATTATTCCTAATCCAGCCGGGTGCCGGCCTATTTATGAACGGCCGGCACCTGGCCGGGAAACCCTGTCGTGGGAATGAGGCCTTACATCACCTTATTGCTGTTGTACATGTAGGTCAGTATTTTGTAAATCCGTAATAACTTTGGTGTAACCATTGTAAGCTGTTGAATCATGCCCCTTTGATGCATCTATCTTGCAAATCTGTCAAAAACGTTGCAGAATAGGCTTAGAAATGGCACCTATGTTTCATAAATATATCACATTACATCAGCTATTATTCTAACACACATGATGTATTTTGGTGAAGTTCATTTGATAAATGTGCCCCATGTATTACTACAGTCTGTCGCAAGTCTGTGAAAAAAACGGAAACCTAGCAGAACAAAGGCAAACCGATACCAATTGAAAGACAAAATACCAGTGAAATCAATGGTAAACAAACGTAAGCGATAGTTTATCTTCCCGTAATCTGTTCCTTTGACGGAAAGGTTGAAAGGAAGCCAGCACGGATGTGAACAGGCCCTTAGACAGCACAACTAGGCAACAGCACAGTCTAAGGCACCCTGACACACGGGTCAGAATTGCTGCGGAAAACTCAGCAGCAAATCCGACTCATATACCACAGGGAATTCTGGCCGAAAGTCCCCACCATCACGTTTTATTTGGTGCATACTTTCAGCCAGAAACGCAGCTGCGGACCCCCAGATGAGGGGAAAAAAAATAAAAGTCAATATTTACCTCCCCTGCTCTGCCATAGCGACGCGTCACTCTTCCCAGGGCTGGTGCCAGTGGTGATGGGACTCTTGGAATGACGTTTATATGAGTATTGCAGTGGTTATATGGGACTAAATGTCATCCCAGGAGGCCGGCATCCCAGGAGGCCGGCAGCACTAAGATCAGACGAGGGAGGAGTGAGGCGTCATTATGGGAACGTTAGGCCATGTAAGTATCGATTTTTTTAAATTAATTTTTTTAAGTGTAATGTCCTACTTGCGATTTTTGCTGCAGATTGCTGAAAATCTCCAGCAATTGCACGATATGTGCAGGGGACCCTAGGGTTCTATCACAGGCAGCAGGTGAATGGAACTGATTTTCAGTCACAGAATTTCTGCAACAAAATCTGCAGTGTCTGACTGCACCAGAAGTCTAATTGAGGAAAGGATGTGGCGGCTGAATATAGTTATTTAGCCCTGACTCCATTTCTAAAATGACAGTTGCTCTAACTATAATTTTACACTGTGTTTACACATTGCAGTTTTGGTGAAGAGTAGTTCTAAGTATTATTGTCACTGTACATCAAGGTATCCTAATGCATAAAAATTGTATTGCATATGGTCAATAAAGAAGTCACCACCAAACACCGCCTCTCTTCCCTCTAAAAACTGGCATCAGCAAAATACAGTTCGTACATAGCACATTTGATCTATTTTGTGTTGTAAAAATACCGGAAAGTACTTTTGCAATATATATATATATATATATATATATATATATATATATGTATATATATATATATATATATATATAAGAATGCAGCTGTCCCACATTACACTTTGCTTGCAACGGATGTCAAGATTAATTGTTCTAACATTGCTGTAGAACAGAATGCCAATAATTCCAGAGGTGCAGAAAATCAAATCCTTAGTTACATATGTAGCACACAATGTGAAATTTAAGACTATGCAGGTAGAATGAAATTTTTTACCAAACAAAGTTATTTTTAATTTATTGACTACATTTTGCTAATTGACAGGTCTGCTTTAAGGACCAAAATATTCTGGCACTTCGGGCTCATTCAGACAAGCATGTTCCTCGTCCGTGGGCTGTGCGTTGAAATAACTCGCAGCACACGGTCCCTTTAAATTCAATGGGGCTATTTATGTGTGAGTTTTCACGCAGCGAGTGTCCATTGCGTCAAACTCACGGCAAGTCCTATAGTTGTGCGTTTTTGCGCACCAAGTCGCCCATTGAAGTCTATGGGTGCTTGAAAACCACGGACAGCACACGGACGACATCCACGTGTTGTCCGGGTTTCACGCACCAGTTACAAAGACATGCTTTCACGGACGTGAAAAACGCATGCCACACGCAATGCACACGGATGCCAATATGCAACACACACTGATGACACATAGACATGAAATGTAGTGTATTCACACGGTGCGTATTTGCCACCTTTTTTGCCACGTGACCGACACTGCAAAAACGCATTCATTTTCCATGCTAACTACAAAAACTGCTGCAAATCGCTGTAAAAACATATGCTTTTTTTTTTTTTTAAAACATCATTTTTTATTAACAGTTGTCACATTTTCTTATAAACATTCCACGCAAAGGTTGCGTCATAAGTGCACAGCACTCAACTGTCAACAAATTAACATTGAATTAAACACAACATAACATGACATACAATCATGGCATAAGTTTCGATCCTCATATCAACTGAAAACATGACTTCCCCTATCCCTGAACACGACTTAGGTCATCAATGAGTAGCTACGTCCCATCTATCCCCTACCTAGATTAAAGTTGCAAGCCTCCTAAAGTGCCTGCCAAGAGCTGCGTATGATACCACGCTGTGTGCCGGAAAGGCGTAACAATTTCCACCACCTCGACCGCTGTGCACTGCGATTCTATGAATATTTGCCATTTAGCTAATAGCTTCTTGGTTCCCGTTTCTTTCCGTCTTTCCATCTCCACCGGCTCAAGAGCTAATAACTGTTTCAAACGGGACACTATCAGATCTAACCCCGGCGTGTCTTTTTCCAGCCATTTACCAAGGAGGCATCTCAAGGCCACCAGTAAAATCGTGTGTACCAGCAAGGGAGGAGATCTCACCCCTCGAGCACCCTCTTCCTCCGGCGGTCGCGCCTGGTGGAACAGCAGCGCCTGAGGCGTCATTGGGAGTTTCGCCTTCTAATGATCCGAAATATATTTGTGTACCATCACCCAGTATCGTTTCGTATGAACACACCCCCATACTCCATGCCACAAATTCGTCAGGGGGGTGTTGCATTTGGGACAACACGTAATGCGGTCGGGGAAGGATTGTGAAGGCAAAATATTAAAGCCATATATAGCCGAATGCATTAATTTAAAATAGGTTTCCCTCCAGCTCTCGTTTATGACACTCTTCCGTACCGTCTCCCAACCCCCCAATATGATCTCGCCTATACCTGGATCTTGAGTCCATCGTTCCCAGACTTTGAATCTAGCCCTTGGCTGTGGATGAACAAAACCATCCCCAAGTGCTCTATACAACCCTGAAATAGTCGCACGCACAGTCGTTGGACCTATGACCTCATCTAGAGTGTGAGTGGTGGCTTCCTTATTCAAATCCCTGAGCCTAGAGGTGCAGAATGATCGTACCTGAAGAACTTGTAAAAAATTAACCCTATCCTCTAAGGGTCTAAGTTTAGTGGTGATTTCCGCCCCGGTTAACCATCTCCTTTCCCCTATATGCATAAGGTCGCGTTATTAATGCTTGCCGTCCCCCAAGAGGCAAATCTGTCCCCACTGTCTACTCCCGGTAGGAATTCCGGGTGTCTGCCCAACGGCATATGTTTCGATAGCAGGTGAGGTAGGTCAAAGAGCTTACGAACCGCTTTCCAAGCTAGGACTGCATCCCTCAATACAATGGAGGTTTTGAGACGGCACAAACATATGTCTTTTTACAGTGCGGTTTTCAGCAGCGCGACAAAAAAGGCAACAAAGCCGTGAATACACCATCAGGAGTTAAGCTAACAATGAAGTAGTGCCATGCAATTATGCATAATTGTTACAATTTATCTGAATAATTGAATACGAACATGAAGCACTACCCAAAATGCACACTGCATATGTATGGGCTGGAGAGCACAAAGTATACAGTGAGCTTTTAGTGTAAAAGGCATTAATAACAGTAGGAATCGTGCAGAAGATTATATAATACTACTTGCAGTACCTTTGCAGGCATCTGGTGCTGAGAACAGGATCTTTAAATCACGGAAGAAACCTGGCTTACATCTCTGGCAGTGTATCCCTTCTGTGTTGTGCTGACAGTTGTCACATATCCCTCCACTTCGGTTGCCTGATGCCAGCCATACATCCATGTCAAAATGACAGCTGTCAGCATGAGCGTTACATTTACATTCTATCAATGACAAAAGGAGACGACAGTAAATACAGGACCACAATTTATCAGCAGGCACACAGCAGCACATAACAGTTTGATGGGAGGTAATGTGCGATTAATAGTTAATAATTAATAGAAGTGGAATCTTCCTGAATTTGTTGAAAATAAAAGGAGGCAAACTCTACTTAGGCCCCATGCACACGACCGTAAAAACTCCCGGAATTACGGGTCGTAATTACGGGCCCATAGACTTCTATTGGCCACGGGTACCTCCCCGTATGCTTACGGGAAGGTGCCCGTGCCGTTGAAAAAGATAGAACATGTCCTATTTCAGGCCGTAATTACGGCACGGGCAGCCCATAGAAGTCTATGGGGCTCCCGTAATTATGGGTGACTACGTGTGTGTGCACCCATAATTACGGGAGCGTTGCTAGGCAACGTCAGTAAATAGTCACTGTCCAGGGTGCTGAAAGAGTTAAACGATCGGCAGTAATTGTTTCAGCACCCTGGACAGTGACTACCGATCACAATATAGATAAAGCTGTAAAAAAAAAAAAAAAAAAGACGTTCATACTTACCCAGAACTCCCTGCTTCTTCCTCCAGTCCGGCCTCCTGGGATGACGTTACAGCCCATGTGACCACTGCAGCCAATCACAGGCCAATCACTGGCTGCAGCGGTCACATGGACTGCCGCGTCATCCAGGGAGGTCGGGCTGGATGTGAAGAGAGGGACGCGTCACCAAGACAACGGCCGGGTAAGTATGAATTTCTTTAACTTTTATTACAGAAAGGGCTGTCCCTTCTCTTTATCCTGCACTGATAGAGAGAAGGGGCTGCCGATTAGTGCAGTGCTATTTTGCAGCCAAAAACGTGCCCGTAAATACGGGTGGAATACTGGTGACATCGGACTCGTATTTACAGGCACGGGTCCGTAAATACTGGTGCAATACGGGTCGAAAAGGTGTGACCAAGTATTTACGCCAGTATTTACGGGTGGGCAAAAATACGGTCGTGTGCATGAGGCCTTAGGCCTTATTTACGGAATGGATTTCCGTCCGCAAAAAATGGGCAGTTTTTCATGGATATGACTGTGTGTGGGGTTTCTGTGTGTCATCTGTTTTTCTTGTATGTTTCTTCTCAGCAAGCACTAATTTCAATGGCTTTTTTTTTTAATCTGCATTTTTTTAGCAATTGATGCTTTAAAAACATTTTTTTAACGCACCAATAGACTTTAATGGACGGGACTGGTCCGCAAAAACAGACCAGAATAGGACATGCCATGTGGAAAAACAAGGCTGTGTGAAAAGCCAAATAGAATTGCATAGGTCAGCATGCAGTGAAATGTTAAAATGGACAGCACACTGACAAGAAACACACCCGTGTGAATAAGGCCTTATGCAGGATTCAAAATAAGTTACAAATGATCAGCTTATAATAAAATGTAGCTTATAGATGTGGTTAATACAGTATAATTAACAAGAGCATCTTCCAAGCTAGGGCATTATTATCTAACTTGGCCACAACAGTAATGGCATATTGTAGCTGTTAAAAAGACTTTTCATCTTAAAAATAACAGAAAGATGGAGAACTGGAGAACTGAGGAACTGACAGCAATACGTTGTAAAGGCAAGAATAAAGATATCAGCCTTCTAAAACATTACTTTAACTAGTAATTAAAAATACATTTTCTATTGATTCCATATTCATATTGACATATTGAAAGAAGAAAAGCATACAACACATTTCTCACATTAGTAGCTTTAGTCTTATCAGTTTTTACTGCTTTTCTCGTGACGTGGAGTTTAAAGTCTCAAATATCACAATGTGAATCTACAAGGTGATAAACAGTACTTGCAGACGTAGGTTTGTGCTAAAGATCACACAGAAGTGCATCTAAGGTCTTGAAGTACGTTTAGTTGTAAACATATCCTTATTGTTAACATCATGTTTTTGGCCTACATTTGATGTATACGCCGAGAAAGGCACTTGACGTATACGTTAAACGTAGGCTGTGATGGATGCCCAACAGTGTCATCCATAATGCATAGTCTATAATGGTGTTTAACAGATACGTCATGAACTTTTATGACCCTTTTCATGACGTATCCATTAAATGGATACCATTATAACCTATAGGTGACGTATGCCACAGTTAGGTATCCATCTAACACAACTGTTCAAGGCTATAATAGCATATATTTAACAGATACGTCATAGAAGCTCATGAAGTTTGAAAAGCTCATGATGTATATAGTTAACAGATGCCCATAGGCTACCATATTAATAAAGTTTACATTTAACACATACTTTTTTTGATGGACCCCACAGAATGGAATAGCACTCTTTTGGCCTCTGTCTGACAACAGAACCCTATGTTGTTAGCATGTGCGCCGGGAACTTTCGCAACGTACATTATAAACGTAAACAAAAAAATAGGACATGGCCTAACCATGATAATATCTGCTAGAGCAGGGGTCTCAAGCACCCTGTCCACATATGGACAGCGATGTCTGGGGCTTCCCCAGAGCCGGAGTCCTTGCAGAGCGCTAGTATCGGCTTTGCTTCGGCACTCTGTGGAATTCCCTAACATCGCTGTCCATATATGGAGTGTTGTCAGGGCCTTCCCCAGAGCGGAGTCCCGAGCAGAGCGCTAGTACAGGCTCTTCTCCGGGACTCTGAGGAATCCCCCGACATCGATGTCCTCATATTGACAGCAATGTCTGGGGCTTCCCCAGAGCCCGAGTCCCATCCAGAGAGCTAGTATAGGCTCTGCTCTGGGACTCTGGCGAATCCCCTGACATCGCTGTCCTCATATTGACAGCGATGTCTGGGGCTTCCCCAGAGCTGGAGTCCCGTGCAGAGCGCTAGTATCGGCTCTGCTCCGGGACTCCCAAGAGCAGGAGTCCCAGTGATGTCAGGAGCACAGCTGGAGTCCCAGGAAGAGCCTACTAGTGCTCTGCCCGGGACTCCAGCTCTGGGGTTGCCCCTGATATCACATTCCCGTCCAGGAGAATCCCCTGACGTCACAGTGTACGGACAGTGACATCAGGGGCTTCAACAGCGGAGGAATCCCCAACCAAACCGTCGGTAACGCTCTGGCTGGGGATTCCACTCCTAGAGGGAACCCCAATGGAGCTATCTACTTGGGGTATGTGTGGCATTATTCTGCGGAGGGCACTGTGGCAGCATCTGCGAAGTCCACTGTGGCAGCATCTGAGGAGGGCACTGTGGCAGCATCTGCGGAGGGCACTGTGGCAGCATCTGCAGAGGGCACTGTGGCAGCATCTGCAGAGGGCACTGTGGCAGCATCTGCAGAGGGCACTGTGGCAGCATCTGCAGAGGGCACTGTGGCAGCATCTACAGAGGGCACTGTGGCAGCATCTACAGAGGGTACTGTGGCAGCATCTACAGAGGGCACTGTGGCATTATCTAAAAAGGGGCTGCCCAATCTTGACATGTGTGTCTGCCAAACGCTGCCAACTGAGCTGCCGGACTGCATTTAGCGAAACTTAAACTGGATTGTTGAAATAAGCATGTGGAGAATTCTCTCAAATTTTAAACCTAGTGGTATTATAGTAATGTAGTATTATTATTATTATTATTATTATTATTATAGTGATATAGTGTTATAGTAGTTGAAATAACTAATTGATTAACAATAATTTTGTATTGTATCAAATTTGAAAGTAATGCGGCCCGTCAACTTCCCATTTTTTCTATATGTGGCCCACTTACCAGGTCGAGTTTGAGACCCTTGTGCTAGAGTGATAAGCTCCTTGATATTGTTTGATTTATTAAAACAGTTATACTGAATATAGTATTGAAATATATTCACCCTTGCCCTCCACAGCCATTTTTTGGATTTTCCTTTTCGCTTTTTCCTCTCCACATTTCAAGAGCCATAACTTTTTTATTTTTCAGTCGATACAGCCAATTGAGGGACGAGTTGTAGTTTTTCACAGCACCATTTACTGTACCATATAATGTACTGGGAAACGGGAAAATAATTATTTGTGGGGTAGAATGGGAATAAAAAGTGATTCCGCCATTGTTTTTTAGGTTTCATTTTTACAGCATTCACTGTGCGGTAAAAACAACATGTTAACTTTATTCTGCGGGTCATTGCGATTGCGACAACACCAAATTGATATAGTTTTTGGTTTTTTTACTACTTTTACAAGGAAAAAAGAAATTCTTAAAATTAAAATTAGTTCTGTGCTGCAATATTCTGTGATTCATAACTTTTTTTTATTTTTCCGTCGATTGAGCGGTATGAGGGCTTATTTTGCAAGGGTACATGAGACGTTTTAATCACTTTTTATAAATTTGTTTGTGGCAGATGAAGTGACCAAAAAAACAGGGATTTTGACGTTTAACTTTTTTTTTACAGCATATGCCGCGCGGGTTAAATCATGTTAAAGTGTAATAGTTTCGATTTTACGGACACGGCGATACCAGTTATGTTTGGTTTTTTTACATTACTTTAGGGGGAAAATGGGAAAAATGAGCCTCCGGAAGTACAAGTATGGCTGGCTTGGTGGCCTTTATTAGGCCCGCAGACTGTCATGACAAACATTGGCACCCCGCAAACGCGACGAGAGGTGGGGCGATGGAAGGTCAGGGGCTTAGATGCCTCAGTCACTATTGATCGCGACATGTAAGGGGTTAAACAAGCAGAATCTCTTATGTGGCGGGTTTAGCTCGTGAATCCGCTCCATACTTCATCCTCCCGACCTCCTCCGTATATATCCGTTGGATTTTAGGAAGGGCTTAAAAGGTGCATTCCAGTTTTAGGAAATAAAGGTTATTCGTTGTGTAATGAAAAGTAGAACAATTTTCTAATATGCTTTTAGCATCAATACCTAACAGTTTTCAAGAACTCTAGTTGCTGTCATTCAAAAGAAACCTTCATTGTTTTCTTCCTGTGAATAAATATCTGTCCTGGTCATGTGATGATCACACAAGTGCAAAACTGATTACAGGTACAGTACAGATATCATGATGTGTCTGGTAAAAGGCCGTGCCCCGGTGTGTCAATCATATGACCAGGACAGATTTTTATCCACTGGAAGTAAAGAATGAAAATTCCTGTTGAATGGCTACAAGAAGAGATCTTAAAGAGGCTCTGTCACCAGATTTTGCAACTCCTATCTCCTATTGCAGCAGATCGGCGCTGCAATGTAGATAAGAGTAACGTTTTTGTTTTTTTTAAACGAGCATTTTTGGCCAAGTTATGACCATTTTTATATTTACGCAAATGAGGCTTTCTAAAGTACAACTGGGCGTGTTTAAAGTTATGTCCAAGTGGGCGTGTATTGTGTATGTACATCTGGGCCTTTTTACTTATTTTACTAGCTGGGCGTTGTGACTAGAAGTGTATGATGCTGACGAATCAGCATCATCCGCTTCTCTTCGTTAACAACCCGGTTTCTGGCAGTGCACAGACACAGCGTGTACTCGAGAGATCACGCTGTGACGTCACTTCCCCAGGTCCTGCATCGTGTCGGACGAGCGAGGACACATCGGCACCAGAGGCTACATTTGATTCTGCAGCAGCATCGGCGTTTGCAGGTAAGTCGATGTAGCTACTTGCCTGCAAACGCTGATGCTGCTGCAGAATCAACTGTAGCCTCTGGTGCCGATGTGTCCTCGCTCGTCCGACACGATGCAGGACCTGGGGCAGGAAGTGAGTGACGTCACAGCGTGATCTCTCGAGAACACGCTGTGTGTCTGTGCACTGCCAGAAGCTGGGCGTTGTGAAGAGAAGTGGATGATGCCGATTCGTCAGCATCATACACTTCTAGTCACAACGCCCAGCTAGTAAAAGAAGTAAAAACGCCCAGATGTAACGAACACAATACACGCCCACTTGTACATAACTTTAAACACGCCCAGTTGTACTTTAGAAAGCCTCATTTGCATAAATATAAAAATGGTCATAACTTGGCCAAAAATGCTCGTTTTAAAAAAAAACAAAACGTTACTCTTATCTACATTGCAGCGCCGATCTGCTGCAATAGGAGATAGGGGTTGCAAAATCTGGTGACAGAGTCTCTTTAAAAAAAAAATGATGAGAATGAGAAACAATGAGAAATTGATGCAGAAAGTAAATTGGAAAATTGTACAACTGTTAATACATAAAATAACATTTATTTGCTCGAACCGAAATTACAAATCTGTCCCATTATCAGTGATGTTGCTAAAGCAGAGATTACTGTAGCCAGAGAAAGGACTGTGCAGCTTAGGCTCTGTTTAGATCATTTTAGAACCCTACCTCAGAGGTATACTTTCCGGAATATGCCTCAGATGGAAGTTGGGGACGTACCCACTGAATAGGCATATAAAAAACTATGGGACCCCGTTGTAAAAACCAAAACAAATAAAAACTGCAGTATAAATTATTTTACTGTATAACTTTGTTTGAAATAGCATAATCTACTATGATATTCTATAACGCTGCAAAACAACAACAAAATACGACACTTCTGGTATATGCCTGGTAAGTGGAGGCCCACGTAATACGACGAACATAGGGGTTTGACGTGATGTAAACAGAGCCTTATGTTTTCTACTGTCAAAACTGCCTGTCAATCCTGTTTTAGTCTGCAGGAGATTTGAGAAGTTCACCTTCCAGCAGGACAAAGATCCTATACATAGTGCAAAAGTTACACTGGAGTGGTTTAACCCCTTAAGGACAGAGCCTGTTCTCGCCTTATGGACCAGGACATGTTTTTCAAAACAGACATGTGTCACTTTATGTGGTAATAGCATTGGAATGCTTTCACCTATCCAAGCGATTCTGAGACTGTTTTCTCATGACACATTGGACTTTAAGTTAATGGTAAAAGTTGGTCGATACATTCAGTGTTTATTTGTAAAAAACACCAAAATCTTGAGAAAATTTGTAAAAATTAGCATTTTTCTAAATTTTAATGTATCTGCTTGTAAGACAGATAGTAATACCACATAAAATAGTTACTAGTTCACATATCCCATATGTCCACTTTATGTTTGCATCGTTTTTCGAACATTGTTTTATTTCTCTTGAAAATGTGAGGACGTTTTTAAGAATTCAAAAGGCTATTTTTTTTAAGAACCAATTCAGTTCTAAAGTGATTTTGAGGGCACTATATATTAGAAACCCCCCCAAAAAAACACCCCATTTTAAAAACTGCACCCCTCAAAGTATTAAATACAGCTTTTAGAATGTTTACCCTTTAGGTGCTTCACAGGCATAACAACAAAATGTAGTTAAAATATACAAAAAAATTTTTTGCAGAAAATCTGTTTTAATGCATTTTTTTCTGTAACACAGAAGGTTTTACCAGAGAAACGCTAATCAATGTTGATTGCCCAGGTACTGCAGTTTTTAGAAATATCTCACATGAGGCCCTAAAGCGGTAATGGACTGAAGCACCGGTGTAACGTCTATGGCCGCGGCCCGTCGTTCTGACTTACCCTCTGATTGCCACGGCCATGGACATGTGAGTTCTCGGCGGCATCTCCCTCCAGGGAGACGGCGGCACTCACTTCCTGCTTCAGAGACTGTTTCCCGCAGGGCGCGTGCGCGCACAATTGCAGCTCATCTGCCATCAGTCCAGAATGCTGCTGGACTATAACCTGATTCCACTAGCTACTCGATTTTTGCCTGAGCGTTGTTGTATACCTAAAGTTTGTCTTGCAAATGGTCTCCCAGTGTTTTCCAGTTCCCAGTGTTACCCGTTCCTGTTGCCTGTACCCTCTATCCAGTGCTACCGTGCCCCTGTGCTGTCTAGAGTTGAAGTCGAGCTGTGTCTACCGCTGCATCTGCTGTGTTACACCCACTGGGTGTCTGTCTGCTGCCGGAGCCTTATTTTAAGCCTGAATCACCGCTACTGTCTACATTGCCACAGGTACCCTTTCTGGACTATAGACATTGTATTGTACGTGGTTGGCCAGCTGCCTATTCGCTACGCGGTACAGCCCAGTGGGTCCACACCCCGCACCGTGACAACCGGCCTCAGAAGCAAAGGAGCACGTAGTGGATTTTGGGGTCTCCTTTTTATTAGAATATATTTTAGGCACCATGTCAGGTTTGAAGAGGTCTTGTGGTGCCAAAACAGTGGAAACCCCCCAAAAGTGAGCCCATTTAGGAAACTACACCCGCAGGGAATTTATCTAAGGGTATAGTTAGCATTTTGACCCCACAGGTTTTTTGCAGAAGTTATTGGAAGTAGGCTGTGAAAATCAAAAAATTTTTCAATAAAATGTAGGTTTAGCAAAAAATTTTTCATTTCCACAAGAACTAAAGGAGAATAAGCACCCAACATTTGTAGAGCAGTTTCTCCTGAGTATAACAATACCCCATATGTGGTCAGAAACGGCTGTTTGGACACACGGCGGGGCTCGGAAGGGAAGAAATGCTATTTGGTATTCAGATTTTGCTGGATTGTTTTGTGGAGGGACCAAAACAGTGGAAACACCCCAAAAGTGATCCCATTTAGGAAACTACACTCCTCAAGGAACTTATCTAAGGTTATAGTTAGAATTTTGCCCACACAGGTTTTTTGCAGAAATTATTGGAATTAGGCCGTGAAAATGAAAATTTTCCATTTTTTCCAATAAAATTTAGCTAAATCTACATTTTTTTCATTTCCACAAGGACTAAAGGAGAAAAGGCACCCCAACATTTTTAAAGAAAAATTCTCCTGAGCATAGCAATACCCCATATGTGGTTATAAACTGCTATTTGGACACACAACAGGGTTTAGAATGGAAGGAGTGCTATTTGGCATTCAGATTTTGCTGGATTGGTTTGCGGCGCCATGTCGCATTTGCAAAGCCCCTGAGGGACCAAAACAGTGGAAACACCCCAAAAGTAACCCCATTTAGAAAACTACAACCCTCATGAAACTTATCTAAGGGTACAATTAGAATTTTGACCCCCACAGTTTTTTTGGCTTAATTTAGTTGAATTAGGCCGTATTTACAGGGATTTCAATATATATTTCAATATATAAGGTGGGGGCATGTGTAAGTTCTGAAAAGCAAATCATAAAAGGGTACATAAATAATAATAATACAATAATAATAACACAAATAATAAAAGGGTACATAAATAATAAAATTAATAATTCATAGATGTGTGGTAAGCCTTGAAGCAATCAACGATGCGGGCAAAGTGCTGCCCTGGTACAATACGGACGCCCTCGCTTTCAGCAGATGTGCTTGGGCCATCCCCTGCCTGGTTTTCAAACACAAGCAGTTTGATAATCTTTTTTTCAAAATTAAGGATTGACCCTGTCCGGCCTGCAGATTTGGATAGCACGTAAGCGTTATGCATGTACCATGTGCACGGCCACCTTTTTGTACCACACCTTTTTTTTATCTGAGAGATCAATCCCTCCCATGTACTTGTCATAGCCCACAATGCAATCTGTCTTGTGGGTCACTGTCGTGGTACCTTGTACAGGGACAGGGGTGCTGCCGTTCCCATGTATTGCGGTCAAGAGAAGGACATCCCTCGTCCTTATACTTGACAAACAACACATTCTCGCTGCATAATTACCTGCTCTCACCCCTTCTGACACGTTGACCAAGCAGTGTTTTAGGCAGGCCCATTTCTGGTGGAGAGGCATTTAAATAGTGGGATGCTGGTGTAGAAGTTATCCATGTAGAGGTGATAACCATGGTCCAGCAGACGGTGCACCAAATCCCACACTATTTTCCCACTAACTCCCAAGACGGGGGGCATTCTGGGGGTTCAATCCTACAGTCCTTCCCTTCATAAGCCCGAAACCTGTAGGTGTACCCTGAGCTACTCTCACACAGTTTGTAAATTTTTATCCCATACCTTGCCCTCTTACAAGGAAGGTACTGGCAGAATTTTAGCCTACCCTTGATAGGTACGAGGGATTAGTCTATTACAATGTTCTTTTGGGGGCATACGCTTCTTGAAATTTGGTGCAGAAATGATTAATGACTGGCCTAATTTGGAATAGGCCGTCATATGTGGGGTCATCACTGGGCGGGCACTGTGCATTATTAATATAATGCAAAAATTAAAGAATAGCTTCAAACCTTGAGCATCTCCGCTGCATCTACAGGTGTACACTTGAAGGGTCCAGCATATGATGACATGGGGTTCTGGGCAATAAATTGCTGGCCATTTAAATTGGTCTGGGCCACCATTAAATTCACTAAATCTTCACTGAAAAAAATCTTAAAAAAATCTATTTCTGTGAGGCCTTCAGTCTCAAAATGAGTTCCTGAGTTGCCTATGAATTCTGGGATCTGCGGCTCATAATTCTCGGGGGGATGGGTTCCACACGGGATCACTTATCTGGGGGGTTGCCTCAGTTGACGTCCTTGGTTGCCTTTGGGGGATTCCTCATCACCGGATGATGAAAAGGAGGAGGAGGACGACAACAAGATGTATGGGGCGAATTTCTCTTCACCCTCGCTGCCAGAACCAGTGTCAGAGGCCAGGATGTCGTATGCCTCCTCTGCTGAATTGACCCTTTGGGATGATTGGGACATTTTTATTAGGGGGGTGTATAGTGCTTGAACACGTGTAACAATGACTTTATTTTGACACAGGGAGTTGTGTGTGTTGTGCTTTTACACGTGTATTTCAAAATTGCTGAATAAAAAAAAAAAGAGAAGAAAGAAAATAGAAGTTTAGAAAAAAATGAAGTATAAAAAAAACTTTACTGAACAAACTTCAGTAACAAAAAATTATGGCAATATAAAACTGTCATGAATTTCCTGACTACCTGACACTAACTAAAATTTAGTGACGTTGGACGTTGAATCTGCTAAAAAAAAATGGAGTATAAAAACTACTGCAGTAACACCCGGCCCGGAAATGTATTACATATTTGGATATTAAGATAGGGAAGCCACCCGAGCACCTAAACCGCCTTAATTATCTACCGCTCCCTTAAAAAATACAGGCAGAGCTCACAACATGGCGCCAGTTACCGTTGTCTCTGTTTGGTAGATCTGACCATCTGGTCAAGATGATCAGTTTCCCTAGACTTCTGTACCCCTTCCAAACACTCCCATTGTTGCTTAAACATGTTGATGTTTCAAAACTAAATTATTTGAGCAGGCAGGAGGCCACGCATTGCACTCACTAAATTAATGCTATGTAAAAATGATGGAGGAATAAACTTCCCTAATGTTAGGGGATAGAATGTGATATGTCTCTTTCGTCACGTAGTAGATTGGCTTCATGAGTCTAGCCATTATTGCAATCTAAACCTGGAAAGGGCATATGCCTCACCCTGGAATTAAAGGCCTTATTTTATTGTAAAGTTACTTCACTTTCTCATCGTCTCAAAACCTCCATTATCTTGAGGAGTACAGTCCTAGCTTGGAAAGCAGTTCGTAAACTCTTTGGCCTGCCTCATTTAATGTCCAAACACATGCCTTCATGGGGGCACCCTGAATTCTTGCCAAGGGCAGAGAGAGGTGGTATTTTTAACTCTTCGGAGGGGTCAAATGCGCAGGTGACTTTATCCATGTAGGGGACAAGAGATGGCTTACTGCGTCTGAACTCAGGGCCAAACTACGGTCCTCAGAGGGTAATTTTCTCTAAGTTCTCCAAGTGCGATCATTTTGTACATCTAGGTTAAGGGATTTATCTAAAGAAGCCACCACACATACACTGGACGAGGTCATAGGTCCTGCGTCTCACAGGGTGACTATCTCTGTACTTTACAGAGCACTTAACGACTACTTTCTACCAATACGACCCAGATCTATGTTCAAAACCTGGGGAAAGTGGACTCAGGATCCGAACATAGGGGAGACCATATTTGAAGGTTGGGAGACGATACGGAAGGTCATATTGAATGAAAGATGGAGGGAAACCTACTTTAAGTTAATGCATTCAGAAATATATGGCTTTGATATCTTACCTTCTCCATCATTCCCAGATCGTATCACTGCCTGTCCCAAATGTAATACCCCATTGATGAATCTTTGGCATGGGATATGAGGCTGCACTCATACTAAAAGGTATTGGCTGATGGTGCATATATATATCCTATATCATTGTAAGACGAATCTTCCTATGACTCTCAAATCACTGTTATTTCACCAGACGAGACAACCGGAAGAGGAGGAAGTAATCGGGGGACGAGATCTCCTCCCTCCCTGATACACACAATTTTACTAGTGGCCCTAAGGTGTCTTCTCTCTAAATGGCTGGACACCGAAGCATCATATTGATATGATCGTGTTACAACTGAAAGGGCTATTAAGTTTGGAACGTGTAGAGTTGGGGAGCCGGAAAGAATTGGGAGCCGAGAAACTATTCACTAAGTGGAGAATCTTTATTGAAACCCTTTTTTCAGCTGTTGAGATAACGGGGATTGTTACGCCATTTAGACATACCGCCTGGTACCATAGGGAACTTCTGAAAGGTACTCTTGGGGGGCTGCACCTCATGCCTTGATTGGAGACTGCTGGTGGGGATCGTTAGTAGTTGGTTCTCACTAGTTCTGATTGATTCTATGTGCTGTTCAATTGTATTTGCCGGAGTCGTGATCTGGGGTGTGGGGGGAGTATTGTTTTTCTTCATGATGTGAAACAGGGTATATGCCATGACCTTTTCTGTTATTTATGTTGTATTCTACTTGCTGCTCAGCAATGAGCAAATTCTATGTGATCTTTTTGTCTGTTAAAAATTGAAACAGTCAATAAAAATTATGTTTTTTAAAAAAATAAAAAATAAATGACTGCAGTGAATTTGGGCTAAAACGATAAAACTGCGCTATGTAAAATTTAGTGAAGAACTTCAGTAAAAAAACTTAATGTCAGTCACTAACAGACGCTAAATCTGTAACGCTATATTAATGCTAAAAAAACTGTAGTATAAAAATTATACGCCAGTAAATTTAGACTAAAACTATAAAGCTACAGTAACCACTGACAATAAATGTAACACTATATTTTAGAAAAAACTGTAGTATAACAAAATATACTACGGTAAATTGACACTAACTTTAGAAAAATTGTATAGCTTTAACTACCTAAAATGCTATGTAATATTTTTTATTACAAAATGGATGCTAACCTATACGTCCTCTACCCTAATGCCTAAATTATGCAGGTACTAGCTACACCTAAACTACCGCTACCTTAACGTCCTACCTATGCAGGTACTAGCTGCACCTAAACTACCGCTACCCTAACGTCCTACCTATGCAGGTACTAGCTACACCTAACTATATATTATTTAACTTTTTTACAGTTTTATACATAAAAAATAAGGCCCATAAAAACCTGCGTCAACAAATTACTACTGAGGCTGAGTATAGACTCAGCACTCAGTGGCCGTAGGGCGCACACATAAAGATGGTTCAGTAAAAATAGGCCAACAAATGGAAATAAAAAAAGGCCCAAAAAAACCCTGCATCAAATTACCACTGAGGCGGATTATGAACTCTGCACTCAGTGGCTGCAGGGCGCACACAAGAAATAGTGAAGTAAAAACAGGCCCAAAATAAAAAAAAATGTGCCAAAAAATGAGCACAAATGCCGATCAGTGATGGCGGTCACTGATCAGCGCTCAGGCTGCAAGGTGCCCACACGGAGCTGGTGCTGGCAGAAAAACAAAAAAATAAAACCTGCGTAAAAAAAAATGACCACAGATGCTGATCATTGATGTCGGTCACTGATCAGAACTCATTGGACGCAGGGTGCACACACAGAGATGGTGCAAAACTGTAAAAAATAAAAAAAAAGTCCCTTGCCGAAAATAGCTGATCAGTGGTGGCGTTCACTGATCAGCGGCCGCAGGAGGTACACCAAAGAGGAGGGGGGAGGTGGGTTGAAACAGGGGCTGGGAAAGGGAAGTTTAGGAATCATTAGTGCTGCTGCTAAAAAATAAATAAATCAGTAGCAGTACACTTGATGATGATGATCACAGTGAGTGAAAACACAGCAAGATGCAGAAGAGGACAATCGCAGCACAGAAGGCCTCAGCAAGGGTAAGTATTTGGTTCACAGAATATCACAGCAGCTCTGCTCACCGTTCCTAACCGGAATGAAGTGGGAGGAGTTTGTACAGGGTGTTTGAAACGCCCTCCATGGCTACGATTGGTCGGCCTATGCAAATCGACCAATGGTAGTGATGGGGCGGTGTTACCATCACTACTGCCTTACAAGTACTACATGGCAGGGATTGGTGCCATCCTAGACAGCACCAATCCGCACCATATCACTGTGCCCTGCGGCACAGTGATAGGTTATAGCCGCAAAAAGCCATGATTGCCCTGTCTGATCTGACTGACCAATCGCCGATGCGGGGCGGGGGCCGCTGCCATCTTTACTCTGTCACCGAGTCTTTAGACACGGTGACCACTTAACGCTCCAACATACCCATACTTTGGAGCGTTAAGTACCTAACGACGACATCATACCCATACGTTGGATGTCGTTAAAGGGCTCTGTCACCAGATTATAGGTGCCCTATCTCCTATATAATGTGATCAGCGCTGTAATGTAGATAATGTAGAAGTGTCGGGAGTGTGAATAGACATCACGTCCTGGCTGGAGGCAATGTCTATTCACTGTCAAGACACTTCAGTAAATTTAATGTGGGTGTATATGACAGCACAGCATGATCTCGCTAAATCACGCTGTGCTGAGTACAAATGGACATGAATGGAGAAAAGTGTATGATGCTGATTGGTCAGCGTCATACACTCCTCTTTAAAACACCCACTTGGTCAAAAGTTAAAAAACACCCAGTTAGGCATTAAGAAAGTCATTAGCATAAATCTAAAAGTGCTCATAACTTCCTCAAGGGAAGAAGGGAAAAATGATAGTTTTTCAAAATAAAAAACAGTGTTGTTATCTACATTACAGCGCCGATCACATTATGTATGAGATAGGGCACTTATAATGTGGTGACCGAGCCTCTTTAACTGGTTGCCGACACAGGATGAGTATGCTCGTCCTGAGCGGCGAGCACTTCGAGCATTAGGACGAGCATACTCGTCCTGTGTGACAGCAGTCTCTGCCGTCTCTGTGTGTGCGTTCAAGAGCGGGGCAACGGCTGTAATACACAGCCACGGCCCCGCTCTCTCCGCTGTTAACCCTTTGAACGCCGCGATGACAGCTGGTAAATAAATAAAAGTAAATAAAATACACAGAAACACACATTTTTTATAATAAATAAACTTTTTAAAATATAAGTCCCAAAACATGAAATAATATAGACATATTTAGTATCGCCACGACCGTAACAACCTGTACAACAAATGTATAACATTATTTATGATGATCGGTGTATGGTGTAAAAAAAAAAATATTAAAGCTGCTGCGCAACTGCTTTTTTTCTGCATTTTAATCTAATTAAAAATTTATAGAAATTAAACGATAATGTATTTGTACCAAAAAATGGTACGTACATAAAGTACAACTCGTCCCGCAAAAAACAAAGTCCCATACAACTACGTCTTACAAAAAATAAAAGAGTTATGAGCGTCGGGATGCAACGAGGGAAATGTAAAAAAAATTGCTCTGTCCTCAAGGCCAAAATTGGCCGTGTCCTTAAGGGGTTAAGGTGTTAAAAGTAAACCTTTAAATGTTTTCGGATGGCCTAGTCAAATCCCCAGACCTCATTCCAATTGAGAACCTGTGACATGACTTGAAGAAACTGTATATCAACGCAACACATCTCACTTGAAGGAGTTGGAGCAGTTTTGCCTGGAAGAATGAGCAAAATCCAGTGTCTAGATGTGAAAAACTAATAGACATACACAGAGAAACTTGTATCTGTCATTGCAGCAAAAGAGGCTCCACAAAGTTTTGACTTTCAGGAGGGTGAACACTTATGCGAGATTCACACGACCGGGTCGCGCCCGAGCCCGAGTGCCGGCCGGTAAAATCGGCCATTCTGCCCGGCCGGTTTGCATAAAGTTTTGCATCCGTGCCGGGCAGTTCTGGACAGTGACATCAGCGGCAACTCCTGAAGGGGAATCCCCATGTGTTCGGGGATTCCGCTTCAGGAGTTTCCCCTGATGTCACTTCCCAGATATGGACAGAGACATCAAGCGCTCTGTCCAGGAGCGGAATCCCCGAACACACGGGGATTCCGCTCCTTCAAGGAGCTAAAGTGCGGCTAGCACATAGCAGAGCGGGGAGATACCTCCCTGCTCTGCTATAGTGGCGTCGCTGCAGTAGTAGCAGCCGCAGCAGCAGCAGCTGCTAGCGGCGCCATCGAAGGTGTCGCCGGGCCAGGGCGCTTTTAAAACAAGCAGGGGAAGGGAGCCAGCGCAGCGCTCCCTTCCACCTGCTGTACACCCCGGCCCTGCCACACAGTGTACAGCGATGCCATTCGTCAGAATGGCATCAACTCCTCCTCCTCACATGCACTCTGCGCTGTGAGGAGGAGGAGATAGACCGCAAGCGCCGGAAAACCCGGCCATCACTCGGGACACATCCCGGTGATGGCCGTGTATTACCCGGCCCCATAGACTTCTATGGGAGCCGGGCGGCCGGGTACCCGGCCGAAGATAGAGCATGTCCTATTTTTTGACGGCCGGTTTTCCCGGGTGTCAAAAAATCGGTCGTGTGAATAGCCCCATTAGGGGTCTATTATTCCTAATGCAGCCGGGTGCCGGCCAATTTATGAACGGCCGGCACCCGGCCGGGAAACCCTGTCGTGGGAATGAGGCCTTATACATTAAAGTTCTGGTTTTGTTTTTGTCTTCATTATTGTTTATATCACAGTAAAAAATATTTTGCACCTACAAAGTGTTAGGTGTGTTGTATAAATCAAATGGTACAAACGTCTCAAAATCAAATACTTTTGCAAAGCACCGTACTTTTATAGAATAGGATATTGAAAACATAGATTGAGTGCTAGAACTCTAAAGAGAGCCTGCCCCCCCTACATTTCATATTACTTTACATTTTATAAGAAAATTTAATCAATAGACAGTTATTTTAATTCATTAATCATTAATTTTCACCCTGTACCAATTCATTATACTTATTTCACTTATTTTCAGCCTATACAAATAGAAGAATATAAAAAAAAACTAAATACTGTAAACAGAATAAGGCCCTTTTCACATCGCGTTTGTCCTAGCCGAGCGTATATGTTTTTAAACACTAAAAAAGTATTGAAACCTATAGCTCGGTGTATACATAGACTATAATTGGTCAAACGTAGACCAAAATAGCATCCGTTTGGTCTATGTGTCACGGTTTACGTTGGGATAGTGTTTTTTGAAAGTACTGAAAAGCGTAGTATGCTACGCTATTTTGTACTTCAAAAAAAGGTATAAACGACGTAAAGTTTTTAGCATTGATACTCAATGGACAATGTATGCAAACGTAATACTATATGTTTATATCCATTTACATAAACTGCAGTTTTGGTCCGTCTTTCTCTGTCATTTTGCATCCGTTTCCGTTTTTAACGGCTGATTTTGACCCGTTTTGCATCAGGTTTTTTTTCCCTGTCCGTTTTTAAAACAGATGAATTTCATTTGCCAATTTTTTTGCCACACACTTCCCTCTGTAGATAATGCCACACAACCCCCTGTAGAAATTGCCACAGCCCCCCTGCAGATAATGCCACACAATGCCCTCTGTAGATACTGCCACACAACCCCCTGTAGATAGTGCCACACAGCCCCCCTCTAGGTAGTGCCACAAAGCCCCCTTGTATATAGCACCCCCAGTAGATGGCGTACCTCCCGTAGATGGCACCCCCCCTTCCTGTAGATAGCGCCATTGTAGGGGACCGCTCCAGGAGAAGTCCCTGACGTCACTGTCCATAAAAAAATCTTCTCCTCCTCACATGCACTTCGCATTGTGAGGAGAAGAGAGCGAGCGGCAGAAAGCACGTCCGCCACTCGGATTACGTCCAAGTGACAGCCGTGTTTTACATGGCCCCATGGGAGCCATGCGGCTGGGAGAACGGCCCAAATTAGGGCATATTTCATCTTTTGACGACCCGGTTTACCGGGTTGTCAAAAAATCGGCCGTGTGAATAGCCCCATTTGTGGTCTATTATTCCTAATGCGGCTGTGTGACGGCCGTTCAAAAAACGTCCGTCACACGGCCGAGAATCCCTGTCGTGTCAATAGGGCCTAAGTCTATCCAGTTGTTTTTTTGTTTTTTTTTTATCTATCAGTGCTTAAAACTTCTACATTTTTTAGGTAAAACCAGACAGAAATGTATACAGACATATGAGTATACGCCAAACGTACACGCTATAAAACAGACGTAAATAGAAAGGGTACACGTTTTTAGAAAAAAACGTAAACGCTCGGTGGATAACACAAACGCAATGTGAATGGGACCTAAGCTACAGTGAAGGAAATAAGTATTTGATCCCTTGCTGATTTTGTAAGTTTGCCCACTGTCAAAGACATGAACAGTCTAGAATTTTTAGGCTAGGTTAATTTTACCAGTGAGAGATAGATTTTATATATATATATATATATATATATATATATATATATATAAAAAAAAGAAAAACAGAAAATCACATAGTCAAAATTATATATATTTATTTGCATTGTGCACAGAGAAATAAGTATTTGATCCCTTTGGCAAAGAAGACTTAATACTTGGTGGCAAAACCCTTGTTGGCAAGCACAGCAGTCAGACGTTTTTTGTAGTTGATGAGGTTTGCACACATGTTAGATGGAATTTTGGCCTACTCCTCTTTGCAGATCATCTGTAAATAATTACGATTTCGAGGCTGTCGCTTGGCAACTCGGATCTTCAGCTCCCTCCATAAGTTTTCGATGGGATTAAGGTCTGGAGACTGGCTAGGCCACTCCATGACCTTGATGTGCTTCTTTTTGAGCCACTCCGTTGTTGCCTTGGCTGTATGTTTCGGGTCATTGTTGTGCTGGAAGACCCAGCCACGAGCCATTTTTAATGTCCTGGTGGAGGGAAGGAGGTTGTCACTCAGGATTTGACGGTACATGGCTCCATCCATTCTCCCATTGATGCGGTGAAGTAGTCCTGTGCCCTTAGCAGAGAAACACCCCCAAAACATAATGTTTCCACCTCCATGCTTAACAGTGGGGACGGTGTTCTTTGGGTCATAGGCAGCATTTCTCTTCCTCCAAACACGGCGAGTTGAGTTAATGCCAAAGAGCTCAATTTTAGTCTCATCTGACCACAGAACCTTCTCCCAATCACTCTCAGAATCATCCAGATGTTCATTTGCAAACTTCAGACGGGCCTGTACATGTGCCTTCTTGAGCAGGGGGACCTTTCGGGCACTGCAGGATTTTAATCCATTACGGCGTAATGTGTTACCAATGGTTTTCTTGGTGACTGTGGTCCCAGCTGCCTTGAGATCATTAACAAGTTCCCCCCGTGTAGTTTTCGGCTGAGCTCTCACCTTCCTCAGGATCAAGGATACCCCACGAGGTGAGATTTTGCATGGAGCCCCAGATCGATGTCGATTGACAGTCATTTTGTATGTCTTCCATTTTCTTACTATTGCACCAACAGTTGTCTCCTTCTCACCCAGCGTCTTACTTATGGTTTTGTAGCCCATTCCAGCCTTGTGCAGGTCTATGATCTTGTCCCTGACATCCTTAGAAAGCTCTTTGGTCTTGCCCATGTTGTAGAGATTAGAGTCAGACTGATTAATTGAGTCTGTGGATAGGAGTCTTTTATACAGGTGACCATTTAAGACAGCTGTCTTTAATGCAGGCACCAAGTTGATTTGGAGCGTGTAACTGGTCTGGAGGAGGCTGAACTCTTAATGGTTGGTAGGGGATCAAATACTTATTTCTCTGTGCACAATGGAAATAAATATATATAATTTTGACAATGTGATTTTCTGTTTTTTTTTTTAAATATAATCTATCTCTCACTGGTAAAATTAACCTAGCCTAAAAATCCTAGACTGTTCATGTCTTTGACAGTGGGCAAACTTACAAAATCAGCAAGGGATCAAATACTTATTTCCTTCACTGTATACCTTAGAAAAAGGATGAAATATAAATTGAATGCTGTCTGCAAACTAGCTAGTTTCTGGCTTATTCATTTGCAAGCAATGGATCTCTGCCTCCAAGAGGAAGTATATATACTCCATTATGCCTCAGAGTGATGACAATAAAGGATTCATACAAATTGAGATTACTGAAATCTTGTGTTGTACCTATCGTACAAAAAGGTGAGAGTATTTCCCAACTAGATTACATTAAGCAATTCTTTAAATGCCAATAATGCACTAGAGCACTCCTTTGGTCCTTTTCAGTTCTTTTCTTGCATCTGCCTCTAAGGGCTTATTTAGATGAGCGTGCAATACGTCCGTGCAACGCGCGTGATTTTCACGCGCCTCGCACGGACCTATGTTAGTCTATGGGGACGTGCAGACTGTCCGTGAGTTTCACGCAGCATGTGTCCGCTGCACAAAACTCACGACATGTCCTATATTTGTGCGTTGTTCGCACATCACGCGCAGCACACGGAAGCACTTCCGTGTGACGCGCATGATTCGCGCAACAGCAGTAAAAAGTATGAATGAAAAGAGAAAAGCACCACGTGCTTTTCTGTTTGCAAACATACAAACAGAGTGTCATAATGATGGCGGCTGCGCGAAAATCACGCAGCCGCGCATCATATGGTGATGACACACGGAGCTGTTAAGTACCTTTTGCGTGCGCAAAACGCACACGCTCGTGTAAATCC
This sequence comes from Rhinoderma darwinii, assembly GCF_050947455.1. NCBI lineage: Eukaryota > Metazoa > Chordata > Amphibia > Anura > Rhinodermatidae > Rhinoderma > Rhinoderma darwinii. Next base: position 149,101,809 of record NC_134689.1, read on the forward strand.
GGCCTAACCCTGTGACTGACATACTAACTAAATCAACCTCTACATCATAACAAAATGTACATCAACATTACAAAATATCACATGTGATTGAGCAGGAAAGGTACTGTAAAGCAATTAAAAGAATATGAGTTTTATTGGCCACACGACACAAAATAAGCATAGCTCCCAACCGTCCCGGATCCGGCGGGACAGTCCCGGTTTCTCACCGCTGTCTCGCCGTCCCGGGTGGTCTGAAAAATGTCCTGCTGGGCGCAGTGGTGCCCCGGGTGCAACTCTGAGGTAGGGAAGAGGGGGGAACCGCAGAGCAGCTGTATCAAAACAGCTGATCGCTGACGGGTTCCCTGCATGCCGCACGACTGCAGCAGCGATCAGCATCAAAAGGAGTCAGGAGGTCTTGCGGCGGCGTTCTGACTGGGGTCGATGCCAACCCGGGAGTGGACCAGTCCAGTCACCTGACCTGTCATCTGACCTCACCGGTCAGGTAACTGGACTGGTCCACTCCCGGACGGCACTGACCACATTCAGAACACCGCCGCAAGACCTCCTGCCTTCTCCTAACGATGAGTGACGTCAGGCATTGCGGAGAGTGGTAGCAGTGGGCTACCTCTACCGCTCTCCGCAATGGCACAAAGTACAAGTGGGGGTGGGGTTGTGTGGCACTATGTTCAAGGGGGAGGGGGGTTGTGTGGCACTATGTACAATTAGGCGAGGGGGGTTTTGTGGCACTATGTACAAGGCGGGAGGGTGTTGTGTGTTGCTCTTTGTACAAGGGGGAGGGGTTTGTATGTAGCAATCTAAAGGGGGGCAGTGTGGGGCGCTATTCACAAGGGGGGCTTTATGTGGCGCTATCTACAGGTGGGGCTGTGTGGTGCTATTTACAAGGGGGCCGTGTGTGGAGCTATATACAGGCGGGCTGTGTCTGGCGCTATCTCCACACAGCCCCCCTTGTAAATATTACTAACTTTATTATTGTTTTGCAGGTTCCGCTGGACTATTTGGACTACGTCGTAGATTCGTTGGACTACTGCGATGATCTGCATTTTTTAAAATAAAATTGTGAAAGCGGGTTGTGTGTGGGAATTCTAATTTCAATAAAAAAATAGTTACTTACGTCTCTGTGGTTTTTTTAATACTTTATTAGCGCCTTGGTAACAGCAGTTGTCTGATTGACAACGTCCATTACTAAGGTGGGGGTTAGTGTGCGCCAGTAAAAAGGCTGCAACTAACCCCCCATTATTACTCTGGTACCCACCGCCAACAGGGGTGCTGGGAAGAGCCGGGTATGATCCAGTACCTGACAATCTGTAGCGATGGTCGGACACTGGGGTGGCAGCAGGCTGGTATTAGGCTAGAAATGGCCCAAAACCGTGGCCCTTCCCACCCTTGTAATGCTAGGCTGCTTCTATGTTGTATCCGTCTGGTTATGAAAAATGGGGGGGGGGGGGGCCACGTCGTTTTTAAAAAGCAAACAAACAACAACGAAGAAAACTACATAGCAGCAGCAGGCTAGCATTACCAGGATGGGAAGGGCTTCTCCCAGCCTAATAATACCAGCCTGTGGCTGACCCAGTGCCCGCCCATCACTACAGATGGTCAGGTACTGGACGGTATCCGGCTCTTCCCAGTACCCCTGGTGGCGGTGGGTACCGAGGTAATAATGGGGTTTAGTTGCAGCCTTTTAAATGGCCACACCTTAGTAATGGACGTGATCAGACCACTGCCATTACCAAGGCGCTAATAATGTATTAAAAAAAACACAGACATAAGAAAATATTTTTTATTGAAATAAGAACTCCCCCACACAACCCTCTTTGACCATTTTATTTAAAAAAAACGTAGATACTCGAAGTAATCCAACGAATCTACGACATAGTCCAAACAGTCCAGTGGAACCTGCAAAAAAACAAAAACCAAAAATTAGTAATATGAAGAATGAAAAAACTTCTCCTCACCTCCAGCGACTTCTGTCTTCTTCCATGTGATGCAATAGAAACTATACGTCAATGAAAAATAATTCCCCTTCATGTAACTCTGCTACCTGTCCGCTGAAAAGTCATCCACCACAGGGAAAAATGTTTCCCCATCATGTCTGATTCACAGGTGTTTCTTTGTGGTACTCCGCCATGGGGAAAGAGTTTTCCTTCTGGTGGATTATTTTTCCCATGACCGTTAGCAGAGTTACACAACTGGAAATAAAATTCCCCATCATGTAACTCTGCTACCTGTCAATTGAAAAGTCATCCACCACAGGGTCTCCCTCTTGACTTTCATTGTTCTGAGCCTTTTGGTTTGTCCTGCCGCTGCTGCTGCTGCCGTGATGATCAAATGTTATACCCAAGTTATGAAAAGTAACACAAAGACGATATAAACTGATCCATTATATTTGTGATATCCAGTTTTTTTTTTTAGTAAGTCCAGAAATCCGCAGTGAGAATATGCTCTTGTTATTTGAAGAAGGATCTGGCCGTGATTTGATGTGCTTATACGGGATATTGGGCGTGGTTAGGGGCGTGGCTTAAAACATCCCTCTTTTCCGAATTAAAAAGTTGGTAGGTATGAAATAAGGTCTTATGCAATTAATACTACATACACTATTTTTTAAGTATTCAAGATCAATATCTATTATTAAAGAGATTTCCAAAGACTTTTACATGGGCAAGCAAAAGAGTAAAAATTTAGAATATTCATTATGAACTAAAACAGAGTTATAACAGCCTTTCTGGCCTGTAGTAAGGTAATTTGCATAAACCACACAAAACTTGCAAAATACCACATTATTACAATAGGCCATGACCACTAGTTTTACATATGGAAATCCGCATTAAAAAATGCACCTTTAAGGCCTCATGCACACGACCGTAGTAGTGTGCACGGACGTTATTTTCGGCACGGACGGCCGCGGAGTGTCACATGGCCGCATGCAATCTTTTCTATGAGCCTGGACTGCAAAACACAGCCGTAATAAGACATGTCCTATCTTTTTGCGGTCCAGGCTCCTGGGAAATGCACGGACCGTGGAAACCATGGTCGTGTGCATGGGCCCATAGAAATAAATGGGAACGCAATTCAATCTGCGGGTGAATTGCGGCCGCAAAAATACGTTTGTGTGCATGGGGCCTAAAGTTTCCAATTTACTTTAGTGGGAATACGAGCAAAGTAAATAAAAAACGCCTTATTTTCCTAATGAAGTCCATGGAAGGCTTTAAAACGCTGCCAAAAAAAGCTTGCTGGCTATTTTGAGTGTTTTGGCATACGTAAATGCGCCCAAAAGGTACAGGTATTTAGACATTATTCCAAAAATAAAACCTCCCCTGGAGAAAAGTGTAAAAAAAAAAAAGACATTGTGAGGATTACACTTGGGATTTCTTTTTTCTGCCTACAAATTACTCCATGTGAACATACCCCTACAGTCCTTGCTCATAGCTTTTATGGAAAAGCATAGTCTAGGACTTTGCTTTTATGTTCATATCAATACCTACAATAAACATCATCAACTAAACTGATGATAATAAAAATCCATTATATAGCCTAGGCTTTACACTATTAAAACAGACATTTGCCTTGTGATGAAGACAAAACATACATTTTGGAAGCTGGTAATGTTTTTAAAGTGCAGCTAAACGTTTAACAAACTTCTGACATGTCATAGTGACATGTCAGAAGTTTTGATTTGTGGGGTCCGAGCACTGAGACCCCCACCAATCGCTAAAACTAAGCAGCTGAAGTGCTCAGCCGCTTCGTTTCTGTTCGGCTTTTTCCGGAAAGCCGATGTATCGTAGTACGGGCTCATAGACTTTCTATTGAATTCGTCCTCCGAATCTGTTCGGCTTTTTACCGAAAATCAATGTATCGGAGGACGGACTCAATAGAAAGTCTATGAGTCCGTACTCCGATACATCGGCTTTCTGGAAAAAGCCGAACAAAAACGAAGCGGCTGAGCACTTCAGCTGCTTCGTTTTAGCGATTGGTGGGGGTCTCAGTGCTCGGACCCCCACCAATCAAAAATTCTGACATGTCAGAAGTTTGTTAAACGTTTAGCTACACTTTAATGAATGAATCATTGCCTGCTTATTACCGGTAGGTTGTGTATTCTTTATCACCAAGTAAGTGATTCCAGTATACCGTATAGCAATAACAGATTATTGGTGCTAGTCATTCAGTATTAGTGAAAAAAATGATTAGGCTAAAGATATAATCTATAGGTTATGTCCCCTCTTCTACTACTCATATTAAGAAGATTTAGTCCTAAGCCTAAAATGTTCTCAATCTTTGAATCGGTTTGGATTTTCAAAGATGATATTTTGGAAACAAAAATCAGGCAAAGAAAAGCTGTGAAGTACTTTTTTTGTCATATCTAAATAGCTCAACTAGAGAATAGAAATAACATAAATTGTTAAAGGGTAACTAAACTTTCAAAAAACTTCCGACAGGTCATAGAGACAGGTCAGAAGTTTTGATCGTTGGGGGTCTGAGCACTGAGACCCCCATCGATAGCTAAATAGAAGCAGTGGAAGCGATCGGGTGAGCGCTGAGCCACTTAGTTTCTGATCGTCTTTTCTCGAAAAGCCGAGTAGTTGGTGTACGGACTCATAGACTTTCTATTGAGCCCGTACACCAATTGCTCCGCTTTCCGAGAAAAGTCAATCAGAAACAAAGCGGCTCAACTCTGTGATCCCCCGAGCGCTTCTGCCGCTTCGTTCAAAACTTCTGACGCCACTATGTCAGAAGTTTTTTGAAAGTTTAGTTACCATTTAAATCACAATATACAGTATGTGCACTTCAATATAAGGCCTCATTTACACGAGCGTGTGCGTTTTGCGCACACCAAAAAACGCAGCGTTTGGCGTGCGCAAAAGGCACTTGACAGCTCCGCGTGTCATCAGTGTATGATGCGCGGCTGCGTGATTTTCGCGCAGCCGCCATCATAGAGATGAGGCTAGTCGACGTCAGTCACTGTCCATGGTGCTGAAAGAGTTAACTGATCGGCAGTAACTCTTTCAGCACCCTCGACAGTGAATTCCGATCACCATATCGAGTAACCTGTTTAAAAAAAAAGAGGTTCGTACTTACCGAGAACTTCCCGGCCGTTGCCTTGGTGACGCGTCCTTGGTAACGCGCCTCTCTTGACATCTGGCCCCACCTCCCTGGATGACGCGGCAGTCCATGTGACCGCTGCAGCCTGTGCTTGGCTTGTGATTGGCTGCAGCTGTCACTTGGACTGAATTGTCATCCCGTCTTCACGTATATTAGGATCGGAAGTCACTGTCCAGGGTGCTGAACCACTTTAACTCTTTCAGCACCGTGGACAGTGACTGTTTCCTGACGTCGCGTACTGGAACATTTTTTGCCGGGTTCGGTCAAAACGAGTTCGGCCGAACCCGGTGAAGTTCGGTGCGCTCATCTCTAATTTGACACTCCGTTTGGATGTTTGTAAACAGAAAAGCACGTGGTGCTTTTCTGTTTACATTCATCCTTTTGACAGCTCTTGCGCGAATCACACAGTTCACACGGAAGTGCTTCCGTGCGGCAAGCGTGGTTTTCACGCACCCATTGACTTCAATGGGTGCGTGATGCGCGAAAAACGCACGATTATAGAACATGTCGTGAGTTTTACGCAACGCACTCGCGCTGCGCAAAATTCACGCATTGTCTGCACTGCCCCATAGAGTAATATAGGTGCGTACGACACGCCTGAAAAGCACACGCGTCGCATGCGCGTATATTACGCTCGTGTAAATGAGGCCTAAGGCTCATTCTAGAACATTAAAAGTGTCCCTTCTAAAGCTTAGCATCTAAGTCACTCCTTTTGTCCACAGAGCAGTCGCTTACACAAGAGTGGAGACACGTTACCATTTAAAAACATCATCTCTCGAGATTTATACAACAGAGAAAGTTATTAGTAATCATAAAGATTTGCTTATGTGTTTCAATCAGGGAGAAAAAAGATAAATGAGATAAAAATGGGAAATCTAGAGCTAGAGAAATCTGGAGATATACAGAAACATAGCTGAAAAGTCCACAAAATAGTTACCGTAAGTTGAGAGTAACTTTTCAAACAATTTATGCTAATCTATTAGTATACGTACCTCATATAGATAAACTTGTGTGTGAAGTTACTGCCACTAGGTATCTCTCTTCCTGTAATCTGCTGTCCATCCCGTTGTCAAGCAAAATCTGTCTCTAATTACAGAGGAGATGAGACTGACTACAGGAAATATGGGGGTCGTGTCTCTTCACTGCCTGCCAATAGTAGTCTATGGAGGAAGGAGCAGGAGGAGGGGCAGAGTGAGAAAGACAGACGCTGCCTATAGGAGTCTATGTAGAGTGGAGGGGGAGCGGAGTGATAGAAACACACAACAGGCTGCCTATAGAAGTCTATGGAGAGGGGAGTGGGCGCATGAGGAGAGGTCAGAGTGCAAGAGACACAGACACACTGCCATACAGTTTGATCAAAATGTTTACAAAGAACCTCATGTTCATGTTTCTAAATTATTCCTAGCGGCTCAGATCAACGTATATATGTTGTGGATTGTGCGGTCCATGTCTAGTTTCTAACAATGCTGATATTGTATAGTCTATCCTCCTCATTTCTTTTGTTTTACTTGGTACCAGCACTCCACGCATTTGAAAAAATACCCAGCTGATTTTAATTCAGGAATTACCTCATAAGTGTTCCTGCTCTTGCTTGTACTCTCAGTTGGCCACTGGGGGCGCATGGCAAGGTGAGCTCATTCCATCTGTTCACATGTTGTGGTGCTGTATGGTGGTGTCTGTTGCTGCAGTGCTGCACTTGTGGGGGGACGTGGCCCAGAGCCAAGGAGGCTTGGCACGGTCTGTTAGCATGGGTGCTTTTGGACCACTGGGTTGCTCTCTCTGCGGGAGCGGTGCTGCGGTGGCCGCCATGCGGTGCTGCAGCCGATAGAGTAGGGACCCACTTTAAAGAGGTCGCCGTGAAGTGGCAAGTGGGCTTATACAGTTTGATCAAAATGTTTACAAAGAACCTCATGTTCATGTTTCGAAATTATGCCTAGCGGCTCAGATTAACGTATATATTGCGGATTGTGCGGGCCATGTCTAGTTTCTCACAATGCTGATATTGTATAGTCTATCCTCCTCATTTCTTTTGTTTTACTTGGTACCAGCACTCCACGCATTTGAAAAAATACCCAGCTGATTTTAATTCAGGAATGACCTCATAAGTGTTCCTGCTCTTGCTTGTGCTCTCAGTTGGCCACTGGGGGCGCATGGCAAGGTGAGCTCATTCCATCTATTCACATGTGGTGGTGCTGTATGGTGGTGTCTGTTGCTGCAGTGCTGCACTTGTGGGGGGACGTGGCCCAGAGCCAAGGAGGCTTGGCACGGTCTGTTAGCATGGGTGCTTTTGGACCACTGGGTTGCTCCCTCTGCGGGAGCGGTGCTGCAGTGGCGGGGGCCGCCATGCGGTGCTGCAGCCGATAGAGTAGGGACCCACTTTAAAGAGGTCGCAGGAAAGTGGCAAGTGGGCTTATACAGTTTGATCAAAATGTTTACAAAGAACCTCATGTTCATGTTTCTAAATTATGCCTAGCGGCTCAGATCAACGTATATATTGTGGATTGTGCGGTCCATGTCTAGTTTCTCACAATGCGGAGATTGCCATAGAACTCTATGGAGAGGGGAGAAGAGAGAAAGAGAAGACACAAGCTGCTGGTAAGTGTTATATCTCACCCCAGTGCTGGATTATCAGCTAGACTGCTCTTTGCCTCATCGCCTCCATGCTACTGCAGCTTCTATATATGTGCTAGAGAAACGTAGGAGAGCAGTATTCTCCTCTTCTATGTGTGCAGTGTATAGAAGACATGATAGCAGTCTAGCTCAGAGAAAACTGAATGAGAAGATAGAGCAGGCAGAGGGGAAAAATGAAGAATACAAGTCATATAAAGGCTAGGAATAGTGTTTTTTCCTCATGTGTACACATCACAGCTTATTCTGAAAAGCCACATAAAAGTTAGGTATGTGTTAATACATTGTGACTCTCATAAAAAGACATACACCATGTTTAAAATTAGAAATGGACCCTTTTCACTTACTTGCACACATGTTAGGTTCCCCTGTTTTACCATTTGCTGCTTTCCAAGGATGATCATTATATAAGGGTGCACACAGTCCGCAGTGAGGTCCTGCTGTATTGTGCTTGCAAATGCATCGCCCATGGACCTGCAATGTCAAAACACAAACTTAAAAACCTCAGTCCAATTCTGAGAAGCTTGAGAGTGCAACCTAAGTGTATAATGAAGCATTATTCACACATTGGGAGATTTATCAATGTATTTACAACAGATTTTTAGGGTAGTTGAGGAAAACAATCTCAAGGTTAAACCAGGCATGGTTTAAAAGCATTTGCCGCTTTCCTTAACAGGTGTTTGACATGTTGAGTAAGATGGCACAGGCTTCACTATTTACAAAGACTGGTGCACCACTTGACCAAAGTGCCAGTCTTTGAAAATGCCACCCATTATGCTGAACTGGTCTGACTTAATGTCCTTCAAAGTTTCAATCATGCATGTTAATTGCAACAATTTTATTTATTTAATTCCTGTTCTTTCTTTGCAATCATTAATAATAGACATTAAAAGGCAAGTTCCATAAATATTTTCATTTCATTACATCTAAAGACAATAAAATGCTTATCTGATTTATGTGTAAATATCTTCTTTTTTTTAAAAGTAGTCTATGCTTTTCAGTACAACAGCAGACTGCAAAAAAAGGTATACACAATGTGCATGCTCCATCTGATGCCTCCCTACAAATCAGTTGCATTTTTCAGACCCATGCCACACAGATCTGTAATTCTGTGAATAATTCAGCAGTATAGAATTTATGGGATGATCCAGCACACATTATATCACTTTGCTGTGAGGCCTCATGCACGGGCACGGCCGGCCGCCGACACCTGCGGGTCGCGGGCCGCATTTTCGTGCCATGCTCCTATACACAGTAGGACATGCTCCACATTTCCGGGCACGGTTCTACGGCACGTACACCTTTCCGTAGCGCTACGGAAATGTGTCCGCGGCCAATAGAACCCAGTAACTTTTGAGGCACATTCAATAGGCAGTATCTTCCAGTAAATGGATATATACCCAAGAATATTTGTTCTGCCTAAAAAAAAGGCTAAGTAAAAGTATATTCAGATTCTGCGGTTGAGGTGCGGTTACAACCACATTAAAAAATCACATCCGAAAACCGCATGCATTTTTGCTGTGATTTAATGTATTTTTCAATGCGTTTACGGTAAACGGGAAAAAAACAACACATCGGAGATTGCACTAAATCGCTGTAAAAACACAAGCAGTTTTTGATGCGGTTCTAACCGCACCTCAACATTTGAATACACCCTCAAGTCTCATTTCAAGAGAACACGTTATTTATTAAATAGATTCATGACATTGTGTTTGATGACAGCAATGGCAGTTAAAAGAGAACTTTTTAATCTCTCAGGGTACGGTTCTACATAGATGCGTACGTATGAAGACAAAATCACGCTCACGTGCGGTGGCCAATGGCTGCACAAATTTGCCGGGTATTACTGTCAAAATTGTGCGGATATTGGCCACTGCATGTGGGCGTTGTTGCAGCTGCATGCAGCAGTCGCTTTGTGGGGCCATACCCTCAGAATGCAGCTTCCTCTGTGGGGTGGGGGGCGGGGGAGTCCAATTACACCTGAATTAGGTTAATAATTCTAATTATAGTAGCATCTATGTAATATCAGAACACATATACTGCTACCTTGTGTGGCTTAAAGGGAGTCTGTTACCAGAACTCTGTTTTGAACTAGCAGTATGCTAAGATAGTTCATGCTAACCTGATTTTATATGTGTTTAAAATGCAACGCCCTCGTTGCACTGAAATTCTAATTTGCATAAACTTAATAAAAGTGTTTTTAATGCAAAGCAAGCACCCTGGGGAACAAGGAAAACACATTTAAAATCAGGTTAGCATTAACTATATTAGCATACTGCTAGTTCATAACGAAGTTCTGGTGACAGACTCCCTTTAACGCAACAGTCACTTTAATATAACAGAACGGAAAAATGGAAAGTGAAACCATAGTGTGAAATGAGCCTAACCAAATAGAAAAAAATTCTTTGGTCACATCTGCATTGGAGGCTCTGTTACAAATCTCCGTTGCAAATCCAGTCAAACATGCAGAAAAATAGCGTAGTGTGCTGCGCTATTTGTCCGGTAAAACGACGGACACCATGACGAAAACAAGTAACGTCAATGTGTTATGTTGGGTGCTGTTGGTGTCCGTCATGCAACGGATCCAGGGCTTCTTGTATTTTCATTGTTCTGCTCATTTGATGGAGCAGAGTAATGGAAACACCTAGCGCAGATGTGAACAAAGCCTTACAAAGAAGTGACCAACATTTATGTTGTGGAGATATAAAATACAGGTTAATATTTCTCAGTAGAGAAATAAAAGTCGTTTTATTATGGTTTACGCAAGACAGGATTATAGACCAAACAAACTATGAACAGGGTTTCTCCAATATTACACAACAGAGCTCTATGGTCAGAATACAGATGTCATAATAACACAAAGGCCGTTGTGTTGTATTGAAGATGCTAAATATTTTGACACAATATACATTTATTTCTAAAACATGGAATGTTTGCTCAGCTAGGTCTATGTGAGGTGGGGGTCCGTCATTCAACGACTGTCTGTCTCTGAGCAGTCAGCAGTGTTTACACTAAGACGACTGTCATTTAATATTCTTTATTAGGAACCTCAAAGTTTTCACTTGTTTACCCTAAGAAAACTGAGAAACCCATTTTAACCTTTAGTGCATTTGATACTGTATCTCCTGAAAAGAGCTGTGGTTATTATTCAAATAGAACAAGGCAAATGAAGCCATGAAAAGTATACATCAAAATATTTGAAATGCATCTTCGCTCTTTGAACACGACAGGAAAGAAGAAAGAGCCTACAAATTGTGGCTCGCTAGCAGAATAAATGTTAAACGCTTATAAAATATGAGATGTCAGATTTAGTAAACAGGTGCTATCGAATTTTAGGACAAGGACTATTGCAGATTACAAAATGAAATAGGACAAAACTCCATCCACAATATTACCCATTTTCATCAATGTAATCTTCCAAAAAAATAGTATAAAAGAACATTGTCCGGTATCAGCACATTAATGTTATTTTTTGTAGAATTAAAAGCTATACAATATTCCAAAATACTGTCTGTATTTAGTCCTTACTAGGGTTGTCACGATACCAGAATTTGGACTTCCATACCGATACTTTGTGTAGTATTGCGATTCTCAATACCAAAACGATATTTTGCCAACAATAATAATAACATTAAAAAAAGTCCTTCCATTTTCTGATGAGGCACGTGGTGTGATTAATTTTAAACCTCCATGTGCCTCACATTAATACTAATTAACCCCATCACGTACTTCAGTCATAATGGACAACATTGGGTTAATATGTGAGGTACATGATGGGGTAAATTAGTATTAATGTGGGGCACATGGAGGTACTAAATTAATAACACCTCGTGCCTCACATTAATAAGTGAAATAAAGCAGTCTTTCTTCTTCTTTTTACAGCGTACACATAAAATATTACGCTATAAATTATTTGGGCAGGTTATTACGGTCACGGCGATACCGTCTATTTTATGTATTGAGACTTTCATTTTAATGTTTATTGTAAAAAACGTGTGTATTTATTTATTTTAATTTTATTTAACATTAATTTTTTTTACTTTTCTATTTTTAAACTTTAATGTACTGGCATATATCAATATTCCAGTACATTAGCCTGTGCACTGATAGTACACAGGCAGTTGTTAGGACATACATAAGTATGCCCTAACAACAGGAAATATGGTAAGACGGCTCTGGGGTCCTTCAATGGACCCTGGGCTGTCTGCCCATATATGGTATGTCCCTCGATCGCATCACAGGGATTACCTGTGAAGAGATCCAAAGGGAATCCCCTTCAATGCTGCGGTCATCTTTGATCGCAGCATTCAAGTAAATAGCGGCGGACATCAGAGGTTTCTCTGAACTCCGCCATTAGAGCGGGGTTGCGGCTGTGTATTACAGCCATTGCCCCGTTCGTGACAACAAGTGTGCGCGCGCAGTCAGCATGAAGTGATGTGGCCGGCGCTGCACTAATGAGCAGCGGCACCAGCACTGAAGACTTAACATGGGGGTGTTTTGCAGTGCGCCTGCCATGTTCTCTGTCTTCAGTGCTGGCGCTCTTTAGTGCAGCACAGGCCACATCACCTTATGCCTACCGCGTGCGCACATTTGTTGTCACGAGCAGGGCAATGGCTGTATTACAAAGCTGCAGCCCCACGCTGACTACATTCATGTGTTACAATACTAAGCTGTGCAGCCGCACAGCTTAGTATTGAAATACAGGAATTAACAGTATTGAACTGTTTGAGGGTGCATGGCATCGAAATAGTATCAATATTTCAATGCATCGTGCAACCCTAGTCCTTAATTTTTTTTAAATCTCTGCTTGCGGTTATTCAGTAGTAACATTCATTCCTTGCTTCCAGTGAATAAAATTCTGTCCATGGTCATAAGATGGACACACAGGTGTATGGCTTGTTTGAGGACACAGCTCTGATACACATTATGTAATTGTAATGAGCTGCACACCTGTGTGTCCGTCACATGACCATGGACTGAATTTTATCCACTGGAAGCAAACAATGAATGTTCCTACAGAATAACAGCAAGCAGAGATCTTAAAACAAGTGTAAGGAATAAATAAAGAAAGAATATTGGAATATTTAATATAACTGTTATTTATACAAAAAATAACATTAATTTGTTCAAACCGGACAACCCCTTTAAAGTATCCCTTACACCTGACAATTTTCTAATCGTTGACTTATCATATGTCATCCAATGCAATTGTGTACCTCTCTCGATTAAGATGGACTACAAAGTACAGTAGTTTTTTTTAATTTATTGGAATGGTTTTTTTTTCCACTTAGTATATACAATGATAAAGGTAAGACCCATAAATACTTAAAGATTAAGCAATATCTTTAATGAGGCTCTTCAAACAATTCTATGTGAAAGGACAGTTACATGACATTGTTGACCTTCCTCGGCTGTGTGCACCCCCAATGATATTGAGCATGTTTTTTGTACATGAAGTGCAGCTGCATGCAGCATTACATCAGTAGGGCATGCCACTTGATTATGTGCTTGTGTTCTCTAGACATAAGGGGGGTAGAATTATGAACTACCATGAGGTTGCACATACCACCCAAAAGGTGCTCCAATGTCATTATATATTATAAAATGAGTTACTAGAGGTAATGAAGATAAAGCTCTCCAGTCATACACATTTGAGTGGAGAAATTCTTTAACCCCTTAACAACATGAGACGTACAGTTATGTAACTGTACGTTGCGGTGATGGAGCGGGCTAAGTAGCTGAGCCCGCGCAATCAACAGCGGGTGTCAGCTGCACATTACAGGCGTCACCCTGCTGTAACGTAGGGGAACGGAGAAAACTTTGATCCCCGCCATTAATCCCCTAGATGCCTCAGTCAAAGGCGACCGCAGTATCTAGGTGGTTTGTAGCCGATCAGCACAGTTGCGAGCGATTGCAGGGCTCCCGATGGCTGTTTTGGCTGCCGAGAACGGAAGCCGATTAGGCCCCGCACGGAGCCAGTGCCATCAGCCCCGGGTGTCAGCTGTATCTCCGCCATTAACCCCTTAGATGCCGCGGTCAAAGTGCATCTAGGTGGTTTGTAGTCGATGGGTGCTATGGCAACCGGAGGCCTTTCTATGGCCTCCTGGTCTGTCCAGTACAGTAGCCTTTTAGGCTCCGCCCATAGGCGGCACGTAATAGGCATGGTATCAGTGTATAACTGACAGCTCTAATACACTGCACTATGTAGGGAGTGCAGTGTATTAGAATTGCGATCAGGTCTTAATGCCCTCAAGTCCATAACTCCCGCAGTGAATGGAAGTTACATAAGCAGCAAAAGCATGCTACTCTGTTTCTGTAACTACTATTCAGTTCTATTGGAGTTACAAAAACAGCGTAGTTCATAGAGTTACGCTGTTTCCGTAACTCGACCATGTTTGCTGTTTTCGTACCTACCGAGTTCCGGAAAAGGCGTAGCTCGTGGTGCTACGCTGTTTCTGTAACTCCCATTCACTTCTATGGGAGTTACGGAAACAGTGTAGCTCAGTGAGCACTGGGCTGTTTCCGTAACTCCCAACCACCTAACCAGGAAGTGGCCGGGAGACAGCGGAGCCGAGTAAGGTAGAAAGGGGTTTAGGGGACCCCGTTTCAGAGGTGGGACCCACATCTATCTAACATTTATGACATATCCTGTGGATATGCCATAAATGTCCTTCATGGGAAGACCCCTATAAATGCCGCGGTCGCTATCGACCACGACATTTAACTAAAGTCAGGAACAGCGCCATCGCTGTTCCTGGTCGTTAGAGCAGTGTGTCAGCTGTAAAACGCAGCAGACACCTGCAGTGTATGGAGCCCGCTCCGCTCCAAACATCATCCCCTCCCCGCTCCATGATGTGTCGGCACATCATGGATCGGGATGGGGTTAAGTAACAAGGCCTTATTCACATGAACGTGTCAGTTTTGCACGCTTAAAAAACGCAGCGTGTCTGCGTTTTTAACGCGCGTATGTCATCCATATGTCACGCGTTTTTTACGTCAGCAAAATAAACTGAAGGAGGTGTTTTTCTTTTTCTCATCATTTCTTTAGCAACTGTTGCATGAATCACGGACAGCAAACGGATGTACGTTCATGTGCTGTCCGTGATTTTCACGCACCCATTGACTTCAAGAGATTCAAGAAGTCTGGCAAATGCGACATGGCGCCCGAACACCAATCTAGCAAAATCTGCACTCCAAAAGCCAAATGGCGCTCCATCCAATTTGAGCCCTGCCATGTGCCCAAACAGCAGTTTAGGCCCACATATGGGGTATTGCCATACTGGAAGAAATTGAATAACAAACTGTGTGGTTTTTTTTCTCCTACTAGCCCTTGTGAAAATAAGAATATTGGGATCTAAAACTATATATTTTTCACTGCCTAATTCTAATAAAATCTATGAAATAATCACTAAACCCCTAGATTAATTCCCCGAGGGGTGGGTGAAGCTTCTAAAATGGAATCACTTTTCAGAGGTTTACCCTGTACTGCTACCTCAGGGGCTCTGCAAATGCGACATGGCAACCAAAAAACAATCCAGCAATATCTGTATGCCAAATAGCGCTCCTGCCTTTCGGAGCCCTGCCGTGTGTCCAAAAAGCAGTTTATGCCCACATATGGTGTATTACAGTACGTGGGAGAAATTTCTTTACATATGTTGGAGTGCATTTTCTCTTTCATTTCTTGTTAAAATGAAAAAATTCTACATGTTCGTGGAAAAAAAAATTATTGATTTTCATTTTCTAATTCCAATAAAATCAGCAAAAAACCTGTGGGGACAAAATGCTCACTATACCCTTTGATAAATTCCATGAGGGGTATAGTTTACCACATGGGGTCACTTTTGGTGGGTTTCCACTGTTTTGGTCCCTCGGGAGATTTGCAAATGCGACAAGGCACCCGAAACCCATTCCAGCAAAACTTGAGCTCCAAAAGCAGAATGGCGCTCCTTCCCTTCTGAGCTCTGCTGTCTGTCCAAACAGCAGTTTATTGCCACATATGTGGTATTGCCAGAATCGGGAGAAATTGCTTTTCAAATGTTATGGTGCTTTTTTAAAATTATTACTTCAATCTTCAAATCGGACATGGTGCCTAAAATATATTCTAATAAAAACTGCAGAATCTGAGCAATAAGTATTGACTTGGGGATTGTTAAAATGGAACTTCTGCAAAAAACCCTTCACCTCCACATTGCTTTAATTTCTGTGAAACACCTAAGGGTATGTTCACACGCTTAGCAGAAAACGTCTGAAAATACAGAGCTGTTTTCAAGGGAAAACAGCTCCTGACTTTCAGAAGTATTGGCAACTCGTGTTTTTTTACGGTCGTTTTTCTATAGTCAATGAAAAACGGCTCAAGAAGTGATATGCACTTATTTTTCGAGGGCGTTTTTTCGGCGAACGTTTTTCAAAACAGCCGCGTAAAAAAACGGCCCGTCGGAACACAATGATGTTTTTTCAATTGAAATCAATGGGCAGATGTTTCGAGGCGTTCAGTTTCCGATTTTTCTGCCATTTGTGGCCCGAAAAACGGCTGAAAATAAGCCTTGTGAACATACCCTAAAAGGTTAAGAAACTTTCTAAATGCAGTTTTGAATACTTTGAGGGGTGCAGTTTTTAAAATGGGGTGATTTATGGGGGCTTTCTAATATATAAGGCCCTCAAAGCCACTTCAAAACGGAGCTGATCCCTACAAATATAGGTTTTGGAAATTTTCTTGAAAAGGTGAGAAATTACTGCTAAAGTTATTAGCCTTGTAACGTCCTAGAAAAATAAAAGGACATTAAAGAGGCTCTGTCACCAGATTATAAATGCCCTATCTCCTACATAATCTGATTGGCGCTGTAATGTAGATAACAGCAGTGGTTTTTATTTTGAAAAACTATCATTTTTGAGCAAGTTATGAGCTAATTTAGATTTATGCTAATGAGTTTCTCAATGGACAACTGGGCGTGTTTTTTCTTTTTACCAACTGGGTGTTGTACAGAGGAGTGTATGACGCTGACCAATCAGTGACTAATCAGTGTCCTACACTTCTCATTGTTCCAGCCCAGCATGATCCACAGCACAGTGTGATTGTGCAGTGAAAGAAGTAAACACGCCCAGTTGCTAAAAAACACAATACACGCCCAGTTGGAAATAAGAGAAAACACGCCCAGTTGTCCATTAGAAAGGCTCATTTGCATAAATATAAAATTGCTCATAACTTAGCCAAAACTGATCGTTTTAAAAAAAACAAAAAAACGTTACTGTTATCTACATTGCAGCGCCGATCACATGCAATAGGAGATAGGGATTTGATAATCTGGTGACAGAGCCTCTTTAAAAAACAATGCCAACATAAAGTAGACATATGGGAAATATTAACTATTAACAATTTTGTGTGGTGTTACTATCTGTCTTACAAGCAAATACATTCAAATTTAGACCAAATTTTACCACAAACATATAGCACAATGTGTCACAAAAAAACAATCTCAGAATTACTTGAAAAAATAAAAGCATTCCAAAGTTATTACCACATAAAGTGCCATGTCAGATTTGAAGAATTTGGCCTGGTCCATAAGCTAAAACAGGCTGTATACTTAAGGGGTTAAATAATATAAATCAGTTAATCCGAAGTATACTATGAATGAAATCAGTCTAAATTACTTACCTTTTATATCAAAAGAAGTTAACATAACAAGGTGGTTTGAAATAATGCAAAAAAAAAAAATCCTAACATAGTTTGGATAGTTGTTCTTAAAGAGGAACTGTCACGTCTCCTGACAGGTCTATTTTAGTAAATACTTGAATTCCATAAAATAACAATTCTGGAACATCATTTTTTAGTACACTGCATTGTGCCATTACTTTGTTCTTCCTCCTAAAATATATGAATAAATTGACAACTGGTCAAAGGAGTGTGTCCCTACAAAGTCTCACTTTGTCAGCGCTGATTGGACATGGTCAGTCTGTGTAGGGCCACACCCTTAAAGGGGTTTAGCCATCTTGGAAATTTATGGCTTATCACAAGATATGCCATAAATGTCCCATAGATGCGGGTCTAAACTCTGGGACCCGCACCTATCTCTAAAAGAGGGTCCCCTAAACCACGTTCTACCTTGCTCGGTTCCCGCGGCCTCCTGGCCACGTCCTGATTAGGTGGTGGGGGTTTACGGAAACAGCCGAGCTCGCTGAGCTATGCGGTTTACATAACACCCATTGAATTGAATGGGAATTACAGAAACAGCGTAGCACGGCAAGCTACACGGTTACCAGAACTCGGGAGATTTGGAAACAAGTGTAGTTCGCCATGCCACGTGGTTTCCATAACTCCCATTCCCTTCTATGAGATTTACGGAAACAGCGTAGATCAGCTGTTTCCGTTACTCCCGACTATCTAATCCGGAAGTGTTCGGGAGGAAGCGAGATCCGATATGAAGTGATATGATATGCACTTATTTTTCGAGGGCGTTTTTTCGGCGAACGTTTTTCAAAACAGCCGCGTAAAAAAACGGCCCGTCGGAACACAATGATGTTTTTTCAATTGAAATCAATGGGCAGATGTTTCGAGGCGTTCAGTTTCCGATTTTTCTGCCATTTGTGGCCCGAAAAACGGCTGAAAATAAGCCTTGTGAACATACCCTAAAAGGTTAAGAAACTTTCTAAATGCAGTTTTGAATACTTTGAGGGGTGCAGTTTTTAAAATGGGGTGATTTATGGGGGCTTTCTAATATATAAGGCCCTCAAAGCCACTTCAAAACGGAGCTGATCCCTACAAATATAGGTTTTGGAAATTTTCTTGAAAAGGTGAGAAATTACTGCTAAAGTTATTAGCCTTGTAACGTCCTAGAAAAATAAAAGGACATTAAAGAGGCTCTGTCACCAGATTATAAATGCCCTATCTCCTACATAATCTGATTGGCGCTGTAATGTAGATAACAGCAGTGGTTTTTATTTTGAAAAACTATCATTTTTGAGCAAGTTATGAGCTAATTTAGATTTATGCTAATGAGTTTCTCAATGGACAACTGGGCGTGTTTTTTCTTTTTACCAACTGGGTGTTGTACAGAGGAGTGTATGACGCTGACCAATCAGTGACTAATCAGTGTCCTACACTTCTCATTGTTCCAGCCCAGCATGATCCACAGCACAGTGTGATTGTGCAGTGAAAGAAGTAAACACGCCCAGTTGCTAAAAAACACAATACACGCCCAGTTGGAAATAAGAGAAAACACGCCCAGTTGTCCATTAGAAAGGCTCATTTGCATAAATATAAAATTGCTCATAACTTAGCCAAAACTGATCGTTTTAAAAAAAACAAAAAAACGTTACTGTTATCTACATTGCAGCGCCGATCACATGCAATAGGAGATAGGGATTTGATAATCTGGTGACAGAGCCTCTTTAAAAAACAATGCCAACATAAAGTAGACATATGGGAAATATTAACTATTAACAATTTTGTGTGGTGTTACTATCTGTCTTACAAGCAAATACATTCAAATTTAGACCAAATTTTACCACAAACATATAGCACAATGTGTCACAAAAAAACAATCTCAGAATTACTTGAAAAAATAAAAGCATTCCAAAGTTATTACCACATAAAGTGCCATGTCAGATTTGAAGAATTTGGCCTGGTCCATAAGCTAAAACAGGCTGTATACTTAAGGGGTTAAATAATATAAATCAGTTAATCCGAAGTATACTATGAATGAAATCAGTCTAAATTACTTACCTTTTATATCAAAAGAAGTTAACATAACAAGGTGGTTTGAAATAATGCAAAAAAAAAAAATCCTAACATAGTTTGGATAGTTGTTCTTAAAGAGGAACTGTCACGTCTCCTGACAGGTCTATTTTAGTAAATACTTGAATTCCATAAAATAACAATTCTGGAACATCATTTTTTAGTACACTGCATTGTGCCATTACTTTGTTCTTCCTCCTAAAATATATGAATAAATTGACAACTGGTCAAAGGAGTGTGTCCCTACAAAGTCTCACTTTGTCAGCGCTGATTGGACATGGTCAGTCTGTGTAGGGCCACACCCTTAAAGGGGTTTAGCCATCTTGGAAATTTATGGCTTATCACAAGATATGCCATAAATGTCCCATAGATGCGGGTCTAAACTCTGGGACCCGCACCTATCTCTAAAAGAGGGTCCCCTAAACCACGTTCTACCTTGCTCGGTTCCCGCGGCCTCCTGGCCACGTCCTGATTAGGTGGTGGGGGTTTACGGAAACAGCCGAGCTCGCTGAGCTATGCGGTTTACATAACACCCATTGAATTGAATGGGAATTACAGAAACAGCGTAGCACGGCAAGCTACACGGTTACCAGAACTCGGGAGATTTGGAAACAAGTGTAGTTCGCCATGCCACGTGGTTTCCATAACTCCCATTCCCTTCTATGAGATTTACGGAAACAGCGTAGATCAGCTGTTTCCGTTACTCCCGACTATCTAATCCGGAAGTGTTCGGGAGGAAGCGAGATCCGAGCAAGGTAGAAAAGGGGTTAGGGGCACCGTTCTAGAGATAGGTGCAGGTCCCATAGGCATCTATAGGACATTTATTGCATATTCTGTAGATATGCCATAAATGTTCGAAATGGGAAAACTCCTTTAACTGTTAAAACCCAGTTGTGAACTAGCAGGAACAGAGGAGCGGCACAACGTAGCGTTCTAAGAAAAGCTGCTCCAGAATTGTTATTTCATGGAGATTACAATTATTTAATAAAATAGATGAGGAGAGTTGACCGGTCCTCTTTACTGTGTGTCGACTGTGGCTACACAGACTGTGTAATATTGAGCACTGTGATTTCCTGCCAGGTACGAACATATATTCATAAGAGTACGGAAGTACGGTGTAGTACTTGTAATTACATTGTCCATATATATCTAGAGAGGCTGAAGTGTGTACATATATGATTCTTCTGATCAATGTCTACTATACAGGCTTTTGTGATAGAATTCATATTTGCTGAACCCTGTATGAACTCACTTATGCAGTGAACATTTAAAAGGGAAGTTCCTTTAGAGAATGGCACCAAATAGTTGCCTAGTTCACATGACATTCCAAAGAGTTTAAGGGGAAATGCTGTGCTTTCACCAGACAATTTACTTGAGTCACCGTCTATTATTTTTTCATTATTATTTTTTTTTTTTATAGATAACATGTATGAAAGTCATGAGACTGAAGCTTAAATGAGTTGTTTTATGACTGGGATTTTGCCTAAGCAAAAGACACAGGACTTAAAGGGGTTGTCCCAAGTTGACTCAAATTTTTTTTTTATACATTCTAAGCAGGAAATGAATTTTAAAACATTTGGTGTTAAAAAAAATTTAAAATTCATTTCCTAAGTGCCTTTTTTTTACACTTGATAACTCAGCAAGTGCTGGTTATCTTTTCTAAAAAGGGGCGTGAGCGGCTCGATGTCAATCAAGCCGCTCCGCTCTGCAGTGTGCGCGCTCCCGATGTTGCTAGATACTGTAGTTCTAGCAACATCGGGAGAATGTTCGTCTCAAGCGGGCATGGTAAGCCCGATTGAGACGAACTTACCGTGAATGTACTGTACACTACACTACACTACACTACATTCACCCCGTTTCGGCAAGCCACTTTTCCATCACCCACCCTGTCACTACATGTAATATTTGTAGCCGCCGCAGCGGTGCTGCATCAGCACCCGGCGAACAACTAAAAATATATAAAATAAAATAATAATCACCTAAGACGTTCTAACGGCGCTCTGAACGGTCCCGTCACTTGCCATCTTCCTTCTTCTTGGCGCCGCTCGCATTCATAGTAACAATGCGTTGTGGCGCAGATGACGTAATCATATCAGGCCCACGTGATTACGTCATCTGCGCCCACCGCTCTGTTATTGTGAATGGGAGAAGAAAAGTGACGGGACCGTTCAGCTCTTCGTGGGAACGTCTTAGGTGAGTTTATTTTTGTATGTATGTTGTTATGTATGTTGGTATGTATGTATGTATGTATGTATGTATGTATGTATATGTTTTCTTGTATGTATGTTGTCATGTTTGTATGTGTATATGTGCATGTATGTGTATATGCGCATGTATGTTTGCATGTATGTATGTTTTCATGTATGTATGTTTGCATGTATGTATGTTTGCTTGTATGTATGTTTGCTTGTATGTATGTTTGCTTGTATGTATGTTTGCATATTTGTATGTGTATATGTGCATGTATTTTTGCTTGTATGTATGTTTGCTTGTATGTATGTATGTATGCTTGCTTGTATGTATGTATGTATGTTTGCATGTATGTATGTTTGCTTGTATGTTTGCTTGTATGTATGTTTGCTTGTATGTATGTTTGCTTGTATGTATGTTTGCTTGTAGGTATGTATGTTTGCTTGTATGTATGTATGTATGTTTGCATGTATGTATGTTTGCATATATGTATGTTTGCTTGTATGTATGTTTGCTTGTATGTATGTTTGCATGTATGTATGTTTGCATGTATGTATGTTTGCATATACGTATGTTTGCTTGTATGTATGTTTGCTTGTATGTATGTTTGCTTGTATGTATGTTTGCTTGTATGTATGTTTGCTTGTAGGTATGTATGTTTGCTTGTATGTATGTATGTATGTTTGCATATATGTATGTTTGCTTGTATGTATGTTTGCTTGTATGTATGTTTGCTTGTATGTATGTTTGCATGTATGTATGTTTGCATATACGTATGTTTGCTTGTATGTTTGCTTGTATGTATGTTTGCTTGTATGTATGTATGTATGTATGTTTGCATGTTTGTATGTGTATATGTGCATGTATGTGTATATGTGCATGTATGTTTGCTTGTATGTATGTATGTATGCTTGCTTGCTTGTATGTATGTTTGCATGTATGTATGTTTGCTTGTATGTTTGCTTGTATGTATGTTTGCTTGTATGTATGTTTGCTTGTATGTATGTTTGTATGTGCATGTATGTGTATATGTGCATGTATGTTTGCATGTATGTATGTTTTCATGTATGTATGTTTTCATGTATGTATGTTTGCATGTATGTTTTCTTGTATGTATGTTTTCTTGTATGTATGTTGTCATGTTTGTGTTTTCATGTATGTTTTCTTGTATGTATGTTGTCATGTTTGTATGTGTATATGTGCATGTATGTGTATATGTGCATGTATGTTTGCATGTATGTATGTTTTCATGTATGTATGTTTGCATGTATGTATGTTTGCTTGTATGTATGTTTGCTTGTATGTATGTTTGCTTGTATGTATGTTTGCATATTTGTATGTGTATATGTGCATGTATTTTTGCTTGTATGTATGTTTGCTTGTATGTATGTATGTATGCTTGCTTGTATGTATGTATGTTTGCATGTATGTATGTTTGCTTGTATGTTTGCTTGTATGTATGTTTGCTTGTATGTTTGCTTGTATGTATGTTTGCTTGTATGTATGTTTGCTTGTAGGTATGTATGTTTGCTTGTATGTATGTATGTATGTATGTATGTTTGCATGTATGTATGTTTGCATATATGTATGTTTGCTTGTATGTATGTTTGCTTGTATGTATGTTTGCATGTATGTATGTTTGCATATACGTATGTTTGCTTGTATGTATGTTTGCTTGTATGTATGTTTGCTTGTATGTATGTTTGCTTGTATGTATGTTTGCTTGTATGTATGTTTGCTTGTAGGTATGTATGTTTGCTTGTATGTATGTATGTATGTTTGCATGTATGTATGTATGTTTGCATGTATGTATGTTTGCATATATGTATGTTTGCTTGTATGTATGTTTGCTTGTATGTATGTTTGCATGTATGTATGTTTGCATATATACGTATGTTTGCTTGTATGTTTGCTTGTATGTATGTTTGCTTGTATGTATGTATGTATGTTTGCATGTTTGTATGTGTATATGTGCATGTATGTGTATATGTGCATGTATGTTTGCTTGTATGTATGTATGTATGCTTGCTTGCTTGTATGTTTGCATGTATGTATGTTTGCTTGTATGTTTGCTTGTATGTATGTTTGCTTGTATGTATGTTTGCTTGTATGTATGTTTGTATGTGCATGTATGTGTATATGTGCATGTATGTTTGCATGTATGTATGTTTTCATGTATGTATGTTTTCATGTATGTATGTTTGCATGTATGTTTTCTTGTATGTATGTTTTCTTGTATGTATGTTGTCATGTTTGTGTTTTCATGTATGTTTTCATGTATGTATGTTGTCATGTTTGTATGTGTATATGTGCATGTATGTTTGCATGTATGTATGTTTTCATGTATGTATGTTTGCATGTATGTATGTATGTATGTTGTCATGTTTGTATGTGTGTATGTTTTCATGTATGTGTTTTCATGTAGGTATGTTTGCATGTATGTATGTTTGTATGTATGTTTTCATGTATGTATGTTGTCATGTTTGTATGTGTATACGTGCATGTATGTTTGCATGTATGTATGTATGTTTGTTTGTATATATGTCTGTATGGCCATGTATGATACTGTCTGCTGGCACCCTGTATCTAAGCCAACTTTGCCGCAGGCTTCTATACATGGTATAACAGTCAGTATCACACATGAAAGTGAAAGTAAGCCTACGACATGTTTTATTTCATTTTTTTTTTTATATTTTTGATTTTTTACAGGTTTGGTGTTTGGACTACGTCGGTTTCGAGGACTACTTAGATGACGCTTTTTTTTTCATCAATAAAATGGTTAATGAGGGTTGTGTTGGGGGTGCTTTATTTCAATAAAATATTTTATCTATATCTTTGTCTTTTCTTTTCAAGTTTTATTACTATCACTTTAGTAATGGCCGCTGTCTGAGTGACAAGGTCCATTACTAAGGGGAGGCTTAGTGTTAGCCGGTACAGAGGCTAACACTAAACACCATTATTACCCCGCTACCCACGGCCTCCAGGGGTGCCGGGAAGAGCTGGGTACGATCAAGTCCCCGACCATCTGTTGTGATGGTCGGGTACTGGGGCGGCCGCAGGCTGGTATTATGAGGCTGGGAAGGGCCAAAAACAGTGGACCTTCCCACCCTTGTAATGCTAGGCTGCTGCTGCTGTGTTGTATCTGGCTGGTTATAAAAATGGGGGGGACCCCACGTCATTTTTTTTTATTATTTATTTATTATTTTTATTAAAAAGACATGGGGTTCCACCCAATTTATCATAACCAGCCACATACAACACAGTGTTATTAGCCTGGGAATGTACTAAACCAGTGGCCCCTCCCACCCGTGTAATGCCAGGCTGCTGCGGCCTTGTATATGGCTGGTTATTAAAAATGTGGGGGACCCAACGTCTATTGTTAAATTTTACAAAAAAACGACGTGGGGGTCCCCCCCATTTTTATAACCAGCCCGATACAACACAGCAGCAGCAGCCTAGCATTACAAGGGTGGGAAGGTCCACTGTTTTTGGCCCTTCCCAGCCTCATAATACCAGCCTACGGCCGCCCCAGTACCCGACCATCACAACAGATGGTCGGGTACTGGATCGTACCAAGCTCTTCCCGGCACCTGGTGGTGGTGGGTACCGGGGTAATAATGGGTGGTTAGTGCTAGCCTCTGCACCGGCTAACACTAAGTACCGCCTTAATAATGGACACTGTCAATCAGCCAACTGCCATTATCTAGGCACTAATAAAGTTTGAAAAAAAAAACACAAAGACAATTTTTTTTTATTGAAATAAGAAATCCCCAACAAAACCCTCGTTAACCATTTTATTAAAATTTTCAAAAAACGTAGATCTACGCAGTAGTCCAACGAATCGAAAGACGTAGTCCAATCGGTACATCAAAATCTGCAACAACATAAAAAAACAGTTATCAATGTGAACAATACCGATACTTATACTCACCTACACACACACAAACAACCACACACAAACATATACACAAACACATATAAACACACACCCATATATTACACAAACACACACATAAACACATATACACACACACACATATACACACACACATATACACAAACACATGTACACAAACACACCCATATATACACAAACATATATACACACACACACACATATACACAAACACACACACACATATACACAAACACACACGTATACAAAAACACACACAAACATATACACACAAACCTATACACATATGCACAAACACACCCATATATACACAAACACACACACACATATACACACACACATATGCATACATATACACATATGCACAAACACCCATATATACACAAACACACACATATACACACACATATACATATACAAAAACACACAAACATATACACACAAACATATGCACAAACACACCCACATACACAAACACACACACACATAAACACACACACAAACATATACACAAACACACATATACACAAACACATGTACACAAACAAACCCACATATACACAAACATATACATATATACACAAACACATCCATATATACACACACACACATATACACAAACACACCCATATATACACAAACACACACACATATATACACAAACACACACACATAAACACACCAAAAAAGCACACACACATATACACACAAACATATACACACAAACATATGTACACAAACACACCCATATATACACAAACACATACACAAACCCACACATATACAAAAACACACACACACACAAACATATACACAAACACACCCATATATACACACACACAAATATACACAAACACAAAAATATACACAAACATATACACACAAATACACCCATATATACACTCACACATAAACACACACACATATACACAAACACACCCATATATACACAAACACAGACACACACACACACACACACTTACCTTTAGCGGAGCGCAGACTTCTCGCGACGGGTGCCTTCCACTTCATCTCCTTGCATCTCCTGCGCATGCGCCGAGATGCGCGTTCATGAGTAAATGACATCCTCTGCTCCGGACGCAGAGGATGTCATTACGCATGCGCGGCCACCGCTAAAGGTAAATAGCGGTGGCCGGGAACCTAGGCAACGAGCAGGATACAAAGAGGGACCGACCGCAACTTCAATCAACGATATCAAGAAAACGACATCGCTGGACGACGGACAGGTAATTAGAATTCTTATTATTTTTACATGGGGGAGCTAACTAGCACCATTTATCAACTTGGGACAACCCCTTTAAGAGACCTAAAAGCGGATTATATCCAAACTACATATCCATAAAAGTTTGGAGCGATGTATTCCAGTGTTTCTTTTCTTTTCAACATTTTTTCTTAATTACAGGACAAATCATGTTCACACGGGTATTTTGCCGAGTTTTTTGACGCGGAAACCGCGTCGCAAAACTCGGCAGAAACAGCCCGAGAACGCCTCCCATTGATTTCAATGGGAGGCGTCGGCGTCTTTTTCCCGCGAGCAGTAAAACTGCCTCGCGGGAAAAAGAAGCGACATGCCCTATCTTCGGGCGCTTCCGCCTCCGACCTCCCATTGACTTCAATGGGAGGCAGGAGAAAGCGTATATCTCGCTGTTTTATGCCCGCGGCGCTCAATGGCCGCGGGCGAAAAACGGCGCGATAATTGCCGCGAAAATCGGCGTGCAGGGAGAGGAATATCTGCCTCAAAGTTCCAAACGGAATTTTGAGGCAGATATTCCTCCCCCAAAATACTCCGTGTGAACATAGCCTTAAGTCTTCATGAAGACTAGAAATCTTCTCTGGTAACCTTGACTACATATGAATCATAATACAGTGTAACCACACCAAAAGACTGTCTTTCAGGACTTCTGATGGTGACCAAATTGTGCACAAATGCACCTATATATGCAAATAGTGAAATTAATATTAATTCATACTCCTGTAATTACGGCTTATCCGGGCACCCCTATTCCTCTGCTGTTACTTTAAAGCAATAACTAGCAGACGCCTGCCTCGGATGCAAATGCTGAAGGCTCTACGGGGAAGGTACAGAAAAGCTAACTGCTGTTTAACCACCTGCAGCCAATCCAATTATGCTCAGCACATCAGCCAAATAGCAGCATCACAGCAGGTTATTAACAGTAATATAGCAGTACAGCAAGATATTATTTCACCAGTAAAATGGCAGAAAAACTTCACTATTAGCAACCACTACTTATGTTTTCCTCTGAAGCTGCTGCTTCTCTCGGACTGTCCGAAAGGTCCATCTGAGGAAAAAAAGCGGAAAGACCAATCAGAGTGAAACAGCAGCTTCAGAGGAGCAGAGCACCAGATATTTTTTTTAATATGGTGACTTTATTAGGCTTTTAATTTAGGAGCCAAAGGCTTCCAGGTAATTATTTTAGTCTGGTGCCCTACCTGAAGAAGACCACCTGTCTAGACTAGATTTTAGTGAGAAAGTTTGTTTTTTAATCCCTCTATAAGCTATGCATGGTAACCTTTTTTAAGAGGACAATAACCCTAAGGGCCTGTTCACATCAGCGTTACCTTTACGTTGAGGGGTTCTGTCGACTGCGCTATTGATTCCATCAAAACAACAGAACCTTGTCACAACGGTGACAAACTGAAACCTTTAGCAACGTTTCCGTCATTGTGATCAATGGTGATGCAAACAGAAGCTAAGTTTTACGTTTGCCTTTCCGTTGAGGGGTTAAGCTGATGGAGACCTCCAATGGAACCCCTCACCGGAAAGGCAACACTGATGTGAACACAGCCTTAAAACCCTTTTCTCTGTGATTTGGAGTGGTCGTCTTAAAGGCATTTTACTGTATGTGTAGGTAGACACACCGATCAGCAATAACAATAAACCCAACTGCTTAATGTTGAGTCGCCAGAACAGTGCTGACCCATCAAGGCACGTGTTCTGTGGTATTTGGTACCAAGACGTTAGCAGCACATCCCTTTAAAGGGGTTATCCGGGTTCTTAAAATTGATGGCCTATCCTTAGGATTGGCTATCAGTATTAAATCGGTGGTGGTTCGACAGTCATCACCCCCCCCCCCCGAACAGCTGTTTGAAGGGGCTGCGGCGCTCATTCTTTCTGTCTGAATTTGTATGCGCAGTTATATTTGTAGCGGCCGTGCAGCAGCACTGTCCCATTCGCTTTTGTGCCATTCCTTTTGTAGGTAACTGACGCACACACACCTGGCCTTCCACATAATGTAAAGGAAAGCATGATTTATCAGATCAGGCCACCTTCTATCACTGCCCATGGTCCAGTTCTGTTGCTCTTGTGCCTATTACAATTACTTTAAAGCAGCGCACTGTAGTCAGCATGTGCACTCTGACTTGTCTGCAGCTACGCAGCCCCATACGCAGCAAGCACTGATGCACTGTTATTACACCTTTTTTTGTATAACCAGCATTACCTTTTTCAGCAATAAGTGCTACAGTAGCTCTTCTGTGGGATTGGACCAGATCACTAGCCTTAACTCTACACACGCTTTAATGAGCCTTGGGCATCCATCACCCTGTCCCCGGTTTACCTTCCTTAGACCACTTTTGGGAGGTACTAACTACTATATACTGGGAACACCCCACAAGACCTGCTGTTTTGAAGATGCTCTGAGCAAGTCGTCTAGCCAACACAATTGAGCCCCTTTAAAAGCTGCGAAGATTTTTACGCTTGCCCATATTTTATGCTGCCAACAAATCAACTTCAATAACCGACTGCTCACTTGCTGTCTAATAAAGCCCACCCCTTGACAGGTGCCATTGTAACGACAATCAATGTTATTCACTTTACATGTAAGTGACTTCAACGGCTGATCGGTGCGTGTGTGTGTGTTTGCAGTGGCGGATTATCATATGGGCGGTTCAGCGGCCACCCGGGTCCCGAGGCTCCCAAGGGGCCCATTGCAGCCCGAACCGCACATCGTCTTATAAACCTATTCAGCGCGCTAGCGCTGCGAACTGCCGAAGATGGGGAGGAGCAAGGAATTGGCCGGGATAGGGGTAGGACACGCCTCCCTGACAGTGCGGGCGCCGCCATTGAGTAACAGAACAGCGACGAACGGCTGTTCTGTTACTCCAAAGCTGGAAGAGAAGAGCCAGGCGGGCGGTCACCGGCGCTGAGGTTAGTTGGCTTATCCTCCTGCCCAACTGGTTCTCGACCACTGGCTGTATTTTTACCGCCAGCGGTCAGGGACGGGTCCTTAAAACCAGAGCCATGGACTTTCTACGGCTCGGGTTTTAACTTGCTGCCCGCGCGATCGGGCAGCTGAATGTCGGGTCTCCGGCTGTCAGTGACTGCCAGGGACCCTGAGGAGTAGACAGAAGCAGCTTTCGCTGCTTCGGTCTTCTCTGATCTCTTTTACACAGCGCTCAATGAACGCTGTGTAATGGAATAGAGACAGCAGCAGCGGCGCTGTCTCTATTCCTCCCGTTGATCATGTGACTGGTCACATGATCGCCGGGTGCCGTTAGTGGCAGGCTGTTGCTAGGTCTTACTAGACCCAGCACAGCTCTATTAGTGACAATCGTCACTATGAGAGGGCTGATTTCCCCTGTAACTGGGGCTGCTGTGCAGCCCCAGTTACAGTGGAAAAACATGGTGTAAAAGAAAGAAAAAAAATATATAAAGTTCCCCAAAGGTGACCTTTGAGGAACAGACCATAGTAATAAAAAAATAGTAAAGTAAAGTGCAAAAAAAAATTAAATAATAAATACACATAAAATACCCACCCCAAAAAAACCGTTCCCCCTGCCAATCATTTTTGTAACGCTAGCACTGACCCAATTACCCTAACATAGACATGTAATATATTAAAATTTACGGTAAACAATGACGATTACAAATAAAAGGTCCATTTTAGGGTAAAACTATGTTATTACCAAAAAAAATAGCTGAAACTTAAAAAAGCTTATTTTTTTACTATTATTTTCAAACTTTATGAATAAAAATTCTAAAATAGCAAAAAAGGTGTGCAGAAAAACGATAAAAAACGAAACCTGCATTGTCTACGGAAAAAACGTCGCAAAAATCACGTCGTTTTTATTTTTTTTTAATAAAAATGTGTGTTTGGTGCAACTTTGTAATTACGTTTTATTAAAAAATATTTTCACTTTTTGACATACAGCTGCTTTGTATCCTGTATCCGTCAGGTCAGCAGGACTGACAGGATCAGTGAAACGGGCCCCGCGCTAAATTATAATCTTAGATGTGATAGATTTGAGGTGGATCCTGCGTGTCACTGATCCTGTCAGTCCTGCTGACCTGACGGATACAGGATACAAGGCAGCTGTATCTCAAAAAGTGAAAATATTTTTTAATAAAATCAATCAATCACATTGATACACACACATACATTATATATATATATATATATATATATATATATATATATATATATATATATATATATATATATAAATTATAATATAAAGTTTTTAAATGTGTACATAACCTTGTGGCACTATATACAAGGGGGAGCGCTGTGAGGCACTATATATAAGGGGGAGCGCTGTGTGGCACTATATACAAGGGGGAGCGCTGTGTGGCACTATATACAAGGGCGAGCGCTGTGTGGCACTATATACAAGGGGGAGCGCTGTGTGGCACTATATACAAAGGGGGAGGGCTGTGTGGCACTATATACAAGGGGGGGCTGTGTAGTGCTATCCACAGTGGTATGTGTGTGGCGCTCTTTAGAGGGGGGGCTTTTTGGTGCTATCTACAAGAGGGGGAGGGCTGTGTGGCACTCTCTACAGGGGGGCTGTATGGCACTATCTATAGGGGGCTGTGTGTAGCGTTCTCTACGGGGGGGGGGTGTGATATATAGAAGGGGCTGTGTATGGCGATATCTATGGGGGTGTGTAATATCTACAGGGGCTGTGTGTGGCACTATGTACAGGGGGCTGTGTGTATGTGGTGTTTTACAGTGTGTGGTATTATTATATTCAGGCGCGCAGTGTTTGGTGCTATTATCTTTAGGGGTACAGTATGTGGCACCATGATAACTTTATTTTCGTTTATAGGTGTGGAAATGTTGGAAAAGTGAGGAGACGTCTGAGTGGCAAATTCTGCAGAAATGAGTCATGGCCTGGAGAAGTCGTCATGAGCGCTGGACCGGATGGAGAAGAATAGAGGAAAAAAACTACTAGAATCTGAGACGTCGTCACCTGTGAGTCACTAGATTTATAGAGAATCTGTCACCTTTCCTGACATGTTTATTATAGGAAATCCTTGTATTTCACAAAAAGTCTTTCTGCAGTCCAGGACTGATAGACAATTCCCCTTGTCAGGAAGTTGTGTCCCTGCACAGTGTGATACTGTCAGTATGTAGGGACACTGCGCTGTGACAAGGGAAATCGTAACACTGTTAATGCTTGCCCAAAAAGGTAGTGTTAAAAATAGTTACGGCGCGGCAGGGCGGCGGTGAGGAAGGGGGGCCCAAGTTTGGGTAACAGCCCAGGACCCATGGTCTACTTAATCCGCCACTGTTTGTTTGTGTTATATATATATATTATATAGTAAAAAAAGGGAAGAGCAGCACATATAAATGCAAAATAAGGGTGGTTGTGTGTGCAGAAACCTTAGGACCTCAGACTCCAGTCCCCAATAAATATTTCCAAACGAATAAGCAGCACTACACAGGACTCCAATTCAGTGAAAAAAGGTTTATTCACCCATATGTAAGTGAAACGTTTCAGCCCACATGGGCCTTTCTCAAGCGTTGCACTGATGTATGGGTGAATAAACCTTTTTTCACTGAATTGGAGTCCTGTGTAGTTCTTAGTTTGGAAATCTATATATTTTATAGAATATATATTATACACACACTATATGAACGACAAAAATATTGGGACACCTACTTATTATGCCTACCTAAGCTTTTATGACATAGTATTCCAAATCTATAGGCACTGACATGTAGTTGATCCCCCA
Source organism: Rhinoderma darwinii (assembly GCF_050947455.1). Classification (NCBI taxonomy): domain Eukaryota; kingdom Metazoa; phylum Chordata; class Amphibia; order Anura; family Rhinodermatidae; genus Rhinoderma; species Rhinoderma darwinii. The sequence goes on from NC_134689.1 coordinate 149,134,365, forward strand.
GGTCAGATACCGATGTTGGACGAGAGGGCCTGGCTTGCAAATATCTGTTCTAGTTCATACCAAAGGTGTTTCATAGGGTTGAGGTCAAGGATCTGTGCAGGCCAGTCAAGTTCTGCCACGCCAAACTCACCCAACCAACCATGCCTTTGTGCACTGGAGAACAGCCATGCTGAAACAGAATAGGCCCTCCTCCAAACTGTTCCCACAAAGTTGGAAGCATACAATTGTCCAAAATGTCTTGTTATGCTGAAGCACTAACATTTCCCTTCACTGGAACTAAGGGGCCAAGGCCAACCCCTGAAAAACAACCCCATAGCATTATCCTTTCTCCACCATACAGCTGGCACAACATAGTCAGTTAGGTAATGTTTTCCTGACAGTTACCAAACCGAGAATCGTCCATCAGACTGCCAGATAGAGAAGCGTGATTCGTCACTCCACAGAAAACGTTTGCAGTGCTCATGAGTTGTAACGTCCGTGGTCGCTGACCATGAACTCCTTCCATCCGGTCAACGCCCTTCTCTCCAGAGATGTCTGCACATGCGGCCGTCCTGTTCCACAGTGACCACCAGGGTGCGCTCGCGAGCTCAGTCCAGACAAGGAGCCAGGTCGCACACAGGTGGGAGATTGAGCTGATTGCTCCCAGAGCACGCTGGACTATAAGAAGGGCTGTGCCCCTCCCTGCAATGCCTGAGCCTTGTTGTGGTTATTCTAGTCCGTCTATGCAAATTGTCTCCTAAGTGTTTCCCAGTTCCCAGGGTTTCCCGCGATATCCTGGTCAAGTGTCGTGTTGAGCTGAAGTCGTGCTGTGCTGTGTTCCACGCCTGGCGCCTGCCTTCTACCTAGTCCCAGCCGAGCCTGTCTTGCTACTGTCTGAGCTACCACAGGTACACTATACGAACTGTAGACTGTGACCTGTGTCCTGTTGGCCAGCTGCCATACCGTCAAGGCGGTACGGCCCAGTGGGTCCACATACCCAACGTGACAGTAGGCTCAGGCCATGGACCCCGCTGCTCAATCCAAGACCATGACGATGTCACAGGAAATGCGGGCGGATATGTTAGACCTCCGGTCTCGACAGGACCAACTCCTCCAGGCGTTGAATATTATTTCACGTCGGCTGGAGGTGCAAGCTGCCTTTCCTCCTACTACATCTCCTGCTAGTACTGATACTCCAAACACACCTCCTGGCAGTGCGGATCCCCGATTTTCTTTGCCGCTTCCTGACTGCTATGATGGAGACACGAGGACCTGCCGTGGATTTTTGAACCAGTGCCAGATCCACTTTAGCCTGTATGCAAGGGCATTCTCGTATGATGGCGCAAGGGTTGCTTTCATCATCTCTCTCCTCACTGGCAGGGCCCTTGCATGGGCGAACCCTATCTGGGAGAGACAAGGACCTGAGACCCGTGACTTCCTACGGACATTTTGCACAGTGTTTGAGGAGCCTGGACGAATCTAGTTGCTGAACCTACGCTGAACCTACGTCAGGGAGACACCTCCGTGGGAGAGTACGCCATCCACGTCCGCACCCTGGTGGGAGAACTGTTGTGGAACAATGAGGCCCTACATTCTGGCAGGGACTGTCTCCTAGGATTATGGACGAGATTGCCGCCCGAGATCTACCGTCTACCCTGGATGACCTCATCCTTCTGGCCTCCCGGATTCATATACGGATCCGAGAACGCCTCCAAGAGGTTCGACGGGAGGGAGTCCTTCCCAGTCTGGCTCCTTATTTGCAGTAACCCCTGCTGTCCTCAGATGCTGATCCTCCTAAGGAGTCTGTGTTTAAGCGGTCTACCCAGGAGAGACAACTCAGACACACCTCGGGACTCTGTCTATATTGCGGACTCGGAGGCCATCTTGTGCATCTATGTCCCCAAAAGCACAGAGCCTAGAGTTGGTGGGAGAGACAACCCGGGTAAAGCAGGACTTTGGTCTAAATTGTCCATTCCCGTGACCATAGTGTCCGGCGAGAAAACGCATCGGGTCTCTGCGTATCTGGACTCTGGATCTGCTGCTAATTTCATTTGTAGAGACCTGGTGGATCTTCTCCAATTGCCCACAACCACACTGGAGAGGCCGTTGATGGTTGTATCTGTGAATGGACTACCTTTGCCAGACCCAATTGTAGCTGTGACCAAGCCACTGAGGCCCCAACTAGGAGCCCTCTATTCCGACCTCCTCTCATTCTTTGTCCTGGCTAAAGCTGTCAATCCTGTGCTACTGGGTCTGCCTTGGCTCCAACTACATGCCCAAGTCCTGGACTGGAATTCTGGAGAGGTTCTCCAGTGGGGTCCAGAGTGTCTCAACCGTTGCCTGGTACAGATTTGTTTGGCTCAGCCTCCTCTGCCTCAGTCGTTGGCAGGATTGCCTGGTCATTATTCGACATTTTCGGATGTCTTCAGCAAGAAAGAGGCATAGTCGCTGCCCCCACACCGGGCGTATGACTGTCCTATCGACCTAGTTCCTGGTGCATCCCTTCGCCGTGGTAGGGTATATCCTCTCTCCTTGCCAGAGACTTTGTCCATGTCCGCCTATGTTAAAGAGAACTTGGAGAGGGGCTTCATACGGAAGTCTTCCTCCCCGACAGGAGCCAGGTTCTTCTTCATCAAGAAAAAGTTGGTTCTCTGCGTCCTTGCATCGACTACCAGGGTCTCAACCAGATTACGGTCAAAAATAGGTATCCGTTGCCTTTGATTTCTGAACTGTTTGATCGCATACGTGGAGCCAAGATTTTTTCAAAGCTAGTCCTGCATGGGGCTTACAACCTAATCCGGATTCGTCGGTGTGACGAATGGAAGACGGCATTTAACACCCGTGACGGACACTATGAATATCTAGTATTGCCCTTTGGTCCGTGTAATGCTCCCGCGGTCTTCCAAGAGTTCGTTAATGATATCTCCCGTGACCTCCTCTATGTATGTGTTGTGGCCTATCTTGATGACATCTTGAATTTTTCTCCAGATCCAATGACTCATCGGATATATGTCCGTCAAGTTTTGCTACGGTTAAGGGAGAATCGTCTGTACGCCAAGTTGGAGAAGTGCGTGTTTGAGAAAGATTTTCTACACTTCATGGGCTACATCATCTCGAATCAAGGTCTCAAGATGGATCCTGAAAAGGTAAAGGCCGTTCTGGAATGGCCACGCCCTCAAGGCTTGAGCTCCATACAGCGCTTCCTGAGATTCACTAATTTCTACAGATAGTTCATTCCAAACTTTTCCTCACTGACATCTCCTATCTCTAACCTCACCAAGAAATGCATGAACGCCAAGGTGTGGACTCCAGAAAGCGTAAGCCGCATTTAATAGCCTGAAGAGTGCCTTCATTTCAGCCTCCATCATCCAGATGTTTCTCGACAGTTCTCGTTGGAGGTGGACACCTCCTCTATCGGTGCAGGTGCTAGTGCACTCGTGTTCCAGAGAGGTTCCAAGGGCAAGTCAATGGTATCGGGAGTTACTGGCCATCAAGTTGGCTCTGGAGGAGTGGAGACATCTATTAGAGGGTGCAGTTCATCCCATCTTGATATTCACGGACCACAAGAACCTCACCTATCTCCAGACGGCCCAACGACTGAATCCCCGACAGGCTAGGTGGTCGCTGTTCTTTGCCCGGTTCCAGTTTGAGCTCCACTACTGTCCGGCTGACAAGAATGTGAAGGCCGATGCCTTGTCCAGGTCGTTCGAGACAGAGGATGCTATGGAGTCTCCACAGAATATCATTAATCCATCCTGCATCATCCCTGTCAACCCTCTGCAAGTTAGAGACATTCCCCTGGGGAGGGCTTTTCTGCGTCTGACAGACAGAAGAAGAATCCTCTGCTGGGGACACAGTTCCAAACTGGCAGGGCAAGCGGGTGTCCGTAAGACCCGAGACTTGATCGCTCGTCAGTTCTGGTGGCCCACGCTGCCCAAAGACATCACTGACTATGTCTCCTCTTGCACGGTGTGTGCAGCAAATAAAGTTGCCCACTCCAAACCGGCGGGCCTGCTCCAGCCGCTGCCTGTGCCCGATGCCCCCTGGCAACATATTGCTATGGACTTGTCATGGACCTGCCTCTCTCTGCTGGTTGCAGTACGGTCTGGGTGGTGGTGGACCGATTCTCCAAGATGGCTCACTTTGATCCACTGACCGGCCTACTGTCCGCTTCCCGACGGGCCAATCGCCCAACACATCTTCCATCTGCACTGCTTGCCTCTGCATATTTTGTCAGATCGGGTGGTTCAGTTCACCTCAAAGTTCTGGAGAGCCCTCTGCGTACTCCTCGGTGTGAAGTTGGACTTTTCCTCTGCCTACCATCCCCAGTCCAATGGTCAAGTCGAGAGAATAAATCAGATTATGGAGAACTATCTACGACACTTTATCTCCAGGCAACATGATGACTGGGTGCAGCTGCTTCCTTGGGCTGAGTTCTCCTACATCAACCACACTAGTGAGTCCACCACTAAGAGTCCATTCTTCAATGTCTATTGCCAACACTCTCGATTACCTCTCCCTGTTTCCACTACCTCCCAGGTGCCTGCAGCTGACTCTGCGTTCAGGGACTTACTAAAAATCTGGTAGCAGACCCAATCTTCTATTCTGCTGGCGGTCGACTGCATGAAAAGAAAGGCAGACACAAGACGAGAGCCTCCCCAGTTTCTTTCAGGTACTAAGGGTCTGGCTGTTCTCTAGGAATGTCCGGCTGAGGGTGCCACCATACAAGATTGCTCCCAGGTTCCTTGGAGCCTTCGAGATTTTGCAACAAATCAACCCCGTCTCCTATAAGCTTCGGCTGCCTCCTACCCTCAAGATCCCCAACAGCTTCCATGTCTCCCTGTTGAAGCCTGTGATCTCGAACCGCTACTCCAAGACTTCCACTCCTGAAGTGGCTCCCAGTTTATCAGATACTTTGGAGGTTAAGGAGATCTTGCACACTAAAAAAAATAAGAGGAAGAACCTTTTATTTAGTGGATTGGAGGGGGTATGGTCCGGAGGAGAGGTCCTGGGAGACAGAAGAGAATCTTAATGCTCCTTCCCTCATTAAGAAGTTTCTGTCTCGTTCTGGTCCCAACAGGAGGGGGCGAAAGAGGGGGGATACTGTAATGTCCGTATCCGCTGACCACGAACTCCTTCCATCCGGTCGACGCCCTTCTCTCCAGAGATGTCTGTACATCTGGCCGTCCTGTTCCACAGTGACCACCAGGGTGCGCTCGCGAGCTCAGTCCAGACAAATAGCCAGGGCACACAGGTGGGAGATTAAGCTGATTGCTCCCAGAGAGCCCTGAATATAAGAAGGGCTGTGCCCCTCCTTGCAATGCCTGAGCCTTGTTGTCGTTATCCTAGTCAGTCTATGCAAATGGTCTCCTAAGTGTTTCCCGGTTCCCAGTGTTTCCCGTTCCTGCTACCTGTAACCCGTGCTATCCTGGTCAAGTGCCGTGTTGAGCTGAAGTCGTGATGTGCTGTATACCACGCCTGGCGCCTGCCTGCTGCCTAGTCCCAGCCGAGCCTGTCTTACTACTGTCCGCGCTACCACATTTACACTATACGAACTATAGACTGTGACTTGTGTCCTGTTGGCCAGCTGCCATACCGTCAAGGCGGTACGGCCCAGTGGGTCCACGTACCCAACGTGACACGTAGTAACGATCACTCGTCCCCATACATAAGCAAGAATTGCTCCTTGTGAAAGGAGAAAATGAGAGCCAATCGTTAATTGGCGCTTATTTTCACAGCCCATATCGAGCCATGTAAAAGAACCTTTCGGTGGAATTCGCAACTTTGAGCACCCACTATACAATTGCAAATAAATAAACAGGATAATGAAAGGAGACAATAAGAAAAATAAGCAGTACAATTCTTACTCGCTTCAGGGAAGCGGGTAGGGTTGGTCTAACGGATAGTCGTCTTTATTATCTGGCGTCAACTCATGCTCATGTCCCCGACTTCTTTTATAACCATGACTCTAAACTCTGGGTTCGTTTAGCCCAACAGCTCTGTACCCGTACTCTTTATACTCTGCCATGGACCCTACCTGGAAACAGACCGAAACCTGCCCCTTTGTTGTTTTCCATACCCTCCTGGCATTGCGTTCCTCTGGGATGGGGGGGCTCATTCATTGACCCACTGGGACCACTGTCAACCCAGCATTTCCTGCTTGGGAGGCGCGTCCCTCCTTCCTGGGTAGGTCTTCCACTAACCCCATGTACTTCACTCAGGTCCTATCCGATTCCTCTCTGCTCCCATTAGCCACTATTTGCCCAGCTGAAACGCCTTCACCACGTCACATATTTGAATATTCCCAGTTAAAAAATTTCTATAGTGTTACTAAGCGCCAGGCTCACCTTCACCGACCGCTTGCACATGCCATCTACACACTCTATAAATTACTCCTCTCCCAGCGATCCCCTCATCTCCCATCCTTCTGCAAGGCTTGTGAGACAGAATTGAGCATGGCATTCACTGATGCACGATGGAGACAATGTCTCTTCCTTTCCCAGAAAGTGTCGATAGCCATACGAGCACAGGAAACTAGCTACAAAATTATCTCTAGGTGGTATTGGGTCCCTACTGCCCTGCATAAATGGTACCCCTCTGTACCTGACAAGTGTTGGTGCTGCGGGGCGTTGAGGGTATCGATGTCTCATATTTGCTGGAGCTGCCCCTCCTTGTGGAGTTTTTGGGAGGCGGTTCTTGAAATTATATTGGAAGTTACTGGGGAGACGGCCCTTTTATTTATGTTCCCTATGCCACTACCCATTTACAAAGGCTCCCTAATTAGGCACCTCCTTCAGGCTGCCAAATCGGTTATCCCCGCAAGTGAAAAACAGCAGTTCCTCCACTGTTGGAGGAATGGTTTCAGGAGGTTGTGTCACGTTGGGTTCGTGGACCCACTGGGCAATTCCGCCTTGGCAGTATGGCAGCTGGCCAACAGGGCGCAGGTTACAGTCTATAGTTCGCATAGGGTACCTGTGGCAGCTCGGACAGTAGCAAGGCAGGCTCGGACTAGGCAGCAGGTAGACGTCAGGCGTGGTGTAGCAGGACAGGTGTGGCATACAGCACAGCACGACTTCAGCTCAGCACGGCATTTGACCAGGATAGCACGGGATACAGGAGCAGGGAACACTGGTAACTGGGCACCACTAGGAGACCATTTGTATAGACAAACTTTGGGTACGACAACAACGCTCAGGCGTGGGAGCAAGGGGCTGAGGCCTTCTTATAGTCCAGGGTGCTATGGGCTAATTAAACATGAAGGTCCGGTGCGCACGCTCCCCCTTAAGAGCGGGCACGAGCGTGTGCACGCATCCTACAGGACCTGGCTGAGGTGAGCAGAGGTGAGTGCCCTGGTGTCTCCTGAGGAGGAGACTGGGGCCAGCGCTCACAGATCCATGGCTGCGGGCGTCAGGAGGTGAGTGAGCCTGACGGCCTGCGGCCATGGGCATGACAGGTTGCCTTAATAGAGCATATGGAAAACCTCCTGCCTCAATCCCCGGCTGCCTCTACACGATATATGAACACTTGGTCTCAATGGCTTCTGTTTCTTTCTTCTCACATCCTACCGTACTGTAGTGGCTTGAGACTCCGTACCCATCCTTACCCATGAGACTTCATCTGAGAGGGGACTGTATACGGGTGCGTGAGGGTTTGCTTGCTCCACCCAGGTTTTTATCAGGTGCATAGCTGCTTTTTCTTATTTACCCATGATTATCCGGAACTGGAGTTCAGGTTCATCGAAAACTCTCCTGGTCTCACCCTTTCCCTTGTTTGTTTCCCATTCTATCTCTACCTTCCTTTCTTGTGCCTATTTTGAGGAGTCATTTGCTTCCTGTGATTGCGCTCACCTACTATTGCCACTGCATTTTAGGATGCATGGGAAGCTGAATTATTGTATGCTTCTTTCCCTTAACTTTTAAGGAATTCTCCTTCCCGTTATGATTGCTCAGATTTCTGTCGTACTATGTGTTTTTCATAGGTTGTGATGCTCACCCTCCTGTTTGGGCTGTGCCCTTATTTGTCATGTTCTTTTTATTATGGAACACACCTTCTCCAAATGTTTTTGTACTTGTTTGTATTAAAACCAATACAAAATTTTGAATTGGAAAAATAAGCAGTTAAAATTCAGCAATATAAAAAATTGTTTCAGATTAGCATATTTAACACATCAGACTACTGTGTAATAGCCTGTAGTATCAACAATTATATCCTAAATTGTATTCGATTGCACAATAATTTTATACTCACCACCTGGAGTTTGCTGGTTGTCCAGACTCGTCGAAAACCCTCTGATGGAACACAGTGATCTGCATGCCCATTGCAAAAGCAGCTTCCTTTAACAATGAAGTCATAAACAGCATAGTGTGCTACGGACCGTGGCTTAATATCCAAACTTTTATTCTGGCATGGACAATTTTGTTGCTTCAGCAGCTGTACACGTAGGTTACTAATCTTCAGCTGATCTTGAGCCTTTTCACTATAGGGATCCACAGCTGAATAAGGTGGTGACATTGTTCTGTAAATAACCTACAGTAACAGACACATAAGACTTGGTAAGACTAAACATTGGACTAGGTAGGAAAGTAATGAATATACTTGACAATTTACAAGAAATGTCTCATTATTTTAATTAACCAAAATTTTACTGTATAACACATAACATTAAAAAAATATCTGATATTGGCCATTAAAGGGTATTCTGGTTTCAACTATGAAGCTTATACAGTGCTGTGAAAAGTAGTTGCTCCTCACCCAATTTCTTCTTCCTTCGCTAATTTGTCACATTTAGGCTATGTTCACATCTGCGTTGCGACATTCCCTTGTTCTACCCAGTCAGAGGAGCAGAACGGATTGCTGGTAGCAACAGTTACGCTGCACAATGGACACCGCCGGCGGCCGACAAAAATGGGTTATTTTGTCTTTTCATCGGGGTGTCTGTGGTTTTACAGAAGACAATAGCGCAGCATGCTGCGCTAATGTCCCTGGTAATCTCGGCCGGATCTGCGAAGGAGGCCCCTGACGGAGCCTGCAACGCAGATGTGAACAAGGCCTTAACCCCTTAATGACCAGCCTATTTTAAACCTTAATGACCAAGCCATTTTTTACGTTTTTCCATCGTCTCATTCTAAGAGCTATAACCTTTTTATTTTTGCGTCGACATAGCTGTATAAGGTCGTGTTTTTTTGCGGGCCAAGTTGTAATTTTTTATAGCACCATTTTTGTGTACATAGAATTTATTGATTCACTTTTAACTTTTGGGGGGGGGGGGGGGGATAGAAAAAAAAAACAGCAATTTCGCCACCCTTTTTTGCGTCCTAAATTTACGCCGTTTACCGTGTGGTATAAATAACACAATAACTTTATTCAGTGGGTTGTTGCGATTGCAACGATACCAAATTTGGATAGTTTTTGTATGTTTTACTACTTTTACAGAGTAACAAACCGACTAATGCCCCGAATGATACTAGTGGTCCTAGTGACTAATTAAAACTAAACCAGAATAAGAAACAAGTCACGACCAGGTGTTTGAAAAAATACAAATAATCTTTATTAAAGTCAATTAGACACATGGAGACAACATATAACACTTAGACATAATAAAATGCCATGGACCCTCGAACACAAACGGAATCCGAACGTAAAAGCAGAGTAGCCCCCCAGAAGTAAAAATGGTCTGACAAAACCTATATATAGCTAAAGTGCATACATACATATTGATAAGCAGGTACTAGGCATGGTACGCTTTGCACAGATGAACACACAAATAAGTATAGAGAATATATATAAGGTACAATCTAAGTAAAAACGACATGTAAAGTAGTATACCTACACCTGCGTATAAGAGGATAAATAGGAGATCAAGACCAGGAGGGGGACCTCTGCTTAACCCAACGCGCGTTTCGCTGGTGCTTCGTCAGGGGAAGCACCAGCGAAACGCGAAGCACCAGCGAAGCACCAGCGAAACGCGCGTTGGGTTAAGCAGAGGTCCCCCTCCTGGTCTTGATCTCCTATTTATCCTCTTATACGCAGGTGTAGGTATACTACTTTACATGTCGTTTTTACTTAGATTGTACCTTATATATATTCTCTATACTTATTTGTGTGTTCATCTGTGCAAAGCGTACCATGCCTAGTACCTGCTTATCAATATGTATGTATGCACTTCAGCTATATATAGGTTTTGTCAGACCATTTTTACTTCTGGGGGGCTACTCTGCTTTTACGTTCGGATTCCGTTTGTGTTCGAGGGTCCATGGCATTTTATTATGTCTAAGTGTTATATGTTGTCTCCATGTGTCTAATTGACTTTAATAAAGATTATTTGTATTTTTTCAAACACCTGGTCGTGACTTGTTTCTTATTCTGGTTTACTTTTACAGAGTGAAAACTCTTTTTTTTCAAAATTATTTGTTTTTGTGTCTCCATATTTGAAGAGCCGTAACGTTTTTATTTTTTCGCCGATGCAATTGTAGGAGAGCTTTTTTTTTTTTGCGGGACGACTTGTAGTTTTTATAGGTACCATTTTGGAGTAGATGTGAATTTTTGATCACTTTTTATCACATTTTTTTTAAGGCTGGATTCAAATAAAACAGCAATTTTTGCATGTTTTTTATTTTATTTTTTACGACGTTGACCGTGCGGGTTAAATGATGTAATAAGTTTATAGTTGGGGAAATCCCATCACATCGGAATAAAGGCCATTAGTGACCGACGTAAAAACACTATGGGGCGGTCACTAACGGATTGAATGTTTCCAATCATCCAACTAATTTTAAAAATAACAAAGACAACACAAGTAAACACAAAATGCAGCTTTTAAACCCCTAACGACCGCCAAAACGTTAAGGGTACTTATGCCAGTGTGCCGCCTTTTCATGGTGCTCTGACATAAGCCCGGCACGGGTGTCTTGTGCTGGCTACAGCGGGTGTCTGGCGGTCTAAATACAGCCGGACACCTGCACTAACAGGTGGGATCGATTTCAACATCGATCTCACACGTTTAACTCCTTAGATGCGGCGCTCAATAGCGAGTGCTGCATACCAGTGGTTTGAAGGGAGGGAGCTCCCTCTCTCACCCGATCGGCACCCTGCGATTGCAATCGCAGGGTGCAAATGGCTTTAAGGCAGCCGGGGCCTAACAAAGGCCCCCAGGTCTGCTTGTAGTGGATGCCTGCTATGCCATGCCTGAGGCATAACCTAGCAGGTGCCTGTCAGTATTACAGTGTATTATAAAAGCGATCAGAAGATCGCATAGTGAAGTCCCCTAGTGGGACTAAAAATAAAGTTATCAAAAAGTTTGATAACGTTAATAATAACTAAATAAAAATCCCAAATAAAAAAAATTAAAAACCCACTTTTTCCCTTATAAAATATTTTAATATGAAAAAAAAATTAAACCATTACACATATTTGGTATCGCCGCATCCGTAACGACCCCACCTATAAAGCGATTACGTTATTTAACCCGCATAGTGAACGCCATAAAAAATAAAAATAAAAAACAATGCCAAAATTTCTGTATTTTGTTCATCCTGCCTTTAAAAAATGTGATAAGTGATCAAAAAGTCGCATGTACTCCAAAATGGTACCAATAAAAACTCCCGCAAAAAACAAGCCATCATACAGCTGCATCGGCGTAAAAATAAAACAATCATGGCTCTTAAAACATGGCGACACAAAAACAAATCATTTTGAAATAAAAGTGTTTTTACTGTGTAAAAGTAGTAAAACATACAAAATCATATAAATTTGGTATCCCCACAATCGTAATGACCCACTGAATAAAGTTATTATGTTATTAGTACCACACAGTAAATGGCATAAATGTAAGACGCAAAAAAGAAAAAAAAAAAGAGTAGCAAAATGTATGGGTTTTTTTTTCCATCACCCCCCAAAAAAAGTTAATAAAAGTTAATCAATAAATTATATGTACCCCAAAATGGTGCTATTAAAAAATACAACTTGTCCCGCAAAAAATAAGTCATTATACAGCGATGTCGACACAAAAATAAAAAAGTTATAGCTCTTGGAATACGACGATGGAAAAACGCAAAAAATAGCTTGGTCATTAAGGTTTAAAATAGGCCGGCCATTAAGGGGTTAAAATATCATAACATTTATTGAAGATAAAGGTTTTCTTAAAAACCTATAAATCCCCCATGTGAAAAAGTAATGGCCCCCCTAAACCTAATAACTGGTTGTGCCAAACATGGTAGTAACAACTGTAATCAAACATTCGGGATAACTTGCAATGAGTCTTTTAGGCCATGTTCACACGGAGTATTTTGCAGGAGGAATATCTGCCTCAAAATTCCGTTTGGAAGTTTGAGGCAGATTTTCCTCTCCCTGCATGCCGATTTTCGCGCCGTTTTTCACCCGCGGCCATTGAGCGCCGCGGGCATAAAGCACCGCGAAATATGCTTTCTCTGCCTCCCATTGAAGTCAATGGGAGGTCAGAGGCGTAAACGCCCGAAGATCGGGCATGTCGCTTCTTTTTCCCGCGAGGCAGTTTTACTGCTCGCGGGAAAAAGACGCCGATGCCTCCCATTGAAATCAATGGGAGGCATTTTAGGGCCGTTTTTGCAGAGTTTTGCGACGCGGTTTCCGCGTCAAAAAACTTGGCAAAATACTCCGTGTGAACTTAGCCTAACATCGCTGTGGAGGAATTTCAGCCCACTGCGCTTTGCAAAATTGTTTCAACTCTGCTACATTTGAGGGTTTTTGGGCATGACTTGCCATTTCAACCTATTTGACCGCCCATAGGTGTTTTTCTGATGAAGTAGCCTTTTTACGGTGCTGCATCAGAATAAAGGAGCACCACTGGAAGGAGTAAAAGCTGAGGGCTTGGAGCAGACCTGCGCAAGCGGGCTCGATCGAAACAGGCATCAATCCCACCCATTTAACCCTTGGATGCAATCGCGGGTGTGCCGATGGTTTTTATGGCAGCCAGGGGCCTAACAAAGGCCCTCGATCTGCCTTTAGTGAATGCCTGCTAGGCCATGCCAGAGGCACGGCCTAACAGATATCCATCAGTGTAAAAATAATACACTGCAATACAGATCTATTGCAGTGTATTATAAAAACGTATAAATGAATGCCTAGTGAAGTTCCCTAGTGGGACTAAAACAAAAAATATAAATAAAGCTAATAATAAATAAAAATCAAGTAAAAAAAAATAATGATTAATTCATATTTGGTATCGCTGCATCCATAATGACCCCAACTATAAAACGATTAGGGTATGTTCACACGAGGTCATTACGTCCGTAATTGACGGGCGTATTTCAGCCGCAAGTACCGGCTCCTAGCATTATAGTTATGTACGACGCTAGGAGTCCCTGCCTCGCTGCAGGACAACTGTCCAGTACTGTAATCATGTTTTCAGTACGAAACAGTTGTCCGGCAGCGAGGCAGGGACTCCTAGCGTCGTACATCACTATGATGCTAGGACCCCGGCTCCCTGCACTGTGTTCGGTCCGGTACTTGCGGCCGAAATACGTCCGTCAATTACGGACGTAATGACCTTGTGTGAACATACCCTTACATAACTTAAACCTGCATGGTGAACGGCGTAAAAAATAAAATAATAAACAATGCCATAATTGCTATTTTCTGTTCATACCAAAAAGACGTATGTACTCGAAAATGGTACCAATAAAAAGTACAAAAGTCAATCCCGCTAAAAAAAAACCCTCTTACAGCTATGAGAGTAAAAAAAAGAGTCATGGCACTTAAAATTTACTGTGCAAGGGCTGATTCAGACGAACGTGCCGTTTTTGCGCACGCAAAAACCGTGGCGTTTTGTGTGCGCAAATGGCACTTGACAGCTCCGTGTGCCCTGTTCATATGGATGCGCGGCTGCGTGCTTTTTGCGCAGCCGCCATCTTTATGACACTCCGTTTGGATGTTTGTAAACAGAAAAGCACGTGGTGCTTTTCTGTTTACATTCATTCTTTTACTGTTATTGCGCGAATAACGCTTTTCCCACGGAAGTGCTTCCGTGGGGCATGCGTGATTTTCACGCACCCATTGACTTCAATGGGTGCGTGATGCGCGAAAAACGCTGACACATAGAACATGTCGCGAGTTTTACGCAGCGGACTAACGCTGCGCAACTCACGGACTGTCTGCACTGCCCCATAAACACGTTCGTCTGAATCCCCCCTAAAAGTAGTAAAACATCATTTTAAAAAAACTACATAAATTTGGTATCGCCACAACCGTAACGACCCACTAAATACAGTTATGTTATTTATACCACATGGTAAATGGCGTAAATTTAAGATGCAAAAAAGAATGGCAAAATTTCAGGGGTTTTGTTCCATCCCCACCCCAACAAAAAGTTAAAAAAATTAATCAATAAATTATATGTACCCCAAAATGGTGCTATTAAAAAATACAACTTGTCCCACAAAAAAGTCCTTATACAGCTATGTTAACGAAAAAATAAAAAAGTTATATCTCTTTGAATGCGATGATGTAAAAACTGAAAAATTTGCTTAGTCATTAAGCTTTCAAATACCTTCCGTATTAAGGGGTTAACCCCTTGGCGACATGTCACATAATATTACTTCGCTGCCGTCAAGGGCATTGTCACGTAATTGTAGATGACAGTGATCGAGCAGGCTCAGAAGCAGAGCCTGCTCCATCACCAGCGGGTGTTAACTGTATATCTCAGCTGACACTCTGCTGTAACAGCAGGGACCGGACTGAGGTCCAATCCCCGCCGATTAACCCCCTAAATGCTGCGATCAATTGCAACTGCATCATTTAGCTGTTTGTACGCCATCGGCATACCTGTGTCGCAAACGCAGGGGGTGCTGATGGTTGCTATACCAACCGGAGGCTTAACAATGGCCTCCTGGCTGCCAAGTATGGAAGCCTATTAGGCCCTGCCCAGATGCGGAACCTAATAGGCTTGCTGTCAGTTAATACACTGCACTACGTATTATATTAAAAATCTGAAAACATTAAAAAAAGTACACATATTTGGTATTGTCGCGTCCGTAATGACCCCAACTATAACATTATTTTTCCGGCACTGTGAACTCCGTAAAAAAAAATAAAAAACAATGCCAGAATCAATGTTTTTTGGTCACTTCGACTCTAAAATTTTTATAAACAAGTGATCAAAAAGTCTCATGTAGCCCAAAATGGTACCAATAAAAACTACAGCTCGTCCCGCAAAAAAACAAGCCCTTTCAAAGCCTTGTCGACTCAAAAATAAAAAAAGTTACGGCTCTTAGAATTTATGGCAACCCAAAAAATAAACGATTTAAAAAATATAAAAGTGATTTTATTGTCGTAACGCTGTAAAACATAAAAAAACGATATACATATGGTATCGCCGTAATCTTATTGACCCGCGGAATATAGTCAATATGTCATTTATAGTGCTTGGTGAACGCCGTAAAATAAAAAACAATATCAGAATTTCTGTTTTTTGGTCACCTTGCTGTGCAAAAAACAATGAATAAAAAGTGATCAAAACATTGCATGTACCCCAAAATGGTACCAATGAATACTACAGATTGTCCCGCAAGACCTAAGCCGTCAGACAGCTCAGTTGGAGAAAAAAATAAAAAGTTCTGGCTCTCAGAATATAGCAACACAAAACGTGCAGAGTGTGTTCTAAAAGCGGATAAGATTGGGTACCATTTATCACTGCGACACCGGCCATATATCTATGAATTATTATTCTTTACCCCATTATTATACCCTCTTATTATACCCTGATGTACGCCGCACAGATTACATATGTCAGTGAATAACTGATGGCTTTAATACACATCATAAACTGAAATGCCAACAAATCCCCAAACAGAACAACTACTAAGCAAAATCTGCGTTCCAAAAGCCAAATAGTGCTCCCTCCCTAATGAAACCCTACAATGTGCCCCAACATCAGTTTACGTTCACATACATGGCATCGCCATACACAGGAGAACCCGCTTAACAGTTTGAGGTATTTGTCTTTAGTGGCACAAGCTGGGCACCACATATTGGGCACCAAAATTACATATCTGTGGGAAAAAAATGTAATTTGCACTTTGCACCATCCACTGTGCATTAATATCTAATTAAAAAAAACACTTGGGGTGTCAAAATGCTCTCGACATGCCTTAAAAAATGCGTTGAGGGGTGTAGTATCCAAAATGTCGTCACTTCTGGGGGTTTGTTTCACTATTTGACCTCGTTGTCCTGCAATTGTGGGCCAGTGCTGTGAAAATTACCAAAATAGAACACAAATGCGTATGGTGCTTTCACTTTTGAGCCCTGTCATATGTCCAGGCAAATAATAAATGCCTTGAGGGGTGTAGTTTCCAAAAAGTGGTCACTTCTCGGCGGTTTCCACTAGGGATGCACGGTGCATTGAAACTGTTTCGATACTGTGCATCCCTAAACGGTTCGATACCGCTATTTCCTGTATTTCGATACTGAGCTGCGCAGCCGCACAGCTCAGTATAGTAATACATGAATGTATGGGAGCGCGGGTGCGGCTGTGTAATTCAGCCACAGACCCGCTCCTGAGTCATGATAAGTGCGCGGGGTCAGGATGATGCGATGCGGCCGGCGCTGCACTAATGATCTGCGGCACTGAAGACAGAACATGGCGGGCGAACTAAAAAACACCCCCATGTTCTGTCTCCAGTGCCTGAACTGCCGCTCATTAGTGCAGCGCTGGCCGCACCTCCTCATGCTGACCGCGCACGCACTTCCTGTCAGGAGCGGGGCAATGGTTGTATTACACAGCCGCAGCCCCGCTCTATAACGGCGGAGATCAGAGAAACCTCTCATCTCCGCCGCTATTCCCCTGAATGCTGCCATCAAAGCGGACTGCAGCATTCAGGAGAAAATGAGAAGGGGGATGCCCCTGGATCGCGTCACAGGGAATTCCTGTGACGCGATCGAGGGCCATACCATATATGGGCAGAAAGCCCAGGGTCTATTGACGGACCCCAGGGCTGTCTTACCAGATCTCTTGTTGTTAGGGCATACTGAGGTATGTCCTAACAACAGCCTGTGTGCTATCCATACACAGGCTAATGTACTGGCACATATCTGATATATGTCAGTACATTAAAGTTTCTGAACAAAGTAAAAACAAAGTAATGTTAAATTTAAAAAAAAATACACATTCACCTTTTTTACAATAAACATTAAAATAAGTCTCAATAAATAAAATACACATTCAGTAATGGCGCGCACAAAATTTTTTTTGCATCATTTATGATGTGTACGCTGTAAAAAAATGAAATAGACACTGCTTTCTATCACTTATTAATGTGAGGCGCGAGGTGCGATGAATTTAAAGAGGCTCTGTCACCACATTATAAGTGCCCTGTCTCCTACATACGGAGATCGGCGCTGTAATGTAGGTGACAGTAATGCTTTTTATTTAAAAAAACGATCTTTTTTCACAACGTTAGGAGCGATTTTAGTTTATGCTAATGAGCTTTCTTAATGCCCAAGTGGGCGTACTTTTACTTTCGACCAAGTGGGAGTTGTACAGAGGAGTGCATGACGCTGACCAATCGGCATCATGCACTCCTCTCCATGCATTTACACTGCACTAGCGATATAGTAAGGGTATGTTCACACGGCCTATTTACGGACGTAATTCGGGCGTTTTTGCCCCGAATTACGTCCGAAAATAGCGCCTCAATAGCGCTGACAAACATCTGCCCATTGAAAGCAATGGGCAGACGTTTGTCTGTTCACACGAGGCGTAATTTACGCGCCGCTGTCAAATGACGGCGCGTAAATAGACGCCCGCGTCAAAGAAGTGACCTGTCACTTCTTTGGCCGTAATTGGAGCCGTTATTCATTGACTCCAATGAATAGCAGCGCCAATTACGTCCGTAATGGACGCTGCGTTCAAGCGCCTGCACATGCCGTTACGGCTGAAATTACGGGGATGTTTTCAGGCTGAAACATCCCCGTAATTTCAGCCGTTACGGACGCCCTCGTGTGAACATACCCTTATATCACTATGTGCAGCTACATACACAAGCCCTAACATTACTACAGTGTCCTGATAATGAATACACATGACCATCCAGCCTGGACGTCATGTGTACTCAGAATCCTGACACTTCTGAATCTTTTCTGTGAGATTTACAGCAACGGATACGAAATCTCGTTTACCTCCGTGATCTCGCAAGATTTCGTATCCGTTGCTGGAATCTCACAGAAAAGATTCAGAAGTGTCAGGATTCTGAGTACACATGACGTCCAGGCTGGATGGTCATGTGTATTCATTATCAGGACACTGTAGTAATGTTAGGGCTTGTGTATGAAGCTGCACATAGTGATATCACTATATCGCTAGTGCAGTGTAAATGAATGGAGAGGAGTGCATGATGCCGATTGGTCAGCGTCATGCACTCCTCTGTACAACGCCCACTTGGTCGAAAGTAAAAGTACGCCCACTTGGGCATTAAGAAAGCTCATTAGCATAAACTAAAATCGCTCCTAACGTTGTGAAAAAAGATCGGTTTTTTAAATAAAAAGCATTACTGTCACCTACATTACAGCGCCCATCTCCTTATATAGGAGATAGGGCACTTATAATGTGGTGACAGAGTCTCTTTAACCTCCATGTTCCTCACATTAATAGTTATTAACCCCATCATGTACCTCGCACATTAACCCATTATGACTGAGAAACATGATGGGATTAATTACTATTAATGTGAGGCACATTCAAAATTCATCACACGTCGCGCCTCACATCAGAAAACGGAAGAATTTTTTTTTTTTATTACTGGTGGCAAAGTATCGAAATTGGTATTGAAATCGCAATACTAAACGAAGTATCGGTATCGAAGTCCAAATTCTGGTATCGTGACATCCCTAGTTTCCACTGTACTATGGTACCTCAGGGGCTTTGCAAATGTGGCATGGCGCTCGAACAGCAATCCAGTAAAATCTGAGCTCCAAATTCCAAATGACGCTCCATCCTTTCTGAGCCCTGCCATGTGCCCAAACAGCAGATTACGACCACATATAAGGTATTGCCACACTCTGGAGATATTGAGTAACACATTTTGGGGTGTTTTTTTTCTCCTACTACGCCTTGTGAAACTGAAAAATTGGGAGCGAAATCTAGATATTTTGGGAAAAATAAATTTTTTAATTTTCACTGCCTAATTCTAATAAAATCTAGGAAACACCTATGGGGTCAAAATGCTCAATACACCCCTAGATGAATGCCCTTAGGTGTGTAGATTTCCAAAATTGAGTCACTTCTGAGGGGTTTCTACTGTACTCGTACCCCAGGGGTTCTGCAAATGTGACATGGCGCCTAAAAACGAATCCTGCTAAATCTGCATGAAAAATAGCGCTCCTGACGTTCTGAGTCTTGCTGTGTGCTCAAACAGCAGTTTAAAATGATATATTTGGTATTGCCATACTTAGGAGAGATTGCTTTACAAATGTTGGGGTTCTTTTTCCCCTTTATCCCTTGTAAAAATGAAAAAAACAAAAAATTTTGCTTTTCATTGCCTAATTCCAATAACTTCTGCAGAAGACATGTGGGGTATAAATGGTCACTATACCCCTAGATAGATTCCATGAGAGATGTAGTTTCCAAAATGGGGTCACTTTTTTATTATTTGTTTTTACTGTTTTGGTCTCTCAGGGGCTTTGCAAAATGCGATATGGCACCCAAAAAACATTACACTAAAATTTGAGCTCCAAAAGCCAAATGGTGCTCCTTCCATTCTAAGCTTTGCCGTGTGTCCAAGGAAATGTTAATAACAACATATGGGGTTTTGCTGTACTCGGGAGAAATTGCTTATTGAAATGAAAAATTCTAAGCTAAAACTACGTTTTATGAGAAAACATTTTTACGTCCTAATTTCAATATATTTAGCAGAAAACATGTGGGGTAAAATTGCTCACTATACCCCTAGATAAATTCCTTGGAGTGTAGTTTCCAAAATTATGGTTTTTATGGCACCACAAGACCACTTCAAACCTGACAGGGTGCCTAAAATATATTCTAATAAAAAGGATGCCCCAAAATCCACTAGGTGTTTCTTTGCTTCTGAGACCAGTATTTCAGTCATGTAGCACACTAGGGCTACATGTGGGATATTTATTTCAACTGCAGAACCTGTGCAATAAATATTGAGTTGTGTTTCTCTGGTAAAACCTTCTGAGTTACAGAAAAAAATTGATTAAAACTGATGTTCTTAAAAAAAATAAAAATGTAAATTTCACATTCACTTTACTGTAATTCATGTGAAACACCTAAAGGGTTAAGAAACTTTCTAAATGCTGTTTAGAATACTTTGAGGGGTGCAGTTTTTTAAAATGGGGTGACTTCTGGGAGATTTCTAATATATAAGACCCTCAAAGCCACTTCAAAACGAAACTGGTCCCTAAAAAAAATAGGGTTTTGGACATTTTCTTGAAAAGGTGAGAAATTGCTGCTAAAGTTCTAAGCCTCCTAACATCCTAGAAAAATAAAAGCATGATCAAAAAACGATGCCAACATAAAGTAGACATATGGGAAATATTAACCAGTAACTATTTTGTGTGGTATTACTATCTGTCTTACAAGCAGATACATTTAAATTTATAAAAATACAAATTATTACAAATTTTCTCTAAATTTTGGTGTTTTACTACAAATAAATACTGAATTTAAATCGACCAAATTTTTCCACTAACAAAGTACAATGTCATGAGAAAAATAATCTCAGAATCGCTTGGATAAGTAAAACCATTGCAAAGTTATTACTATATAGAGTAACACGTCAGATTTGAAAAAACAGGCTGTGTCCACAAGACCAAAATTGGCTGTGACACCAAGGGGTTAAAGAGGCTCTGTCACCAGATTTTGCAGCCCCTATCTGCTATTGCAGCAGATCGGCGCTGCAATGTAGATTACAGTAACGTTTTTATTTTTAAAAAACGAGCATTTTTGGCCAAGTTATGACCATTTTCGTATTTATGCAAATGAGGCTTGCAAAAGTACAACTGGGCGTGTTGAAAAGTAAAAGTACAACTGGGCGTGTATTATGTGCGTACATCGGGGCGTGTTTACTACTTTTACTAGCTGGGCGTTGTGTATAGAAGTGTCATCCACTTCTCTTCACAACGCCCAGCTTCAGGCAGTGCAGCACTGTGACGTCACTCACAGGTCCTGCATCGTGTCGGCACCAGAGGCTACAGATGATTCTGCAGCAGCATCGGCGTTTGCAGGTAAGTCGATGTAGCTACTTACCTGCAAATGCTGATGCTGCTGCAGAATCAAGTGTAGCCTCTGGTGCCGACACGATGCAGGACCTGTGAGTGACGTCACAGTGCTGCACTGCCTGAAGCTGGGCGTTGTGAAGAGAAGTGGATGACACTTCTATACACAACGCCCAGCTAGTAAAAGTAGTAAACACGCCCCGATGTACGCACATAATACACGCCCAGTTGTACTTTTACTTTTCAACACGCCCAGTTGTACTTTTGCAAGCCTCATTTGCATAAATACGAAAATGGTCATAACTTGGCCAAAAATGCTCGTTTTTTAAAAATAAAAACGTTACTGTAATCTACATTGCAGCGCCTATCTGCTGCAATAGCAGATAGGGGCTGCAAAATCTGGTGACAGAGCCTCTTTAAGGTCTTCTCAGAGCATCTCAATTTGATAAAAGTCAGGCCTTTGACTTGGCCAGTCCAAAACCTTAATTTTGTTTCAATTGAGCCATTCAGAGGTAGAGTTGCTTGTATTCCTCGATCATTGTCCTGCTGGATAACACAACTGCACTTGAGATTTAACCCCTTCAGGACACAGCCTGTTTTGGCCTTCAGGACCCAGCCGATTTTTTCAAATCTGACATGTGTTACTTTATGTGGTAATAACGTTGGAATGCTTTTACCTATCCAAGCGATTCTGAGATTGTTTTCTTGTGACATGTTGTACTTTATGTTAGTGAAAAAATTTTGTCGATAATTTTGGTATTTATTTCTGAAAAACACTACAATTTAGCAAAAATTAGCATTTTTCTAAATTTAAACGTATCTGCTTGTAAAACAGATAGTAATACCACACAAAATAGTTACTAGTTAACATTTCCCATATGTCTACTTTATGTTTGCATCGTTTTTTGAATGTCCTTTTATTTTACTAGGACGTTACAAGGCTTCGAACTTTAGCAGCAATTTCTCTTATTTTAAAGAAAATTTCAAAAGGCTATTTTTTCAGGGACCAGTTCAGTCTGAGGTGGCTTTGAGGGCCCTATATATTAGAAAATCCCCAGAAATCGACCCATTTTGAAAACTGCACACCTCAAAGTATTCGAATCAGCATTCACAAAGTGTTTTAACCCTTTAGGAGTTTCACAGGAATTAAAGCAAAGTAGAGGTGAAATGTACAAATTTTATTTTTTTTGGCATAAATTTATTTCTAAAACATTTTTTTTTTGTAACAAAGAAGGTTTTACCAGAGAAATGCAACTCAATATTTATTGTCCAGATTCTGCAGTTTTTAGAAATATCCCACATGTGGCCCTAGTGTGCTAATGGACGGAAGCACCGGCCTCAGAAGCAAAGGAGCACCTAGTGGATTTTGGGCCTCCTTTTTTTTAGACTATATTTTAGGCACCTTGTCAGGTTTGAAGAGGTCTTGTGGTGCCAAAACAGTGGAAACAACGCAAAAGTTACCCCATTTTGGAAACTACACCCCTCAAGGAATTTATCTAGGTGTATAGATAGCATTTTAACCGCACAGATTTTTCGCTAAATTTATTAGAATTAGTCTGTAAAAATGAAAATCTAAATTTTTAATATTTACAAGAAATAATAAAGAAAATGCACCCCAACATATGTAAAGCAATGTCTCCCGATTACGGTAATATCCCATATGTGGTAATAAACTACTGATTGGACCCACAGCAAGGCTCAGAAGGGAAGGAGCGCCATTTGGATTTTGGAGCATGGATTTTGCTGGATTGGTTTTTGGTTCCATGTCGCGTTTGCAACCCCCTTGAGGGACCAAAACAGGGGAAACCCTCCAAAAGTGACCCCATTTTGGAAACTACACCTATCAAGGAATTTTTCTAGGGGTATAGTTAGCATTTTGACCACACAGGTTTTTCGCTAAATATATTGGAATTAGTCTGTATAAATTAAAATCTACTTTTTTTCTGAAAAAAACATAGAAATTTTTAATATTTACGAGGAATAATGAAGAAAATCACCCCAACATTTGTAAAGCAATGTCTCCTGATTACAGCAATATCCCATATGTGGTAATAAACTGCTGATTGGACCCACAGCAGGGCTCAGAAGGGAAGGAGCGCCATTTGTATTTTGGAGCACGGATTTTGCTGGATTGGTTTTCGGTTCCATGTTGCGTTTGCAACGTCCTGGAGAGACCAAAACAGTGGAAACCCCCCAAAAGTGACCCCATTTTGGAAACGACACCTCTCAAGGAATTTATCTAGGGGTATAGTTAGCATTTTGACCACACAGGTTTTTTGCAGAATTTAGTGGAATTAGGCAGTGAAAATGAAAATCTACTTTTTTTCTGAAAAAGCATAGAAATTTTACATTTTTACAAGAAATAAAGGAAAAAAAGAACCACAACATTTGTAAAGCATTTTCTCCTGATTACGGCAATACCCCATATGTGGTAATAACTGCTGATTGGACCCATGGCAGCGCTCAGAAGGGAAGTAGCGCCATTTGGATTTTGGAGCACGGATTTTGCTGGATTGTTTTTCGGTGCCGCCTTTGCAACGCCCTGGAGAGACCAAAACAGTGGAAGCCCTCCAAGTTACCCCATTTTGGAAACCCCCCTCAAGGAATTTTTCTAGGGGTACAGTGAGCATTTAGACTCCACGGGTCTTTTGCAGAATTTATTAGAATTAGGCGGAGAAAATTAATATCACAATTTTTTTCCACTAAAATGTTGCATTTTCTCATTTTCACAAGGGATAAAGGAGAAATAAACAAACAATTTTTGTAAAGCAATTTCTCCCGAGTACGGAAATACCCCACATGTGGTCATACATTTTTTTTCATTAGAAATGAATTAACCCTTTCAGGACTGATCCATTTTTTGCTTTCTTATTTTCGTTTTTTCACTGCCCGCCTTCCAAGAGCCATAACTTTTTTCTTTTTCCGTCAGTAGAGTGATGTGAGAGCTTATTTCTTGCGGGAGGAATTGTAGTTTCTATTGATACCATTTAAAGTGCCATAAAAAGTACTGGGAAACTGAAAAAAAAAAATAGGAAAATATAGGAATATAGGAAAAAAATCTGATTCCATTTTTTGGGGTTTTCGTTTTTACAGCTTTCGACGTGCGGTAAAAACGAAAACTACAGCGATTTTGACGGTTTAAATTATTAAAGTTTTTTACGTGCGAGTTAAATAATGGTATATTGTAATAGTTCGGCCTTTTACGGACGTAGCGATATCAATTCTGTTAATTTTTTTACATTACTTTTGAAGAAAAATGGGAAAAGGTTTTTTTTGTAACTTTTTTTTCTTTCTCACTACTAATAACTTTAATTCCTCTACACATTTTATTAGTCCCCTTAGGGGACTTGTACCAGCGATCATTGGATCGCGGGTACAATATTCTGCGATACTAATGTATTGCAGTATATTGTTATTCTTGTTACCGCACGATCGCTGTTCCTGTCCGTTAGTCCTGGGTGTCAGCTGTAATGCACTGCCGACGCCCGCAGCGTATGGAGCGGGCTCAGCACGTGAGCCCGCTCCATACATCACCCCCGCACCATGACGTGCTATTAAGTCATAGTGCTCAAAGGGGTTAATGCACAGCGGATGGTGTGAATATTACAATTTTGCACTGATGTGCCATTTTAGTGCATAATATGTTGTGCCCAGTTTGTGCCACTGAAGACAAATACCTCAAAGCATTAAGCGGGTTCTCCCGGGTATGGCGATGCCATATATGTGGGCACAAACTGCTGTTAGGGGATGCTGCAAGGCTCAGAAGGGAGGGACGCCATTTTGCTTTTGGAGCGCAGATTTTGCTGTGTAGTTTTTCTGTTTTGGGTTTCGCTGGTATTTCAGTTTATAATGTGGGGGCATATGTAATCTGTGCGGAGAACATCAGGGCATAATAAGAGGGTATAAAACCGCTGTAAATAAATAATAATTCATAGATGTGTGGCCGGTGTCGCACTGATAAATGGTGTCGGATGTTACCCGCTTTTAGAAAACACTGCACATTTTGCATCGCCATATTCTGAGAGCCAGAACTTCTTTATTTTTTCACCACCGGAGCTGGGTGAGGGCTTATTTGTTGCGGGACAATCTGTACTTTTCATTGGTACTATTTTGGGGTACATGCGATTTTTTTGATCACTTTTTATTACATTTTTTTGCAAGCCGGGTGACCAAAAACCATTAATTCTGACAATGATTTTTAGTTTATTTTTTGCGGCGTTCACCGTGCACTATAAATGACCATTATATTTTATTCTGCGGGTCGGTACGATTACGGCGATACCATATGTATATAGTTTTTTTTTATGTTTTGCAGCGTTTGCGCAATAAAATCTATTTTTTATAAAATAATTTATTTTCTGTCACCATATTCTGAGAGCCGTAACTTTTTTATTTTTCAGTCAAAAAAGCGGTGTAAGGGCTTGTTTTTTGCGGGACGGGTTGTAGTTTTTATCGGTATTGTTTTCGGGTACATGCGACTTTTTGATCACTTTTTATTCTCTATTTTGGGAGGGGTGGTGACCAAAAAATAGCGATTCTGGTGTAGTTTTTTATTGATTTTTTTTGGCGTGTTCATCGTGCGGGAAAAATAACATTATAGTTTTATAGCTGGGGTCGTTACGAACGCGGTGCTACCAGATATGTGTACTTTTTTTAACGTGTTCATTTTTTTCCTATAATGAAAGTCTTGTTATAGGAAAAAAATGAAGTGTTTGTTTATATAACTTATAACTTTTATTTTTACACTTTTTTCACTTGTCCCACTAGGGGACACTTAGACTTGCAGCTCTGATCGCTGCTGGAGTACATTACACTACACACGTAGTGTAATGTACTCCAACTGTCATTGTGACGTGACAGTCACACTGACAGGAAGTCTCGGAGGAGCGGCAGGAGGCTGCTCCTCCGAGGCTTCCGTACATGGCAACCCGGAGGTCATTGTCTGACCTCCGATTGCCACGACAAGCATCGGTAGCCCCCACGATCACTTCGTGGGGGCTGCCGATGTGCTTCAAACCACTTAAATGCGGCGACGGCAATCCGTTGCCGCATTTATGGGGTTAATTGCCGAAATCAGCGGCGATGGTCCGCTGACCGGCAAGGCTGGAGTGCCAGCTGTCAGGGACAGCTGACCTCCCGGTTCCCGGACACTGTCCGTTAGGACAGTGTGCGCCGGGAACTACTCCGCAATAGTACGTCTGGATGCGGGAACTAACCCCTCTGCAGGACGTACTATTGCGGAGCAGCGCGGCAAGAGGTTAAGTACGAACTGAAGGGGGGACATTGCACTTCAGGATTTTCTAATAGAGAGCAGTATAATATCCAAATTGTCTTGGGATCACTTGGATAGCAAACGTGAGACAAGCTTTTGTGTTCTCTTTGGTCAGCAGTGGTTTGCACCATGCAACTCTCCCACTAATGACATTTTTGCCCAGTGTCTTTCTTATTGTGGAATTGTGTTCATTGACTTTAACTAAGACCAGTGAAGCCTGCAGTTATTTAGTTGTTCGCCTGGGATCTTTTGTGACCTCCGGGATTGTCGATGTGCTCTTAGTGAAATTTTGGTAGGCCGCCCACTCCTGAGAAGGTTCACCACTGTTCCAAGTTTTCTCCATTTGTGGATAATGGATCTCACTGTGACTCGTTGGTGTCCTGGAGCCTTAGAATTGGTTTTGTAACCCTTTCCAGACTGGTAGATTTCAATGAATGACTTTGTTTGGCATCTGTATTCGAATCGCTTTAGAATGTGGAATCATGGGCTGCTTTTTGAGACCTTCTAGCCTGCTTTATATAGCCAAACAGTTCTATTTAAGTGATGTTTACATTCAACATGTCTGGCAGTAATTATGCCTGGTGTGACTAGTGAAATTTAACACAATTTTCAATTGAATAGATCTCTGCTGTTCCTCTGTTATTCCACCTGGAAATGATTGATTCAACTCTTTCAGTGGCAGCTGTAATCCACAAGATTGCATGCAACTCCATGTATTTATTAGGACTGCAGCTGTAGCTCAATAGTTAAAATCAATTCATAGCACTACAAAAAGTCTAGGTGTAGTCCTGGCCTCACAAACTGAATGACAAAAAAGTTAATGACTACAAAGAGTTAGGTCAGGGCTACACAGACTTTTTGTAGTGCTACTGACCATGAAATGCTGCTATGTGGCTGAACAACACGGAAACTCTTAGCGAATACATTCGCACATAATATTTGAATTTCTATTATCCCCTTAAATGCGGAAGTCAATAGCAACCGCTGCATTTAAGTTGTTATAGCAACATCAGCACCCCGCTACGCGATAGCCGGGGCCGATTGTTGTGGCGGGCGATTGCTATGGCAACCGGAAGCCTAACAAAGGCTTCCGGTCTGCCATCTATGGAAGGTGATTAGGTCCTGCCTCCTGTGAGTGTGAAACTGACAGGTATAATACCCTGCAATACATAAGTATTGCAGGGTATTATTACAACGATCCAACAATTAAATCTTCAAGTCCCTAGTGGGACTAAAAAAAAAAAAAAAAAAAGTATACAATTTTTTTTTAAAAATGTACAAAAGTAAAATGTCAAAATAATAAAATGTAAAAATCGCCCTTTTTCCCTTATAACGTACTTTAAAGTATAAAAAAAATAAAATAAACTATGCATAACTGGTATCGCCGCGACCGTAACGACCTGAACTATAAAAATATAATGTAATTTATCCCACACAGTGACCTCCATAAAAAACATAATAAAAAAAACGATACCGGAATCGCTATTTTTAGTCACTTCCGCTCCCAAATAATTGCATAATTTGGGATCAAAAAGTCGCATGTACCCCAAAGTTGTACCAATAAAAACTACAGTTTGATCCGCAAAAAACAAGCCCTCACACAGCTTTCCAGAAAGAAAAATAAAAAAGTTGTGGCTCTTAGAATATGGCAACACAAAAACGAAACACCGTAAAACATAAAAACCTATATACATATGGCATCGCCATAATCGCATCAACCCACAGAATAAATTAAATATGTAATTTATAGCGCACGGTGAACGCCATAAGAAAAAAAAGAATAAAAAACAATAGAAGTTTTGACGGCCTAATTACACTAAATTCAACCAAAAAACCTATGGGATCAAAATGCTCACTATACCCCTAGACAAATTCTTTTTAGGGCTGTAGTTTCCCAAATGGGGTCACTTCTGCGGTGTGGCCACTGTTTTGGTCCCTCAGGGGCTTTGCAAATGTGACATGACACCAGAAAACCAATTGAGTAAACTTGAGCTCCAAAAGCCAAATAGCGCTCCTTCCCCTCTGAGCACCCCCGGGTGTCCAAACAGCCGTTTATTACCACATATGGGGTTTTGCCGTAATCAGAAGAAATGGCTTTACAAATCTTGGGGCGTTTTATTGGAAAAAATTTAGATTTTCATTTTTACAGACTAATTCCACTAAATTTAGCAAAAAAACCTGTGGGGTTAAAATGCTCACTATACCCCTTGATGAATTCCTTGAGGGGTGTATTTTACCAAATGGTGTCTTTTTGGGGGTGTTTCCACTGTTTTGGCATCACAAGACCTCTTCAAACCGGACATGGTACCTAAAATATATTCGAATAAAATGGAGGCCCCAAAATCCTCTAGGTGCTCCTTTGCGTCAGAGGCCAATGCTTCAGTCCATTACCACACTAGGGCCACACGTGGGATATTTCTAAAATCTGCAGAATCTGGGCAATAAATATTGAGTTGCATTTCTCTGGTAAAACCTTTTGCGTTACAAAAAAAAATGGATTAAAATGGATTTTCCGACTAAAAAAATTTATTTGTAAATTTCCCCTCTACTTTGCTTTAATTCCTGTGAAACACCTAAAGGGTTAAGAAACTTCCTAAATGCTGTATTGAATACTTTGAGGGGTGCAGTTTTTAAAATTAGGTGACTTATGGGGGTTTCTAATATATAAGGCCCTCAAAACCACTTCAGAACTGAACTGGTAGCTATAAAAATAGGTTTTGGAAATTTTCTTGAAAATGTGAGAAATTGCTGCTAAAGTTCTAAGCCTATTAACGTCCTAGAAAAATTAAAGGATGTTCAAAAAACGATGCCAACATAAAGTAGACATATGGGAAATGTTAATTAGTAACTATTGTGTGTGGTATTACTATCTGTCTTACAAGCAGATACATTTATATTTAGAAAAATGCAAATTTTTGCACATTTTCTCTAAAGTTTGGTGATTTTCACAAACAAATACTGAATTTATTGATCAAATTTTTTCACTAACATACAGTACAATATGTCACGAGAAAACATTCTCAGAATCGCTTGGATAGGTAAAAGCATTCCCAAGTTATTACCACATAAAGTGACACGTCAGATTTGAAAAAATTGGCTGCGTCTACAAGGCCAAAACAGGCTCAGTCGTGAAGGGGTTAAACATATTTTTAAAACATGTTCCCGATGTTTCTTCTGACCTCTTCTGTCCCTTCCTTCCTTTCTTAAACTTGGTCCATTTACTTCTTTCTATTTCTCTTTTCTACTTGGTTTGTTGATGTGGCTGTGGACAGCTGCTGGGGGGCTCGCTCGCTTCCACTTGCCCGTCTATTTCGATTGTATTGGTACACTACCCCTTGCTGGCAGAGTTACAATTTTGACCCCAGATGGTAGGTCTTCTTGACTCTTCTTAAAGTCACTTTCATACGTCTCATTATTGCTATGAGAATTCAGGAGGGGATGTTCGGCACTCTATTAGTGCCCTGTATTGTTTGAATTCCATTTGTATATGGGACTTTTTTGTTATTTCTTTATATTGCAATATTTTTTTAAATTTAAAACTGATTAAACAAATCCAGTTCACTATCTACAAAAAATCAATTCGAGAAATTTTTCTGATTTTCATAGTACCGCAGAGCGCTCACTAAATGGGCTGACACTTCCCATTTTGTCATCAGTCATCCCATTATCATCTATAGGGAGGCTGTGTGGCATCATCTACGGGGGGGTCTTTTTGGCACCATCTACAGGGAGGCTGTGTGGCATCATATACAAGAGGGTTGTAGAAATAGAAATAGGTCCAGAGAAAATAGTGTCTAGGTGAACATGTGACCTTCTTTTCTGTGTTTTCAGGGGGCTGGGACAAAAAAAACCTGACCAGTGAAATTTATCTGTTTTTTGTTTTGTTTTTTTTAACGGCCATGAAAAACGGATGCAAAAGGGATGTCAAACGACCATTAAAAACAGACAGACAGACTGGAAATGGATGAAAATTTGGAGACCCACTGATGCAAAATGGCCAAAAACTGACAGTTGATCAGTTTTTAATGGGCATTTTTTTCACAGTCGTGTGAACGAAGCCTAATGCCTCATGCACACGACCGTTGAGGCACTCGGGCCGTTTTTTGATGGCATCCGATAGTCTTCATTGACCGATTTACTTTAGTGGGTGAATCGGGTCTGTGAGAAATTACCAGAGTCTCCGATTCGAGGAAAGATAGGAAATGTTCTATCTTTCCTTGGATCACTGACGGGACTCGGCCGGCGCACACAGTCGTGTGAATGAGGCGTAACCCTTTTGTTACAAAGCTTGAGGATGTAACACATGGTCACAGAATAGATAACAGGTGATGAGTACTGCTCACCTCCTCCCTGGCCAGTGAATTTTGCACATGTAAGGGCATGCCCACAATACTCTTCCACAGAGGTCTCTGGGGGAAAATTCGGAATAGGCTTATGCCACTTTAGTGGCGTCAAAAAGTCTCAAGTTATGTCACGCGCCATAATTTGAAACTTTTTACCACTTTGTCTCTTTTGCCTTTTAAAAAAGTGGGTGGAGCTTAGCTGATGGGGCAGGGCCACCTGCAGACTGACGAATTCACTACAATTTACGCCAAACACCAGCGTATTAAAACATCAGTCTTAGTAAATCTGCCGCACTGGGTCATATTTTGACTGAGGTTTATTCATGTCCAGCTGCTTGCTGCAAAGCAAATCTATGTACTATTCACTGCTCAGAGGTGCAACTTATGCAAGATGGCTGCCCCATAATCATGTTTATAAAAATAGAAAAAAAAAATATTCAAATCAGAAAGTAAAAACAGATAAAGTAAACGAATATGCTGCAGTATGTAGTTTTCATTAATGATAAACATATTGGTGATGATTTGTGATTCGAGATGCATGCAGCCAGGGCCGCCATCAGGGGGGTATTAGGGGTAGTGGTGTGAGGGGCCCGGCCAAACCTAACTGAAAGGGGGGCCCGGCAACTGCCGCAACATTCTTTTGGTAGGAAAAAACGGGCCCCTGTAATGGGGCCCGTTTTTTTCACCAAAAGAATGTCGTGAGCTGCTGCTGCTGCGGGCCCCCTCCCCTCGTCATGGGGGGCCGTCAAACAGTCCGCCGGCGCGCGCGCACCCGATCGCGCGCACAAGGAAACTCCCGCGCGTGCGCACTCGCGAGCGCGCACCCACGAACGCCCGCACTGGAGACCGCCCGCGCGCGCACCCGCGATCGGCCGCGCGCGCACCCGCGATCTGCCGCGCGCGCACCCGCGAACGAAGCGCGCGCAGCCGCGGACACACATGGACAAAACTTACCTGGAGCCTGGCTGGAGGTGAAGGACTGGACGTCTGGACCGAAGACCTCGCCTGGAAGACATCGCCGGAAGAGGACTTGAGTGGGAGCAGCTCTTCTGACACGGTGAGTAAATTATCTCAAAGTGCTATTTATGTATGGCCCTGTTCACACAGTATTTTGCAGGCAAAAAAAAATCTGCCTCAAAATTCCTTAAAGAATTTTGAGGCAGATTTTGACCTGCCCACACTATCTTGCTGCGTTTTTTTGCTGCGTTTTTTGCTTGCGGCGATTGAGGACAGCAGACAAAAAACGCAGCGAAAAATGCATTTTCTGCCTCCCATTGATTTCGATGGAAGGTCAGAGGCGGAACCGCGGCAAGAAAGGACGTGCTGCTTTTTCTTTTTTCCGCGACTGGCTCCCATTGATTTCAGATTAAATCAATGGGAGGCGGTTTTGGAAGTTTTTTGGTGCTGATTCTGACGCCGTGTCCGAGTCAATATCAAGGCCCAAAAACTCTGTGAACTGGGCCTTATTGTTAGGGCTTATTCAGACGAACGTGTAATACGTCCGTGCAACGTGTGTGATTTTCACGCGCCTCGCACGGACCTGTTACTCTATGGGGCCGTGCAGACTGTCCGTGAGTTTCACGCAGCGTGTGTCCGTGTGTCCGCTGCGTAAAACTCACGACATGTCCTATATTTGTGCATTGTTCGCGCATCACGCACCCATTGAAGTCAATGGGTGCGTGAAAATCACGCCCAGCACTTCCGCAGCCGTATAAACTATGAATGAAAACAGAAAAGCACCACGTGCTACGAACAGAGTGTCATAATGATGGCGGCTGCGCTAAAATCACGCAGCCGCGCATCATACGCTGCTGACACACGGAGCGGTTATGGACCTTTTGCAAGCGCAAAACGCCACGTTTTTGCGCGCGCAAAAAGCACACGCTCGTGTAAATCCGGCCTTAGGGTAGGAACACACTAGGCATGAACGCTGCGGATTTTATGCAACACATTTTATTGTGGATAATCCGCAGCGTATCACAGTCGCAGCAGAGTGGAGGAGATATGAACAAATCTCATCCACACGCTGCAAAAATAATGGACCTGCAGTGTGGCTTTTGGCTTTTTAAGCCGCAGCGTGTCAATGTATTCTGTGGAATCGCCGCTCCTCTGTTGCGGAAATGCTGCGGTTCTGCCGCAAAAATCACAAATGAGAAAAAAAAAAGGTACTTTTTTAAATTGATAAAAAGTTTAGACTTACCCCGGCCGTAGTCCTGGTGACGCGATCCTCTATTCTTAGCGCAGCCCGGCCTCCTGTCATGACGTTTCATCCCATGTGACTGCTGCAGCGGTCACATGGTCTACAGCGTCATCCCAGGAGGCGGGGCTACGTTCAGAAGAGAGAGACGCGTCACCAGGACTACGGCCGGGGTAAGTCTAAACTTTTTTTTCCCTGCAGGATTCCCGCAGCGGACACGCCTCACCAAACCTGCGCCACTATTTGGTGCGGTTTTGCTGGCGGAATTCCCTGCGGCTACCGGGGCGGATAAGCTGTGTAGTTTTACTCAGCATATCCGCCTAGTGTGTTCCTTATGATGTCGCTCCTGGAGCTGCTGCCAGTCTCTAAATAGGCAGTTGGTTCAGTAGAATTTGGAATTATTTTTTTTTGGGAACCAGCTTAAAAAAATACAAAACTTTTGTGTTAGGGCCTCTTCACATCACCGTTCGCTTCCGCTCCGGGGTTCCGTCTGAGGTTTCTGTCGGGTGAACCCCGCAACGGAAAGTGAAAGTGACAGCACAGCTTCCGTTTCCATCACCATTAGCGCAGTCGACTACGCTATTGATTCCGTCCGAAAACCAGCCGGAATGGTGACGAACGGAAACCATTAGCGATGTTTCCGTCACCATTGAGATCAATGGTGACTGAAACGGAAGCTGTGCTGTCACTTTCACTTTCCGTTGCGGGGTTCACCCGACAGAAACCTCAGACGGAACGGAAGCGAACGGTGATGTGAACAGGCCCTAACACAAAAGTTTTGTATTTTTTTAAGCTGGTTCACAAAAAAAAATAATTCCAAATTCTACTGAACCAACTGCCTATTTAGAGACCGGCAGCAGCTCCAGGAGCGACATCATAAGGGACACACTAGGCGGATATGCTGAGTAAAACTACACCGCTTATCCGCCCCGGTAGCCGCAGGGAATTCTGCCAGCAAAACCGCACCAAATAGTGGCGCAGGTTTGGTGAGGCATGTCCGCTGCGGGAATCCTGCAGGGAAGAAAAAGTTTAGACTTACCCCGGCCGTAGTCCTGGTGACGCGTCTCTCTCTTCTGAACGTAGCCCCGCCTCCTTGGATGACGCTGTAGACTATGTGACCGCTGCAGCAGTCACATGGGATGAAACGTCATGACAGGAGGCCGAGCTGCGCTAAGAATAGAGGATCGCGTCACCAGGACTACGGCCGGGGTAAGTCTAAACTTTTTTATAAATTTTAAAAAGTGCCTTTTTTTTTTTTCTCATGTGTGATTTTTGCGGCAGAACCGCAGCATTTCCGCAACAGAGGAGCGGCGATTCCACAGAATACATTGACACGCTGCGGCTTAAAAAGCCAAAAGCCACACTGCAGGTCCATTATTTTTGCAGCGTGTGGATGAGATTTGTTCACATCTCATCCACTCTGCTGCGACTGTAATACGCTGCGGATTATCCACAATAAAATGTGCTGCATAAAATCCGCAGTGTTCATGCCTAATGTGTTCCTACCCTAAGGCCGGATTTACACGAGCGTGTGCTTTTTGCGCGCGCAAAAACGTGGCGTTTTGCGCTTGCAAAAGGTCCATAACCGCTCCGTGTGTCAGCAGCGTATGATGCGTGGCTGCGTGATTTTCGCGCAGCCGCCATCATTATGACACTCTGTTTGTAGCATGTGGTGCTTTTCTGTTTTCATTCATAGTTTATACGGCTGCGGAAGTGCTGGGCGTGATTTTCACCCACCCATTGACTTCAATGGGTGCGTGATGCGCGAACAATGCACAAATATCGGACATGTCGTGAGTTTTACGCAGCGGACTCACGCTGCGTGAAAATCACTGACAGTCTGAACGGCCCCATAGAGTAACATAGGTCCGTGTGAGGCGCGTGAAAATCACTGACAGTCTGAACGGCCCCATAGAGTAACATAGGTCCGTGCGAGGCGCGTGAAAATCACGCGCGTTGCACGGATGTATTACACGTTCGTCTGAATAAGCCCTAACAATAAGGCCCAGTTCACAGAGTTTTTGGCCCTTGATATTGACTCGGACCCTGCGTCAGAATCAGCACCAAACAACTTCCAAAACCGCCTCCCATTGATTTAATCTGAAATCAATGGGAGCCAGTCGCGGAAAAAAGAAAAAGCAGCACGTCCTTTCTTGCCGCGGTTTTGCCTCTGACCTCCCATCTAAATCAATGGGAGGCAGAAAATGCATTTTTCGCTGCGTTTTCTGTCTGCTGTCCTCAATCGGCGCGAGCAAAAAACGCGGCAAGATAGTGTGGGCAGGTCAAAATCTGCCTCAAAATTCGGTGCGCGGTTCCAGGCGGTCGCCGGTGCGCATGCGCGGGAGTTTGCGGGTGCGCGTAATCGGTCGCACGGGCGGCGGTGTTTGACGGCCCCCATGACGACCCCCATGCTACCCAGGGCCGCCATCAGGGGGGTATTAGGGGTACTGATGTGAGAGGCCCGGCCAAACCTAATTGAAAGGGGGGCCCGCAGCTCATGACATTCTTTTGGTGAAAAAAACGGGCCCCATTGCAGGGGCCTGTTTTTTTTCTACCAAAGGCAAGTCGCGGCAAGTCGCGGCCCCCCTTTCAATTAGGTTTGGCCGGGCCTCTCACATCAGTACTCCTAATACCCCCCCCCCTGATGGCGGCCCTGGGTACCATGATATAGTGCTGGACGGAGTACCGTTAACAGGCGGTGCCACGGTAGGGGGGCCCCGAAAATTTAGCTGTAGGGGGCCCTGAAATTCCTGATGGCGGCCCTGCATGCAGCACTATTCCTCCGATGATCAAACTTGCCTTAGGGGGTTATTCAAACCATCTGGTTTAGACGGTTGTGAGTCTATCTGAAGTTATGTCCTACCAAGATACAATAATAATTATATCAGCACTTACAATCTGTTGAATGTCATTCTTTTTTCTGTCTGTCTCCTGAACAGTATAGCTTGCAAGCTAATTATTCATCCTTATACAACCAACTAAATAAAGAAACACTCTAATCCCTGTACATGGGATGAAAATGCTGCAGATTTTGCATATGGAATTTGTGTGTGCAAAATCTGCATTGGATTAGAGTACCAGCCATTTGGATTTCAACAAGTGCCAGCAGACTGCAATAGTGCCACCAATAAACAAAACTGCCAGCTGAGTGCTTCCCTTTACCCAGCCGTGCACAGAAAATGACTAAATTCTGTCTGCCTACAGCTGCCGCAGGAAGCTCACTGCATATATATTGATACAGCTTCTATCGAAGTAAACGGAACCAACAGGAATACATATGCAGCAAGCTTCCCCGGGTGGTAAGCTGCCAGCAGTTTTGCAGTAGACTTGCCTGCTCTGCTGGGTGTCCAGCACGTGTCCCCTAATACGGGAGACTTCTGGACAATCACCCACTCTACATTAAAGTGTTACTTTAACATTAACCCCTTACCAACCGCCCACCGTATTTTGCAGCTGCTTTGTCTACAGGGAATTCTTTTGGCGTCGCTGTAGAAGAGGCTGATGAGCGTTCATCCCATAGGCAGGAGCTGTAACTTTGAGCTTCAAAACTTAGAGCAGTCTGCTTAACGCAGATGGGATCAGAAAACATTCCGACCCCAGCTGCTTAACCCTTTGATCGCCACGGTCCGTGTCCACGGCATTATCAAAGGGGACTCCCCTCTTCGATCACGTCACTGGAAACCTGGTGACACAATCGAAGACCAGGAAATCCGTCTGCAGTCAGTCCTGGGGACCCACTTAGGACCCCAGGGCTGTTTGCTCAGTTTGTCTGCTGTTAGAGCATACTATGTGCTGTCCACAGTAATGTATTAGCACATAAGAGCATGCTAATACATTACAAGTAAAAAATTATGTTATAAAGTTATCCCTTAATGGGATTAAAAAAAAAAAATGTAACAAACATGAATAAATAAAATGTCCCAGAAAAAAAAAAGTCATTATTGTGCATAAAATACATTTGCCTATACATTACATAAAAAAAAAAAAAATGACACATATTAGGCATCTACACGACCATAATAATCTTTATTTTTTTTAAAAGTTATTTAGCGTGAAACGGATAAAATAAAAAACAATGCCGAAAATCACTTTTTTCCTATATTCAAACCATAAAATTTAACTATAACTTAGTGATATTTTCCTACCCCCAAACCACATAGAAATTTCTTTTAAAATTTTTCCCACACAGAACAAGTCTTCATCATACAGCCACGTCAATGAAAAAAAAAAGTTATGGCTGCTGAAAGGAAGAGAGGCAAAAACGGAAAAATTTGGCTTGTCATGAAGGCCTTTTCAGGTACGGTCATTAAGGGGTTAAAAACCATTTTGCTTTTAGGTCCAAAATTCTGTGATGGCAAGAAGGAAGCTATGCAGGGCTCTGTGTGCATGTTACCGGTGCTATGACACAGTAATGTATCAGGAGGTAATAACTTATCTTTAAAGTGTTCTGTTTTTCTTTTTAATATAGTGCTCTAAATCCCCTGCAGACTTGATTTCCATCACTTGAATTATATGCAGTGCTGTGAAAAAGTACTTTCCACTCCATCCAATTTCTTTTATTTTTGCTAATTTGTTGCATAAAAATGTTTCAGATCATCCAACTAATTTTAATATAAGACAAAACAACTAAACACAAAATGTAGCTTTTAATTGATCATTATATTTATTGAGGATTAAGATTTAAAACCTATATCACCCATGTGAAAAAGTAATGCCCCCCCTAAACCTAAGAACTGGTTTGTCACACTTGGAGCTAGCAACCACAATCAAATGTTTTCAATAACTTGCGATTAGTGTTTTACATCACTGAAGAGGAAATTATGGACCCTCTTTGCAGAATTTTTTAATTTGGATACATTAGAGGGTTTTTGAGATTGAATTGCCCATTTAAGGTCTTGCCACAGCATTGCAATGGAATTCAAGTCACAACTTTGACTCCAAAACCTTAATTTTGTAGTTTTACGATCTTAAACATTCAATTATGATAAATATGAAATAATAAAAAAACTGGGAAGGGGCAATACTTTTTCACAGCACTGTAGTAATATGTAATAACATTATAGGATAATTCATGTAGAGTGTTATAACATATGACAAGTTTCTTATTTTTCAGTAGAGGCATCGACAGAAACTATTTACTGTAAAAAAATTATTTAAACGTAAGCATCGAACAATGTGAACAAATTCATAAAATACCAGGAAACCATATTGACATTACAATGAGAAATTCAGGTCGTAATATTTCCCACAGATTTTATCATAATGCTCATACATAACAAATGATATCTCATTACCGTCATAATTTTTCACATGAGTAAATTTAACACACAGCACATAACACACATTCTTGGTACAGTAGATGCTTTACGTCACATACCAGAAAGGTTTTAGAAACATTATTTGAACACCTGGTGAGAGATTTTCTTAAAAAAGGTTTTCTAAGAATTTTTCCCTAATTTTTCAAGTGCTCAAAGTAAGGGTTATTTGTAGACATTTTCTCACGTCCGAAAAATGTGTAGGAAAATGTCATTGGTGGGGTTCCGATAGTTGGGAACCCCACCGACTACTGGAATGAATAAGGTCGTGTATTACAGACCGTTTGATTTCAACGGGAAAACCTGTTATTATGCACATAGATTCCAACTACTCCAAGTTAAAAGTGTACCTGTAAAGATATAAAAAAACTTTATATGTGTTACTTTTAACACGATAAAAAATGTTTCAATATAAAACACTTACCTAATTGCAAGCGTTAGCCTGCTATGCTGTAGTCTTCTCCCCTCTCCTCCATCACTCTTACTTCAGCAGTCCCAGCTCGATGTCAGTTGGAATCCATACAGTGGCATCTGTCACCCATGGGCTATCATGTTAAAAAAAAAACATAAACCGTGTGGTATACGTTTTTTTGTGGGATCCCTCAGGATCGATTAGAATAGTCTACTGCGCTATTCCATCCTTCAAAAAATTGTATACAAACATAAACCAGCCAGACGGAGGCCAAAAAGACACTATTGGTCTCCGTTTGGATAATAGAGTCCTATGAACACGTTTATCGTGTACGTCGGGACCATTCCGGATAAACCCACAGGTTTATTGCAGAAATTATTGGAAGTAGGCCGTGAAAATGAAAATCTACATTTTTTCAAAGAAAATGTAGGTTTAGCTAATTTTTTTCATTTCCACAAGGACTAAAGGAGAAAAAGCACCGCAAAATTTGTAAAGCAACTTTGTCCTGAGTAAAACAATTCCCCATATGTGGTCATAAATGGCAGTTTGGACACACGGCAGGGCTTAGACGGGAAAGAGCGTCATTTGGCTCTTGGAGCTCAAATTTAGCAGGAATGGTTTGTGGAGGCCATATCACATTTGCAAAGCCCCTGAAGGACCAAAACAGAGAAAACACCCAAAAAGTGACTCCATTTAGGAAACTACACCTCTTGAGGAATTAATCTAGTGGTGTAGTGACCCCACAGGTGTTTCATAGAATTTATTAGAATTGGGCAGTGAGAACAATCCCTTTTCTTCAATAAGACGTAGTTTTAGTACAACATTTTTCATTTTCTAAACAAAGGAAAAAAAGAACCCCAACATTTATAAAGCAATTTCTTCAGAGTATGGCAATACCCCATTTGTGGTCATAAACTGCTGTTTGGGCACACAGTAGGGCTCAGAAGGGAAGGAGCGCCATTTGTCTTTTGGAGTGCAGATTTTGCTGGATTGGTTTCTGGGCTATGTTGCAGTTGCAAAGCCCCTGTGGGACCAAAACAGTGTAAACCCCAGAAGTGACCCCATTTTGGAAACCACGCCCCTCAAGGTATTCACCTAGGGGTGTAGTGAGCATGTTAACCCCGCAGAAATTAATGTGCACTTGATGTTGCAGAGTGAAAATTAGATTTTTCCCACATATGTGGTGCTCAGCTTGTGCCACCATAACAAGACAGCTCTCTAATTATTATGCTGTGTTTCCCGGTTTTAGAATCACCCTACATGTGGCCCTAATCTTTTCCCTGGACATTTGACAGGTCTCAGGAGTGAAAGAGTACCATGTAACATTGAGGCCTAATTTGGCGATTTACAAAGTATTGGTTCACAACTGCAGAGGCTCTGATGTGAAATAATAAAAGAAACCCATGAGAAGTGACCCCATTTTGGAAACTGTCCCCTCAAGGCATTTATTAAGGGGTGTAGTGGGCATTTTCACCCCACAGGTCTTTTCCATAAATGATTGCGCTGCGGATGGTGCAAAGTAAAAATGACAATTTTTCCCTGGACATGCCATTTCAGTGGCAAATATGTTGTGCCCAGCTTGTGCCACTGGAGACACACACCCCAAAAATTGTTAAAAGGGTTCTCCCGGGTATGGCAATGCCATATATGTGGAAGTAAACTGCTAAAAAGAATGTATTTTTTCTGTCGCCAAGTTGTGAGAACCATAACGTTTTAATATTTTCGTAGACTAAGCTGTATGAGGGCTTGTTTTTTCCCGAGACGAGCTATAGTTTTTATAGGCACCATTTTTGGATACATGCAACTTTTTAATCACTATTTATTACAATATTTGTAGGGCAAAGTGACCAAAAAACTGAAATTCTGGTATAGTTTTTTTAGGGGTTATTTGTATGCCATTCACCGCGTGGAATAAATAACATTATATTTTTTATAGTTCAGGCCCGTTACGGCGATACGAAATATTTATGGTTTATAAATATTCTTGTGGCTCTTTGGCTTTTTGGTTCTAATTAAGTTTGCTCATGTTCTCAACTTTATGCCAGTCCAGAAATCACTGATTTTTTTCAAGATTTTGTGACTGCTACTAGTAATCCGAAACT
Organism: Rhinoderma darwinii; assembly: GCF_050947455.1. Taxonomy (NCBI): domain Eukaryota; kingdom Metazoa; phylum Chordata; class Amphibia; order Anura; family Rhinodermatidae; genus Rhinoderma; species Rhinoderma darwinii. The sequence continues at coordinate 149,175,189 of NC_134689.1, forward strand.
ACAACTAGACGAGAAACCCTAAAGACTGAAATATGTGGGGTGGGAAGTCCAATTCTCCTTGTGGGGGAACTGAATAGAAAAAACAGCAAGCATTTGCCTAGTAATATTAGGATGCACAACATGCAAAACAAGCTATTTCTCAATTATTTCACCTTTCAGTCTAAGGCTGGGTTCACACGACCTATTTTCAGACGTAAACGAGGCGTATTATGCCTCGTTTTAGGTCTGAAAATACGGCTACAATACATCGGTAAATATCTGCCCATTCATTTGAATGGGTTTGCTGACGTACGGTGCAGACAACCTGTCATTTACACGTCGTCGTTTGACAGCTGTCAAACAACAACGCGTAAATTGACTGCCTCGGCAAAGTAGTGCAGGACACTTCTTTGCAACGTAATTTGAGCCGTTCTTCATTGAAGTCACTGATGAGCAGCTCAAGATTACGGCGTCAAAGACGCCTCGCATAATGCGAGGAGCTTTTACGTCTGAAACGACGCAGCTGTTTTCTCCTGAAAACAGTCTGTCTTTTCAGACGTAAAAGACAGTTCTCGTGTGCACATACCCTAAGAATTATAGGGATGCACTTGTACTCTTACAAGTACCCAGGAGTACCCCAATCCTAAGGTATTGACTTCTTTAAGAGGTTTTTCCATGATTTAGTCCTCATGCACACGTCAGTATTCTGTTCAGTATTTTGCTTCAGTATTTGAAAGCCAAAACCAGGAGTGGGTCTAAAACACGGAAGAGGTGCAAATCTTTCCATTATGGGTTTTCTCTGTTTATGTTCCACTACTGGTTTTGGCTTCCAAATACTGAAGCAAAATACTGACGTGTGTATGAGGCCTAACACGAATTCCAATAATAATAATTAAAAATAGAAAAGTTAAAAGGCTTATTCCGATCCCCAAACTTGAGCATTTTCTTACAGCGCCGCTCTGCTCTTCGTACCCCTGCTGCATCTGTTTTGAGGTTGAGAATATGCTCACATGACAAGAATAAAGCTCTGCAGGGCTCTGCGTGCACGATGCAGCGATACTGTAATGTATGTAATAGGGCTGGGCAAATTTGACCTGAATCAAAATCACGATTTATTGAACATGTAAGCTTGATTACGATTAATGAAAGATTATTTAGACCGCACCCGTTTTTGCATGTCATGCCAACTATTTGCATGCTATGCCATTTAATTAATATTTATTCCCTGAGCCTGCTGTATATAATATACCCCCTGACACTGCCCACCACAGTATATTGCCCCATAGACCTCTCCACGCAGTAATGCCCCATAGCTGCCCCCACACATTATAATGCCCCTATAGTTGCCCTTCACACAGATGCCCCTATAGCTGACCTCCACAGTATAATGCCCCTATAATTGCCCTCCAGACCGTATAATGCCACCACACAGTATAATGCCCCCATAACTATCCTCCACACCATATAATGCCCCCAGAACTGCCCTCCACACAGTATAATGCTCCCCCCAGAACTGCCCTCCACACAGTATAATGCTCCCCCCAGAACTGCCCTCCACACAGTATAATGCCCCTATGGCTGACTTCCACGCAGCAAAATGCCCCTTAGGGTATGTTCACACGGCCAAATTTCAGACGTATACGAGGCGTATTTTGCCTCGTTTTACGTCTGGAAATACGTCTCAAATACGTCGGCAAACATCTGCCCATTCATTTGAATGGGTTTGCCGACGTACTGTGCAGACGACCTGTTATTTACGCGTCGTCGTTTGACAGCTGTCAAACGACGACGCGTAAAAATACAGCCTCGTCAAAAGAAGTGCAGGACACTTCTTTGGACGTTTTTGGAGCTGTTTTCTCATAGACTCCAATGAAAACAGCTCCAAAAACGGACGTAAAAAACGCCGCGAAAACGGCGTGAAAACGCCGCGAAAAATGCGAGTTGGTAAAAAAACGTCTGAAAAGCAGGGTCTGTTTTCCCTTGAAAACAGCTCTGGATTTTCAGACGTTTTTGTTGACTACGTGTGAACATACCCTAAAGCTGCACACTACACAGTATAAAGTCCCCCATATCTGCCCCAATGTTGTATAATGCCTCCATAGCAGCCACCAATAGTGCCTGATAAAAAGAACATACATACTCCCCTAACCTGTCCCAACGACGAGTGGAGGAGATCCCTCTGCTCCTCTGGTCTGTGCACCAACGCACAGACAGGCGCGATAATGTCACTGCCTCGCGTCTGGCAATACATAGTGAATGGGTAGAGCAGAGATCTTACGGTCCCCTGCTCTACCATTAGTTTCAAATGTATCTGCGTCCTGAAGATGCAGACAGTTTAAACTGGGAAAAAAATTATTGATTAAACCGAAATTCACAAGATTACATTGATTAATTGCGCTGAATTTCGATTAACTGCTCAGATCTAGTATGCAGCATCAGGAGTTTTGAAATAGTAAAATGACAAAGACAATACAGGTACATATAGAGTGATGCTCTGTTTTAGTATTCCCATTCAAATAGTATATAACAGTCTAGCTCCTGTACAAGTCTGAGGTGCAGTTAGTGTAGTGCAGTCAGCGCCCCTCCGGAAAAGCAGAACGCTGAGGAGTAGCAACAATACTGAAGAGACTGCGACTACTGCAAATTACAGCAAACCGCTGTAGATTTTCAGAAAATTGCGGCAACACCATAGCAATTTGCCGTTATTTTGCGGTAGTCAAAGCAAAAAATTACTGCTATATCTGAATATATACTGAGCAAGTGAGCAGTGGAAATGATCAGTGTATCCATACCCCATTCAACACCTACCAGTCATGAGTGTCACTAACTGTGTGCTAGAGATCCTTCAGTTCTCCCAACATCCTGCTCCTCATCCACCACACCACTTGTCATGCAGCCCAGAGAATGTAAGGGGGCGGTATGAACCCTCCTAGTCACCAATAGATTTGACTTGAGGCTACTCCGGGCAGCGAAGTCTAAGGGAACCCCTGGTCTTCAGCCTTTAACCCCTGTACAGAGATGTTAACTTCCCTGACGTAACAGGTGCGGAGAAGTCAGGAGAGCAAAATATCTGGGAAGGCTGCACAGATTCATTACGGTTAAAATAGCAGATAGTCAGGGCAGGCCATCCTGATCTAGGAAATGGTCAGGGCAGGCAACAGGCATGGATGACCAAAAGATACAGGCTGAGGTCAAACACGGTAATTCAAATGACTAGAAAACAGGAACACATGGAACAGGGAATACTAGGAGAACCAAATTGCTCTGGCCAACCGTCAGGGCTTAAATAGCAGGGACAGCTAAAAATTTGCACCAGGACCCATAGCAGAGAGAGGCCACCATACATTGAAGAGGAAGGAAAAGAGCAGCGTGGAACAGTAGGCCGGGGACAGGTAAATACAGTACGACGGGTAGTGGGGGACATGACACTGGCGCTGAAACATCTTTTCCTCAAAAGGTCCTGGTCAGAATGCTCAGCATGAATACAAACTCCAGGCATCTTAAAGAGGATCTGTCACTAGTTTATTAATGCCCATCTCCTAACTAATCTAATAGGCGCTATGATGCTGATAACTACAGTGATTTTTTTTTTCCAAAACGTTTATGATTTGCAAAAGTTATGAGAATTTTTCTAAATATGCTAATTTGGTTATAATAGCCAAATAGGAGGTTACTTCTTCTTTTCACTCTGGGCGGTGCAATGTTTTCTGTATGACGTTGTCCAATCGTCATACAGCTTCACCCTCTTCCCTGCCCATCAACATAGCGTGATCATATAGTATACACTGCGTTCCAAATTATTATGCAAATGTTATTTTTTGCTGATTTTCCTAAATAGTCGATGCAAATGACAGTCAGTATAATCTTCAAGCCATCAACCGTTGGAGTATAATGCAAATTTTATTGAACAAATCTCCTAATGATAACAGATTTTTTTTTAGAAGTAAAAAACTCAAAATGCACTGTTTCAAATTATTATGCACAACAGAGATCAAAACATTTTAAAGGTTGTAAAGAGAACTAAAATGGTAATTTGTTGAATTTGCAGCATCAGGAGGTCATATTTACAGAAATCAAAAGCTCTTTCAATCAAAACAAACTTAACAGGCCAAGTTACATGTTAACATAGGACCCCTTCTTTGATATCACCTTCACAATTCTTGCATCCATTGAATTTGTGAGTATTTGGACAGTTTTTGCTTGAATATCTTTGCAGGATGTCAGAATAGCCTCCCAGAGCTTCTGTTGTGATGTGAACTGCCTCCCACCCTCATAGATATTTTGCTTGAGGATGCTCCAAAGGTTCTCAATAGAGTTGAGGTCAGGGGAACATGGGGGCCACACCATGAGTTTCTCTCCTTTTATGCCCATAGCAGCCAATGACAGAGAGGTATTCTTTGCAGCATGAGATGGTGCATTGTCATGCATGAAGATAATTTTGCTACGGAAGGCACGGTTCTTCTTTTTGTACCACGGAAGAAAGTGGTCAGTCATAAACTCTACGTACTTTGCAGAGGTCATTTTCACACCGTCAGGGACCCTAAAGGGGCCTACCAGCTCTCTCCCATAATTCCAGCCCAAAACATGACTCCGTCACCTCCTTGCTGACGTCGCAGCCTTGTTAGGACATGGTGGCCATTCACCAACCATCCACTACTCCATCCATCTGAACCATCCAGGGTTGCACGGTACTTATCAGTAAACAACACGGTTTGAAAATTAGTCTTCATGTATCTCTGAGCCCATTGCAACCGTTTCTGCTCGTGAGCATTGTTTAGGGGTGGCCGAATAATAGCTTTATGCACACTTGCAAACCTCTGGAGGATCCTACACCCTGAGGTTCGCGGGACTCCAGAGGCATCAGCGGCTTCAAATACCGGTTTGCTGCTTTGCAATGTCATTTTAGCAGCTGCTCTCCTAATCCTATTAATTTGTCTGGCTGAAACCTTCCTCATTATGTCTTTATCTGAACGAACCCGTCTGTGCTCTGAATCAGCCACAATTCTTTTCACAGTACGATGAGCACGCTTAAGTTTTCTTGAAATATCCAATGTTTTCATACCTTGTCCAAGGTATTGCACTATTTCACGCTTTTCGGCAGCAGAGAGATCCTTTTCCTTTCCCATATTGTTGAAACCTGTGGCCTGCTCAATAATGTGGAACGTCCTTCTTAAGTAGTTTTCCTTTGATTGGGCACACCTGGCAAACTAATTATCACAGGTGTCTGAGATTGATTTCAATGATCCAAAGAGCCCTAAGACACATCCTGGTGTCATATGAAAGATTAGAATCTCCTCTTTCATATGCCTCTGTTCTAGGTGGTCCACAGCTCGAGATATGGCTGTTTCAAGTGATCTCCCTTCTTTCTAGAATGTCTCACACACGGTGTGAAGCAGCTCCATGCTGATAGAACAGCGTCAGAGCCTGGGACGTAGCTCCACCTCAGGAGAATCGCTGGTGTTAACACCCATTTGTCAAGTATAGGCTCATTTGAATATTTAGGAAAAAGCTCATAACTTTTAAAATAATAAACTTTTTGGGACACAATTTTAACTGGAATTATCAGTGTGACAGTGCCTATTAGATTAGCTAGGAAATAAGGCATTACTAAACTGGTGACAAATCCTCTTTAACCTCTTCACGCACTCCGCCGCAACTGTTCGTCCTGCAGAGGGCTTGCTTTCCGCACCAGGACATACAGTTGCGGAGCGGTTCCCGGCACACACTGTCCTAACGGACAGTGTCCGGGAACCGGGAGGTCAGCTGTCTCCGACAGCTGACACTCCAGTCTTGCCGGTCAGCAGACCATCGCCGCTGATTTCAGCAATTAACCCCATAAATGCAGCAACCAATTGCGATCGCCGCATTTAAGGGGTTTGAAGCACATCGGCAACCCCCACTAAGTGATTGTGGGGGCTGCCGATGCTTGTCGTGGCAATCGGAGGCCAGACAATGACCTCCGGGTTGCATGTACGGAAGCCTCGGAGGAGCAGCAGCCTCCGGCCGGTCCTCCGAGGCTTCCTTTGAGTGTGACTGTCACGTCACAATGACAGAATACATTACACTATGTAGGTAGTGTAATGTACTCTAGCAGCGATCAAAGCTGCAAGTCTAAATGTCCCCTAGTGGTACAAGTAAAAAAAGTTTAAAAAAAGTAATAAAAATGTTTGTTTTAAAAAAAAAAAGTGTAAAAATAAAAAGTTATAAGTTATAAAAACAAAAAATGCTTTTTTTCCTATAATAAGACTTTCATTAAAGAAAAAAAAAAGCGTGGTCACCACTGCAGGAGGCCGTATCAAATAGAAACTGGACATAAACATCAGAAGGTAACTAGGAACAATATAAAGAGAATGCTGCAAAAATTGCATTCAAAGAGCCATAACCTTTTTTTTTTTTTTTTGCGGGATGAGTTGTATTTTCAATGGCATTTTGCATTACATATGAAAAATTGATTAACCTTTATTCGCTTTTTTGGGAGGGATGGGCAGAAAAAAAAAACAGCAATTCCATCATTGTTTTTTCTTGTTCTTAATATATGCCAATCACATTGCGGCAAAAATAACCCGTACCTTTTATTCTATAGCTTAGTACGTTTATGGTGATACCAAACATTTTTACAATTTTTTATGGTTTGATACTTTTGCACAATAAAAACACTTTTAAACAAAAATAAGGGTCTGTTTGAATGTGCATTGGCGGCTCCATAAGGGACCTTCATCGCAGATCCGTCCGGAAATACCGGAAACAATAACGCAGCATGTTGCGCTATTATTTCCAGTAAAATTACAGACACCCCAACGGAACCCATTAAATTCAATGGGTTCTGTCAGGTGCCGGTTGTCTACGTTGCTCAATGGAACCAGCGCTTTCGGTATGTTTGTTGTTCTACTCCTCTCATGGAGCAGAACAACAAAAAGCTGAGCACAAATATGAAAAGCCCCTAATTTATTTTTGCATAGACTAATTCAAAGAGCCATAACTTTTGGGGTTTTCCGTAGATGTAGCCATAGGTGGGATTGTATTTTGCGGGACGAGATGCAGTCTTCATTGGTTCCATTTTTGGGTACAAGGGACTTATTAAAGAGTTTCTTTTATGCCACTAACTATGCAGTTTGAATAACGTGTTAACTTTATTATTCAGGTCATTACAATCGCGACTGTATCATATAATTGTATTTCTTTTTTTTTACAAAACATATTTTTTTAGTGACACTAGGGGACTTCCCAATGTGATATACTAATCACTTATATACTGCTTTGGTACACTTAGGCCTCATGCACAAGACCGCAAAAGCATGGATCCGTTATCAGTATTTGCTGAGCATTTGCCCGTGAAAAACCTTCTGCAGTTAATTAGCAATCACTTTCTTTAAAAAAAATGCAGAAGGCTGTAAATTATGTCACTAGTAGTCCCAACCCCCTGTCCTGTAGTTTCTGCTGTTCTGTGCATAAAATGATTTGCCTCTGCCCCTTGTGTCTAGACCTCGTGGCTACAACTTGGAAAGTCCCTTGCGTCGCTGGGCAAGCTATCTGCAATTGCGGATATACACGGACGCCAACCAGTATGGCGTCCGCAATTTCCACGTTCCCATAGACTTCTTTTGGCGAGACCGTGCCGGAATTGTGGACTGTATAATGACATGTCCTGAGTTTTTGCGGCACGTATTCGCGGCTCAGCCCTGATCAGTAAAAAGCATGGTCGTGTGCATGGGGCCATTGAAATGAATGGATCCGCAATGTATCCACAAAAATGCTGATCAATTGCGGCCGCAAAACCAAGATCGTGTGCATGAGGCCCCTTCCTTCTGTAAACCACTGAGTGCCGCAGTCAATATTGTTATCTGACATCCGAGCACCCGCTCCAGATCACACGGCACAACAGGGCTGGACTTAGATTAAAAAGGCAAATGCCTAGCCTAATGCCCCTTATTGATATGCAATCATTGTCTTATCTGTGAAGCTCAAACTTCTTGCAATCACTGGAATTAATCGGCTGTGGCCGCTTTTGGCTTTTTCCCCAGCACATTTCCACTCCCAACCATGTGCTATACAGGAATTGCAACACAGACCCATTTACAGCAGGGAATATAAAATAGCTAATACCTAGATATCAAGATATATATATATATATATATATATATATATATATATATATACACAGTGAAGGAAATAAGTATTTGATCCCTTGCCGATTTTGTAAGTTTGCCCACTGTCAAAGACATGAACAGTCTAGAATTTTTAGGCTAGGTTAATTTTACCAGTGAGAGATAGATTATATTTAAAAAAAAACTGAAAATCACATTGTCAAAATTATATATATTTATTTGCATTGTGCACAGGGAAATAAGTATTTGATCCCTTTGGCAAACAAGACTTAATACTTGGTGGCAAAACCCTTGTTGGCAAGCACAGCAGTCAGACGTTTTTAGTAGTTGATGATGAGGTTTGCACACATATTAGATGGAATTTTGGCCCACTCCTCTTTGCAGATCATCTGTAAATCATTAAGATTTCGAGGCTGTCGCTCGGCAACTCGGATCTTCAGCTCCCTCCATAAGTTTTCGATGGGATTAAGGTCTGGAGACTGGCTAGGCCACTCCATGACCTTAATGTGCTTCTTTTTTAGCCACTTTTTTGTTGCCTTGGCTGTATGTTTCGGGTCATTGTCGTGCTGGAAGACCCAGCCACGAGCCATTTTTAATGTCCTGGTGGAGGGAAGGAGGTTGTCACTCAGGATTTGACGGTACCTGGCTCCATCCATTCTCCCATTGATGCGGTGAAGTAGTCCTGTGCTCTTAGCAGATAAACACCCCCAAAACATAATGTTTCCACCTCCATGCTTGACAGTGGGGACGGTGTTCTTTGGGTCATAGGCAGCATTTCTCTTCCTCCAAACATGGCGAGATGAGTTAATGCCAAAGAGCTCAATTTTAGTCTCATCTGACCACAGCACCTTCTCCCAATCACTCTCAGAATCATCCAGATGTTCATTTGCAAACTTCAGACGGGCCTGTACATGTGCCTTCTTGAGCAGGGGGACCTTGCGGGCACTGCAGGATTTTAATCCATTACGGCGTAATGTGTTATCAATGGTTTTCTTGGTGACTGTGGTCCCAGCTGCCTTGAGATCATTAACAAGTTCCCCCCCGTGTAGTTTTCGGCTGAGTTCTCACCTTTCTCAGGATCAAGGATACCCCACGAGGTGAGATTTTGCATGGAGCCCCAGATCGATGTCGATTGACAGTCATTTTGTATGTCTTCCATTTTCTTACTATTGCACCAACAGTTGTCTCCTTCTCACCCAGCGTCTTACTTATGGTTTTGTAGCCCATTCCAGCCTTGTGCAGGTCTATGATCTTGTCCCGGACATCCTTAGAAAGCTCTTCAGACGGATTAATTGAGTCTGTGGACAGGAGTCTTTTATACATGTGACCATTTAAGACAGCCGTCTTTAACCTCTTCCCGCGCTGCTCCGCAATAGTACGTCCTGCAGAGGTTTTAGTTCCCGCATCCAGACGTACTATTGCGGAGTAGTTCCCGGCGCACACTGTCCTAACGGACAGTATCCGGGAACCGGGAGGTCAGCTGTCCCTGGCAGCTGACACTCCAGCCTTGCCGGTCAGCAGACCATCGCCGCTGATTTCGGCAATTAACACCATAAATGCGGCGACGGATTGCCGTCACTGCATTTAAGTGGTTTGAAGCACATCGGCAGCCCCCACGAAGTGATCGTGGGGGCTACCGATGCTTGTCGTGGCAATAGGTCAGACAATGACCTCTGGGTTGCCATGTACGGAAGCCACAATGACAGTTGGAGTGCATTACACTACGTGTGTAGTGTAATGTACTCTAGCAGCGATCAAAGCTGCAAGACTAAGTGTCCCCTAGTGGGACAAGTAAAAAAAGTAAAAAAAAGATAATAAAAATGTTTTAAAAAAGTGTAAAAATAAAAGTTATAAGTTATATAAACAAACACTTTTTTTTCCTATAATAAGTCTTTCATTATAGGAAAAAAATGAACACGTTAAAAAAAGAAAACATATCACCGCGTTCGTAACGACCACAACTATAAAACTATAATGTTATTTTTCCCGCACGATGAACACCCCAAAAAAATGCAATCAAAAACTACACCAGAATCGCTATTTTTTGGTCACCACCCCTCCCAAAATAGAGAATAAAAAGTGATCAAAAAGTCGCATGTACCCGAAAATAATACAGATAAAAACTACAACCCGTCCCGCAAAAAACAAGCCCTTACACCGCTTTTTTGACTGAAAAATAAAAAAGTTACAGCTCTCAGAATATGGAAAAAAATCGAGCAAAGAAGCAGCACTCAATAGCAAAAAATGAAATTTATTCACCCAACACAGCAACGTTTCACTTCCTCCATGGAAGCATTTTCAAGCAATTAGTGAAAAGCACACACAGGTATATATAGGGAGCACAAAGCTCAATTAACAAATCATCTAAATAGCAGCAATTATCAAAGGATGTCCACTGTCTGACAAATGTGGGCGTGGATTTATGAGGTAAATTAATAAACTCAGGAGTGTAGTTCACCCCTGTGACGTGACCTGAGATCGGCGATCCATTTACCTCATAAATCCACGCCCACCTACTCTAGATGACAGGATTATGCTAAATTACTCCCGTAGTTTCCAACACCCCAATAATTTATACCACAGTATGCTACCACCACCTATACTTATCTAGGCAATAGGGGCCTAAGTCTCTATGTTCCCTTAACACCAGTTCCTATAACACAGGTTATCTAAATTGAACATAAAATACAGGTAACGTTCCTCACCTTCGGAAGATTAAGTTCTGTAAGACTACAAGGAAGAGACTTATAAATATTTCAGATTTAATACACAATAGTGCAGTGCAATACATACAATAGTTGTCAGAATAAAAGATAAAAAATATACATACAGTTACAATGCAATCAAACAGTTTATGAAAATAAATGGGATAAAAGAAACAGAACAAAACCTTACTGATGTACAGCGGCGATATCCTGGCTGTGGGGACAGCTGAAAGTATGGGCAGTCACTCCAACCGAGATATGGATCCCCAACGACGGCAGAAGTCATCTCTGTCTAAGTGTCATACTGTCAAAGTGTCCTGGCAGTTATACATGGCACAGATCTAACATCCATCTCTCTTCTCTTCATACAGGTATATAATCCATTTCATTCCTGCATGAACCTCATCCCTGCTGTAGCTGCATTTCAAAAAGCTGAAACTTTTATTTTATGGTATATAATCCATTTCATTCCTGCATGAACCTCATCCCTGCTGTAGCTGCATTTCAAAAAGCTGAAACTTTTATTTTATGGTATATAATCCATTTCATTCCTGCATGAACCTCATCCCTGCTGTAGCTGCATTTCAAAAAGCTGAAACTTTTATTTTATGGTATATAATCCATTTCATTCCTGCATGAACCTCATCCCTGCTGTAGCTGCATTTCAAAAAGCTGAAACTTTTATTTTATGGTATATAATCCATTTCATTCCTGCATGAACCTCATCCCTGCTGTAGCTGCATTTCAAAAAGCTGAAACTTTTATTTTATGGTATATAATCCATTTCATTCCTGCATGAACCTCATCCCTGCTGTAGCTGCATTTCAAAAAGCTGAAACTTTTATTTTATGGTATATAATCCATTTCATTCCTGCATGAACCTCATCCCTGCTGTAGCTGCATTTCAAAAAGCTGAAACTTTTATTTTATGGTATATAATCCATTTCATTCCTGCATGAACCTCATCCCTGCTGTAGCTGCATTTCAAAAAGCTGAAACTTTTATTTTATGGTATATAATCCATTTCATTCCTGCATGAACCTCATCCCTGCTGTAGCTGCATTTCAAAAAGCTGAAACTTTTATTTTATGGTATATAATCCATTTCATTCCTGCATGAACCTCATCCCTGCTGTAGCTGCATTTCAAAAAGCTGAAACTTTTATTTTATGGTATATAATCCATTTCATTCCTGCATGAACCTCATCCCTGCTGTAGCTGCATTTCAAAAAGCTGAAACTTTTATTTTATGGTATATAATCCATTTCATTCCTGCATGAACCTCATCCCTGCTGTAGCTGCATTTCAAAAAGCTGAAACTTTTATTTTATGGTATATAATCCATTTCATTCCTGCATGAACCTCATCCCTGCTGTAGCTGCATTTCAAAAAGCTGAAACTTTTATTTTATGGTATATAATCCATTTCATTCCTGCATGAACCTCATCCCTGCTGTAGCTGCATTTCAAAAAGCTGAAACTTTTATTTTATGGTATATAATCCATTTCATTCCTGCATGAACCTCATCCCTGCTGTAGCTGCATTTCAAAAAGCTGAAACTTTTATTTTATGGTATATAATCCATTTCATTCCTGCATGAACCTCATCCCTGCTGTAGCTGCATTTCAAAAAGCTGAAACTTTTATTTTATGGTACTCTGCTTTCCTTTCTTCCTATATAGTCTAATGTTATCTCAAAGTTTTGTCAAAGTGTTTGATCGTCGTTAAGTTTTATGATCATCCAGACCTGCTAGTTTGTTTGTTTATCTCTGCATAGCTTTTCACCTCATGTGTCTAGTTGATTTGATTAATAGCTGAACGAGCTTAATTAGGCCTAGATCTGAGCATCTACTCCCCTATAAATTTAGATGTAGCATATGGGGAAGGCACTCGTGCAGGGGGGCACGACGGCAGAAGTCATCTCTGTCTAAGTGTCATACTGTCAAAGTGTCCTGGCAGTTATACATGGCAGTTGCACAGGGTCAGTGACAGGTAAGCTGCATTACCAAACCAGACAAACTAGCCCACGCTCTCAATATTAATTTCTAACTATCTGTAAACAAACATGTTTGCCACCGCTCTCATCATTATAGCTGCTCTTGGTTTTCAATCCTATCGCCCATTTAAGACTTGCCCAAACACAGTCCGCATCAGTCCTTCTATCCTGGCCTCACCCATGTACAGCTCCCATTCACTATTCACTTTCCTCAGTCAACTTAACCCATCTCATCCCACTGCCCAACATAAAAAACGCTCTCATAAATCACAGAACCATCTGCTGTCTCTCTCCATTCTCCTGCTACTAGCTGCAGGGGACATCTCTCCCAACCCTGGGCCTCCCTTTTCTTCTGCCAAGCTCAACCACTTACCTGCCACACATAGAAACCCTGCAAATCTTCTTGCCATTCCTTGTAGGTCTTCTCCTGTCTCTTTTAACTGTGCTCTCTGGAACTCTCGGTCCGTGTGCAACAAACTCACCTTTATTCATGACTTATTCCTTTCTAACTCTCTCAACCTTCTGGCTCTTACAGAAACATGGCTACACCTGTCTGACACTGCTTCCCCTGCTGCTCTATCTTATGGTGGTCTCCAGTTCTCTCATGCCCCCAGACCTGAGAACAGGCAGGGTGGAGGAGTAGGTATACTTCTTTCCCCACACTGCACTTTCCAGGTCATTCCCCCGGTCCCCTCACTCACATTTCCCTCTTTTGAAGTCCACACCCTCAGACTCTTTCACCCTTTTCCCCTCCGAGTGGCAGTTGTCTACCGCCCACCGGGCTCACCCCGCCAATTCCTGGACCATTTTGCTGCCTGGCTTCCACAATTTCTATCCTCTGAAACACCCACTCTCATCATGGGTGACTTCAACATCCCCATTGATAACCCAATCTCCTCATCTGCCTCCCAGTTTCTATCTTTAACCTCGTCCCTCGGTCTGTCACAACTTACTAACTCTCCTACACATGAAGACGGGCATTCACTTGACCTGGTCTTCTTCCGGCTCTGCTCAGTTTCTGACTTTATTAACTCTCCTCTCCCACTTTCTGACCACAATCTTCTCTGCTTTACTATCAAATATTCTCTGCCTCCTCAGGTCATCCCTACGTATCAGACATACAGAAATCTACATGCCATTAACACTGTGAAATTCATAGACAGTCTACAGTCCTCATTGTCCCCTATCTCTTCCCTCTCCTGTCCCAATCTGGCTGCCAAACTTTATAACAACACTCTCAAAAATACATTGGATGAAGCAGCCCCCACTACACTCCGAACCACCCGACAAAGACGACGACAACCCTGGCACACGCCTCAATCCCGCTTTCTTCAGCGGTGCTTGAGATGTGCCGAACGACTGTGGAGAAAATCGCATTTGGATGCAGATTTCCTCCATTACAAATTTATGCTCAAAACTTACAACTCGGCCCTTCACCGCGCCAAACAAGTCTACTTCACTTCTCTCATCTCCACACTATCTAATAATCCAAAACGCCTCTTTGATACTTTTCACTCCCTCCTTAGTCCTAAAGTGCAGACACCAATCACAGATCTCAGTGCTGAAGACCTGGCCAATTATTTTAAAGTTAAAATTGACAACATCCGACATGATATTATCTCCCAGTCCCCTAGTAACATCGATCCCCTTCCCCCCCACACTCCCTCTTCTTCACTCTCAGCATTTGACCCAATAACTGAAGAAGAAGTCTCGAGGCTCCTCTCTTCTTCTCGTCCTACTACCTGCCCTAGTGATCCTGTCCCCTCACACCTCCTCCAGTCCCTCTCCCCAGCTGTCACTAGTCACCTCACTAAAATATTTAACCTCTCTCTTTCCTCTGGTATCTTTCCCTCCGCTTTTAAACATGCCATTATAAACCCATTATTGAAAAAACCAACACTTGACCCATCCAGCGCTGCCAACTACCGACCAGTCTCTAATCTGCCCTTCATCTCCAAACTCCTGGAACGCTTGGTCTAATCTCGCCTTATCCGCTATCTCTCTGCTAACTCCATTCTTGACCCCTTACAATCTGGTTTCCGCACTCACCACTCCACAGAAACTGCCCTTACTAAAGTCTCAAATGATCTCTTGGCGGCTAAATCGGACGGTAAATCCTCTCTCCTTATTCTTTTGGATCTCTCTGCAGCCTTTGACACTGTAGACCACAAACTCCTACTTAACATGCTCCAGTCTATTGGCCTCAAGGACGCGGCTCTCTCTTGGTTTTCCTCCTATCTCTCTGACCGCTCATTCAGTGTGTCATTTGCTGGTTCCACTTCTTCTCCTCTTCCCCTTGATATCGGGGTTCCTCAGGGATCAGTCCTAGGTCCACTCCTCTTTTCTCTCTACACAGCTCCTATTGGACAAACCATCAGCAGATTTGGCTTCCAGTACCATCTCTACGCTGATGACACCCAATTATATACCTCTTCCCGTGACATCACCCCTGCTCTAATACAGAACACCAGTGATTGTCTGTCCGCTGTCTCTAACATCATGTCCTCTCTCTATCTGAAACTGAATCTTTCTAAAACTGAGCTCCTTGTGTTCCAACCATCTACTAACCTCCCTAAACCTGATGTCTCTATCTCTGTGTGTGGCACTATCATAACTCCTAAGCAGCACGCCCGCTGTCTCGGGGTTATTTTTGACTCAGATCTTTCCTTTACTCCTCACATACAATCACTTTCACGCTCCTGTCATTTTCACCTAAAAAACATCTCCAGAATCCGCTCTTTTCTTACGGAGGAAACTGCCAAAACTCTCATTGTTGCTCTGATTCACTCTCGTCTTGACTACTGTAACTCATTACTAGTCGGTCTTCCCCTCACTAAACTCTCCCCTCTCCAATCTATCCTCAATGCAGCAGCCAGGCTCATCTTTATGACCAACCGCTACACCAACGCCTCTAATCTGTGCCAGTCACTGCACTGGTTGCCCATCCCCTTCCGAATAAAATTCAAACTTATTACTCTCACCCACAAAGCTCTCCACAGTGCTGCACCTCCTTACATCTCCTCCCTCATCTCTGTCTACCACCCTACTCGGGCTCTACGTTCTGCCAACGACCTTAGATTAAAATCCTCCATAATCCGAACCTCCCACTACCGTCTCCAGGATTTCTCTCGTGCTGCACCCGTCCTCTGGAATGTGCTACCCCAGACAATCAGATTAATTCCCAATATCCACAGTTTTAAACGTGCCCTGAAAACACATCTATTTAGACAGGCCTATAAAATTCCCTAATCTGACTCCTTTTCATGGCCCTCCATTTAGATTAGTCATCAGAATAAGATTCCCTCACACTCCTTCTCTTCATGTCCGTCATACACGGATACTGGCTGGTGACCGGCTCATGCAGCTTTATGTTACCACCGCATGTGTATAAAAATGGCCGGACCATTGTACAGAACAAACACTATTACACTTTGTGTCTCCCTTATGTCCTCATAGATTGTAAGCTCTTGCGAGCAGGGTCCTCACTCCCCAGGTTTGAATTGTAAATGAACTTTGTCACTATGTAATGTCTGATATTGTTTTCATGTTCCCTCTACATTGTAAAGTGCTGCGTAATATGTTGGCGCTATATAAATAAAGATTATTATTATTATATTATATACACTTCATATTGAAAAAAATACCCCGTGTAACAGTGTAACAAAATATTATATATATGTATACAAGAGTCAAACATTGACAAATGGTATGAAGAACTTTAAAATTCCAACGAGTGTCATACGTGCCTATAAAATAGTGTAATGCATTAATTGCATATTGATTAATAATCACATTATAATACACAATAGCTGGCACTCACCAATCTGGAGAAACAAGGACATCCTGAACAGAACATGTGTGGAATTAAAATTTCCGGCGTTACAAACACCGAACTGCACATGCCCCAACTCTATCTGTCCATTGGGTAAGGCTATCACATGTGATCTGACTCGCCGTGACGATGCACAGCGACGCAACAGCTGACATGATTACATCACTAGCAGAGGCCCATCAAATCGCACAGTCGTGTTAGGGTCAATGCAACATAATACGCCATGTTTGTTAAGGGCAAATATGCCAGAACTACAGTTTACAGGGTGGAGATACCACTAAAATACCTCTAATGAAGTCGTGAATAACACATTCCGCTAGTCAAGAAGGAGTGTATGAAAACTGTGTATAAGATGCACAGTGGTAGGTTTTGCTCAATTGGAATACCTTATGTCCCAAGAGACAAGAGAACGCCCGCTCGCATAGCGTGCAGAACTCAAGTCCCACGAAGAAATACTCAACCAATGCGATGATCTATCATCAACACAGAGGCGCGTAGTATTACTCCTATTAAGGGATCTCTGGAAAATGAGCAAAAACCTGTACCTTCGAATCAGAACTCCCCCGTTGCGGAGCTATCATTCACGGCTCAAAACGTATATATAAAAAGAGTCAATAAGCAACCCAAATGATACTGAACAAACATAGATGGCAGATGTCGTGGAGCTGTGCAAAATCAACAACATTATTGCAGTTCACATAGATAAAGAAAAATCGAAATAAAAATTTAAATGAAATTTTTTTATTCAATAACACTCTCCTATGACAGAAAAAAAGAGGCCACATGTGTACAGAATTCCTTGTTCCAGTTGGCAAGTGTCTTCCAATATCAATATCGAGACTTCAATCTATAAAAAAGAAGAAAGAAGAGGTATATTAAAAATTACAGTATAATAGCTTTCCTATTCCTATACATCAGACAATATCTAGAGTAGTGAAGGGATCATGAACAGATATCATTAGGCAAAGGAATCCCCAAGGAACGCCGCAGAGGCCAAATCTAAAGGCTGTACATGAAGAGAATGACCTCTCAAAACCATCTGGACCACAATGTCCTAGATGTAATAAAATACTTATTTGAATACATTCAAGGGGTAATCAATATTTAGACCGTTAGGGTAGAGGGAATTTAGTCTATTGATCCACTGAACCTCCCGTTGTTTAAAGAGGCTCTGTCACCAGATTTTGCAACCCCTATCTGCTATTGCAGCAGATAGGCGCTGCAATGTAGATTACAGTAACGTTTTTATTTTAAAAAAACGAGCATTTTTGGCCAAGTTATGACCATTTTTGTAGTTATGCAAATGAGGCTTGCAAAAGTCCAAGTGGGTGTGTTTAAAAGTAAAAGTCCAAGTGGGCGTGTATTATGTGCGTACATCGGGGCGTTTTTAATACTTTTACTAGCTGGGCGCTGTGAAGAGAAGTAACATCCTCTTCTCTTCAGAACGCCCAGCTTCTGACAGTGCAGATCTGTGACGTCACTCACAGGTCCTGCATCGTGACGGCCACATCGGCAGCAGAGGCTACAGTTGATTCTGCAGCAGCATCAGCGTTTGCAGGTAAGATCGACTTACCTGCAAACGCTGTTGCTGCTGCAGAATCAACTGTAGCCTCTGGTGCCGATGTGGCCGTCACGATGCAGGACCTGTGAGTGACGTCACAGATCTGCACTGTCACAAGCTGGGCGTTGTGAAGAGAAGTGGATGATACTTCTCATCAGAGCGCCCAGCTAGTGAAAGTATTAAAAACGCCCCGATGTTCGCACATAATACACACCCACTTGGACTTTTACTTTTAAACACACCCACTTGGACTTTTGCAAGCCTCATTTGCATAACTACAAAAATGGTCATAACTTGGCCAAAAATGCTCGTTTTTTTAAAATAAAAACGTTACTGTAATCTACATTGCAGCGCCTATCTGCTGCAATAGCAGATAGGGGTTGCAAAATCTGGTGACAGAGCCTCTTTAAGGATCAATTCCCTATTCCCTCCCCGTTTGAGGGGGGGAACCCTATCAATGATGCAAAATCTAAGTTGTTGTACACTATGACCCATTTCCACAAAATGTCTCGCTACAGGGAGTTCTACCTTCTTTGTACGTATGCTAGACTTATGATTGTTTAATCTCAGTCTACATTCAGTTGTGGTCTCCCCCACATAAATCAAATTACAAGGACATTGAAGAACATAAATAACATAGTCACTTCTGCATGTATAGTAGGAGGTAATCTTATAAGCTCTACCGGTAGTAGGATGCAAAAAAGAACTGCCTTTGAGAATAATCGCACAGCTATCACAGGACAGGCAGGGAAAACAACCGTTCCGTGTCGAGTCCTGTTGTCTACCTCTGCCCTGAACATTCCTTGTACTGACATCCGTCACGACCAATCTGTCCCTTAAATTGCGGGGTCTTCTGTATGAAAATAAAGGAGGGGATTGAAATTCTATCACTTTATCATAGTAGTTACTCAGAATTCCCCAATGTTTTCTGATAATATTTGCCACATTAGGACTGCATACACTGAATGTGGAAACCATAGGGAGTCTATTCATTTTCTGCTGAATCTTCTTCCTATCCTGCCGTAGTTGGGCCCTATCCACTCGTTTAACTCTTTCCAGATGTGTCTTAAGAAGACGCTCTGGGTATCCTCTGTCTATGAACTTCCTAACCATCGTATTGAGTTTATGGTCTAAACTAATGGGATCATCAACAATCCGTTTAACCCTCAATAGCTGACTATACGGTAGGGATTTGATCATCCCCTTAGGGTGATGACTGTCAAAGCTGAGTAGATTGTTGCAGTCCGTGTCTTTAACAAATAAATCAGTTACAAGTTTATTATTTTGTATGCATACCAAGGTATCAAGAAATTGGACCTGACTATCAGAAACAACCATAGTGAATTGAATGTCGGAGTCTATCAAGTTTAAATGCTCAAAAAAACTGTTCAAACCAAGCAGGTCCCCTGTCCAAATGAGGAAGACGTCATCTATGTATCGCCACCACCCAAGTACTGAAGTGAAGTGGTGGGATACATAGATCGACGTCTCCTCCATGTCAGCCATGACAATATTGGCATACGTAGGGGCCACATTGGACCCCATAGCCGTTCCACAAAGTTGCATAAAATATTCATCATTGAACAGAAAGTGATTACAGGTAAGTACTATATCCAGCAAGCCCATCAAAAACTCTTTGCACTCACAGGAAAATTCAGTTCCATCAAGTGCTTTGCTCACACTCATCATACCCCTCGTATGGGTGATGGAAGTGTACAAGCTGGTCACATCAAATGAGACCAGCAAAGCCCCATTAGGAATCTCAATATCTCTAATTCTGCTCAGAAAATCCGCCGTATCCCTAATATAAGATCTAGCAGATATGGCAAAATTTCTCAAAACCTTATCAAGGAAAATGGCAGGGGGGCTAAGAAGTGATTCCCTGCCTGAGACTATGGGTCTCCCTGGGGGGTTGACCATACTTTTATGTATTTTGGGCAGACAGTACAGTATAGGAGTTATCGGATATGCAGGTGTTAAAAAGGTATACAGATCCCTGTCTATCATATCATTAGCAAAGGCATTGTCAACCAACACTCTTATTCGTTTCTGAATATCTTTCATAGGATCTATCGAAATCCTCCTATATACAGCTGTGTCATTCAACTGTCTATAAACTTCCTGTAAATAAAGGGATCGGTCCATAACAACGACCGCACCCCCTTTGTCGGCAGGTTTGATGATGAGGTCACCGTTATGGATCAACCCCTCAAGTGCCACTTTTTCTCTAACAGATAGATTGTACGGAGTGTGCAAAGATAGCCCAGAGCGACATTCACGTTTAAAATCTACAACATCCTTCAGGACGGAGGAGATAAACGTTTCAACCACCTGTATACAAGTTGGCGGCTGTGAACTGCTTTTATTAAACAAACCCCAACGTTTTAAACATAATTCATAATCAGGTTCTGTATTAACATTACTCACAGGATCAGGCTGTTGGGAATACCATGTCTTGTTTCTCACCGACCTGAAAAAATTATTCAGGTCAATGTCAAGCTGCAGCCAGTCCATATTTTTAATGGGGCAAAATGATAGCCCTTTACATAAAACCGACAATTCATCTGTGGATAAAACATGGCTAGAGATATTTACCACTAATTGGTGGTCAGAGGATACTTTTTCTTCAGTTGTGCTGTTGATCTCAGATGTTTCACATTCCTTGTTTTTGAATCTTCTGTTGTACCTTCTGCCCCCTCTCCTGGTCCGGTGTTGTTTGTTTCCGGTGTATGTGTCTCTTCCCCTAAAAAATCATGTGCAGGAGAGTTCCTATTCCTTGGGTACTTTCCTTTCGTGTCCCTCCAAGTGGGTTTCTTCTGTTGTGGCTGTTGGTCTTTTTTCCAGTTGTATACTCTGCCTGTAGCATAATCATCTCTGTCTCGGAACCATTTATGACGTTTTACTTCTTCCTGTTCTCTTTGAAATTTTTGTAGAATGCCAAGAAATTTATCATGATAGGCAGAAAACTCGTCACCGTCCATGAGTGTATGTAGTTTTTCTTCCAATTCCGCTTTTTTAGAACTGCAGCTCTCAATCTCTTTCTGAAGAAATTCAATATTCAATAAAATTACATCCAGGGCATACTTGTTGGATAAACCCTCCAGACTAGTGAAAAAGTCCAGGTTATTTGGAAAGAGATTAGGTTGCAGGTGTGACCGTAATCCCCGTGGAATGATCTGATGTCTATAGTATTCACCCAAAATAGACAAATGCAATCTCAAATTGATATACCTCCTGGACTCATATTCAAAACAGCGTTTGATGTCAACCTTTGCTGGAATTCCAAGGAAAGTCCCATCTCCCAATGAACCGTTCAGGATCCTGTTCACATCCTCAGTGGTGTAGGAAAAAATGTTGGGTGAAATTTTCAGAGCCCCCGATGGCTCCATGTTATATGCACGTGCTAACGTCTCCCCGTCACAATACTCCAGAAACAAACATATAATAGGAGCAGCACTGTGCAAAAAAACAAAAACAGCTGGTGCTAAGCTTCAAATAACAGGGAGTGACGTTCTCCCAATAAGGTATATGGAAAAAATCGAGCGCTCAGAATATGGTGACAGAAAATAAATTATTTTATAAAAAATAGATTTTATTGCGCAAACGCTGCAAAACATAAAAAAAAAACTATATACATATGGTATCGCCGTAATCGTACCGACCCGCAGAATAAAATATAATGGTCAATTATAGTGCACGGTGAACGCCGCAAAAAATAAACTAAAAAACATTGTCAGAATTGCTTGTTTTTGGTCACCCGGCTTGCAAAAAACTTTAATAAAAAGTGATCAAAAAAATTGCATGTATCCCAAAATAGTACCAATGAAAAGTACAGATTGTCCCGCAACAAATAAGCCCTCACGCAGCTCCAGTGGTGAAAAAATAAAGAAGTTCTGGCTCTCAGGAATATGGCGATGCAAAATGTGCAGTGTTTTCTAAAAGCGGGTAAAATCCGACACCATTTATCTGTGCGACACCGGCCACACATCTATGAATTATTATTTATTTACTGCATTATTATACCCTCTTATTATGCCCTAATGTTCTCCGCACAGATTACATATGCCCCCACATTATAAACTGAAATACCAGCAAAACCCCAAACAGAAAAACTACCAAGCAAAATCTGCGCTCCAAAAGTAAAATGGCGCTCCCTCCCTTCTGAGCCTTGCAGCGTGCCCAAACAGCAGTTTTGCGCCCACATATATGGCATACCCGGAAGAACCCGCTTAACGTTTTATGAGGTATTTGTCTTTAGTGGCACAAACTGGGCACAACATATTATGCACTAAAATGGCATATCAGTGCAAAATTGCAATAGTCACACCATCCGCTGTGCATTAACCCCTTTGAGCACTATGACTTAATAGAACGTCATGGTGCAGAGGTTGATGTATGGAGCGGGCTCACGTGCTTTATAAAAATTGGTTGTTTTTTTCTCTTTTATCCCTTGTGAAAATGAGAAAAATTGTGATATTAATTTTCTCCGCCTAATTCTAATAAATTCTGCAAAAGACCCGTGGAGTCTAAATACTCACTATACCACAAGAAAAATTCCTTGAGGGGGGTTTCCAAAATGGGGTAACTTGGGGGGCTTGCACTGTTTTGGTCTCTCCAGGGCGTTGCAAAGGCGGCATGGCACCGAAAAACAATCAAAATCCGTGCTCCAAAATCCAAATGGCGCTACTCCCCTTCTGAGAGCTGCCATGGGTCCAATCAGCAGTTTATTACCACATATGGGGTAATGCCGTAATCAGGAGAAAATGCTTTACAAATGTTGTGGTTCTCTTTTTCCTTTATTCCTTGTAAAAATTTTAAATTTCTATGCTTTTTCAGAAAAAAAGTAGATTTTCATTTTCACTGCCTAATTCCACTAAATTCTGCAAAAAACCTGTGTGGTCAAAATGCTAACTATACCCCTAGAAAAATTCCTTGATAGATGTAGTTTCCAAAATGGGGTCACTTTAGGAGGGTTTCCCCTGTTTTGGTCCCTCCAGGGGGTTGCAAACGCGACATGGAACCGAAAACCAATCTAGCAAAATCCATGCTCCAAAATCCAAATGGCGCTCCTTCCCTTCTGAGCCTTGCTGTGGGTCCAATCAGCAGTTTAATACCACATATGGGATATTACCGTAATCGGGAGACATTGCTTTACATATGTTGCGGTGCATTTTCTTTATTATTTCTTGTAAATATTAAAAATTTCTATGTTTTTTTTTAAAAAAAGTAGATTTTTATATTTACAGACTAATTCTAATAAATTTAGCGAAAAACCTGTGCGGTCAAAATGCTAACTATACACCTAGATAAATTCCTTGAGGGGTGTAGTTTCCAAAATGGGGTAACTTTTGGGGTGTTTCCACTGTTTTGGCACCACAAGACCTCTGCAAACCTGACAAGGTGCCTAAAATATATTCTAAAAAAAAAAAGGAGACCCAAAATCCACTAGGTGCTTCTTTGCTTCTGAGGCCGGTGCTTCTTTGCTTCTGAGGCCGGTGCTTCAGTCCATTATCAAACTAGGGCCACATGTGGGATATTTCTAAAAACTGCAGAATCTGGGCAATAAATATTGAGTTGCATTTCTCTGGTAAAACCTTCTGTGTTACAAAAAAAAAAATGTAAAAATTTGTACATTTCACCTCTACTTTGTTTTAATTCCTGTGAAACGCCTAAAGGGTTAAAACACTTTGTGAATGCTGATTCGAATACCTTGAGGGGTGCAGTTGTCAAAATGGGGTGACTTCTGGGGATTTTCTAATATATAAAGCCCTCAAAGCCACCTAAGATCTGAACTGGTCCCTGAAAAAATAGCCTTTTGAAATTTTCTTTAAAATAAGAGAAATTGCTGCTAAAGTTCTAAGCCTTGTAACGTCCTAGAAAAATAAAAGGAAGTTCAAAAAACGATGCAAACATAAAGTAGACATATGGGAAATGTTAACTAGTAACTATTTTGTGTGGTATTACTATCTGTTTTACAAGCAGATACGTTTAAATTTAGAAAAATGGTAATTTTTTCTAAATTGTGGTGTTTTTCAGAAATAAATACCAAAATTATCGACAACATTTTTTCACTAACATAAAGTACAACATGTCACGAGAAAACAATCTCAGAATCGCTTGGATAGGTAAAAGCATTCCAACGTTATTACCACATAAAGTAACACGTCAGAAAAATCGGCTGGGTCCTGAAGGGGTTAATGCAGGCACCAAGTTGATTTGGAGCGTGTAACTGGTCTGGAGGAGGCTGAACTCTTAATGGTTGGTAGGGGATCAAATACTTAATTCTCTGTGCACAATGCAAATAAATATATATAATTTTGACTATGTGATTTATTTTTATTTTTTTTATATATATATTTATATAATCTATCTCTCACTGGTAAAATTAACCTAGCCTAAAAATTCTAGACTGCTCATGACTTTGACAGTGGGCAAACTTACAAAATCAGCAAGGGATCAAATACTTATTTCCTTCACTGTGTATATATATATATATATATATATATATATATATATATATATATATATATATATATATATATATATATATATTCACATACACACACACATACAAACATACATACATACAAACATACCCTATTTAGCCATAACATTAAAACCACTTTTCTATTATTGAGTAGGATCCCCTTATGTCACCAGAACAGCTCTGACCCATTAAGAGAGGGAGTGGACTTAACAAGACCTCTAAAGGTGTCCCGTGGTGTCTGGCCCCAAAACATTAGAAGCAGATCCTTTAAATGGGCATTGACCTTTTTCAAAAATCTTATGCTAAATCTTATAGTATACCGGATATACAATACAAATGTAATTTATGTAATGCTCTGGCCGGGGATTCCGCTCCTAGAGGGAGTTACTGTGGCGTTATCTACCAGGGGGTGTGGCCCTATCCACATGGGCACTATATGGGGGGGGGGGTGTTGCACTATCTACAGTAGGCATGGGTGATCAGTTTTTAATGGCCATTTTTTTCCCCACTGTCGTGTGAATGCAGCCTAAATGACAGATGCCAGGAGTCCCGTTCACATGTACCGTGATTGGGCTTGGAAATCCGGTCATGTGAATTTGGCCTTAATGTAATTTATCTAAAACACTATCGTAGGGCCGATACTGCAAGTGTCCTGCTCAGACTTCAGACACTATAATGTAATCTCTCCCCAAAGTGCCCGCTCGGCACTATCTGCATGGCCCTGCTGCAATTTAGACTGCTCACACCTAAAATGTCAGAGACCGGCTGAGGTGGTGACGAGCAGAGAGGGATGTTAGTGCACGAAGCGCATAATTGATCGTGGATTCTGTTAACCTGCCCCATGCCGGGGAACAGGTTAAGAGAAGTTATAATCAATTACATATAAATTTTTCCAATTGTATTTCTGATTTAAAAAAAAGTATTTACAGGAGGTTAAAAGTTGTGAAGTTACATATGATTAGTATAGGAATATATGTTAAAAAGTTATTTATATAAAGAAAATCATTTATTAAATTATCTCTTGGTATTATTTTCAGTTTAACAGTAATAAGAAAAATCGAGATTCAAATCGAAAATTTCCCATAGGGTTAAAAAAAATTGAGATTTTATTTTTTGGCAAAATATAATATATAAATATAATATTTAATTTATAATATGTACATTCGGAAACTCTTCAGACCCATAATGACAAAGTGAAAACAGAATGTTCGTAATCTGCGAATTTATTGAAAAAGGAAAATCTAAAATACTTTTTGGGTATGATGCCACAAGGTTTGCACACCTGGATTTTAAGCTCTTAAACTCTGTCAGGTTGGATGGGGATGGTCGGTGGGCAGCCATTTTCAGGTCTCTCCACAGATGTTCGATTGGCTTCAAGTCAGGGCTCTGGCTGGGCCACTCAAGGACATTCACAGAGTTGTCCCTAAGCCACTCCTGTGTGGTCTTGGCTGTGTGCTTAGGGTCAGTGTCTTGTTGGAAGATGAACCTTGGGCCCAGTCTCATGTCCAGAGCGCTCTGGATCAGCCTTTCCTTAAGAATAACGCTGTACTTCGCTCTATTCGTCTTTTCCTCAACCCTGACCAGTTTCCCTGTCACAGCCATGGAAAAACACCCCCACAACATGATGCTGCCACCTAAATTATTCACTGTAATGATGGTATTGGGCAGGTGATGAGTAGTGCCTGATTTCATCCAGACATGACGCCTAGAATTGAGGCAAAAAAAAAATCTAATTTTGGGTTCATCAGACCACAGAATCTTGTTTTTCACAGTCTGAGTGTACTTTAGGTGCTTTTTTGCAAAGTACAGGCAGGGATTTCACGTGTGTCTTTTGCGGAGGGGAGGCTTCTTTCTGGCCATAAAGCCCAGATTGGTGGAGTGCTGCATTGACGGTTGACCTTCTGGAATTCTTCCATCTGCACACAGGATCTTTGGAGCTCAGTCAGAGTGACCATTGGGTTCTTGGTCACCTCTCTTGCCAAGGCCCTTCTCCCCCAATTACTTAGTTTGGTGGGACGGCAAGCTTTAGGAAGAGTCCTGGTTGTTACAAACTTCTTCCATTTAAGAATTATGGAGGCCACTGTGCTCTTGGGAACTTTCAGTGCAGCAGAAATCTTTTAGTATCCTTATCCAGATCTGTGCCTCCACACAACCCTGTCTCTGAGCTCTACATGCAGTTCTTTTCTCCTCATGAATTGGTATTTACTTTGATATGCATTGTCTGCTGTGAGACCTTATATAGACAAGGGCGTGTATTTCCAAATCATGTCCAATCAAATGAATTTACCACAGGTGGACTCCAATCAAGGTACATGCCTCAACATTTAAATTGCAACACCAAAAAGTAAGCGTTTTGATTTTGTGGAAATCACAGGATCGATAGAAATGATAATGATATGCAAATGATAAAAAAATGGAAACAAAATATTCAGAACATCTGGATATATTCAGTATCGATTATAAGCGCCAAGCGCAGAAATACACATACTTTCACGCCTTGGCATGTTATGAATGAGGTTATAAATGGTTGTCTGAGGAATGTTATGCCACGCTAAGGCTGGGCGATTATGAACTAAATCAAAATCACGATTAATTGAACATGTAACCTCGATTACGATTAATGAACAATTTAGGCCACACCACTTTCTGCATACCACGGCATTGAATTAATATTTGTCCCCACAGCCTGCTATATACTACACGCCCTGACATTGCCCCCACACAGTATATTGCCCCCAAAGTACTCCCCACACAGTATAATGCTCCATAGCTGCCCCCACACATTATAATGCCCCCATAGCTGCCCCCAGACAGTATAATGCCCCCATAACTGCCCTACACCAAGTATAATGCCCTCCATAACTGCCCCCACAGTATAATGCCCCCCATAAGTGCCCTCCACAAAGTAGGATGCCCTCCATAACTGCCCTCCACACAGTATAATGCCCATATAACTGCCCTTCACACAGTATAATGCCCCTATAGCTGCCCCCAAACAGTATAATGCCCCTATAGCTGCCTCTATACAGTATAATACCCCCATAGCTGCCCTCATTGCTGCCCTAAACACAGTATAAAGTCCCCCATAGCTGCCCTCACACTGTATAATGCCCCACAGCCCCAATAGTGCCTAATAATATACATAATCACCTAACACCGTTCTAACGATTAGGGGGGGAGATCCCGTGAGCGCCTGGCGATAACATAGTGAATGGAAGAGCAGGGACTTTACGGCTCCCTGCTCTACCATTGGATTCACCTGTATATGCGTTCTGAGGACGCAACTACAGTTGAAACCGGGAAAAAAAAAACACTGACGAAAACCGAAATGCGCAAGATGACTTTGGTTAATTGCGCTGAAT
Source organism: Rhinoderma darwinii (assembly GCF_050947455.1). Classification (NCBI taxonomy): domain Eukaryota; kingdom Metazoa; phylum Chordata; class Amphibia; order Anura; family Rhinodermatidae; genus Rhinoderma; species Rhinoderma darwinii. Next base: position 149,203,214 of record NC_134689.1, read on the forward strand.
TTGTTTCCTTTTTTTCTTCTATTACTTGCCTAGCCCTATGCCACTCTGAATGCCCTTGGGCACACAAATCATCAAGATTAGCTGCTGGCAGCTCTCTTTGCAACCGATGACCAATGACGTCCCAGATGTGCTCGATGGGAGACTAGTCTGGAGAACCTGCAGGCCATGGTAGCACGCTTAGGCCAGGCAGGCTGCTCACTGTAGCACAAGCAACATGCGGCCTGGCGTTGCCCTGTTGAAAAATGGCTTCTGTGAAACTTTGGAGAAAAGGCCATATCATTGATTCCACGACCAAATCAATGTAAAGCCAAGCAGTTAGTGTAACTGAAATGAAGACTAGAGGGGTCTGGTTACTGTACATTATTCCACCCTACACCATAATCCCGGGAGTAGGACCAGGGTGACGTTTCCTTGTGAAGGCCTCTTTATGGGTGTTGCCCACGTGTTCTCCAGTTCGATCCACGGCTATCATTGCATCGGAGACAATAGCGGAACTCAATGCTGTAGAGCAGGGGTCAGGAACCTTTTTGGCTAAGAGAGCCGTAAACGCCACATATTTTGAAATATAATTCCGCGAGAGCCGTACAATATGTTTAAAGGGCCATTGACAGATCAATCGCTCCAATGTTCACTTAGTACAGCAAGGAATGCTCCTCCCTGCTGTATAAAGCCACAACTGGACTGAAACAATGGTAATTAGCAGTAAAAAAATTAAATAAATAACTTACATTGTGAGCTTGCGATGCATGACATCAGTCCAGCAGTCTGGCTTCTTCTTTTTCCTGCGCATGACTGGAAGCTGGCATTCTTCCCACCTGATGTTGAGAGAATGCCAGCTTTGAGGCATTCGCAGAAATTTTCTTACCTCAAATTTTATCCTTGGGGGGAGTCTGCAATTTGATTGAAGGTCGCTTCTTCTCAACTTGGTGTTCTTCACCAATATGGCGCAGATAGCTTCACAACTTCCAGTCTTTCCGATGAAAAAACAGTCACTGAGCAAAGAAGAGACACTGTGACAGCAACAGTCAAAACTCCTCTTCTGGGACATAAATCTGAGGTCAGAACAATAGGTAAGTATAAAGGGGCTTTATTAGCTAAAAGGAGCAAGTACTTCAGCAGTGAATGTAGCTCATTGCTGAACTAATAACTCCCACAGGACTCGCAGAAGCATTTCTGCACTCAAATTGGGCAGTATACACAGCCCATGTTCATCGCGCCAACACTGAAGAATGAAGTACAATTTTCAGTGCTTCATTCCTCAGTGTGAATAGGAGCCTAAGTGTGCCAAAAATCTAGTTTCTCTGAGAATAAGACAGTCTTATATTACTGTCACCCAAAAACGTGGGGTGTCTTAGAAAACACCTGGTGGAAGCGGTGGGCTTCTAACAGTAGAGGACCACCACTAATGTCACAGTCCCATCACTGCTATCCGCTGCCTGTATACCGCTGCCTGGAATAGTGGAGGCTGCAGCGCTGGCTGTGATAGGATTGTGCAAGATGTCACATCCTATCACCTCCACCGCAATCCTGGAAAGCACCGGGGTGTCACTGCCTTAAGTGCTGTATACAGGCATCAGTTAGCGGTGATTGGCCTGTGACACTATTAGGCTGCTTTCACACTGCAGATTTTTTTTTTAAATATGCGCTGATTTTATCTGCTATCCATAGAAGTCTATGGAGACTTGCGGATTCTGCATCCATGCCACAGTTGCAGAATCTGCTGCGATTCAACCTATTGCAGTGTCCTATATTTGGCGGAACTCCCATAGACTTCTACGGGGCTGCAGATTGCATTCCCGTAAATATAAATAAGCATCAGCATAATGCAGTGAAATCTGCATAGAGAAAATTTTGATTACGGCAGATGTTATCTGCCGCTGATTCAGCGACAGATAAAATCTGTTCTACAGTGTGAACATAGCCATTTCCCCAAATAAAACCTCTCCCTCAGGACTCCCCTGGAATTAAAGGACTTCTGCCACCTATATTTCATGCTTGGGGGCTTTTAAATCATCTCTTGGGGGTATAAGAAACTGATTTAAAGCCCCCCAAGAGTGAACTAGCAGCGATCGGTACCTGCCGAATATGTAGTTATATTCGTTGTGCTCTGCAGCTCCGACTACCGGGTTGATCCCTGCATCTTACGTCACGCTGCTCCCTCTCTCTCCATAGAGGTAAATGGAATCTGCTGGCAGCGTATGCGCACCAGTGGCAGCACGACGTAAGATGCACGGTTCAACGCGGAAGTAAGAGCTGCGGAGCACAACGAATATAAATGGAGGGGGTTATGAAGCTCATGTCTGCGAGCCAGATACGGCCATCAAAAGAGCCATATCTGGCTCGCGAGCCATAGGTTCCCGACCCCTGCTGTAGAGGATAGATTTCCATTCCAGCCTCCATTGCAGTCTTGCTGTGCACCATGATAGCCTTTGAGAGCAGTGGTGTGTGTGGTCAATGGAACACTTGTAACTGGATGTCTGGCTCGTAGCCAATGTCGTTCTCGTAGTCTATTGTCTGATGGTTTGTGTTGACACAGGTTGCCACCCTAGACTTGGGAGGGGATGTTCAATTTCATTTGCAGTACAGAATGGATCACTACGCGCCATTCTTCCAATCAGACGATCCGTCCATGCAGAGAATCACCTTAGCTACCACTGACATTTTTAAACAATGTTGGGTCTTACTCATTTAGAGTGTGTCCAGAAATTGCTCCGTTCGGCACTGCTGTTCCCCAGTCACATGACTCTGTCCCCACTATCCTAGGGCCTATCAGTGACTAATTGTATTATAATCATGACACACTTTCCGATGATGCTAAGCGTCAATTAAATGATTTGTCACTGATCAGGTGACATATCCTTCAGATTCCACTGGCCCTCTTACTAAATGTCACATGACTTTTCCTTCTCAGTCAGAAACGCTCCAACAATGAAACATCACATGTCATGTGACATTTCCTTGGCCACTTCCACCGCCCCCAGAATGCATCAATTGTAGAGCACTGGAGAACGCACACAAGAGGTTTGTAAACAGAGTCAATAGTCTTCTAGTAGGGGGATGACAGCAGGGCTACGTTGGGTAGAAATTGTACAGGTAACGGGCTGGAAGTTATTGACTGGAGGGCGAGGGGTTAGTCAGCAAGAGAGTGAACGCTAGTGTAATGTCCATGGTTGCGGACTGTCAGCTCCAACCTCCCCCTGACAGTCACGAGTCGGCAAGGGCTGGCCCCAGCCTCCTCCTCAGGAGACGCCAGCGCTCGCGTCCACTCACCTCTGCCGGATCATGGACGAACTTTGACCCGTGAGTACCCTGGACTATAAGAGGGGTCCAGCCCCCTAGTTCTATGCCTGAGCATTGTTGTGTTTCCTTAGTTTGTCTATGCAAATGGTCCCCTAGTGTTTCCTGCTCCCAGTGTTTCCTGTTCCTGTAACCTGTATCCTGATCTAGCGCCGTGTTATATAGTCGTGCTGTGCTGGATACCACGCTTGTCTGCTTCTCCACGCCGGACGTCCACCTGCTGCCTAGTTCCTGCCAAGCTACTGCCCATGCTGCCACAGGTACCCTATATTCTATAGATTCTGACCTGTGCCCTGTTGGCCAGCTGCCTTACCGCCCAGTGGGTCCACAGACCCTTCGTGACAGCAAGGAATTATGGGATTTTCCAGTTTGCATGGAAAGCAAAACGTGAGGGGACTGCCAAGACCAAAAGACGGCAACAGGAAGTAGGAACAAGGCATTACGGTACCATGAAATACCAATTTTATTTATTTTTAAAAATACATGTAATAAGACTCAGGAGGAGAAGTCAGGTAAGATTATTATGATACAGGAGAGTATGGAGCGAGCGCACCGGCTGAGTACGTTCCATACTCAGCGGTTTCGACTGTACGTTACTTACATTTAACCACTTATATGCTGTGGTCAATAGCGACTGCGACATTTAAGCCGTTAGAAAGAGGGGGCGGACCTCTCCATCAACCCATCACCCTCCCATTTGTAGGGATTAATAGAACCTGGTTAATAGCACAATTCACTTCAAAAGAAAGATCGCTTGTTTAAGTCCCCAAGCGGGACTAAAAAGTAAAGTTACGTTATGCATAATGTACAAAAAATAACATTAAAAGTTAAAAACCAAAAACCCTTTTCCCAGGAAACCTAATTGGTATTACTGCATCCGTAAAAGTCAGAACTAAAATATCATGGTATTTGTGTCATCTGTGCCGAGTCATCTGTGCCAAGTGTCTGCTACACCAAACGACTGCTACATCAAACGTTTGCTACGCCAAGTGTCTGCCTAATGTTCTATCCAGGTACTCTTGTCCTAAAGACTATTATTGACTGTTTGGCCGGCTGCTACTCTGCTACGGTGGAGCGGCCTAGTGGGCCCACATACCCCATAGCCGTGACAGTATTAAACCTGTTAGATGAATGCCGTAGGAAAAAATAAAAACATTTACAAATGCCAGAATTACTGGTTTTTAGTCAAATCGCTTCCCCAAAAAATTAATTAAAATACAAATTGGTTAAAAAAGTCACATGTACCCCAAAATAGTAGCAATTAAAACTACAGCTCGCCCTGCAAAAAAAACAGCCATCACCCTGCTAAATCAATGAAAAAATACAAAGTTATTGTCACGGTCACAGGGTATGTGGACCCACTAGGCCGCTCCGCTGTAGCGGACAGGCAGCTGACCTGGTCTCAGTCTATACAAAAGTCTACAGCAGTTCGTAACGCCCGGGTACCTGAACTAGTCCAGATAGTGGCTGTAGCACGGATGGAGGTCGATGCAGCAGGTTGCGCCAGACTTGGCGGTCACTACAAGACGTGGCAGAAGACACAGGACGTTTCAGAAGACACTGGACGTGGCAAACGACAGCAGGTGAAGTAGGACACGACTCCAACACTAGTAGGCACAGGAACAAGAACACAGTACGGGATACAGGAACAGGTAACAGGACCCGGGTAACAACTGGAACGGGAAACACTAAGGGAACATTTGCAAGACAGGCTTGGGATAAACTAACACCGCTCAGGCAAGGATCAGAAGAGCTGGGGCCTTCTTATAGACCAGAAAATCATGTGGGTTGATGATGATGGTTTTCATGTGCGTGCGCTGGCCCGTTAAGAGCGGGCACGAGCGTGTGCACACACCCTATGGGACACAGCGGAAGTGAGCGAACAGATCCATGACTGCGGGCGTCGGGAGGTTAGTGAACTCGACGGCCCGCGTCCATGGACGCTACAGTGTTCCCCCTCTTACGCCCCCTCTTCTTGGGGCCAGAGCGAGAGGAATTTCTTAATGAGAGCATGGGGCACGGAGGTTCTCTTCCGGCTCCCAGGAACTCTCCTCAGGACCACTCTCCAGTCCACCAAAAAGAAAGTCCTTCCTCCTACCCTTTTGCAGTCCAGAATCTCCCTCACCTCGAACACATCAGAAGAACCACTGGGAGCAACTGTGGAACTAGAAGTCTTGCTGTAGTGTTTCAGGACTACAGGTTTCAGGAGGGACACATGAAAGGAGTTGGGGATTCTGAGGGTAGGAGGCAGACGCAGCTTATAGGAGACAGGGTTTATCTGTTGTAGAATTTCAAAAGGACCAAGGAACCTGGGAGTAAACTTGTATGAAGGCACCTTCAAACTAATGTTCAGGTAGGACAGCCAGACTTTGGTACCCGGAAGACACTGAGGCGGCTCTCTTCTCTTTGTATCCGCTTTTCGCTTCATGCGATCGACTGCCAGCAAAATAGAGGACCGAGTCTGTTGCCAGATTTGCAGAAGGTCCCCAAATGCAAAGTCAGCAGCGGGTACCTGAGATGTAGTCGACACAGGAAGAGGGAATCTAGGATGTAGACTGTAAACAATGTAAATTGGAGTAGAAGTGGTGGACTCAATTGTGTGGTTGTTGTATGAGAATTCGGCCCTTGGAAGAAGCTGTACCCAGTTATCGTGCTGTAAAGAGATGAAGTGGTGGAGATAATTCTCCATGATCTGGTTGATCCTCTCGACTTGCCCATTGGACTGGTAGTGACAAGCTGAGGAAAAGTCCAATCTCACATCCAGGACTTTATAGAGGGCTCTCTAGAACTATGAGGTAAAATTAACACCCCGGTCGGACACAATGTGAAGGGGCAAGCCATGCAAGCGAAAGATATGCTAAATGAAGAGACTCGCCAGTCGGGAAGCAGAAGGTAAGTCGGTCAGCGGGATAAAATGTGCCATCTTGGAGAACCGGTCCACCACCACCACCCATACAGAGTTGCATCCTGTGAGGGAGGAAGGTTTGTGACAAAGTCCATCGCAATGTGCTGCCAGGGGGCATTGGGTACAGGCAGAGGTTGAAGCAGGCCGGCTGGCTTGGAGTGAGTAACTTTGTTAGAAGCACATACCGTGCAAGAAGAGACAAAGTCCAGAACATCTTTAGGTAGCGTGGGCCACCAGAAGTGACGAGCAATGAGGTCTCGGGTTTTCCGAACACCAGCGTGCCCAGCTAGTTTAGAACTGTGTCCCCAGCGGAGAATTCTTCTCCTGTCTGCCAACCGAACAAAAGTCCTCCCCGGAGGGATGTCTCAAACCTGCAAAGGATTAACAGTGACAATGCAGGACGGGTCTATGATAGTTTGAAGGGACTCCACCGTGCCATCCGTCTCAAATGACCTGGACACGGCATCGGCCCTCACATTCTTGTCAGCGGGACGGTAGTGGAGCACAAACTGGAAAAGGGTGAAGAACAGCGACCACCTGGCTTGACGGGGGATTTAGCCGTTGAGCGGACTGAAGATAGGTGAGGTTCTTGTGGTCGGTGCCAATTTGATGGCTAGTAGATCCCAATCCCCAATAGAGTAATTGCACTCTGCAGAAGAAAAAAGTGTCGAGTAATAGCCACATACTACTGCTGTAATGTCAGGATAGGGAGACAGACAGGTGAGCCCTAATCTACCCGCCACTCAGTCTCTGCCTACTTGCACAGCCCGTCCTAGGCGATGGCGTACAACTGGGCGACGGTCCCTACGCTCAATATGTGTACGACAGACAAACAATACAAGGGAACACAAAAGCAAAGGAATGTGGGGCAGTTGCCCACGGCAACACCGTGAGCAACAGAGTAGTGGACGAGTCGAGTCATACCAGGAGAGTACGTGGTAACAAATGCAGAGCAGGAGAATAGTCAGTAAAGCCAGGGTCAATATGAAGCAGAGGTCAATAGTAACAGCAGGAACAGCAGAGCCAGGAAACAGGAGAATCACAGGCAAAGGACAATCAGCAAATGAAGGTATAAGTGGACCAAGGGCGGGAGCTAGAACCGTCTGGCCAGGCTGCGATAGGCTCTCCCACTCCTCAGCCTACCAGCCTGAGTGGTAGCAGATCGAGTCACTCTAGCAGACCTAGGAACAGATGCAGGTTGATTAACCACGGGCGTCGACAAAGAAGCTGTGTCAGGCAAATCCTTCACAACTGCCTTTCCTTTGGAGCTCCTCTGGAACAGAAGTGCACCTGCACCAACAGAGGAAGTGTCCACCTCCAATGAGAACTGCCGAGACACGTCAGGATGATGGAGGATCGAGGTTGAAGTGAAGGCTTTCTTTAGGCTAATAAACGTGAACTCTGCCTCTGGAGTCCACACCCTTCTTGGTAAGGGTAGAGATGGGAGCAGTCAGAGATGAGAAGTTTGGAATAAACTGCCGGTAGAAATTGGCGAATCCCAGGAACCGCTGTATGGCCCTCAGGCCTTGAGGACGTGGCCATTCCAGGAGAGACTTTAGTTTCTCAGGACCCATCTTAAGACCTTGATCCGAGATGATGTAGCCCAGAAATGGCAAAGACCTCTTTTCAAAGACGCACTTATCCAACTTGGCATATAAGTGATTCTCCCTTACTCGCAGAAGAACCTGACGGACATGCCTCTGATGGGTCATCAGATCTAGGGAGAAAAACAAAATATCATCGAGATAAACTACAACACACATAAAGAGGAGATCTCGGAAGATATCATTGACGAATTCCTGAAAGACTGCGGGAGGGTTACACAGTCCGAAGGGCATCAGTAGGTATTCGTAGTGCCCGTCACGGGTGTTAAATGTCGTCTTCCATTCGTCACCCCGGCAAATCCGGATTAGGTTATAATTTTGGCTCCTCGTATGCGATCAAACAGCTCGGATATAAGTGGCAACGGGTATTTGTTCTTGACCGTGATCTGGTTGAGACCACGGTAGTCAATGCAGGATCGAAGAGATCCGTCTCTCTTCTTAACAAAGAAGAAGCCGGCCCCAGCCGGGAAGGAAGATTTTCGTATAAGACCCCTCTCCAAGTTCTCCTTGATATAGGCTGACATGGATAAAGTCTCTGGCAAGGAGAGAGGATATACCCGTCCACGGGGAAGAGAAGCATTAGGAACCAGTTCAATGGGACAGTCATAATTCCAATGTGGATGCAACGTCTCAGCCTCCCGCTTGCAGAAGACATCCGCAAAACTGGCATACCGAGATGGTAGATCGGAGAGTGACTGAGGCAGAGGAGGCATAACAGGACGAACTTGTAACAGCCAATGGCTATGGCATCTGGAACCCTATTGAAGAATCTCTCCGGAACTCCAGTCAAGAACCGGGGCGTGTAGGCGAAGCCATGGCAGACGCAGCAGGATAGGATTGATAGCCTTAGGTAGTACAAGGAAGGCGATCTGCTCCGAGTGAGGAGCTCCGACCTGTAGTGTCAACGGCTCCGTGATTAAAACAATCGGATCGGGCAAATAGTAGACCATTCACAGAGGCAACAGCCAGGGGTCTCTCCAAAAGAACTGTGCGTAGATGTAAACGATCCACTAGATCCTGCTGGATGAAATTAGCAGCTGCTCCGGAGTCAAGATAGGCGGAGGAGGGATGTGACGTCTCTCCGGAGACGATGGCCACAGGAATCGATCATTTGGAAGAGGTTTTAATGTTTGGAGACGTCCCACCTAGAGTTGCCTCTCCAACCAACCCTAGATACTGGAGTTTCCAGGTTTCTGTGGGCATTGGCGCACAAAATTATCCTTAAGGCCACAATACATACATAGTCCAGAGGAGTGTCTGCACTGCTTCTCTTGTTCGTACAACCGGACTTTGTCTACCTGCATGGGTTCTTCAGGTAGCGCACTAGGGGAAGGCAACAGTGGTCTCTGGACCGAGGGTGCTGGTCTGTGGACCCAGCTCTCTTGTCGAACCTCTTAAGTGCGCTCCCGGATTCTCATATCAACCCGAGTGGCTAACAGGATGAGGGCATCCAAGGTAGAAGGAAGGTCGCGGCCCGCCAGTTCGTCCTTGATGTGAGAAGACAGTCCCTGCCAGAAGGTCGCCACCAGTGCCTCATTGTTCCAAGCCAGCTCAGTTGCTATGGTACAGAAGGAGATAGCATACTCCCCTACTGTGGAACCGTCTTGCTTGAAAGTCAACAGAGTGGCTGCGGCAGAGGATGTTCGACCCGGCTCCTCTAACACGGCACGAAAGGACTGCAGGAACAAGGCTACATCCGAGGATACAGGTCCTTGTTGCTCCAAAATTGGGTTCGCCCATGCGAGGGTCCTGCCAGCAAGAAGGGAGATGATAAATGCTACTTTGGTCTCCTCAGAGGGGAAGAGATGAACCCGTAGCCTAAAATGAACCGTGCATTGGTTAATAAATCCTCTACATGCTCTGGGATCACCGTCATAGCAAGGAGGAAGAGGAACTGCGGATCCAGAACAAACAGGAGGAGCAACGGGCAGTGGTACAGCAACAGCCTCAGGAGGAAGAACCGGAGGTGGAGGTGGAACAGTGAGTAGATTCAGACGAACCATGATAGAATTTACAGCCCCAGGGAGTTGATCCTGATGTGCGCGAAGGTCATGCATCTCCGACTGTATCTTCTGGACTGCGGTATTGGGCTGGCCAGCGGGTTCCATAGCCGGAGCGTACGGTCACAGGGTATGTGAACCCACTAGGCCGCTCCGCCGTAGTGGAGAGGCAGCTGACCGGGTCTCAGTCTATACAAAAGTCTACAGCAGTTCGTAACGGTCGGGTACCTGAACTAGTCCAGACAGTGGCTGTGGCTTCAGCACAGATTGAGGTCGGTGCAGCAGGTTGCGCCAGACGTGGCGGGCAGTAGAAGACACTGGACGTGGCAAACGACAGCAGGTGCAGTGGGACACGACTCCAACACTAGTAGGCACAAGAACACAGCACAGGATACAGGAACAGGTAACAGGGCACTGATAACAACTGGAACGGGAAACACTAAGGGACCATTTGCAAGACAGACTTGGGATAAACTAACAATGCTCAGGCAAGGATCAGAAGGGCTGGGGCCTTCTTATAGACCAGGAAATCATGTGGGTTGATAATGATGATTTGTATGTGCACGCTGGCCCTTTAAGAGCGTGCAAGAGCGTGCGTGCGCACCCTACGGGACACAGCGGACCAGAGCGGGAGTGAGCGCTGGCGTCTCCTAGTAAGGAGATGGGGACCAGCGCTCACAGATCCATGGCTGCAGGCGTCGGGAGGTGAGTGAACCCGATGGCCCGCGGCCATGGACGCTACAGTTATTGGTCTCAGAATATGGGAAAACAAAAAAAGTATTAGGTTTTTTTTAATAAATAGTTTTTTTTCTTGGTAAAAGTAGTACATCATGAAAGAGACTGTATAAATTTTGGATTGCCGTTATTGTATTGACCTGCAGAATAAAGTTAACATGTTGTTTTTAGCACATGGTAAATGCCGAAAGAAGGAAACCAAAAAAACAACAGTGGAATCACAGCTTTTGGCAATTCCACCCCATAAAGATTTTATTTTATTTAGGTTTTCCACTACATTATATGGTACTTCAAAAACGATGACATTAAAAATTACAACTCGTCCCGCAGAAAACAAGTCCACATACGGCTATGGTTGATGGAAAAATATCTTTTTTTTTATGGCTTTTGGAAGGCGGGGACGATTTTGACTTTTTTATAGGATTACCTTTTGGGTGTAGGATTCCCTTTTTTCGGAATAGGTTGTAGGTGGTATCATATGGTCACTATGGTTGAAATGATGACATAGATAATACTATAGTATTATTTGGTTATAATGGCTGGTATTACATGGCAAGTATGTCTGATACTTTGGAACATGGGTTCTTATGCTAGTACTATTTTATAAGTACTGTATAGACCCATTGGGAACGTTCTAATGCTTATGATAAATTAAGTTGCATGGAGTTACATAAAGCAGTATCCTTAACAAATGTGAATGTCCTCCCTTGAACACCATTTTGTTTTGAAATCTAGTCCAAAATTCTGTGCTGATTAAGTGTATAATATATATTTAGATCATAAAAGTAAATTAGACAGGTCATATTATTGGTATAATAGGTGTGTGTGGGGGTCAATCTCTGGAACTCCGCTATTACTAAGTACAAGGATCCCTAAGGGTATGTTCACACGCTGAGAGGCATTTCCGTGTGAAAAGACAGACTGTTTGCAGCTGCCTCGTTTCACACTTAAATGCTCCTCCTCGTAATTTACGAGCCGTCTGTGACGCTCGTAAATCTTGAGCTGTGCTTCATTGAGTTCAATGAAGAACAGCTCAAATTACGCGGCAAAGAAGTGCCCTGCACTTCTTTGCCGAGGCAGTCCATTTACGCGTCGTCGTTTGACAGCTGTCAAACGACGACGCATAAATTACAGGTCGTCTGCACCATACGTCGGCAAACCCATTCAAATGAATGGGCAGATGTTTGCCGACGTATTGTAGCACTATTTTCAGGCGTAAAACGTGGCATAATACGCCTCGTTTACGCCTGAAAATAGGTTGTGTGAACCCAGCCTAAATCGTGGCACACATCTTTTCAAATATTTTAAATATATTCTAATCAAATTTCATAAGAGCTGTAAATGACCCAAGACTTTATATGACATCAGGCCTCATAAAATTGTTTGTCCTATAGCATATACCTGCAGCATCTATTCCAGACAGACCACTTTATGGCATTATGTACAGTTTAGTTGTCCTTACAACTGTATATTCTGAAAACATGATGGTAACATGAACTATTTTGCCTGAAGTAAGCCCACGCCTTTATTAATATTCTTCTGTAAAATTAAGATTTATGTCTCCTTGCTTGCCCTTTTCTTAGATATGTACTTGCTCTTAGTAAGTAAACAAGATTGCCAGAACAAGAGAAAAGCTTGCTTTGACATGTCACTAGCAGTTGCACAAGAACTAACTTCCTTACTTCCACTAGAATAAAATGGTTTTTCTGGGACTACATATTGATATTTGATCAGTTGGACTCCGATACCTGGAGCTTCACGTTCAGGAAAGTACATTTAAAAACCTCTTCTTTTAAAACAGATAACGATACCACAGAAATTAATAAATAAATAAGATTTACCATATGTCTTTTTTATGTAGGCATCATTTTTTTAATTGGATTCAAAATTTTTAGGACTTTAACCCCTTAAGGACGCAGCCTAGTTTGGGCCTTAAGGCTCAGAGCCCATTTTTCAAATCTGACATATTTCACTTTATGTGGTAATAACGTCGGAATGCTTAAACCTATCCAAGCGATTCTGAGATTGTTTTCTCGTGACACTTTGGGCTTCATGTTCGTGGTAAAATTTGGTCGATATATTCAGTGTTTATTGGTGAAAAATTGCAAAATTTAGAGAAAATTTTGAAAAAATTGCATTTTTCAGAATTTAAATGCATCTGCTTGTAAAACAGACGGTTATACCACCCAAAATAGTTACTAGTTCACATTTCCCATATGTCTACTTTAGATTGGCATCGTTTTTTTAACATTCTTTTATTTTTCTTGGACGTTACAAGGCTTAGAACATAAACAGCAATTTCTCATATTTTTAAGAAAATTTCAAAAGCCTTTTTTTTAAGGTACCTCTTGAGTTCTGAAGTGGCTTTGAGGGGCCTATGTATTAGAAACCCCCATAAAACACCCCATTTTAAAAACTAGACCCCTCAAAGTATTCAAAACAGCATTTAGAAAGTTTTTTAACCCTTCAGGCATTTCACAGGAATTAAAGCAATGTGGAGGTGAAATTTGCAAATTTCATTTTTCTTGCTGAATTTCAATATTATTCCATTTTTTTCTGTAACACAGAAGATTTTACCAGAGAAATACTACTAAATATGTATTGTCCAGATTCTGCAGTTTTTAGAAATGTCCCACATGTGGCTCTAGTGCGCTCGTGGAATAAAACACAAGCCTCAGAAACAAAGGAGCACCTAGTGCATTTTGAGGCCTCTTTTTTATTAGAATATATTTTAGGCAGCATGCCAGGTTTGAAGAGGTGTTGAGGTATGAAAGCAATGGAAACCCACCAGAAGTGACCCCATTTTGGAAACTAGACCCCTCAAGGAATTCATTTATGGTTGTTGTTATCATTTTGACCACACCGTTTTTTCACAGCACCTATTTGAATTGGGCTGTGAATTAAAAAAATGATATTTTTTTCCATTAAGATGTAATTTTTGTTCAAAATTTCTTATTTTCACAAGGAATAAAACACCCCATTTTGTTGCCCAATTTGTCCTGAGTGCGGCAATACCCCATTTGTGGTGATAAACTGATGTTTGGGCCCATGGCAGGACTCAGAAGGAAAGGACCACCATTTGGCCTACTGGAGCTTTTCTTGTGCTAAGTCATGTATGCAGAAGCCCCTGAGGTACCAGTACAGTTAAAACCCCCGAGAAGTGACCCCATTTTAAAAACTACACCCCTTAAGACATTCATCTAGTGGTGTAGTGAGCATTTTGACCCCACAGTTATTGTGTAAAAGGTAATGCGCAGCAGATGGTGCAAAGTGAGATTTGCAATTTCCTATGCATATATGCCATTTCAGTGTCTGATATATTGTGCCCAGCATGTGCCACTGGAGACATACACCCCATAAATTGTAATGTGGGTTCTCCCGGGTACGGCAATACCCTACATGTGGCTGTTATTAGCTGCCTGGGCACACGACAGGGCTCAGAAGGGAAGGACCACCATTTAGCCTACTGGAGCTTTTCTGGTGCTAAGTCATGTAGGCAGAACCCCTGAGGTACCAGTACAGTTGAAACCCCCGAGAAGTGACCCCATTTTAAAAACTACACCCCTTAAGACATTCATCTAGTGGTGTAGTGAGCATTTTGACCCCACAGTTATTGTGTAAAAGGTAATGCGCAGCAGATGGTGCAAAGTGAGATTTGCAATTTCCTATGCATATATGCCATTTCAGTGTCTGATATATTGTGCCCAGCATGTGCCACTGGAGACATACACCCCATAAATTGTAATGTGGGTTCTCCCGGGTACGGCAATACCCTACATGTGGCTGTTATTAGCTGCCTGGGCACACGACAGGGCTCAGAAGGGAAGGACCACCATTTAGCCTACTGGAGCTTTTCTGGTGCTAAGTCATGTAGGCAGAACCCCTGAGGTACCAGTACAGTTGAAACCCCCGAGAAGTGACCCCATTTTAAAAACTACACCCCTTAAGACATTCATCTAGTGGTGTAGTGAGCATTTTGACCCCACAGTTATTGTGTAAAAGGTAATGCGCAGCAGATGGTGCAAAGTGAGATTTGCAATTTCCTATGCATATATGCCATTTCAGTGTCTGATATATTGTGCCCAGCATGTGCCACTGGAGACATACACCCCATAAATTGTAATGTGGGTTCTCCCGGGTACGGCAATACCCTACATGTGGCTGTTATTAGCTGCCTGGGCACACGACAGGGCTCAGAAGGGAAGGACCACCATTTAGCCTACTGGAGCTTTTCTGGTGCTAAGTCATGTAGGCAGAACCCCTGAGGTACCAGTACAGTTGAAACCCCCGAGAAGTGACCCCATTTTAAAAACTACACCCCTTAAGACATTCATCTAGTGGTGTAGTGAGCATTTTGACCCCACAGTTATTGTGTAAAAGGTAATGCGCAGCAGATGGTGCAAAGTGAGATTTGCAATTTCCTATGCATATATGCCATTTCAGTGTCTGATATATTGTGCCCAGCATGTGCCACTGGAGACATACACCCCATAAATTGTAATGTGGGTTCTCCCGGGTACGGCAATACCCTACATGTGGCTGTTATTAGCTGCCTGGGCACACGACAGGGCTCAGAAGGGAAGGACCACCATTTAGCCTACTGGAGCTTTTCTGGTGCTAAGTCATGTAGGCAGAACCCCTGAGGTACCAGTACAGTTGAAACCCCCGAGAAGTGACCCCATTTTAAAAACTACACCCCTTAAGACATTCATCTAGTGGTGTAGTGAGCATTTTGACCCCACAGTTATTGTGTAAAAGGTAATGCGCAGCAGATGGTGCAAAGTGAGATTTGCAATTTCCTATGCATATATGCCATTTCAGTGTCTGATATATTGTGCCCAGCATGTGCCACTGGAGACATACACCCCATAAATTGTAATGTGGGTTCTCCCGGGTACGGCAATACCCTACATGTGGCTGTTATTAGCTGCCTGGGCACACGACAGGGCTCAGAAGGGAAGGACCACCATTTAGCCTACTGGAGCTTTTCTGGTGCTAAGTCATGTAGGCAGAACCCCTGAGGTACCAGTACAGTTGAAACCCCCGAGAAGTGACCCCATTTTAAAAACTACACCCCTTAAGACATTCATCTAGTGGTGTAGTGAGCATTTTGACCCCACAGTTATTGTGTAAAAGGTAATGCGCAGCAGATGGTGCAAAGTGAGATTTGCAATTTCCTATGCATATATGCCATTTCAGTGTCTGATATATTGTGCCCAGCATGTGCCACTGGAGACATACACCCCATAAATTGTAATGTGGGTTCTCCCGGGTACGGCAATACCCTACATGTGGCTGTTATTAGCTGCCTGGGCACACGACAGGGCTCAGAAGGGAAGGACCACCATTTAGCCTACTGGAGCTTTTCTGGTGCTAAGTCATGTAGGCAGAACCCCTGAGGTACCAGTACAGTTGAAACCCCCGAGAAGTGACCCCATTTTAAAAACTACACCCCTTAAGACATTCATCTAGTGGTGTAGTGAGCATTTTGACCCCACAGTTATTGTGTAAAAGGTAATGCGCAGCAGATGGTGCAAAGTGAGATTTGCAATTTCCTATGCATATATGCCATTTCAGTGTCTGATATATTGTGCCCAGCATGTGCCACTGGAGACATACACCCCATAAATTGTAATGTGGGTTCTCCCGGGTACGGCAATACCCTACATGTGGCTGTTATTAGCTGCCTGGGCACACGACAGGGCTCAGAAGGGAAGGACCACCATTTAGCCTACTGGAGCTTTTCTGGTGCTAAGTCATGTAGGCAGAACCCCTGAGGTACCAGTACAGTTGAAACCCCCGAGAAGTGACCCCATTTTAAAAACTACACCCCTTAAGACATTCATCTAGTGGTGTAGTGAGCATTTTGACCCCACAGTTATTGTGTAAAAGGTAATGCGCAGCAGATGGTGCAAAGTGAGATTTGCAATTTCCTATGCATATATGCCATTTCAGTGTCTGATATATTGTGCCCAGCATGTGCCACTGGAGACATACACCCCATAAATTGTAATGTGGGTTCTCCCGGGTACGGCAATACCCTACATGTGGCTGTTATTAGCTGCCTGGGCACACGACAGGGCTCAGAAGGGAAGGACCACCATTTAGCCTACTGGAGCTTTTCTGGTGCTAAGTCATGTAGGCAGAACCCCTGAGGTACCAGTACAGTTGAAACCCCCGAGAAGTGACCCCATTTTAAAAACTACACCCCTTAAGACATTCATCTAGTGGTGTAGTGAGCATTTTGACCCCACAGTTATTGTGTAAAAGGTAATGCGCAGCAGATGGTGCAAAGTGAGATTTGCAATTTCCTATGCATATATGCCATTTCAGTGTCTGATATATTGTGCCCAGCATGTGCCACTGGAGACATACACCCCATAAATTGTAATGTGGGTTCTCCCGGGTACGGCAATACCCTACATGTGGCTGTTATTAGCTGCCTGGGCACACGACAGGGCTCAGAAGGGAAGGACCACCATTTAGCCTACTGGAGCTTTTCTGGTGCTAAGTCATGTAGGCAGAACCCCTGAGGTACCAGTACAGTTGAAACCCCCGAGAAGTGACCCCATTTTAAAAACTACACCCCTTAAGACATTCATCTAGTGGTGTAGTGAGCATTTTGACCCCACAGTTATTGTGTAAAAGGTAATGCGCAGCAGATGGTGCAAAGTGAGATTTGCAATTTCCTATGCATATATGCCATTTCAGTGTCTGATATATTGTGCCCAGCATGTGCCACTGGAGACATACACCCCATAAATTGTAATGTGGGTTCTCCCGGGTACGGCAATACCCTACATGTGGCTGTTATTAGCTGCCTGGGCACACGACAGGGCTCAGAAGGGAAGGACCACCATTTAGCCTACTGGAGCTTTTCTGGTGCTAAGTCATGTAGGCAGAACCCCTGAGGTACCAGTACAGTTGAAACCCCCGAGAAGTGACCCCATTTTAAAAACTACACCCCTTAAGACATTCATCTAGTGGTGTAGTGAGCATTTTGACCCCACAGTTATTGTGTAAAAGGTAATGCGCAGCAGATGGTGCAAAGTGAGATTTGCAATTTCCTATGCATATATGCCATTTCAGTGTCTGATATATTGTGCCCAGCATGTGCCACTGGAGACATACACCCCATAAATTGTAATGTGGGTTCTCCCGGGTACGGCAATACCCTACATGTGGCTGTTATTAGCTGCCTGGGCACACGACAGGGCTCAGAAGGGAAGGACCACCATTTAGCCTACTGGAGCTTTTCTGGTGCTAAGTCATGTAGGCAGAACCCCTGAGGTACCAGTACAGTTGAAACCCCCGAGAAGTGACCCCATTTTAAAAACTACACCCCTTAAGACATTCATCTAGAGTGTAGTGAGCATTTTGACCCAACAGTTATTGTGTAAAAGGTAATGCGCAGTAGATGGTGCAAAGTGAGATTTGCAATTTCCTATACATATATGCCATTTCAGTGTCCGATATATTGTGCCCAGCATGTGCCACCGGAGACATACACCCCATAAATTGTAATGTGGGTTCTCCCGGGTACGGCAATACCCTACATGTGGCTGTTATTTGCTGCTTGGGCACATGGCAGGGCTCAAAAGGGAAAGATGAGGGGGATAAGCTGTGCGGAGTGCATCAGGGTAAATTAAAAATCAAGGGATGTATGGTAAATTTTAAAACAATCTTTCATACAGAGCCCTGGTTTTTCGGGACACGTGTCGCATTGGTATGTTGTGTCCTTCCTTATCCCCCTCTTATAGCACACTTTGCACCTCTTTTGACTTTTTCCCTTCTTGCCAGTTTGGGGAACTTCTCCTGGAAAGTGTTGCCCTGGTACGATGCGTGTGGCCTCGCTTCCAGAAGTACTGGGTGCCCCTCCTTCCTGGTCGCCAAAAATTAGGTTCTTTATAACCACCTCTTGAAATTCCAGGAAAGTTCCCCTCTGGCCTGCACATCGACGTAGCACGTACGCATTGTACAATGCCATCTGTATGATGTGCACGGCCAGCTTCTTATACCACACCCTCGATTTCCGCGTAGCGCTGTAGGGCTTCAGGACTTGATCTGACAAGTCCACCCCTCCCATGTACCTATTGTAGTCCAGGATGCAATCTGGTTTGGGGGTCTCTGTACTGGTACCTCGTACAGGTACATGGGTACTGGTGTGGCCATGTATTGTTGTCAATACAAGGACATCTCTCTTGTCCTTGTACTTGACACACAATATGTTGCTACTAGAATGTGCCCTGCTCTCACCCCTTCTGAGTGTTTGCCCAAGCAGTGTTTTAGGGAGGCCTCTAAGATTTTTTCTAGCAGTGCCGCATGCCGCAGTCCTTCTGGAAGCGAGGCACTTGAAGAGCGGGACGCTGGTATAAAAATTATCCAGGTAGAGGTGGTAACCCTGGTCCAGCAGTGGGTGCACCAAATCCCACACAATTTTTGCGTTAATTCCCAGTAAGGGGGGGCATTCTGGGGGCTGAATACTGCTGTCCTTCCCTTCATATATCCTGAATTTATATGTATACCCTGATGCACTCTCGCACAGCTTATACAACTTCACGCCATACCTTGCCCTCTTACTTGGCAGGTATTGGCGGAATTGAAGCCTCCCTTTAAAATGTACCAGGGACTCATCAATGGAAATACACTTCTCGGGGGTGTATGCTTGGGCAAACCGGGCACTGAAATGGTCTAATAGGGGTCTCAGTTTATATAAACGGTCAAAACTGGGGTCATCTCGGGGTGGGCACTGCTCATTATCGGCATAATGTAGGAAGCGAAGTATTGCCTCATAACGCATCCTGGACATGGCCATACGGTACATCGGGGTGTGGTATAGGATGTCCGTGCTCCAGTAGGTCCTAATGGATGGCTTTTTTAGAAGCCCCATGTTCAAGAGCAGTCCCCAGAACTTGCCCAACTCTGCTGCGTTTACAGGAGTCCACCTCTGGGATTGGGCATAAAATGAGTTGGGGTTCTTGGTGATATACTGTTGGGCATATAAATTAGTCTGGGTGACCATTAGCTCTATAAAGTTATCAGTGAAGAAGAACTTGAAAAAGTCCATCTCACTGAACCCTGCCGTGTTAAATTTGATGCCTGGGCTGCCCGTGTACTCAGGGATTTGGGGTTCATAATGGTCTGGTGTGGGTGTCCAAATGGGGTCACTTCGCTCAGGGGTATCACTTGTTGTGGGGTCACTTCTCTCAGGGATTTCTACTATGGTGGTGGTCCTGGGGCGTCTCCTAGGGGGTCCCTCCTCTTCATCGCTGGATGAGGAGGTAGACAAATAAAATACTGTATCGCCATCCGACGAGTCTGTGTCGGAGGCCAGAAATGCATACGCCTCTTCAGCAGTAAATGTCCGTTGGGACATGCTTGTTGTGCGAAGACAAAATTTATATACTGCAAAAAAATAAATCCCTAACTGGGAGCAATAGGATAGCACAACTAGCACAAATGTGTGTTTTGTTTTTAGAGAGCAAGTGGACTTCCCTGACACTAAAGCTAACTAGGGCGAGGGTTCCTAACACTAAACCTAACTAAATTTTATGTGGACTTCCCTAACGCTAAACCTAACTACGGCGACGATTCCCTGACACTAAACCTATCTAGATTATTTCAAGCTTCCCTGACACTAAACCTAACTACGGTGACGGGTGCCTGACACTAAACCTATCTAATTATTCCGAGCTTCCCTGACGCTAAACCTAACTACGGTGATGGATCCCTAACGCTAAGCCTATCTACGGTGACCGATTCCTGACGCTAAATTCCCTGACACTATACCTAACTACGCTTTTTGACGGTTCCCTGACACTAACTAACCCTAATACTAAACTAACCAGTTAAATTTTCAAAATTGGCTAAACTAACTATTTTTTTTTGTTTCTTTTTTTTCTTTTTATATTTTTTTTTTTGTTTTATGTTTTATATAGAAAAAAATGAAAAAAAAATCCCCAGGGACCAAGAAATGTGGTCCTGAAGACTGAAAAGTGGTCAGTGATAGGAGATCACTGACCAAAAAACGTGGGTAGAACTCAAAGAGGAAGGGAACAGGAGTGGGTAGTGGATGGGGTGGTGGGAAGCAAAAAAAACGTTGTTTTAGAAACTTTTTTTCACTTTTTTTCACTTCTTTTCTCTCTGACTCTCTGCTCACAACCGATCTCAACGCCTCGCTAACTCCAACAGGGCGTTCAGGGCGGTTGCAGCAGGATGTGAGGTCAGAGAGAGGAAGTGACGAGAATGATCGCTGCTATTGGCTAGTTACTCACTGACTAGCCAATAGCGGCGATCGGCGAGGCGGGACCATAGTAAATGGTCCCGGCCCATTATGCTGTGATAGCATGCTGTCAGAAACAGCAGCTATCACAGCTCAGGAACGCCGGGCTCGAGCACTGCTGTGCTGAATGAGACCGATCGCTGCTATTGGCTAGTTACTCACTGACTAGCCAATAGCGGCGATCGGCGAGGCGGGACCATAGTAAATGGTCCCGGCCCATTATGCTGTGATAGCCTGCTGTCAGAAACAGCAGCTATCACAGCTCAGGAACGCCGGGCTCGAGCACTGCTGTGCTGAATGAGACCGATCGCTGCTATTGGCTAGTTACTCACTGACTAGCCAATAGCGGCGATCGGCGAGGCGGGACCATAGTAAATGGTCCCGTCCCATTATGCCGTGATAGCCTGCTGTCAGAAACAGCAGCTATCACAGCGCATGAACGCGCCGGGCGCGCGCACCGCTGTTCTAACTGCAAGACGTACTATTACGGCATGGAGCGCGAACGATAGAGCTGCCATGACGTAATAGTACGTCAAGGAGCGGGAAGGGGCTAATACTAAACTAACCAGTTAAATTTTCAAAATTGGCTAAACTAACTATTTTTTTTTGTTTCTTTTTTTTCTTTTTATATTTTTTTTTTTGTTTTATGTTTTATATAGAAAAAAATGAAAAAAAAATCCCCAGGGACCAAGAAATGTGGTCCTGAAGACTGAAAAGTGGTCAGTGATAGGAGATCACTGACCAAAAAACGTGGGTAGAACTCAAAGAGGAAGGGAACAGGAGTGGGTAGTGGATGGGGTGGTGGGAAGCAAAAAAAACGTTGTTTTAGAAACTTTTTTTCACTTTTTTTCACTTCTTTTCTCTCTGACTCTCTGCTCACAACCGATCTCAACGCCTCGCTAACTCCAACAGGGCGTTCAGGGCGGTTGCAGCAGGATGTGAGGTCAGAGAGAGGAAGTGACGAGAATGATCGCTGCTATTGGCTAGTTACTCACTGACTAGCCAATAGCGGCGATCGGCGAGGCGGGACCATAGTAAATGGTCCCGGCCCATTATGCTGTGATAGCATGCTGTCAGAAACAGCAGCTATCACAGCTCAGGAACGCCGGGCTCGAGCACTGCTGTGCTGAATGAGACCGATCGCTGCTATTGGCTAGTTACTCACTGACTAGCCAATAGCGGCGATCGGCGAGGCGGGACCATAGTAAATGGTCCCGTCCCATTATGCCGTGATAGCCTGCTGTCAGAAACAGCAGCTATCACAGCGCATGAACGCGCCGGGCGCGCGCACCGCTGTTCTAACTGCAAGACGTACTATTACGGCATGGAGCGCGAACGATAGAGCTGCCATGACGTAATAGTACGTCAAGGAGCGGGAAGGGGTTAAAAGGCTTATAAAACTTTAATAGCAATGTTACAAAATGTTCAACAAAATTTGCAATACATATTTTTTAGACACCAACTCGGTTCTGAAGTGGCTTTGAGTTGCCTATATATTAGAACCCCCAGAAATCACCCCACATACACCACACCCCTCAAAGTATTCAAAATAGCATTTAGGCCTCATGCCCACTTCAGTTTTCTTCAGGGTGCTATCCATTTTTCTAATGGATAGCACACTGACATTCATTTCTATTGGGCCACACACACTTCCGTTGTTTTAACCGATTCCCGACCGCCCACAGTAAATTCACGTCGGCACTTGCTGGGCTCTGTGCAGCGCTAATGTGAATTCACGGTGGGTGTTAAAAGCGCGATCTGGGTGTTTCAGAGTAGCGCTGACACCCGGATCACGCTGTTATCCCCTGCCTCTGGTCCCGGAGACATGATCGGGACCTAATTGGTTCAGGTCCCGGTCATGTGATCGCAGGGAACGTTTGTTGTAGCAACGAACTGGAAAGTTTGTTACTATAACAAACTGGAAAGTTTGTTGCTACAACAAACATTGCCGAGGACCGATTGGGGGTGCTGCAGTCGGTTATAAGGCAAAACCGGAGGCCATACAACAGCCCCCGGGTCTGCCATGCACGGCAGCCTATGAGAACCAGCCGGAGGCCGGTCCTCGTAAGATTCCCGTCAGTGTGACTCTCAGCATCACACTGACAGTTTATAATACGTTACAATACCTAGGTAGTGTAATGTATTATAGCAGCCATCAGTGCTGCAGGTCTTAAAGTAAAACTAGTAAAAAAAAAAAAAAGTAATACAAATGTTTTATAAAAGTTACAAAAACAAAAAATGCTTTTCTTCCTTATAATAAGTCTTTTATTATAGGAAAAAAATGAAATTGTTAAAAAAAAAAAAAAAGTACACATATTTGGTATCACCGCGTTCGTAACGACCCAAACTATAATATTATTTTTCCCGCACGGTGAAAACCGCAAAAAAACATAATTAAAAAACAACATCAGAATCACTATTTTTTGGTCATCAACCCTCCCAAAATATAGAATAAAAAGTGATCAAAAAGTTGCATGTACCCCAAAATAATACCAATAAAAACTACAAGCCTTCCCGCAAAAACAAGCCCTTATACAGCTTTTTTGACTGAAAAATAAAAAAGTTATGGCTCTCAGAATATGGTGACACAAAAAATAAATAATTTTATCGAAAAGTGATTTTATTGCGCAAACGCCACAAAACATAAAAAAACGATAAACATATGATATCGCCGTAATCGTATCGACCAGCAGAATAAAGTAAAATGATATATATAGCGCACGGTGAACACTGTAAAAAAAAGACAAAAAACATTGTCAGAATATGTTTTTTTGTCACTTTGCTTGCCAAAAAAAAAATATCACATGCACCCTAAAATGGTACCAATGAAAACTACAGATTGTTCCGCAACAAATAAGCCCTCGAACGGCTCCAGTGGTGAAAAAAATAAAAGTTCTGGCTCTCAGAATATAGCGACGGAAATTGTGCAGTATCCAACAGCGGATAAGATCGGGCGCCATTTATCAGTGCGACATCTGCCACTTATCTGCGGATTATTTATTTACCGAATTATTATGTCCTCCGAAGCAAAGGAGCACCTATTATTTTTTTAGAATATATTTTAGGCACCATGTCATGTTTGAAGAGGTCTTGTAGTGCCAAAACAGTGGAAATCGCCCAAAAGTCACACGGTTCTGGAAACTACACACCTCAAGGAATCTATCTAGGGGTGCAGTGAGCATTTTGACCCCACAGGTGTTTTCCAGAATTGAATGCGCAGTGGATGGTGCAGAGGGAAAATTGCTAATTTTCCTCATTGATGCCATTCAGTGAATAATATGTTATGCCACTAGAAATTCAAATACCCCAAATATGGCTGTAATCTTGTGCCTAGACAAATGGCAGGGCTCAGAAGGGAAGGCGCGGCATGCGGCCCTTGACACCACATATGTATAGTTTTTTTTATGTCTTACGAGTTTTGCAGAATAAAAACTCTTGAACTAAAATTATTTATTTTTGCATCGTCGCTTTCCAAGAGCCGTCATTTTTTTTATTTTTGAAGTGATATGAGGGCTTGTTTTTTGCGGGACGAGGAGTAGTTTTGATTGGTACTGTTTTAAGGCACATGGGACTTATTGATTAAATTAATTTTTGGGGGGGCAATGGAAAAAAAAAGCAATTTCGCCGTCGTATTTTGCGGTTTATTTTTACGGCGTTCTCCATGCAGTTTAAATGACATGTTAACTTTATTATTTGTGTCATTGCGGTCGCGGCGATACCATATATGTGTACATTTATTTATTTTTTACACTTTTACTAAATAAAACCACTTCTTATGGAAAAAAAATTGTGTTGTTACGTAAAAGCAAGTAGAGCGATACATCAGGGCTGCTGGAATCTACTGGGAGAGAGCGTGCACGTAGACCTACAACCTCTAATCCGTAACCACTCTGGTCGACAGAGTCTAAGGCCTCTTTCACACGACAGTGAAAAACGGCCATGTGATGGCCGTCCTTTTAACGGCTTTCACATGGCCGTTTTCAGAACAATGATGTTCTATGGGTGCATTCACACGGCCGTTTTTTTAACGGCCCGTGAATAATGGCCGTCAAAAAATAGGACATGTCCTATTTTTGGCCGTTTTAACGGCCTGACGGCCCCCATAGAAGTCAATGGATCCGTTTTTAACGGCTGTCAATACATGTAACAACCGTTAAAAACGGATCTGTTACATGGGGACTGGCAAGGGAACTACTAGTTCCCTTGCTGGCTATCGTTGGCATACTCACGTTTGCGGCGCTTCTTCAGGTGTGGTCACTCGTCTGTGGTCACTCGGGTTTGAAGGCGCCTCGATGACGTCACCGCCCCGTCGCACTGCCTTGCCAGATCCCGTGCAGACGAGTGACCACAAGTGAAGAAGAGGAGAGATGGCGCTGCTCTCGTGAGTATGTGGCACGATCTATAGGCAGGCTGGTGTGGCATCTACAGGGAGGCTGGTGTGGCATCTACAGGCAGGCTGGTGTGGCATCTACAGGGAGGCTGGTGTGGCATCATGTACAGGGAGGCTGGTGTGGCATTTACAGGGAGGCTGGTGTGGCATCTACAGGGAGGCTGGTGTGGCATCTACAGGGAGGCTGGTGTGGCATCTACAAGGAGGCTGGTGTGGCATCTACAAGGAGGCTGGTGTGGCATCTACAGGGAGGCTGGTGTGGCATCTACAAGGAGGCTGGTGTGGCACGATCTACAGGGAGGCTGGTGTGGCACGATCTACAGGGAGGCTGGTTTGGCACGATCTACAGGGAGGCTGGTGTGGCATCATCTACAGGGAGGCGTGTGGCATCATCTACATGGAGGCGTGTGGCATCATCTACAGGGAGGCGTGTGGCATCATCTACAGGGAGGCGTGTGGCATCATCTACAGGGAGGCGTGTGGCATCATCTACAGGGGGCGTGTGGCATCATCTACAGGGGGCGTGTGGCATCATCTACAGGGAGGCTGGTGTGGCATCATATACAGGGAGGCTGGTGTGGCATCATATACAGGGAGGCTGGTGTGGCATCATATACAGGGAGGTGTGTGGCATCATATACAGGGAGGTGTGTGGCATCATATACAGGGAGGCTGGTGTGGCATCATATACAGGGAGGCGTGTGGCATCATATACAGGGAGGCGTGTGGCATCATATACAGGGAGGCGTGTGGCATCATATACAGGGAGGCGTGTGGCATCATATACAGGGAGGTGCGTGACATCATATACAGGGAGGCTGTGTGGCATCATATACAGGGAGGCGTGTGGCATCATCTACAGGGAGGCGTGTGGCATCATCTACAGGGAGGCGTGTGGCATCATCTACAGGGAGGCGTGTGGCATCATCTACAGGGGGCGTGTGGCATCTACAGGGAGGCGTCTGGCATCATATACAGGGAGGCTGGTGTGGCATCATCTACAGGGGGCGTGTGGCATCTACAGGGAGGCGTCTGGCATCTACAGGGAGGCGTCTGGCATCATATACAGGGAGGCTGGTGTGGCATCATATACAGGGAGGCGTGTGGCATCATATACAGGGAGGTGTGTGGCATCATATACAGGGAGGCTGGTGTGGCATCATATACAGGGAGGCGTGTGGCATCATATACAGGGAGGTGTGTGGCATCATATACAGGGAGGCTGGTGTGGCATCATATACAGGGAGGCTGGTGTGGCATCATATACAGGGAGGCGTGTGGCATCATATACAGGGAGGCGTGTGGCATCATATACAGGGAGGCGTGTGGCATCATATACAGGGAGGCGTGTGGCATCATATACAGGGAGGTGCGTGACATCATATACAGGGAGGCTGTGTGGCATCATATACAGGGAGGCGTGTGGCATCATATACAGGGAGGCGTGTGGCATCATATACAGGGAGGCTGTAAATAGTGTCTAGGTGAACATGTGACCTTCCTTTGGTTGTTTTCAGGGGGTTGGGACAAAAAAAGCCTGACCAATGAAATTCATCAGTTTTTTTAACGGCCATGAAAAACTGATGCAAAATGGATGTCAAACGGCCATTAAAAACGGACAGATGGACTTGAAATGGATGAAAATTTAGAGACAAACTGATGCAAAATGGCCATGAAAAACTGACAGTTGATCAGTTTTAAATGGACATTTTTTTTCACGGTCGTGTGAATAAGGCCTAAGACTACGCTAGGGTATTCGCCAGAGCTGACCGCAAGGTGAGATGGACTTTGCTGCTTAGAACCCACGTTGTATTAACAGTGTAGTTTTGGAAAAGAGGTGCAGTGCAGGCAAACCTGAGCTGGAAACCAGACAGCCAGTAGTTTAACTGAAAGTCCAGAAACGGATTAGAGGCAATCAGACAAGCCACGGTCAAAACCAGTCGGGAGCGGATACACAGAATCGGTAGGCAGAGGGTTAACGAGAGATAAGCCGAGGTCAGTATACATGAGGTCCAGAAATCAGAAATGCAGGAGCAGTCAGGAGCTTCATCAAAAACCAGGAAAGCGGAAAATTCACAAGCAAAGACAGGTGGGAAGAGACAGGTATAAATACAAACCCACAGCAGATTGGCAGAAGGACAGAGGAGAGATCAGCTCAAAGCAAAAGAAGAACCACTCAGAAGCTATACATGTTGTCATAGCGACCTTAAAGGAACAGGTGTTTTCCTAACAAATGAATTTATTTTTTAACTGTAATCTTTATTAATCATTTTTATTTAACATTTATTAACTTATTTTTTTTAGTCCCACTAGGGGACTTCACTATGCGATCTTTAGATCGCATATCTAATGCTTTGCTATACTTAGTCTACCAAAGCATCATTACCTGTCAGTGTAAATCTGACAGGCAATATATTAGGACGTGCCTCTGTCATGTCCTAATAGGTATATAGCCAGGGCAGGCCTGAGGGCCTATATTAAGCCCCCGGCTGCCAAGACACCTCATTGGAGGCCTGCGATTGCATCTTTGGGCCGTCGATGGGTGAGAGAGGGAGCTCCCTCCCCTGGTCAACAAGTTAAATGTCATGGATGCTATTGACTGCAGTATTTAACTGGTTAAATGGCAATGATCGAAGTAAACTTCGGTCACTACCGTTGGAGCAGGAGCTTGGCTGCCATCAGACAGCTGTGCACCCACTCCCGCCTGCACGTGACACCTGTGCAGGACTTAGACTAGGCTGCAGTGAAAAGGCGGCGACGTAGCCAAAGGCCCCTTAGTTACCACCGTGAAAAGGCGTATTGGTGGTCACTACGGGGTTAAATTTAAGACGTATGGTATTTTTTAAAGCAATTCTTTATGCACAGGCCAGGTTGTGTGGGGGCACCTGGGGCAGGTTTCACAATGGTAAATGCTGAACTTTCATACCCCCCTTTTTCACGAAGTACAGTACAAAATAGCGTAGTACCGTATTAGCCAGAAACAATTATGCAATGTTAAATTCCTTTGTGTTAAAAAAGACAAAAGTATTGTAGGTATGATACCTTTATTGGCTAACCAGAAAAATTATATATGCAAGCTTTCAGGCCAAACCCGCTCCTTCAGGCAAGTTTACAAAGGAATGACTTAGAATAGAGCACAACATTTAAGATGTTACACAAAGATAATTAGTACATGAGGTGATATATCATTAAGACAAGCGGGGGCTAAATTTCCGGACAATTTTATTAAAGCTATTTTTACGCTGTATAGTAAACCCTCAGCTAAGATCAGGGTGAATGGGGTTTTGTCTCCCTCCTTCTCAATTGGTAATGGCACCAGACAAGGGTGTCCTCTCTCACCTTCTTTGTTCATATTAAAGAGATTCTGTCACCACATTATAAGTGGCCTATCTCCTACATAAGGAGATCGGTGCTGTAATGTAGGTGACAGTAATACTTTTTATTTAAAAAAACGATCTTTTTTCACAAAGTTAGGAGCGATTTAAGTTTATGCTAAAGAGCTTTCTTAATGCCCAAGTGGGCGTACTTTTACTTTCGACCAAGTGGGCGTTGTACTGAGGAGTGCATGACGCTGACCAATCGGCATCATGCACTCTTCTCCATTCATTTACACTGCACTAGCGATATATATATATCACTATGTGCAGCCTCATACACAAGCCCTAACATTACTAGTGTCCTGATAATGAATACACATGACCATCCAGCCTGGACGTCATGTGTACTCAGAATCCTGACACTTCTGACTCTTTTTTGTGAGATTCCAGCAACGGATACGAAATCTCGCGAGATCACGGAGCTAAACGAGATTTGGTTTCACTTGCCGGAATCTCACAAAAAAAGATTCAGAAGTGTCAGGATTCTGAGTACACATGAAAGTCCAGGCTGGATGGTCATGTGTATTCATTATCAAGACACTGTAGTAATGTTAGGGTTTGTGTATGAGGCTGCACATAGCGATATATCTATATCGCTAGTGCAGTGTAAATGAATGGAGAGGAGTGCATGATGCCGATTGGTCAGCGTCATGCACTCCTCAGTACAAAGCCCACTTGGTCGAAAGTAAAAGTAGGCCCCTTGGGCATTAAGAAAGCTCATTAGCATAAACTTAAATCGCTCCTAACTTTGTGAAGAAAGATCGTTTTTTTAAATAAAAAGCATTACTGTCACCTATGTAGGAGATAGGGCACTTATAATGTGGTGACAGAGTCTCTTTAACTCTGGAAGTCCTTTTGCAAGCATTGAGACAGGATAAGCGTATTGAAGGCATAACTATAAATTTGCAAGAGCATTTGGTACATGCCTTTGCTGATGATATGCTTCTTACCATCACTAACCCAGTTAGCGCTCTTCCACATATTTTAGACACATTCCACAAATATGGCCTGGTTTCTAATTTTAAAGTAAATTATACGAAGTCTGAAATCCTTATTGTCTCATTACCGCTGAGACAGGCGAGAGGTTTAGCAACTACTTCTGAATTCAAATGGCCTCCTGCCTCAGTAAAATATTTGGGTATTCAGTTACCTGTAGACCTACACTTTAAATTACCAGCCTCTCCTCCGAAAGCTAAAAGATCTACTCACATCTTAGAACATCCCTTACATTTCGAAATAGGTAGGAAGAATTTGCTTGACACATATATACTACCTGCGTTACTTTACACCATGACTATGGTTCCCATTTACTTGCCTAGATCATTTTTCCTTGACTGTGCAATGTCTTTTTTCCGCATTTTTGTGGAAACAGAGAAGACCACGTATCTCGTACCACATCCTCTCGAGGGGAAAACGTCATGGAGGTCTTGGACTTCCTAGCATTGAAGGATATTATAAGGCTATACACTTACAGAGATGGTTGGATCTGGCTTCGGCATCATGGGATCTAGAAGGGCTTGCCTTGGCGTCTTTACACTCAGTAGACAATTTTCTGCTGTACTGTGGGACCCGACACAACACGACATAGGACTTGTGGCGTATCCTTTATTGAAAGGTACTCTGGCAGTCTGGGCAAAATATGGTTTGACAGAGGGGGTGCTTCCTAAGCCGTCGCCATTGACGCCGGTGGCGGTGTTACCAAAACTCATTTCAGTTAATGTCAATTCCAGTTCAGATCTTTGGAAATGTTTTACTGATGTTAAAATGATGGACTTGATGTCAGACATTAGGATGCCTACAGCGGAGGAGATCCAGTCTCTGGTGAAGGCCTCTGCTCCGAAACTTATTTTTCTTCAGATACATCATATACAAATGACATGTTCAAGATTTTTGAAGGAATACAAAATAGTTAGAGAGTTTACATGGTTTGAAAAGTATCTAGTTACACACAAATCGAGAAAACACAAACTTTCCAGTATTTATTCCCAACTACTAGCTCTTGATATGATAGATCTGCCATCCTTCGTATCATCTTGGGAGTCGGAGCTCGGGCTGCAGTTGTCTGAACGGGAGAGAAATCTAGTTCTGAATCACTCTCATGATTTTCAAGGTGCGTGGAATTGCAGGAGAATTGAGGCCATGAATTGCATGGCTTGAGGCCATGAATAAGAACGCAGGCAGCGTTCGAAACGCGTAGGCTATTCAAACTGAATTTTTTCACTCCCAGCATTCAAGGACACGACTATAACCTTGCAACTGATCCCAATTTTAATGGATACAATTAAAACTTAGAAATAGTTTCTTTTTAAACAACCACAGCGCTGGATCCACCCCTCTCTTTCTTCTACAAGCAGTTAGTAATCGTGTGCCGTCACGAGGACCCGTGCGCAAAGGACCATTCAACACAGGTCCGTCCATAAGGTGAGCTGGAGGCATCTCTTTTCCTTATATGTTTATTACTTTTTGTTTCGTTACTAATATGTCTTATGGGTAGCTAGAATTCATTGACTTGAGTATGTCATACAATGTTGGAAGTGGTGGTGGATTGAAATAGAACTAGTTGTACTGCCTAAAATTATTAGGAGGTATACAGCTACTGGTTTTGTACACGTCATGCATTTTTATGTCAACGTGTTATGTTCATTACTACGGAGATAGCGTATGTGGAACCAGTTGATGAAGACTGCCTTGTCTTTTTGTGATAAAATGTCTTGATGTCTTACTGTCTTTATGTACTTCATGTTCAATAAAAACAGATTTGATTAAAAAAAAAAGATAAGCGGGGGCAATAAAACTGAGGTTATAGGGGTGATGATATATCGGAGATGGAACAGCTTTCATCCAAGACACAAAGAAATCCATCATCTGCAGCCAGGCTCTGCGGTACATATGGATCTGTTCAGACAGTGAAGAACAACACCTGCTATCACTGAGGAATACATTCCTACAACAGGGATACTATCCACCTATTATAGATGATTAGATCTACAGAGCCACAAGAATTCCAAGGAGCAATACTCGGGAGTACAAAGAGTAGAAAGACAACAGCAGGGTGCCCCTAGTTGTCATATACAACCCCCAAATGAACATCTTGAGGAAAATTGCTGCTGATCTCCAACCTATATTTAATAAAGATAATAAACTGAAAGGAAATATTCCCGGATTTGCCTCTCCTTGCATACAAACAGCCAGCAAACCTACGGAATCTCCTGGTCAGAAGTGCCCTCTCATCACCATCAGAGACTGGCACTTTTCCTTACAACTGAAGAAAATGCTAGTCCTGTACCAACATCATGTCCTCAAACTCCGTCCACATACCTAACACACAACAGGACTATAAAATCACTGGCACGTTCTCATGTACATCCTCTAATGTGGTGTACATGATACGGTGTACAAGGTGCATCAATAAAGGTATCTACATTGGAGAAACAAAACAAAAACTACAAACCAGAATGAATCTTCAGACATATAATAAAACCGGAGCTGGATACACCCGTGGGAAAACACATCTCTGGACCAGACCGCATTTTGCCTATTTAAAGGTCCAACTACTGAAGGGTCATTTTAAGAATGACAGAGAAAGAAAAAATTGGGAATTCAAGCTGATGATAACATTCCAGTCATTGGCACAAGGTCTCAATCTAACACCTGGATTTATGAGCGACTACATGGACACACGTCACAGCCCCCATCAGCCTGACTCCAGATCCCTTAACTCCCAAGTTATCACCCCTATAACCTTAGTTTTATTGCCCCAGCTTATTTTAATGATGTATCACTTCATGTACTATTTGCCTTTGTGTAACATCTTAAATGTTGTGCTCTTTTCTAAGGCTCCATTCACATCTGCGTCAGGGCTCCGTTCAGGCGTTCCGTCAGAGCTTTCTGTCAGAACGGAACCCTGACTGTAACAAACAGAAACCTGTGTGATTTCAATGGTAACGGATCCAGTGCAAATGGTTTCAGTTTGTCTCCATTGTGTAAGGGTTCCGTCATTTTGATGGAATGAATAGTGCAGTCGACTACGGTATTGCTTCCGTCAAAATGACAGAACACTTGCACAACGGTGGCAAATGGAAACCATTTGCACTGGATCCGTCAACATTGAAATCAATGGTGATGCACACAAAAAACTATGGTTTCCGTTTAAGTTAGGGTTCCGTTCTGACAGCAAGCTCCAATGGAACGTCTGAACAGAGCCCTGACACAGATGCAATTGAAGTGTAGACTTTCAGTTTTAGGGTTGAACAAAAACATCCTGGGAAAAGATTAGGAATTGTAACCAGTTTTCTACACAGCCTCCTCATTTCAGGGGCTCAAAATAAGGCCTTATTCACAAGACAGTGTCCCGACAGGGTCCGAGTGTCGGCAGATAAAATTGGCCGTTTTGGGCAGTTTTTCCCGGCCAGTTTGCATTCGTTTTGAATCCTTTCCTGGCCGGGTAAATCTGGACAGTGACAACATGGGCATCTCCTGAAATGGAATCCCCATGTGGCCGGTGATTCCACTTCAGGAAAAGCCCCTGTCGTCTGTGTCCATTTATGGACACTGAACGTTACTGGCTTCTCCTGGTGTGGAATCCCCGGTCACAGAGTGTTCGAGGATTCCGCTTCAGGAGTTGCCCCTGATGTCACTGTCCATATATGTACAGAGACATCATGCACTCTGTCCAGGAGCGGAATCCCCGAACACATGAGGATTCCGCTCCTTCAGGGAGCTAAAGTGGGGCTAGCACATAGCAGAGCTGGGAGATACCTCCCTGCTCTGCTATAGTGGCGTCGCTACAGCAGTAGCAGCCGCTAGCGGCACCATCAGCCATTGGAGGTGTCGCCGGGCCAAGGCGCTTTTAAAACAAGCAGGGGAAGGAAGCCAGCGCAGCGCCCCCTTCCACCTGCTGTACAACCCGGCCCTGCCACACAGTAGCCCTGTATAAGGGCACCCCCACATTGTAGAAACTTACCTGCAGCATATAGCACTTTGTCCGAATGGCATAAACTCCTCCTCCTCACATGCACTCTGCGCTGTGAGGAGATAGCGAGCGACTGTAGATACGGCCATCACTCGGGACACATTCCAGTGATGGCCGTGTATTACCCGGCCCCATAGACTTCTATGGGAGCCGGGTGAACGGCCGAAAATAGGGCATTTCCCATTTTTTGACGGCCGGTTTTCCCGGCCCGTCAAAAAAATCGGTCGTGTGAATATCCCCATTAGGAGTATATTGTCCCTACTCCGGCCGCGTGACGGCCGTTTTATGAATGGCCGTCACCCTGCTGGGAAACCCTGTCGTGTGAATATGGGCTAATTGGACAAATTAACATTACCATAAATAAAATGTTTTATTTTTTAATACTTTGTAAAAAAAAAATCCTTTGCAGGCAATGACTGCCTAATCTCGGGAACCCATGGACGTCACCAAACGTCGGGTTTCCTCCTTTGTAATGCTTTGCCAGGCCTTTACTGCAGCGGTCTTCAGTTGTTGCTTGTTTGTGGGTCTATCTAACTTAAGTTTTGTCTTAAAGAGGCTCTGTCACCAGATTTTGCAACCCCTATCTGCTATTGCAGCAGATAGGCGCTGCAATGGAGATAAGAGTAACGTTTTTATTTTTAAAAAACGAGCATTTTTGGCCAAGTTATGACCATTTTCGTATTTATGCAAATGAGGCTTGCAAAAGTACAACTGGGCGTGTTGAAAAGTAAAAGTACAACTGGGCGTGTATTATGTGCGTACATCGGGGCGTGTTTACTACTTTTACTAGCTGGGCGTTGTGTATAGAAGTATCATCCACTTCTCTTCAGAACGCCCAGCTTCTGGCAGTGCAGACACAGCCGTGTTCTCAAGAGATCACGCTGTGTCGTCACTCACAGGTCCTGCATCGTGTCAGACGAGCGAGGACACATCGGCACCAGAGGCTACAGATGATTCTGCAGCAGCATCGGCGTTTGCAGGTAAGTCGATGTAGCTACTTACCTGCAAATGCTGATGCTGCTGCAGAATCAACTGTAGCCTCTGGTGCCGATGTGGCCGACATGATGCAGGACCTGTGAGTGACGTCACAGATCTGCACTGCCAGAAAC
This sequence comes from Rhinoderma darwinii, assembly GCF_050947455.1. Taxonomy (NCBI): domain Eukaryota; kingdom Metazoa; phylum Chordata; class Amphibia; order Anura; family Rhinodermatidae; genus Rhinoderma; species Rhinoderma darwinii. Next base: position 149,237,885 of record NC_134689.1, read on the forward strand.
TGGGCGTTCTGAAGAGAAGTGGATGATACTTCTCATCAGAACGCCCAGCTAGTAAAAGTAGTAAACACGCCCAGATGTAACACACATAATACACGCCCAGTTGTACTTTTACTGTAAACACGCCCAGTTGTACTTTTGCAAGCCTCATTTGCATAAATACGAAAATGGTCATAACTTGGCCAAAAATGCTCGTTTTTTAAAAATAAAAACGTTACTGTAATCTACATTGCAGCGCCTATCTGCTGCAATAGCAGATAGGGGTTGCAAAATCTGGTGACAGAGCCTCTTTAAGCAAGTGAAATGCATGCTGAATCAGGTTGAGATCTGGTGATTGACTTGGCCATTGCAGAATATTCCACTTCTATGCCTTAAAAAACGCCTGGGTTGCTTTCACAGTACGTTTTGGGCCATTGTCCATCTGTACTGTGAAGCGACGTCCAATCAACCTTGCTGCATTTGGTTAAATCTGAATAGAAAGTATATCCCTAACATTTCAGAATTCATCCGGCTGCTTTTGTCTTCAGTCACATCATCAATAAACACTAATGACCCAGGGCCTTTGGCAGCCATGCATGCCCATGCCATGACACTGCCTCCACCATGTTTTACAGAGGATGTGATGTGCTTTGGATCATGAGCCGTTCCAAGCCTTCTCCATACTTTTTCTCCCATCATTCTGGTACAGGTTGATCTTAGTTTCATCTGTCCAAAGAATGCTGTTCCAGAACTGTGCTAGCTTCTTTAGATGTTGCTTGGCAAAGTCTAATCTGGCCTTTCTATTTTTGAGGCTTAATGGTTTGCACCTTGTGGTGAACCCTCTGTATTTGATCTCATAACGTCTTCTCTTTATGGTAGACTTTGATACTGATACACCTACTTCCAGGAGCGTGTTCTTCACTTGGGTAGATGTTGTGAAGGGGTTTTTCTTCCCCATGGGAAGGATTCTGCGATCAACCACCACTGTTGTCTTCCGTGGACATCCAGGCTTTTTGGAGATTACGAGATCACCAGTGCGATCTTTTTTTTTTTTTTCAAGAATGTACCAAACTGTTGATTTGGCCACTCCTAACATTTGTGCGGTCTCTCTGATGGATTTCTTCATTTTTTTCAGCCTAACGATGGTCTGTTTCACTGGCATTGAGAGCTCCTTTGAATTCATGTTGTGGGTTCACAGCAACAGCTTCCAAATGCAAATGCCACACCTGGAATCAACTCCAGACCTTTTACCAATAGCCCATGCAGCCCATTAAATAGCTTTTGAGATAATTGTCCAATTACCTTTAGTCCCTTGAAAAAGAGGCAGCTACATAATAAAGAGCTGTAATTCCTAAACCCTTCCTCAAATTAGGATGTGAAACCCTCAAATCAAATTAAAGTGGAGAGTCTGCACTTTAAGCGGATATTGATTATATAACTGTATATTCAATATGTTTTGATAAATAGCTAAAATTCTAAAACTTGTGTCACTGTCCAAATAATTCTGGACCTAACTGTATACACGGATTATGGGAGTTATATACAGGATTGATGTGGGTTATATGCAGCGATGATGGTGGGCTAATATATACAGGGGAGGATAGGAGTTTTATACAGGAATGATGGCGAGCTGGTATATCCGGGGATGATGGTGGCCCCTGTATATAACCCCCATCATTCGTGTATATACTAGTCAGTTATCGTCCCTGTAGATTACCCCATCAACCCCGTATATAACCCCCATCATAGCTGTATACAGGGTTGATGAGGTAATATACAGGAATGATGGGGGTTATATACAGGAATGATGGGGGTTATATACAGAGATGAAGGTGGTCCCTGTATATTACCCCATCATCCCTGTACATAGCAACCATCAATCCCGTATATAAGCACCATTATCCGTGTATATAAGATTGGGGCGGGCACTGAAGCTAGACACCATGGACCAATAAGATGACTGAAATGACTGTATACGGCAGAATCCAGCAACTCTGAATACATGCGTGCTGAGCCACTCACGGCTCAGCACAAACAGGCGCAAGGCAGTGACGTCATCGCGCTATTCTGCACTGAGCCATGATCGGCTAGCGTTATCATGTGAGTAGTACAACAGGGAACGGACGTTCCCTTGCTATACTACAGGATTCAACTGTATCTACGTACAGGATGCAGATACAGTTAAAACTGGAAAACAACTAGAAAACCAAAATAAGCAAGACAATGTTGGTTATCTGCGATGAATTTTGGTTTGGTTTTATTTCTGATTAATTGCCCAGCCCTACATGGAGTGATCACATAGATCGCTGCTAGGTGGCTGGACTATTCCCTAGAACAAATACAGTTTGTAGATCATAGATCCCTGCAATCAGCTTTGTTCTTCGGGAGACAGCCACCTAGCACCAGCTATTGGGTAGAATAGCACACACACCTGCTAGTAGCTCTCATAAATCTTATCTGATCTATGTCATAGGGTCTCCAGTAGTGTTTAATGAAGGTCCTCTCTGATGACCATTTAATGCCTTAAGGATGGAATCCAAAGGAATTCCTTTAGCCGCTGCTCTGGAAAAAGTGGCGCCTCTAATGGAGTGCTCTTTAAAGATACTTGTATCTATCCCTGCGCTTTGCATGGCAGATAGTATCCAACCACTGATGGTATTTGCTGTGGCTTTCCTGACTGGTTGTCTGGAAGTTCTAAATAAATTAGTAATGTCTCCCCGCAATGGGAATGTTTTGTCCAGATAGGATTTTTAACAGTGCCACAACACAGAGGGATCAGTCAGTTACGTCTTCTAAAAGATCAAATTCTATAGGAAACTTGTCATTATGTGAAGTCAAGGTTCTTCCCTTTAAAATAATGTAGTAACTTCTGGTAGAGCCACGGCTTCACTACATGGATCAAAGTCAACTCCATTGGCCTAGCAACCATAGCAAGAGCTAGAAGACAAACTAACTTGATACCAACCCAGCGTATAGACCTACTTGAAATCGCATAATTGGCTTAAAGAGAATTTGTCACCAGTCTAGTAATGCCCAATCTCCTAGCTAATCTAATAGGTGTAGCGTCTATGAGAGCTGGCTCGCATCGCCTTCCAAGGTAACGCCAGCGCTCACTTCCGCTCCGGTCCGATGTGACCCGTAGGGTGCGTGCGCAAGCTCGTGCCCGACCTTAAAGGGCCAGTGAGCGCACATGGGAATGATCATCAATTAGCCCAGGATTCCCTTGGACTATAAGAAGGGTCCTGCCCCTTTGCTCATTGCCTGAGCGTTGTTAGTATTCAAAGGTCAGTCTTGCAAATGGTCCCTTAGTATTATCCTGTTTCCGTTGTTTCCCGTGCCCTGCATCCTTGTATCCTGTATCCCATGCTGTGTCCTTGTTCCTAAGACTGTTAGTGTTGGAGTCGAGTCCTACTGCAACTGCTGCCTTCTGCCACGTACAGTGTCATCAGCCATGTCCAGTGTCATCGGCCACGTCTGGCGCAACCTGCTGCACCCACCTCCATCCATGCTAAAGCCTCGGCCACTGTCTGGACTAATCAGGTACCCTAGTGCGGGACTTTGTATTTGCTTGGGTGCCCTGCTGCTTGGCCAGCTACATCCCCGCTACCGCGATGTGGCCTAGTGGGTCAACATACCCACAGACCGTGACAGTACGCTCAGGCCATGGACCCCGCTGGTCAATCCGAGACCATGAAGACACAAGCCATGCTGGCCGAGATGCAAGACTTTGCCACGGCAAGACCAACTTCTCCGGTCGGTGAACGCCACTGCAGATCGGCTGGTTGCTCAAGCCAGTCGTCACCGCACCTATTCCTGCTGTTCCTCCTGCTACACCTCCTGTCTTTACCAGTGCCGATCCCCTAGGCTTCCTGCCGCTACCTCCTCGCTATGACGCAGACACAAGGGCCTGCAGGGGATTTCTGAATCAGTGCCAGATCCACTTCAGACTACATGCCAGGGCCTTATCTTCAGATGATGCTGGGATCGCCTTCAGAACCGCTCTCCTTACCGGCTAAGCCCTGGCATGGGCAAATCCTCTGTGGGAACATCAGGGACCAGAGACCGGTGACTCACAGTGCTTTTTACAGACTTTCTGTTCGATATTTGAGGAATCGGGGAGAGTTTTTTTTTGCTGCTGCATCCCTGCTGACCCTACACCATGGAGACCTCTCCATAGACGAGTATGCCATTCAGTTTCTTACCCTGGCTGCTGAACTAACCTGGAACGAGGCTTTGGTGGCCACATTCTGGGAGGCCCAGGAGATAGGGGGATAAAAAAATTGAATATCCGAGGGCGCAGCTGTACTGAAAATTGCTTTTATTTGTACAACAAAAGCAATTTTCAGTACAGCTGCGCCCCGGATATTCCATTTTTTATCCCCCTATCTCCTGGATCTACATAGTGGATTTTTATCAATCTTCGAACCGGAATTTGGGCTGCAACTGTCTCAACCTAAGTATAACTTGGACACGCATCATGGGATGTTATGCTCCTAGCATAACAACATCAGGTCAGCATAATTGACCACCTTTATCCTATTGTTCTCATATTTTACAGGCTCATGCACTATGTGCGCTTTGTTCCCTTTTTCCCTATAGCGTGAACATTCTGGGAGGGACTATCTTCTTGGATTACAGAGGAGCTGGCCGCTCGCGATCTGCCACCTACCCTGGACGATCTCATCCTACTAGCCACCCGGGTTGACATGAGGATACGGGGGCGTTCCAAAGAGGTTCTCCGGGAGAGAGGATTTCCTAGGCTCGCTTCTACTTTCCAGCAATACCTACTGTCCGCTTCAGTCATCCCACCAGCGGAGCCTATGCAGATGGACCGGGCCAAATTGTTTACCCAGGAGAGACGCAGACGCACTTCAGGACTTTGTCTGTATTGTGGCCTCGGAGGCCATGTTGTGCATTTGTGTCCCCAGAGGCCAGAGGGACCCCAGTGCCTAGGATTGGTTGGAGAGACAACCCTAGGAGGAACGGTACCAAATAAAAAATGTAATTCCAAGCTGACCATTCCTGTGACCATAGTGTCCGGCGAGAAGACGCACCGGGTTTCTGCCTATCTGGACTCCGGGTTTGCAGCAAACTTCATCCAAAAGGATCTAGAGGATCATCTCCAGTTGCCAACAGTTAACCTGGATACATCTTTGGCTGTTGCCTCGGTGAATGGACTGCCTCTGCCCGATCCGATTGTATCTAAGACCAAGCCGCTGAGGCTCCAAGTTGGAGCCCATCATTCGGAACAAATTTTGTTTCTTGTTTTGCCCAAAGCCATCAATCCGGTTTTGCTGGGAATGCTTTGGCTTTAACTACATGCCCCAGTCCTGGACTGGAATTCTGGAGAGGTTCTTCAATGGGGCTCCACATGTCTCAGTCGCTCTCTGTTGCAGATCCATCCTGTACAGCCTCCTCTGCCTCAGTCATTGGTGGGATTACCCCCTCATTTTGCTCAGTTTGCGGATGTCTTCAAGTGGGAGGCTGAGACGTTGCCCCCACATCGGACTTATGACTGCCCCATTGAACTGGTTCCAAATGCTTCTCTTCCCGGTGGACGGGTATATCCTCTCTCCTTGCCAGAGACCCTATTCATGTCGGCCTATATCAAGGAGAAGTTGGAGAGGGGTTTCATACGAAAGTCTTCCTCCCCGGCCAGGGCAGGGGTTCTTCATTGTTAAGAAAGACGGATCTCTTCGACCCTGCTTTGACTACCGTGGTCTCAACCAGATCACAGTCAAGAACAAATACCCGTTGCCACTTATATCCGAACGATTTGACCGTATACGAGGAGCCAGGATTTTTTAAAAAAATTAGACTTGGGTGGGGCTTATAATTTGATCCGAATCGGTCACGGTGACAAGTGGAAGAAGGCGTTCAACACCCGAGACAGGCACTACGAATACCTGATGATACCCCTCGGACTATGTAATGCTCCCACGGTCTTCCAGAAATTAAATCAATGATATCTTCCGAGATCTGCTTTATGTCTGTGTTGTAGTCAATCTCGATGATATTTTGATTTTCTCTCTGGATTAGACGACTCATTGGAGGCATGTTGGTCAAGTTCTACTGCGATGAAGGGAGAATCGTCTATATGCCAAGCTGGAGAAGTGAGTCTTTGAAAAAAATTCCCTGCACTTCCTGGGCTACATCAACTCGGATCAAGGTCTCAAAATGGATCCTGAAAAAGTATAGTCCATTCTGGAATGGCCACCTCCTCAAGGCCTGAGGGCCATAAAGCGTTTTTTGGGATTCGCCAATTTCTACCGGCAGTTTATCCGAAACTTCACATCACTGACGGCTCCCGAAGAAGGGTGTGAAAGCCAAGGTGTGGACTCCAGAGGCAGAATCTGCATTCATTAGCCTTCAAGAAAGCCTTCACTTCAGCCTCGATCCTCCATCATCCGGACGTGTCGGCAGTTCTCATTGGAGGTGGATGCTTCTCCTGTTCCAGAAGGTGCACTACTTCTGTTCCAGAGGAGTTCCAAAGGAAAGGCAGTAGTATGTGGCTATAACTCGAGACTTTTTTCCTCTGCAGAGCGCAACTACTCTATTGGGGATCAGGAGCTACTGGCCATCAAATTGGCTCTGGAGGAGTGAAGACATCTGCTAGAGAGTGCAGCTCACCCCATCCTGATCTACACCAACCACAAGAACCTCACCTATCTCCAGTCTGTTCAACGACTAAACCCCCGTCACGCCAGGTGGTCGCTGTTCCAATTTGTGCTCCACTACTGTCCCGCTGAGAAGAATGTGAGGGCCGATGGCCTGTCCAGGTAATTTGAGACGGATGACACTGTGGAGTCCCTTCAAAGTATCATAGACCCATCCTGCCAATCCTTTGCAGGTTAGAGACATCCCTCCGGGGAGGACTTTTGTTTGATTGGTAGACTAGAGCTTTGTCCCCAGCGGAGAATTCTTCTCTTAACTGGCTGGGCACGCTGGTGTTCGTAAGACCAGAGACCTGATTACTCATAATTTTTGGTGGCCCACGCTACCTAAAGATGTTGTGGACTTTGTCTCTTCCTGCGCGTTGTGTGCTTCTAAAAAGGTTGCTCACTCCAAGCATGCCGGCGTGCTCCAACCTCTGCCTGTATCAAACGTCCCCTGGCAGCACATTGCTATGGACTTTGTCACAGACCTTCCTCCCTCAGCAGGATGCAACAGTGTCTGGGGGGTGGTGGACTGGTTTTCTAAGATGGCACATTTTGACCGGCTTACCTTCTGCTCTCTAACTGGCGAGTCTCTATATTCAGCACATCTTCCGCTTGTATGGCTTGCCTCTTCACATCGTGTCCGATCGGGGAGTTCAATTTACCTCAAAATTCTGGAGAGCCCTCTGTAAACTCCTGGATGTGAGATTGGACTTTTCCTCAGCCTATCACCTCCAGTCCAATGGGCAAGTCGAGAGGATTAACCAGATCATGGAAAATTATCTCCGCCACTTCATCTCCATGCAGCATCATGACTGGGTACAGCTTCTTCCATGGGCCGAATTCTCGTATAACAACCACACAAGTGAGTCCACCACTTCCACACCATTCTACATTGTGCACAGTCAACATCCTAGAGTCCATCATCCTGTGTTGGCTACATCTCAGGTACCCGCTACAAACTCTACATTAGGGGACTTTCTGCAAATTTCGCAACAGACCCGGTCCTCTATTTTGCTAGAAGTCGATCGCATGAAGCGAAAAGCGGATATAAAAAGAGAGCAGCCTCAGTATCTTCCAGTTACCAAAGTCTGGCTGTCCTCACGGAACATTTATTTAAAGGTGCCTTCATACAAGTTTGCTCCCAGGTTCCTCGGACCTTTTGAGATACTATAACAGATAAACCCTGTCTCCTATAAGCTTCGGCTGCCTCCTACCCTCAGAATACCCAACTCTTTTTATGTATCCCTCCTGAAACCAGTGGTCCTGAACCGCTACAGTAAGACTCCCAGTCCCGCAGTTGCTCCCAGCGGTTCATCTGATATGTTTGAGGTGAGGGAGATCCTGGACTGCAAAAGGGTAGGAGGAAGGACTCTCTATTTGGTGGACTGGAGAGGGTTTGGTCCTGAGGAGAGGTCTTGGGAGCTGGAAGAGAACCTTAGTGCCCCTGCCCTCATTAAGAAGTTCCTCTCTCGCCCTGGCCCCAAGAAGAGGGGCGTAAGAGGGGGGATACTGTAGCATCCATGGCCGCGGACCGCCGGGATTACTCACCCCCTGGTGGCCGCAGCCATGGATCTGTGAGCGCTGGCTCGCATCTCCTTCCCAGGAGACGCCAGCACTTACTTCTGCTCCGGTCCGCTGTGTCCCGTAGGGTGTGCGCGCGCTCGTGCCCGGCCTTAAAGGGCCAGTGCACACACATGGGATTCATCATCATCAATTAGCCCATGATTCCCCTGGACTATAAGAAGGGTCCTGCCCATTTGCTCATTGCCTGAGCATTGTTAGTATTCCCATGTCAGTCTTACAAATGGTCCCTTAGTGTTATCCTTTTCCCGTGCCCGGCTACCTGTATCCTGTATCCCGTGCTGTGTCCTTGTTCCTGAGCCTGTTAGTGTTGGAGTCGTGTCTTACTGCACCTGCTGCCTCCTGCCACGTCCAGGGTCATCAACCACGTCCAGGGTCATCTGCCACGTCTGGCGCAAAGTGCTGCACTCACCTCCATCCGTGCGTAAACGCCTCGGCCACTGTCTGGACTACTCAGGTACCCTAGTGCGGGACTTTGTATTTGATTGGGTGCTCTTGTTGCTTGGCCAGCTGCCTCCCTGCTACGGCGGTGCGGCCTAGTTGGTCTACATACCCACAGACTGTGACAATAGGCAACATCATACTGATAATACTAGTGAAAACTGTGTCCAAAAAAGATTTTAAAGTTATGAGCCTTTATCTAAATATGCAAACGAGGCTATACTACAAGGCTGTAGACAAGTGGGTGTCAACACCAGCGATTCTCCTGAGGTGGAACTAGGTCACAGCCTCTGACGCTGTCCTATCAGCATGAAGCTGTTTCCCACTGTCTGGGAGACTGGGGTTGGTAGGGGGATCACTTCAAACAGCCATATCTCTGGCTGGGCTATCGACCACCTGGAAGAGTGACTCTGGTAGCATATGAAAGATGAGATTCTAGTCTTTCATATGGCACCAGGTATCACTAGTTGAAAACACAGATGGGAATGGAAGCTATATACTATATGCTCACACTGTGGGGCTAGGAAGAGGGGAACTGTATGAGCTTCAGGGAGGTGAAGAAAGAAGAAGAGCTCTGTGGAGAAATCGCCTCAGAGACCGATGCTGACATGAGAAAAGCGTCCTGCTCCACAGCCGGCAGAAAAATTCTGAGGTAATCAAGTGCGTGCTACGAAGAAGCAGAGCGAACACGTTTTCAACGGAAATTTCGGGTGGTGACCGCCGGCACGCAATAGCTAGTGCTAGGTGGCTGCCTCCCAAAGGATCAAAGACATATGTCCATCAAGTTCAACCAAGGGATGGGATATAGGGAAGGTATAGCCTCTATTGCGTTAGACTGTAAGGCACTGAACATCATAAATAGGCCCTAAGATGAGTGAAGACAAAGTGTGTATACAGTATGTGACATATAAATGGCTAGCAATTTGGCAATGTTCTGCACACAAAGGGGCACATTTGTTAATAATGGCTTAAAAATAGATAAGCTAAAGCTAGAGGTGTTAGGCTGAAGATAAGTCAAATGTTTTGATGATGCACACACGGTTTGATAGATTTGGCGCAAGTTGAACTCCTTTCCCTACTTTACACCACCCATTCGGTGGTATTACTTTAAAACCAGTATCTTGCACCACAAAACTGGCGTACGCCAGTGATAAATCTGGCGCATTTCAGGACATAATAAATGCCATATTCTAAGTATATGACCCGTCGAGGCAAGAATGACGCAAATCAATGTTCTTTCTGGCACATGCATTAATAAATTTGGCCAACAATAAATGCGCCAAAAAAACTAGGTGAACCAAACGCGGGAACGGAGGTGTAAAGAATAGTAAATCTGCCCCAAAGTGTTGAGGTTTTTGTTTATACATGTATTGCAGCTTGGAGTGAAGAAGCTCTCAAATCATTTAATATTATGTACATAATCTGTAAACACTATCTTTTCCAGCATCACCTAGAAACCCTCATTATTATTCTGTTCACAAAACTCTATGCATCATGAGGAGTGTATCTGAGAACGTGGAATGCCGTGGGAACTGCAGAAAAATGTTAAAAACCAGGACTTTCACACTACAGAGAATCAGTCTTACGACCGCATACAAGCCTGTAACACAGGATTAAATAGGAAATTTTGCTGAATTTCTCTTTGAATTTGTATTCTGGGTTGCAGTTTTTATATTAAAGAGGTATTCCCATGTAATGAAGTGATCGCATATCGCTAGGATATATGTCATCACTTTATGATCGGTGGGGTCCGTACTCTGGGGCGCTGTGTAGGAAACTATAGCGTGGCACGATTCAGTTGAGTTATCCATCGCTTTAACCAGAAAAATAGCTACCTTCCAGTCAAAAACTATGGAGGCCATCAAAGACCAAAACAAAAAGACAAACATGATGTTAGATTAGCCTAACTTCTATGCCAGAAGATCAATCCTTTTTTAGTAGTCAACTGCAAGGGTGTATTCAGATGTCGTGGTTGAGGTGGAATTAAAACCGCATTGAAAAACTGCATGCGTTTATGCCACGATTTAAAGCGTTTTTTGATCCAGGTCAGTAAAAAAAAGCAACCGCATAAATAACGACAACACAAAATCGCAGTAAAAACGCATGCGATTTTCAGATGCGGTTTTAACCGCACCTCAACTTCAATGTCTGAATACACATCAACTCAGATCTCTGACAACTGATCAACTGCAACACTGATCCCTTTGTACCCTATAAGCATTACTGATTGAAATGCAGAGCACCAAGAAAAACAAAGGTGGGCTATCCCCTTTTGTCAGCGTTACAGCATTTCATAATCGGCATGCAAACCTGAGAGCTTTGTAAGGCTATGTGCTATGTTCTTTTCATTTAAACAAACAGATTTGCATGTTTAGTAAAATGACAATCTCACTCTCAATCTTTCTAAATACATATAATGCTGGAAGCTTTTGTGAAGAAAAGGTATAAAGTGCTGATATTTACTAATCAGACAGAATAATGCACTTGTTTAAATGGAGAAACTCAAATAAACGGTCTTAATGTACTCCCAGGAACAAATGATATCAAATTAATGTTATACTGTAACGTGAGGGAAATGTTAATATATTCATTTTGATAATGTATCAGAGGAATATGGAGAGACCAAAATGTTCTCAGCATTTGTACACCGTGTAGACTGCAGAATACTACAAATTCCTGGACATTGGGACGCCTTGCCAGAGTTTTTCTGCTATTTGAGAAGCAATGGCAGTTCCTATTTGTACAAAGCGATCATAATATAATAATAATTCCATACAATTTCCTAAATGTATCCATATTATTCACTGGGAATAGTATTCTACCTTCCTTCGCAAAGCATAGTGTAAGGCCGGGAAAATTTTTCATCTAAGCTCCTGGTCATCGTATTGGAACTGTAGACATTTGCCAAATTTTCACTTAATTTAATAGTGCCATTCTGGATTTCCACCACTGTTCCCTCCTAAGGCCTCTTTCAGACTAGCGTCTTTTACATCCGTATTCCATCGTTTTTTTTGTGGACGTTAATATGAAGCAAATTTTAATCAACGAGGCTATTGACAGAGGGCATGTAAAATAAGTGCGGATTTTGAAATACTATTCGTAGTGCAGCTGGAAAACGCCCATTGAAGTCTAGGGAGCGTGATTAAAATAAGGATGCATCCGTATTTGTTCCATATGCTATCTGTATTGCATCAGTTTTGCAATTCAATTATCTCCCTAGAAGACAACCCATCAGTAATGCAGATCTGTAATACTAATGACATTATGATGCAATATCATCCATAATACGTACGTATTAGGCATTCATATTACGAAAATTAACAAATACACTGTGTGAAAGAGGCCCAACAGGGGCATAACTAGAAAATGCTGGGCCCAATAGCAGACATCTGAATATTATATCACCCAGTGCACAAATAATGCTAATAGAGTGGCTAAATATTCACGACATACAGTGTCCCAAAATAGTAAGGGTGCGTTGACATCATCATCACCCTTCATGGGTTCCGTTAGACCGTTCCATTGGAGGAACTCATAAACAGAAAGGCAAATGGAAACCATAGCTTCCGTTTGAATTACCATTGATTTAAAATTCCGTTGCAAATGGTTTTCGTTTGTTTTTGCAGAAATAATAGCACTGTCGACTACGCTATTTTTTCCGCTAAAAAATGAAAACCTTAAGGAACGGGAACAAACGGAAACCAAATGCAACAGGAGCATTACTATTGAAATCAATGGTAATTAAAATGGAAGCTATCGTTTCAGTTCATCTGTTCCTCTGATGGAATGGATGAACGGAAACCGCAAACTAAACCCGACGGTGATGTGAACAGGCGCTAAGACAACTCACAATCAACTATGTGTTTACTTATATTGAATACATATAAATTATACATGCGGATGCATTATATTGCTTTACTACCTGTTGGGATCAAAAGGTGGACATTCACGTTTTGGAAGCTTCTGATGACATTATTAAACTAGGTCAGTTTTAGATCTAACATCCTGTGCTGATTAACCACGTCCTGACCAGAAGCTTTACACCCCTTCCTGACCAGGCCCATATTAAAATTATAGCCATGTGCAAATTTAAAAGCAAATTGTTGTTCTATAAGTGTATGTGCACACGATAACGGCAAACACGTCTGAAATTACGGAGCTGTTTTTAGGAGAAAACAGCTCCTGAATTTCAGACGTAATTGCTCGTAGTCGAGTTTTTTTCGCGGCGTCTATTATGGACGTAATTTGAGCTGTTTTTCAATGGAGTCAATGAAAAAACGCTCCAATTACGTCCCAAGAAGTGTCCCGCACTTCTTTTGACGAGCCGTCTTTTTTACGTGCCGTCTTTTGACAGCGACGCGTAAAATGACAGGTCGTCGGCACAGTACATCGTAAAACCCATTGAAAGTAATGGGCAGATGTTTGTCGGCGTAATGGAGCCGTGTTTTCAGACGTAATTCAGGGCGTAAAACGCCCGAATTACGTCTGAATCTTGGTCGTGTGAACATACCCTTACTCTGCCAACCTACATGTGTTCGGAAACGTCCATCCCTTTAAGATTACCATGACTACTAGTCTAGCTTCTGGGCGGTTTTAGTTTTAGTTGTTGAGCCTATTCCACTTCTCGGTCTTTCTTCCTATCAGATTGAAGGGTGGAGTATTTAAATCTGGGTTGGTTCTGTTTTCTTTGCTTGTTTTTTTTATTTTCTCCATGTGTTTTGATCAAGCTACTGACTATACCCTGTACCTTGACTATTTGCACTTTTTGGGACTGGACTTTCTGCTCCCGGCTGGTTTTGACCTTTACAATCCCTGATTTCCACTAGCTTTGTGATTTAGACTTTCTGTTTACCCTCGGGCTGTCTTGTTATCTGCTCTGGTATTGCCTGCATCGCACCTCTTATCCAATGCTGAACTCTGTTAAAACAACCTGGGTTCTATGCTGCAAAGTGCCACCTGCCTTGTGGTTGGCTCTGGCGAAAACCATAGAGTAGCCTTAGATTCTGTTGATCAGAGTTGTGACGGATTTAGGGCTACAGATTTACTTGCACGCTCATTCCTGACAGTCTCCACCAGCCTTTAGGGAAATCTATCACCTAGTAATTCCATAAACTTCCACCATGGGAATTGCTCAACTGGTGATTCCATAACATGTATTTGGTCTTTTTTTCCCCTCAAACTATTTGGCTTCTATATCGTGTAAAAAAATAAAATATATCTTTAACTTTTTTTTTTTTAAATATGATAGGAAAAATGTAAAAAATAAATAAAATAAAAAAATCACCTAAAAACACATTCAATTTTTTTCCCATCTGGTACAAGCCTCTGGGTAAACACACTTGAATACATATTTGACAACTTCTTCCGACTTCAGCGATATGAAATATGTGTGCATTTCTTACATGCTGGGCGCAAGGCGAAGCTTACAATGAATAGAGTGCAAACTAACTTTTGGAGAGAAATTCTCCAAAGCTGGTTTACTGATACTAAACGACCTTTACAAATGTTGTGAAGTGCCATAACACCGTTAAAGGATTTGTCCAGTCCAAAAAAATTGATGGCCTGTCCTTAGGATAGGCCATTAATATCTGAGCGGTGGGAGTCTGACTCCCGGCACCCCCTACCGATCAGCTGTTTTGAAGGCTCGTACAAGCCCTGCTTCCCCTTTATTTCCATAACTGCTCACACTGTAAATCGCGGACACACTTGTAGCGACGGTTCACAGTAATACAGTCTTCTCCTATTAAAGTGAACAGAGTGTAATACTGTGAACCACCGCTACAAGTGTGTCGGTGATTCACGTGTGAGCAGTTACAGGAATGAAGGGGAAGCACTATAATGATATATTTACATCAGAGAAATAATTTCAGAGCACTGCACAATTGCATGGTCGGAAATGAAAAGATTAGCTAGGATTCTTCAGAGTTCACTGTCCTCTAAACACAGGTAGATCTAGAAAATGATGGATGTAGGGGTTGAGAGTCCCACTTTTAGCAAGTAACAATGAAGAGAAGAGAAGTCCAACTTACTGGTTTCGACAGCCAGAGTAAGATAGAATGATAAATTACATTAACTGATCGTTTTCTTCATGTACACTGGGCAATCATTGTTACGATGGCTCAAAAAATAGCAAATTGTGAGGATATTTGGCCAGTCTCAGCGGGCCTTTAGTGATGTTACTATCACAAAACTTCTCTTTACACAAATGAGAGAATTGTAGGGATATCAATGATTTCACCTACCAAGAAGAGTTAGGTTTTATATATTTTTTGCATACATAAACAATTTCCCTAAAAGATAAAAACAGTTGTATTTTATTTACTCCAGCCAACTATTAATACGGATGTTTGTTACTGCTCCCATTGATGTCAGACGCTAGGAACGGGCGTTGTTACTGACTTCCTGGACTGGAAGCTTGATTTCTTGCCACTGCAAGCACGCTTTTATAAGAAAGCACTTTTCTCGGTTGGACAGCTACACCAATCTTTACGCAGCCTCCCATGAACTTGGATGAAGCTGCACTTTTGACCTATCTCCCTTGAGGAATCGTTTGGTCAGGAAGAAACGCGTTGGGAGAATACCCATCTAACATTCACTATCTATCAAGAGGTTCACCACTACCCTGGCATTGGAGACAACTGTTAAAGGACTACCTAACACCACAAAAAGGGGTAGGAGGGCAACTGCCCAAAAATCTTTATATCACCCCTATATATCTCCTATGCAAAGTTTAGAAAATAAACATGTGGGAGAACCTCCTGAAGAGAATAATAAAAATGAAACACAGATTAAGAAACCTTATATAGGCGGACTTATTTGCTGTCTCATAAACCATGTTGAAAATGCATATCATAAAAAATACATGAAAAACTGCATGCAACTTTGGCATATAGAAAAAAAAATGTATGTGCATATGTCGTATATTACAAATGTTTTAACAAAACTTAGTAAAAGTTATATTTTATACACTCCGGATCTATCTTTCTTGACCCAATATTACGGAGAACGCATTCGAAATTATCTTTGTCCAGGTGGTGGACCACAAGTAATACCACAAATAATTATGCAATACTGCTCCCATTGGGCCAACTGTATATGGGACCAATCGTGTAGTAAAAAAGCAACAACAGCAGATCAACTCAGAAATGGTTTCATCAGATACGTTTGAATGACTTAGCAAAAAACCACTTACCTCCCCTCCACTACATGGAAATGCTTGCGAGTATCGAGATGTGCAAAGAGCACCTTTTATATTAACATCATCTTCAAGTTGAAAACTTTCTGTGCAATTTGTGGAGAAGTATTTATATGTACGCCAACTGAGGCCAAAATCCTGTGAACCCTCAAGAATCATGGCTGCAGGTCTGGGGGATTTAAACACCAAAATCAGATGAGTAAAGTAAAATATAGTTTCGAAATTTAACTGTATAATTTCCCTGCGAATATCCTGGGCTGACTGCCACCATGTCCGTGGAATTTTGAATGTTGAATCTGCCATTGCAGATGCTAGATGTGATAGTCGAGGAACTGCAGCATTGCATTTTTCACACTTTGGTTCCTTGCAAGTTTGGTCTGGATATTCAGTATATGTACAATATAGTTCTGTGCTATTAGAGCCACAAACCGTGTCTGTCCATAAACTCCGGCCAATAGCTAAATTGCCCATCCTAGGATTACAAGCTTTTTCTCGGTGGGATGTAATTGTAGCCATGGTGTTCACCTCTGGAATAAAAAAGAAACAGTTAAAAGGTGTGATTTACAGTTATCCGTAATAGTCTTGAGATCATTCTATACAAAAAAGGAATGGAATATTCTTACTACATGAAAATCTGCACACAGAATATACTGTAAAGTTTTTTTATCAATTGATCAAACAGCAATAAAAAAAATTTTAGAACAATAATGTCTCCAGCACACATCAGAGTCGTGGGCACTCCGTGTGCTGCCATCTGGTGCCTCAGTATAGCACCACATTACAGAGTTTTTTTCTCCTAGTAGAAATGCTACTAGAGAACACCTCTGTAACATGGCATCCAATTGAGTATTCCACCTGCATTTATTACGGATCTCAACATAAAAAAAAACACCTCTGCATGACTTAATATGAAATTGGAAGCATACAATGGCACCGTACACTTGCAGTTTGTACGTTGCCATGTGTGCATTAGCTCTGGGAACATGAATAAATGAAAATAGAATATTAAATTTGTATCCAAGAAAAAAAACTGGTTTATAAAATAAGCTATTTATGATGTATGATTGTACAACAATAACCAGTGGCATAATAGGAGCCACAGCAGTCTCAATATGACTGGACCTCTATGCTTGGGATCAACTAGCAGATGACAGGGCCTTGATAACCACCAGTAGAGCCCAATATGGAGCACATCACTTATCTTCACTGTTCATCCCTGCCAAGCAGACAATCAGAATTCCTTCCTTCAAATTCTAGACTTCAAGGAAGTGGCGCATCTTCCGCATTTTACAGGAGCGCCTGCGTCTGGAGAGGAAAAACGCTGTTCAATAAACCGACCTGGTCAGCAAAACAGCAGGATAAGGGTTGGACAATGTCCTGCTTCTCACAGAGGGCTCTCCACATTCCACGGAGGTTGCAACTTGACTCCCATGGTAATAAGCACGTTTGATATACTCACTGTTGAAAATAACTATAATTCTATCTTACTCTGGCTGTCGAAACCAGTAAGTTGGACTCCTCCTCTCTTCATTGTTACTTGCTAAAAGTGGGACTCACAACCCCTACATCCATCATTTTCTAGATCTACCTGTGTTTAGAGAACAGTGAACTCTGAAGGATCCTAGCTAATATTTTAATCTCCGACCATGCAATTGTGCAGTGCTCTGAAATTATTTCTCTGATGTAAATATATCAATATAGTGGTACTGTATACCTTGATTTATAGAAGCTCACTCATATTCAACTGTCCTCTAGCCCTGCCTTTATCCACTATTGACAAGTTTATGAATAAAAACAAAAATCGGCCACATCCAGTAAAACTAGCTCTAGATAAAAACTAAGTAAAAACATACCCTTACCACAGTGGGATGATCTGGAAACATACACTAATTTGCAAGTCACTGCCAAGGCAATAACTCCTTTACTGATGCCGGCAATAGATTCTCGTCTGGTTACTTTCCAATCTTTTAAATCGTCCCTGGATTTAATTGTTTCACAAGTCATCAACCATGGAAACAGATTGACCGATGTGGGACAAGGTCTCAGACTAGTAATCTACTTTTCACTCACTCAGCGAACAGTTGGAGGAAAAGGAAAAGTTGAGTACTACATTTAGAGACTAGCTTGATGATTTAGAAAATAGAATTAGTCAAAATAATCTATGCCTAATTGGTGTACCAGAATCTGTATGGCCTAGTGAATTGTTCTGGTTCACTTCTGTATGGCTCCCTCAGACACTGAACACTGTAGATTCTTGTGGGGCCATTGCCATCAAAAGAGTTCACAGAATTGGGCCTGATCGTGGAGACCGTTGTACCAAACCAAGTACTGTGATCTTCAAAGTGCTTAACTATCAAGACAAAATGAAACTCATGGGCGCTTATCGGAAATTGCAGCCATTAGTGTATGAAAATCAGAATCTGCTTCAATTTCAAGACTTTCTGCTGTGGTGGTGACTAAACGCAGGGTATTTAAGCCGGTCTGCAAAATCCTACGGGAAAAGAACATCCGTTTCAGTCTGCAATATCCTGCTAAATTGAGATTCTCACTTGATGGAAATCTCTGGCTCTTTGATGATCCACACAAGGCGATGGACTCTCTGCACCCTTCTAAAAGACCTTCATCGCATTCTCCTACTTAATATGCTGTGTCACTACCATTAATGTTATAAAAACAGTTGATCTCTGTGGAGGTCCATACTTGCTATGTGTAGCAACTGAACCGACACGGTCAGAATTCTTATTTTGATTATTCAATTCACTTTTTATTTTTATTCTTTTACAATAACAAACAATCCAAAAAGGTAATACTCAAGGACATCAACATATCTGTAGTATGCATCCACACAGAGACCCACCGTGTATCGGCACGCCTCACACCCAAACAACTCAACCAAAAATAAAAAATAAATACCGTAAATTAAACTTTAAAAAAAAAGGTAAAGAAAAAGAAAACAAGGAGGAGAAAGTAAATAACTAAAAAAAACACACACACAAAAAAAAAAGAGAGAATAAAGAGTAGATATTCCTCCCTCTCACAACCCTCAAAAACCTCCTCTCAGCCCAACCCATGGACTACCATAGAGCATATCCCCTAAATAGATTTGGGTCTGTCACCCATGTGCCCCATCTCTAGTGGAGTGCCCCATCTCTGGTATTCAATTCACATTTGTAACGTCCGCGGCTGTGGACCATCACTCTCACTTACTACCCAGACCGCAGACCTCCGTGTCCGGGTCAGAGGCTCCCTCACAGGAGACGCCAGCGCTCGCATCCACCCAACTTTGCACTGGTCTCCAGGGTGCAATATAATTAATTATATATAATTACAAAATCATCCCCAGATCCCCCTAGACTATAAAAAGGGCTCTGCCCTTTCACTCCTTGCCTGAGCATTGTTGTGTATTCCCATGTTAGTCTTAGCAAAAAGTCCCTAAGTTGTATCCTGCTCCCAGTGTTCCCCTGCCCTGCTACCTCTATCCTGTATCCCGTGCTGTGTTTGTTTCTGAGCCGCTTCTAGTGTTGGAGTCATGTTGTGCTTCTAGTGTTGGAGTCATGTTGTGTCACCAGCCACGTCTGCGGTCATACATCAAGTTCCATCTGTGCCTAAGCCTCTGCCGCTGTCTGGACTCTTACAGGTACTCTTGTGCTAGGACTTTGCATAGACTTTTGTAGACTGTTTGGCTAGCTGCTACGACGGTGCGGCCTAGTGGGTCCACATACCCACGGATCGTGACCAAACTGTTTTGTGTGTATCTTAGAAGGGGATATTGTCTATTAAATTTAAGGAGAAAGACCAGCTCTCTATTTTAATACTCGCTCTCGATTTCCCCCTACTGGTATTGGACAA
This sequence comes from Rhinoderma darwinii, assembly GCF_050947455.1. Classification (NCBI taxonomy): domain Eukaryota; kingdom Metazoa; phylum Chordata; class Amphibia; order Anura; family Rhinodermatidae; genus Rhinoderma; species Rhinoderma darwinii. The sequence goes on from NC_134689.1 coordinate 149,257,586, forward strand.
TAGGACTACCACAGATATGTTCACTACTCCAACTTTATAGACCCTGAATTATCTTCATAGGTTAAAATTCACATATAGTCATTTTGCGAGAAACGCATTGGCTTTAAAATAAACATCCGCTATTACGCAGTAAAAAATACTGAGTGTATTGAAGATTTATTCTCAAAGAAGATGAAGGGAGTGGCAATTCTTTTTAGTTCCCAAATTCAGTATGAGATAATCGAACCTGGAAGACCCAGTGGGCAGATACCTCATTATAAAAGATGTAATTGAAGGTCAGCCACTTTGTACATGCCTAACTTTGCTTTCTTCAAAATGCAGTTAGAAATGACTAATTGGTGGAAAGTATCAGGTATGATTATGGGAGGGGATTTGAATTCTGTACATGATCCCAATCTTAATAAATCAAGCACCCAAGTAGTTGCCCATCCACATGGTCGCAAGCCTATTTAATTCCTTATGGACCACCTGGATTTGATTCTTGGCAGTCACATCACCCTATAGAACATGATTACACCCAGTATTCCCATGCACTAATAGACTATTAGCCTGTATCCTCTTCCTTAGGGTAAAACCTCTCTCTCTTATTTATGATATACATATCTCAGACCGTGATGATATGGTTTTGGAAACTTACTTATCCAACCTAACTCCCTTCTCTAGGAGGTGACACTTTCCATTGCATCTATATAAAATCAGAAGATATTAAGAATACCATAATTGTTTTTTGGGAAACATACCTAAATGATAATCTGTCCAACTTAGACAATATTAACTTATTTTGGTCAACCTCTAAAGCAGTTATTCGTAGTCAACTTATTGAATATGTTTCCTGAAAACAAAAAAACACTCATGAAAGCCATCCAGGTAGCTCACTATAGGCGAGAGCCTATAGACAAACCAATTTACATAACACCCCAGGTACTCGCCAATCTTATCTAGAAGCGGAAACAACAGCCGACACCTTTGCACATGAACGAGACCTTACTAATTTAGATTACACGAAAAACTGATTCTTCCGATGGGGCAATAAATAAGGTAGACTTCTCACTCACCAGAGTTTTTAGCTTAGTCACCAAAGTTTCAAAATTAAAAGCCTCAGACTCGCTGCTCACTGACCCTAAAGACATAAGTGAATTATTTAGCAATTTTTGGGAAGCGGATAACTTATCTGAAGGCGTACAATTCTTAAAACAAACACGGGTCCCTAAGCTGTCTAATGACCAACGGACTGTTCTCAATTCTGCCATTAGTCAAGAGGACAAGAGGAACTCTAGCTACCCACTAAATCACTTAAAGAGGAACTGTCACTGGTTTATTAATTCCCTATCTTCTAACTAATCTAATAAGGGCTATGATGCTGATAAATACAGTGTAACTTATTTTTTTTTTAAATGTTTATTATTTGCAAAGTTATGTGCATTTTTCTAAATATGCTAATTTGGCTATACTTGCCAAATGGGAGGTAACTTTCTTTTCACTCTGGTTGGTGTCATGTTTTCTGTATTATGCTGTCCAATCAGTGTCATAAAGTTCTCCGCTTCTCAGACCAGCGACATAGCATGATCACATAGTATACAGCTTCAATTACCGACTTTGTTTTCAACTGGGGATATCTCAGGTCGTTTCACAGCTAGATCACGATCCTGATGCCATATGAAAGATTCGAATCTCATCTTTCATATGCCACCATTGTTCTAGGTGGTCCACAGCCAGAGATATGGAAGTAATCCCCCTTCCCTCCAGCCTCAGTCTCTCACACTGTATGAAGCAGCTTGATGCTGATAGGACAGCGTCAGAGGCTGTGACCTAGCTCTACCTCAGGGGAATCGCTGGTGTGGACACCTACTTGTCTAGTATAGCTTCATTTTCATATTTATTATTTTCAAAGTTATGAGCTTTTTTTTCCAAATGTTTTGGGACACAATATTCACTGGCATTATCAGCGTGACCGCGCCTATTAGATCAGCTAGGAGATTGGGCATTACTAAACTAGTGACAGATACTATTTAACCCGTTAGTAACCGCCCATTAGTGTTTTTACGACGGCCACTAACGGGCTTTATTCTGATGAAGCAGCCTTTTTACGGCGCTGCATTGAAATAAATAAACAAAGCAGGGAGCAGTTAAATCTCCCTGCTCTCAGCTAGGGCTGGGAGCAGACCTGCTCGAACGGTCGAGATCAATATCAGTATCAATCCCACTTGTTTAACTTGTTTTGCAGGGAGGGGGCTCCATTTCACCCCACTGGAACCCTGCTATACGATCGCAGGGTGCCGGTTTCTTTTATGGCAGCCGGGAGCCTAATAAAGGCCCCCAGGTCTGCCTCTAGTTAATGCCTGCTAGGCCATGCCAGAGGCATGGCCTAGCAGAAGTATTGCAGCGTCTTATAAAAGCGATCAGATGATCGCATAGTGAAGCCCCCTAGTGGAACTAATAAAAAAAAGTTAAAAAAAATAAAGTTTAATAAAAGTTTATAATAGATAAATAAAAATCCAAAAGTGAAAAAAAATTAAAAACCCACCCCCCCCCCCTTTATTATGAAAAAGCAAAAAAGTTACACATTTGGTAGCGCCGCGTTTGTAACGACCCCCAACTATAAAGCTATTACATTATTTAACCCGCTTGGCGGAAAAAAACCAATGCAAGAATTGCTGTTTTCTGTGCATCCTGCCTTTAAAAAATTGTGATAAAAAGTGATCAAAAGGCTGCATGTACTCCAAAATGGTACCAATAAAAACTACAAGTTGTCCTGCAAAAAAAAGAAATCATACAGCTGAATCGGCAGAAAAATAAAAAAGTTATAGCTCTTCAAATATGGAGACACAAAAACAAATAATTCTGAAAAAAAAAGTGTTTTTTGCTGTGTAAAAGTAGTAAAATAGAAGAAAATCATATAAATTTGCTATCGTTTCAATCATAACAACCCGCTGAATAAAGTTAGTGTTATTTATACCATACGGTAAATGGCGTAAATTTAGGACGCAAAAAAAGAGTGGCGAAATTGGTGTTTTTTCTATTTTCTCCCCAAAAAAAAAAAGTTAATAAAAATAAATTGTATGTACCCCAAAATGGTGCCATTACAAAATACAACTTGTCCAGCAAAAAAAAAAAAAAGACATTATACAGTTATGTCGACACGAAAATAAAATAAACTTAAAGCTCTTTGAATGGGACGATGGAAAAACGTATAAAATAGCTCGGTCATTAAGGCCTAAAATAGGCTGGTCATTAAGGGGTTAAGCTTATTAAAGCCCCGGGCCCTGTTGACTATATTAATGAATATTATATGTTACTAAGCCGACTCCTCTCCACACATTTGCTTACCCTATTTAATCATATAATTCAATCTAAAACACTCGGAGAGATCCAATTAGATTCAATGAAGCATGTATAATAGTGCTTCCAAAATCAGACAAAAACCCGTTAATCACAAGCTCTTACAGACCGATCTCACTAGTAACCGCAGATTTTAAAATTATTTGCCAAAATACTAGCGACAAGACTTCAATCTACACACCCAGATATTATCGCCCCCTCACAAACCTGTTTTACTCATGGAAGGTCAATTACATACATCATCAGATCCACAATTGGAGCCATTATTCATTCACTTTGTACAAAACAAACAAAACTTTTTTTAGTTAGTATGGACGCCGATAAGGCTTTTGATCAGGTCTCTTGGGCCCATAACAATAGAATATTTAAACTACGCTTCTTTGGAGAGCAATTCTAGGATACGATTCAAATGATATATTCTAAGGCTGGGTTCACACGACCTATTTTCAGGCGTAAACGAGGCGTTTTACGCCTCGAATTACGCCTGAAAACACGGCGTATTGTGCCGACGACCTGTAATTTTACGCGTCGCTGTCAAAAGACGGCGCGTAAAATAACAGCCTCGGCAAAGAAGTGCAGGACACTTCTTGGGACGTGATTGGAGGCGTTTTTCATTGATTCCAATGAAGAACAGCTCCAAATTACGTTCGTAATTGACGTCTCGCAAAACGCGAGTACGAGCAATTAGGTCTGAAATGCAGGAGTTGTTTTCTCCAGAAAACAGCTTCGTAATTTCAGCCGTAATTGTCGATATCGTGTGCACATACCCTAACTCCCAATCCACCACTTGGGTTAATAATTACTTATCCCTCCAGTCTACTATTGGTAGAGGAACCCGTCAGGGTTGTCCCTTATCCAGGTTATTATTCAATATTGCTGTTGACCCTCTCCTTAGGCCATTCCATGGCTTTAGGGTAGGTTCTGCAGAGATAAAAGTTTTAGGGTATGTTCACACAGAGTTTTTTTTGCAGGCAGAAAATTCTGCCTCAAAATTCCATTTGGAATACGTTTTTGGCGGCGTTATTTCGCCCGCGGCCATTGAGCGCCGATGGCCAAAAACGCAACGAAATACGCTTTCTCTGCCTCCCACTGAGGTCAATGTGAGGTCAGAGACATAAACGCCCAAAGATAGGGCATGACGCTTTTTTCTTGCGAGCCGGTTTTTCCGCTCGCTGGAAAAGAACGCCTTTGTCTCCCATTGAAATCAATGGAAGGCATATTCGGTCGTTTTTTTTGCGTGTTTTCCGACGCGGTATCCGCATCAAAAAACACAGTGTGAACTGGGCCTTAGCTTTCACAGATGATATTTTTCTCCTCATTGTCAACCTGAAGCGAGCAATACCTCACACATCAATACTTTAAAGATTTGGCAGGATTTTAGGGTTCAGAGTCAATTTTGACAAACCTGAGACATTGCCATTAGATCATACGGCTAGGAGAAACACTAGGGCACCTTGTTCCCTTTTAAATGGCGTTTAGGATCTATTACTTATATTGAAGTTAACATACTTGTCCACGCATCCTATTTACAAATTACACTTCAAAACGATGATCACATCCATTATAGAAAACAATAAATCTTAAACAAATTTCACATTATACGCATTCACTTAATTAAAATGGCAGCGTTTCCCAATTTGCTATATGCAATTTAGATACTTCCATTCTTAGTTAAAAAAAATGAATGTGAAATAGCTTAAAGGGGTTGTCCGAGATCCCAACATTTTTTCAAAAACTGTGTCATACATTACCCCTTATACAGACAACCTAAATAAAGCATTATTTTAAAAAAAAATTCTACTTAGCACATTTCTTCTTTGAATTCAGCACAGTTTGTTTACATGCAGTTCAGCTCTGGTTTGTTGATCTTTCCTTGTGATGAAACTTTTTTCACGTGCACGCTCATTGCAGGCTGCAATGAGCGTGCACGTACCTTCCAAGAGTTCATGTGAGCTGTCCTTGCTCCTCCCGCTGACCTCCTTCACTGGACTTGTCTCCTTGCTGACATTCTTGAAGGATGGTGACCAAATGTTCTCCCCCCCATTATGTTTTTCACATTTATGTTTTATTTCTCTTTTCACCTCTTCGTGTCTACCCTAAGGGTATGTTCACACGCACTAATTACGGACATAATTCGGGCGTTTTTGCCCCGAATTACGTCCGAAAATAGCGCCTCAATAGCGTTGACAAACATCTGCCCATTGAAAGCAATGGGCAGACGTTTGTCTGTTCACACGAGTCGTATATTTATGCGCCGCTGTCAAATGACGGCGCGTAAATAGACGCCCGCTTCAAAGAAGTGACCTGTCACTTCTTTGGGCATAATTGGAGCCGTTACTCATTGACTCCAATGAATAGCAGCGCCAATTACGCCCCTAATGGACGCGGCGTTCAAGCGCCTGCACATGCCGTTACGGCTGAAATTACGGGGATGTTTTCAGGCTGAAACATCCCCGTAATTTCAGCCGTTACGGACGCCCTCGTGTGAACATACCCTAACCCTTGTCCGCCCTCCTCTATCTCATGTCTCTCTCCACTAAGGCTATGTTCACACACAGTTTTTTGGCAGGAACAATATCTGCCTCAAAATTCCGTCTTGAAGTTTGCGGCAGATTTACCTCTCCCTGCACGTTGTTTTTTGCGTCGTTTTTCCCGGCGTTTTTTGTGCGCTGTTTGCGTTTTTCTTTGCCGATTTTTTTCGGGGCGTTTTTCGCTTACTTTATCTTGGCGTTTTTTGCTTGTTTGTTTGCGTCTTTTTTTGCGATGTTTTTGAATGTGTTTTCCGTTTCGTTTATCGTATCCTTTTTTTCGCGTCGTTTATCGTTTCTTTTTTTGCGTCGTTGTTGTCGGAAATTTTTTATGCGTTTTTCGTTGCGTCTTTCGTGTGGTTTTCCCCGTTTTTTTTCGCAGCCTTCTTTGCCTCTTTGTTTGCGGCTTTTTTCGCGTCATTTTCCACTATATTTTTTTCGTCGTTTTGCGTGTCGTTTATCATAGCCTTTTTTTCTACGCTTTTCGCGTATTTTTTTTGGTTTTTTTATTTCTGCGTTTTTCGTTGCGTCTTTCGTGGCGTTTTCCCTGTCGTTTTTCGTGGCGTTCTTTGCCTCTTTGTTTGCTGTTTTTTTCACGTTTTTTTTTTAATGTTTTTCCCCGCGTTTATCGTAGCCTTTTTGGCGTTGTTTTTTTATTGTTTTTTGCGGCGTTGTTTGCGGCTTTTTTTGCGTTCGTCCAGCCCCGTCTTATGCCTCATGCACACTTGCGTGTAAGATTGACGCCCGTGAGAAACGCATATGAAAACAGGCCAATTTAAAATAATGGGTCGCGTGTGCTGTGCGTGGTTTTCACGATCAGCACATGGGCGAGATTCACCCTGTTGAGAATGGGGCCTTAGGCACGATTTACACAAGCGTGAATCACGTCCGTGTGCTGTGCTTTGAAAAAACGCACAACACACGCGACCCATTTATTTCAATGGGGCCGTTGACACATGCGTGACTTTTCACGCAGCGAGAGTCCGCTGCGTGAAACATACTGCATGTCCTCTATTGGTGCGTTATCAATCACCTACACTCACATTGAAGTCAATGCATGCGTGAAAACCACGCACCGCACACACGTGTTTGGTGCGTGATTTACACAATTTGTTAGATGAAAAAAATGTGCTGGCTTTGTGAGTGCGTGAATAACACACGACAATCGAAAAGCACACTGATGCATAAGGGCGGATTTACACGAGCGTGTGCGTTTTGCGCACGCAAATACAGTGGCGTTTTGCGTGCACAAAATGCACTTGACAGCTCCGTGTCATGTTCATATGGTGCGCAGCTGCGTGCTTTTCCTGTTTACATTCATACTTTTTACTGCTGTTGCGCGAATCACGCACGTCCCACGGAAGTGCTTCTGTGTGGTGCGCGTGATTTTTACGCACCCATTGACTTCAATGGGTGCGTGATGCTCGAAAAACGCAGAAATATAGAACATGTCGCGAGTTTTACGCAGCGTACTTACGCTGGGCAAAACTCACGGACAGTCTGCATGCCCCCATAGACTTGCATAGGTCCGTGCGACCCGCGTGAAAACCACGCGGGTTGCACGGACGTATAGCACGTTCGTGTAAATCCGCCGTAACGCACACACACAGACATGATTGACGCAAGTTTTTCACGCGTGTAAAATACACACGCTCGTGTGCATGAAGCCTTACTAATGGACGCTGTTAGACAGTAATGAACTAGTAATACATTTTAAAATAAATGAGGACATAGAAAAAATATTGTAATGAAATAACACACACAACACTGGTTAACGATTTTATTAAAAATAAAAAAGGGTGTCATTGAAGTAGTCCTTGAACTGTAAAAAACACATAACTAAGAAAAAAAAAGTGATGCTTAGATACACTGCTCATGTGTGATACTGTCTGTTTGACCATGTATCTAAGCCTACCACAAGGTAGCCTTAGATACATTACCCAAGCAGACAGTGTCACACATGGGCCATGTATCTAAGAATACATGTTAGGCTTAGATGCAGGGCCCCAAAACACAAATCTTATACAGGAATAAAAAGAATGTCATCTGGGGTCCTGTATCTAAGCATACATTGTGTTAGGCTTAGATACAGGCTCCATGTGTGACAATTTTTTTTAGCCACTGTATCTAAGCCTAACAATGTAGGCTTAGATACAGGACCCCAGAAGATCTTTTACAGTTTAATATTATACGCTCTGCTCCGGGACTCCTGACATCGTAGCAGAGCCTATAATAGCGTAGTGCGGCTCCTCCTTGGGCCTGCTCGGTGCTACGGCGCAACGGTGTCCCGCGGGCCGCAGATAACAGCCTCAAGGGCTGCATGCGACCCGTGTGCTGCATCGTGTTGTCTGATCCCCTATCAAAGCCTACTATGTGTAGGCTTTGATAGGGGAAGAACTAAAAGTACAGAGGTCACTGTACCTCTCTAGTCCGCGGGTGCCGTCCCTCTTCACTTTTTTCACTGTGAACACGCATAGGCGCGCTCACAGTGAAAAAAAGCTGCATAGGCTGGGCGGGCACCCGCAGAAACGACACATCTCCAGTGACGTGTCGTGTCCCATCCGAGGTCTCGCTGGGGCGAGACCATGTGATCGGGACACGACACGACAGTGGAGGAGGAAGAAAACGTGACGTCAGAAGACAGGTGATCTGAAGAAAAGAGCTGCCAGAACGGAGAACAGAAGCAAGATTGCACAGGTAAGTATATTAGGGAATAGTTAATGTGTGTATTGTGTGTTTAACTTTTAAATAAAAATATATCTCGGACAACCCCTTTAAAGAAAATAATTTAGAACCTTCTTATCAAGGTGTGTGAGTGGCAAAATCGTATAAGTCTATTCAAACTTCCACAGCCTGAGGTGATGGGTGGTCTTAACCTACTGAATATCGACTTGTATGTCGTCTTCCACAATATACTCTTGCATCAAACGTGGTGTACCAAATAGACATCTTTCATCACCAATACGAGTGCCCGAAGATACAGGAACTATGGGATGATGTTTGCTCATATCTGTATTCTTCATATATAATTACTTTCACAGTAACCCCACAGTGGGCCATTTTCAGTAAATCTGATTCAGATTTTCACCTTGCCAGAAATTTGGCCTGCGTGACCGGAAGCAGAAGGAGATGGCCACGCTGTAGCTGAGTAGCGTGATCTCGCTCCATTCCACTTCTAGCTACACAGAGCTTTACAAGCTTTTCCCCGGCAATCAGGTTACATATTGCTGACCTCCACTGCTGCTGCAGAGGTACGATAAATGCCTATCATGACAAGGAGGGAAAACAAACACAGCTAAAAAATGTTGCCGACTTCTTCCCTGGACGAGACCGCAGACAGGTGGAGGGTGCGGTCATGCACTCTCGCACAATTTTGGCGTGCACGTCTGGAGGCTGCCCGGCTCCAGCAGTTACAGAGGCGGACATGAATCCCTGCTCCCCACAGTAGTCAGACGGTTTGCTAAAGTTGGAGATGGCAGGAGATGCAGACGGGAGAAACAGCGACAGCCCCAATGCAAAACCAGGAAAAGATAGGTCGCCTCCTTCCTCCACTGTACATAACTTGGATAAGCACAGATCATGTTCAGCAATTAATAGCTACCACGGCTGTAGGGTATGTGGACCCACTGGGCCGCTCTGCTGTTGCGGAGTAGCAGCTGGTCAAATGAGAGTCAATAACAGTTTCTAGTACAAGAGTACCTGGGTAGGTGAGTTGTGCCGGATAATCAGAAGCTGGCTTGTGTCGGACTATCGGAAGCTGGCTTGTTCTGGACAACAGGACTTGTCTCGAATACAGGACACTCATACTGAAGTAGTCTTGGACACTAGACTTGGCACGGACACCGGACACTGAAGTCGTGACGGACAATGGACTTGACATCGAACACGGACACTGGATACAAGATATAGGAAACATGATACAGCATACAGGATAACGCTTGGGAACCTTTGCAGACCAACACAGGGTTAGATACAACATTGCTCAGGCAATGTGGAAGTGGGCTGGGTTCTTCTTAAAGTAAGACATAGTTCCTGGTGCGTGCGCTGGCCCCTTAAGCCTGGGGACAGTGCGTGCGCGCACTCCATACGGGTGTCAGCAGGAGGAGAGAGCAGTGTGGCCGGCGTCTCTGAGGAAGGAGACACCGGTCAGGTTTCAGAGTTCGGTGGTCACGGCTGCCAGTAAGTGGGAACTGCCGGGGACGATGACCACGGGCATTACAATAGCCAAGTAAGTGACTATACATTAATAACAGCATCGGAGTTTAAAACTGACCATTCCTCTGATGTGGTAAGAGTGGATTTAATGAAGGAGATGTTAATTGCCTTCAAGGGATCACTAAATCTTGATCTAATGAATCTCTTTAAAAAGCTCCATTCTCAAGTGCAAGAAATGGAGGAAAGAGTGGATCAGATAGAAACGAAAAAGGGAGAAATTTTCACAGCACACAATAATTTGGTAGATGCTTAGAATACTACTGAAGAAGAAATTGCTCCGTGTGACAGGAGCAAACGAGCGCCGATCAACGATGTCTCGTTGATCGGCATTCGCTGCATCGGCCGATGTAAAAGGCCCTTAAAAGAGAAGGTGTGACCTTCTGAAACAATACTCTGAATAATAATGAACATTCCAAGCTGTCCAGAGAATGGCTAAAACGCAGAATAAACATGATTACAGTGTTCTTATATATTAAAGAGGCTCTGTCACCAGATTTTCAAACCCCTATCTCGTATTGCAGCAGATCGGCGCTGCAATGTAGATTACAGTAACGTTTGTTTTTTTCAAAACCAAGCATTTTTGGCCAAGTTATGACCATTTTTATATTTATGCAAATGAGCCTTTCTTAAGTACAACTGGGCGTGTTTAAAGTTATGTACAAGTCGGCGTGTAATGTGTATGTAACATCTGGGCGTTGTGAATGGAAGTTTATGATGCTGACGAATCAGCATCATCCACTTCTCTTTGTTAACACCCAGCTTCTGGCAGTGCACAGACACACAGCGTGTTCTCGAGAGATCACGCTGTGACGTCACTTCCTGCCCCAGGCCCTGCATCGTGTCGGACGAGCGAGGACACATCGGCACCAGGCGACAGAGGCTACAGTTGATTCTGCAGCAGCATCGGCGTTTGCAGGTAAGTCGATGTAGCCTCTGTCGCCTGGTGCTGATGTGTCCTCGCTCGTCCGACACGATGCAGGACCTGGGGCAGGAAGTGACGTCACAGCGTGATCTCTCGAGAACACGCTGTGTGTCTGTCTAAGTGGACATTTTGAACTGGCTGTCAGGGCAAAATTTGAGTTCCTCATGATGCAGCAAGGTCCTAGTCTGCACAAAATAGATTTTCTTATTTTTTTTTTGTTAAAATGTTTTTTTTAAGTCTAGTTTTTACTTTTTGAGGTATATTTCTTTGGTAATAGGGGACTGCACATCAGTTTATCTTTTCTGTATTTATCTACTCTGAAAATCCTTTTTGATATTCAGAGGGGATTCAATACGATCCTTTGAGGTATTTGCAGAGGCAAACCGTACGAATTAGTGCATTTGACAAAACATATATATCTATAGAAAAATAATTCTGTGCTATATTGGACCATCAAAATATTGAGGCTTAAAGAGACTCTGTCACCACATTATAAGTGCCCTATCTCCTATATAAGGAGATCGGCGCTGTAATGTAGGTGACAGTAATGCTTTTTATTTAAAAAAAACGATCTTTTTTCACAACGTTAGGAGCGATTTTGGTTTATGCTAATGAGCTTTCTTAATGCCCAAGTGGGCGTACTTTTACTTTCGACCAAGTGGGCGTTGTACAGAGGAGTGCATGACGCTGACCAATCGGCATCATGCACTCCTCTCCATTCATTTACACTGCACTAGCGATATAGATATATCACTATGTGCAGCCTCATACACAAGCCCTAACATTACTAGTGTCCTGATAATGAATACACATGAAATCCAGCCTGGACGTCATGTGTACTCAGAATCCTGACACTTCTAAATCTTTTTTTGTGAGATTCCGGCAAGTGAAACCAAATCTCGCGAGATCACGGAGCTAAACGAGATTTGGTTTCCCTTGCCGGAATCTCACAAAAAAAAAAAGAGTCAGAAGTGTCAGGATTCTGAGTACACATGACGTCCAGGCTGGATTTCATGTGTATTCATTATCAGGACACTGTAGTAATGTTAGAGTGTGTGTATGAAGCTGCACATAGTGATATAACTATATCGCTAGTGCAGTGTAAATGAATGGAGAGGAGTGCATGATGCCGATTGGTCAGCGTCATGCACTCCTCTGTACAACGCCCACTTGGTCGAAAGTAAAAGTACGCCCACTTGGGCATTAAGAAAGCTCATTAGCATAAACCAAAATCGCTCCTAACGTTGTGAAAAAAGATCGTTTTTTTAAATAAAAAGCATTACTGTCACCTACATTACAGAGCCGATCTCCTTATATAGGAGACAGGGCACTTATAATGTGGTGCCGGAGTCTCTTTAATGTAAAAGGCCTTAACCATCCTTTCAAGCGCTCTACTCTCTGGAGGGAAATTAGAGAAGGGAGTATTGATAGTGCATGTATTCAGGAAACACATTTAATAGCTTCAGATGCTAATAGAATACACCATCCCATGTTTAATAATATTTTCCATGCACATGCGGACAGGGTCGTATATGGAGTTGGTGCTGCCCTAGGCACTTTTAGGGCTGACGCCCCCGATAACATAGATTTTCCACCGCAAAAATCGCAAAGAGTGCTAATTGTTGCGAGTTTTACCTCCCCCAATGAATTCAATAGGGAAAACCTGCAACAGAAAATCAGCAATCTCTCAGCATAAATTGCTGCGGATTAAAAAAATGCACCGCAGATCAATTTATAAACGTTTTTTATGCAGCATGTGAATGGGATTTGTTCACATCTCATGCACTTTGTTGCTGCTGTATTATACTGCAGATTTTTTGTAATGAAATTCTTGCGGAAAATCCGCAGTGTTTAAGCTATGTGTGGACATACCTCAAAATAAATTCTCAGTGCTACCCCATTAACATTCCCTCCCCTGCCCCTCACATGAACACTGGGGCCCATTTCCTCTATTATTGATCCGTTCAGTTTATTATTTTTTAGAAAAAGAGAAACACTCCTGTAGTGCCCCCCAGTTCCCGACTGGAGCTAATTACGCCCTGCCGGTTTCCTCAGTACATTGTGCTACTATTAAAAGTAGCCCAATGATGGTATGGGGCTGTGCTGGGAGGGCTGATGGGGGGGGGGGAGTTGTTACTTGATATGTACATTCTGTCATTTTTCATTGGCTGGAATTACATAGGATTGTTAATCTTTGTATTGGAAAACATTGCCAATAAACTCGATCTGATTTAAAAAAAAAAAACAGTAGCCCAACAAACTGAGGTAACCAGGGACCTTGTGATGTCAACTAACCAATGACAGCTTAGAGCCATCATTGCTTAATTTACGGTCACAGACCCAGAAAGGTATGTATAACAATGGTTTTGCTTTTTTACTTATTAGTGTTAGGGTATGTTCACACGTAGTGTTTTCTGCCGTAATTCTGGCATTTTAAGCCTCGAATTACGCCTGAAAAAACGGCTCCATTACGCCTACAAACATCTGCCCATTGCTTGCAATGGGATTTACGATGTTCTGTTCCCACGAGCCTTTATTTTACGCGTCGCTTTCAAAATACGGCGCGTAAAATGATGGCTCGTCAAAAGAAGTGCAGGACACTTCTTGGGACGTTTTTGGAGGAGTTTTACATTGACTATTGAAAAACAGCTCCAAAAACGGCCGTAAAAAACGCAGCGAAAAACGCGAGTTGTTAAAAAAACTTCTGAAAATCAGGAGCTGTTTTCGCCTAAAAACAGCTCCGTATTTTCAGACGTTTTTGTGAACATGCCCTTACTAATGTGTTTTTTTATACAGGTTTGTTCATTGGACTACGTCAGATTCGAGGGCTACTTTGATTATGCCGGTTTTATTTTAAATAAAATATTTTTTCTTCTGTTGGGTGTTTTTTTTAACTTCATTACTACTGCCTTAGTAATGGCGGCAGTCTGATAGACCTCGTCCATTACTAAGACGGGGCTTAGTGATAGCAGGTGAAGAGGCTAACACTAACCCCCCATTATTACCACGGTACCCACCGCCACCAGGGGTGTCGGGAAGAGCCGGATACAATCCAGTACTCGACCATCTGTAGTGATGGTCGGGTACTGGGTCAGCTGGTATTATTAGCCTGGGAATAACACTAATAAGTAAAAAAAGCAAAACCATTATTATACTTACCTTCCTGAGTCTGTGACAGTAAACTAAGCTCTAAGCTGTCATTAGTTAGTTTACATCACGTGGTGGCCGGTTACCTTACCTCAGCCGTTTACTTAAGCCAATGAACTTCGGTAACCGGCCACCACGTGATGTAAATTAACCAATGACCACTTAAAGCGGTCACTGTTTAGTTACTGAGTCTTATGCCACTTGCACAGGATCATCCGAGATTAGCCTGAATTTTGGCGCATCTCGGGTGTGTATGCCACTATAAACCTAGTGCGGAGACTCCTTCAGATACAAAGGAGTCCCCGCGCTAAGCGTTATTAGAATTGGCGGGGCTCAGCAATAAAGTTTCCGTTGATGCAGATCTGGTCTTTTCTGATCAGGCCTGCTCCAGCGGAACGACGGCAGGCGGCGCAAAAAAGTGCCGAATGATGAGGAAGAGAACTAATAGTTCCCTTGCTTCACTGGCGCTTTCAATTGTATCCGCTTCTTAAGGTAGCGGATACAATTGAAGACACTACATTACATTAGGGTTGTCACGTTACCAGAATTTGGACTTTGATACCGATACTTCGTGTAGTATCGTGATTCTTAATACCAAAATGATACTTGCCAACAATAATAATAAATAAAAAAAGTTCTTCCGTTTTCTGATGAGGCATGTGGTGTGAAGAATTTTGAACCTCTATGTGCCTCACATTAATAGTAATTAACCCCATAGTGTTTCTCATAGTCATAATGGACAACATTAGGTTAATGTGTGAGGTACACGACGGGGTTAATTACTATTAAAGTGAGGCACACAGAGGTTCAAAATTAATAACACCTCGTGCCTCACATTAATAATTGAAAGAAAGCAATTTTTATATTTTTTTTAGTGTTCACATTATAAATGATGCTTTAAATTTGTCCTCAAGATTATTACGGTCACGACGATACCGAATGTGTGTATATTTTATGGAGAGACTTATTTTAATGTTTATTGTAAAAAAATTGGTGTTTTTAAAAAAAACATTTTTGATTTAACAATACTTTCTTTTTAAACTTTAATGTACTGGCATATATCTATATGCCAGTTCATTAGCCTGTGTACTGATAGTACACAGGCAGTTGTTAGGACATACCTCAGTATGCCCTAACAGGAAATACGGTCAGACAGCCCTGGGGTCCTTCAATGGACCCTGGATTGTCTGCCCATATACGGTATGTCCCTCAATCGCGTCACAGGGAATCCCCGATACGCGATCCAAGGGGCATCTCCCTTTGCATTTTCCCCTTGAATGCTGCGGTCAGCTTTGATCGCAGCATTCAAGGGATTAACGACGGAGATGAGAGGATTTTCTGATCTCCGCTGTTAGAGCGGGGCTGCGAGCTGTGTAATACAGGTGTGTGTGTGTGTGTGTGTGTGTGTGTTCAGCATAAGGTGATGCGGCCGGCGCTGCACTGATGAGCATGGGGGTGTTTTGAGGTGCGTCACCACGTTCTCGGTCTTCAGTGCCGCCTCATTACTGCAGCGCCGGCCACATCACCTCATGCTGCACACACGCGCGCGCGCGCCCGCACACAGGGGTTCTTATCGCTGTGAAAAAATCTATTATGTTGGAATTGCTGAAAATTGTCTTAGATCCCTTATGGTCTGTAATTTCAATAATTAGACTTTACGAAACGTAAAGTTTATGTTCCCAATAAGCTACAAATTTCCGATTTAAATACCTTTATGAAAAAATTAATAAGGTGTGTAAAGGACAATTGTTAATATGTGGCGATTTAAATATTAACGCAGCCCCATCTCTGGATTCTACGGCACGTAATAAGAAGCCTTACCCAACTTTAATTTCATTGTAATGAGCTTTATGACAGTTGGAGATGCCTTCACTCAAACAAAAAATATTTTTTTTCTATTCAAATCCTCACCATACTAACTCACGCATTGATTATTGTATTATGGATCAATGGTTGTTGCAAGCAATCGCGGATATCCATTATGGACAGGTTGCTTGCTCAGACCATGCTCCATTGTTTATTTCTATTACCGGAACTCACTCTCTCAACAGAATATTTAGCTGGAAATTAAATCATTATGTTCTATCAGCTCCTGAGAAACAGAAATCCTTCAGAGAAAATCTTGGAGTTTTTTCAACTAGATTTAAACACCAGATATAGATGAATTTACTTTGTGAAATACACATAAAGCCTATATTAGAGGGATATTAATTAAGATAGGAGCATATCAAAAGAAACAAAAGACAACAACAACTTAAAGCACTTTTCGCTAGCTTAAAAAGACTGGCAAATATGCAACAGAAGTCCCCTTCTGCTACTATTTACGATGAGATAACGAAGACCAGGAATGATTTAAGGGGTCATTTATTAGGAGTATGCCATTTTTTTTTCCAGACTTAATGGGTTTTCCGAGGTTTGATAATATTTTAACATAAACCCCCCCAAAATACCTTTTTTTCCCTTTACAAGTCCTTTCTATTCTAAAAACTGCTCATGTTGTCCCACAGCACTTTGTTTACATCCTTCCGGCTCTGCTCCCAGCATGCACTGGTTCTCTCCCAGCATGTTGTGCGCCGGGATAACAGGCTCTCTTATTTTTGTAATGCAATGTTACAAGGGAAAATAAAATTCCTAAGGATAACCTACACGCTACTATTGCCACTATCCTAAAACCCCCAAAAATATCCATCTATTTTGGCAGATTATAGACATATATCTCTTTTGAATGGAAATGTCAAAATATACACAAAAACCCTAGCTACACGCTTGGTAGACATCTTGCCACACAACTGACAGAAGGAGATCAAGTTGGCTTTATGCAAATCTGTCAAGTATCCGATGCCACTAGACGATTTGTTGATCGGGTGCAGTGGATGGTGTATAGTCGAACGCCTTCTCTGCTTCTATCTTTAGATGCAGAGAAGGCATTCGACAGAGTACATTAGGAATATGCGTTTGCTGTATTGGATGCCTTGGGTTTAGGGGACCATAAAGGCTTTTTTATAGCTACCCCTCTGCAAGAGTTACAGATAATGGTATGATATCTGGGGATACCCTATTTAGGAATGAACCTTACTCTTTCTACTTAATTTTTGGTTAATCATAATTTTAAACTCCTCATAAGTGATCTACAGATCGAACTCAATAGATTGGCAAGGTTTGAAGTATCTTGGGTGGGCAGAATATCCCTCTATAAAATGTTTATATTGCCAAAAATCTTATATTTACTTCGAACATTTCCAATCTATATCCCTAAAACTATTTTCAGACAATTACATTTACAAATGAAGAGTTTCATTTGGATTAAAAAAAAAACGGGAGTCTCTTCTAATACGATGACCATGAAACCCAATAAAGAAAGCATGGGACTTCCCGACCTACAAGCACATCATAAAGCAGTAATATTAGATGAATTTAAATATTGGTGGAATCTCTTTCCTAAGCCATGGGTCACATTGGAAGAAAATATCATACAAGCAAATGGCTCGTGTTTTTTTTTATTCAGCAATCACATGGTTAAAATGCCCATCATACCCTGACCATTCAGATTACTTTATCTACTTGGAAAAAAAATTTGGAGGGGTCTGTAGATTTAAAAAAAAAAAATTATTACCCAAATATAATTTTACAAAATTCCACATTGTATATCATTATAAAAAAAAAAATACATACATTTCCTGAGAACGTAAAACAGTGTTCTCATCCTACCCATTCCCAAGCACCTGAATTACATAAAACAATACACAGAGAAAAAAAATTGATAAATAAAAAAACAAGACCTCTCTCTCTTTATCAGCAAGTAGTATAAAATATTTTAAAATTAGGTCAGTAGATTATTTGTCCCACTTTTCTGGAAGCAATTTCACATTAATAACCCTATGTTCCTGCATACACTTTTCGTATAAAAGATTGTGGAGATTCCCAGCATTTCCATTTAGACGCTAATTCTGCTCTGGCGGCTATACAGACCCTGCTAACTACCCATCTATATCTAACTGGGATAGCTTCAAACAGAAGAGGAAGCAATGCTAATTCCGGTTTTGGTTTAATAATAATCATACTAATTTTTGCTATTGAATCAAATATCTCTCGCCAATACCCAGAAATTTTTGGACATTCCCACCATATATGAAATAACCTGCCTTTCTCTTGGCAATCTCTCCAACATAGCTCAGAATAATTCTTAAAACGCTTTGGCTATTCTTGAAGGAGACAGATACCATCTTAATTGCAATTTCCGTAGTGATTCTAAATGATTTATACAATATGTATGACTGCTTGACCATCTCATTGCTTGACTCCAAGCAAAGGGCGAGAAGGACTTTCCTACATCTCTCTCCCAAGTTATCATATATCCAGTTTTGGTTGTCTGATTAATTGTCAATAGTTTGGAGTATAACATTTCTATTCCACCCTTTATTTTTATCACATTATGTAGATATTTACTAAAATAATTTACTTTTGGAAAGATGTTACATATCCGTGAGATTACATTATATGTTCTAAGATAATCACTTAGTCTAATATAAGGAAAAAGCTTCTATCTGAAAGATCAAATCTCAGTGAGAAAGATGTCATTTTTGAGTCTATCATCACATCTTCAAGAGTGTTAATTCCTAATAGTTTCCATTTTGTAATATCGAAGTCAGGAATTAAAAATTGACATTAATTCAAACAGAAATCCGCAAGTTTTAATTTAATGCCATGTTTTTTTGCATCTTTTATTCCAGGCAAACATTCTCGCTTTCGTGGAGTCTAATAGGGGGATATTTTACTTATTTTTTTTATTAAATGGAAATATTCACATATAAAAAGCCCCTACAATTGATTAATGCCGCAGAATAATGATTCCAAATAGGCAAATTGTTTTTTCATGTGGAGGGTTCCAGTTAATCTTTATTGGTTCAACCAATATTGCCCAATGGTATCTTCTAACATCGAGGACACCCATACATCCATTTCCGAGTGGAGAATAGAGTGTTTTCTCGTTTATTCTTGATTTCTTTTTCGCCCAGATGAAATTTAAAATTAATCTTTGTAACTCCCTCATAGCTGTATTAGAGAACTGGAGCGGGATACATCTAAAAGGTACACAGGATTAGGGGGAAGTATTTTCATTTTCACTATGTTTATTCTGGCAATCCAAGAAAGTGGGCTATTGTCCATTATTTTGAGCTCCGAATTTACCCGTTTAATTAAAGTTTTATAGTTATATTTCATCGTTGGTTCAGACGAATGTGCTATTTGTATGCCTAAATATGGGAACCCATCAGGATCCCATATAAAAGAAAATTCTAACTTCAGAACAGATTTAATTTTAGCTGTGGAGTTAATTAGAAGAATATGGCATTTGCTTTAGTTTTAGTCTATAATATGACACGGAGGAGTATATATTAATTATTTATTTGAGACCTTGCAGTGACATTACGGGGTTGGCACATGAGATCACAATGTCATCTACATATAGGCCAATGCGAAAGTCTTCGCCATGACATTTCATTCCCTGGATCTCCTTCGCATTTAACGGGTTAATTGTCAAAATCAGTGGCGATGAGCCGCTGATTGGCAACAGTGGAGTGTCAGCTGTTCTCTATCAGGAGGCTGGTCCTGATAGGCTTCCGTACGTGGCAGACACTACTTGGCCCCCGGTCGCCATGCTAGCCATCTGCAAACCTCACGATTTCATTGTGCGGTCTGCCGATCTGCTAGAAACCCCTAAAATGCGGCGATTGCAATCGATCGCCGCATTTAAGGGGTTAATTGCCAAAATCAGCGGAAAAGAGCCACTGATTGGCAACAGTGGAGTGTCAGCTGTCGGGACAGCTGGGTTCACGCTGTCGCCGACAATGTGCACCAGGAACCGCGCAGTAACTATACGTCCTGGTGCGCTAAGACAATAGCCACCCGGACGTACAGTTGCGTCGTGGTGCGCCTAGGGGTTAATGTTGAACTAAACAAACCAAGAAGATGCGATTCTCGGCTGTGTTCAACAGAAATAAACAAAGTGTTTCCGACAACCACTGTGAGAACTGATTATTATGCTTCAGAGTTTGCTGCAGATCTATAGCATTTCAGTGGAGAACATAGTAGTAATGAATATACATCCATCTCTGAAGTTTATCTTGATCCTATTGAGTTATCCGAGTACAAAATGGATCTGGTGGATCACACTGAGTCACATGACAGGGATTTGTTCTCGTCTTTACCACTGCAGGAGGAATTGGTTGAGACTTGAGACCTCTGGAGTAGCACTTGACGTGGTTGAAGAAACTATCTCACAAACATGAACTGAAATATTGTAAAGTATTTGATATTGCAGAGAAAGTGTGCTGTGTCCCTCGCCTAGTGGAAAGTACACATATTGATAAGGGAATGATAGACAGGAGTCAAATATCTCATGTAGGACAGTTACCCCCATTAGATGGTATATCATGTGGTTTATGTGAGATGGTACCCCAACACAGGAACTTTAACCCCGGGTGTTGTAGTCAAGTGATCCCACCCACGGTTATGATCTGGGGGGGGGGGGGAGATAAGTAGCAGTGTGGCTACTAAGGGGCCAGAATGATATATTTAAAAGGAATGTTACAAGAAAAAAATGTCTCCTTTCCCCTTATTAGGCAAGAAACCTGGAAAAAGGCATTGGTTGCTGGAGTGGAAGAGAAAGGTAAAGTTCCACTCCGTCTTCAGAACAGTCCAGGGTTTGGGCTGCCTTAGATATCATTAGCTGCCAACTGAGAAGGCTCCTTTAGAAAGGTGTGATCTATTCACACAATGCTCCCAGTCTGAGGAAGACAGGCATTGCCAGCCTGTGGTAGGCAAAAGTTCTGGTAAGAACACACGTTTGTTGTGAGGTGCTGGGCAGAAGGCCTTTCACCCTGTTAGCTAGGGAAGCTGTAGGTTTAATTAGAGGCTGGACTGCCTAGGGTTTATTTTGAACTGTTTCGTAAAACCACTCTTCGGCTGGGTTCACACACCCTATTTACGGACGTAATTCGGGCGTTTTAGCCTCGAATTACGTCCAAAAATACGGCTCCAAAGTGTCGGCACACATCTGCCCATTCATTTCGCTGTCAAAAGATGGCGCGTAAAAAAGACGCCCACGTCAAAGAAGTGCCTGTCACTTCTTGAGACGTAATTGGAGCTGTTTTCCATTGACACAATGGAAAACCAGCTCCAATTACATCCGTAATGGACGCAGCGAAAAGCGCCTGCAACATGCCATTACGTCTGAAATTCCAGAGCGGTTTTCTCCTGAAAACAGCTCCGTAATTTCAGCCGTAACGGAGGCTGCCGTGTGAACATACCCTTCATGTATAAAGACTATAAAGCTGGTTGCAGCCAGTTTCAAAGCGAATCCACTGTGTGGGAGTGAAAATTATCTAGTGGGCCAACCATCTTAACCCTGGAGATGGCGATCCTGTGGTACAACTTACCCCAAGTGGTCACAAAAATATATATATATATATATCTACAAAAAATAGGCAGCACTCCTGGATCTCCAAGTGAAAAAATCAAGTGTTGAACTTTATTCCATAAGCGACATTTCAGCAGATGCAACTGCCTTTCTCAAACTATAAGGGTATGTTCACACGGCAGCGTCCAGAACAGCTGAAATTACGGGGCTGTTTTCAGGAGAAAACAGCACCGTCATTTCAGCCGTAATGGCATGTTGAGGCGCTTTTTGCTGCGTCCATTACGGACGTTAATTGGAGCTGATTTTCCATGGAGTCCATGGAAAACGGCTCCATTTACGTCTGAAGAAGTGACAGGCACTTCTTTGACACCGGCGTCTTTTTTACGCCCCGCCTTTTGACAGCGGGGCGTAAAAAAAATGACCGTGTGCACAGAACATCGTAAGACCCATTCTAATGAATGGGCAGATGTTTGCCAACGCTATCGAGGTGCATTTTCGGACGTAAATTGAGGCGTAAAACGCCCGAATTACGTCCGTAAATAAGCGGTGTGAACATACCCTTACAATACACCATTTTTAACTCGAACAGTGAATGTTAGAAAAAAAACTAAAATTTAAATACGTCAAAATCGCTGTTTTTTGTTCAGCTTTGCTCTAAAAAGAAATAAAATTGTAATAAAAATGATCAAAAAGGTCTATGTACCAAAAAATTGTACCAATGAAAAACTACAGCTAGTCCCACAAAAAACAAGCCCTCACGCCGCTCTATCGCCGAATAAATGAAAAAAAAGTTATGGCTCTCATTGTGGTGAAACAACATTTTTTTATATTTATATTTTTTTAACAAATACGTTTTTTTATTTGTAAAATATATAGAAAAATCAAAACTACATAAATTTGGTATCCCCGGAATCATATTGAGCCGCAGAATAACGTTATGTTGTCGTTTGTACGGCACGGTAAAAGTCGTAAAAACAAAACCCAAAAAACAATGAGGAATTGCAGTTTTTTCCAGTTTCAACCCGCAATGAATTATTTTTCAGTTTCCTATTATAATAAGTGGTACTTTAAATTGTGCCAGTAGAAGCTACAACTCTTCCCACAAAAAATAAGCCCTCACACCACTCTAATGACGGAAAAAAAATAATTATGGCTCTTGGTAGGCGGGGAGTGAAAAACTAAAAAATGTCAGTCTTGAAAGGGTATGTAATGATAGGGGTGGGGAAACGGACAAGTGAGCCCTAATCTACCCGCCACTCTGTCCCTGCCTACTTGCAACGACCCGCCCTAGGCGACGGGGTACAACTGGGCGGCGGTCCCTACGCTCAGTAAGTGCACGAGACAAACATACAAGGGAATATAAAGCAAAGGGAAAGGGGCAGTTGCCCACGGCAACACCATGAGCAACAGAGTGGTGAACGAGCCAAGTCAAACCAGGAGAGCACGAGGTACCAAACGCAGAGCAGAAGAGTAGTCAGAAAGCCAGGGTCAGTATGGAGCAGGATCAAATAGTTAGGAGCTGTAGCTGGGCCAGGAAACCACACGGAAAGAAATCACAAGCAAGGAGGAACAGGAAAGGCAGGTATAAATAGACAGAGGGCGGGAGCTAGCTGAGTCTGGCCAGGCTGCGATAGGCTCTCCCACTCCTAAGCCTGCCAGCCTGAGTGGTGGAAGCTGGAGTCAGTCTCAGAGAGATAGACTCAGGTGAAGACTGATTACCTATGGAAGTTAACCCCGAAGCTGTGCCTGGCAGATCCTTTACAGGGTATCTACAGGGAACCCAACCCTAAATTAAAGGGTAACCAAATGTTTGATAAGGCAGTCAGAAGATATTGTAAATTTATCAAAGTAGTGTATGCTGTATGATGAATTTGGTGCATCTAGGTAGACACTTATCTTTTCCTTATGCCACCTATCAGTTGGCCTAATTTTCGCCAGTTTTTGCGCCATAACGTTGGTGCAGTTTTGGCGCACAGTGGAACCTTTTAAGCCACACACCATTTCTGATGGACCATGACCGTTTCTGGAAAAGCCCATCCCCTTTAACAGTTAATAAACGAGGTAGACGGCATGGCATGTATGCCAGAATTATGGCTGAATTTGAACTCTAATTATAGCGCATTTTGAATAGTAAGATCTTGTTCACACAGTACAAATCTGCTGCAGATTTCGCCAGTATTTTTCAAGCCAATACCAGAAACAGAACATAAAAAGTGTATATAAAAGGAAGGCAATAAGCTGGCTTCCCACTGTGCGTTTTTGTTGTATTTTTAGGGTGTTTTTTTTTGGGTTGATGAACTCCCATTGAGAGACAAGGGACTTTATCTACCAAACCAAAAAAAGGCATGCTA
The DNA here is from genome assembly GCF_050947455.1 of Rhinoderma darwinii. NCBI lineage: Eukaryota > Metazoa > Chordata > Amphibia > Anura > Rhinodermatidae > Rhinoderma > Rhinoderma darwinii. The sequence continues at coordinate 149,281,505 of NC_134689.1, forward strand.
AAAATGCAACAAAAATGCAGTGTGAACTCAACCTTGAGGGTAGGAACACACACAACGTATTCCGTGCGGATACACTGCGTTAAGCTGCAGAGCGTATACGCCCTGACACCGCAGGGAGTGCTGTCCAGAAAATGGCACCACATTGTGACGCGTTTTTTCCGTCTGAAATTCCACTGCGAAGCGGCGCCGGGAGAAAAACCCAAAAAATGTTCATATTTATCCCCTTCGTCTTCTTGGCACGTAGTCCGGTCTCCTGGGATGACGTTGCAGGCCATGTGATGCTGCAGTCTGTGATTGCCTGCAACGTCATCAAGGGAGGCCGGACTGGAGAAGAAGCTGGGAACTCTGGGCAATTATAACTTTATTTTTTCTTACATGCGAATTTTGCGGCGCATCGCTGTGATTCCGCCGGAAATATCGCAACACGCTTTGTTGCGTGTTTAAGCACCCCATTAAATTCAATGGGTAAACCCGCAACAGAAGAGTTGCGTATCCTTTAATTGATTTAATTGCCAAGCTGCGGTTGAAGTAACCGCATCGCAGGTTAATTTATGTGCAGTTTTTTTCCGCATATTTACTGCAGTGTGGGGAAGAGATTTGTTGAATTCTCACCACACTGCTGCTACTGCAATACTCTGCCGATTTTCCGCTGAGACGAAGGGTGTTTCCGCACGTCGGACCCCCACTAATCAAAACATCTGACATGTCACTAGGACGTCAACAGTTTTATGAAACGACAGTTACTCTTTAACCCCTAGGCGCACCACGACGCAACTGTACGTCCAGGTGGCCAGTGTCTTAGCGCACGGAGGACGTACAGTTACTGCGTGGTTCTGCACTGAGAACCGGGAGGCCAGCTGTCCCCAACAGATAACACTCCACATTTGCCGATCAGCGGCTCATTTTCGCTGATTCCGGCAATTAACCCCTTAATGGAGATCGATTGCAATCGCCGCACTTTATGAAATCGTGAGGTTTGCAGATGGCTAGCATGGCGACCAGAGGCCAAGTAATGTCCTCCGTGTCTGCCATGTACGGAAGCCTATCAGGACCAGCCTCCTGCTAGACATCCTGTCAGAGTGACAGGAAGTCACTGTGTCGTTCCCGATGCACACTGTTGGTGACAGTGTCAAGGACAGTGTGCATTGGGAACTGGGAGGTCAGCTGTCTTAGACAGCTGACACTCCACTGTTGCCGATCAGCGGCTCATCGCCGCTGATTTCGGCAATTAACCCGTCAAATGCGGGGCTCGATTGCGATCGCGTCATTTAGGGGGTTTGTAGCACATCAGCAGCCCCCATGCAATTGTATGGGCTGCTGATGCTTGTGACGGCACCCGGACGCCAGACAACGGCCTCCGGGTCTGCTATATATGCAAGCCTATAAGGACAAGCCTCTGGCTGGTCCTCGTAGACTAACTGTGAGGGCGGATTCACACGAGCGTGTACGTTTTGCACACGCAAAAAACGCTGCGTTTTGCGTGCGCAAAAGGCACAACAGCTCCGTGTGTCATGATCATATGGTGCGTGGCTGCGTGCTTTTCACGCAGCCGCCATCATTATGACACTCTGTTTGTATGTTTGTAAACAGAAAAGCATGTGGTGCTTTTCTGTTTTCATTCATATTTTTCACTGCTGTTGCGCGAATCACACGCGTCCCACGGAAGTGCTTCCGTGTGTTGCGCGTGATTTTCACGCACCCATTCACTTCAATGGGTGCGTGATGCGCGAAAAACGCACAAATATAGGACATGTCGTGAGTTTTACGCAGCGAACTCACGCTGCACAAAAATCACTGACTAGCATAGGTCCGTGCGAGGCGCGTGAAAACCACGCGCGTTGCACGGACGTATTTTACGTTCGTCTGAATAAGCCCTGTGATGTCACACTGACAGTTGGAATACGTTACACTACCTAGGTAGTGTAATGTATTCTAGCAGCGATCAAAGCTGCAGGTAAAAAAAGAAAGTGTAAAAAGTAAAAACAAAATGTTAAAAAAAGTTAATAAAAATGTTTCACAAAAGGTGTAAAAATAAAAGATTTTTTTTCCCTATAAGTCTCTTATTATAGGAAAAAAATGAAAACGTTAAATAACAGTACACATATTTGGTATCGCCGCGTTTGTAACGACCCAATCTATAAAACTATAATGTTATTTTTCTCACATGGCGAACGCCGCAAAAAAAACCAAACTAAAAACAATGCCAGAATCACTATATTTTGGTCACCACCCCTCCCAAAATATAGAATAAAAAGTGATCAAAAAGTCGCATGTACCCCAAAATAGTACCAATAACAACTACAGCCCGTCCCGCAAAAAACAAGCCCTTACACCCCTTTTTTGACTGAAAAATAAAAAAGTTATGGTGACACAGAAAATAAATTATTTTATAAACAAGTGATTTCAGTGCGCAAACGCTGCAAAACATTAAAAAAACGATATACTTATGATATCGCCGTAATCGTAAAACTGTAATTTTTAGCACATAATGAACGCCGTAAGAAATAAAGAATATAAAATGCCAAAATCACTGTTTTTTGGTCACCAAAGCTCTAAATAAAATGTAATAAAAAGTGATCAAAACGTTGTATGTGCCAAAAAATGGTACCAATAAAAACTACAGCTCGTCCCGCCAAAAATAAGCCCTCACATCGCTCAATCGCTCAAAAAATAATAAAGTTATGGCTCTTAGAATGTGTTGATACCCCAAAATTTTTTTTTTAACAAATTGTTTTTTCTTTGTAGAAGTAGTAAAATATAAAAAAATATATATACATTTGGTATCACCGTAATCGTACTGACCCGCAGAATAAAGTTAGGGTGTCATTTTAACCGCACGCTGAAAGCGGTAAAAACGAAACCCAAAAAGCAAAGGAGGAGTCACAGTTTTTTCCAATTTCACCCTACAACTAATGTTAACTAGTGACTATTTTGTGTGGTAGTACTATCTGTTTTACAAGTAGATACATTTAAATGTAGAAAAACGCAAATTTTCTCTAAATTTTGGTGTTTTTCACTAATATTAAATTTATCGACCAAATTTTTCCACTATCATAAAGTACAATATGTCACGAGAAAACAGACTCAGAATCGCTTGGATAGGTAAAAGCATTCCCAAGTTATTACCACATAAAGTGACATGTCAGATTTGAAAAAATCGGCTGTGCCACAAGGCCAAAACAGGCTGCGTCCTAAAGGGGTTAATGTCAATCATAAAAAATAAGAGCCTACATACACAGCATTTTATTTGTGGCATTTTTGTAGCATATTTGGGGTTAGTGGATTTTTTTGAAAATGCTGCATGGCCTGAAGATGGTGATTTTTTTTTTCTCTCCATAAGCTTCTCTAAAGGACTTCACAAAGAACCAGGAAAAACTAATATGTACTGGCCACGACTCTTTAATGTACACTACTCTTTACATGGACCAGCCCTGCTGTAATCTATGTACAAGCAGTAACTACAGTTACTGCTTGTACATAGTGTACAGCAGGGCCGGACACATGACGAAGAGTCGGGTCGTCATGAAGGAAGACTGCGCCCTTGCCCCCGCCAGCACTATAAAAATCTATTAAAATCTCAAAATCTCAATCAGCGCGACGGGATGTCTATTCACAATCTCTGCACTTCGTTACTGTTTCTGTGGTAGTTACAGCAGCGGAAGCGTAATCTCGTTGTAACCTGTCTTTTACACTTCCTCTGCTGTAACTACCACAGAAAAAGTAACGAAGTGCAGAGATTGTGAATAGACATCCCGTGGAATGTCTATTCACTGTCTAAACACTTCAGTATCGTTAATGTGTTAGTATAAGACAGCACATAGCGATGTAAAAGGATCCCTATGTGCTGACTAAATGAATGGAGAGGAGTGCATGACGCTGATTGGTCAGCATCATACACTCCTCTGTACAACGCCCACTTGGTCTAAAGTAAAAACACGCCCACTTAGGCAACTCATTAGCATAAATCTAAAATCGCTAATAAAGTGGTGAAAACAGATAAAAAAAATTTAATAAAAAGCACTGCTGTCACCTACATTATAGCGCCAATCTCCTTATGTAGGAGATAGAGCACTTATAATGTGGTGACAGAGCCTCTTTAACTCTTTCAGCACCTTGGACAGTGACTATCTCCTGACGTCGCCTAGCAACGCTCCCGTAATTACAGGTGCACACACGTAGCCACCCGTAATTACGGGAGCCCCATAGACTTCTATGGGCCTGCCCGTGCCGTTATTACGGCCTGAAATAGGACATGTTCCATATTTTTCAACGGCACAGGCACCTTCCCGTAAGCATACGGGAAGGTACCCGTGGCCAATAAAAGTCCATGGGCACGTAATCACGGGCGTTTTTACGTTCATGTGCATGAGGCCTTATTTTGTTTTCTCCCTCCCCCTCTACTTACACTGCTTGACCAGTTAGGTCAACTACTTGATAAAGTCAAATTTTTATTTACTGAAAATTTCTATGATCCTCAAGACTACGGATTGTATTGCATTGTTCCCTCGCCTGCTTTCCTTCTGTTTTCCCAACAAACTTAACTGTTTGAAAAAATGTTTTTCAATAAAAAGGTTAAACATTTTTTTTAAAAGTCCCACAATTTCTGAAACAAATGCGGCATGTGAATATACCCCAAAGCTCATAAAATGTAGTAAAGCTGGTACAAGAGCTTGTATAGTGGGTGCTCTTGGTGCTCACTAGGTTAACACCTCACAAACATTTTACAGATGACATTTATTTAAAGTGTACCTGCCCCATGTACAGTCCTGGCCAAAAATTGAGACTGTGCCCAAGATTGTGGCAAAGTTTGCTGCCTCAGTGTTTAGAGACCTTTTAGTCAGATGTTTCTATGGGTGCTGAAGTTTTTAAACTTTCATTGAGAAATACATCAAGTTTATGCAAAGACTCAATATTTAAAGTGTTGACCTTGCTTTTTCAAGACTTCTGCAATTCGCCTGGGCATCCTGGATATCAGATTCAGGGCCAAATCCTGACTGATGGCAACCCATTTTCCTAATCAGTACTTGGAGTTTATCACAATTTCTGTATTTTTGTTTGTCCACCCGCTTTTTGAGGATTGACCGCAGGTTCTCAGTGAGATTGAGATCTGTGGAGTTTCCCTGCCATGGACCCAAAATGTCAATGTTTTGTGCACCGAGCCACTTCATTATAATTTTTGCCTTGTGACATGCTGCTCAGTCATGCTTGAAAAAGCATTGTTTATCACCAAATTGCTCCTGGATCGTTAGAAGAAGCTGCTCTTGGAGGATGTTTAGATACCATTCTTTATTCATGGAAGTGTTCTTAGGAAAAATTGTGAGTGAGCCCACTCTCTTGGATGAAAACCAACCCCCACGCATGAACGGTTCCAGTCTGCTTTACTGTTGGGCATGCCACAGGACTCATGGTATCACTCACCTTTTATTCTCCGGAACAATCGATCAGATATCCCAAAGTGTCTGAAGGAGGTTTCATCAGAGAAAATAATTCTACCCCAGTCCTCTGCAGTCCAGTAGATGTACTTCCTGCAGAATGTCAGTCTGTCCTTGATGTTTTTCTTGGAAAGTGGCTTCTTTGCTTCCCCCTATTGACACCAGGCCAGCATCCAAAAAGCTTTGCCTCACTGTGCTTGCAGATGCACTGACACCTGCCTGCTGCCATTCCTGAGCAAGCTCCGCACTGGTGTTGAACCGATCCTATAGCAGATTCCTTTTTAGGAGACAGTCCTGGCACTTGTTGGACTTTCTTGGGTGCCCTGAAGCCTTCTTCACAGCAATTGAACCTCTCTCCTTGAAGTTTTTGATGATCCATTAAATGGTTGATTATGGGGCAATCCGCAATATTCTTGCCCGTAAAGCCCTTTTGATGTAAAGCAATGATGACTGCACATGTTTCCTTGGAGGTAAAGACCGTTAACAGCAGAAGTCAATTATTTCATGCACCATCCCCCTTTTAACCGGTTCAGGACCGGGATATTTTGCGCCTCCAGGACCAGACACCGTTTAGCCCTTATTATAACTCGTTAAACAGCTATAACTTTTTTTTATCTGTTGGGCTAGCGATGTGATTTTTGCTATGTTTTTTCCATAGACAATGCAAGTTTCTTTTTTTGTTATTTTTATACACCTCCTGTTTGCCATTTTAGAATTTTTAGGCTTAAAGTTTGAAAACGGTAAAAAAAAAATAAGCTCTTTTACTTTTTAGCTATTTTGTTCGGGTAACATATTTTTACCCTAAAATAGACCTTCTATTTGTGATCGTCACTGTCTACCGTAAATTTTAATATATTGCATGTCTATTTTAGGCTAATTGGCCCAGGGCCAGCATTACGACAATGATTGGCGGCAGGGGGGACGACGACACTTTTTTTGGGGGTGGATATTTTATGTGTATTTATTGAAATTTTTTTGCACTTTATTTTACTTTTATTATTATGATCTGTCCCTCAAACGGTCAGAAAAGACCTTTGCGGGACTTTATTTTATTTATTCTTCTTTTACACTATGTTTTTCCACTGTAACTGGGGCTGCACAGCAGTCCCAGTTACAGGGGAAATCAGCCCTCTTATAGTGACTATTGTCTCTAATAGGGCTGTGCTAGGTCTAGTAAGACCCAGCAGCAGTCTGCCACTAACGGCATCCAGGCGATCATGTGACCAGTCACATGATCATCGGTACTAAGAGGCAGCGGCGCTGCCTCTATTCATATACACAGCGCTCATTGAGCGCTGCGTAGGAGCCCAGCAAACATAGAAGCAGTGAAAACTGTCACAGCTGCCCGATCGCTCGGACAGTAGGCTAAAACCCACGCCGTAAATAGTCTGTGGCATGTGTTTTAAGGACCCCGACTGCAAATACACAGCCAGCAGTCGGGTATCGGTAAAAGCAACCACTCTGCTCTAAGAGTCCAGCCACACGGAGTGGCCCTAACACGGTCGCAACGCAGCCAACAACCGCGCTGGCACTATGTAGGAGCGGCTGTCAAATACCTTGTCACCACATTATAAGTGCCCTATATTGTACATGATATATTCTACATTACAGCGTCGATCACAGCAGTTTTTTATTTAGAAAAACTATAATTTTTGACCGAGTTATGATGTATATTAGCTTTATGCTAATGAGTTTCTCAATGGACAACTGGGCATGTTTTACTTTTTAACCGAGTGGGCGTTGTACAGAGGAGTGTATGACGCTGACCAATCAGCGACCAGTCAGCATCATACACTTCTCCCCATTCATTTACACTGCACATAGCGATATAGCTATATCGCTATGTGCAGCCACATACACTAACGTTACTGCAGTGTCCGGACAATGAATATACATTACCTCCAGCCAGAACGGGATGAGTATTCAAAATCCTGACTTCTCTGCGATTTGCAGCACAGCACGATCTCACTGTAAATGACAGTTTACAGCGTAATCTCGCGAGACTACACCTGCTATGCTGTAAATCACAGAGAAGTGGTCAGGATTCTGAATACACATCACGTCCTGGCTGGAGGTAATGTATATTCATTGTCCGGACACTGCAGTAACGTTAGTGTTTGTGTATGAGGCTGCAGATAGTGATATAGCTATATCGCTATGTGCAGAGTAAATGAATGGGTAGAAGTGTATGACGCTGATTGGTCACTGATTGGTCAGCGTCATATACTTCTCTCCACAACGCCACACTTGGTCAAAAAGTAAAACACGCCCAGTTGTCCATTGAGAAACTCATTAGCATAAAGCTAATATAGGTTATAACTAAAAAATTATCGTTTTTCTAAATAAAAAAAAACACTGCTGTAATCTACATTACAGCGCCGATCACATCATGTACAATATAGGCCACTTATAATGTGGTGACAGAGTCTCTTTAAGGAGTATTCCAGTTACATGTGCATGCGCACTGCCGCTCCATTCATTCTCTATGGGAGCGCCGGAGATAGCCGAGTGCAGTGTTCGGCTTTTTCCGGCACTGCCATAGAGAATGAATAGGGGGTAAGTTGTAATTTGCAAAATCGTGCTGCCATAAAGGGTTTATTAATTCATGGGCGCACGGTTTTGCAGATAAAGGGACGGTTTACCCGCATTAACGTGCGGCCACTAACAGGCTGTTTGACAGCCGCACCGAACATGGTTCTGGCGTGGTTGTTAGCCACGTTGCGACCGTGTCAGGGCCGCTCCATGTGGCCTTACCCTTATAAATCCATCAGCGTGAAAGAGTGATATCAGCTGCCGTATCCTCATTAACACTTTCTCCGGGGCTAACGAGAAGATCACTGAAATTATAACCGGTAATTTTGTGGCAGGGCTGGAATGCAGTGGAAATGGAGTTTTTGTGATTATGCTCCCACACACAGGATACACTGCAGATTTTCTGCAACCGAAAATCTGTAGCAGAATCTCTAGAAAAACTATGGTTAATCTGTCACAGAACCCCGCACCACACAGTGGTTTTTTTTTCCACAGCGGTTTTATCTGTGAACTTAGTGTTAAACATTGGTTATAGCAAGTATATGTGCACCTGTAGATTTACAATGGCTTTTACTGCATTTCTGCAGCGTAAAAGCTGTAAAAACCGCAACATAAATCTGTTGCAGAATTTCTGCTCCCCATTGAAGTCTATGGGCCAAAAACGCAGCATCTCTACACAGAATACGCAGCATAAATTGACATGCTGCAGAATTGAAAAACGCATCTTTGAGCACTTTTTGTGCGGGTGGGGGGGAGGGGGGTTTGTTCCGCAGCGTGGGCATCAGATTTTCTAAATCTCATTTGCTTTGCTGCTACTGTAAATGCTGCGGAATTTTCGCACAGAATTCTGTTGCAGAAATTCCGCAGATTTAACACTATGTGGGAACCCAGCCCAAGATAATTTTCATGGCAAGGAATGACTGTTATGAAGAGTGATCAGATGAATTGCTATTAATTGCAATCTAGAGTTAATGCAAATTGCCATATAAAAACAGATGAAGGAGAAATTAGCTGATCTACTACATGGCAAACTTAAAGCCTAAAGTAAAGGCCTGTTCCCATCAGCATTGGCTTTCCGTTGAGGGGTTCAGTTGGAGGTTTCCGTCGGGAGAATCCTTCAACGGAATGGCAACCGGAAACCTTAGCTTCCGTTTGCATCACCATTGATATCAATGGTGACGGAAACATTGCTAATGGTTTCCGTTTGTCCCCATTCCATCAGGTTTGTTTTTTTTGACTGAATCAATAGCGCAGTTGATTGCGCTATTGATTGTAAAAAAAAACAAACGGAACCTGACGGAATGGTGACAAACCAATGTTTCGATCACCATTGATATCAATGGTGATGCAAACGGAAGCTAAGGTTTCCGGTTGCCATTCCGTTGAGGGATTCTCCCGACGGAAACCTCCAACTGAACCCCTCAACGGAAAGCCAATGCTGATGGGAACAGGCCCTTAGTATTAAAAGCAGATCTGTCACAGGAATATGTTGCAATTTAAGGGCAGCATAACACAGAACAGGTCCACTTTATTTTTAGTTCAAATGGCACAAAAAATAATTAAAAAAAATAATATTGTGCAGCCATATTTTTGACATGTCACTGTCGAAGGAGGCGGAAGGAGCAATCCCCTCATGAATTCAGCAGACTCATAATTATGAGCCCCCTGTATTGTTGGTAAGGTTTTGTTAGTCAATTTTTTTGTTAGGCACATTGTTAGGGATCTGCCAGGTACTTCATCTAGCTACACTCCTGGGATTAATCAATCCACACCTGAGGCCAGACCTGTTCGACTGACACCTTCTCCCACCAACCAGGGTGGCAGGCTCAGGAGTGGGAGAGCCTATCGCGGCCTGGTCTGTCGGAGTTAGCTCCGCCCCCTGCCCTTTATTACCTGCCCTGTGCTCTCCCCCAGTGCTTGTAATTCTTTTGGATTCCTGGCCCCACTGCTGCTTGCTCCAGCCTGCTTCTGCCGTGCTTCTGCCTTGCTGCAGTTCTGCTTGACCTGCTTTGCTTGCCCTGGCTTGCTTCTGTCTCCGTGTCCGCTCGGGTGTACTCACTTCGTCCTGGTCCTGACTGTTCGTTCGCCGCCCCGTTTCCTCGTGGCGTTCCGTGGCTACTGCCCCTTCCCTTGCGTGTTCCCTGTTTGTCTTCCTGTGCACTTAGCCAGCGTAGGGACCGCCGCCCAGTTGTACCTCGTCGCCTAGGGCGGGTCGTTGCAAGTAGGCAGGGACAGGGCGGTGGGTAGATTAGGGCTCACTTTCCCTTCACCTCCTTCCTGCCATTACACACATCTTTTTTTTGTGCCGTTTGGACCGATCGAGTAGACCTGTCCATGTAATATGCTGTCCTTAAAAGGAATGGTGTCAAGAATTATTTTTTTTTTATGTGTTTTTATATATTATATTTGTTTATTTTTTCACATTTTTTTTATTTACACTTTTTTACTTTACTGTGGGCTGGCATTTTTATTGCATCTGTATATGTGTCTTTTCACGACACATACACATATGCTCTATGGCAACTACAGGCCATAGGAGATAGGGACGGGGGCCGACCCTATCTCTGAGCTGCGCATGCTCTGTGGGATGGCAAGTTCAGAGCAACCCAGCACAGAAGCTGTTTCGCAGGGGGAAAGCTGGGGCCATTTTGGTGAACAACGGCACCAGGTAAGGTGCGTGCGTGTGTGAGAGACGTGTAGGGGGGGTGCAGAGGTGTGTGTGTGTGTGTGTGTGTGTGTGTGTGTGTGTGTGTGTGTGTGGGGGCTCCATGATGCGCCAGAATTATTAATAACTTAATATTTCTGGCGGATCTCTAGGTCCCGTGCGCCACAATAGAAACTACAGTTCATTGACGTCTAGTTTCTATTGTAGCGCAGTGGAGAAAACAGAAGACTGCTGTAGGTGAGTAGAAGAATTTTATTTTTCATATTACTGACTATTTATTTTTTTGTTTTGCAGGTTCTGCTGGACCGATTCGACTACGTTGTACATTCGGTGGACTACTGCGATCTACATTTTTTTATTTATTTTTTAAATGGTTAACGAGGGTCATGTGGAGAAGTTTTTCTTTCAATAGGAAAAAATATTTTCTTATTCCTGTGGGGTTTGTTATCGCCTTAGTAATGGCAGTTGTCTGTCTGACAACTTCCATTACTAAGGCGAGGCTTAGTGTTAGCCACTAAAAAGGCAAAAACTATTTTTGGCTTTTCCCAGCCTCATAATACTGGTCGGGTACTGGATTGTACCTGGTTCTTCCCGGTACCCTGTTCGCGTTGGGTACAGGAGTTATAATGGGGGAGGGGGCACGCAGCCCCGCTTTAGTAATGGATGTCGTCAAACAGACAACTGCCATTATTAAGGCGCTAATAAAATATTAAAAACAGAGACATAACTCCCTCCTCACACAGAGTTTTTCGGCGCTGATTTTGACACGGAAACTGCGTTGGAATCGGTGCCATAAAACCCCTGAAATCGGCCCACATTGATTTCAATGTGAAGCAGATGAGTCTTCTTCCCAGCAGCTTTTGGCCGTGCGTGGGGAAAAAAAAGGCAGTGCGTACTTTCTTGCCGCGGCTTCCGCCTCTGACCTCCTATTGAAATTAATGACAGCCAGAAAAAACCCAATGCGCTCCTTTACGAGCGTTTTTCATGGCGTTTTTTGCCTGTGGTCTTTGCATTAGCTTCAATGGCCACGGTCGAAAACCAGATAAAAAAAGGCGCAGGCAGTACAAAAATCGACCTTAAAATTCCTGAAGGAATTCGGAGGCACATTTTTTTCTGCCTGCAAAAAAACTAGGGCCTAAGGGTGTATTCACACAGTGCGGCTTTGCCGCTTTTTTCCCGCATGGCCAAAAGCCACATTGAAAAATGCATGCATGGAAAAACCGCACTGTGTGAATATACCCTAAGAAAATATTTTTTTATTGAAATAAACTCCCACACAACTCTCGTTAACCATTTTATTTAAAAAAACATAAAAACGTAGATCAAAGTAGTCCAACGAATCTACGACGTAGTCCAAACAGTCCAGCAGAACCTGCAAAACAAAAAAATTAAGTTTAGTAGTATGAAAGAAAAAAAATAATAAACCTCACCTACAGCAGACATCGGTCTTCTCCCCTGCGCCGCAACAGATACTGGACGTCAATGAAAAATAATTCCCTTAGGCCTCATCCACACGACCGTAGCCATGTGCACAGCTCTGATTTTCGGGTCGGCCGGCAGCGGAGTGTCACCCACAAGGCGCCCGCAAATCGCGGGCCGTGCACATGGCTACGGTTATTATTTCCTATGAGCCTGGACCGCAGAACACGGCCGTAATAAGCATTTCCGTTCTTTCTGCGGTCCAGTCTCCTGGGCCATGCACCGACCGTGGAAACCACGGTCGTGTGCATGGCCCCATAGGAAAAATGAATGGGGCCGCAATTCTCCCGTAGATTTTCGGGGGAATTGCGGCCGCAAAAGCACGTTCGTGTGCATGGGGCCTTAGGGAATATTCACACGGCGCTCAAATAAAACTATGGCAAATGTGTCAGATACACTAGAGTTTCTTCTGAATCGCTTTTTAAAATGCAAGCGTTTTTTACGTGTTTCGCATGTTTGACTTGTATGCGATTTTTACACGTTTTCCCACTGACGGAAAACATTTGGCGCATTTTACGCACCAAAGAATTTAACAGACGCCTGTTTTACGCAACGCATTTTTTTTTCAAACGGTTGGGTAAAAAAAGCCCATTGTATGTACTAACACCTCGCTTTACCATTGATGTAAATGGGAAGCTTAATCAAGTAGGTTATTTTTTTGCGCAATTTTTTTTATGCATTTTGTGTGCGGATAATTAGGACTCCAATTGACTATGGGAACATTTGTCACATTTTCTTGACTAGACGCTTTTTTTTCGGAAACGCGTTTATTACGCGAGTGTTTTTAAAAAAGTGTGTTGTATGTACTAACAGCGTGCTTTCCCATTGATGCAAATGGGAAGCTTATTCAAGTGTTTTTTGGCACATTAAATGCGCCAAACAACATGTAAAGTACACGCTGTGTGAACCAGTCATTTACTACAGGGTCTTCCCTTTTGACTTTCAGCATTCTTAGGAGCCTCACACATGAGCGTGTTTAGTCCAGGATATACGGTCCGTATGTCGGCCACATTTCCCGGACCGAACACACTGCAGGGAGCCGGGCTTCTAGCATCAGTCATCTAGGACGCTAGGTGTCACTGCCTCGCTGCGGGACAACTGTCCCGTACTGTAATCATGTTTTCAGTATGGGACAGTTATCCTGCAGCGAGGCAGTGACACCTAGCGTCCTAGATAACTATGATGCTAGAAGCCCGGCTCCCTCAATGTATTCGGTCCGGGAAATGCGGCCGACATACGGACCCTATATCACGGACCAAACAAGATAGTGTGTGAGGCTCCTTAGCCCTTTGGTGTGTCCGATAGCTGCTGTGATCAGCATATTCTACAATTGTACAATCTCTTCAAAAATGGAGACAATGTTTGGCAATTTGAAGACACCTCTTCCTGGCTTGTAGCCAAAAATAGGGAGGGGGTGAGTCTCCCCACATTTACAGCAGCTGTAAGTCAGTTGCTTTGCCTGATTCACCTTGCTGTAACTCTGGGAAGTGCTCCCACTGGTGGCCAACATAGGAAATCATGTCAAATTATTATTTAGTTTTTAATACTTCCCACCATGTGGAAGAAAAAACAAAAATACACCAAAAAAATAAATAAATAACTTTAAAAAAAATATAACAACAATAAGTAATTTGCTTTTAAAACAAAATGTCTCGTACAGCAGTTGCCGTGGCTCCTTCCCCAGGGACCGATCGCGATGTCCTCGCCTATTAACGCCTTAGAAGCCGCGTTCAGTAGCAATCGCGGCTTCTTAGGGGTTAACACCATTGACATCCCAAGACATGATTGTGGGCACCGACTGTTGCTATGGCAACCGGAGGCCTAACATTGGCCTACGGCTATGCCATCTACGTTAGCCTAGTAGGTCCTGACATTGGCAGGAACCACTATGCTTGCTGTCAGTGAGTAGTGGACAGCTCTAATACACTGCACTACGCATGAAGTGCAATGTATTCGAATACTGATCAGGGCTTCATGCATTCAAGTCCCCTAGTGGGAAAAAAAATAAAAAAAAATGTAATTAAAAAAAAAATGTAAAAATACCTTTTTCCCTGATCAGTCCTTTATCATTTAAAATTAAAATAAAATAAACTCTACATAATTGTTATTGCCGCGTTTTGTTATTTATCCCGTGTGGTGAACGCCGTAAAAGAAAATAATAATAAACCATACCAGAATCACAATTTTTTTGGTCACTTAACCTCCCAAAAAATGGAATAAAAAGGAGACCAAAAAGTCACATGTACCCAAAAGAGGTACTGATCGAAACGACAGTTCATTACGCAAAAAAACAAGACCTCACACAGCTTTCTTAATGGAAAAATAAAAGTTACGGCTCTCAGAATATGGCAACACAAAAATGTAATGATTTTTAAAATAAAGTATTTTATTGTGCAAACACCATAAGACATAAAAAAATATATAAACATATGGTGTCACTGTAATCTTATCGACCCGCAGAATAAAGTGAAAGTCAATTATAGTGCACGGTGAACGCTGTAAGAAAACAAAAAAAAAAAAAGGAATAAAAACCAGTTATAGAATTGCTGTTTTTTTTTAGTCACCACGCCTCTTAAAAATAAAATAAAGAAAATAGTATAAAAATGGATAAAAAGTCGCAGGCACCCCATGAAAGCTACAATGAATTCCTCAAGGGGTCTAGTTTCCAAAATGGGGTTACCTCTGTACTAGCACCTCAAAAGCTATGCAAACGTGACATGGTGCCCAGAAACCAATCCAGCAAAATCTACATGCCAAATAGCATTCCTGCTTTTCTAAGTCCTGCCGTTTGTCCAACCAGCAGTTTATGACCACATGTGGGGTATTGGCGTAATCGGGAGAAATTGATTTTCCACTGTTGGCATGTTTTCTCCTTTTTCTCCTGATGGCTTCCATGTGCAGTCTGTTGTTTCAACGGACCAAATTAATGAAATGGCCGAGACTGTTCCGTCAACAACGGACAGGAGTAGGACCTGTCCTATTTTTGTCGGAACGGCCACACGGTTCCATCAAAACAGAACGGAAGTCTGCATGGCTCCACAGAAATGAATGCGTTAGTGTGCCATCTGTTAAAATAGATGGATAGCACACCGTAGAAAACAACTGAAGTGGGCATGAGGCTTTAAGGCCGAATTCAGACGACCGTGGTATACATCCGTGTGATGGCTGTCAAAATAACGTCCATCACACGGACGCATGTATTTCAATAGTGTGAAGTGTGAAGGGTCGGTTGAAAAATAGAACACGTCCGATTTTGTTCAGTTTTCATGGATCCCTCAATAGACTCAAGTCTATGGGGATCCGTAAAAACGGGACCCGCACAGGGGCAAGTCGGACATAAAAATCTACTGTTTTTCACGTCCGAGTTTGCACTCAGTCGTGTGTATCTGGCCTAACTGTGTGATTGGTTATGTATATTCACACTATAAAACAAAGATTTCTTTATTGATATACGCTAAAAAAAACTTAATTAACCCTACTAAGGACAGACAATTGTGAATTAAAAGATAAATCCACGGGCTGCCTTTACCAATCATATATCATATTCTCAATTAGTATTGATGGGGAAATCTGTAGAGGAGAATGAAATACTCAAAATATTCCCTTATGAATAGGAGGACTAATTCCAGAAATACTTTTTAAGATGTATTGGAGAACGTTAAGGACTATTCAATGTATATTTGAATTCATTAATTTCCTATTATTTGCAAGATCATATATTAAAGATGTTGATATCTCCTGCATTCATTGGAGGCATTCCTCCTAACATCTAGTTTACAGCTCCAAACTAAAAGGATGACAACATTCCATTAACCCCTTAGTGACCAACAATACGCCTTTTCACATTCGCCTAGTCTAAGTCCTGCACGGGTCTCCTGTGCAGGCAGGAGCCGGGGCTCTGCTGTCTGATGACAGCTGAGCTCCTGCTCCAACGCCCGTGATCGAAGTTTACTTCGATCGCGGCCGTTTAACCCGTTAAAT
The DNA here is from genome assembly GCF_050947455.1 of Rhinoderma darwinii. Lineage (NCBI taxonomy): Eukaryota > Metazoa > Chordata > Amphibia > Anura > Rhinodermatidae > Rhinoderma > Rhinoderma darwinii. The sequence goes on from NC_134689.1 coordinate 149,297,594, forward strand.
GTCGCCGTCAATAGCGACCGCGGCATTTAACTTGTTTACAGAGGGAGTGAGCTCCCTCTGTCACCCATCGGCAGCCCGCAAATGCAATCGCGGGTCTCCGTTGGGGTGTCATGGCAGCCGGGGGCTTGATAAAAACCCCCAGATCTGCCCTGGACATATGCCTGTTAGGATGCGCCGGAGGCACGTCCTAACAGATTACCTGTCAGATTTACACGGACAGGCAATAATGCTCTGGTATACGAAGTATACCAAAGCTTTATAGCAGCGATCTGAAGATCGCACAGTAAAGTCCCCTAGTGGAACTAATGAAATAAATAATAAATGTGAAATAAAGATTAATAAAAATTACTGTAAAATAAATAAAACCATTTTTTTATTTAGTAAAAGTGTAACAAAATAAATAAAAGTACACATATATGGTATCGCCGCGACCGTAATGACTCCATTAATAAAGTTAATATGTAATTTAAAACGCAAGGTGAACACCGTAAAAAAACAAACGTAAAAAACCATGGCGAAATTGCAATTTTTTTGCCATTGCCCCCCAAAAAAGTCATAATAAAAATGAATCAATAAGTCCCATGCACCCCAAAACAGTACCAATCAAAACTACGTCTCGTCCCGCAAAAAAACAAGCCCAAAAAATCACTACATTGATGGAAAAATAAAAAAAAGTTACGGCTCTTGGAAAGCAAAGATGCAAAAACAAATAATTTTAGTTCAAAAGTGTTTTTACTGTGCAAAAGTCGTAAAACATAAAAAACCTCTACATATGTGGTATCGCCGTAATCGTACCGACCCATAGAATAAAGGTAACATGTTATTTACGCCGCACAGTGAACGGCGTCAATTTAAAAACGCATAGAACAATGGTGGAATTTCAGGGTTTTTTTATAATCCCCCCCAAAAAAAAGTTAATAAAAAAAATTATATGTACCCTAAAATGGTGCTATTAAAAAGTACAACTAATCCCGCAAAAAACAAGTCCTCATACAGCTATGTAGACGAAAAAATAAAAAAGTTATAGCTCTTTGAATGAGACTATAGAAAAACAAATAAAATAGCTTGGTCATTAGGGCCTAAAATGGGCTGGTCACTAAGGGGTTAAATGCATTGGAGGCATTCCTCCTCATCTTAATCTTATCAGCTCAAACGGAGAGAAATGGAGGCATTACTCCTATTTAAAAATTGCTCTACACACTAGTCTGCCACTAAACTGCTCATTTGACGATTAGAAGGCTAGTCATACATGGATTGTGTATTAAAATAACAGAAAAGTCCAATAACAGAACCAGTCAGTCCCGTGGACCTGATGGATTCAGGTCTTAGCGCACGATACAGCTGCTCTGTATACAGACTACAGAAAAGCTGCCTCTCAAAGTACTTAAGTGATTCCCACAGAAATATGGACTTTTCTGAAGGTTGGGCAGAGTTCTTGCAGGACCAATAAGGCCCTGTTCACATCTGCGTCGGGGCATTCAGCTGGTTCTGCTCCGTCAGAGAAGTGCAAGAGAATGCCAGATGCAACGGTTCCATTGCAACACTGACACTACCAGTAGCTGACAGAACCCATTGACTGGGTTCCGTCGGCTGTCCACCATGGTGTCTGTGGTTTTACCAGAAACAATAGCGCAGAATGCTGCGCTATGGTTTCTGGTAATCTCTGCCGGATCTGCAAAGTAGGCCCCCTAACGGAGCCTCCAACACAGATGTGAACAGGCCCTAACCAGGCACAGGGTCAGTGCATGGAGCAGAAGTTAGGCGGGATTCACATGACCGGGTCCCGCCCGAGCCCGAGTGCCGGCCGGTAAAATCGGCCATTTTGCCCGGCCGGTTTGCATAAAGTTATGCATCCGTTCCGGGTCGGGCAGATCTGGACAGTGACATCAGCGGCAACTCCTTAAGGGGAATCCCCATGTGTTCGGGGATTTCGCTTCAGGAGTTTCCCCTGATGTCACTGCACAGATATGGACAGAGACATCAAGCGCTCCTTCAAGGAGCTAAAGTGCGGCTAGCACATAGCAGAGCGGGGAGATACCTCCCTGCTCTGCTATGGTGGCGTCGCTACAGTAGTAGCAGCCACAGCAGCAGCAGCTGCTAGCGGCGCCATGGAAGGTGTCGCCGGGCCAGGGCGCTTTTAAAACAAGCAGGGGAAGGGAGCCAGCGCAGCGCTCCCTCCACCTGCTGTACACCCCGGCCCTGCCACACAGTGTACAGCGCAGCCATTCGTCCGAATGGCATCAACTCTTCCTCCTCACATGCACTCTGCGCTGTGAGGAGGAGACAGAGCGCAAGCCACGGAAAACCCGGCCAACATTCCGGTGATGGCCGGGTATTACCCGGCCCCATAGACTTCTATGGGAGCCGGGCGGCCGGGTACCCGGGCGAAAATAGAGCATGTCCTATTTTTTGATGGCCGGTTTTCCCGGCCGTCAAAAAAATCGGTCGTGTGAATAGCCCCATTAGGGGTCTATTATTCCTAACGCAGCCGGGTGCCGGCCGATTTATGAACGGCCGGTACCCGGCCGGGAAACCCGGTCGTGGGTATGAGGACTTAAAGAGTCGCAAATGCAGAGTACCAACGCCAAAAGGGCCTACTGTTCAGGCTCAAGAGACACAAAGGGGGTAGAATAGACAGAAAGACTAAGCACTATTAGAATCCGTCCAGCGTTGCCACCGTTAAAAATTGCAACGACTCAGTATTGATCTGGAAAACTGCCGCACATGAACAACTACATCTGCAGCTGCCACATGGCCATGTAGTAGGACTATAACACTGCTTGCGTCTTTTCAAATCTACATTAAAAAAAACACAAATGGAAAATGTCATTAAACTAATTGAGTGAGCCTTGGCTGACATTCAACGATCCCCAAGCACAGGACCTGGCAGACAGCATCCGCTCTCTTCGGGGATGTTCACGCAGGTCGGATACACATAGTAAAAGCAAACAGTGTATTCAAACTGGTCGCTGCAGGGAATTCTGGACGAAAAAAACGAACCAAATTTCGGTGCAGGTTTTTGGTCAGAATGTCCACTGCGGAAAACAGAACAGGAAAAAAAAAATGTGCATACTTACCCTCTGATGTCCTGCAGACCGGCCTCCTGGGATGACATTTCATCCCATCATCCCATGTGACCGCTATAGAAGGCCGGCCTGAACGAAGAAGCACAGTGTTCTGGGTAAGTATAAGACTATTTTTTTTCTGAGTTGCGATTTTTGCTGCAGAATCACAGTTTTCCTCCGCAAAAAACGCAACATCTGCTATTTGTTGCAGGTTTTACCACCCCATTAAATTCAATGGGGAAAATGGGGAACAAAAAAAAAGCAGCGATTACGCAAAATCAATTGACATGCTGCGACTTAATAAAATGCACCGCAGGTCAATTTCTGAGCGGTTTTTACACTTATTTCAGCAGCGTGCGGATGAGATTTGTTCAAATCTCATCCACTCTGCTGCTACTGTATTATGCTGCGTATTTTCCGCAACAAAATCAGTTGCAGAAAATCCCCAGTATTTGCGCTGCGTGTGAACTCCCCCTTCTAGTATGTTTCTTAAGCTCGCTGAGATGTCACCAGTCACCATTAATGATCATGAGGAGAACCAGTGCAATAACTACAGTACACAGTCAGAAAAATGGTGTCAAATAGGATAGTAAGGAAAGTGTTAAACCAGCTCTATTAGTAACCATTGCAAACTGAGAACGTGTTCAGCTACAGTACGTAACATTATAAAGCACTGAGAAAGAGTCAAACACTATAAGTATAAAAAAAAATAGAAAAATATAAATTTTATTAAATTCGTATAAAAACTACACAGGATCTAAAAACAAAATCTGTATCTGGACCACATTCCTGGTAACAACACCACCACAATGGTTACAAAGTACTTATAGTACATACTATTGCGGGATCGGCATTGCCACAGCAAAGGATACATATATATTATCCACACAAAACATGTTCCCGGTCCAAAAAAGACCGCCATTGAAAATTCATAGAGGTGGATAGTCAGTATATGACACAGGTATAGTCATGGACCAGAAGGGGATGTAACCCAGAGAGAGTTTATAAGCAGGTAAAGTAAACTAAAAGCCTAATGAATACAAAATGTGCAATGGAAAAGTTTTTGGGAAGATAAAGATAAATTGTCAATGCCTTACCCATAAGGCTGGGTTCACACAACCTATTTTCAGACGTAAACGAGGCGTATTATGCCTCGTTTTACGTCTGAAAATAGGGCTACAATACGTCGGCAAACATCTGCCCATTCATCTGAATGGGTTTGCCGACGTACTGTGCAGACGACCTGTCATTTACGCGTCGTCGTTTGACAGCTGTCAAACGACGACGCGTAAAAATACAGCCTCGTCAAAAGAAGTGCAGGACACTTCTTTCAGACGTAATTTGAGCCGTTCTTCATTGAACTCAATGAAGCACAGCTCAAAATTTACGGCGGTCAGAGAAGCCTCGCAAAATGCGAGGAGCAGCATTTACGTCTGAAACGAGGCAGCCGTTTTCTCCTGAAAACAGTCTGTCTTTTCAGACGTAAATGCCTGCTATCGTGTGCACATACCCTAAATGAGGTCTAGTCAAGTGACCCAGATGGTGAGGTAGCGCCCCATTTGGCCTTTGTCCCTCAAAATGAGACTTATAGGGTAAAACTGCAAGTAGTGCAATGGTTAACACACACACACACACACACAGTAGGTCCAAAACTCCCACAAGTGTAGAAATGGAAACCCCAAATCAAGAAGAGGGAGGTATACAGACAAGGTCAGTAAGGAGATTCAACCACTACACGTGTAGGGGTTGGATCTCCTTACGGACATGGTCTGTATGCCTCATTCTTCTCTTGATTTGGAGTTTCCATTTCTAGTGGGGTTTTGTACATGTATATATGTGGTTAACCATTGCACTACAATTTTAACCTATTAGGGTGATTATGAAGGTCAAATGGGTGATTCACTTGTCTTGGGTAACGTGTGAATATATTTTTTCATCTTTGTGTGGTACGTTTTACTTATGTATTTATGACTTATAGTTATATATTTAGTGGCGGGCCTTCTGTGTATCTTCTTGATAGGTGTTGAGCAGCAATGGCCACCTGTGCCAGACTATGAAAACAGCGCATCAGTTAACGTGTCACCATGCTTTCAATCGGGGCAACTATGTTGGTCTACATAGGAGTATGAGGATACAGACTACTGAAATGTTGGCAGCGCTTCCTGTTGCTAGGCAACAATCTGAACATATTAGGGTGCTTCTTAATAAAGCACAGAGCTTGAAAATTATTTATTAGTGAGTCTGACAGAAATGACGTATGCTACATATGGTAATGAGCTCCTTCCATCCCCTCCATCACGGCTAGTCAGACAAACCTCCGGTCCCTATTCAGGGATGTGTTTATTGGGATGATTGATACGTTGCAGAGATAGCTTTATGCTGTTTAAAGATTACTGATCAAAATCATTACTTTTCTACTAAGACTGGCTATACACACCATAGAGAAGTCAGTGCTGTTCACACTATTGTGTTTCTCTTTCCATCAGGGATTCTAGTATTTGATGACAAGCTAGTCTTACTGCCAAAAGTACCGGAACCTTGAAAGAAACCCAACAGCCCTATTATATCTCTATAGGCTCAAAAATAGGCCTGTCAAAGCTCTGAAATTCACGAAGCCATGAGGTCAATGTGAATATAGCATAATGGGGCAGATTTATCAAAACTGGTGAAAAGGAAAAGCGGAGGAGTTGCCCATCCTAACTTATCAGGTTGCTGCTTTGAATTTGCAAAGGGCCTCTGAAAAAATAAAGGAGGTACCTGGTGGCCAAGCAACTATTCTACTTTTTAGCCTGACTGCCCCCCTGAAATGTCTGTTCTACCTATGGAAGTAATCATTCATGCGGAAAATAAAGCAGGTTTCTATTCATTGAAAATACAACTGGGACACCATTTATGAAACTACTTCAAGGTAGGGTCCCATGCACACAACCGTTATTTTCATCCATAATTTTGGATGACATTACAGATCCATTCATTTCTATTGGCCATGGACACCCTTCCGTATACTTACGGATGTGTCTCCGGGCAGTAGCAATGATCCGCAAAATATAGAACAGGTCATTCTCGTCCGCAATTGCGGAACAGACTCTCCCATAGAAGACTATGGGCACTTCTGCAATTGTGGCCGGCTACAGATGTGCAATTGTGGCCGGCTACAGATGTGCCTCCGTATTTGCAGACAGTAAAAGTCCTTACGTTTGTGTGCATGAGGCCTAAAAGTGGAGGAGTTGCTCATCTCAACCACTCAGATTTCAGTTATCTTTCAAACCCCTTTAAAAAAAAAAAAAAAAAAAAAAAGCTGCAACCTGATTGCTTTGGGAAACGCATTAGTTTTGAGAAACCTTCCATGTTGACAAGCAGCCATGTGTCGATTTAGCAGTTTTCTTTTTACATGGTCACATGTGAATCTATAGTGTTACATTGATAAGTGTTTTATAATAGCTACAATACACTAATTTACAAATGGACACAGAGTATGAGGTAAAGACCAACCTGTAGCCAGTGCAGAAGCTGCGAAGAGTGTCACCAGTGGGAAAAGAACCTCCATGGTCAGTGATACATAGAAGGTGCATAGGCTATGCCTGTAACTGTACATAGTTCTCCCAGTAATGTATGTCCGCGAGTGTCGTGCTGTCTATTAAACACGCGCAGCTCCCATCACTGAACAGGCGCTATAAGCTCGAAGATTCCTGGCTAAGTACGCAGTGCTACATGACAACGCTGGGATTCACGTCTCCTGGCGGTCATCTCATCTCACCTCCCCTGAGGTAGTGTGACCTGCCATGTTCTCCGGGCAGCACCTGACCAGTAGCTCTACAGCCTTCCAAGCGCTTATCTTGAGTAAGCGGTAAGTCCAGGCTGCAGTTTGTCTCGTAGAGATATTATGGTGTCTTCCCTTCCTGTGATACCAGTGTGGGATGCTTAGAGCTGGTGGAAATAAGTGGAGGCGTTAGGGCTGACTGCTCTGCTAGGCTGTGCATAGTGCAGAGCCCGCCTGGTTCCCGCCCTCAGCCGTCCTCTTCCCGCCCTCAGCTCCTGCACCTCACACGCATTCCTCTCGTGCACTGTCTGTCTAGCGAGACTTGCACGGTGTTTTAATGGAGAAATCTATCCCGGTACTGACAGAAAACAGCATTCGCCCACATTGTTGCTCGTGCCTCAGCGTCTTTCTTCCGCCTCTCTTTTTGGCTGCATGCCCTCATGGCACAGTTAGTTAAGTGAATTAGGCAATCATGCGTGCACCATGACAGGGACATTCTTTGAGCCATTAGTCATTAAAACGTTCACGCTCAAAAATGTTTGTTGCGTGAGTCTTCACTTTACTGTAAAATTATGTCAAAAGGCTTGTATGACAGCCGAGCACAATGGGGAGTGAGTGTGAATGTAAACGCAGCAAAGTTCTCTCGCTCTCTCTCATCATTTTGGTAGATATAAATTCCCTTCCTGCATTTACCAATGTCTAATATTGGGAGAGTGGGGGTGCAGAGGTAGCCGTCAGACTTTGGGTCTGAGGGTGCCTGAAGACCCCCTCTGCCACAGAAGACACCAGCATTATAAATGGTACACATGGTAAGAGGGGGCCTTCTTACAGATTTTGCATTGCAGTCCAGGAACTTCAAGTTATGCCTTAGGTGGTACAAAAAGTGGGACATAGCAATAGCCTAATATATTATAGATAGTAAATGAAATAGGAATGTGGATATTGTGTGTGAATTGCAAACGGCATTTTGTGTTTTCGTTTGTGTTTTTTTAACCCTTTTCCGGACTGAGCCTGTTTTGGCCTGGAGGACGAAGCCGATATTTTCAAATCTGACGTGTTACTTTATGTGGTAATAACTCCGGAATGCTTTTACCTATCCAAGTGATTCTGAGACTGTTTTCTCGTGACATATTGTACTTTATATTAGTGAAAACAATTGGTCGATAAATTCAATATTTATTTGTGAAAAAACCCAACATTTTGAGAAAATTGGCAGAAATTAGCATTTTTCAAAATTTAAAGGGAATGTGTCGCTAGAAATGTTTTCATTTTTTTAGTTAAACAGTTAGTGTATAAGTGATTAAACATTGTTCTAATTTTTTTAATTTTTTCACGAGTCAGGAAATATTATAAATTAGATTCTAATTTATAACATTTCCCAGTGCTGGTCACTAGATGGAGCAATTCCCAAAATTGCAGCATTGGCATGTGGTAAAGCAACCACATTGCTTTATGCTGCAAATTGTGAGAAGACACACTCGCTCTAGTGAGCTCACAGAATCCCCCCTCCTTTATCCTGGCTAGTGCCGGGAGAAACGAGGGGATTGAACGGTCTAACCTCCTACACTGTGTGCCGCCATTTTTTGAGCTAACACACAGTGTAGTAGGTTTACATACAGTAGTAATCACACAGTAAAACACGTACATACACAGACCTAACTTACCTGCTCCTGCCACCGCCGGTCCGTCCGGTCCGTCTGCTCCCTCCGCTCCAAGTGCACAAGTCCGGAAGCCGCGACCGGAAGTAGTAATCTTACTGTCCGGCCGCGGCTTCCGGTCCACAAGAAAATGGCGCCAGACGTCGCTCGGCCGAAGACCTTCAATTTGGACAGTGTGGGAGCGGCGCATGCGCCGTTCCCACACAGACGGCGTACAGCATATTGGATGGAACGGGCCCTGTTCGCATTCACTATGGGGCAGTATGTGTCATATTCCATGTCTGTATGTGTCGTTAATCGACACAGAGATGGAAAAAAAAATGGCAGCCCCCATAGACAAGAAAAAGTAAAAAAAGTAAAACACAAACACACAAATAAATATTATTTTTTTAAATAAAACACTAAAAGCAAATTGATATAAATATATATTTTTTCGCAACACTCGTCCTTTAAATGTATCTACTTGTAAAACAGATAGTAATACCACACAAAATACTTACTAGTTCACATATCCCATATGTCTACTTTATGTTTGCATCGTTTTTTGAACGTCTTTTTATTTTTCTAGGACGTTACAAGGCTTAGAATTTTAGCAGCAATTTCTCACATTTTTAAGAAAATTTCAAAAGCCTATTTTTTCAGGGACCAGTTCAGTTCTGTGGAATCACCATGTGTCCTCTGTCTCAAATGACCTGGACAAGGCATTAGCCCTCGATTCTTGTCGGCTGGGTGATAATGGAGCTCAAACTGGAACCTGGTAAAGAACAGCGACCACCTGGCCTGAAGAGGGTTCAGCCGTTGGGCCGTCTGAAGATAGGTGAGATTCTTGTGGTCCGTAAAAATCAGGATGGGATGAGCTGCGCCCCCTAGTAGATGTCTCCACTCCTCCAGGGCCAATTTGATGGCCAGTAACTTCCGATCCCCAATCGAGTAGTTGCGTTCTGCGTAAGAGAAGAGCTTAGAGAAATATCCACATACCATTGACTTGCCCTTGGAACCTCTCTGGAACAGGAGTGCACCAGCACCGACACAGGAGGCATCCACCTTCAACGAGAACTGTCGAGAAACATCTGGAGGATAGAGGCTGACGTGAAGGCACTCTTCAGGCTATTGAATGCAGACTCTGCCTCAGGAGTCCACACCTTCGCGTTCATGCCCTTTTTGGTGAGGTTAGAGATAGGAGAAGTCAGTGAGGAGAAGTTTGGAATGAACTGTCTGTAAAAATTGGCGAATCCCAGGAAGCGCTGTATGAAGCCTTGAGGACATGGCTATTCCAGGACGGACTTTACTTTCTCAGGATTCATCATGAGACCTCGATTCGAGACGATGTAGCCCAGGAAGGGTAGAGCATCTTTCTCAAACACGCACTTCTCCAACTTGGCGTACAGAGATTCTCCCTTAACCGCAACAAAACTTGACGGACATGTCTCTGATGAGTCATAAGATCTGGAGAAAAAAATCAAGATGTCATCAAGATAAACCACAACACAAACATAGAGGAGGTCACGGAAAATGTAATTAACGAACTCCTAGAAGACTGCGGGAGCATTACACAGGCCGAAGGGCATTACTAGAGACTCATAGTGTCCGTCACGGGTGTTAAATGCAGTCTTCCATTCGTCACCCCGGCGAATCCGTATTAGATTGTAAGCCCCACGCAGGTCTAGTTTGGAAAAAATCTTGGCACCACATATACGATTAAACAGTTCTGAGATCAGTGGCAACGGATACTTATTTTTCACCGTGATCTGGTTGAGTCCCCGGTAGTCAATACAAGGACGCAGAGAACCATCCTTCTTCTTGACGAAGAAGAACCCGGCTCCTGCCGGGGAGTAAGACTTCCATATGAAGCCCCTCTCCAAGTTCTCTTTAACATAAGCGGATATGGACAGAGTCTCTGGCAAGGAGAGAGGATATACCCTACCACGAGGAAGGGATGCACCAGGAATCAGCTCGATAGGACAGTTATACGCCCAGTGTGGGGGCAGCGTCTCCGCCTCCCTCTTGCTGAAGACGTCCGAAAATGCAGCATAATGACCAGGCAATCCTGCCAATGACCGAGGCAGAGGAGGCTGAGCCGAATTAATCTGTACCAGGCAACGGTTGTGGCACTCAGGGCCCCACTGGAGAACCTCTCCAGAGTTCCAGTCCTGGATTGGGGCATGTAGTCAGAGCCAAGGCAGGCCCAGCAGCACGGGGTTAATGGCCTTGGACAAGACAAAGAACGATAGGAGCTCGGAGTGGAGAGCTCCCAGTTGGAGCCTCAGCGGCTTGGTCACAGCTATAACTGGGTCTTTTCAGAGGTAGTCTATTTACCGATGCAACCATCAACGCCCTCTCCAGGAGACAGTCCCTGCCAGAATGTAGCCAAATGGGCCTCATTGTTTCACAACAGTTCTCCCGCCAGAGTGCGGAAGTGGATGCCGTACTCGCCCACGGAGGTGTCTTCTTGGCGTAGGTTCAGCAAGGAGGCTGCTGCAGACGAGACTCGTCCAGGCTCCTCAAACACTGTGCGGAATGTCCGGAGGAACCCCTGGAAGTCACGGTCTCTGGTCCTTGTCTCTCCCAGATAGAACTCACCCATGCAAGGGCCCTGCCAGTGAGGAGAGAGATGATGAAAGCGACCCTTGCGCCATCAAATGAAAATGCCCTTGCATACAGGGTGAAGTGGATCTGGCATTGGTTCAAAAATCCACGACAGGTCCCTGCGTCTCCATCATAGCGGTCAGGAAGTGGCAAAGAAAATCGATGATCCACGGTTCCAGGAGGTGTAGTCTGAGGATCGAAACTGCCAGGAGGTGTAGTAGGAGGAACGACAGCTTGGACATCCTGCCGACGTGCGAGATTGTTCAAGGCCTGGAGGAGTTGGTCCTTTCGAGAACGGAGGTCCAGCATATCCGTCCGCATCTCTTGCGACTTCATCTTGGTCTTGGATCGCCAGCAGGGTCCATGGCCTGAGCTTAGTGTCAGGTGGGGTGCGTGGACCCACTAGGCCGTACCGCCTTGACGGTATGGCAGCTGGCCAACAGGGCACAGGTCACAGTCTATAGTTCGTATAGTGTACCTGTGGCAGCTCGGACAGTAGCAATGACGGGCTCTGCTGGGACTTAGGCAGCAGGCAGACGTCAGGCGTGGTGTAGCAGGACAGGCGTGGAATACAGTACAGCATGACTACAGCTCAGCACGGCACTTGACCAGGTAGCACGGGATACAGATTACAGGTACAGAAACGGAGCACACCGGGAAACACTAGGAGACCATTTGCTAGACAAACTTAGGGTACGACAGCAATGCTCAGGCATGGGAGGAAGGGGCTGGGGCCTTTTTATAGTCCAGGGTGGTCATGGGCTAATTCTGACATTGAACTCCGGTGCGCGTGCTGTCCCTACGGGACCCGGCCAAGGTAAGCGGAAGTGAGCACTGGCGTCTCCTGAGAAGGCGACTGGGGCCAGCACAAGCAGACCCATGGCTGCAGCCGTTAGGAGGTGAGTGAGCCTGATGGCCCGCGGCCATGGACATGACACCGTAGAGCACGAGTAGGCTGGTAGACAGAGATGAGGGAGGAGATGTAAGGAGGTGCAGTACTGTGGAGAGCTTTGTGGGTAAGAGTAATAAGTTTGAATTTAATTCTGAAGGGGATGGGTAACCAGCGTAGTGATTGGCACAGGGTTGATGTAGCGGTAGGTCAGAAAGATGAGCCTGGCTGCTGCATTGAGGATAGATTGGAGAGGGGAGCGTTTAGTTAGGGGAAGACCGACTAAATGATTTACAGTAGTCAAGACGAGAGTGAATCAGAGCAACAATGAGAGTTTTGCCTGTTTCCTCAGTAAGAAAATGGCGGATTCTGGAGATGTTTTTGAGGTGAAAATGACAGGAGCGTGAAAGTGATTGAATGTGAGGAGTAAAGGTAAGATCGGAGTAAAAACTACCCCAGAGACAGCGGGCGTGCAGCCTGAGAGGGAGACATCAGATTTAGGTAGATCAGTAGATGGTGGGAACACAAGGAGCTCAGTTTTAGAAAGATTCAATTACAGATAGGGAGAGGACATGATGTTAGAGACAACGGATCGCTGTTCCTGTCCGTGTCAGCTGTAATACACAGCTGACACCCGCAGCGTATGGAGCGGGCTCAGCGCGTGACCCGGCTCCATACATCACCCCCCAAGCTATTAAGTTGTGGTGCGCGAAGGGGTTAATGCATAGCGGATGGTGCAGTGTGAAAATTACAATATTCCACTGATATGCCATTTTAGTGCACAATATGTTGTGCCCAGGTTGTGCCACTGAAGACAAATACCTCATAAAATGTTAATTGGGTTTTCCCGGGTATGGCGATGCTATATCTGTGGACTTAAACTCGTGTTTGGACACGCTGTAGGGCTCATAAGATAGGGAGTGTCATTTGACTTTTGGAGCGGAGATTTTGCTTGGTGGTTGTTCTGTTTGGGGTTTTGCTGGTATTTCAGTTTATAATGTGAGGGCATATGTAATCTGTGCGGAGTACATCAGGGTACAATAAGAGGGTATAATAATGGGGTAAATAAATAATAATTCATAGATATGTGGCTAGTATCGCACTGATAAATGGTGCCCAATCTTATCCGCTTTTGGAATTCTCTGCACATTTTGTGTTGCCATATTCTGAGAGCCAGAACTTTTCTATTTTTTCTCCACCGGAGCTGTGTGAGTACCATTGGTACCATTTTGGGGCACATGCGATTTTTTGATCACTTTTTATTCTATTTTTGGCAAGCAAGGTGACCAAAAACCATCAATTCTGACAACGTTTTTTTATTCTTTGTTTTTTTTTACGTCGTTCACCCTGGGCTATAAATTTACAATTTTATTCTGTGGGTCGATACGATTACGGCGATACCATATGTATATAGTTTTTTTTAATGTTTTGTAGCGTTTGCACAATAAAATCACTTTTTTTTATAAAAGAATACTTTTTTTGTGTCACCATATTCTGAGAGCCATAACTTTTTTATTTTTCAGTCAAAAAGCTGTGTAAGGGCTTGTTTTTTGCGGGACGGGTTGTAGTTTTTATTGATAATATTTTGGGGTACATTCGACTTTTTGATCACTTTTTATTCTATATTTTGGGAGAGGTGGTGACCAAAAAAATAGTGATTCTGGCATTGTTTTTTTACTGAAACCACAGGGAGAAAAGAGCTTGTAGCCAGGAAATTATGTTAAACATTAGAAATTTTTATTAACATATATACAAATACATTCATATAAAATATATATGGGATACAATATATAAAAAAGGACAAGACTCTAGAAAAAGTTTCAAGGAGCACACATCAAAGATGTCAATATGCAAAAATAGGTTTGGCTATATTATCCATTTACACAAAATTCAGTAACTATCGTGGAAAGGTACCTCTTGTGGGGCAAAGTCACATTACAAACGGCCCCATATAAACAGAGATATTGTATAGGGATCTAGATACCAGGTATTGCATCAAGATCAACTACCTTAACTTTGTAGCTAAAAGATAAGAGGTGTTGGATACAGCTTACCTATATTGAATAGCAGTAATAATACGATGTGTGCTCCAGCACAAAATTTAAGGTGATAATCACAACTAATATGGCATGTTGTTAACCCCTTCCCAATATCCACTGTATATATACGGCAGAGACGGGGAGGAAAAATATGGAGCGCGCTCATGGAATGACGCCACTCCATAACTTGCGTGTGTCGGCTGTATGCTACAGCCAACACTTCACTGCAACGAGCGGGATTACGCAAGTTTATCCCCTTAGATCCTGCGATGAATAGCGACCACATCATTAAGCAGTTAGAAAGAAGGTGGCAGCCCCCTCCACCGTCCCATCACCACTCCCGCAACGCGATTTTCGGGGACCCGATGGTTGTCATGGCAGCCTATGTGCTCCGATTAAGTATTACAGTATATAGTGCAAGCAATCTTGACGATCGCTAGTTCAAGTCCCCTAGGGGGACTAATAAGTTTTTTTTTATATAAAAGTTAAAAAAAACAAAAAAAACCTTTTCCCATTTCCCCCCAAAAGCTATGTAAAAAAAATAAAAAAATTACCATAACCAGTATCGCTGTGTCTGTTAAAGGACCAGTGTCACGGAAAAAAAAAAATTTACATCAATTTTCTTTTAGTGTTTTATTTAAAAAAAAAATATTTATTTGTGTGTTTGTGTTTTACTTTTATTTTTTCACTTTTTCTTGTCCATGGGGGCTGCCATTTTTTTCCCATCTCTGTATGTGTCGATTAACGACACATACAGACATGGAATACGGCACATACAGTCCCATAGTGAATGCGAACGGGGCCCGTTCCATCCACTATGCTGTACGCCGTCTGTGTGGGAACGGCGCATGCGCCGCTCCCATACAGTCCAAATTGAACTGTGCGACGTCCGGACAGTAAGATTACTACTTCCGGTCGCGGCTTCCGGACTTGTGCACTTGGAGCGGAGGTAGCAGACGGAGCGAACGGACCGGAGGGAGCGGCGGTGGCAGGAGGAGGTAAGTTAGGTCTGTGTATGTACGTGTTTTACTGTGTTTACTACTGTATGTTAACCTACTACACTGTGTGTTAGCTCAAAAAATGGCGACACACAGTGTAGGAGGTTTGACCGTTCAATCCCCTCGTTTCTCCCGGCACTAGCCAGGATAAAGGAGGGGGATTCTGAGAGCTCACTAGAGCGAGTGAGTTTTCTCAAATTTTGCAGCATAAAGCAATGTGGTTGCTTTACCACATGCAATGCTGCAATTTTGGGAATTGCTCCATCTAGTGACCAGCACTGGGAAATGTTATAAATTAGAATCTAATTTATAATATTTCCTGACTCGTGAAAAAATTAAAAAAATTAGAACAATGTTTAATCACCTATACACTAACTGTTTAACCCCTTCCCGCTCCTGGACGTACTATTAGGTCATGGTAGCTGTATCGTTCGCGCTCCATGACCTAATAGTACGTCTCGGGAGTAACGGCCGTTTCAGCCGTCCTCCCGACACATACAGGAGCTGTGACAGAAGCTGCCTCGTACAGCAGCTGTCACAGCTCTTACAGCGGGGACCGATCGCTGTGTCTCCGCTGATTAACCCCTTAAAAGCCGTGTTCTATAGAGATCGCGGCTTTTTAGGGGTTAAGCTGCCATCGCCGGCTTGCTACGCGATAGCGGCCGGCGATGGTGACTATGGCAACCGGACACCAAACAATGGCGTCCGGCTATGCCATAGACGGAAGCCTAGTGGGTCCTGACAACGTCAGGACCCACTATGCTTACTGTCAGCGAACAGCTGACAGCTCTAATACACTGCACTACGTATGTAGTGCAGTGTATTAGATTAGCGATCAGGGCCTCCTGCCCTCAAGTCCCCTAGTGGGACAAAGTAATAAAGTAAAAAAAAGATGTGTAAAAATAAGAAAATAAAAGTTTTAAAAGTATTAAAAGTAAAAATCCCCCTTTTTCCCTTGTCAGTCATTTATTATTAATAAAAATATATAAACAAACAAATAAACTATACACAATTGGTATCGCCGCGTCCGTAATGGCCTGAACTACAAAATTATTTCGTTATTTATCCCGCAAGGTGAACGCCGTAAAAGAAAATAATAATAAACCGTACCACAATCACAATTGTTTGGTCACTTCTCCTCCCAAAATATGGAATAAAAAGAGATCAAAAAGTCGCATGTACCGAAAAATGGTACTGATCGAAACTACAGTTCGTTACGCAAAAAATAAGTCCTCGCACGGCTTTATTGATTGAAAAATAAAAAAGTTCTGGCGCTTAGAATAAGGTAACACAAAAAGTGAATGATTTTTTACAAAACGTATTTTATTGTGCAAACGCCATAAGACATAAAAAAAAACTATAAACATCTGGTATCGCCGTAATCGTATCGCCCCGCAGAATAAAGTGAATACGTCATTTATAGCGCACTGTGAACGCTGTAAAAAAAAAAAAAAGAATACAAAAACAATAGTAGAATTACTGTTTTTTAGTCACCACGCCACCTAAAAATAGAATAAAAACTGATCAAAAAGCCGCATGCACCCCAAGAAAACTACAATGGATTCCTCAAGGGGTCTAGTTTCCAAATTGGGGTAACTTTTGGGTGGTTCCCAATGTTTTGGCACCACAAGACCTCTTCAAACCGGACATGGTGCCTAATAAAAAAGAGGCCTCAAAATCCACTAGGTGCTCCTTTGCTTCGGAGGC
The DNA here is from genome assembly GCF_050947455.1 of Rhinoderma darwinii. Classification (NCBI taxonomy): domain Eukaryota; kingdom Metazoa; phylum Chordata; class Amphibia; order Anura; family Rhinodermatidae; genus Rhinoderma; species Rhinoderma darwinii. The sequence goes on from NC_134689.1 coordinate 149,314,296, forward strand.
CGGTGCTTCAGTCCATTACCGCACTAGGGCCACATGTGGGATATTTCTCTAAACTGCAGAATCTGGGCAATAAGTATTGAGTTGCGTTTCTCTGATAAATCCTTTTGTGTTATAAAAAAAATGGTATAAAGAGGATTTTCTGACAAAAAAAAAAAAGTAAATTTCACCTCTACTTTGCTCTAAATTTCTGTGAAACACCTAAAGGGTTCATAAACTTTCTAACTGCTGTTGTGAATACCTTGAGGGGTCTAGTTTCTAAAATGGGGTATTTGATAGGGGTTTCTAATATATAGGCCCCTAAAAGCAACTTCAGAACTGAACTGGAACCTAAAAAAATAAATAAATGAGGCAATACTTCGCTTCTTACATTATACTGATAATGAGCCGTGCCCACCCCGAGATGACCCCAGTTTTGACCGTTTGTATAAACGGAGACCCCTATTAGACCGTTCCAGTGCCCGGTTTTCCCAAGCATAAACCCCCGAGAAGTGTATTTCTATTGATGAGTCCCTGGTACATTTTAAAGGGAGGGTCCAATTCCGCGAGTACCTGCCGGGTAAGAGGGCAAGGTATGGCGTGAAGATGTATAAGCTGCGAGAGTGCATCAGGGTATACCTACAGGTTTAGGATATATGAAGGAAAGGCCAAACCAGACTGCATCCTGGACTACAATAGGTACATGGGAGGGATGGACTTGTCAGATCAAGTCCTGAAGCCCTACAGCGCCATGCTGTGTGGTATAAGAAGCTGGCCGTGCACATCATACAGATGGCTTTGTACAATGCGTACGTGCTACGTCGATGTGCAAGCCAGACGGGAACTTTCCTGGAATTTCAAGAGGTGATTATCAAGAACCTAATCTTTAGGGACCAAGAAGGGGGGGCACCCAGTACTTCTGGAAGCGGGGCCACACGCATCGTACCAGGGCGGCAACACTTTCCAGGAGAAGTTCCCCAAACTGGCAAGAAGGGAAAAAGTCAAAAGAGGTGCAAAGTCTGCTATAAGAGGGCGATAAGGGATGACACAATATATCAATGTGACACGTGTCCCGAATAACCAGAGCTCTGTATGAAAGAGTGTTTTAAAATTTATCATACATCCCTTGGTTTATAATTTACCCCAATTTTACTTACCCTGATGCACTCCGCACAGCTTATCCCCCCTCGTCTTTCCCCTCTGAGCCCTGCTGTGTGCCCAGGCAGCTGATAACAGCCACATGTAGGGTATTGCCATACTCGGGAGAACCGACATTACAGTTTATGGGGTGTAGGTCTCCGGTCAAAATGCTCACTACACCTCTAGATGAATGCCTTAAGGGTTTAGTTTTTAAAACGGGGTCACTTCTTGCGGGTTTCAACTGTACTGGTACCTCAGGGGCTTCTGCATACATGACTTCGCACTAGAAAATCCCCAGTAGGCCAAATGGTGGTCCTTTCATTCTGAGCCCTCCCATGGGCCCAAACGGCAGTTTAACACAACAAATGGGGTATTGCGGCACTCAGAACAAATTGCGCAACAGAATGGGGTATTTTATTTCTTGTGAAAGTAAGACATTTTCAGCCAAAACTACATATTATTTGAAAAAAATAATTTTGTTTTCATTCCCAGCCCAATTCAAATACGTTCTGTGAAGAAACTATGGGGTCTAAATGGTCACATTACCCATAAATGAATTCCTTGAGGGGTGTAGTTTCCAAAATGGGGTCACTTTTGGTGGGTTTCCATTGCTTTGATACCTCTGAGGCTCTGCAAATGCGACATGGCACCCGAAAACCAATCCAGCAAAATCTGGACTCCAACAAACAAATAGCGCTCCTTTCCTTCTGAGCCCTCCCATGGGCCCAAAAGGCAGTTTATCACCACAAATGGGGTATTGCCACACTAAGGACAAATTGGGCAACAAAATGGGGTATTTTGTTCCCTGTGAAAATAAGAAATTTTGATCACAAATTACATTTTATTGGAAAAAATGACTTTTTTAATTGCACAGCCCAATTCAAATACGTGCTGTGAAAAAACTGTGCGGTCAAAATGGTAACAACAACCATAAATGAATTCCTTGAGGGGTGTAGTTTCCAAAATGGGGTCAATATTTGGGGATTCCTACTGTTTTGGCACCTCAACACCTCTTCAAAACTGGCATGCTGCCTAAAATATATTCTAATAAAAAAAGAGGACTCAAAATGCTCTAGGTGCTTCTTTGCTTCTAGGGCTTGTGTTTTAGTCCACGAGCGCAGTAGGGCCACATGTGGGACATTTCTAAAAATTGCAGAATCTGGACAATACATATTTAGTAGTGTTTCTCTGGTAAAACCTTCTGTGTTACAGAAAAAAAAATGAATAAAATTGAAATTCAGCAAGAAAAATGAAATTTGCAAATTTCACCTCCACTTTGCTTTAATTCCTGTGAAATGCCTGAAGGGTTAAACAACTTTCCAAATGCTGTTTTGAATACTTTGAGGGGTCTAGTTTTTAAAATGGGGTGTTTTATCAGGGTTTCGAATACATAGGCCCCACAAAGCCACTTCAGAACTCAAGAGGTACCTTAAAAAAAAGGCATTTGAAATTTTCTTAAAAATATGAGAAATTGCTGTTTATGTTCTAAGCCTTGTAACGTCCAAGAAAAATAAAAGAATGTTCAAAAAATGATGCCAATCTAAAGTAGACATATGGGAAATATGAACTAGTAACTATTTTGGGTGGTATAACCGTCTGTTTTACAAGCAGATGCATTTAAATTCTGAAAAATGCAATTTTTTCAAAATTTTCTCTAAATTTTGCAATTTTTCACCAATAAACACTGAATATATCGACCAAATTTTACCACGAACATGAAGCCCAATGTGCCAGCTTCTGGCAGTGCAGACACACAGCGTGTTCTCGAGAGATCACGCTGTGACGTCACTCACTTCCTGCCCCAGGTCCTGCATCGTGTCGGACACATCGGCACCAGAGGCTACAGTTGATTCTGCAGCAGCATCAGCGTTTGCAGGTAAGTAGCTACATCGACTTACCTGCAAACGCTGATGCTGCTGCAGAATCAACTGTAGCCTCTGGTGCCGATGTGTCCTCGCTCGTCCGACACGATGCAGGACCTGGGGCAGGAAGTGAGTGACGTCACAGCATGATCTCTCGAGAACACGCTGTGTGTCTGCACTGCCAGAAGCTGGGCGTTCTGAAGAGAAGTGGATGATACTTCTCGTCAGAACGCCCAGCTAGTAAAAGTAGTAAAAACGCCCCGATGTACGCACATAATACACGCCCAGTTGGACTTTTACTTTAAACACGCCCACTTGGACTTTTGCAAGCCTCATTTTCATAAATACAAAAATGGTCATAACTTGGCCAAAAATGCTCGTTTTTAAAAAATAAAAACGTTACTGTAATCTACATTGCAGCGCCTATCTGCTGCAATAGCAGATAGGGGTTGCAAAATCTGGTGACAGAGCCTCTTTAAAATCACTGTTTTTTGTCCACTTTATTTCCCACAAAAAATGGAATTAAAAAGCCATCAAAATCGTACCAATAAAAACTACAACTCGTCCTGCAAAAAACAAGCCCACGCACCACTGCTCGTAAAAACAAAACCGGAAAAAATGGAGGAATCAGTGCTTTTCCCAGGCTACCCCACAGATAATTTTTTCCCCAGTACATTGTATAGTACAATAAATGGTGCAATGAAAAACTGCAACTCGTCCCGCAAAAAAAAAAGCCCTCATACGGCTATGTCGATGGAAAAATAAAAAAGTTCTGGCTTTTGGAAGGTGGGGAGGAAAAAAATGAAAATGAAAAAACTAAAAATGGCTGCGGAGGAGAGGGGTTAACCTCTTTCCGACATGCGCCGTATATATACGGCGCAATCGGGAAGCTCTTCCCGCAAAGCGCAGTACCATTATGTCGCGGTGATAGTGCGGGCTCAGGAGCTGAGCCCGCACCATCACCGCCGAGTGACAGCTGTATGTTACAGCTGGCACCCTGAGGAATCGGCCAGGATCGGAGCTAGCCTCCGATCCGGCCGATTAACCCCTCAGATGATTGCTTTTTTTTGGTCACTTTGTCTTACAAAAATTAAAATAAAAAGCGATCAAAAAGTCACATGTATCCAAAAATGGTACCTATAAAAACCTATTACTCGTCTCGCAAAAAACAAGCCCTCAGACAGCTCCGTCGATGAAAAAATTAAAAAGTTATGGCTCTTACAACTTGGCGACAGAAAAAATACATTATTTTTACTAAAGTAATTTTATTGTGAAAAAAGTTTTAAAACATAAAAAAGTTCTATAAATTAGTTATTGCCGGAATCGTACCGACCCGCAGAATTAAAGTGAATGTGTTGCCAGCAAAACATGTTTTGTTTTTTTTAATTAAACATTTAGTGTGTAGGTGATTAAACATTGTTCAATTTTTTTTTATTTTTTTCACGAGTCAGGAAATATTATAAATTAGATTCTAATTTATAATATTTCCCATTTCTGGTCACTAGATGGAGCTTATCCCAAAATTGCAGCATTGCATGTGGTAAAGCAACCACATTGCTTTTTGCTGCAAAATTGGGAAAAAAGCACTCGCTCTAGTGAGTGGATGGGACAGGACCCGTTCGCAGTCCCTATGGGACTGTGGCTGCCGTATTCCATGTCTGTATGTGTCGTTAATCGACACATACAGAAATGGAAAAAAAATGGCAGCCCCCATAGGGAAGAAAAAGTGTAAAAATAAGAAAAAGTAAAACACAAACACACAAATAAATATAAACGTATTTAATAAAGCACTAACATCTTTAACATATTAAAAAAAAAATTGTGATGACACTGTTCCTTTAAGGTAACATGTAAATTATAACGCATGGTGAACGCTGTACAAAAAAAACAAAAAAAAAACTATGGCAGAATTGCTGTTTTTTTATTACCTTGCCTCCCAATAAAAAGGATAACAAGTGATCAAAAAGTTGCATGTACCCCAAAATGGTACCAATAATAACTACAGCTCGTCCCGCAAAAAAACAGCCCTCCTACCACTACGTCTATGAAGAAAAAAAAAATAAGTTAAAGAGGCTCTGTCACCAGATTATAAATGCCCTATCTCCTCCATAATCTGATCAGCACTGTAATGTAGATAACAGCAGTGGTTTTTATTTTGAAAAACGATCAATTTTGAGGAAGTTATGAGTAATTTTAGATTTAGTTTCTTAACCCCTTAGTGACCAGCCCATTTTAGGCCTTAATGACCAAGCTATTTTATTCGTTTTTCTATAGTCGCATTCAAAGAGCTATAAAGTTTTTATTTTTTCGTCTACATAGCTGTATGAGGACTTGTTTTTTGCGGGATTAGTTGTGCTTTTTAATGGCACCATTTTTGGGTACATATAATTTTTATATTAACTTTTATTAACCTTTTTGGGGGGGATTATAACAAAAACCTGAAATTCCGCCATTGTTCTATGCGTTTTTAAATTGACGCCGTTCACTGTGCGACGTAATTAACATGTTACCTTTATTCTATGGGTCGGTACGATTACGGCGATACCACATATGTAGAGGTTTTTTTATGTTTTACGACTTTTGCACAATAAAAACACTTGAACTAAAATTATTTGTTTTTGCATCATCGCTTTGCAAGAGCCGTAATTTTTTTATTTTTCCATCAATGTAGTGATTTTTTGGGCTTGTTTTCTGCGGGACAAGACGTAGTTTTGAATGGTACTGTTTTGGGGTGCATGGGACTTATTGATTCATTTTTATGATGACTTTTTTGGGGGGCAATGGAAAAAAATTGCAATTTTGCCATGGTTTTTTGCGTTTTTTTTTTACGGTGTACACCTTGCGTTTTAAATGACACATTAACTTTATTAATGGAGTCATTACGGTCGTGGCGATACCACATATGTGTACTTATTTTTATTTTTTTTACACTTTTACTAAATAAAACCACTTTTTATGGAAAAAAATTATTTTATTTATTTTTTTACTGTACTTTTTATTAATAATCTTTATTTCACTTTGATGACGTATTTTATTAGACCCACTAGGGGACTTTACTGTGCGATGTTCCGATCGCTGCTATAATGCTATGGTATACTTCGTATACCAGAGCATTATTACCTGTCAGTGTAAATCTGACAGGCAATCTGTTAGGACGTGCCTCCGGCGCGTCCTAACAGGCATATGTCCAGGGCAGACCTGGGGGCTTTTATCAAGCCCCCGGCTGCCATGACACCCCATCGGAGACCCGCGATTGCATTCGCGGGCCGCCGATGGGTGACAGAGGGAGCGCACTCCCTTTGTAAACAAAGTTAAATGCCGCGGTCGCTATTGACGGCGGCATTTAACGGGTTAAACGGCCGCGATCGAAGTAAACTTCGATCGCGGGCGTTGGAGCAGGAGTTCAGCTGTCATCAGACAGCAGAGCCCCGGCTCCTGCCTGCACGGGAGACCCGTGCAGGACTTAGACTAGGCTGACGTGAAAAGGCGTCAGCCTAGCCTAAAGCCCATTAGTGACTCACGTGAAAAGGCGTATTGGTGGTCACTAAGGGGTTAAAGACCAACTGGGTGTGTTTTTACTTTTGACCAAGTGGGTGTTGTAAAGAAGTGTATGAGGCTAGCCAATCAGTGACCAATCAGCTTCTTTCACTGCACAATCATGCTGTGCTGTGGATCATGCTGGGCTGGAACAATGAGAAGTATATGACACTGATTTGTCACTGATTGGTCAGCGTCATACACTTCTTTACAACACCCACTTGGTCAAATCAGTGACAAATCAGTGTCATATACTTCTCATTGTTCCAGCCCAGCATGATCCACAGCACAGCATGATTGTGCAGTGAAAGAAGCTGATTGGTCACTGATTGGCTAGCCTCATACACTTCTTTACAACACCCACTTGGTCAAAAGTAAAAACACACCCAGTTGGTCTTTAAAAAACTAATCTAAAATTGCTCATAACTTGCTCAAAAATTATCGTTTTTTCAAAATAAAAACCACTGCTGTTATCTACAGTACAGCGCCGATCAGACTATGTAGGAGATAGGGCACTTATAATCTGGTGACAGAGCCTCTTTAAAGCTCCAATATGTCAGGAAAGAAAAATATGCAGTTGTGCCGGCCCAAGGGGAACATTTCTTCTGTTTCAAGAGGCGAATTATCAAGGAGCTGAAATTAGGGAACCAGGAAGGGGAGGGCCCAAACATATCTGCTGGAAGCGAGGGCGGCCGTATTATACCAGGACAACACTTCCCAGCAAAATTCCTCAAACTGCAAAGGTGCGGAGTGTGGACCAAATGGGAGATAAGTAAGGACACCATTTATCAGTGCGACACTGGCCTGTGCAGAAAGGATTGTGTCACAGCGTAATACACATCTATCGATCATTTTATTGTTTACCCCATTATTATACCCCCTAACTATTCCCCTGATGTACTCTGCCCGGCTTACATGTGCCCCCACATTATAAACTGAAACACCAGAAAAACTCCAAACAAAACTACTACCAAGCAAAATACACGCTCCAAAAGCTAAATGGCGCTCCTTCCCTTCTGAGCCCTTCAGCGTGCCCAAACAGTTGTTTACTTCCACATATATGGCATCGCCATACCTGGGAGAATCCTTTTAACAATTTTTGGGGTGTGTGTCTCCAGTGGCACAAGCTGGGTACGACATATTTCCCACTGAAATGTCACATCTAGGGAAAAATTTTAATTTTTACTTTGCACCATCTGCAGCGCAATCATTTATGGAAAGGACCTGTGGATGAAAATGCTCACTACACCCCTTAATAAATTTCTTGAGGGGTGTAGTTTCCAAAATGGAGTCACTTCTCATCGGTTTCTTTTGATATTTCACATCAGAGCCTCTGCAATCTTGAACCAATACTGTGTAAGTTGCCAAATTAGGCCTCAATTTCACATGGTACTCTCTCACTCCTGAGCCCAGTCGATAGTCCAGGCAAAATATTAGGGCCACATGAAGGGTGTTTATAAAACCGGGAAACACAGCATAATAATTAGAGAGCTGTCTTATTATGGTGACACAAGCTGGGCACCACATATTGGCATGTCTATGGAAAAAATAAAATTTTCACTCTGCAACGTCAAGTGCACACTAATTTCTGCAAAACACCTGTGGGGTTAAAATGCTCGCTACACCCCTAGGTGAATACATTGAGGGGTGTAGTTTCCAAAATGGGGTCACTTGTGGGGGGTTTCCACTGTTTTGGTCCCACAGGGGCTTTGCAAATGCGACAGTGCCCAGAAACCAACCAGCAAAATCTGCACTCTAAAAGCCAAATGGCACTCCTTCCCTTCTGAGCCCTACCGTGTGCCCAAACAGTAGTTTATGACCACATATCGGGTATTGCCGTACTCGGGAAAAACTGCTTTACAAATGTTGTGGTTCTTTTTTTTCTTTATTTATTGAGAAAATGAAAAAATTGGAGCTAAAGCTACATCTTATTGAAGAAAAAGGATTTTTTTTTATTTTCACTGCTCAATCCTAATAAAATCTATGAAATATCTGTGGGGTCAAAATACTCACTACACCCCTAGGTGAATACCTTGAGGGGTGTAGTTTCCAAAATGGGGTCACTTGTGGGGGTTTCCACTGTTTTAGGCCCACAGGGGCTTTGCAAATGCAACATAGCAACCAGAAACCAATCCAGCAAAATCTGTAATGTTTTGTTTCTTTTTTTCTTTTATTTATTGAGAAAATGAAAAATTTTGAGCATAAGCTACGTCTTAATGAAGAAAAGGGATTTTTTTTATTTTCACTGCCCAATCGTAATAACATTTATAAAGCCCCTGTGGGCTCAAAATGAATTCCTCTTGGGGTGTAGTTTCCAAACTGGGGTCACTTGTGGGAGGTTTCCACTGTTTTGTCCCTTCAGGGGCTTTGCAAATGCGACATGGCCTCCGCAAACCATTCCTGCTAAATTTGAGCTCCAAAAGCCAAATGGCGCTCTTTCCCTTCTAAGCCCTGCCGTGTGTCCAAACAGCCATTTAGGACTGCATGTGGGGTGTTGTTTTAATCAGGAGGAATTGCTTTACAAATGTGGTGGTGCTTTTTCTCCTTTAGTCCTTGTGGAAATTAGAAAAAAATTTGCTAAACCTACATTTTCTTTGAATGAATGTAGATTTTAATTTTCACGGCCTACTTCCAATAATTTATGCCATAAACCTGTGGAGTCAAAATGCTCACTATACCCCTAGATAATTTGCTTGAGGGGTCTAGTTTCCCAAATGGGGTCCATTACCACACTAGGGCCACATGCGGGATATTTCTAAAAACTGCAGACTCTGGGCAATAAATATTGATTTGCATTTCTCTGGTAAAACCTTCGGTGTTACAAAAAAAATGGATTAAAAATGAATTTCTGCAAAAAAAAAAAAGGAAATTTGTAAATTTCACCTCTACTTTGCTTTAATTCCTGTGAAATGTCTTAAGGGTTAAGAAACTTTCTAAATGCTGTTTTGAATACTTTGAGGGTGACGTTTGTAAAATGGGGTGACTTATTCGGGGTTTCTAATATTTAAAGCCCTCAAAGCCGCTTCACAACTGAACTGCCCCCTGTAAAAATAGCCTTTTGAAATTTTCTTGAAAATGTGAGAAATTGCAGCTAAAGTTCTAAGCCTTGTAACGTCCTAGAAAAATAAAACAATATTCAAAAACCAATGCCAATCTAAAGTAGACATATGGGGGATGTTAATTAGCAACAATTTTGTGTGTTATAACTGCTTGTCTTACAAGCAGATACATTTACATTTAGAAAAATGCAAATTTTTGCAATTTTTAAAAAAATGTTGGTGTTTTTCACAATTAAATACTGAATGGTTCGAGCAAATTTTGCCAGTAATATTAAGTCCAATATGTCACGAGAAAACAATCTCAGAATCGCTTGATAGGTGAAAGCATTCCGAAGTTATTACCACATAAAGTGAAACATGTCAGATTTGAAAAATGAGGCTCTGTCAGGAAGTTCAAAAGTGGCTAAAGAGGGAAGGGGTTCAAGAAAAAAATATAGCATGCCCTGAAATTGTGTAGCTTTCATCTGCACTGTGAGAATGGAATTTCATAAAATCCCCACTCAACAAAACCACCACTTGTGGATATGGTAAAATCATTTTTCAGATGCCAATCAACATAGTCCCTAAGGGTATGTTCACACGGCAAACGAAAATTGGCTGTAAAGTACGGAGCTGTTTTCAAGGAAAAACAGCCACTGATTTTCAGCCGTTTTTTGTGCATCAAGGTGTTTTTGATGTGATTTTACGGCCGTTTTTGGAGCTGCTTTTCTTTTGAGACCATAAAAACCGGCTCAAGAAGTGACATGCACTTCTTTTTTTACGGGGCGTTCTTTTTTTAAGCGACGTTTTTCTCATTGAAATCAATATTTGGAGGCGTTCAGCCTCCGTATTTTTAGCCATTTTTCGGTGGGGGGGGGGGGGGGTTACTGCTGAAAATAAGCCATGTGAACATACCCTAAGTGTTCATAGTAGTGCCACATTGACATGTCTCCTCAATAATGTAAAGATGACTTAACATAGGTATTGGCCAAACATATATGACAGAACTCACCTGTCACAAGGTCATATGAGTTGAATTGGTTAAAGGCTATATAAACCTTTGAGCACATTTTTTATATAAATAAAACAATGTATAGAAGCTGTATCCTGCGCTCAAACCCGAATCCGTCAGGTCAGCAGGACTGACGGTTTAGGTGAAAGCGGGTCCTGCGTATCTCTGACTGACACCCAGAGTTTCCACCTGTTATCGATCACATCTAAGTTCATGACTTAGATGTAATCGATAACAGCTCGATCCTGCGTATCAGAGACACGCATGACCCGCTGTCGCCGAAGCCGTTAGTCCTGCTGAACTGACTGATTCAGGTTTGAGCGCAAAATACATCTTTTTTGTATCCAGGATAGATAGAAGCTGCATCTCAAAAAGTTAAATATTTAATAAAGAACAATAAAAAGTTATTTTAACCCTGTAAGGATGCAGCCATTTTTGGACCAAATGACAGAGCCTCATTTTTTAAATCTGACGTGTGTTACTTTATGTGGTAATAACTCGGGATTTATTTTACCTATCCAAGCGATTGTGAGATTGTTTTCTCGTGACATATTGTACTTTATGTTAATGAAAAAATGTGGTCGATATATTCAATATTTTTGTGTGAAAAACACCAAAATTTAGAGAAAATTTGCAAAACATTAGCATTTTCTAAATTCAAATGTATCTTCTTGTAAGACAGATACCACACAAAATAGTTACTAGCTAACATTTCCAATGTCTACTTTAAATTGGCATCATTTTTTGAACATCCTTTTATTTTTCTAGGACGTTACGAGGCTTATAAGTTTAGCAGCAATTTCTCACATTTTCAAGAAAATTTCAAAAGCCCATTTTTTTAGGGAACAGTTCAGTTGTGAAGTGGCTTTGAGGGCCTTACATATTAGAAACCCCCACAAATCACCCCACTTTAAAAACGGCACCCCTCAAAGTAGAGGGGAAATTTACAAATTTCATTTTTTTTTTGCAGAAATTACATTTTAATCCATTTTTGCTGTAATACTGAAGGTTTTGTTTTTTTTACCAGAGAAGCACAACTGAATATTTATTGGAAAAAAGAGGGGGAGACGAGACCTCCAGCTCACCTTATTTACGTAGATTTTGTACGTTTATCACCGCACGGATCCTTGCGTCGGCACGCGATGTGTAGACAATGGAGAAACAAAGCAAGGTGGATCCAGCGTTGCTGTGGATAAAAAGGAACTTGTTCCAAGTTTAATGAAATTTGTTAAAAATAGGATCAATCGGGATGATGTCCTAAAGTGCAAGGAGAGGTGTGGAAAAATTGGGGAAGCCTACGCGTTTCAAACGCTTCCTGCGTTCTTAATCATGGCTAGGATTGACTGGCTGACTTGTCTGGTATGTTTATATATGATTTCACAAGTGTGTTATTTTGATTGCGTTCCAGGTGCTTGCGGTCTCCCGGAACGCAAACCGGAAATAATATTGCTATGTGCTCCAACTTCATCGGAACAACATACGTAAAATAAGCTAGCGGACTGGCGAAGAGCTTCTTTATTTAAGAGGTAAAAAGGGTTACTGATGTAGTTTTATTAAAGCCCCTTGTGACTTATGTGTATATGGGGAAAGGAATATTGCACAAATATATATCAGCCAATGCTGGATCTGTCTTAAATTGATGTCATTTCCGGTCTTACGTATATGTTATTGTTTGCGTTTCAGAGTGACATGGATACTGTGGAACAGAGGCACCCATGTGCGTCGGAGTATTGGATCCCGTCTCGTCCGGAGCTAATTTGTGAGTACATTTTATTAGTATTAGTGAACATATAGAATAAATGCCTTTCAGTAGAAAAAAGTAGAATATACTTATATTATATGTAACCGCCAGTTTGTTTGTGCTACAATACCAGAAAAAATAAATAATAATATTGCATGACAAAAATACTAAATTGTAGTTTTGTTTTTATTTATATTTTTGCTTTTTTATTTTTGTAGTTTTTTGTATAGTTTTTAGAAGTTCTACTCTCTTGAGTGATGAATATATTATTTTAATCGTCAGCAGATTTAGTAGGTTAGGTCAACTAAAAGTAAGGAATGAGGGAACAATAAATTGGGTAATGAATGTATATAGAGAAGGGATAGTGAGCTAAAAACTTAAACCTATAGAAGGTATATTTTGCGATATGATCGTTCAATTAGTAAAAAGAAAAGAAGACAAAATAATAAATTTTTATTATATGTATGTTGTAATATAGAAGTGAAGTAAAATATTTGGAGATCAGATTATTGATTATAGTTCTTTGATGGCCCTATAAGTAGATTGTATATAATATTGCCCATATTTCTAAGTATGGATCAGATAAGGACCTGCTGTATAGCTCGAAAATAGAGTTGATTTTGTATATTTTTTGCAATATTATTTGTCTTTGAGCTAAAGGCCGTAACCAGAGTAGGTCAATCTGTTTTGGATTATAGTTGATTAAAGATCTAAATAGACCAATAGATAAATGAATGAATGCCCACCATCCATTGCTCGACCATGATAGTAGTGATGGTGACCTATCTAATAGGGAAAGTGTTGGAGGATCACTGTTAACTAGATGTTTACTGGTTAGTAATGGAACATAAGTTCCTTTTTTAAGTTAAGGCCATTGGGGACTCTGGTATTGAGTCTATAAATCCAGAAAGCTTCTCTCTGATGGATTTTGTGTTGCAAATCACCACCTCTCTTAGGAAAATGTACTTTTTCTATCGCGTAACATATGAATGATTTTATTGCTCTATTGTGACACGATATGAAATGTTTAGCTGCATTGGATGTGTTACTGATGTTAGGGTTTCTTATATAGCTTAGATGTTCTAAAATTCGAGTTTTGAGCTTTCTGCTGGTACACCCAACGTATTTTAGATTGCATGCGGTACATTCAATTATATAAACTACCGAGGTAGTATTACAATTGATATAATTTTGTATTTTCAAGGTTTCAGAATTATCCGAATTGGAGAAGGATTTAGTGGGGTGAGCAACAGTACATGTTTTGCAGGGATGTTGTCCACATCTATAGAAACCTTTGCTTTCTAACCAGGTGGTTTTGACTTCCTCTGAGGTAAAAAGGGAAGGGGAAAGAATATTGCCCAATGTGGGTGCTTTTCGGGCCACTACCTTGCAGCCTCCCTGTAGAATGGACCGAAGTCCATCATCCTCCATCAAGATAGGTAGATACTTGTTTACAATTTGTTTGATTTTCGCAAACTGGTTACTTTGTTGTAGGACTAGAACAGGTGTATTTGAGTCTAGTTTCTTGTTTTTGTTGGATTGTCTGAGTAGGTTGGCTCTGGGAATCTTTGTGGTAATATGGTTTGCACGATTGAGTGACCAGTTGGGGTATCCCCTGTTTTTTAATCTTGAGTGTATCTGTTTCTGTTCCACAACGTATTGGTCTTTTGAGCTGCAGTTTCGTTTAGCTCTATACATTTCGCCAATAGGGATGGCCATGATGGTTTTCTTTGAGTGGTTACTACTGGCATGTAGGATTGTGTTGGCAGTGGTAGGTTTACGGTAGGTTTTAGTTTCTATGACTGACCCTGTTTTCCCTTTTAAAGCTAGATCCAGAAATGTTATTGTTGTTTTATCGTAGTTATAGGTGAAATGTAAATTTGTATGGATTAGAATTTAGAAATTCTACAAATTTGAGGATATTTGATGTGTCACCCCTCCAAATAAATAGGAGGTCGTCGATGTATCTACCAAACCATTCGATATTGTCTCCAAATGGGTTGTTCGTCGAAAAGATATACTGTTCCTCCCACCATGCCATAGTTAAATTGGCTATTGAGGGGGAGAATTTTGCTCCCATTGACACCCCTCTTAGTTGTAGGTAAAATTTTTAGTCGAATTGAAAGTAATTATGTGTCATCAAAAACATAAGTATATCCAGTATATAAATTTGAACATTTTTGGTGTAAGTGCTGTGTGACGCCAAATGGTGTGTCAATGCAGCATAGGCAGTCTGGTGAGGGATACTAGTGTATAATGCAACAACGTCACAGGTAAGCCATACATCGTTTTCATTCCACATTCTGTTCTGAAAGAAGACCAAAATATCTCTGGTATCTTTGATAAACCCAGGTGTTCTTTGGGCTAGTGGTTGGAGTATCGTATCCAACCATTCTGATAATTTTTCCAATAAGGATCCAATACCCGAGACAATGGGTCGCATAGGTGGAGGAAGCTGATTTTTATGGGTCTTCGGGAGGGCGTGGAAAATAGGTATGATCGGTTGTTCCACAAAGATATAATCAGCTTGTTTTTGATTGATGTAACCTTCTCTCACACCTTCATTTAACAGATGTTTCATTATATTCTGGATTCTTATTGTGGGATTATTGTCAAGACGTTTGTAGGTGTTTTCATCTGATAGGAGATCTAGAATAGAGTTTTTGTAATCAATTTTATTCATTACAGTTATTCCTCCTCCCTTGTCCGACATTTTAATGGTTATTTCTTTGTTGTTTCTGAGTGATTTGACAGCATTTTTTAAGCGAGGCGGAAGGTTGTATTCAATTTTGGTTTCCTTGAGTCCACTGGATAGTTCCTGAAGTTCTTTTTCGACTATGGTCTGAAAACTATCCATGGACTCCGTCCTTGATTGTTTGGGGTAATATTTTGGATTGGTTGTTTGGAAGTCAATACAATTGTTGGTGAATGTATCCGGATCCTCTGTCTGTAGACTATCTAGACAGACAATAGTTTTTAACTCTTGGAATGAAAAATTCTTTAATGATTGTTGATATTCTTCATATGATTGTCCAAGGGATTCTATTGGTGTATTTATTGTTAAAGATGGTGGAGCTGTATTCTCTTGTTCTAGAATCTCGGGTTCGTATGTGAGAAAATGTCTTCTAATGGTTAAATTCCGAATAAATTTGTTAATATCAAGAAGGGTGTTAAAAGGGTCGAAATTGTTGTTAGGAGCAAAGTTCAGTCCCAGTGAGAGAGCTTCATTTTGTGCTGATGTGAGCGTAAAGGATGACAAGTTAATGACATTCAAATCCGAGATTAGAACTTGCGAGATCGGAGGTGACGGCTTTGGACCTGATCCTGTCGGTCTATGTTTCTTGCCGCCCCTTGGCGTCACACAGCACTTACACCAAAAATGTTCAAATTTATATACTGGATATACTTATGTTTTTGATGACACATAATTACTTTCAATTCGACGAAAAATTTTACCTACATCTAAGAGGGGTGTCAATGGGAGCAAAATTCTCCCCCTCAATAGCCAATTTAACTATGGCATGGTGGGAGGAACAATATATCTTTTCGACGAACAACCCATTTGGAGACAATATCGAATGGTTTGGTAGATACATCGACGACCTCCTATTTATTTGGAGGGGTGACACTTCAAATATCCCCAAATTTGTAGAATTTCTAAATTCTAATTCATACAAATTTACATTTCACCTATAACTACGATAAAACAACAATAACATTTCTGGATCTAGCTTTAACCCCTTCCCTCTTTAGCCACTTTTGACCTTCCTGACAGAGCCTCATTTTTCAAATCTGACATGTGTCACTTTATGTGGTAATAACTCCGGAATGCTTTCACCTATCCAAGCGATTCTGAGATTGTTTTCTCGTGACACATTGGACTTTATGTTACTGGCAAAATTTGCTCGATATGTTCAGTATTTAATTGTGAAAAACACCAAAATTTAGCGAAAAATTGCAAAAATTAGCATTTTTCTCAATTTAAATGTATCTGCTTGTAAGACAGGCAGTTATAATACACAAAATTGTTGCTAATTAACATCCCCCATATGTCTACTTTAGATTGGCATCGTTTTTTGAACATCCTTTTATTTTTCTATGACCTCACAAGGCTTAGAACTTTAGCAGCAATTTCTCACATTTTCAAGAAAATTTCAAAAGGCTATTTTTACAGGGGCCAGTTCAGTTGTGAAGTGGTTTTGAGGGCCTTATATATTAGAAACCCCAAAAAAGTCACCCCATTTTAAAAACTTCACCCCTCAAAGTATTCAAAACAGCATTTAGAAAATGTCTTAACCCTTTAAACATTTCACAGGAATTAAAGCAAAGTAGAGGTGAAATTTACAAATTTCATATTTTTCTGCAGAAATACATTTTTAATACAATTTTTTTTATAACACAGAAGGTTTTACCAGAGAAATGCAACTCAATATTTGTTGCCCAGTTTTTGCAGTTTTAGGAAATATCCCACATGTGGCCGTAGCGTGCTACTGGACTGAAACACCGGCCTCAGAAGCAAAGGAGCACCTAGTGGATTTTGGGGCCTTATTTTTGTTAGAATATATTTTAGGCACCATGTCAGGTTTGAAGGGCTCTTGCGGTGCCAAAACAGTCAAAATCCCCCAAAAGTGACCCCATCTGGGAAACTAGACACCTCAAGGAAATTATCTAGGGGTGTAGTGAGCATTTTCACCGCACAGGTTTTTTACAGAAATTATTGGAAGTAGGCCGTGAAAATTAAAATCAACATTTCTTCAAAGAAAATGTAGGTTTAGCGATTTTTTTTCTCATTTCCACAAGGACTAAAGGAGAAAAAGCACCGCAAAATTTGTAAAGCAATTTCTCCCGAGTAAAACAATACCTCACATGTGGTAATAAACGGTTGTTTGGAGACACGGCGTGGCTGAGAAGGGAAAGAGCGCCATTTGGCTTTTGGAGTTCACATTTAGCAGGAATGGTTTGCGGAGGCCATGTCACATTTACAAAGCCCCTGAGGGGACAAAACAGTGAAAACCCCAAACAAGTGACCCCATTTTGGAAACTATACCCCTTGAGGAAATTATCTAGGGGTATAGTGAGCATTTTGACCCCACAGGTTTTTTGCAGAAATTTTTGCAAGTAGGCTGTGAAAATGAAAATCTACATTTTTTCAAATAAAATGTAGGTTTAGCTAATTTCTTTTCATTTCCACAAGGACTAAAGGAGAAAAATCACCATAAAATTTGTAAAGAAATTTCTCCCGAGTAAAACAGTACCCCACATGTGGTAATAAACGGCTGTTTGGACACATGGCGAGGCTGAGAAGGGAAAGAGCGCCATTTGGCTTTTGGAACTCAAATTTAGCAGGAATGGTTTGCGGAGGCCATGTTACATTTACAAAGCCCCTGAGGGGACAAAACAGTGGAAACCCCCCACAAGTGACCCCATTTTGGAAACAACACCCATTGAGGAAATTATCTAGGGGTATAGTGAGCGATTTGACACCACAGTTTTTTTGCAGAAATTATTGGAAGTAGGCCCTGAAAATAATAATCTACATTTTTTCAAAGAAAATGTAGGTTTAGCTAATTTTTTCTCATTTCCAGAAGGACTAAAGGAGAAAAAGCACCACAAAATTTGTAAAGCAATTTCTCCCGAGTAAAACAATACCCCACATGTGGTAATAAACGGCTGTTTGGACACACGGCAGGGCTTAGAAGGGAAAGAGCACTATTTGACTTTTTGAGATCACATTTAGCAGGAATGATTTGCGGAGGCCAGGTCACATTTGCAAAGCCCCTGAGGGGACAAAACAATGAAAACGCCCAAAAAGGGACTCCATTTAGGAAACTACACCTCTTGAAGAATGCATCTAGGGGTGTAGTGAGCATTTTGACCCCACAGATGTTTCATAGAATTTATTAGAATTAGGCAGTGAAAATAAAAACAGTCCTTTTTCTTCAATAAGACGTAGCTTTAGCGCAAATTTTTTCATTTTCTCAACAAATAAAGGAAAAAAAGAACCCAACATTTGTAAAGCTATTTCTCCCGAGTACGGCAATACCCCATATGTGGTCATAAACTGCTGTTTGGGCAAACGGCAGGGCTCAGAAGGGAAGGACCGCCATTTGGAGTGCAGATGTTGCTGGATTGGTTTCTGGGCACCTGTGGGCCCAAAACAGTGGAAACCCCCCAGAAGTGACCCCATTTTGTAAACTACACCCCTCAATGCATTTACCAAGGGGTGTAGTAAGCATTTTAACCCTGCAGGTGTTTTGTAGAAATTAGTGTGCGCTCAATGTTGCAGAGTGAAAATGGGATTTTTTTCCATAGATATGCCAATATGTGGTGCCCGGCTTGTGCCACCATAACAAGACAGCTCTCTAATTATTATGCGGTGTTTCCCGGTTTTAGAAACACCCTACATGTGGCCCTAATCTTTTGTCTGGACATATGACAGGGCTCAGAAGTGAAGAGTACCATGCGGAGTGGAGGCCTAATTTGGCGATTTACAAAGTATTGGTTCACAACTGCAGAGGCTCAGATGTGAAATAATAAAAAGAAACCCCTGATAAGTGACCCCATTATGGAACTGCACCCCTCAAGGCATTTATTAAGGGGTGTAGTGAGCATTTTCACCCCACAGGTCTTTTCCATAAATGAATGCGCTGCGGATGGTGCAAATTAAAAATTTATATTTTTCCCTAGATATGCCATTCAGTGGCAAATATGTCATGCCCAGCTTATGACGCTGGAGACACACACCACAAAAATTGTTAAAAGGGTTCTCACGGGTATGACGGTGCCATATATGTTGAAGGAAACTGCTGTTTGGGCACGCTGTAGGGTTCAGGGCCGAGGGAGCACCATTTGGCTTTTGGAGAGCGGATTTTGCTTGGTACTATATTTGTTTGAGTATTGCTGGTGTTTTATAATGTGGGGGTACATGTAAGCGGGGCGGAGTATATAAGGGGCATAGTCAGGTGGTTTTTAAAAAATAAAAATAATCCATAGATGTGTGTTACGCTGTGAAGCAATCCTTTCTGCACAGGCCGGTGTCGCACTGATAAATGGTGTCATTTCTTATCCCCCTTTTGGTCCACACTCCGCGCCTTTGTAGTTTGGGGAATTTTGCTGGGAAAGTATTATCCTGGTATAATACGGGCACCGTCGCTTCCATCGGATATGATTGGGCCCTCCCTTCCTGGTTCCCTAATTTTAGGTCCTTGATAAATCGCCTCTTGAAACAGAAGAAATGTTCTCCTCGGGCACAACTGCATATTTTTTTATTTCCTGACTTATTGGAGCCATAACTAATTTTATTTTTCATAGACGTAGCGGTATGAGGGCTGGTTTGTTGCGGGACGAGCTGTAGTTATTATTGGTACCATTTTGGGGTACATGTGACTTTTTGATCACCTTTTATCCTATTTTTTGGGATGCCAGGTAAACCAAAAAACGCAATTCTGGCACAGCTTTTTTTGTTTTTTTTTTATACAGAGTTCACCACGCATTATAAACTACATGTTACCTTTATTCTGCGGGTCAGTACGATTCCGGCGATACCTCATTTATAGAACTTTTTTATGTTTTACAACTTTTTTCACAATAAAATTACTTTTGTAAAAAGAATGTATTTTTTCTGTCGCCAAGTTGTGAGAACCATAACGTTTTAATTTTTTTGTCGACGGAGTTGTATGAGGGCTTGTTTTTTGCGGGACGAGCTATAGTTTTTATAGGTACCATTTTTGGATACGTGCGACTTTTTGATCACTTTTTATTGTAATATTTGTAGGGCAAAGTGACTAAAAAACAGAAACTCTGGTAACGTTTTTTACGGGTTTTTTTTACGCTGTTCACCGCGTGCAATAAATAATATAATATTTTGATACCTCCGGTCGTTACGGTCGTGGCGATACCAAATACATATGGTTTATTATTATTTTTCAATAATAAAGGACTTGATAAGAGTAAAAGGGGGATTGTGTGTTATTTGATTACTTGAAACTTTTATTGTTTTCAAACTTTTATTTTTTGCACTTTTTTTTACACTTTTTTATACTTTTTTTACACTTTTTCTCAAGTCCCACTAGGGGACTTGAAGGTCCAACGGTCAGATTTTTTTTTTTCTAATACATTGCACTACCTATGTAGTGCAATGTATTAGATCTGTCAGTCATTCACTGACAGCAAGCCGTTTAGGCTTCGCCTCCCGGCGGGGCCTAAATCGGCTTCCGTAATGGCAGAGCAGGAGACCATTGTGTCTCCTGTTGCCATAACAGCAGTCGCCAGTCCCGATTGCCTGTCAGGGCTGGCGATCTGCTTGTAACCGCTACGATGCAGCAATCGCTTTCGATTGCTGCATCGAAGGGGTTAATGGCAGGGATCGGAGCTAGCTCCGGTTCCTGCCGTTACAGGTGGATGTCAGCTGTACAGTACAGCTGACTTCCACCGCTGATGACGCCGGATCAGCTCCTGACCCGGCGCCATCTTGCCGGCAGCTACGGAAGCCGATCAGGCTCCGCCGCCGGGCGGATCTTGACCGGCTTCGGTGCTAGGCAGACCGGGAGGCCAGTATTAGGCCTCCGGTTGCCATTGCAGCCACCGGAACCCCGGCAATTTCATTACTGGGGTTCCGATGAGCTGCAAACACCTTAAGTGCAGCGATCGCGTTTGAGCGCTGCACTTAAGGGGTTAATGGCGGGGATCGAAGCTAATTTCGGTCCCCGCCGTTACAGTCGGATGTCAGCTGTAAGATACAGCTGAGATCCGGTGATGATGGGACCGGCTCAGCTTCTGAGCCGGTGCCAAACGTTTGACGTACATGTACGGCAAGATGCGGGAAGTCAGTACTTTCCATGACGTACATGTACGTCAAATGTCGGGAAGGGGTTAAAAGGGAAAACAGGGTCAGTCATAGAAACTAAAACCTACCACTGCCAACACAATACTACATGCCAGTAGTAACCACTCAAAGAAAACCATCATGGCCATCCCTATTGGCGAAATGTATAGAGCTAAACGAAACTGCAGCTCAAAAGACCAATACGTTGTGGAACAGAAACAGATACACTCAAGATTAAAAAACAGGGGATACCCCAACTGGTCACTCAATCGTGCAAACCATATTACCACAAAGATTCCCAGAGCCAACCTACTCAGACAATCCAACAAAAACAAGAAACTAGACTCAAATACACCTGTTCTAGTCCTACAACAAAGTAACCAGTTTGCGAAAATCAAACAAATTGTAAACAAGTATCTACCTATCTTGATGGAGGATGATGGACTTCGGTCCATTCTACAGGGAGGCTGCAAGGTAGTGGCCCGAAAAGCACCCACATTGGGCAATATTCTTTCCCCTTCCCTTTTTACCTCAGAGGAAGTCAAAACCACCTGGTTAGAAAGCAAAGGTTTCTATAGATGTGGACAACATCCCTGCAAAACATGTACTGTTGCTCACCCCACTAAATCCTTCTCCAATTCGGATAATTCTGAAACCTTGAAAATACAAAATTATATCAATTGTAATACTACCTCGGTAGTTTATATAATTGAATGTACTGCATGCAATCTAAAATACGTTGGGTGTACCAGCAGAAAGCTCAAAACTCGAATTTTAGAACATCTAAGCTATATAAGAAACCCTAACATCAGTAACACATCCAATGCAGCTAAACATTTCATATCGTGTCACAATAGAGCAATAAAATCATTCATATGTTACGCGATAGAAAAAGTACATTTTCCTAAGAGAGGTGGTGATTTGCAACACAAAATCCATCAGAGAGAAGCTTTCTGGATTTATAGACTCAATACCAGAGTCCCCAATGGCCTTAACTTAAAAAAGGAACTTATGTTCCATTACTAACCAGTAAACATCTAGTTAACAGTGATCCTCCAACACTTTCCCTATTAGATAGGTCACCATCACTACTATCATGGTCGAGCAATGGATGGTGGACATTCATTCATTTATCTATTGGTCTATTTACATCTTTAATCAACTATAATCCAAAACAGATTGACCTACTCTGGTTACGGCCTTTAGCTCAAAGACAAATAATATTGCAAAAAATATACAAAATCAACTCTATTTTCGAGCTATACAGCAGGTCCTTATCTGATCCATACTTAGAAATATGGGCAATATGATATACAATCTACTTATAGGGCCATCAAAGAACTATAATCAATAATCTGATCTCCAAATATTTTACTTCACTTCTATATTACAACATACATATAATAAAAATTTATTATTTTGTCTTCTTTTCTTTTTACTAATTGAACGATCATATCGCAAAATATACCTTCTATAGGTTTAAGTTTTTAGCTCACTATCCCTTCTCTATATACATTCATTACCCAATTTATTGTTCCCTCATTCCTTACTTTTAGTTGACCTAACCTACTAAATCTGCTGACGATTAAAATAATATATTCATCACTCAAGAGAGTAGAACTTCTAAAAACTATACAAAAAACTACAAAAATAAAAAAGCAAAAATATAAATAAAAACAAAACTACAATTTAGTATTTTTGTCATGCAATATTATTATTTATTTTTTCTGGTATTGTAGCACAAACAAACTGGCGGTTACATATATTT
This sequence comes from Rhinoderma darwinii, assembly GCF_050947455.1. NCBI lineage: Eukaryota > Metazoa > Chordata > Amphibia > Anura > Rhinodermatidae > Rhinoderma > Rhinoderma darwinii. Next base: position 149,337,194 of record NC_134689.1, read on the forward strand.
ACATATAATATAAGTATATTCTACTTTTTTCTACTGAAAGGCGTTTATTCTATATGTTCACTAATACTAATAAAATGTACTCACAAATTAGCTCCGGACGAGACGGGATCCAATACTCCGACGCACATGGGTGGCTCTGTTTCCGGCTCTGCGTTCCACAGTATCCATGTCACTCTGAAACGCAAACAATAACATATACGTAAGACCGGAAATGACATCAATTTAAGACAGATCCAGCATTGGCTGATATATATTTGTGCAGTATTCCTTTCCCCATATACACATAAATCACAAGGGGCTTTAATAAAACTACATCAGTAACCCTTTTTACCTCTTAAATAAAGAAGCTCTTCGCCAGTCCGCTAGCTTATTTTACGTATGTTGTTCCGATGAAGTTGGAGCACATAGCAATATTATTTCCGGTTTGCGTTCCGGGAGACCGCAAGCACCTGGAACGCAATCAAAATTACACACTTGTGAAATCATATATAAACATACCAGACAAGTCAGCCAGTCAATCCTAGCCATGATTAAGAACGCAGGAAGCGTTTGAAACGTGTAGGCTTCCCCAATTTTTCCACACCTCTCCTTGCACTTTAGGACATCATCCCGATTGATCCTATTTTTAACAAATTTAATTAAACTTGGAACAAGTTCCTTTTTATCCACAGCAACGCTGGATCCACCTTGCTTTGTTTCTCCATTGAATATTTATTGCCCTGATTCTGCAGTTTTTAGAAATATCCCACATGTGGCCCTAGTGCGCTAATGGACTGAAACACCGGCCTCAGAAGCAAAGTAGCACCTAGTGGATTTTAGGGCCTTCCTTTTCTTAGATTATATTTCAGGCACCATGTCAGGTTAGAAGAAGTCTTGTGGTGCCGAAACAAAGGAAACACCCCAAAAAATACCCCATTTTGGAAACTACACCCCTTTAGGAATTCATCTAGGGGTGTAGTGAGCATTTTGACCCCACATATGTTTCATAGATTTCATTAGAATTGGGCAGTGAAAATGAAAAATTACATTATTTTCCAATAAGATGTAGTTTTACCTCAAATTTTTTTAATTTTTTCAACAAATAAATGAGGAAAAGCACCCCAACATTTGTAAAGCAACTTCTCCAGAGTACGGAAAGACCAAAAATGTGGTCATAAACTGCTGTTTGGGCAAGCGGCAGGACTCGGAACGGAAGGCACGCCATTTACTTTTTGGAGCGCTGATTTTGCTGGATTGATTTCTCTGCACAATGTCGCATTTGTAAAGCTCCTAAGGTACCAGTACAGTGGAAACCCCCCACAAGTGACTCCATTTGGGAAACTACACCCCTTGAGGAATTCATCTATGGGGGTAGTGAGCATTTTGACCCACAGGTGTTTCATAGATTTCATTAGAATTGGGCAGTGAAAATGAAAAATTACATTATTTTCCAATAAAATGTAGCGTTACCTCAAAATTTTTACTTTTTTCAACAAATAAATGAGGAAAAGCACCCCAACATTTGTAAAGCAACTTCTCCAGAGTACGGAAAAACCAAATATGTGGTCATAAACTGCTGTTTGGGCAAGCGGCAGGACTCTGAAAGGAAGGCACGCCATTTAGCTTTTGGAGTGCTGGATTGCTTTCTCTGCACCATGTCGCATTTGTAAAGGTACCAGTGCAGTGGAAACCGCCCAAAAGTGACTCCATTTGGGAAACTACACCCCTCAAGGAATTTTTCAAGTGGTATAGTGAGCATTTTGACCCCACAGGTGTTTCATACACTGGGCAGTAAAAAAATAAAATTTAGATTTTTTTCAAAGAAAATGTTGCTTTAGCCCCAAATTCATCATTTTCACAAGGGGTTAAAAGAGAAAACGCACCCACAGTTTGTTACGCAATTTCTCCTGAATATGGCAATACCCCATTTGTGGAGATAAATTGCAGTTTGAGCACATGGCAGGGCTCAGAAGGTAAAGAGCACCATGCAACATCTGAGGCCTACTACGATGGCATTTACTGCCCTGTGTCATGAAAACAGAGGATCTGGGGAGTGAAAACATTAGAAACCCAGAAAAGTGACCCCATTTAGGAAACTAAACCCCTCAAAGAAATCATCTAGCAGTACAGTGAGAAGATTTAGATTGTAATGTAACACCTTTCAAGGTATTCATCTAGGGGTATAGTGAGAATTTTAAATTTGTGAAGTGACAACCCTCTAGGTATTCATCTAGGGGTATAGTGAGAATTTTTTAATTGTGAAGTGACAACCCTCTAGGTATTCATCTAGGGCTATAATAAGAAATACTTTAATTTTAGTAACTAAGGAGGGCAACCTGGAAAACACGATATGGATGGAGAGGGAATGGCAGGTCCCACTACCAACCATTCCATAAAATCCAGCCCAAAAAATAAATCAAAGGCCTCAGCGAAAAAAGATTTGCTGAGACAACCAATCTCATCTGGATTTATTCCTCTCACCCGGATTTGCAACCTGGATGAGACAGACACTCCCTCGGGTCCTTGGTATAGTGAGAATTTTTCGTTTTGTTTTAGGTGTTTTTTTTACAAATTTTAAATGATCAAATTTTAAATGGGGCTGGTCAGTAAAAAAATAATAATAATTGGTCATGGCCAATATGGGAGACAGAAAAGGTGAATGAAGAATAAATAAATTAAAAATCCAAGGAGGTATGGTATATTTTGAAACATTGTTTCATACACAGGCCGGGATTTGTGGGACACGTCTCACAATGGTATGTGGAGTCCTTACGAATGCCTCGCTTGGCGCACACACAGCGTTTTTTTGGGGGCTTCTGTTTTTTTTCAGTGGGGGGGATTTCTGTGAGGAAATGCTGGCCGGGAATTATCCTGCTGATGGAAGAACCAGATGAATGCCCTCTCCTACCTGGTCATCAAATATTAGGGACTTTACCTTTTCCTGAAATTGCATTAATGTATCCCCACTGCCGGCATATCTGCAGAGGACAAAGCGTTGTGTAAAGCCATCTGTGTAAGATGCACAGACAGCTTTTTATACCATACCTTGGGCTTGCGCATGGTGCTGTACGGTTTTATGACCTGGTCAGACAGGTCAACGCCACCCATATATTTGTTGTACTCCTGTACACAATATGGTTTGGGAACGTGGGTGGTAGATCCGCGTATATGGACAAGGCTGCCTCTGCTGTCGTGAATGCTGGTCAGTATAAGGACGTCCCTTTTATCCTTATACTTCAGGAGGAGCAGATCATCGCTGCAGACAGCTCTGCTCTCTCCTAATTTTAGGATCTGACCCAGCAAAGTTTTGGGGAGGCCCTTCTGATTTCTGCGGATTGTTCCGCACGCCTATGTGGATCTGGATGACAGAACTTTTAGCAATGGGACACTGTTGTAAAATTTATCCAGATAAAGATGATATCCTTTGCCAAGTAAAGGATGAATAAGATCCCATACGATCTTTCCACTAATTCCTAGGAAGGGGGGATCTATATGGGAGTCTTTCCCATCATAAACCTTAAAAGAGTGAGTGTGACCAGTAGCACTTTCACAGAGTTTGTACAGTTTTATGCCGTACCGGGCTCTTTTATTGGGTAGACACTGCCTGAAGTGCAGTCTACCCTTGAAGCTCACTAATGATTCATCTACCGAAATATTTTGTTGGGGGGTATAAACTTGGGAAAAACTTTGGGAGTAGTGGGCAATCAATGGTCTTATTTTATACAGCCTATCAAAATGTGGGTCCTGTGGGGGTGGCCACTGACTATTATCGTTGTAATGCAGGAACTTTACGATGGCTTCGCATCGCATCCTTGTCATTACTGTGCGGTAAAAGGGGGTATTATATAAAATATCAGGGGACCAATAGTCCCTAATACTGGGCTTTTTTATGAGACCAAAACTTAAAAATAAGCCCCAAAACTTCCGCAATTCCACTGCATTTGTGGGGGTCCAATTTTGGCCTCTCCCATAAAATGAGTCGGGATTCTGGGCGATAAATTGTTCCGCATAAATGTTGGTCTTCTGGACAATTAATTCTAAAAGGGTGTCTGAAAAAAAAAAGTTAAAATAATCAATGGGGCTGAAATCCGTAGTGTCAATTTGAATGCCTGAGGGGGCTGTAAATTCAGGCACCTGGGGGGTATAATTGTCCGCAGCTACCCATGTCAGCTCAGGCAGAGCAGGACCTATAGCTGTTCTGCACCGATGGGGGGGGGGTGCAGACTCAGAGTCACTTGATAAAGATGAAGATGAAAGGACGAACTGTGCTTCACCTTCACTTGCGCTGTCCGTATCAAAACACATAATTTGATACGCTTCCTCGGCTGTGAAGAATTTTTTGGCCATAATTTTGTTCAGCTACTAACTAACTAACTCTTTTTTTGTCTACTTTTTTTGTAACTCTTTTTTAGAAAACTTTTTTTAACAAAACATAAACAGCGCTACTCTCAACTGCGGAATGAGAACAGACCAGCAACCCTGCTGTATTCAAAGAGTAAGCGTACCCTACCTACCAGGGGGAAAACTAAATGAGACGTGTCATTGCTACCTAACAGGGAACTCGGGCAGTGGGCAATCTAGGGCCACAGCAGGGTGATGGCGACCACATACTGCAACAGGTGATAGCTGGGCACAGATCACACGGCAGAAGGACACTGTGGGTGACTGAAATGATATAATTATATATTTTACAACCAGTGGGCACCAAAGGTGGTGATCACTGGTCAGTGGGCACAACAGGGGCAGATCGCTGCGTTTTTTTTTTTAACAACTGTTCACTTTCCTCTCACTGTCCTTTCACTGGCTTCCGACTCTGACAAGCTCTCTGACAGAAATGAGCTTGTCGGAGCCGGAGATGCCGGAAAAACAAGTCTCCTGTGCTGTGATTTGCCTGTCAGTACTGACTGGCCAATCACAGCTCATGCCGACACGGGACCACTCTGATTGGTCCTGTGCCGCGAGTCCTGCTCGGCAAATGTCTATGACAGTTGCGATCAGGACGCTGTCACCATGTCTGTTGACATGGTGACAGTTTAAAGCTTGGGCGTATCTGTACGCCCTATTGCGGGAAAATCACTTTGATTTCGGACGTACAGTCACGCCCAAAAGCAGGAAGGGGTTAAGTCCTCTAAAATGTTTTATTAAAGAAAAAAAAATTGCTCAAAGTTTTGCCTAGCCTTTAACTGAGCTTTTTTCCTAGACCCCCTGATCCAGAGATATGGCCCACTGTTGTGTTTACTTCCCATATGCTGATTTGCTGTAGTTAGCCAACAAGGTGTGAACTTCCCTCTAGCTGCCTTGTGCTGATTGGCCAGCATCAGAGGAAATCAAGCCTACTCCACCCTGTTAGCTAACTACAGCAAATTAGCATATAGGGAGCCAACACAACAGTGGGCCATATCTTGAACGGGGAGGGGGGGGTCTATGAAAAATAAAACAGTGCTGGAATCAGGGAGACAGTGCTATTGAAGTCAGTTAACCAGTTCAACTTATATTACCTAGTGACAGATCCTCTTTAACTTGGACGAAGAGGCATGTTATTTCTATGGGAGGAGGATAGGCATCTGCCAGATATCTCTGCTTATCTCGGGAGACAAATAACTGTCCTCTTATTCAGGCAAGAGGACAGTTGGAATAGCCCCATAAATTTGAAGATGTTGTTGGCGGATCCAGCTAAAACTGGCAAGATCAGCAAATAAAAACCTAATTTCAAGCTGTTCCATTTCAAGCAAGCCAATCCCAGCATGATTCAGTTGAAATATCAAGATCTTGAACAAATCCTGATTCCCCCCTACAGGTGGTGATTGGGTTTAGCAAATCAAAATTCATAAAGCATATTGGATCCATACTTCACAATCATTAGAACCAAAATGTTTAAATAGAGATGATGAAATTGATTGTTTTTGTAACATTTTTGCAACAATATTAAGGGGGTTATCCGGGGACCAAAAATTGCTTTGCATTCATATTTTTATGTGAAAAGAAGACGCTTACTAATATACTTTCATAAAAAATTCAGTTCTAAATGGTGCCGTTCAAACCCAGTGAACTGTTCCCGGAAGTCCTGGAGCTTTTCTAATATTGATGACACGGCCCCACGTGACTGAGGGCTTACTTCCTGTGCTGCTCGTATCCGTCGGGAAATTGGGAAGAGTATTTTAGTACCTACTCCGCTGTTCCAGATGGTTACTAATTATTACAATTCAGATTTAGATAACATCTTGGCTTATGTATGGCATCTCTGTTTGCTTTAGATTGGGTAATTTAATTTGTACATTTAATTTATAATTTTGGTCTATTAAATATTATCTACCCAATACTGTGTATGTAATACACCAGATTGATGATAATAATTTGTATACTATGCCAGAAGCGCAATGAGTTTGATAAATTGTAACCCAGACAGCATTTAATTTTGTTATTCTGAATATATTATTGTTATTTAAAAGATCTGATAAACGTCAATAGATGAAAAACTTTATTTTTTTAACCCCTTAAGGACGCAGCCTAGTTTTGGCCTTAAGGCTCAGAGCCCATTTTTCAAATCTGACATATTTCACTTTATGTGGTAATAACGTCGGAATGCTTAAACCTACCCAAGCGATTCTGAGATTGTTTTCTCGTGACACATTGGGCTTCATGTTCGTGGTAAAATTTGGTCGATATATTCAGTGTTTATTGGTGAAAAATTGCAAAATTTTGAGAAAATTTTGAAAAAATTGAATTTTTCAGAATTTAAATGCATCTTCTTGTAAAACAGACGGTTATACCACCCAATAGATACTAGTTCACATTTCCCATATGTCTACTTTAGATTGGCATCGTTTTTTGAACATTCTTTTATTTTTCTTGGACGTTACAAGGCTTAGAACATAAACAGCAATTTCTCATATTTTTAAGAAAATTTCAAAAGCCTTTTTTTTAAGGTACCTCTTGAGTTCTGAAGTGGCTTTGTGGGGCCTGTGTATTAGAAACCCTGATAAAACACCCCATTTTAAAAACTAGACCCCCTCAAAGTATTCAAAACAGCAGTTGTAAAGTTTTTTAACCCTTCAGGCATTTCACAGGAATTAAAGCAAAGTGGAGGTGAAATTTGCAAATTTCATTTTTCTTGCTGAATTTCAATTTTATTCATTTTTTTTTCTGTAACACCGAAGGTTTTACCAGAGAAACACTACAAAATATGTATTGTCCAGATTCTGCAGTTTTTAGAAATGTCCCACATGTGGCCCTACTGCGCTCGTGGACTAAAACACAAGCCCTAGAAGCAAAGAAGCACCTAGTGCATTTTGAGTCCTATTTTTTATTAGAATATATTTTAGGCAGCATGCCAGGTTTGAAGAGGTGTTGAGGTGTCAAAACAGTAGGAATCCCCCAATTGTGACCCCATTTTGGAAACTACACCCCTCAAGGAATTCATTTAGGGTTGTTGTTACCATTTTGACCGCACAGTTTTTTCACAGCACGTATTTGAATTGGGCTCTGAAATGAAAAAAATGTCATTTTTTCCAATAAAATGTAATTTGTGATCAAAATTTCTTATTTTCACAGGGAACAAAATACCCCATTTTGTTGCCCAATTTGTCCTTAGTGTGGCAATACCCCATTTGTGGTGATAAACTGCCGTTTGGGCCCATGGGAGGGCTCAGAAGGAAAGGAGCGCTATATGTTTGTTGGAGTCCAGATTTTGTTGGATTGGTTTTCGGGTGCCATGTCGCATTTGCAGAGCCTCAGAGGTATCAAAGCAATGGAAACCCACCAAAAGTGACCCCATTTTGGAAACTACACCCCTCAAGGAATTCATTTATGGTTGTTGTTAGCATTTTGACCACACAGTTTTTTCACAGCACCTATTTTAATTGGGCTGTGACATTAAAAAAATGACATTTTTTCCAATAAGATGTCATTTTTTACCAAAATTTCTTATTTTCACAGGGAACAAAATACTCAATTTTGTTGCCCAATTTCTCCTGAGTGCATCAATACCCCATTTGTGGCAATAAACTGCCGTTTGGGCCCATGGGAGGCCTCAGAAGGGAAGGAGCGCTGTGTGTTCTTTGGAGTACAGATTTTGCTGGTTTGGTTTTCGTGTGCCATGTCGCATTTGCAGAGCCCCAGAGGTATCAAAGCAATGGAAACCCACCAGAAGTGACCCCATTTTGGAAACTACACCCCTCAAGGAATTCATTTATGGGTAATGTGACCATTTAGACTCCATAGTTTCTTCACAGAACTTATTTGAATTGGGCTGGGAATTAAAAAAATATATATTTTTTCCAATAATATGTCATTTTAGCTCAAAAATTCTTATTTTCACAAGAAATAAAATACTCCATTTTGTTGCCCAATTTGTCCTGAGTGCGGCAATACCCCATTTGTGGTGATAAACTGCCGTTTGGGCCCATGGGAGGCCTCAGAAGGGAAGGAGCGCTGTGTGTTCTTTGGAGTGCAGATTTTGCTGGATTGGTTTTCGGGTGCCATGTCACATTTGCAGAGCCCCAGAGGTATCAAAGCAATGGAAACCCACCAGAAGTGACCCCATTTTGGAAACTACACCCCTCAAGGAATTCATTTATGGGTAATGTGACCATTTAGACCCCATAGTTTCTTCACAGAACTTATTTGAATTGGGCTGGGAATTAAAAAAAAATATATTTTTTCCAATAATATGTCGTTTTAGCTCAAAAATTCTTATTTTCACAAGAAATAAAATACTCCATTTTGTTGCCCAATTTGTCCTGAGTGCGGAAATACCCCATTTGTGGTGATAAACTGCTGTTTGGGCCCATGGGAGGGCTCAGAAGGAAAGGACCACCATTTGGCCTACTCTGGATTTTCTAGTGCGAAGTCATGTATGCAGAAGCCCCTGAGGTACCAGTACAGTTGAAACCCGCAAGAAGTGACCCCGTTTTAAAAACTACACCCTTAAGGCATTCATCTAGAGGTGTAGTGAGCATTTTGACCGGAGACCTACACCCCATAAACTGTAATGTGGGTTCTCCCGGGTATGGCAATACCCTACATGTGGCTGTTATCAGCTGCCTGGACACACAGCAGGGCCCAGAGGGGAAAGACGAGGGGGGATAAGCTGTGCGGAGTGCATCAGGGTAAGTAAAATTGGGGTAAATTATAAACCAAGGGATGTATGATAAATTTTAAAACACTCTTTCATACAGATCTTTGGTTATTCGGGACACGTGTCACATTGATATATTGTGTCATCCCTTATCGCCCTCTTATAGCAGACTTTGCACCTCTTTTGACTTTTTCCCTTCTTGCCAGTTTGGGGAACTTCTCCTGGAAAGTGTTGCCCTGGTACGATGCGTGTGGGCTCGCTTCCAGAAGTACTGGGTGCCCCCCCTTCTTGGTCCCTAAAGATTAGGTTCTTGATAATCACCTCTTGAAATTCCAGGAAAGTTCCCGTCTGGCCTGCACATCGACGTAGCATGTACGCATTGTACAATGCCATCTGTATGATGTGCCCGGCCAGCTTCTTATACCACACCGCATGGCGCTGTAGGGCTTCAGGGCTTGATCTTACAAGTCCATCCCTCCCATGTACCTATTGTAGTCCAGGATGCAGTCTCGTTTGGGGGTGTCCTTTCCTTCATATATCCTAAACCTGTAGGTATACCCTGATGCACTCTCGCAGCTTATACATCTTCACGCCATACCTTGCCCTCTTACCCGGCAGGTACTCGCGGAATTGAACCCTCCCTTTAAAATGTACCAGGGACTCATCAATAGAAATACACTTCTCGGGGTTGTATGCTTGGGAAAACCGGGCACTGGAACGGTCTAATAGGGGTCTCCGTTTATACAAACGGTCAAAACTGGGGTCATCTTGGGGTGGGCACTGCTCATTATCAGTATAATGTAAGAAGCGAAGTATTGCCTCATTTATTTATTTTTTTAGGTTCCAGTTCAGTTCTGAAGTTGCTTTGAGGGGCCCATATATTAGAAACCCCTATCAAATACCCCATTTTAGAAACTAGACCCCTCAAAGTATTCACAACAGCATGTAGAAAGTTTATGAACCCTTTAGGTGTTTCACAAAAATTTAGAGCAAAGTAGAGGTGAAATTTACTTTTTTTTTTTGTCAGAAAATCCTCTTTATACCATTTTTTTTATAACACAAAAGGATTTATCAGAGAAACGCAACTTAATACGTATTGCCCGGATTCTGCAGTTTTGAGAAATATCCCACATGTGGCCCTAGTGCGGTAATGGACTGAAGCACCGGCCTCCGAAGCAAAGGAGAACCTAGTGTATTTTGAGCCCTCTTTTTTATTAGGCACCATGTCCGGTTTGAAGAGGTCTTGTGGTGCCAAAACATTGGGAACCCCCCAAAAGTGACCCCAATTTGGAAACTAGACCCCTTGAGGAATCCATTGTAGTTTTCTTGGGGTGCATGCGGCTTTTTGATCAGTTTTTATTCTATTTTTAGGTGGCGTGGTGACTAAAAAACAGCAATTGTACTATTGTTTTTTTTTACAGCGTTCACTGTGCGCTATAAATGACATTCACTTTATTCTGCGGGGCGATACGATTACGGCGATACCTTATGTTTATAGTTTTTTTTTATGTCTTATGGCGTTTGCACAATAAAATACGTTTTGTAAACAATCATTCACTTTTTGTGTTACCTTATTCTAAGAGCCAGAACGTTTTTATTTTTCAATCAATAAAGCCGTGCGAGGACTTATTTTTTTTGCGTAATGAACTGTAGTTTCGATCAGTACCATTTTTAGGTACATGTGACTTTTTGATCTCTTTTTATTCCATTTTTTGGGAGGTGAAGTGACCAAAGAATTGTGATTGTGGTTCGGTTTATTATTATTTTATTTTACGGCGTTCACCGTGCGGGATAAATAATGAAATAATTTTGTAGTTCAGGCCGTTACGGACGCGGCGATACCAATTATGTATAGTTTATTTGTTTGTTTATATATTTTTATTAATAATAAAGGACTGATAAGGGAAAAGGGGGGATTTTTACTTTTATTACTTTTAAATCTTTTATTTTCTTATTTTTACACATCTTTTTTTAACTTTTTTTTTACTTTATTACTTTGTCCCACTAGGGGACATGAGGGCAGGAGGCTCTGATCGCTATTCTAATACACTGCACTACATGCGTAGTGCAGTGTATTAGAACTGTCAGCTACTCACTGACAGCAAGCATAGTGGGTCCTGACGTTGTCAGGACCCACTAGGCTTCCGTCTATGGCATAGCCAGACGCCATTGTTTGGTGTCCGGTTGCCATAGTCACCATCGCCGGCCGCTATCGCGTAGCAGGCCGGCGATGGCAGCTTAACCCCTAAAAGCCGCGATCTCTATAGAACGCGGCTTTTAAGGGGTTAATCAGCGGGGACACAGCGATCGGTCCCCGCTGTAGGAGCTGTGACAGCTGCTGAACAAGACAGCAGCGTCACAGCTCCTGTATGTGTCGGGAGGACGGCCGAAACGGCGGTTACTACCGAGACGTACTATTACGGCATGGAGCGCGAACGATACAGCTGCCATGACGTAATAGTACGTCAAGGAGCGGGAAGGGGTTAATTTACCTCAAAAAATTTGGAAACCAATAGAAGAATAATTGCATTTACAGTTTTGCATATATATGAATTTTCTTGCTAGATTGCCAGGTTTTTGCAGTGATTTTCAGGATGCAGTACAGACCATGCAACAACAATATATGGGCCCTTTGGTCTCCACATAGCACTAACCTTAGGTCTTTCTAAGGGTCCATTGCAGTTTTATCGCAATATGGTTTTTCGATGTTGTAGCACTTTTTACCGAAACCACATCGAAAAACTCATCATGTCGGGGTACAAACACGTGCGGTTTTTGGATGTGGTTATTTGATGCTGTTTTAACTGCACCTTAACCGCAACAGGTCTTCTTACATGGCCCGATATGAGGCAGCTCGTTGATCGGCGCTCGTTTGCTCTTTTCAAAAGAACCAATGATCAATAATGTACGCGGACAAGTGATCATTACTACGATCGCTCGTCCCCATACATTTCTATCATCTCAGGGGGACGTGCTGCCGACAACGAAAATCATTTTTTCTGCATAAACAATACAATCAGCTGATGAATGAGCATTTGTGTAAACAGGGCAACGATCATCCAATAAACGAGCAGAGTAATGATCAGGAACGAGCGTTCATATAAACGCTCATTTGCCCAATCATTGGCCAGTGTAAAAGGGCCCTAACACTCCACCACCATTGTGAGCCATGAAACTAATTAGCTTTGTCCCTTACATGTAATCTAATAAACAGTAGGAAGCTGCTTTTAAAGGTCCAGTGTCACGAAAAAAAATTTTTTATATCAATTTGCTTTTAGTGTTTTATTAGAAAAAAAATTATTTATTTGTGTGTTTGTGTTTTACTTTTTTTTATTTTTTCACTTTTTCTTGTCCATGGGGGCTGCCATTTTTTTTTCCATCTCTGTATGTGTCGATTAACGACACATACAGAAATGGAATACGGCACATACAGTCCCATAGTGAATGCGAACGGGGCCCGTTCCATCCACTATGCTGTACGCCGTCTGTGTGGGAACGGCGCATGCGCCGCTCCCACACAGTCCAAATTGAACTGTGCGACGTCCGGCGCCATTTTCTTGTGGACCGGAAGTCGCGGCCGGACAGTAAGATTACTACTTCCGGTCGCGGCTTCCGGACTTGTGCACTTTGAGTGGAGGTAGCAGACGGAGCGGAGGGAGCGGCGGCGGCAGGAGCAGGTAAGTTAGGTCTGTGTATGTACGTGTTTTACTGTGTGTTTACTACTGTATGTTAACCTACTGCACTGTGTGTTAGCTCAAAAAATGGCGACACACAGTGTAGGAGGTTTGACCGTTCAATCCCCTCGTTTCTCCCGGCACTAGTCAGGATAAAGGAGGGGGGATTCTGAGAGCTCACTAGAGCGAGTGAGTTTTCTCAAATTTTGCAGCATAAAGCAATGTGGTTGCTTTACCACATGCAATGCTGCAATTTTGGAATTGCTCCATCTAGTGACCAGCGCTGGGAAATGTTATAAATTAGAATCTAATTTATAATATTTCCTGACTCGTGAAAAAATAAAAAAAAATTAGAACAATGTTTAATCACCTATACACTAACTGTTTAACTTAAAAAAAAAAAAATTCTAGCGACACATTCCCTTTAAGGTGGCAGTGGACTCTATTATCTACTGGGCCATTATGCTAAGGTGGGACATACGATGTGTGCAACCTGTGCAGCTACAAATGGTCCCTTCAGGCAAGGGGGCCCACTGTTAACCTAAAAATAATAGTAGTCCCAACTGTCTATTAGGTCACATGGTTACACTTCTTCCTAACCATTTCTAAGAACTAGTGCTGGATAGCTAAAGAGGTGAGGCATTTTCTTGAGAGCCAGGGATGAGGTGATCTACAGCTAGCTGCCATCAAAATTAGCAGTTGGGAAGATAGGAGCTCATAAAATATTCTTGCACACTGTTGTTGGTGTCTGCCCCAGGGTAAGCTAATGTGATATCACAAGAGTGTTGCAGTCTGGTAGGCAGCTGGTAAGCTCCTGTGACATCACAAATGTGTTTCCATCAGGTAAGCTTCAGAGACATCACAAGTGGGTTTCATTTAGGTATGCTGCTCTGAAATCACAAGTGTGTTTCAGTCAAGTAAGCAACTGACATTACAAATGTGTTTATCTCAGACTTCCACTGTGACATCACAAGTGGTGTCTAGTAATGTAAATGACTGTCAGCTCATGTAAGATCAAAAGCGTGTTAAAGTGAGATAAATGGCTTTTACATCACAAGTGGGTTTCAGACAGGTATCATGCTGTGACATCACAATTCGTTTCAGTAAGGTAAGCTCAGGGGCAAACATACAATACGTACCATCAAATTATTAGTTTAGTTCATTAGTTATAGCTTTTAAGAGGGTCAGTGTTTGATGTGTGTGTGGCCGTAGACCCTGACATGGGACACCACCCAAGGATGGCACAGAAATGGAGTTGGACATATCACAGTTCAATGTAATGAGACTTTACTCCGAACACATGACCAAAGACCTCGCCAGCCCACCGTGCCCGCCTGAAAGCAGTGTAAACACCACATTCCTTAACCTTCGCACACCACGACGTAATAGCATGTCGTGTTGTGGGGGGGCAATGTATTGAGCGGGCTCACGCACTGAGCCTGCTCCATATGCTTTGGGTGTCAGCTGTGTTTTGCAGCTGACACCCGGGACTAACAGCCAGGAACAGCAATCGCGCTGTTCCTGGCTGCTTGACCCCTCAAATGCTGCAGTCAATCGCAACTGTAGCATCTGAGGCATTAAAAAGAGAGGGCAGCCCCCTCTGACACGTGATCGTGTGGTGCTGATGGTTGTCATGGCAGTGCAGGGGCCTAATGAAAGCCCCCAGGTCTACCTTCACTCTGCCTCTGTTAACAGAAGCCTGTAAAAAGGAAATATACTGCAATACATTAGTATTGCAGTATATGGTACCAGCGATCTAACAATCGCTGGTTCAAGTCCCTTAGGGGGAGTTATAGAATGTGTAAAAAAAAATAAATGAAGTTATTAGTAGTGGGAAAAAATAAAATATTAAGTTTAAAAATAAAAAAAAAATTCCCATTTTTCCTCTTAAGTAATGTGAAAAAAAAAATATATGGTGCGTCTGTAAAAGTCCAAACTGTTACAATATACAATTATTTAACTCGCACTATGAACGCCGTAAAAAATGTAAACTTAAATTATTTTTTATAAAAAGTGATCAAAAAAGTTGGATGTGCCAAAAAATGGAATAGGAAAAAAATATATATAAATTTGGTATCACCGTAATCTTATTGAGCCACAGAATAAAATTAAGTTGTCGCTTTTGCCGCACGGTGAAAGCCGTAAAAACTAAACCCAGAAAACAATGGAGGAATCACAGTTTTTTTCTATTTCAGATCGCAAAGAATAATTTTTCAGTTTCCCAGTACATTATATGGTACATTTAAATGCTGTCAATAGAAACTACAACTCCTCCCGCAAATAAGTTATGGCTCTTGGGAGGCGGGGAGTGAAAAAAGAAAATAAAAATGCAAAAAATGGCTCAGTCCCGAAGGGGTTGCTACAGTACCTGTGAATAAATGCAAGTTAACAACATTATGGTATAATGCACAACACAACAACAATGTCCAGTTAGCTTCACTGAGGTACTAACCGTTCACGTGCACCACGACAGAGGACAGTCCAAGTGCACTATTGTGTAAAGAGTACTACATGCTCAACTCCACTTTTGCGGCAGCGTATCCCTACTATACTAAGTAACCAGTTGTTCCAACCTGGCATGGACACAGGGGTGGGATCCAGCCGGTTTGCCCCGGTTCTCCAGAACCGGTTGTTAAAATGACAGCCGGTTCGCAGAACCAGTTGAAACGGGAAGCCGGAACCGGTCAGGTCCCCTGCACTCAATTGTATCCACGTCCTTAGGACGCGCATACAATTGAGTTGACTAGCGCTGCCCTGGCGAGGTACATGATGCCTCGCCATTCGGCGCTTTAGTGATGATGCAGTCGGTGCGATGACAATGATGTCATCGTGCCGCTGCATCGTTCCGATGGAGGAGGACTGACGTCGCTGGAGGATGGTGCAGCAATGGGACAGGTAAGAAAATTAGGTTATTTTTCCTTCTACTGTGGGCACTATAGGGCAGGGACATATTAAAAAGAATGAAAAAAAAATAATGAACATTATTACTAATGGAAAGAACATATAAAAAAGGGCATAATGAATTTATGTTTGGTAGACATGGCATGAACAGATTTTCTTTGTGTTTATTTCCTCATTAACTACAAATTCCATATAAGCAGACGCCTTTGGAAATTCCTGTGCTTGATAGACCTGGAAAGAACAGGATCTATGCGTAGTTTACAAGGGAATGAACACATATTCCATAAAGACAGATGCGTATTTTCCTGTGCTTGATAGACCTGGAATGAACAGGATATATGTGTAGTTTATAAGGGAATGAACACCTATTCCATAGAGACAGATGTGTAATTATTTTCCTGTGCTTGATAGACATGGAATGAATAGGATCTATGTGTAGTTTATAGTGGAATGAACACATATTCAATAGAAACAGATGAATAATTATTTTCCTGTGCTTCATAGACCTGGAATGAACAGGATATATGTGTAGTTTATAGTGGAATGAACACATATTCCATAGAAACAGATGCGTAATTATTTTCCTGTGCTTCATAGACCTGGAATGACATACGTGTAGTTTATAAGGGAATGAACACATATTCCATAGAAACATATGTGTAATTATTTTCCTGTGCTTCATAGACCTGGAATTAACAGGATATATGTGTAGTTTATAAGGGAATGAACACATATTCCATAGAAACAGGTGTGTAATTATTTTCCTGTGCTATGGAATATGTGTTCATTCCACTATAAACTACACGTAGATCCTGTTCATTCCAGGTCTATCAAGCACAGGAAAATAATTACGCATCTGTTTCTATGGAATATGAGTTAATTCTACTATAAACTACACATAGATCCTGTTCATTTCAGGTCTATCAAGCACAGGAAACATTTTTACACATCTGTTGCTATGGAATTAGTTTTTATTTTCTCATTAGCTACAATATCCATTCCATGTTTTCAAAACATAAAAAACTCATATCTTTTTCTATATTTTTGCCCATTACTAAAATTGAATATTGTTCATTCTTTTTCTTCATTCTTTTTAGTATGTCCCTATAGGGCACTACATAGGGGACAATACAGGGAACGAGAACTACAGAAGACTACGTAGGGAACTAACTACAGGGGACTATATAGAGGCCCTTATCTACAGGGAACGCCAATGTGGCGTTCCCTGTAGATAGGGCCCCCTGTGGCGTTTCCTGTAGATAGAGCCCCTTGTGGTGTTCCCTGTAGATAGAGACCCCTGTGGCGTCCCCTGTAGATAGAGACCCCTGTACCCCTGTGGCAGTCCCTGTAGATAGGGCCCCATGTGGCATTCCCTGTAGATAGGGCCCCATGTGGCGTTCATCTACAGAGGGCTCTATGAGGAGAACTATCTATAGAGGGCTCTACTGGGAGCACTATCTACAGAGGGCTCTAATGGGAGCACTATCTACAGAGGGCTCTATGAGGGGCACTATCTACAGGGGGCACTGTGTTTGGTGCATTACTTTGCAGTGTTTGACACAATTTTATTCAGGGCACAGTGTATGTTACTATTATATTCAGGGGCACAGTGTCTAGCGCTATTATATTCGGGGACACAGTGTATGATACTATTATATTTGGGGGCATAGAGTGTGGTACTACAAGAATTTTCTCTTCGATTATAGGTGCAGAAATGTTGAAAAAGTGAGCTTCCGAAGACATCTGAGCAGCAAATTTACCTATTTCAGCAGAAAGTTCTGGACCAGATGGAAAAGTAAAGAGAATGACTAGAATCTGAGAAGTCGTCACTGGTGTGTCACTAAATGTAAATGTTTATTCTCCCTGTGACTGCTCAGTACTGTAGTCACTGTATGATCTGCAGCGAGATGATATGTGTAGCGTTCTTTTTTGTGAAACAGCAACTCCCAGCATATCCTTACCATCGTTCTGGCTATACTGGGAGCTGTAGTTTTATGCCGTACAAACTTATATGGCAGGGGTTAAACTAAATTTACTGAGCTGTATTTGCACTGGTGCTGTATATGTGTACCGAGCTTTGTTCTGGTGCTGTATATATATGTACTGAGCTTGGTTCTGGAGTTATATTTATCATAACAACCAAGCTCAATACATATACACAGAACCAAAGAGAAGCTCAGAACATATATACAACTCCAGAACCAAGCTCAATACATATATACAGCACCATAGAGAAGCTCAGAACATATATACAGCACCAGAACCAAGCTTAGTACATATATACAACATCAGAGCCAAGCTCAGTACATATATACAGCATCAGAACCAAGCTCATACACAACACTGTAACCAAACTCAGTACATATATCAAGCAATAGAACCAAACTCATACACATATACAACACCAGAACCAAACTCAGTACATATATACAACTCCAGAACCAAGCTCAGTACATAAATACAACACCAGAACAAAGCTCAGTACTTAAATACAGCATCAGAACAAAGCTCAGTACATATATACCCACCAGAACCAAGCTCAGTACATAAATACAGCAGCAGAACCAAGCTCAGTACATATCTATCAGAACAACCAAGCTCAAAACATATATAATTCAATTCAAAAAGTGTCTCTCATATATTCTATAGATTCATTACACACAGAGGGATCTATTTCCAGCATTTTTTTATTTTAATGTTGATGATTATGGGAACAGTTATTGAAAACCCAGAAAATTGGAATATTACATAAGCCGAATTTAAAAAATTATATGATTTTTAATACCGAAATGTCATCCTACTGAAAAGTATGTGCAGGGGCTCCGACTCTGCATTAATTACTGCATCAATGGTGTGGCATGGAGGCGATCAGCCTGTGGCACTGCTGAGGTGTTATCAATTTGGCGTGGCATGGAGGCGATCAGCCTGTGGCACTGCTGAGCTGTTATCGAAGCCCAGGTTGCTTCATCACTGACTGTGGAAACTTTACAAAGTAAATTTTGCATTTAATTTGGAAATCTCGGTCCCAGAGTCTGGAAGAAAAGTGGAGAAGCATCAATCCAAGTGTCTTGCGGTCCAGTGTGATGTTTCCACAGTCAGTGATGGTTTGGGGGCCATGTCATCTGCTGGTGTTGGTCCACTGTGTTTTATCAAGTCCAGAGTCAGCGCAGCATCTAGCAGGACATTTTCCAGCACTTCATGCTTCCCTCTGTGGCAAGCTTTATGGAGATGCGGATTTCATTTTCCAGCAGGACTTGGCACCTGCCCACACTGCCAAAACTACCAATACCTGGTGTATTAACTACAGTATTACTGCGCTTGATTGGCCAGCAAACTCACCTGACCTAAACCCCACAGAGAATCTATAGGGTATTGTCAAGAGGAAGATGAGAGACACCAGACCCAACAATGCAGATGAGCTGAAGGTCGCTATCATACAACCTGGGCTTCCATAACACCTCAGCAGTGCCACAGGCTGATCGCCCCCATGCCACACCATTGATGCAGTAATTCATGCAAAAGGAGCACCGACCAAGTATTGAGGGCAGATACTGGACAACATTTTGGTATTAAAACTCATTTTTGTGAAATTGGGTTTATATAATATTCTCATTTTCTGAGTGACTTAAATTTTGGGTTTTCATTAACTGTTACCATAATCATCAACGTTACAAGAAAAAAATTCTGGAAATAGATCCCTCTCTGTGTAATGAATCTATATAATATATGAGGGATACTTTTTGAATTGAATTAATGAAATCAATTAACATTTAATGATATTCTAATTCATTGAGAAAGACTAGTATATATACTGAGCTTTGTTCTGGTGTTGTATATATGTACTGAGCTTGGTTCTGGTGCTGTATATATGTACTGAGCTTTGTTCTGGTGTTGTATTTATGTACAGAGCTCTGTTCTGGTGCTGTATATAAGTTCTTTACTTGGTTCTGGTGCTGTATATATGTACTGAACTTGGTTCTGGTGTTGTATTTAGGTACTAAGCTTGGTTTTGGTGTTGTATATATTTACTGAGCTTGGTTTTGGTGCTGTATATATGTACTGAGCTTTGTTCTGGTGCTGTATTTATGTACTGAGCTTGGTTCTGGTGTTGTATATACATACTGAGCTTGGTTCTGGTGTTGTAGATATGTAGTGAGATTTGTTCTGGTGCTGTATTTATGTACTGAGCTTTGTTCTGGTGTTGTACTTTTGTACTGAACTTGGTTCTGGTGCTGTATATTTGTACTGAGCTTTGTTCTCGTGCTGTATATATTTACTGTGCTTGGTTCTGGTGCTGTATATATGTACTGAGCTTTGTTCTGGTGCTGTATATATGTACTGAGCTTTATTCTGGTGCTGTATATATGTACTGAGCTTGCTCCTGGCACCGTATCTGTGCATTAGCCGGGAGAGTTGTTGCGGCTTACTGCGCACTGTCCTCCACCCTTTTCATGTGCACAGCATAACTAAATGGGCTGAGCACGCTTAGGATATTGAATGTGCCCATATAGGCCTATACGTTATGGGTGAGTTTAACAATGTGTGGGTAGGTCTGTACGCTTATGTAATTATATACATAGTGTGGCAATCCACACTAAAGCATTCTGGACAGGGAATTTCTTTATTTAGAGTCCACTTTAATGTAGAGGGTATTTGGAATATCGTAATTGTTTTATTTTATTATTAGATTCATTTTCAATGGCGCGATACACCGCAAACTAACTAACATAGGAGATACACATATGCTCTCCTTGTTTTCCTCCGTGTCCCATAAATTCTCTCTCCATGTTGTATATTATCAGATAGCAAGGATACCTGGCTGGCTGCCTCAAATGATCCAAAGAAGAAAGAAACAGTTGAGCAATCACCTCCTTCGTATAAAACATTCCTTTCATTGTGAATCTATTAAAAACATGTTGCAGTGTAGTAAAATAGTCTCAGACTTCTGAGACTATGTTACTGCACTGAAAAATATTTTTAATGGATATACAATAAAAGGAACCTTTTATACGAAAAAGGAGCTGGGTTGGCTAACAAATGGGCCCAGCACTTCTTCTGTGGTTTGACGCCTGGTCAATGCAGCAACGGTATGTATACCAGCTCTTCAAATGAAAAACAAATTAGCAGTTGGAAATCAAGGAGCCCATATATTGTTCTTGCACTGCTGCCCTGTGTTGTTGGAGTCTGCCCCCCTGCCATGTGCAGCTGCACGAGTTGCATATATGCATATAAAAAAAAAAGCTTATACTTACCTCTTGTAGCTTTGCCTAGCAACACGTCCTGCACTTCTGGCTGCTCTGTATCCAGACATCCTTCTATGATGCTGTTTCATTACATGTGACCGCTGCAGCCTATGTTTGGATGCAGGGGTCACATGTGATGAAACATCATCACAGGGGCTGCCTATATATAGAGCAACCAGAAGAGCAAAAATGGTTGCTACGGCAGCGCCGTTAGAGGTAGGTATAGTTTGTTGGTTTGTTTTATAACCTGTGGAATTTGCTGCAAATATGCAGCATAATCACAGGAAATTCTGAAAATAATGGCATTTGCTGCAGAATTTGACTTCCTCATTGAACTCACAGGGAAATTATCCTCTGAATAATTTGTCATGCTATGGATTTATAATCCGCACCGCAGCTCAATTTATGCACTAATTCTGTGCAGGTTTTTTACGCAACGTGTGGATGAAATCGGTTAAAATTTCATCCACTATGCTGCTAATGTAAAAGGCTGCAGATTTTCCGCTTGCAAATCCGGAGAGAAAATCCTCAGCGAATACACTACGTGGGAACATACCCTACTACTTTAATAACAACACGGGAATCACACAATTTATATGAATTAAGAAAATTGACTAGCTAAGTCTTTAAAACAGCAATACTTTGAAAAGGTTCCCATTAATCGCAGAATTCTCTGACGTTTAAGCAATCTAAAATTTATTAAAATGCTCACAAAAAGCAAGTGAGGAAATGTCGAAGTGTACATTTTTTGTGGAGTTCTGAAAATTAATATTTAACTGAAAATACGTCCAAAGTCCATTTATTAGCCTGTGTATAATTCCACATTGTGTCACTTACAGTTTAACAAGATTCTTTTCCGTGATGTCTGGTTAATCAGATGTCTGCTTGGCTAATGTATTCTGCCTTTCTGTGTTGTCGAATAGAATCAGACTCATTACTTGGCTGTTCAAGGTTATTTGTGTTAAAATAAATGCTTCCAAATCAAAGCAAATAGCATCATCTGTAATATTACACCTGAGGCCATCTATTACTCACAAAAGTCAGCTCTTTAGATCATTTATTCTGAAATTTCATAATTTTATAAGTATAAGCCTTGGGTGCATAACTTAATTAGACTACTGAATTACGTGCCTCAAGCTCCTAAGAATAGGCTATTAACAGCAGGTATTAAAAATATCATAGCGAACTAAAAAAAAATAAAAAAATAATTAGAACAAAATTTTTATATTTTACATTCTCTGTTGACAGATATGTTTCTTTATTTTTATCCATTTGATCCCACTACTGTATTTTTATTATTGATGTATTTCATTATTCACTGTCTTAATCACTGCTGGAAATTATCCTGAGCACTTCAAATCCTGCAGATCCTAACTGTCCTCCCTCCTAGAACAATAGGCAGAATAACTGCATGTGGCTTCTGCATTTTATTTCCCGCAGCGTGTGGATGAGATTTGTTCAAATCTCATCTACTTTGCCACTACTGTTATAATTTGCGAAATTGCCACACAGAAATTCTACACGTAAATTACGCAGCATTTCCGTCCCATCTGCAAGTGAGCTGCGGATGCAGTCGCACATGGCCTTGTATTTCCCCAGTGAAAAAATATGCTGCGGAAAACTTTAAAATGTCAGCCTATAAGAAAAATAATAAAGTAATCTGTCTGATTTTCAGAATGTTTTTTCCATTGAACATTGTACATATTTCCACAGCGTATTTTTTCACTGCGGAAATACCAGGCAAATACGCCACCGTTGGCTGCACCGTAATCAATCTCTCCAACTCTCAGGGCACATGCACATAGCTGTATTAGTATATATGGCCTATAATAATAAGGACATCACCAATTTTCAATATATTCCTCTCTACATATCTCAGGTGAAAAAATAATACAAAACCTCTATAACCATAAGGATAAATACAAATATTGTAGTACAAAATCAATTTTATTAATTTGTCGCTGAAACAACTGACATAAAATAACATATATAAACCTACAAGAAACCTCAAACTAAACAAAAAAACAGGTATAAGGAGTCCCCACAATACAAGTAGACAACCTATAAGCAAAAGCACAAATAAAATGAAAATGCAAAGTATTGCAAATAGAAAAATCTTTAATACATAATAAATAGCAACAATACATGGTATCAAAAAGAATTGTATAACGAAGATAATGATCAGGGAGTATATCAGGTAGGTAAGATGTTAACAACCTAGGGTTTAACAGAACAACCCACCTCAAAAATAGCAGAATCAGGGGGCGTGGCTAGCGGGCAACATGGCTGGTCGCATCTGAGCTGCTCTCCAGGGGAACGCTACACATCCTGACTAAAATCCTGTGCTGACGGCATGTTCGAGTGATTGCAGCGACTGGAACCGGACCTGCATAACCCTGACTATACCCGGACCGACTCAGCAGCTTCTGCCTCCTACCACCACCAAGTAAGCACCGAGTGCAGTGCAGACCGCGTGTGACTGCGGCCTAGCTGCTTTCCCTGAGAGCTGACTGCCACAGGAAACTCCTGCAGCACACGCTACACATCGCACAGCAACACCATACCTGAGAACACCGTCGGGTGTCTGGAACAGGCATAACGCAGGGGACACTGTGAGAGAAGGGGACGGCAGTGGGACACAGACACGGCAGCGAGACACAAGGGAGTGAGAGACGCCTCCTGACTCCCGGGAAACACGGGGATCTGACCCAGCATTTATCCTCCTCAGCCATATACACCTAGTGGAGGCCCTCAGTGGTGGTGCAGGGAAAATTGCGCCAAGAAACCCAAGCTCCCGCCATTATTATCAGGACCATCCTGTATTACAGAGGACGACACACTGAGCCTGCCCTGTCTGTCTCATCTCATACTTATCCTCAACTGTATGCTTCCCCTGCACTTTGGAGCTTTATTCTATACCTTACAACTCTCAAGATCGCCTTGATAATTCATTATAGTGATTTGCCAGGTGCCTACTTCTTCATATAGATGACATGCACAGATCTAAACTTCAACCCACAATGGATAGGCTGAAAGAATACGCTCATACAGACAGCGATGACACTGTCTCTACTCCTCGTGCTACATGGTCCACACAAGGCAAGACACGAGATGGTGATTCCCAAAGGGACAACACTGAACCTGAGATGGATCCCGAGCCTACTTTACGCCAAGTCTCTACTCAATTGCTGGCGGCCATAAACACCTGTAAGAACTCATTAACAGGTAAAATCAACGAAATAAAGATTGACGTCACCTTATTGCGCCAAGATATGCAAAACCTGCGGGGACGCATTGGAGAAATAGAGGACAGAGTATCCCGGACAGAAGATAAACTCTGTCCATTGCTATCCACACTCTCCTCCACCTCTCGTAAACAAGAGGCTAACCACTCCAAGATGGATGATTTGGAAAATCGCATGCGGCGTAATAATCTACGCATTATTGGCCTCCCTGAAAAGGCCGAGGGTCAGGCTCCTGAAACCTTTACCGAAACATGGCTTAAAACCACGCTGGGAGACACTTCCTTCTCGTCATGCTTTATTGTTGAAAGATCACACAGAGTCCCAGCTAAACCTCCTCCGGGTGCAAGTCCTCTACCGTTTTTGGCTAGATTGCTGAATTATAGAGACCGGGATACAGTTCTTCGCCTTGCTCGACTGAAAGGACCGCTGAAACACAATAATTAAATCGTCTCCATATTTCCTGATTTTTCCGCTCAATTGCAGAAACAACGTGCCACCTTTATTGAAGTAAAAAAGAAATTTCGAGACCGCGGCATTCCTTACTCGATGTCCTATCCAGCTCGCCTCCGAATTGTGGCAGATGGGAAGTTTGTATACTCCGGGAGAGGCGACTGAATGGCTCCAGATGCATCCTCCTCAACCTTGATTTGGACGCTGGGTGATGTACTACATATATGAGAATATAGCGGGAATGTAATTTCAGTTATCCATTTTGCATTGATTCCTCTGTCATGTTAGGGGTGAAAAGGTATAAGGGAAATGTCTTCACATAGATAGAGGGATATTACCTCTCTCGACATTACCGTGGCGTACCCACACCCTCCTAGTTCTACAACATATATTATACCGGATATATAACAAATGAGTAGATACTCAACACTTTGATATTAAGGTCCCTGATCGCTCTCACCGAACATGCTTGTCACATGCCTGACAAATCATGGTCAGGCATTCCCCATTTATCTCAATTCAACCCTCATGTTACATCTTCTTAGGGTCATTTTGTTTTTGTTTTTGTTATTCAGTGATACCCTGATATGGTATTATGTTCTAATTAACATGTTAATAGCCTATGTCGCAAGTCAACTCAATAAGTCTTATGATCAGTTTCATGCCTACTGTATATGCACTTACTGTTCCTTTCGCTGGTCATGGCTCAAACTTTAAAATGTATATCATGGAATGTGCGGGGTTTGGGCACCCCCCATAAACGTGCATCTGTGTTCTCTCATCTGAGACGCTCCAGTCCCCATATTATTGGTTTGCAGGAGACCCACCTCACTTCTGATAAATCAGAATATCTACGGAAACCCTGGATTCAATGGTGCTGCCATTCATATCATACCTCTTACTCTAGAGGAGTGTCTATTCTCATTCATAGATCCATACGTTGGAACCCCATTCAAACCCGTAGAGACCCAGAGGGACGATTTGTTTTTGTATATGCGGAAATAGATACAAGGCCATACGTACTTATCTGTCTTTATAACCCTCCGCAGGCTAATCTATATGTAATTCAGGCAGCCATTTCCTTTGCACATCAATTCCCGACCTCCTTTATAGTGTGTATGGGGGATTTCAATCAGGTTATGCACCCCTCTCTAGATAGATTGTGAACCTCCTCATCCCAGACCGCCTCTAATCCTACTCCCTTATATCGGCTGATGGATAGTGTGGGGTGGATTGACCTCTGGAGAACCCACCACCCAGGAGAAGTAGAATACACCTGTCATTCGACAGGACGACACACACTGTCCAGGATAGATTACTGTTTTGGGTCCCCAAATGTATCTGTTTATGTCTCCCAGATTACACATGATCTTAGGGGTATATCTGATCATAGGCCAATATTGCTCCAATTAACATTTCCAGGTGGATGTGTGTTGACCAACTGGAAATTTCATCCCTTTTGGTTAAAATTAATCGGATTGTCTGATCGCATACCAGATCAGATTGATAAATTTTTACAAATTAATGACTCATCAATATCACACACGTTGCGCTGGGATTCATTCAAAGCATACCTTAGGGGCTGTTTAAGATCATCCGTATCATATGTTAAGAAAACCTCAGCACGGGTGGAGAGGGAGTTGGAGGAACAGGTCTCAGCGGCAGAGACACAGTATATCGCGGACCCCACTGATACCCACCGGACAGCTTGGTTAAGCCTGACTTAGTTATACAAGAGGCAGCTTCATTTCAAGTCTAAACGCAAATTATTTTTCACCAGACAATACTATTTTGAAATGGGGAACCAATCTAGTCAATTACTGGCCTATCTTATAAAACAAAATAATGGTACTAACTCAGTATTGGGGATTTGGGACTCTGATGGGTCAGTCATCACAGAATCACTGAGTTATACAGTTCCTCAACTTCACACTCAATGACTGATAGCTTAGAATATTTAAATGACCTTACGTTTCCAACATTATCGGCAGACCAGCAATCTATGTTAGAGGCCCCCTTTACACTTGAAGAAATACAAGAGGCTATCCGTGATATGGCTCTTAATAAATCCCCGGGCCCGGATGGCCTCCCAATTGAAATTTACCACAAATACATAGATAACATAGCTCCATTTCTCCTAGAAACTCTTAACCAGGCGTCCCACTTACACACTCTCCCTCCCACGTTCTATGACGCTACCATAATAGTTCTTTTGAAACCTGGTAAAGAACCTCTTGATTGTGGTTCATATCGACCTATATTGTTGGTCAATGTAGACTATAAAATACTGACAAAATTGCTGGCTAAGAGACTGAATGGTGTTATCCTTTCCATCATACACGCAGATCAAACTGGATTTATGCCAGGGAAATCTACTAGTATCAATATCAGGAAGGTACAAGCTATAACACAACTAGGTAGGGCACATGACATGCAGTGGGCAATAGCCTCTCTGGACACCATGAAGGCTTTCGACTCGGTAGAATGGACGTTTTTGTGGGCCTGTCTGGAACGTTTTGGCTTTGGTCCTCAATTCTGTCAATGGATCAGGTTAATATATAAATCCCCCCAAGCTAACGTGGTGGTTAATAATGTTCCTTCTCTCCCTTTCTCACTGTTTAGAGGCACCCGACAGGGGTGTCCGTTATCGCCCGCCCTGTTTGCTATAGCCATAGAAGCACTGGCGATTAGGCTTAGAGCCTCCCCGGATCTCACTGGTATAGATTGGAAAGGCAGAACCTCTGTGATAGGCCTGTACGCAGATGACATGGTCCTTTTTTTAGATAACCCAAACTCCTCATTTCATGTGGCAGCGAGGATATTAGATACATTTTCACAATACTCAGGACTAAAAGTTAATTGGCAGAAATCGGCCATTTTATATACAGCCAGACACCCGACTCCAGACCCGTCAATGTCGCAATATGGCCTGGAAACCGTCTCTAAATTTAAATATTTGGGGGTAACTATAGTTCAGGATCATGGCCAGACTCGAGATACGTCCTTGACCCCATTATTGACGAAGGTTGGAGAAAGGTTTAAGACGTGGTCAAAACTACCGTTATCTGTGGCAGGGGCGTATCAATTTGATCAAAATGGTAGTCCAACCTCAATGTAATTATATTTTGCAACATATGCCTGTTGTAGTCCCCATATCGTTCTTTAAATCCCTTAATACCTTAATAATACAATTTATATGGGGCTCCTCTAGGTCTAAACTTAATCTGGCCACATTGCAACGACCAAAAGTCGAGGGGGGAATGGCCCTGACGGATTTTTACTTGTACTACCTGGCGGGACAGCTCCGCAATATCCGGGATTGGGTGCGGGACCCGCCCCTATGTGACACAGATTATTACTTGGCCTCTCTAGTGGCAGGGAATAACCTAATTAGCTTCCTGGAATATCCTAAATTTACTCCCTCTAATGAGCTGCTTCCTATGCATAACCTGGCACTGGCGATTTGGCGCGCGTCCAAAAAATTACTTAGATACAATGATACGATTCCAGAACTTCCTTTGTGGCATAACCCTACATTACCACATATCCAGTCATTGACTAATGCACAGATGTGGCAGGATCTGGGTATTACCCGATTGGGGGATGTGTATGATAATGGCCTGATCCTCACATTCCTACAGGTTAAAGAGACGCACCAGACTCCAGACTTACAATGGTTTAAATATCTGCAATTACGCCATGCTATACAGGCTCAGTTTCCACCTCATTCCTCAATTATATCAGCATACCCTCTTATTGGCATACTGAAGTCCCAAGGCCCCAAGGGTCTTATTACAGCTTTATATGCCCATCTAATCTTGGCTAAAATTAGCTCTACTCCGCTCCCAGTCCTGAATAAGGGGAAATCACAAATGCCAGACCTTTCATCGGAAGATCTGGCTAACATCTTAAGCTCACACTTATCAGTATCTCCGGCTATAAACAATAAGCTTATTCAGCTATACATTATACACCAAGCTTATCTTACCCCAATCAGACTACACCGTATGGGCAGACTACCCACTTCAGCGTGTCATAGATGTGGTCAACTAGAGGCAGATTTTTGGCACCTTATGTGGGAATGTTCATTCATATTGACATTTTGGATAAAGGTTTATGATGTTATTGTTCCATTACTACCTAATCCTTTGTTGTTCTCCCCGAAAATAGCCCTACTGGGACTTATAGATGAAGAACACTGGACACATCACACTGGTATTTTTATAAAAGAATCTTTATTTCTAGCAAGGAAAACAATAGCCATGCACTGGATGGCAGACACAGCTCCGTCGATAGCCTCATGGAAACTGTTGGTCGATAATGTAATTAATTACGAACAGCTGGTATACTCCCACAGGGGCTGCCCAGACAAATTTCAGGGAGTGTGGGGCCAGTGGTTAGATACAAGGGTAGTTTCTGCTGCTGACCCTCGTCCCATGGTAGGGTAATTCCATTTCCGAGCGTACGGGCAGGAGGTATGATGCTAATACCCATGACCTTATAGTGCGACATAGGCGATTTGTTCTGTTTGGTTATATATTTGGTTACTTGTTCACTTTAATATAAATGGAATAAATGTATAAGAAATTCTGCACCTTACTGTGTAACCAGCAATTGGCTGCTATGTATATGTTATATATATGACTATAATTACTGTTAAAAGGTACACTGTATATGCCATATCATGTTTAGTACTGTTATACACTGTCCAATTGCTGTGATACTTTATATGTGATATTTTGAATAAACGAATTAAAAAAAAAAAAATAGCAGAATCACTCCTACATAATCCTACCACTCTATTATCCAAAAAGTCTATGATATGATATGTACAGTGGCAGGTCATCATATGGGCAGTTCGGGCGGCCGCCCGGGGCCCAAGGCTCCCAGGGGGCCCATGGTCCGAACCGCATATTTTAAAAATCACTATTGCAGCGTGCTAGCGCAGCTATTGGCCGCACGCAGCTGCTGATGGGGAGGAGGGGCGGGGAGAGCAATAGCAGGGGTGGGCTGGGATGGAATAGGGCCACTGCTGATGGGGAGGGCAGGGCCGCACCGTCAGGCCTGCTGCCTCTCACAGGGGGCGGTGGCTCAACTGAAACCACCTGCCAACACCCCCTCCTGCAATAATTGTACCTGCGTCTATAGGACAATGACACTCATTGGCAAGGCAGAATGACTTTCCCTGCCAATAAGCGCCTTTCAACGATGCTAGCCGTGCCACTTCCGTTGTTGAAAGGTGCATCGTTCAGCCCCAGCAGACCTGCATTGACGCAGGACGGCGCGGGGACAGGATCAAGGTGAGTATATAATTAATTTATTTTTTTCACTTAAAAGTGTGAGTGGCATTATCTACGGGGGGGGGGGGAGCCATATGTAAGCACAATCTACAGGGGAGGTTATATGTGGGACACTATCTACAGGCGGGGCTATATGAGGCAATATATACAGGGAGGCTATATGTGGTGCACAATCTACAGGGGAGGCTATATGTGGGACACTATAGGGGGCTATATGTGGGGCACTATATACAGGGGGCGCTATATGTAGATTTCTATCTACAGGGGGGCTATATGTAGAGCGCTATCTACAGGGGGTCTATATGTGGGGCACTATCTACAGGGGGGCTATATGTGGGGCACTATCTACAAGGAGCTGTATGTGGGCACTATCTACAGGGGGACTATATGTGGGGAACTATCTACAGGGGTCTGTATGTGGGTACTATCTACAGGGGGATCTATGTAGGGCACTATTTACAGGGGGCTCTATATATAGGGGGCTCTATCTACAGGGGGCACTATGGGAGCACTATCTACAGGGAGCACTGTGTGTGTGTGTGTGTGTGTGTGTGTGTGTGTGTGTGTGTGTGTGTGTGTGTGTGTGTGTGTGTGTGACCCAGTGTATTGTGCTAAATTGAGCTGTATTTGTGCTGGTGTTGTATTTATGTGCTGAGCTTTGTTCTGGTGCTGTATATATGTATTGAGATTGGGTCTCGTGCAGTATATATGTACTGAGCTTGGTTCTGGTGCTGTATATATGTACTGAGCTTGGTACTGGAGCTGTATATGTACTGAGCTTTGTTCTGGTGCTGTATATATGTACTAAGTTTGGTTCTGGTATTGAATATATGTATGAGCTTGGTTCTGGAGCTGTATATATGTACTGAGCTTTGATCTGGAGCTGTATATATGTACTGAGCTTTGTTTTGGTGCTGTATATATGTATGAGCTTGGTTCTGGAGCCGTATATGTCAGAGCTTGGTTCTGATGCTGTAACTATGTAGGATATATTTATAATAACAAAATTTCAGGGCAGATTGAATTGTTTTCAATTCAGTGTATATTTAATGGGAACCTGTCAAGTCGTTTTAACCCCTTGTACTCCCACCATGCGGTAATATAGGACCTGACAATATTTCCAAACATTCCCCCGTATGTTTTTTACAGATGCAGCAAAATCTATAATATCAACTTTTAAAACGGCGAAAACTATATGCTAATTACTAATTGAAGGGTCTTCGGGCTGTGCCGCTATCCTGAAGAGTCACATCGCCCTGCCTCCAAACCCACCTTTCCATGCTTGATTGACACCCCCTCTAGCAGTTATACATCGCTACCAGTCTCCTCCAACTTTCTCGGATGCGTCATTGCCTTGTACTACCTGGGCACACACAGTGCAGTGTGGTGTACTGTTGTCGGCTCCACCGCACTTGCCAGTACAAGGTAACGGCACATCTGCAAGAGTTGGAGGAGGCTGCTAGTGATGTAGAACAGCCAGGGGGATGTCAATCAAAATCTGGGGGCACCATTTCAATTTTCGCCTCAGGCAGCAGAAAAGCTAGAATCGGCCCTGGGGGAGGGACAGCATTTGCAGGGGCGGGATAGGGCTAGCAGACGTGCGTCACAATAGGCACGTCTGCTAGTGGTAGATGTTAGAACATGCCTCTCTGACAATGCACGCACCGCCAGAGAGGAACAGGAAAGCAGGGCGGTGGTCATGCGGTGAGGTTAGTTTGGTACTCGCCTCCTGCCCCAGACAACTTTAAACCGATCGGCCGACGCTACGGAGGGATTATACAGCAAGGGGAGGGGTCCATCTAACTCAATGCAGAGGGCTCTATGGGGGGGATAATAATTTACCCCCATAGACCACTCAGCAGTCAGATGCTCAACCTCTCCCCTGCTGTATAATAAATACTGAGGGCTCTATGGGGGATAGGGGGATTATTCCCCCCTTCATAGAGTCCTCTGCACTCACTTATATGGTTAGACCCCCCCCCCTTTCAGTATAATCCCCCCTTCCCATAGAGCCCTCACTAGTTACTAATATATTGCAAGGGGAGGTGAGATTGTCTGACTGACTGCTGGCGGCTCTATAGGGGGGGTCTGAGCGATTAACTGTTAAGGTCTCTATGGGAGGGATATCCCCCCCCCATAGAGTCGTCAGAGTCAGACACTCAGGCCCCCCTTAAGAGCCCCCAGACAGACAAACCTCCCCTTGCAATATAATCCCCCCCCATACAGCCCTCAGTAGTTATTTTACTACAAGAGAAAGGGTGTCTGACTACTTAATGGGGTATCCCCATGAGGGACATTTATGACATATCCACAGGATATGTCATAAATGCCAGATAGATGCGGGTCCCACCTCTGGGACCCGCACCTATCTCTAGAACGGGGCCCCCTAAACCCTGTTCTACCTTTTTCTGCTTCTGCTGCCTCCTGGCCACTTCCTGAGTTCATAGTTGGGAGTTTCTAAAACATCATAGCTCGCTGAGCTACGCTGTTTCCGTAAGTCCCATAGAACTGAATGGGAGTTACGGAAACAGTGTAGCCCTAACCATTAAGTCAGGAAGTGGCTGGGAAGCAGCGAGAGCAGAAAGAGGTAGAATGGGATTTAGGGGGCCCTGTTCTAGCGATAGGTGCGGGTCCCAGAAGTGGGACCCGCATCTATGTGACATTTATGACATATCCACAAACCCCTTTAAAGTGTACCTAAACTCCTAAAAAACTTCTGACATGTCATAGTGAATTTTTTTTTTCGGTGGGGTCTGAGCACTGAGACCCCCACCGATCACTAAAACAAGGTGGCAGAAGCACTCAGATGACCGCTGTGCTGCTTAGTTTCTGATCTGCTTTTCTCAAAAAGCCGAGAAAGCGGTGTATGGATGTACACCACTCCGAGGAATGCCGATCAGAAACGATATGACACAGAATTCAACCGAGCGCTTCTGCCACTTAATTTTTTTTTAAAGTTTAGTTACACTTTAAAGAGAGGTGTTACAATTTTTTATTATTAGTATTAGTTTTTTTTTCGTTAATAAAGCAGTGTGTCAGTGTATTTGGTGCAACTTTCTAAATCCTTTTTTATCAAAAATTATTTAAACTTTTTGACAGCTGCTTTGTATCCTGTATACAGGGCAGCTGTATCTAGTTCTAAAACCTGTATCCGTCAGGTCAGTGGCACTGATGTTTGCAGTGTCAGCGGGTTGGGGGGGGGGGTCGAATTGCGTGTGAGAGGGAAGGAGGGGGCCGAAGTCTGGACAGTCTGTCCATTGGTTTTCACACCTTTTTAGTTATCTTCGTGCAGACGTTGCGGACAACTCCGCTGCAGACCATAGGCTGCGGTGCGTAATTTCGTGTCTGCAGCATACACTAGCTGTTGCGGACTTGATCCGTACTTGTGGCAAAATTTCTCCATTGACTTCAATGGAGTTGCAAGATTATGTGCGCCAATGATGTGGACAGTGTCTGCAGAATTCTGCCACATCTGAACATGCCCTAACTGCATGAGATGTGGCAAAAGACCGCCTCGACGCACGTTTCACTTGTAGTACCGGCTTCACCAGGAAGCTAACTAACATTAAAAATCGTGGGGTTTAAAATAGGGACACCAGATAGTTCACACCTGTGGTGAATGCGCAAATCGGCGCTCGGTTCCCATGTTGGGAGCCACCGCATTACCGGAAGCACCATGTCGTCACTGACGCACATCAGCATAAGGGGCAGGGCGCGCACCGGACCTCGTTGATTAACTTTGGCCCGTGAGTACCCTGGACTATAAGAGGGGTTCAGCCCCCTAGTTCTATGCCTGAGCGTTGTTGTGTTCCCTAGTTTGTCTATGTTATGGCCTCCTAGGGTGTTTCCTGTTCCAGTTCCTGTCCCTGTACCTATACGTGTTTCCAGTTCCTGTTCCTAGCAATCCATACCTTCCTGGTCTAGCACTGTGCTGTGCCAAAGTCGTGCCCTGCTGCATCCACGTCTGACCTGCTTCACCTCGCCTGACTTCCGCCTGCTACCTAGCCCCAGCCGAGCCTGCCCTGCTGCTGTCTGAGCTGCCACAGGTACCTATAGAACTATAGACCGTCACCTGCTCCCTGTTGGCCAGCTGCCTTACCGCCAAGGCGGTACGGCCCAGTGGGTCCACAGACCCTTCGTGACACAATCATCATCAACTACACTTGTTAGTGTATCCCAAGTCTGTCTTGCAAATGGTCGCTTAGTGTTTTCCCGTTCCAGTTGTTACCCGTGCCCTGTTACCTGTTCCTGTATCCCGTGCTGTGTTCTTGTTCCTGTGCCTACTGGTGTTGGAGTCGTGTCTACTGCACCTGCTGTCGTTTGCCACATCCTGTGTCATCTGCCACGTCCAGTGCCATCTTCCATGTCCAGTATGATCCGCCACGTCTGGCGCAACGTGCTGGCTGAGATGCAAGACCTCCAGTCACGGCAAGACCAGCTCCTCCTGTCGGTGAACGCTATTGCTCATCGGCTGGTTGCTCCAACCACAGTCGTCACCGCACACATTTCTGCTGTTCCTCCTGCTACTCTTCCTGTCAGTACCAGTGCCGATCCCCTGTGCTTCTTGCCGCTACCTTCTTGTTATGACGGAGACACGAGGACCTGCAGGGGATTTCTGAATCAGTGCCAGATCCACTTCAGACTACATGCCAGGGCCTTCTCTTCTGATGACGTCAGGATCGCCTTCATCATCTCTCTCCTTACTGGCAAAGCCCTGGCATGGGCTAATCCTCTGTGGGAACATCAGGGACCAGAGACCTGTGACTTGCAGTGCTTCTTACGGACTTTCCGCTTGATTTTTGAGGGACCTGGGAGAGTTTCTTCTGCTGTTGCATCCTTGCTGACCCTACACCAGGGAGACAACTTTGTGGGCAAGTATGCCATCCAGTTCCGTACCCTGGCTGCTGAATTAACTTGAAACAACGAGGCTTTGGTGGTGACATTCTGGCAGGGACTGTCTTCTGGGATTAAAGACGAGCTGGCCACTCGCGATCTGCCATCTTCCCTGGACGATCTCATCCTAATTGCCACCCGGGTTGACATGAGGATCCGGGAGCGTTCCCAAGAGGTTCTCCAGGAGAGAGAACTCCCTAGGCTGGGTTCTACTTTCCAGAAATCTTTACTATCCTCGTCAGTCGTGCCACCAGAGGATCCTACGCAGATGAACCGAGTCAAATTGTCTACCAAGGAGAGACAACGCAAACGCACTTCTGGACTTTGTCTGTATTGCGGCCTCGGAGGCCATATTGTGCGTTTGTGTCCCCAGAGGCCAGAGAGACCCCAGTACCTAGGATTGGTTTAAGAGACAACTCTAGGTGGAACGGTACCAAATAAAGCATTCTGTTCCAAGTTGACTATTCCTGTGACCATAGTATCCGGCGAGAGGACACATCGGGTTTCTGCCTATCTAGACTCGGGGTACGTGGTAAACTTCATCCAAAAGGAGCTAGTGGATCATCTCCAGTTGCCCACAGTTCCCCTGAAGACACCTTTGGCTGTTGCCTCGGTGAATGGACTGCCTCTGCCTGATTCGATCGTATCTAGGACCAAACCGTTGAAGCTGCAAGTTGGAGCCCTTCATTCTGAACTAATTTCATTTCTGGTTTTGCCCAAGGCCATCAATCCTATTCTGCTGGGCTTGCCTTCAAACTTGAAAATGCCTTCAATGGGAAGGTGAAATATTGCCTGTATGTTGGGTGAATACATTTTGGAATTTTCTATACCATTGGAGTGCTGCCTCTTCACTTATCTTCAGTCCACTCAACGACTAAATCCCCATCAAGCCAGGTGGTCGCTGTTCTTCACCCGTTTCCAATTTGTGCTTCACCACCGTCCCGCTGACAAGAATGTAAAGGCAGATGCCCTGTCCAGGTCATTTGAGACGGATGACACGGTGGTGTCCCTTCAGAGTATCATAGACCCGTCCTGCATTATCACTGCCAATCATTTGCAGGTTAGAGACATCTAACAATTTTGTTCGGTTGGCAGACAGGAGAAGAATTCTCCGCTGGGCACACAGCTCTAAACTGGCTTGGCACGCTGGTGTTCGTAAGACCCGAGACCTGATTGCTCGTCTCTTCTGGTGGCCCACGCTACCCAAAGATGTTGTGGACTTTGTCTCTTTCTGCATGGTGTGTGCTTCTAACAAGGTTACTCACTCCAAGCCTGCTGGCCTGCTTCAACCTCTGCCTGTACCCAATGCCCCCTGGCAGCATATTGCGATGGACTTTGTCACAGACTTTCCTCCCTCAGCAGGATGCAACACTGTCTGGGTGGTGGTGGACCGGTTCTCGAAGATGGCACATTTTATCCCGCTGACCGGCCTACCTTCTGCTCCCCGACTCGCATGTCTCATTCAGCACATCTTCCGCTTGCATGGCTTGCCCCTTTACATTGTGTCCGATCGTGGGGGTTCAATTTACTGGACTTTTCCTCTGCCTATCACCCCCAGTCAAATGGGCAAGTCGAGAGGATCAACCAGATCATGGAGAATTATCTCCGCCACTTCATCTCCGTGCAGCATGATAACTGGGTACAGCTTCTTCCATGGGCCGATTTCTCGTATAACAACCACACAAGTGCGTCCACCACTTCCACACCATTTTACATTGTGTACAGTCAACATCCTAGAGTCCCTCTTCCTGTGTCGACTACATCTCAGGTACCCGCTGCTGACTCTGCATTTGCGGACTTTCTGCAAATCTGGCAACAGACCCGGTCCTCTATTTTGCTGGCAGTCAATCGAATGAAGTGAAAAGCGGATACAAAAAGAAGAGAGCCACCTCAGTATCTCCCAGGTACCAAAGTCTGGCTGTCCTCACGGAACATCCGTTTAAAGGTGCCTTCATACAAGTTTGCTCCCAGGTTCCCCGGTCCTTTTGAGATTTTGCAACAGATAAACCCTGTCTCCTATAAGCTGCGGCTGCCTCCTACCCTCAGAATCCCCAACTCCCTTCATGGGTCCCTCCTGAAACCAGTGGTCCTGAACCACTACAGTAAGACTTCCAGTTCCACAGCTGCTCCCAGCGGTTCTTCTGTCTTTGAGGTGAGGGACATCCTGGACTGCAAAAGGGTAAGAGGAAGGACTTTCTATTTGGTGGACTGGAGAGGGTTTGGTCCTGAGGAGAGGTCCTGGGAGCCGGAAGAGAACCTCAGTGCCCCTGCTCTCATTAAGAAATTCCTCTCTCGCTCTGGCCCCAAGAAGAGGGGGCGTAAGAGGGGGGATACTGTAGTGTCCATGGCCGCGGGCCGCCGGGTTTACTCACCTCCCGACGCCCGCAGCCATGAATCAGTGAGCGCTGGTTCACATCTTCTTCCTAGGAGACGCCAGCACTCACTTCCGCTCCGGTCCGCTGTGTCCCGTAGGGTGCACGCACACGCCCGTGCCCGGTCTTAAAGGGCCAGTGCGCGCACATGTGAACAATCATCATCATTAACTACACATGATTTCCTGGACTATAAGAAGGGCCCTGCCCTTCTGATCCTTGCCTGAGCGTTGTTAGTGTATCCCAAGTCTGCCTTGCAAAAGGTCCCCTAGTGTTTTCCTGTTCTAGTTGTTACTTGTGCCCTGAAACCTGTTCCTGTATCTCGTGCTGTGTTCTTGTGCCTACTAGTATTGCAGTCGTGTCTACTGCACCTGCTGTCGTTTGCCACATCATGTGTCATCTGCCACGTGCTGTGTCATCTGCCACGTGCTGTGTCATCTGCCACGTCCAGTGTGATACGCCATGTCTGGCGCAACGTACTGCACCTGCTGTCATCTGCCACATCCAGTGCCATCTTCCTCGTCCAATGTGATCTGCCACGTCTGGCGCAACGTGTTGCACCTGCTGTCATCTGCCACATCTACACCTGCTGTCATCTGCCACGTCTGGCGTAACCTGCTGCACCCACCTCCATCCGTGCCAAAGCCTCGGCCACTGTCTGGACTATTCAGGTTACCCTTCTGCGGGACTTTGTATTGCTGGGGTGCTCTGTGGTTTGGCCAGCTGCCTCGTCACATACCCGCAGACCGGGACAGACTATAGGGGAAAAAGCACTGCAAAATTTGTAAAGCAATTTCTCCCGAGTAAGGCCTCATGCACATGACCGTAAAAACTCCCGTTATTACGGGTTGTAATTACGACCCGTAATAACGGGCTCATAGACTTCTATTGGCGACGGGTGCCTTCCCGTTTTCTCACGGGAAGGTGCCCGTGCCGTTGAAAAAGATAGAACATGTCCTATTTCAGGCCGTAATAACGGCACGGACAGTCCATAGAAATCTATGGAGCTCTCGTAATGACGGGTGGCTACATGTGTGCACCCGTCATTACGGCAGCGTTGCTAAGCGACGTCAGTAAATAGTCACTGTCCAGGGAGCTGAAAGAGTTAACTGATCGGCAGTAACTCTTTCAGCACCCTGGACAGTGACTACCAATCAGTATAAACCTGTAAAAAATAAAAATAAAAGACGTTCATACTTACCGAGAACTTCCTGCTTCCTCCAGTCCGGTCTCCCGCCCATTGCCTTGGTGACGCGTCCCTCTCGACATCCGGCCCGACGTCCTGGATGACGTTTCAGGCCATGTGACCGCTGCAGCCAATCACAGGTCAATCACAGGCTGCAGCGGTCACATGGACTGCCGCGTCATCCAGGGATGTCGGGCTGGATGTGGAGAGGGACGCGTCACCAAGACAACGGCCGGGTAAGTATGAATTTCTTTAACTTTTATTACAGAAAAGGCTGTCCCTTCTCTCTATCCTGCACTGATAGAGAGAAGGGGCTGCCGATTAGTGCAGTGCTATTTTGCCGCCAAAAACGTGCCCGTAAATACGGGTGGAATACGGGTGACACCGGACCCATATTTACGGGCACGGGTTCGTAAATACTGGTGCAAAACGGGTGGAATACGTGTGACACCGGACCCGTATTTACGCCAGTATTTACGGGTTGGAAAAAATACGGTCGTGTGCATGAGGCCTAAGACAATATCCCACATGTGGTCATAAACAGGTGTTTTGACCCACGGCAGGGCTTAGAAGGGAAAGAGTGCTATTTGGAAATCACATTTAGCAGGAATGGTTTGTGGAGGTCATGTCGCATTTGCAAAGCCCCTGAGGGGACAAAACAGTGGAAACCCCTCACAAGTGACCCCATTTTGGAAACTACACCCATTGAGGAAATTATCTAGAGGCATAGTGAACATTCTGATTGCACAGGTTTTTTGCAGAAATTATTGGAATTAGGCCGTGAAAATTAAAATCTACATGTAGGTTTAGCTAATTTTTTTTTTCATTTCCACAAGGGCTAAAGGGGAAAAAGCACTGCAAAATTTGTAAAGCAATTTCTCCCAAGTAAAACAACACCCCACATGTGGTCATAAATGGCTGTTTGGACACACGGCAGGGCTTAGAATGGAAAGAGTGCTATTTGGCTTTTGGAGATCACATTTAGCAGGAATTGTTTGCTGAGGCCATGTCACATTTGCAAAGCTCCTGAGGGGAGAAAACAATGAAAACGCCCAAAAAGTAACTCCATTTAGGAAACTACACCCTTTGAGGAATTTATCTAGGGGTGTAGTGAGCATTTTGACCCCACAGGTGTTTCATAGAATTTATTAGAATTGGGC
Organism: Rhinoderma darwinii; assembly: GCF_050947455.1. Lineage (NCBI taxonomy): Eukaryota > Metazoa > Chordata > Amphibia > Anura > Rhinodermatidae > Rhinoderma > Rhinoderma darwinii. Next base: position 149,376,673 of record NC_134689.1, read on the forward strand.
AGTGAAAATAAAAACAATCCCTTTTCTTCATTAAGACATAGTTTTAGCTAAAAAAAAAAATCTCAACAAATAAAGGAAAAAAAGAACACCAACATTTGTAAAGCAATTTCTCCAGAGTACGGTAATACCCCATGTGTGGTCATAAACTACTGTTTCGGCACAAAGGCGGGGCTCAGGAGGGAAGGAGCGGCATTTGGTTTTTGGAGTGCAGATTTTGCTGGATTGGTTTCTGGTCGCTATGTCGCATTTGCAAAGCCCCTGTGGGACCAAAACAGTGGAAACCTTCCAGAAGTGATCCCATTTTGGAAACTACATCCCTCAAAGTATTCACCTAGGGGTGTAGTGAGCATGTTAACCCGGCAGGTGTTTTGCAGAAATTAGTGTGCACTCGATGTTGCAGAATGAAAATGGGATTTTTTTCCATAAATATGCCAATATGTGGTGCCCAGCTTGTGCCAGCATAACAAGACAGCTCTCTAATTATTATGTTGTATTTCCCAATTTTAGAAACACCCTACATGTGGCCCTAATCTTTTGCCTGGAGATTTGACAGGGCTCAGGAGTGAAAGAGTACCATGTAAAATTGAGGCCTAATTTGGTGATTTACAAAGTATTTGTTCACAATTGCAGAGGCTCTGATGTAAAATAATAAAAGAAACCCAGGAGAAGTGACCTCATTATGGAAAATGCACCCCTCAAGACCTTTATTAATGGGTGAAGTGAGCATTTTCACCCTACAGGACTTTTTCATAAATGATTGCACTGCAGATGGTGCAAAGTAAAAATTTCAATTTTTCACTAGCTATGCCATTTCAGTGGCAAATATGTTGTGCCCAGCTTGTGCCACTGTAGACACACATCCCAAAAATTGTTAAAAGGGTTCTCCCGGGTATGGCGATGCCATATATGTGGAAGTAAACTGCTGTTTGGGCACTTTGTAGGGTTCAGAGGGGAGGGAGCACCATTTGGCTTTTGGAGCGTGGATTTGCTTGGTAGTAGTTTTGTTTGAGTATTGCTGGTGTTTCCATTTATAATGTGGGGGCATATGTAAGCTGGGCAGAGTACATCAGGGGCATAGTCAGGTGGTTTAATAATTGGGTTATTAAAAAAAACAGTAAAATAATCCATAGATGTGTGCTACGCTGTGAAACATCCTTTCTGCACAGGCCAGTGTTGCACTGATAAATATCCTTCCTTATCCCCATTTTGGTCCACACTCCGCACCTTTGCAGTGTGGGGAATTTTGCTGGGAAGTGTTGTCCTGGTATAATACGGGCACCCTCGCTTCCATCAGATATGTTTGGGCCTTACCCTTCCTGGTTCCCTAATTTTAGGGCATTGATAATTCGCCTCTTGAAACAGACGAAATGTTCCCCTCGGGCTTGCACAACTGCATATTTTTTATTTCCTGACTTAACCCCTTCGCGCTCAGGTCAGTACTATTACGTCGCGCTGAACACATCGTTCGCGCTCAGGTCAGTAATAGTACTGACCTGAGTAAACACGGCGCCATTTAATCCCGGCGCGTGTCTGAGCTGTGATAACTGCTGTTTCTGACAGCACGCTATCACAAGTCCTGAAACCCTACAGCTTCCATCAGATATGTTTGGGCCTTACCCTTCCTGGTTCCCTAATTTTAGGGCATTGATAATTCGCCTCTTGAAACAGACGAAATGTTCCCCTCGGGCTTGCACAACTGCATATTTTTTATTTCCTGACTTAACCCCTTCGCGCTCAGGTCAGTACTATTACGTCGCGCTGAACACATCGTTCGCGCTCAGGTCAGTAATAGTACTGACCTGAGTAAACACGGCGCCATTTAATCCCGGCGCGTGTCTGAGCTGTGATAACTGCTGTTTCTGACAGCACGCTATCACAGCTCAATACTCCGGGACCAATTGAAGTGGTCCCGCCCCGGCGATCGCTGCTATTGGTTAGTCAGTGACTACTAACCAATAGCAGCGATCGCATACATCATTTCCTGCCCCAGACTCCACATCCTGCCGCACCCACCCTGAACTTCTCTGTTGGCGTAGGAGAGTTGTTCAGAGCGGTTGCGTAGGAGAATTGTGCTGAGAAAATATCGAAAAAAGTTTCAAAAACTTATTTTTTTGTACTTCCCACTTGCTCCATCCACTTCCCACACCTGTCCTCCTCCTCCTCCTTGTGTTCCCCTTGTCACCCCCGTTTTTTGGTCAGTGATCTATAACTGACCATTGCTTAGTCTTCAGGGCCACATTTTTTGGACCCTGTGGATTATTTTTATTTTTTTTTCTTCTTTATAAAATACAAAAAGCAAAAAAAAATATATAAAAATGTATTAAAATTTTTTAAAAAAATGTAGAAAGTTATCATCTAGCTAGTTTAGTATTAGGGTTAGTTAGTATCAGGGAACAGTCAAAAAGCGTAGTGAGATTTAGTGTCAGGGAATTTAGCGTCAGGAATCCGTCACCGTAGTTAGTTTTAGCGTTAAGGATCTATCACTGTAGTTTAGCTTTAGGGTCAGGGAAGCTTGGAATACTCTAGTTTAGGTTTAGTGTCAGGAACCCGTCACCGTAGTTAGGCTTAGTGTCAGGGAAATTCGGAATTATCTAGTTAGCTTTAGTGTCAGGGAATTGTCGCCGTAGATAGGTTTAGCGTTAGGGAAGTTAAAAAAAATCTAGTTAGCTTTAGTGTTAGGAACCCTCGCCCTAGTTAGCTTTAGTGTTAGGGAAGTCCACTTGTTCTCTAAAAAAAACAAAAAATACAAAAAAAAAAGTAGCATCTTATTGCTTTGAGTTAGGCATTTTTTTTTTTTTTTGCTGTATACGTAATACACGTGTCTAATCACACAAATTACACGTGTTGCACAAATAATAAAAAAAGATGTCCCAAAGGTCATTTTCTGCCGAAGAGGCCTATGCATTCCTTGCCTCCGACACAGACTCGTCGGATGGTGAGACTCTTTTTTATTTGTCAACCTCCTCATCTAGTGATGAAGAGGAGGGACCACCTAGGAGACGTCCCAGGACCTCCACCACACTTGAAACCTCCAAGAGAAGTGACCCCGTCGCAGTTGAAGCCCCAGAGCGAAGTGACCCCATATGGACCCCCACACCAGAAAATTATGAGCCCCAAATCCCCGAGTATACAGGCAGTCCGGGGATCACATTTAACACGGCAGGGCTCAGTGAGATGGACTTTTTCAAGAAGTTCTTCACTGATGAATTTATAGAACTAATGGTCTCCCAGACAAATTTATATGCCCAACAATATATTAGTAAGAACCCCACATCATTTTATGCCCAATCCAACAGGTGGACCCCTGTAGATGCAGCAGAGTTGGGCAAGTTCTGGTGACTTCACCTGAACATGGGGCTTCTGAAAAAGCCGTCCATTAGGACCTACTGGAGCACGGACATCTTATACCACACCCCGATGTACCGTATGGCCATGTCCAGGATGCGTTATGAGGCAATACTTCGCTTCTTGCATTATGCTGATAATGAGCAGTGCCCACCCCGAGATGACCCCAGTTTTGACCGTTTATATAAACTGAGACCCCTATTAGACCATTTCAGTGCCCGGTTTGCCCAAGCATACACCCCCGAGAAGTGTATTTCCATTGATGAGTCCTTGGTACATTTTAAAGGGAGGCTTCAATTCCGCCAGTACCTGCCAAGTAAGAGGGCAAGGTATGGCGTGAAGATCTATAAGCTGTGCGAGAGTGAATCAGGGTATACCTACAAGTTTAGGATATATGAAGGGAAGGACAGCAGTATTCAGCCCCCAGAATGCCCCCCTTACTGGGAATTAATGCAAAAATTGTGTAGGATTTGGTGCACCCACTGCTGGACCAGGGTTACCACCTCTACCTGGATAATTTTTATACTAGCGTCCCACTCTTCAAGTGCCTTGCTTCCAGAAGTACTGCGGCATGCGGCACTGCTAGAAAAAATATAAGAGGCCTCCCTAAGACTCTGCTTGGGCAAACACTCAGAAGGGGTGAGAGCAGGGCACATTCTAGCACCAACATATTGTGTGTCAAGTACAAGGACAAGAGAGATGTCCTTGTATTGACAACAGGTACCAGTACAGAGACCCTCAAACCAGACTGCATCCTGGACTACAATAGGTACATGGGAGGGGTGGACTTGTCAGATCAAGTCCTGAAACCCTACAGCGCCATGCGGAAATCGAGGGTGTGGTATAAGAAGCTGGCCGTGCACATCATACAGATGGCATTGTACAATGCGTACGTGCTACATCGATGTGCAGGCCAGAGGGGAACTTTCCTGGAATTTCAAGAGGTGGTTATCAAAAACCTAATCTTTAGGGACCAGGAAGGGGGGGCACCCAGTACTTTTGGAAGCGAGGCCACACGCATCGTACCAGGGCAACACTTTCCAGGAGAAGTTCCCCAAACTGGCAAGAAGGGAAAGAATCAAAAGAGGTGCAGAGTCTGCTCTAAGAGGGGGATAAGGAAGGACACAACATACCAATGCGACACGTGTCCGGATAAGCCAGGGCTCTGTATGAAAGAGTGTTTTAAAATTTATCATACATCCCTTGATTTTTAATTTACATCAGTTTTATTACCCTGATGCACTCCGCACAGCTTATCCCCCTCATCATTCCCTTCTGAGCCCTGCCATGTGCCCAGGCAGCTGATAACAGCCACATGTAGGGTATTGCCGTACCCAGGAGAACCCACATTACAATTTAAGGGGTGTATATCTCCGGTGGCGCATGCTGGGCACAATATATTGGACACTGAAATGGCATATATATATATATATATAAAATTGCAAATCTCACACTGCACCATCTGCTGCGCATTATCTTTTACACAGTACCTGTGGGGTCAAAATGCTCACTACACCTCTAGATGAATGTCTTAAGGGGTGTAGTTTTTAAAATGGGGTCACTTCTCGGGGGTTTCAACTGTACTGGTACCTCAGGGGCTTCTGCATACATGACTTAGCACCAGAAAAGCTCCAGTAGGCCAAATGGTGGTCCTTCCCTTCTAAGCCCTGCCGTGTGCCCAAACGGCAGTTTATCACCACAAATGGGGTAATGCCGCACTCAGGACAAATTGGGCAACAAAATGGGGTATGTTGTTCCTTGTGAAAATAAGAAATTGTAATCAAAAATGACATCTTATTGGAAAAAATATCATTTTTTTCATTTCACAGCCCAATTCAAATAGGTGCTGTGAAAAAACTGTGCGGTCAAAATGATAACAAAAACCATAAATGAATTCCTTGAGGGGTGTAGTTTCCAAAATGGGGTCACTTCTGGTGGGTTTCCATTGCTTTGATACCTCTGGGGCTCTGCAAATGCGACATGGCAACCGAAAACCAATCCAGCAAAATCTGGACTCCGACAAACACATAGCGCTCCTTTCCTTCTGAGCCCTCCCATGGGCCCAAACGGCAGTTTATCACCACAAATGGGGTATTGCCGCACTCAGGACAAATTGGGCAACAAAATGGGGTATGTTGTTCCCTGTGAAAATAAGAAATTGTGATCAAAAATGACATCTTATTGGAAAAAATATAATTTTTTTCATTTCACAGCCCAATTCAAATAGGTGCTGTGAAAAAACTGTGCGGTCAAAATGATAACAAAAACCATAAATGAATTCCTTGAGGGGTGTAGTTTCCAAAATGGGGTCACTTCTGGTGGGTTTCCATTGCTTTGATACCTCTGGGGCTCTGCAAATGCGACATGGCAACCGAAAACCAATCCAGCAAAATCTGGACTCCGACAAACACATAGCGCTCCTTTCCTTCTGAGCCCTCCCATGGGCCCAAACGGCAGTTTATCACCACAAATGGGGTATTGCCGCACTCAGGACAAATTGGGCAACAAAATGGGGTATGTTGTTCCCTGTGAAAATAAGAAATTGTGATCAAAAATGACATCTTATTGGAAAAAATATCATTTTTTTCATTTCACAGCCCAATTCAAATAGGTGCTGTGAAAAACTGTGCGGTCAAAATGATAACAAAAACCATAAATGAATTCCTTGAGGGGTGTAGTTTCCAAAATTGGGTCACTTCTGGTGGGTTTCCATTGCTTTGATACCTCTGGGGCTCTGCAAATGCGACATGGCAACCGAAAACCAATCCAGCAAAATCTGGACTTCAACAAACACATAGCGCTCCTTTCCTTCTGAGCCCTCCCATGGGCCCAAACGGCAGTTTATCACCACAAATGGGGTATTGCCGCACTCAGGACAAATTGGGAAACAAAATGGGGTATGTTGTTCCTTGTGAAAATAAGAAATTGTGATAAAAAATGACATCTTATTGGAAAAAATATAATTTTTTTCATTTCACAGCCCAATTCAAATAGGTGCTGTGAAAAAACTGTGCGGTCAAAATGATAACAAAAACAATAAATGAATTCCTTGAGGGGTGTAGTTTCCAAAATGGGGTCACTTCTGGTGGGTTTCCATTGCTTTGATACCTCAACGCCTCTTCAAACCTGGCATGCTGCCTAAAATATATTCTAATAAAAAAAGAGGCCTCAAAATGCACTAGGTGCTTCTTTGCTTCTAGGGCTTGTGTTTTAGTCTACGAGAACACTAGAGCCACATGTGGGACATTTCTAAAAACTGCAGAATCTGGACAATACATATTTAGTAGTATTTCTCTGGTAAAACCTTCTCTGTTACAGAAAAAAAATTCATAAAATTGAAATTCAGCAGAAAAAATGAAATTTGCAAATTTCACCTCCACTTTGCTTTAATTCCTGTGAGATGCCTGAAGGGTTAAAAAAACTTTCTATATGCTGTTTTGAATACTTTGAGGGGCCTAGTTTTTAAAATGGGGTATTTTATGGGGGTTTCTAATACATAGGCCCCTCAAATCCACTTCAGAACTGAACTGGTACCTTAAAAAAAAGGCTTTTGAAATTTTCTTAAGAATATGAGAAATTGCTGTTTATGTTCTAAGCCTTGTAACGTCCAAGAAAAATAAAATAATGTTAAAAAAACGATGTCAATCTAAAGTAGACATATGGGAAATGTGAACTAGTAACTATTTTGGGTGGTATAACCGTCTGTTTTTCAAGCAGATGCATTTCAATTCTGAAAAATTCTATTTTTTCTAAATTTTCTGTAAATTTTGCAATTTTTCACAAATAAAGACTGAATATATCGACCAAATTTTACCACAAACATGAAGCCCAAAGTGTCACGAGAAAACAGTCTCAGAATCGCTTGGATAGGTTTAAGCATTCTGACGTTATTACCACATAAAGTGAAATATGTCAGATTTGAAAAATGGGCTCTGAGCCTTAAAGAGGCTCTGTCACCAGATTTTGCAACCCCTATCTGCTATTGCAGCAGATAGGCGCTGCAATGTAGATTACAGTAACGTTTTTATTTTTAAAAAACGAGCATTTTTGGCCAAGTTATGACCATTTTCGTATTTATGCAAATGAGGCTTGCAAAAGTACAACTGGGCGTGTTGAAAAGTAAAAGTACAACTGGGCGTGTATTATGTGCGTACATCGGGGCGTTTTTACTACTATTACTAGCTGGGCGTTGTGTATAGAAGTGTCATCCACTTCTCTTCACAACGCCCAGCTTCTGGCAGTGCAGCACTGTGACGTCACTCACAGGTCCTGCATCGTGTCGGCACCAGAGGCTACACTTGATTCTGCAGCAGCATCAGCATTTGCAGGTAAGTAGCTACATCGACTTACCTGCAAACGCCGATGCTGCTGCAGAATCATCTGTAGCCTCTGGTGCCGACACGATGCAGGACCTGTGAGTGACGTCACAGTGCTGCACTGCCAGAAGCTGGGCGTTGTGAAGAGAAGTGGATGACACTTCTATACACAACGCCCAGCTAGTAAAAGTAGTAAACACGCCCCGATGTACGCACATAATACACGCCCAGTTGTACTTTTACTTTTCAACACGCCCAGTTGTACTTTTGCAAGCCTCATTTGCATAAATACGAAAATGGTCATAACTTGGCCAAAAATGCTCGTTTTTTAAAAATAAAAGCGTTACTGTAATCTACATTGCAGCGCCTATCTGCTGCAATAGCAGATAGGGGTTGCAAAATCTGGTGACAGAGCCTCTTTAAGGCCCAAACTAGGCTGCGTCCTTAAGGGGTTAAGGAAGCCTTAACTCGTTTTATTTTTTCATAGACGTAGTGGTATGAGGGCTTTTTTTTTTTTTTGCGGGATGAGCTGTAGTATTTATTGGTACCATTTTGGGGTACATGCGACTTTTTGATCACTTTCTATCCTATTTTTTGGGAAGCAACTTGACTAAAAAACAGCAATTCTGTTCAATTAGTTTTTTTAGGTTTTTTTTATAAAGCATTCACCATGCGTTATAAACTACATGTTAACTTTATTCTGCGGGTCAGTTCGATTCTGTTGATCCATAACATTTAAATTTTTTTGTCGACGGAGCTGTATGAGGGCAGGTTTTTTGTGAGATGAGCTATAGTTTTTATAGGTAGCAATTTTGGATACATGCAACTTTTTGATCACTTTTTATTCCAATATTTGTAGGGCAAAGTGACCAAAGAACAGAAATTCTGGTATAGGTTTTTTCTACGCTGTTCACCGCGTGGAATAAATAACAATATTTTTATAGCTCAGTTCATTACGGTCGCGGTGATACCAAATACGTTTGGTTTATATATTTTTTTTAATAATAAAGAACTTGATAAGGAAAAAAGGGCGATTGTGTTTGATTTTATTACTTGAAACTTTTTACACTTTTTTATACTTTTTTTACGCTTTTTTTCAAGTCCAACTAGGACTGAAACTGTCTGGTTTGTTTTTTTTCTAATACTATGTAGTGCAATGTATAAGATCTGTCAGTCATTCACTGACAGCAAGCCGATTAGGCTTCACCTCCCGGCGGGGCCTAATCAGCTCTTGCCGTCGGCTACGGAAGCCTTTCAGGCACCGCCTTCGGTCGGGCCTGGAAGGTTTCCGTGCTTGGCAGACCGAGAGGCCAGTATTAGGCCTCCGGTTGCCATTGCAGCCACCGGAACCCTTGCAATTTCATTGCTTGGGTGCCGATGAGCTGTAAACAACTTAAATGCAGCGATCGCTTTTGACTGCTGCATTTAAGAGGTTAATGGTGGGGATCGAAGCTCATTTCGGTCCCCGCCATTACAGTTGGATTACTCAGCTTCTGAGCCGGTGCCATGAATTTGTTGTATGGATACGGCAAAATGCGGGAAGCACTAGCTTTCCATGACGTATCCATATGGCAAATGTCGGGAAGAGGTTAACAGTGCCTTATTTTTCTTTTCTTTGCATCTATAGGGCTTCTGGTTGAGACTACACGTTGGGGGCGTGGCCGAATGCTGAAGGAGGAGCAGTGGCGGATTAAGTGTACCATGGGCCCTGGGCTGTTGACACAACTTCGGCCCCCTCCTTCCCCCTCACACGCAATTCAACCCCCCCCCAACCCGCTGACACTGTACCCGTCAGTGCCACTGACCTGACGGATATAGGTTTTAGCACTAGATACAGCTGCTCTGTATTCAGGATATAAAGCAGCTGTAACTCAAAAATAAAAATCATTTTTAATAAAAAGTATTTAGAAAGTTGCACCAAACACACTGATACACTGTTTTATTAAAGAAAAAAATAAATATTAATAATAAAATTATAACACCTCTCTTTAAACTAAACTTTTAACATGTCATAGTGATATGTCAGAACTTTTAATTGGTGGGGGGGTTCGAGCACTGAGACCCCCACCAATCGCTAAATTGAAGCGGCAGAAGAGCACGATTGAATGCTGTGCCACTTTGCTTCAGATCGCCATTCTTCGTAGTGGTGTACGTCCTTACACAGCTTGTTCGGCTTTCCGAGAAAAGCAGATCAGAAAGAAAGTGGCACAGCAGTCACCTGAGCGCTTCTACCACTTTGTTTTAGCGATACATGGGGGTCTCAGTGCTGGGACCCGCACCAATCAAAACTTCTGACATTTCACTATGATATGTCAGAAGTTTTTTTGAAGTTTAGCTACACTTTATAGGGGTTTTCCCATGAGGGAAATTTATGACATATCCTGTGGATCCTATCAGATAGGTGAAGTTCCTAGAGGTGGGACTCGCATCTATCTCTAGAACCGGGCCGCCTAAACCCTATTCTACCTCTTTCTGCTATCGCTGCCTCTTGGCCACTTCCTGACCATGGACTTGACAGAACTCATAGTAGTAAATGGCAGTTACGGAAGCAGCGTAGCATGCGAGCTACACTTCTGCCGTAACTACCTTTCAGTTCTATGGGACTTAAGGAAACAGTGTACCAGAACCAAGCTCAGCACATAAATACAACACCAGAACAAAGCTCAGTACATATATACATCACCAGAACCAACCTCAGTACATATATACAGTACTAGAACAAAGCTCACTACATATAGAACCGAGCTCAGTGCATAAAGACAATACCAGAACCAAGCACAGTACATAAATACAGCCCCAGAACCAAGCTCAGTACATAAATACAGCCCCAGAACCAAGCTCAGTACATAAGTACAGCCCCAGAACCAAGCTCAGTACATATATACAGCATCAGCACAAATACAGCTCAATTTAGTGCAACCCCTGCTGTATAAGTTTGTATGGATAAAACTACAGCTCCCAGCATGGCCCGAATAATGGTAAGGATATGCTGAGAGTTGCTGTTTACCAAAAAATAAAAAACATGCCACCCATCATCTCGCTGCAGATCATACAATGACTACAGTACTGATTAGAGGCAGAATAAACATTTACATTAAGTGACTTACCGGTGACTTCATTTCAGATTCTAGTTCTTCTTTTTCTCTTTTCTTCTCCATCCGGTCCAGACCTCTATGACTTCTCCCGGCCATTTCTGCAGTTTTCCGCTCAGATGTCTTGTGCTTCTCACTTTTTAAATATTTCTGCATCTATAAACAAAGATAAAGTTATCATGGTGCCGCACAATACATCCCTATATATAATAGTACCATACACTGCACCTCTATTTATAATAATTCCATACACTGTGTCCCTGATTATAATAGCACCGTACATGGTGTCACACACACACACACACACACACACATAGTGCCCCCTGTAGATAGTGCCCCCATAGAGCCCCCTGTAGATAGTGCCCCACATATAGCCCCCCTGTTGATAGCACTCTACATATAGCCCCTGAAGATAGCGCTCTACATATAGCTTCCCCTATATATAGTGCCCTACATATAGTCCCCCTGTAGATTGTGTCCCACATAAAGCCTCCCCTGTAGATTGTGCCCCACATATAGCCTCCTGTAGATTGTGCTCTACATATAGCTCACCCTGTATGTAGTGCCCTACATATGGTCCCCCTGTAGATTGTTGAACAAGTTGAAAGGCGCTGATTGGCGGGACAACTCATTCTGCCCTGCCAATTAGCGTCTTTGTAAGGCGCTGAATGGTCGGGCACAGAACGTACCCGGCCATTCAGCGCTTATGCATGTAATTGTACCTGCGTTCTATAGACACAGGTACAATTAGTGCAGGAGGGGGTGGCGGCGGCTGGTTTCAGTTGCGCCCCCGCCCCCTCAGAGAGGCAGCACGGCGGACGGTGCGGCCCTATTCCCTCTCAGCCCGCCCCTCATCCCCATTAGCGGCGCTAGCGCACTGCAATGTGTTTTTTTTAAAATGATGTGGAATTTGGGCGGCCATGGGCCCTCTGAGAGCCGTGGGCCTCGGGCGGCCTCCCGAACCGCGCATATGAAAATCCGCCACTGAGGAGGAGGACGTGTGAGAGAGGAGCTCTGTGCTGTGATCAGAAAAAGCGGCTCAAACAATAGCTGGTAAATCAGCATGATCTCTCAGAGAAATCCCCTCTTCCCCTGCTCTCCCCTATGGGAAATAACATGTTACCGCTCCTACCTCCATCAGACGCTCTTGTCTCCACTGCAGAGATGAGAGTCCTCCTGCAGCAACTGAAAGAATCCCTCCGTAATGATTTCCACTCAGAAATTTATGTTATGAACGCTAACATTACTGAGGTGGGAGAAAGAACTGCTCATTTAGAGGAGAAAATTGAGTGTTTGTGCGCACAATTTCTTGGTTGGCACTCAGGATATGGAAGAGGATATTTCCATAATGAAGCTGAAATTGGCTGACCTAGAAGATTGTTCTAGAAGAAATAATATCAGAGCAAGATATTGTCATGTATTAAAAGAGGCATGGACTCGCGGGACCGGGATGTAATATTACCACTTTACAAAGCATTAGTGAGGCCTCATCTAGAATATGCAGTTCAGTTCTTGGCTCCAGTTCATAGAAAGGATGCCATGGAATTGAAAAAAATACAAAGAAGAGCAACGAAGCTAATACGGGGCATGGAGAATCTAAGTTATGAGGAAATATTAAAAGAATTAAACCTATTTAGCCTTGAAAAAAGACGACTTTGGGGGGGACATGATTAACTTATATAAATATATTAATGGCACATACAAAAAATAAGGTGAAATCCTGTTCCATGTAAAACCCCCTCAAAAAACAAGGGGGCACTCCCTCCGTCTGGAGAAAAAAAGGTTCACTCTGCAGAGGCAACAAGCCTTCTTTACTGTGAGAACTGTGAATCTATAGAATAGTCTACCGCAGGAGCTGGTCACAGTAGCTACAGTAGATGGCTTTAAAAAAGGCTTAGATAATTTCCTAGACTGAAAAAATATTAGCTCCTATGTGTAGAAATTTTTACCTTCCCTTTTCCCATCCCTTGGTTGAACTTGATGGACATGTGTCTTTTTTCAACCGTACTAACTATGTAACTATGACACTCAACTACAAGAATATCTGACAGATTTATTTGTGGCTCTCATTTCCTCAGCCAAAGAAAGAGATCTCCTTATTGACAGAGCTCATAGAGTCCCTAAACCTAGAAATCTTCCCCCTAATGCTTCAAGAGATGTACTTGAAAGACTACATTTTTACCCCTTTACAGAAGCAATCATGAAAGCAGCCATTCACAAACAGGGACTGCCTGAGCGCTTTCAGCAAATTTCCTTATGTGCTGACTTGTCCTCTGCTACCCTCTCCAGAAGACGAGAATTTGCTATATTCACAAAAATCCTAAGGGATAACAATATTGCTTATAAATGTGGATAACCTGTCAAATTAATAATTAAAAATAAGGGATCCACACATGTCATCGCTGATCCAAAAGAAGCAGCTAACCTGTCTAAGTGGTTACACTATCAACCTCAAGATGGCGACAAATCTCCATGAGAAAACAGCATCCTAATACACTAGTCCAAGAATGGACGAAATCTCCAAATGGTCGTCACTCCCAGATTCCTACATGACTCTGTATCCTTTTTGCCTTTGCTGGACTCTCAGTGAGTCTATTTACCACTTCAAGCACTTATTTGATGGTACTGATCAAGAACCTTGGAGCTCACCTGTTCTGGACTGGTACTTCAGGTTTCCTCCATATTTGGTCCATCCCCTCAGTACTGGTAGCATCAAATGAAGCTTACTTAAAGGTTCACACCCAACACGGACTGTGAATTTATATTGTATTTTCTTTTCAAATACTGTTTTAAGTGTTATGTGTCACGAAGGGTCTGTGGACCCACTGGGCCGTACCCCGTTGGCGGTAAGGCAGCTGGCCAACAGGGCGCAGGCCAATGTCTATAGTTTGTATGGGTACCTGTGGCAGCTCGGACAGCAGTAAGGTAGGCTCGGCTGGGACTAGGCAGCAGGTAGACGTCAGGCGAGGTGAAGCAGGTCAGACGTGGGATACAGTACGACACGACTTTGGCACAGCACAGTGCTCGACCAGGATAGTATGGAATGCAGGAAACAGGAACACACTAGGAGGCCATTACATAGACAAACTTGGGAAACATCAACAACGCTCAGGCATAGAAGCAGGGGGCTGGACCCCTCTTATAGTCCAGGGTACTCACGGTTCAAAGTTCATCAAAAAGTCCGGTGCGCGCGCTGCCCCTTTAAGAGCGGGCACGAGTGTGCGCGCACACCCTACGGGATCCGGCTGAGTTGAGTGGAAGCAAGCGCTGGCGTCTCCAAAGGAGGAGGCTGGGGCCAGCGCTTGCCGACTCATGGCTACGGCTGTCAGGGGGGATTAGAGCTGACGGCCCGCAGCCATGGACATTACAGTATCCCCCCTCTTACGCCCCCTCTTCTTGGGACCAGAGCAAAAGAGAAACTTCTTCAGAAGAGTAGGAGCATTGAGGTTGTCCTCTGGCTCCCAAGACCTCTTTTCAGGACCAAACCCCCTCCAATCCAGCAAATAAAAAGTCTTTCCTCTCACTTTTTGGTGTCCAAGATCTCCTTTACCTCAAGGGTGTCTGAAGGACCGCTGGAGGCAACCACAGGGCTAGGAGTTTTGGTATAGCGGTTCAGAACCACCGGCTTCAGGAAGGAGACGTGGAAGGAGTTGGGGATCTTGAGGGTAAGAGGCAGACGAAGCTTGTAGGCGACAGGGTTGATCTGCTGAAGGATCTCGAAGGGTCCGAGGAACCTGGGAGCAAATTTGCATGATGGCACCCTTAGTCGGATATTCCTGCAAGACAGCCAGACCCTCGTGCCAGGAAGAAACTGAGGAGGTTCTCTTCTCCTTGTGTCCGCCTTCCGTTTCATGCGTTCGACTGCCTTTAGGATGGAGGATCGAGTCTGCTGCCAGATCTCCAGGAAGTCTCTAAAAGCGGAGTCAGCCGCTGGTACCTCGGAAGTATCGGGCACTGGGAGAGGAATTTGTGGGTGAGTAGACAATGAAGAACGGTGTATTCCTTGTGGACTCGCTGGTGTGATTATTGTAGGAAAATTCAGCCCATGGGAGCAACTGTACCCAGTCATCATGCTGCTTGGAGATGAAGTGGCGTAGGTAGGTCTCCAAGATCTGATTGATCCTTCCGACCTGACCATTGGACTGAGGATGGTAGGCTGAGGAAAAGTCCAACTTCACACCGAGGAGTCCGCAGAGGGCTCTCCAGAACTTCAAGGTAAACTGAACCCCTCGATCAGTCACAATATGCTGCGGCAAGCCGTGCAGGCGGAAGATGTGTTGGATGAACAGCTTGGCCAGCTGAGGAGCAGAAGGAAGACCGGTCAGAGGAACGAAGTGGGCCATCTTCAGAAAATCGATCCACCACCACCCAGACAGTACTGCATCCAGCAGAGAGAGGCAGGTCCGTAATAAAGTCCATAGCTATATGCTGCCAGGGAGCATTGGGCACAGGCAATGGCTGAAGCAAACCAGCAGGTCTGGAGTGAGCGGCCTTGTTGTCTGCACATACAGAACAGGAAGAAACAAAGTCCATAATGTCCTTGGGCAGCGTGGGCCACCAGAAATGACGAGCAATCAGATCCCGGGTCTTACGGACTCCCGCATGACCTGCCAGTCTAGAGGAGTGTCCCCAGCGGAGGATTCTTCCACGATCAGCCAGGTGCACAAAAGTCCTCCATGGAGGAATGTCCCCAACTTGCAGGGGATTGACAGAGACAATGCAAGACGGATCAATAATCCTCTGTGGAATCTCCATGGTGTCTTCCGTCTCGAAAGACCTGGCATCGGCCCTCACATTCTTGTCGGCCGGGCGATAATGGAGCTCAAACTGGAACCTGGTAAAGAACAGTGACTACCTGGCCTGACGAGGGTTCAGCCGTTGGGCCGTCTGGAGGTAGGTCAAATTCTTGTGGTCTGTAAATATTAGGATCGAATGAGCTGCGCCCTCTAGTAGATGTCTCCACTCTTCCAGAGCCAATTTGATGGCCAGTAACTCCCGATCCCCAATCGAGTAGTTGTGCTCTGCGGAAGAGAAGAGCTTAGAGAAATATCCACATACCCTTGACTTGCCCTTGGGACCACTTTGAAACAGGAGTGCACCAGCATTGACAGAGGATGCGTCCACCTCCAACGAGAACTGCCGAGAGACATCCGGATGATGGAGGATAGAGGCTGACGTGATGCCACTCTTCAGGCTATTAAATGTGGACTCTGCCTCGGGAGTCCACACCTTGGCATTCATACCCTTCTTAGTAAGGTTAGAGATGGGAGAAGTCAATGAGGAGAAGTTTGGAATAAACTGTCTGTAAAAATTGGCGAATCCCAAAATGCGCTGTATGGCCCTCAAGCCTTGAGGGTGTGGCCATTCCAGGACAGACTTTACCTTCTTCGGATCCATCTCGAGACCTCGATTCAAGATGATGTAGCCCAGGAAGGGTAGAGCGTCTCTGTCAAAACATGCACTTCTCCAACTTGGCGTACAGACGATTCTCCCTTAACCGTAGCAGAACTTGACGGACATGTCTCTGATGCATCATAGGATCTGGGGAAAAAAAATCAAGATATCATCAAGGTAGACTACTACACAAACATAGAGGAGGTCACGGAAAATGTCATTAACAAACTCCTGGAAGACCGCGGGAGCATTACACAGGCTGAAGGGCATTACTAGATACTCATAGTGTCCATCACGAGTGTTAAATGCAGTCTTACATTCATCACCCTTGCAAATCCGGACTAGGTTGTAAGCCACACGCAGGTCCAGCTTAGAAAAAATCTTGGCACCACGTATACGATCAAACAGTTCAGACATCAGTGGCAACGGATATTTATTCTTCACCATGATCTGGTTGAGAACTCGGTTGTCGATACAAGAATGAAGAGAGCAATCTTTCTTCTTGACAAAGAAGAACCCGATTCCTGCTGGGGAGGAAGACTTTCATATGAAGCCCCTCTCCAAGTTCTCTTTCACATAGGCAGACATGGACAGAGTCTCTGGCAAGGAGAGAGGATATACCCTACCACGGGGAAGGGATGCACCAGGAATCAGTTCAATACTGCAGTCATATGCTCGATGTGGAGGCAATGTCTCCGCCTCCCTCTTGCTGAAGACGTCCGAAAATGCAGCATAATGACTCGGCAATCCTGCCAATGACCGAGGCAGAGAAGGCTGAACCGAACGAATCTGCACCAGGCAACGGCTTTGACACTCAGGGCCCCACTGTAGTACCTCTCCAGAATTCCAGTCCAGGACTGGGACATGCAGTCAGAGCCAAGGCAGGCCCAACAACACAGGGTTAACAGATTTGGATAGGACATAGAACTACAGAAGTTCGGAGTGAAGAGCTCCCACTTGGAGCCTCAGCGGCTTGGTTACAGCTATAACTGGGTCTGGCAGAGGCAGTCCATTTACGGAAGCAACTGTCAACGGGCTCTCCAGAGTGGTGGTGGGTAATTGCAGAAGGTCCACCAGGTCTCTACGGATGAAATTAGCAGCGGATCCAGAGTCCAGATATGCAGAAACCTGATGCGTTCTCTCACCGGACACTATGGTCACAGGTATGGACAATTTAGACGGAAGTCCATTCTTACCCAAGGTTGTCACTCCTAGCAACCCTAGGCTTTGGGATCTTTGGGGACACAGGCGCACAAGATGGCCACCGAGGCCGCAATAAAGACAGAGTCCAGAAGTGCATCTGCGTTGTCTCTCCTGGGTGGATAACTTACACTGGTCCATTATCACAGACTCCTTAGGAGGATCAACATCTGAGGACAGCAGGGGTTGCTGCAAAGTAGGAGCCAGACTGGGAAGGACTCCCTCCCGTCAAACCTCTTGGAGGCGTTCTCGGATCCGTATATCAATCCGGGAGGACAGAAGGTTGAGGTCATCCAGGGTAGACGGCAGATCCCGAGCGGCAAGTTCGTCCTTAATTTTAGGAGCCAGTCCATGCTAGAATGCAGCCACCAAGGCCTCATTGTTCCATAACAGCTCTCCCGCCAGGGTACGGAAGTGGATGGCCTACTCACTCACGGTGTCTCCTTGGCGTAGGTTAATCAAAGAAGTCGCTGCAGATGAGACCCGACCAAGCTCCTCAAACACCATACGAAATGTCCAGAGGAAGGCTTAGAAGTCACGGGTCTCTGGTCCTTGTCTCTCCCAGATAGGGTTCGCTAATGCAAGAGCCTTGTCAGTGAAGAGAGAGATAATGAATGCGACCCTTGCGTCATCAGACAAAAATGTCCTATTATACAGGCTGAAGTGGATCTGGCACTGATTCAGAAATCCACGACAGGTACTTGCTTCTCCATCATAGCGGTCAGGAGGTGGCAAAGAAACACGCGAGTCAACACTGCCAAGAGCTGTAGTCTGAGGATCAACATTGCCAGGAGGTGTAGGAGGAGGAACGGCAGCTTGTGCCTCCTGCTGACGTGTAAGAATGTTCAACGCCTGGAGGAGTTGGTCCTGTCGAGACCGAAGGTCTAGCATATCCGCCCGCATTTCTTGAGACGTCGTCATAGTCTTGAATCGACCAGCGGGGTCCATGGCCTGAGCGTACTGTCACGAAGGGTCTGCGGACCCACTGGGCCGTACCGCCTTGGTGGTAAGGCAGCTAGCCAACAGGGCGCAGGTCAATGTCTATAGTTTGTATAGGTACCTGTGGCAGCTCGGACAGCAGTAAGGCAGGCTCGGCTGGGACTAGGCAGCAGGTAGACGGCAGTCGAGGTGAAGCAGGTCAGACGTGGGATACAGCACGACATGACTTTGGCACAGCACAGTGCTCGACCAGGATAGTATGGAATGCAGGGAACAGGAACAGGAACACACTAGGAGGCCATCACATAGACAAACTTGGGAAACATCAACAATGCTCAGGCATAGAAGCAGGGGGCTGGACCCCTCTTATAATCCCTACGGGATCTGGCTGAGGTGAGTGGAGGCGAGCGCTGGCGTCTCTTGAGGAGGAGGCTGGGGCCAGCGCTTGCCGACCCGTGGCTGCGGCTGTCAGGGGGGGATTGGAGCTGACGGCCCGCAGCCACGGACATTACATTATGTTACTTGCAAATGTTTTTTCTGGTATTATTTCATATACTGTCTTAGTCAGTGTGATAGTATGGTCTATCTACATTGCATCTTACGCTTGTGTGTATTCTACAAAACTTGGTCACTGTAGTTTATTTAAAGCACCGACAATAATTTGCAATAAATGGTGTTTAAAGTCACCTCCTTGAATATTAGGGGTCTCAACAGCTCCTTTAAATGTTCTCTACTTCAGAAACAGAAGTGTGATATTTGCTGTAGTCAATAAACCCATCTTTTGCAGGCAGATGGATTTAGATTTCAAAATCGCAACTTTCCACATATTTTCTTTGCTCATTATTCAACAAAAAAAAGGGGCGTTCTCATAGCTTTTAAGAACTTCTTAGCTTTTAAACGTGTTAATTCATACCCTGACCCGGAAGGGAGATATTTAATTATTACTTGCTATTTTAACAATGCTCCGTTCGCTGTTGTTACACTCTATGCCTCCAATATACACCAATCCAAATTCATCAAAACAATTTTTGAAATGGCCACTAATCTGGCACATGGTTCTTTGTTAATAGGCGGTGATTTCAACATTGTCTCTGATCCAACCCTAGATAGAAACCCCTCGCCTAATATTGCTAAAGAGCCATGTATCCGTGATCAATTGTTCAAGGAGAATCTATTTGATCCTTGGTGCGTTTTACATGTGTCTGAAAAAAATACACATATTTTTCATTATTTTAGCCGAAATTCATATGTAATAAAAAAAAATCTGTAACACAGAAGGTTTTTACAAGAGAAACTAACCCAATATTTATTGTCCAGATTCTTCCGTTTTTAGAAATATCCCACGTGTGGCCCTAGTATGCTAATGGCCTGTAGCTCAGGCCTCAGAAGCAAAGGAGCACCCAGTGGATTTTGGGGCCTCCTTTTTTTTTTTAGGATATATTTTAGGCACCATGTCAGTTTGAAGAGATCTTGTGGTGCCAAAGCAGTGGAAACCCCCCTAAAGTGACCCCATTTTGGAAACTACACCCCTCAAGGAATTTTTCTAGTGGTATAGTTAGCATTTTGACCCCACAGGTTTTTTGTAGAATTTAGTGGAATTAGACTTATGAAGATGAAAATCTACTTTTTTTCTGAAGAAACATAGAAATTTTTAATTTTTACAAGGAATAAAAGAGAAAAAGCACCCCAATTTTTGTAAAGCAATTTCTCCCGATTATGGCAATACCCCATATGTGGTATTAAACTGCTGTTTGGACCCACAGTAGGGCTCAGAATACTTGGATGATTTTTAGCCACAAGCATAGGCTTAAAAAATTGTGCAAATATACGGTTTTAAAGGGAATGTGTTGCTAGCAAAAAATGTATTTTTTTTTTAGTTAAACAATTAGTGTGTGGGTGATTAAACATTGTTCTAATTTTTTTTATTTTTTTCACGAGTCAGGAAATATTATAAATTAGATTCTAATTTATAATATTTCCCAGTGCTGGTCACTAGATGGAGCAATTCCCAAAATTGCAGCATTGCATGTGGTAAAGCAACCACATTGCTTTATGCTGCAAAATTGGAAAAAAATCCCTCGCTCTAGTGAGCTCTCAGAATCCCCCCCTCCTTTATCCTGGCTAGTGCCGGGAGAAACTAGGGGATTGAACGGTCTAACCTCCTACACTGTGTGTCGCCATTTTTTGAGCTAACACACAGTGTAGAAGGTTTACATACACTAGTAAACACACACTGAAACACGAACATACATAGAAATCACTTACCTGCTCCAGTCGCCGCCGCTCCCTCCGGTCCGTCCACTCCGTCTGCTGCCGCTGTTCCATGTGCACAAGTCCGGAAGCCGCGACCAGAAGTAGTAATCTTACTGTCCGGCCGCGACTTCCGGTCCACAGGAAAATGGCGCCGGACGGCGCACAGTTCAACTTGGACTGTGTGGGAGCGGCGCATGCGCCATTCCCACACAGACTGCGTACACCATAGTGCCCCCTAAGACCGTATCATGCCCCCATAGTGTCTCCACACATAATATCATACTCCCATATTGCCCCCTCTGTAACAACTGGCAGGTATGTGGACCCACTAGGCCACTCTGCCGTAACGGAACAGCTGCTGATCAGCAGAGTCTGTGAGAGTCAGTAATGATAAAGTACCTGGAAGGTCAGAAATGGGTATATGCCTGACAGCCAGGGGGAAGCAGCAATGTGCAGGATAATAGAGTTTGGCTAGGACACCAGACTGGAGTAGTGCAGTCGTCTCGGACACTGGACTTGGCAATGACACCGGAATGGAGTAGTGCAGTCATCTTGGACACTGGACTTAGCTAGGACACCGGACTGGAGTAGTGCAGTCGTCTCGGACACTTGGCTTGGCATGGGCACCGGACACAGATGGTGAAGTCATCTCGGACACTTGGCTTGGCACGGGTACCGGACACAGATGGTAAAGTCGTCTCGGACATTCGATTTGGCACGGGCACCGGACACAGAGACTGAAGTTGTCTCGGGCACTCGACTTAGGCACTAGAACTAGACACAAATACTGGATATGGGAAATGGGATTTAGGATACGGGATATAGGATACAGCTGAGGAACCATTTTCAAGGTAAACATAGGAAAGACACAACATTGCTCAGGCACTGGGGAAGAGGGTAGGCCAGATTATATATCCCAGGGTGTACAGGGATAGGCTAGGGAAACTTTTAGTGGTGCGTGCGCTGGCCCTATAAGAGACCACCAGAGCGCGTGCCCTACGGGAGCGGGGGACCAGGAAGCAATAAACGCCAGCGTCCCTGGGGAGGAGGAAGGAGACGGCGGCATAGTGGTGAGAGATTCTGGCAGCTGCCAGGGGAGGTAAGATGGCAGTGGTCGGCGGCCATCAGTGTTACAGTACCTCCCTTTACTCCCCACTTCTTAGGACCAGAGCGTAGAAGGAATCTTTTGATGAGTGCACGGGCATCAACGTACTCTTCAGGTTCCCACGACTTCTCCTCAGGATCGAACCCTTCTCAGTCCACCAGGTAGAAGATTTTACCCTTCCACCTATGGCAGCACCCTTGGAGAGACATCCCATTCGCTGGACAGGAAACCTGAGGATATAAAAAAGGACACACCTCTCCACACACCCAGTCAGGTTTCCTGTCCTCTGGATGGGATTGTTCTGTTAGGAAAAAAGCAGAGACCACCAACAATGACGCCAGAAGATCCATCGTGGGGGGTCGTCTATCCCTGTTTTTTAAAAATTTCAACAAATCGGTGGGTCCTAGGAATGATAAAAACAGTGTATGTTCTAGAATCCAAGTCTCTACCCCCAGATTCTTCCCCACAAAGACCCTAAAAAAATTCAGAAATTCTATCAATTATAAAAAAAGTTCTAATTCAAGTCTCAAGTGCAGAAACAGGCCAAGGCTTTTATTCCCCTTATTATGACCCAGAAGGGAAATACAGGGTCAAAATAAATGTAAAAGAACTGAATCCTTATTTGACCTACAAACATTTTTACATGGAGAGCATTCCATCAACCATAAATCTCCTCTCCAAAGACTGTGTGACGGCATCACTAGATCTGGAGGATGCATATTATCATGTACCAATATGCAGTCCTCACCAGAAATAGGGTAGCAGTGACCCTCAATAGTTCTTTTTTTCACCTACAGTACAGAGTATTCCCCTTTGGCATTTCACAAGCCCCAAAGGTGTTTTCAATATTAATAGCGGAAATGTCCTCATACATCAGGACGAGGGAAATCCTCCTGATTCCCTACCAGGACGATTTCCTAATAGTGGCAGAAACAACTCAGACCCTTATTCAACAGATAGAAATAATTTGTTCTATCCTAACGAACTTAGGATGGAACATAAATCTGAAAAAAATCTAATTTGATTCCCTCAAACAGATGTGTCTTCTAGACTCCTCCAGGCAGATTTCTTTCCTTCCAGAAGGGAAGATCAATCCCCTGATAGACAGAGTCTCAGAGCTCTATTTAACCTATATGACATCTTTCAGGACAGCTATGTAAATTCTGGGTCTCATGACTTCGTGTATTCCAGCAGTATTATGGGCTCCGTTCAGATCAAGGGCTCTGCAATTGGACACCCTAGATCACTGGGACAAGATCAATCTCTCCCTAGATCAATCGCTCCACATTTAATCCACAGCCAGGCTGTCTCTCAGATCGTGGTTGAACAGTGATGCTAGGCTGCTGCTGCTGCTTTATTGTATCTGGCTGGCTATGAAAAATGGAGGGGATCTCACGTAATTTTTTTTTCAATTTATTTTTAAAAAATGACGAGGGGTTTCCCCAATTTTTCATAACCAGCCAGATACAATAAAGCAGCTGCAGCCTAGCATCCCCAGGGTGGGAAGGGCCACTTTTTTGGCCCTTCCCAGCCTGATAATACCAGCCTGCGGCCTAACAGTCGTTTCAGATGGCCAGGTACTGAATCGTACTCGACTCTTCCCGGTATCCCTGGCGGCAGTGGGAACCGGGGTAATAATAGGGGTTAGTGATAGCCTTTTTACTGGCTAATGCTAAGCCCCAGCCTTAGTAATTGAACGCTGTCAATCAGACAGCTGCCATTACTAAGGCCATAATAAAGTATTAAAAAAAAACAGACATAAGAATTTTTTTTATTGAAATCAAAACTCCCCCATGCAACCCTCTTTCACAATTTTTTTTTTTTTTTAAAGTAGGTCATTGAAGTAGTCCAATGAATCTACGACGTAGTCCAAACAGTCAAGCGGAACCTACCAAAAAAAAGTTAGCAGTATAAAATGTAAAAAAAAAAAAAATTCGCCACAATAGAAACCCCTGCTCCGCCGTTTGCTCTTGTAAGCCACAGCCTGGTTTAGGCCTGAGGCCTACAAGAGATCGGGAGCAAGCTGATGACGTCAACAGCCCGACACGATGACGTCACTGCATCATGCCGACGACGCCGGGCCACTGAACTCGGTTAAAAATCATAAGTCAATTAGGTAATAAAAAGGGGGCATAGAAGATGTTAAACCATTTTCAGTGTTAATGCTGCGTTGCTGATCTATGATACTAAAGTAATACAGTAAAAAGAGTTCTTTAAATCTTCTCTATACATTAAACAGCACTTTACAAATAAACAACAAATGTTTTCCTATTTAATTTTTTTTTATATATTGCGTGTTTGATGTGTAAAGGTAGTAATGAGAAAACTCCGATAGATTGGGGGGGGGGGGGCGCCTTTTTATAGTTCGCCTCAGGCAGCAGAGGGGCTAGGTTCACCCCTGAGTCCCCCCCTTAGTAATGGGCGTTGTCAATCTGCCAGCATCTATTACTAAGGAGGTAGTTATAAAGTTTAAACAAAGACATAGATCAAATATTTTATTGAAATAAAAATTCCACACAACCCTCGTTATCCATTTTATTGAGAATAAAAAAAACGCAGTTATTGAAGTAGTCTTCGGATCTGAAGTAGCCCAACAACCGAACTTGTAAAAAAGCACAAACACACAAAAATAATTAGTAACACATCAAAAAGGAAAATAATTCTTATCCTTACCTTTCCTAGGTCCAGCGCTGGAGATGCAATGTCAGCGAGCTGAGCCCTATATCTAATCCTATGTGTGATACTGTCTGCTGGGCCCTATATCTAATCCTATCATGTGTTATACTGTCTGTTGAGCCACTGTATCAAATCCTGTAATATGTGCTACTGTCTGCTAAGCCGCTGTATCTAATCCTATCCATAGCTATAGGGTCGTAGTGCTATAGATATGCTGTCTCACATATATATATATATATATATATATATATATATATACATATATTCATACACACACACTATTTTTTGGCGGGGGGTGCGTATGTTTTGGGGCTATTCCCCCTGATGTTTTAAGTCCTTAGTGACGCCCCTGGCTGCTAGTGCTGCATTGTTGGATCACTTAGGAGACCCAGCGATGCAGCTGAAAGCTGCGGGCCATCGGCCATGAGAAGTTTGGGGGGCCCAAGAAGAACCTTTGCATCGGGGCCCATGAGTCTTTAGCTTTGCCCCTGGCCACATTCATTTGTATCTGAGTCCTCAGGACTTAGATACAAATGAATACTATAGGCTGCAGGTCACGTTCGGCTTGCAGCCTATAAGGCGCTGGGAAGACTCCCTGCGCAGGCCGGCATGATGAGGTACTGCATCACGCCGGTCTGCGCATGCATCTAGTCCGGAGGATTCACACGCGTCCGGCTGGAGCGGCCGCCACGGGGTAAGGTAAGTATACGGTATATTTTTTTTTAGGTGGGGACTATTGCTGTGTATATATTCAAGGAGGGGGTGGGATTGATCCATTACACCATATACAAGGGGGAGTGCTGGGTGGCCCTATATACCAGGGGGAGGGTAGCGCGGTGTGGGCCTGTATACAAAGGGGGAGCGCTGTGTGACACTAAATACAAGGGGGGGAGCGCTGTGTGACACTATGTACAAAGGGGGAGGGCTCTGTAGCACTATACACAAGGGGGAGGCTGTGTAGCGCTATCCACAGCGGTATGTGTGGGGCGCTCTTTATAGGGGGGGTCTTTTTGGCGCTATTTACAAGAGGGGGAGGGCTGTGTGGCGCTCTCTACAGGGGGGCTGTATCGCACTATATATAGGGGGCTGTGTGTAACGCTCTCTACGGGAGGGATATGTGATATCTACAGGGTGCTGTTTGTAACTATCTCTACGGGGGGGGGGGTAATATCTACAGGGGCTGTGTGTGGCACTATGTACTGGGGGCTGTGTGTGGCACTATGTACAGGGGGCTGTGTGTATGTGGTGTTTTACAGTGTGTGGTATTATTATATTCAGGCGCGCAGTGTTTGGTGCTATTATATTTAGTGTCACAGTATGTGGCACCATGATAACTTTATTTTCGTTTATAGGTGTGGAAATGTTGGAAAAGTGAGGAGCCGAAGACGTCTGAGTGGCAAATTCTGCAGTAATGAGTCATGGACCGGATGGAGAAGAGGAAAAAAACTACTAGAATCTGAGACGTCGTCACCTGTGAGTCAATAGATTTATAGAGACTCTGTCACCTCTCCTGACATGTTTATTATAGGAAATCCTTGTATTTCACAAAAAGTCTTTCTGCAGTCCAGGACTGATAGACAATTCCCCATGTCAGGAGGATGTGTCCCAGCACAGTGTGATACTGTCAGTATGTAGGGGACACAGCCCTGTGACAAGCGGAATCGTAACACCCATTTGTTAATGCTTGCCCAAAAAAGTAGTGTTAAAAATAGTTACAGCGCGGCAGGGCGGAAGGGGGGCCCAAGTTTGGGTAACAGCCCAGAGCCCATGGTCTACTTAATCCGCCACTGGTTACGCCAGTCAGAATAGTCTCTGAGTGCAGAGATATTTCAGAAGATTGTTTACAAATGGGGGGTTCCCTAAATTTGCATTCAGAGAAAACAGGAAGGTCAAGAGATTCTTCTTCCTGGATCCCTCAGACTACCCAACAGCAATAGATGCATTTTCCCAGTGTTGGAGTCAAGAGAGGGGTGTCGTGGAAGTCAATGGCTTAAAATATATTAGACTGAAATTTAGAAGAGTCCAACAGAAGAAAACACACAGACGCTGCTGATATGCTCAAAATACTCCTCTGGAGGTTTATTTCCAAACTCAAACTATAATACTATCATTCAGAAGGGGTGTAGGCTTGAGGTTAACCAATCAGAGACAATGTGACAATATTTGTTATTCAGCCAATAGCAGATCATAAGATACATCCCAGATACATCATTATAATTCTTCACACATCAGGTTTGCAGGTGGCCTTATCTCTCTTGGCTAGAATGTTCCTGTAAGATGGGAGAGGCATTCCCACACACATATTTGCCACCCTCCCATCTCACTCCCTGTGCCTTTTCTGCAAGTTTCATATGGGAGCCAAGGTCAAAGATAAAACATACGAAATCAACATAACTTGTGTTAAAGGAACAATGTCTTTCTTATTCACTACAAAAGAACCAAGATGGGAACTCCAGACAAGATGGCTGCTCCACGAAACTAAATAATTTAAACATTATTATAATCACTTTCACATAATACATATCTTAGTAATTCGGCATCCTGCTTTATAATTCATAATGTAATTTCATACAGAGAATATAAGCAAATAAACCATCCTTCACAGGGGTTATGCTCCCCCTCCCCCCCCCCCCCACCTATGTCTTCTCCCAAGGGTGATCAAAAAAATCAGAGAAGACAAGGCTTCAATAATTCTAATAGCTCCCTTCTGGCCAAAGACACCATGGTTGACATGGTTAAGGAGAATGTCCTCAGACCAGCATTTGATTGTCCCGACCATACCAGATCTCTTATACCAGGGCCCAGTAATGCACCCCGAAACTCAAAAGCTCCATCTGGAAGCCTGGAGACTGAAAGGGTAATTCTTAGGGTATGTGCACACGTAGTGACCAAAAACGTCTGAAAATACAGAGCTGTTTTCAAGGGAAAACAGCCCCTGATTTTCAGACGTTTTTTGAGCAGCTCACATTTTTCGCTGCGTTTTTCGTGCCGTTTTCACGGCGTTTTTTACGTCCGTTTTTGGAGCTGTTTTCATTGGAGTCTATGAGAAAACAGCTCCAAAAACGTCCAAAGAAGTGTCCTGCACTTCTTTTGACGAGGCTGTATTTTTACGCGTCGTCGTTTGACAGCTGTCAAAGGACGAAGCGTAAATGACAGGTCGTCTGCACAGTACGTCGGCAAACCCATTCAAATGAATGGGCAGATGTTTGCCGACGTATTGTAGCCGTATTTTCAAACGTAAAACGAGGCATAATACACATCGTTTACGTCTGAAAATAGGTCGTGTGAACCCAGCCTTAGACAGAGAGGATTCTCAGAGTATGTAATTTCCTCTCTGCTAGCAAGCAGGAACCAGGTTACCTCAGAAATCCACAGCATGTCAATTTATGTAACAGAATCGCTGCTTTCTGTTGTGGGTTTTCTCCTTAGGCTGTGTTCACACAGAGTTTTTTGCAGGAGGAAAATTCCTCCTGCAAAAACTGCTCCATACGTTTTTTTGCACAGTGGTTTGACAAAAACTCGTCAAAACACTCGTCGAGGCGTTTTTTTCCTCTTTCTGACTGATTGAAATGGGGTTTTGGAGGCGGAAACCGCCTCAAGATGGGTCATGACGCTTCTTTTTACCGCGATGTGGTTTTTTTTACTCGTCAAAAAACTCTGTGTGAACAGGGCCTTAGAATTCAATGGGCTGTAAAACCTGCAACAAATAACAGATATTGCTATTTTTGTGGCAGAAAGCTGCGATTCTGTTACAAAAAAATTGCAACTCAGATAAAAAAAAAACCTTATACGTACCCAGAACTCTGTGCTTTTGCGTCCAGCCTGGCCTCCAGGGAAGACGTTTTATCCCATGTGACTGCTGCAGCCAATCTCAGGCACAGTCACATGGGATGAAACGTTATCCCAGGAGGCCGGGCTGCAGAACATCAGAAAGACGTGTGGAATGGTAACTATAGACATTTTTTTTTTTACCTGTCTTAGGCTGCATTCAGACGAGTGTAGCTAACCTCGGACGGAAAAACGGCACTTTTTCCGTCCGAGGTACACACGTGCGATGCGCATTTTCACCGATCCCCCATAGACTAGAGTCTATGGAGGGATGCGTGACACTCAGGAAAATAGGACATGTCCTATTTTTTCACGGACCCTTCACACGCTCCGTTGAAACAACGGCCGCGTGAACGGCCCCATTGAAATACATGAATCCGTGTGTCACACGGACGAGATACACACTCGTCTGAATGAGCCCTAAGTGCTCCTTATATCCTCGCTTCATCTTCTCTTAAGGCACCCTCCATATCGTATTATCGCCCTACGTTTATCTTGTACGTCGGAAAAGCTCCCGACGTACACACTAAATGGGGCTCCATTATGTCCTTTTGGTCACCGTCGGGTTAGTATACTTATACCTTTTTTTTTTTTTTTTGAAGGATGGAATAGCGTAGTAGACTCTGCTATTCCATCCTGAGAGATCCCACAAAAAAACTTATACTGCTCTTGACATCACTATGAGGACAGTAACGTCAGGAGCTTCCCAATGCCGGAGTCCCCAGGCAGAGCATCACAAGCAGGGTTGATTGGGGTTATATACAGGGATGATGGCTGGTATATACAGGGATGATGGGCTTATATAAAAGGCATAATGGATGGTATATACAGGTATAATGTGGGTTATATACAGGGCTGATGGCTGGTATATACAGGGATGAACAGTGACTTCAGGAGTTTCCCCAGGGTCTTTCCCCTGGCGACGTATCTCATTGTATGCCATACAGAGGGAAACGTTTTGGCTGAATTCAATAAAATCCAGGGTATCAACCGGTCACTGACTGCTTCATGGTTTCGTTCACTGTAACTCGACATCAGTAACAAAATCAGTTACTGCGTACAGCGTACAAACGTAAGCGCCACACTTTCCGGTTCCCACCCCCGGTAATGGAGGGGGGGCAATCTCTTTGGATGTATGGGGCCCAGAAATTCTTGTTGGTGGCCCTGCCGACCCATGGAAACCCGGCCTCAGGGTCCCTCTATCTCACACGAGGACACCAGTACTATTGGGGTATGTGCACACACACTAATTACGTCCGTAATTGACGGACGTATTTCGGCCGCAAGTCCCGGACCGAACTCAGTGCAGGGAGCCGGGCTCCTAGCATCATACTTATGTATGATGCTAGGAGCCCCTGCCTCTCCGTGGAACTAGTGTCCCGTACTGAAAACATGATTACAGTACGGGACAGTTGTCCTGCAGAGAGGCAGGGACTCCTAGCATCGTATATAACTATGATGCTAGGAGCCCGGCTCCCTGCACTATGTTCGGTCCGGTACTTGCGGCCGAAATACGTCCGTAAATTACGGACGTAATTAGTGTGTGTGCACATACCCTTGGGGTATGTTCACACAGGGCAGACACACTGCATAAAATTACACAGTGTATCCTCCCTGGAGCCCGCAGGGAATTCCGGACGAAAAACCGCACCAAATTGTAGCAAAATCTCCGCTGCGGAAAACAGCAGGTTGAAGAAAAAAAAAAAAGCTTACTTACCCGTAGTCTTGGCGACGCATCCCTCTGATGTCTCTGTAGGCCGGTCTCCTGGGATGACATTTCATCCCATGTGACCGCTGCAGCGGTCACATGGGATGAAACTTCATACCAGGACGCCAGCCTAAAGGCAGAAGGAGAGAGAGATCTGGGTAACTATAAGCTTCTTTTTTTTTCTGCGTTGTAATTTTTGCAGGGGAATCGCAGGTTTTCCGCTGCAAAACTCGCAACATCTGCTATTTGTTGCGGGTTTTACTTCCCCATTAAATTCAATGGGGAAACCCGTAACAGAAAAGCAGCCATGTGAATTTATGCTGCGGATTAAAAAAAGACGCACTGCAAGTCTATTTATGAACAGTTCTGCAATGCATTTTTATGCAGCTGCTACTTTATTATGCTGTGGATTTTTGGCATTGAAATCTGTTGCGGAAAATCCTGTCATTGGAGCAGAGCAACTAAAATACCGGAAGCTCGGGATGCGTTAAGTGACGGAAACCACGAGCGTCCAAAGGAACCCATTGACTTTAATAGGTTCTGTCTGTTCTCCGACAGGATTTCCATAATTTTGTTGGACATAATTTAGTCTGGCAAAAACAATGTATGAAGGAGGCCCCTGACGGAGCCTCCAACGAAAATGTGAACAGCCTCTTAGTAGTTTGGGGACTGCACTACGTTTTTTTGTATCAGAGCCCAGTTATGCCACTGGGTACAGTATCCTATATTCTTATCCTTTATGTTCTCCCTTTGTGCTGCCCAATAATGACAGGACAGCTGGATGTTGTATTATCCGGTGTAGTGTGACTGAAACTAGTTGTAATGCTAAAACGAGCCGCGTGCTCTGATCTCTTGCTTGTTAAACCTCCTAACACCAGAGGGCGCAGCTTCCGAGACTGCCTCCACGCTTACCTTCTACTCTTCCGTCAGCCATTTCCTGCTAACTCCGGCGGTGTGTTCAATCGAGCGCTCCGAGGAGAAATTTTTTTGTACCGTACGCGCGGTTGGTCTATAGATCGGCGGCGCCCTCACTGGCATCATGGTGGGTATCTGGATCGAGGGTCGGGTGGTATGGGCATTTACCGCTGGGGACAGAAGCAGCGTGTGGTACATGTGCTGCGCCGTTCATGCTGGTGGAGGGAAATAGGAGTGGAGCGGTACACAATGGGCTCTGCGTTTCCACGGCGCTGCTTGTGATCTAGTCACAGTAGCTGCTCGTACATCTACGTCAATGTACTATAATACCACGGGGGTCATGTTGCTTATAGTGCTATGTCCTTTTTCTCTTCTTACTTAGAGTTTGCCATTAAACCCCAAGCCCTTTTTGAATGGACTCACTGGTAAGCCAGTAATGGTAAAGCTGAAGTGGGGAATGGAGTACAAGGGCTACTTGGTGTCTGTGGATGGATATATGAACATGCAGGTAAGATGTCTCATGTGACCTGTTATATGGAACATTCACGTGGCAGTTGTCCCTAGAACGTTACAGAATCACAGAAAAAAATAATTATTTGAATGAATATGACTGACCTATAGAGTGGTCTAAACTTTCAAAACCAGCTAAAGGCAATCAAGATTTGCCTAAAACTATCCCAATGTTTACATCGCAAACAGGCACTGCGGAGAACTGCCTCGTGCAAGGGCTGTACAAATTGCACATTGCCTGGTGCAGTGCATGGAAAAACTCAAATGGTCGATATGCCAACACCTGTCTGTGGCAGGCCCTTTTAATGCGTCAGGCAATTGCCTAAATGACACTTCCCATGTATCTTTTGTTGGGATTGCTTCCTTTAGGAGCAGGTGTGTTTTTATAGTTGAAGAGGGCAGGCAAATAAATAAACCTCCCTTTTGCCAGCGATGTCATCGTGCTGCAAGCTATTGTCCGGTGCCAGGGAAGCCACAGGGTTTGTGACTCTTCCTTTTCTTGTTGCTTTTGGATCATATATGTGCGCATAGAGAATTGTAGTATATGTAGTTACCTAATGTACAAAAGTCCCCACATGGACAAATATGAATACCGGATCAAAACAACTAATCTGAGTCAGGGGGCACTTACACGTGCTTTGGACTATCAGAAGTGCTGGGCAAAGGTCGAAGGGAATGATTGGTATTCCACGGTTACCGCCACAGGAGGGGTGCTGGGTATCGGGGGAGCCTCAGTCAGTAGGACGTCTTACCAAGTATCGGCAGTTTGGTATAGGTTCACACATTGAAGAGTTATCCTAATGTCTACCTTAGACCCCTTTCACGTCACATTTATGGCCTACATCACAAGTATATGATTAGATAGTAATATAAGTATCCTATAGGTTTCTATTTACCAAGCATATGCCAAAAGTCTGTACCGGTACTTCTGGCAAGTGTTTGGCAGGTAAAGATCCCAATACTTTTTTTAGTAAAAGTCAAGGGCAGACTTATGCAATTGCATTGCCAAACAAGTCGTTTATATTGTTAATTGCTAAAGGATTGCGACTTCGTTTCAGTTCAAATAGCTGAAAATGGCAAAACATGTCTAACATGCTTCCCTTATGAATTTGGCACTGTTCCCATGCTGCAGTGCAAATGGTTGACAACAGTAGGGAAAAATAATTCTGATGTTACCAGGGTCCCCCGCCACTTGCTGTGGTCGTCGCAGCATGTCCCTGGCTGCGGCCATCAATTGGCATTTAGCCATTATGTGGTATTGGGCAACGCTTTATCGTGCTGAGATGACATGAAGTGGCAAGAGACTCTGGTAACTGGTGGCATCAGAATTTTTTTTTCTACTGTTGTCAGCCATTTG
The DNA here is from genome assembly GCF_050947455.1 of Rhinoderma darwinii. Lineage (NCBI taxonomy): Eukaryota > Metazoa > Chordata > Amphibia > Anura > Rhinodermatidae > Rhinoderma > Rhinoderma darwinii. Next base: position 149,409,311 of record NC_134689.1, read on the forward strand.
AACTTCAGTTTTAGTGGTCAGGAACCCCCTTTAAGATCAGATGTTTGCCGTACAATTAAAAGGACCAAAAAATTCCTTGTGTGACAGATCGCTATGATATTCTAATGGCACTTTTAGGGTGCAGTAACGTGTGGTAGATTTTGTTGTTGAAATTTCTGCTCCATTCATCTGAATAGGGTTGTTTCTGCAGCAAGCATGTCAGTTTCTACAAGTTCCATTCAGCTGAATGGAACTGATTTTTAGTCGCAGAAGTTTTTGTAACATCTGCCGCGGGTGAATTCATCCTTAAAATCATTCGCCCCCTTTCACTGCCCTGTGTGAACATGGCCGCAATCAGCCAATGAACAAGCTAGTTTGCTGACAAGATCTTTTATGTGGCTAAAAATATTGTCACCCGTCGGCAGCACATCTCCCAATGTAAACAGACAAGATGCAAAATGTATGGGGATGAACGATCGTCCCCATATGTTCTGATAATCGCCCAATTTAAAGAGGCTCTGTCACCAGATTTTGCAACCCCTATCTGCTATTGCAGCAGATCGGCGCTGCAATGGAGATAAGAGTAACGTCTTGTTTTTTTAAAAACGAGCATTTTTGGCCAAGTTATGACCATTTTTATATTTATGCAAATGAGGCTTTCTAAAGTACAACTGGGCGTGTATTATGTGCGTACATCGGGGCGTTTTTACTTGTTTTACTAGCTGGGCGTTGTGTATAGAAGTATCATCCACTTCTTTTCACAACGCCCAGCTTCTGGCAGTGCACAGACACAGCGTGTTCTCGCGAGATCACGCTGTGACGTCACTCACTTCCTGCCCCAGGTCCTGCATCGTGTCGGACGAGCGAGGACACATCGGCACCAGAGGCTACAGTTTGTTCTGCAGCAGCAGCGGCGTTTGCAGGTAAGTAGCTACATCGACTTACCTGCAAACGCTGATGCTGCTGCAGAATCAAATGTAGCCTCTAGTGCCGACGTGTCCTCGCTCGTCCGACACGATGCAGGACCTGGGGCAGGAAGTGACGTCACAGCGTGATCTCTCGAGAACCCGCTGTGTGTATGTGCACTGCCAGAAGCTGGGCGTTGTGAAGAGAAGTGGATGATGCCGATTCGTCAGCATCATACACTTCTATTCACAACGCCCAGCTAGTAAAAGAAGTAAAAAAGCCCAGATGTAACACACATAATACACGCCCAGTTGTACTTTAGAAAGCCTCATTTGCATAAATATAAAAATGGTCATAACTTGGCTAAAAATGCTCGTTTAAAAAAAAACAAAAAAACGTTACTCTTATCTACATTGCAGCGCCGAGAGGAGATAGGGGTTGCAAAATCTGGCGACAGAGCCTCTTTAAATAGAGATGGAGAGTGCTGATCAACATGCTGGGTCGTTGAAAATCTGCTTGTGTAAAAAACACCTTAACACAGTGCCCCGAACATAGATGTCTGCACCTATATTCATCAACTCTGAGAACTTCCAGAAACACTTACATATGTGCAAGGGATTTTGCCAGCAGTTTAAGGCTGTGTTCACATCAGTCGCTTTCCGAGGGGTTCCGTCCGAGGTTTTCGTCGGGTTAACCCCTCAGCGGAAAGGCAAACATTGAGCTCAATGGTGACGGAAACTTAACTAATGGTTTCCGTCTGTCTCCGTTGCCCTTCCGTTGAGGGTTTCCGTCGGGTTAACCACTCAACAGAAAGGCAAACGAAAACCTAAGCTTCTGCTGTAATTTCCCTCACCATTGGTATCAATGGTGACGGAAACATTGCTAAAGGTTACCGTTTGTCACCGTTGTGACAGGGTTCCATCGTTGTGACTGAATCAATAGCGCAGTCGACTGCGCTATTAATTCCGTCAAGAACAACGGAACCTTTTCACAACGGTGACAAACGGTAACCTTTAGCAATGTTTCCGTCACCATTGATACCAATGGTGAGGGAAATTACAGCAGAAGCTTAGGTTTTCGTTTGCCTTTCTGTTGAGTGGTTAACCCGACGGAAACTTCCAACGGAACCCCTCAACGGATGGGCAACGGTGATGTGAACAGGCCCCTACAATTAGAAAATGTGACAAATTGTATTTTGTTTTTTTTACTAGCAGGTGAGACTGATAGAGGGTTTCTATTAAACGTAACCGGTCACCAGGACAGACCAATTTTAACTTAACGGAAAAGTGGGTAAATGATGTGCATTAAGCTGATCATACAATTTAGATTCTGTCTTCTCCATAAGCATTAATAATTGGATCAATTTAGTGTGCATGCTTAGTTCTATAGGGAGTAAACCTGCAGATACCTCTAACATCTCTCTTCTCGGCTGGGTAAACTCCCAACATGTTCAATCGCTGTTTTCCCCAATGTTTCACAATTTGGCCCCTTTTACACTTTCAGATGAACGATACAGAAAGTTGTTAGGTGCTCGTTTACTTTGATGTTCACGTAGCAATGACCTGTAGGGGGGGTTCTCATCCGAGCGTTTAGTTGAACCCCCTCATACTCTACATTGTCTGCACCATATACCCTGTTTACACAAGGGGATGTGCTACCATCAAGCGATACGTTTTTAAAAGAACCTTTAGCCGAGGCTTTCCAACAATGATCTAATGCTCTATTCACACGACAGAGTCCGAGTGTCGGCCGATTAAAAACGTCAGTTTGGTCAGTTTTTCTCGGCCGTTTTGCATCCTTTCCGGGCTGTGTTTCTGTTTTTAACAGCTGATTTTGACCCGTTTTGCATCAGTTTTTTTCCGCCTATTTTAAAATCCGATGAATTTAATTTGTACATTTTTTGCCACTCACCACCCGCTGTAGATAATGCCACACAGCCCCCCCCCCCTTGTAGGTAGTGCCACACAGCCCCCCCCCCTTGTAGGTAGTGCCACACAGCCCCCCCCTTGTAGGTAGTGCCACACAGCCCCCCCCCCCTTGCTTCGGCAACGCTGTGGCCGGGGATTCTGCTCCTACAGGGAGCAAAAAAAATACCCTCCTCCTCACATGCACTTCACACTGTGAGAAGAAGAGAGTGAACGAGCGGCAGAAAACACGGCCGTCACTCGGATCACATCCGAGTGACAGCCGTGCTTTACGCGACTTCTATGGCGGCAGAGAGAACGGCTGAAAATAGGGCATGCTCAATTTTTTGGAATAAATCAGCCATGTGAATAGCCCCATTTGGGGTCTATTGTTCCTACTGCGGCCGTTCAAAAAACGTCCGTCACAGGGCCGGGAAACCCTGTTGTGTTAATAGGGCCTAAGATCCTAAGTTATATTGTATTGTAGTCCAGAGGAGCATTCACAATTCTGTTTGCTATTGGAAACAGTCAACAATATTGTCAGAAACATTCCTAGCAGTGTGGCAGAGCTCCTTTATATCAAATTACTGTACTGGTCTAAAGACTACTAAAGATTTCCAAGCTCTGTACAGGCAATGGGGGCAGATTTGCTAATCAAAAAGCTCCAGAATTCTTGCTCGGATTGTACCATAAAAATGGCGCACATGCTATGCGCCACATGTCACCAGCATTTCACATATTAAACTCTACTCACCCCTTGCTGGCCGTTGCTGTAAAATGTTCATTGCCGTTATCCCCTCTCCTAAACTCTGACCGTAAATAACTGTCTGCAAATGTTTTGTGCCTTTTTATGGTAATAATCCTGCAGTCTCGTTCGTACCTCCTTCTTATGCCCGCCGACCGCCAAAAACTGGCCAGTCCTGAATGCCGAAATTTCGTCTCAGACATATATGGTCTGATGCACTTCCCTGCTTCTTCTGGGCCTCAAATCTAGTCACTGTGCATGCGCCACTGTGGTGTCCCGCAGGATTTTGTTTGTGCTGGGGGTTAACTCGGAAAGGCTTGAGGAATGAAGATATGACACTTTTATGCTCATTAGCATACGGCACAAGAACACTAAAGGTACAGAGCCGACTTAGAAGACAATTATAGGTACTTCCACCAGGTATTGCTGGTTTAATAGGTGAAATGCTGCTGACAGGTTCCCTTTAAGTGTTTACAACTTTTTGTGCCTCATTTGACACTTTTATAAAATGGCTAAGGCCTCATTCACACAACAGGGTCCGAGTGTCGCCTATAAAAACGGCCGTTTTTCCCGGCTGTTTTGCATCCGGTCCGTGTTGCCGTTTTTAATGGCCGATTTTGACCCGTTTTGCATCCGTTTTTTTCCCTGTCAGTTTTAAAATCGGATGAATTTCATTTAAATTTGTTGCCACACACAGCCCTCTGTAGATAATGCCACCCCCCCCCCCCCCTTTTCCAGGAGAAGTCACTGACTTCAATATCCATATATGGACAGTTTGGTCACTCACTTCTTCTGTAGCGGAATCCCCGGCTGGGGATTCAGACTCCTACAGGGAGCAAAAAAAGACACTCCTCCTCACATGCACTCTGCACTGTGAGGAGGAGGAGGAGAGAGAGCGCGAGCGACAGAAGACACGGCCGTCACTCGGGACACATTCCGGTGATGGCCGTGTATTACCCGGCCCCATAGACTTCTAGGGGTCTATTGTTCCTTCAGCCGGGTGACAGCCGTTTTATGAACGGCCGTCACCCGGCCGGGAAGCCCTGTCGTGTGAATAAGGGCTAACTGTATTCATAAAGGTATAAAGTAAGCCAGCCAAGAGGTTGTGTAAGAAATAGAAAAGGGTCTAATTTCTAGATAAATGCACCAAATCTATCACACAACGTGCGCCTCAGTGATACATTTGGCGCATCTACCTGTCCCATCTACTTTTAAAGAGCACCTATCACCTTTACTTTTTATTCCTCCTAGAATTTTATGAATTAATTGTCGACTGGGTGTTAACAGTTGGGGGGGTCTCTACTCAGACTGACACTGACCAATCAGTCCTGACAGAGCCAGACTGTGAACACACCCCTTTGACAAAAGGAATGAATGGTATTATCCATTTGTCAATTTATTTATGTATTTCTTAGAGGAATAATAGAGAAATGGCAAAACAGAGTTCTCCCAAAATATGTTCCAGAATTGCTATTTTATGGGAAATACAAGTATATACTGAAATAGACCTGTCAGGAGACAGGCCCCCTGCACAAAACCGTGCCCGTAATCAGTCAGTGATTAGGGGCACGGATGGCTGTGTTTAGCCCCCTGCGTTTTCGGGCCGTGCTCCTATATAAAGTATGGGAGCGCGGTCCGTAAAAGCAAAAAAATAAGACCTCTCCTATCTTTTGCGGAGCCTTTCTACGGTAAATATATACAGGAAGGTGTCCGTGGGCAATATAACTGAATGGGTCGGTCGTGTACATGGGGCCTAAGTAGTTAAGATAGTATTAATAAATCTGCCCCAATGTGCCCACAAGGAATGCTGGCAAAGTTCAGCTCTGAAGGCTACAGATTGAGACTATACGGCTGGATTCACACATGCAGTTTTTCATTGTATTTTCAGCCAAAGCTTGGAGTGAATAAAAAATAAATAAACGTATAAAGGACGGACTGACATGCCTCCAGTGTTTGGCTAAATAAGAGGCATAAAAAAGTGCATGTGTAAATCCAGCCTAATATAGAATGTAACTCGGAATCTAATGTAATTAGAAAGTTACTACAATGATCATACCCTGTAATATACTTCAGCACATATGTGCGAAACCATAACCGTCTTGCTTTATGTTGTAGCTTGCAAACACTGAGGAATATATTGATGGTGCGTTGTCTGGACATCTTGGAGAAGTTTTAATAAGGTAAGTGTCATTTTGTATGTTTTATTGAATATTAAAGAGAACCTTTCACCTGCCCATACATGTGCAGCATATAATAGGCAGGGCTTCACAAACATTGTCTCACTTTACATTTTTTTTTCCTATCTTCCTCTGTTATTTACATATCGGTGCCGTTATATTTGGCGTCCAATATGTAAATAAGCCCCTGAACTGTCAATGGGGCGTTTCTATCCAACTAAATGACAAGGGGGCGTGATGTCTTCACTCTGACACTGTCCAATCAGCTACAGACAGTGTCAGGGCGGCTTGCGCTGTGTTCCCTCCCGCCAGAACACACACAGACTGAGAGAGCGCCCTCTGCAGAACCACCAGTCTGTGTGTGTTCTCGCGGGAGGGAACAGCGCAAGCCGCCCTGACACGGTCTGTAGCTGATTGGACAGTGTCAGAGTGAAGACATCACGCCCCCTTGTCATTTAGTTGGATAGAAACGCCCCATTGACAGTTCAGGGGCTTATTTACATATTGGACGCCAAATATAACGGCACCGATATGTAAATAACGGAGGAAGATGGGAAAAAAAAATGTAAGACCGTGTTTGTGAAGCCCTGCCTATATTACATGCTGCACATGTATGGGCAGGTGAAAGGTTCTCTTTAAAGGAAGTTTTTATATCCAATATATTTCTGTGATAGAGATTGAACATCCGGTTGGCCTGGTAAATGGCCCATGTTTTCTAAATACAACAGCGCAATGATATAAACTGCTACTTTTCTTTTCAGAATGAGACATTGGATTGTAAAGTTAATTTTATCTATACTAATAAAACATCCACAAGACACGGGGAGAGATCAAAAATAGTGGAAGGGAAAGCTAAAGGGTAGTTTTTCAGGGCCCTTTAGAAAATAAAAGCAGCAACTTGATTCTGATGGGCAGCGTCTATATTTACCTTGCGCTAGTTTAGATAAATATATACAATAATAACTTTATGCAGAGAGTACAAGCAATGTGTTTAGATAAATTAAAAACTATCCTAGCTACCTGTGGAGAAGTTTTGTAAACCAATGAATAACTAGGATTTTTCCCATTCTCTTATTTTTGTGCAGATGTAACAATGTGTTGTATATACGTGGTGTAGAAGAGGAGGAAGAAGATGGCGAGATGAGAGAATAAACCATTTCCAAATAATTTTTGTACATTTTATTTTCAATTTTCCTTTTTAGTTTGTTGCTGAATATGTTCTATGTTTTCTGTTAACAATAAACTATATTGTAATATTTCTTACTCTGTGTCAATCATCAGATTACCTCAGTAATTCCTCCCTAGCTGATCAGGACGCATTTACTTTCCAACCCTGGTAGATGATGGAACATCAAACTGCAATATCTAGCTCATGTGGATATCATTCCAAAACCATGGGCTTTAATATGAACTTGCCATCGCCCATTTTACTGCTAATGTCTGAAGAGTGGCTGTGAACTTGATTGTATGTGCCTGTTGGCTATGAGTGTGGATGAAATGGCAGCTCCAATAACATGCGCAACAGAACTTTGAAGTTTGCAAAGGACAGGCTGGATTTACACGTGACGGAAATGCTGCATATTTCACCACTTATACATTGAATAGGGTGAACATCCAGAACAGAATTAAGCATGCTTCCTATTAGAATATCCACAGCATGCTTTAATGTCAGGCCGAAAAATGTTCAGCGGCATTTGGATGAGATTTGTTCACATCAATTAATTCCACAGCATTTCCCACCCCTGTGACTCAAGTCTATGGGTATGTTCACACGGCTTATTTTCAGCCGTTTTTCAGGCTGTAAACGCCCCGAAAAACAGCTGAAAAAACAGAAGCTGAACGCCTCTAAACATCTGCTCATTGATTTCAATGGGTAGAATGGCGTTTTGTTCCGACGGGGCGTATTTTTACTCGGCTGTTTGTATAAAAATGTTCATAAAAAAACGCCCCGTAAAAAGAAGTGCATGTCACTTCTTAAAGAGGCTCTGTCACCAGATTTTGCAGCCCCTATCTGCTATTGCAGCAGATCGGCGCTGGAATGTAGATTACAGTAACGTTTTTATTTTTAAAAAACGAGCATTTTTGGCCAAGTTATGACCATTTTTGTAGTTATGCAAATGAGGCTTGCAAAAGTCCAACTGGGCGTGTTTAAAAGTAAAAGTCCAAGTGGGCGTGTTTAAAGTAAAAGTCCAACTGGGCGTGTATTATGTGCGTACATCGGGGCGTTTTTACTTCTTTTAGTACCTGGGCGTTCTGACGAGAAGTATCATCCACTTCTCTTCAGAACGCCCAGCTTCTGGCAGTGCAGACACAGCGTGTTCGAGAGATCACGCTGTGTCGTCACTCACTTCCGATGTACGCACATAATACACGCCCAGTTGGACTTTTGCAAGCCTCAATTGCATAAATACAAAAATGGTCATAACTTGGCCAAAAATGCTCGTTTTTTTAAATAAAAACGTTACTGTAATCTACATTGCAGCGCCGATCTGCTGCAATAGCAGATAGGGGTTGCAAAATCTGGTGACAGCCTCTTTAAACCGTTTTTTGAGCCGTATTTCATTGGGTCAATAGACAAACCGTTAAAAAAAAAACGCCTCAAAACGTTTGTGGTTTAAAAAAACTGCTGAAAATCAGAGATTGTCTTCCCTTGAAAACAGCTCCGTATTTTACAGCCGTTTTTTGTTTAGCGTGTGAACATACCCTTAGTCAGCACCTCTTAACAAAGTGAAATACATGGGCAGGTGCCTGCTATGCAGATGCAAACAAACACAAAATGTGCCACAGCACTCTGCGGGCACCATGATATATATGCAAACGCGTAAAAAAATTAAATTGCATTACTGCTATATTTGCTATACATTTGAGGTTGTTAGCATTTTGAGCAAATTGTGAGCCCACCTGCCACAACAACAACCGCACTCACAAATTTGAGGTACTCATCTAAGTATAGTTACCGTATATATCGGCGTACAAGATGACTTTTTACACCCTTAAAAAAATGACAAAAGTGTGGGGTCGTCTTATATGCCGGATATTGTCTACATTAGGGATGCACGTTGCAGCCGCACAGCTCAGTATAGTAACACATGAATGTATGGGAGCGCGGCTGTGTAATTCAGCCACAGCCCCGCTCCTGAGTCATGATAAGTTCGCGGGGTCAGGATGATGCAATGCGGCCAGCGCTGCACTAATGAGCGGCGGCACTGGAGACAGAACATGGCGGGCGCGCTACAAAACACCCCCATGTTCTGTCTTCAGTGCCTGAACTGCCGCTCATTAGTGCAGCGCCGGCCGCATCACCTCATGCTGACCGCGCACTTCCTGTCAGGAGTGGGGCAATGGCTGTATTACACAGCCGCAGCCCCGTTCTATAACGGCGGAGATTAGAGAAACCGCTCATCTCCGCCGTTATTCCCGTGAATGCTGCGATCACAGCTGACTGCAGCATTCAGGGGAAAGTGAGAAGGGGGGATGCCCCTGGATCGCGTCACAGGGAATTCCTGTGACGCGATCGAGGGACATACCATATATGGGCAGACAGCCCAGGGTCTATTGACGGACCCCAGGGCTGTCTTACCATATTTCATGTTGTTAGGACATACCCAAGTATGTCCTAACAACTGCCTGTGTATTATCCGTCCACAGGTTAATGTACTGGCACATATCTGATATATGTCAGTACATTAAAGTTTAAAAATAAAGTAAAAACAAAGTATTGTTAAATTTTAAAAAAAATACACACATTCAGTAATGGCGCGGACAACAATGTTTTTGCATCATTTATGATGTGTACGCTGTAAAAAAATGAAATAAACACGGCTTTCATTCACTTATTAATGTGAGGCACGAGGTGCGATGAATTTACCCTCCATGTTCCTCACATTAATAGTAATTAACCCCATCATGTACCTCGCACATTATGAGAAACGTGATGGGATTAATTACTATTAATGTGAGGCGCGTTCAAAATTCATCACACGTCGCGCCTCACATCAGAAAACGGAAGAATTTTTTTTTTATTACTGTTGGCAAAAGTATCGAAATTGGTATCGAAATCGCAATACTAAACGAAGTATCGGTATCGAAGTCCAAATTCTGGTATCGTGACATCCCTAGTCTACATATTGTCTACACACAGGTTGTGTGTTACCTTGTGAGCCTGCAGTCCGGTACACAGGCTCCCGTGATGCACGGAATCCGCCACGGATCTGAGGGAAGCCGGTATTAGCCGCCAGGGAACATCTCTGTAAGATCCTCTGGCCCGCCCTTTCCTCTCATTCCCTGCCTCTCAGATCTCGCGCGATGAAGCAGCCTATCTGCGCATGCGCGAGTTCAAAGAGACAGAGAGTCCTGGGTCCTGCCGCCGATGGCCATAGTGAAGCGCTCCTGCACGAAATGGTGAGTATATCTTAAATTCTATATTTTAAGGGTAAAAGTTGGGGGTCGTCTTATACGCCCAGTCGTCTTATACGCCGACATATACGGTAATATAGCAGTAATTCATGTGAAGATATTAAAAATAGTACATGTAGGGATGCACGGTACATAGATATTTCAATGCTGTGCGGGGGCAACGGTTCAATACTTTCAATACTAAGCTGTGTGGCCGCACAGCTTGGTATTGAAATAAATGAATAGAACATGGCGCGCGCAGTCTAAAGCGCCCGCGATCTTTTTACAGTGCCCCTTTCTGACTCTCAGATTATCATTGTTGGCAGTAGAGAAAGGGAGGAGCGTTCCTCCCTCCTACTTTGATGCCCCGTTCGTCATTAGTGCTGGCCGAATCACAGTATGAAGGAGAACGCTCCTTCCTTTCTCTACTGCCACCAATGATCTGAGAATGTGAGAAAGGGGCAGGGAGGGGACTGTCACGAGCGGCACAGGTTCGATAATGACGTGCCTGTGTCGCTCGCGCTGCAGTGTAGTGACAGATCGGCCCCAGGTAGGTATTACAGCAGAGCACAAGCTTGAAATAAAGGCAGCCAGTACTGAGAAACATTGGGGTTAATGTGGCCCATATTAATCCCAAAGTTGCCATAATGTGAGGGAAGTGATGAAGTCACTTACCGTTAATCTGAGACACATGGTGTTATGAATTTAGTACCTCCATGTTAATAGTAATTAACCCCACCATGTACCTCACGCATTAACTCAATGTTGCCCATTACAATTGAGCGAGATACTTGATGGGATCACTTACTATAATGAATATAATGCGCACCATTAGGTTAATGTGTGATGGAAATTATGTGGTTAACTCACATGGCTGTGTTCGGTGCGTGAGATACAGACCATATGTCGCCCGCTTTTCCTGGATCCAACATAGCTCAGAAAGCCGGGCTCCTAGCATCATAGTCATCCATGATTCTGTGAGTCACTGCCTCCCCGCGGGAATACTGTCCTGTAGTGTAATCATGTTTTCAATACGGGAGCCCGGCTTTCTGAACTATGTTGGACCCAGGAAAAGCGGGGGACATATGGTCTGTATCTCACGCACCGAACACAGCCATGTGAATTAACCACATCATTTCCCTCACACATTAACCCATTGAGGCCCACTATAATCATTATAGTAAGTGATCCCATCAAGTACCTCGCTCACAGTTGTAATGGGCAACATGGGTTAATGCGGGGTACATGATGGGGTTAACTACTATTAGGCCTTATTTACACAAACATGCGCTTTGCGTGTGCAAAAAACGCTGCGTTTTTTGCGCATTGCAGTTCCGTGTGTCCTCAGTGTTTGGTGCGTTGCTGCGTGGTTTTTGCGCATATGGCATCCTTATGACACGTGATTTTGAGGTTTAGAAAATGAAATGAAGGAGGTGGTTTTATTTTTCCCTTCATTTCTTGAACAACTGTTGCGCAAATCATGCGCAGCACATGGAAGTGCGCCCGTGTGCTGCGCGGGATTTTCACGCACCCATTGACTTCAATGGGTGCGTGATGCGCAAAAAAATGCTAAAGTGTAGGGCATTCTGTGAGTTTCACGCAGCGGACACACCCTGCGTGAAATCATGGAATGTCTGAATGGCCCCATTGACTTACATAGGTCCGTGTGGCGTTGACATGAAACACATTAGTGTAAAGAAGGCCCTAATGTGAGGCACATGGAGGTTCAAAATTGATAACACCCTGTGCCTCACATCAGAAAATGGAAGAACTTTTTATTTTTAAGGTTTTTTTTAAAATTAAAGTTTCGTTTTGGTATCTAGTATCGCAATACTACTCGTATCGGTATCGTAGTCCAAATTCTGGCATCGTGACAACCCCAAGTACATGTTTGCATTATACCTTAGCGTGAGTGTGCAACTGCCTCTTTGTGTTGGTCTACTTGTGAGGTTTATGATTGGTGTGGAAGTGTTATATTGAGGTGTTAGTCTAAATCCAGTCTGAAATGTGAATTCTTACATATCAGTGTGCTGTTAAAGTTGAATAACAGACTTGCTGTTTATTTTAACACATGCCAGAAGAGAGAACTCCAGTCTTCTGTGTTCATAACTTGTTAAAAAAAACAAAAAAAACTACAATCTAAGTTTTGGACATTTATGGCATTTCCACAGGATATGCCATAAGTCTGTTCCGTTCAAAAACGGTAACCTTCCGGAACAGAGGCAAACTGACATCAACTTAAAGGGAAAAATATACCATTGAAATCAATGGTAATTCAAACGGAATCCATAGTTTCAGTTTGGCCTTCCGTTATATCTGTTCCTCTGAAGAAAGGAGTATGGAACAGGCCCTAAAATGGGATTCCCCTTTAACACTATATAAAAAAAAACATTCAGCATTTTTAATAAAGTAGTCTGTTTAGAGAGGGTTGGCAATACAAGGTGTGTATAATAATTAAGTAAAGAAATCCTGATCTTCCTGTCTTTGTGCGATCAACTTATGATTGTCTATTTGGTTTTGACGTCTTGATTGTGGAAGAGGCTCAGAACGTTTCATAAGTTTCCTCCCTCCCTGTGGAAAGGAATTGTGATCTATTAACACTAAGAAGACACCAGCATTTATCAATTATACGAATTAAGAAATACATTATATAGTAGTAATGGTTAAATCTTAATCCATTGAAACTTCATATATGCTAGAGCAGGGGTACTCAACTACTTTTAGCAAAGGTCCACTTACTGGGGTCTATCATGAGGTGAAGGTCCGAGCTGAACACCAGTAATAAAGATTTTGTCTTGCTAACTTTTTGCAAACTTTGTCTAACTATTTACATCCAGATTTATTGTTTATTAGTGGGAAAATTGGCAACTTTTTTCCACCAGCCCTTTGAAATTAGGTACAAAGGGGGTGACTGCCATTCGAACAGACTGATGCAAATGCTCATCTATGATCCGAGTGCGGCAACTGTTCTTTACCAGATTCATAGTGGTGAATGCAGATTCACAAGTACATGTAGAAACAAACAGAGTAAGAACATGGAATGCTATTTTACTAATGTGAGGCACGTACTAAACTAGTAACCCCATATGTCTTACTAACATGTAATGGCATTATTTTAGTATTCCCTTTGAAATATCCAATGTCTTCACAGTGGACTACTGACCGGGGCACGGACACTGTGGTAGGCAAATCCCACCGTGCTCGTCGTTTCCCCCTCCAAACGTTTTCATTGGTGGCAGTGGTTTATGTCCCTCGTCTGTTCCAGCAGTACCGAAGTGCCGTTGGAGCTGAAATCTCACTTGCTGCAGCAGAGGGACCTCCCTCTACCGCTGTAATGTCGGGATGAAACCGAAAGTTTGCATGTCCAGTTTAGTCACTGGAACAATACAAAGTGCTGCTTGCCAGTTCAGATAGCAAGGGTCCATACAACTGGTGTCCCCGATCTGCCAGTTAAGAACCCCTGTGCTTGAGGTTTTAGTAGATATATTGGCTGCCCTTCTTTTCATTGAGGATTTGGCTAGGACCCTATTTCTAATGCATTCACTTTGACGGCCATGGTTATGCACCTTCCGTCACAATGGGTTTTTCCTACAGGTTCACTTCAGCATAAGGCTGCATTCAAGTGTGGCAGATTTGATGCAGATCCTCAGCATAGCTATTCTGCAAAGCATAGGATAAATCCCTGGCAAATCTGCATGTAAGATTTTAAATATTGCTTTGCATGTCTTTATGGATCCAAAAAAGGTAGGGTGCAGTCACAAGCGGCAGATTTAATCATTTTTTATTCTATTTTTTTGGGTGGCAAGGTGACCCAAAAACAGCAATTTTGTCAGTCTTTATTTGTATGGCATTCACAGTGTGGAATAAATATAGTTATATATTCTAATGGTTCAGATGCGTGGATACCAATTATGTTTATTTTATTGTTTATGGTATTTGACAGAAAAAATGGGAAAAGCTTTTTAATTTTTTTTTTTTATTTTTTTTTGCATTTTGTATAGTGTTAACCGTCTTAAACCAGGGGACCCAAACATGCGATCATTTAATTGCTGGTACAATACACTAATATTTATGTATTTATATTGTACTTTTAACGGTCTCCTATAGGCAGACGTGGATGCCTTCAGTAGGCCCATGGCTGCCATAACGCTTCTACAATCACTTCGCGGGGTGCCTTTTGGGATTAAAGACGGGCCCCTCCTCTGTCTAACAGTTTAGATACCGCAGCGCCTAAGCGGTTAAACAAAGTTATCTCCGATCCCGGTCGTTGGAGCAATGTGTCAGGTGTAGTATACAGCTGAAAACCGCAACATATGGAGCTAGTTCCATAAAATTCACCTTCCAATATGACGTACAGGTGTCACGTTTCTCTGCCTAAAGTGATATTGGTTTTCCAAAAGCTTCTTCAGTAGAGTTCTAAAGTATGTTGTACATGCTCAAATCTGAACATGAACTTTGCAGGGGCACATAAAATGAACTTGTCTGACTATTCCCTCATTGTAACTTATGATATTGTCAACAGGCAGGTCACTACTTGGTAAAATTGTTTACTGTGAAACTGTACAGATGGTGGGCACCAAATGCCCTGTTTCAAAGCTTCAACTCATGTTGCCCCATAAATCACTAACCAATAAATATGCAGCGTGTTGACTAGTTACCAGGGAACAGGCACTGCATGGCAGTATACCTCACTTGGCAACTATTTAAATCGCAAATAAAACCTTAGACCAATGATTTCTAACCTATGGCTTGTGAACTGCATATACGTCTTTAAAACTTAATGCACGCAATCCTATTATGGCTCAATACTACATGTTAATTTTGTGGAGCCATAATATGGCAGCCATAGCAGATTATGGGGCCCTACAGTACCTCTATATGTAAAAAAAGGAAGAGACACCTCCAGCTCACCTTAGTTGCTGATGTAGTACCAGAGAAAGTCGTGCACGGATCTTTGTGTCGGCGCACAATGGACAAGACCAGAAAAAAAAGGAGTTTGGATCCAGCACAGACGGTTCAGTAAAATGGAAGGGATTTTTCCAAGTTTAATGGGCCAAAATTTTTGGCTAGTAAAAACGGGGGTGAAGAACACAGCGCTTCAGCCATGATTAAGGACGCTCGAAGCGTCTGAAACGCGTAGGCTTTCTACCTATCATTACCAACCATTTTTCCCTACACCATCAGGATGACACGCTGTGTTCTTCACCCCCGTTTTTACTAGCCAAAAATTTTGGCCCATTAAACTTGGAAAAATCCCTTCCATTTTACTGAACCGTCTGTGCTGGATCCAAACTCCTTTTTTTTCCAGTACCTCTATATGCCTTAGATTTCACTTATAGCAGCTTCTATGTAAATAACATCTGTCAGTCTGCTGGACCAACGGCTTAGCTGACAGCAACTCCTGTGGTTTTCTGACACACAGGATAACCTTAAGGCTATAGTCACATGATAGTTAAAAGTGGCGTCACACGGCGGTTTTTAGAAATTCTTGACATGTTCTATTTTCGTCCGTTTTCACAGCCCAATGGCCCCCCATAGATGTCAATGGATGAGTTTTTGACGGCCGTTAAAAACTGATCCTAGCCCTCACAGGGGACTCCATTGTATCCACGTGCATAGGACGCGGATAACATTGGGGGCCTGTTTACATTACGTTTTTTACTTCCGTCGAATGTATATATTGGGAGGAGTCCTGACGTATACATCTGATGGAAGGCACCGATGTATCCTCACTGTATAGGCATACAGTGCAATATGTTGCCCGAATTTCATGGGCATACAGCTACTTTAAGCACTGTATGGACCATGATGTCTGGGGCTTTCAACTATGGAGTCCCAAGCCAGACCATCGCAAGCACTCTGGCCTGGGACTCCTGTCTTTGGAAAGCCCTAGACGTCACTGTCCATATGTGGACAGTGATGTAAATGGCTTTGTAATGCGAGAATCCCTGGCCAGAGCGTCGGCAACAATCTGCCCGGGGATTCCATTCCTGGAGGAGCCCCTGACATCACTGTCCACATATGGACAGGGACGTTAGGGGCTTTGTAATGCAAGAATCCCCGGCTAGAGCGTTGGCAACGCTCAGCCCGGGGATTCCGTTCCTAGAGAGAGCCCCCGATGTCACTGTCCATATACAGCGAAGGAAATAAGTATTTGATCCCTTGCTGATTTTGTAAGTTTGCCCACTGTCAAAGACATGAACAGTCTAGAATTTTTAGGCTAGGTTAATTTTACCAGTGAGAGATAGATTATATTAAAAAAAAACAAAACAGAAAATCACATAGTCAAAATTATATATATTTATTTGCATTGTGCACAGAGAAATAAGTATTTGATCCCTTTGGCAAACAAGACTTAATACTTGTGGCAAAACCCTTGTTGGCAAGCACAGCAGTCAGACGTTTTTTGTAGTTGATGATGAGGTTTGCACACATGTTAGATGGAATTTTGGCCCACTCCTCTTTGCAGATCATCTGTAAATCATTACGATTTCGAGGCTGTCGCTTGGCAACTCGGATCTTCAGGTCCCTCCATAAGTTTTCGATGGGATTAAGGTCTGGGGACTGGCTAGGCCACTCCATGACCTTAATGTGCTTCTTTTTGAGCCACTCCTTTGTTGCCTTGGCTGTATGTTTCGGGTCATTGTCGTGCTGGAAGACCCAACCACGAGCCATTTTTAATGTCCTGGTGGAGGGAAGGAGGTTGTCACTCAGGATTTGACGGTACATGGCTCCATCCATTCTCCCATTGATGCGGTGAAGTAGTTCTGTGCCCTTAGCAGAGAAACACCCCCAAAACATAATGTTTCCATCTCCATGCTTGACAGTGGCGATGGTGTTCTTTGGGTCATAGGCAGCATTTCTCTTCCACCAAACAGGGCGAGTTGAGTTAATGCCAAAGAGCTCAATTTTAGTCTCATCTGACCACAGCACCTTCTCCTAATCACTCTCAGAATCATCCAGATGTTCATTTGCAAACTTCAGACGGGCCTGTACATGTGCCTTCTTGAGCAGGGGGACCTTGCGGGCACTGCAGGATTTGAATCCATTACGGCGTAATGTGTTACCAATGGTTTTCTTGGTGACTGTGGTCCCAGCTGCCTTGAGATCATTAACAAGTTCCCCCCGTGTAGTTTTTGGCTGAGCTCTCACCTTCCTCAGGATCAAGGATACCCCACGAGGTGAGATTTTGCATGGAGCCCCAGATCGATGTCGATTGACAGTCATTTTGTATGTCTTCCATTTTCTTACTATTGCACCAACAGTTGTCTCCTTCTCACCCAGCGTCTTACTTATGGTTTTGTAGCCCATTCCAGCCTTGTGCAGGTCTATGATCTTGTCCCTGACATCCTTAGAAAGCTCTTTGGTCTTGCCCATGTTGTAGAGGTTAGAGTCAGACTGATTAATTGAGTCTGTGGACAGGAGTTTTTTTATACAGGTGACCATTTAAGACAGCTGTCTTTAATGCAGGCACCAAGTTGATTTGGAGCGTGTAACTGGTCTGGAGGAGGCTGAACTCTTAATGGTTGGTAGGGGATCAAATACTTATTTCTCTGTGCACAATGCAAATAAATATATATAATTTTGACTGTGATTTTCTGTTTTGTTTGTTTATATAATCTATCTCTCACTGGTAAAATTAACCTAGCCTAAAAATTCTAGACTGTTCATGACTTTGACAGTGGGCAAACTTACAAAATCAGCAAGGGATCAAATACTTATTTCCTTCACTGTATAGACAGTAATGTTACGGGCTTTTTGTAATGCAAGAATCCCCCGCCAGAGCATTGGTGACACTCTGCCCTGGAATTCCGCTCCTAGTGGTGTTTTCTAAATGGGCACTGTGACACTATTTGGGCACTAGCTACCGGGGACACTGGTGTAATCCACATGGGCACTATCTGTGCACTGGCACTTTATATGTGGGCATTATCTACTGTGGGCACTGGTACTATCTACATGGGCACTATGGTGTTTTTCAGGGGGTTGGGACAAAAAAAAACCCTGATAAATTAAATTCATCCATTTTTATTAAAGTCTGAAAAATAGATGAAAATTATGCAAAACAGCCATTAAAAGCGGACAATTTATACCGATCACATCTAAATTCATGAACTTAAATTTGATCTGTATTGGGTTATCCTGTGTTAGAATTGTATGCCTATACTACCCCTTTATACTCAATAGCTAATGTGGTACAGTGTTATTATAAACTTACGGTTTTGCAGGGCTCTGCGGTTGCTCTTTCCAGGGCTCGAATCATGCGCTTTTCTTGCTTCAGTAATTCATCCTTTAACTTTTCTTGACGAATTCTGTAATATTTGATCAGTGTCTTAGGCTCTGTTTACATCTGCGTTGGGGTCCCGTTATGACGTTCCGTTGGAGGATTCCATCAGAACGGGACCCTGAGCAGACACAAACATGGTTTCCGTTTGTCTCTTGTGCACCCGATCAGAGGCAAAACGATGGATCCAGTGCACAAAAGAGACAAACGGAAACCACGGGAACCTGCTCCGTCATCATTGAAATCAATGGTGATGGAAACGGAAACCTCTGGTTTCCATCTGTGTCCGTTTGTGTCTGCTCAGGGTCCTGTTCTGACGGAAACCTCCGACGGAACATCAGAACGGGACCCCAACGCAGATGTGAACTGAGCCTTACTTAACTGTGAAACTTATTAAAAGAGGTATTAAGTTTGGTACATCACATTTTAACAGCTGCGTATTTAACAGATTTTCTTTATATATATTTGCACTCTAGACCCTAGGTTATTAACCTGTGGTACGTGTACTCTAGGAGGATTTCATTACACTGTTAAATACATTGAGAAACAGATATAAAACTAATAAAGGATGTATTCAGACGTTGAGGTGCGGTTAAAACCATATCCAAAAACCACACACATTTTTACAGCAGTTTGATGCATTTTTCAATTCAGTTGTGTTTTTAGCGCAACCATATCTAAAAACGTATCAAATCAGGGTAAAAACGCATGCAGTTTTTGAACGTGGGTTTTGAGCATACCTCAACAGCACCATCTGAATACACCCTTGTGGTATGTTCACACGCTAAAGTAAAAACCGCTGTAAAATATGACTAATATACTAATTTTATCAGTCCCCCTAGAGGACTCTTCAACCAGGGATCGTTAGATCACTTGCACTATATACTTCAATACGAATGCATTGCAGTATATCGTGAATCTGACAGGCTTCTATTAAGCCCTGCCAAAGATGGCGGACCTGGGGGGTCCTCCATTAGGCCCCCAGACAGCCATTGCCACCCTGCGATTGCATTGCGGGGGGGGGGGGGCGCCATGAGCTGTTATAGGGGGTCACCCCCCTCTTACGATTTAAATTCTGCGGTCGCTATTGACCACAGCATTTAACGAGTTAAATGAACGGGGTCGCGCTCATTACTCTGAAGTGTCGGCTGTAACATACATCGGACACCCGCATCGTATGGAGTGTGTTCACTCCGTAGGCCCGCTTGCATACTTCCCCTACCCGAATTTGGTGTATGGATACGTCAAATGTTGGGAAGGGGGTTAACAAAAACGGCTGTAAATACATGATTTTCAGCCGTTTTTTGATGCGTTGTTACCGGCTGTTTTTGGAGCTGTTTTTCTATTGAGTCGAAAAACTGCTCCAAAAAACGTCTCAAGAAGTGACATGCACTTCTTTTTTACGGGAGCATTTTTTAACACGCCACTTTTAAAAACGGCCGCGTAAAAAACACCACGGGGGAGCGGAACGCCATTTTTCCCATTGAAATCAATGGGCAGATGTTTGGAGGCAGTCAGCCCCAGTATTTTCAGGAGGTTTTCGAGGCATTTCAGGTACACCAATAGTTTGGCGTGACATTGATTTGGTTGTGGAACCAGTGGTACATCCATTTCTCCAGTGTGTCCCAGAAGCCTTCTTTCAACCGGACAACACCAGACCGCATGTTGCTTGTGCTACTGTGAGCAGCCTGCATGGACTAAACTTCCTACCATGGCCTACAGCGTCTCTGGACTTGCCTCCCATCAAGTACATCTGGGACGCTATTGGTCGGCGAATGCAAAGGGAGCGGCAAGCAGCTAATCTTAATGATTAGCGTGCCCAAGTGCATTCAGCGTGGCATAACATTCCTCAGACAACCATGAACAACCTCATTGATAGCATGCCAAGACATGTAAGTGCGCGTATTTCTGCATTTGGCGCTCATACTCAATACTAAATAAATCAAGATGTTTGGAATATTTTGTTTACATTTATTTATCATTTGCATATCATTAACATGTCTATCGATCCTGTGATTTGCACAATTCCAAAACTTTTCCTTCTTGGTGTTTCAATTTCAATGTTGATGAGTGTTTATAAAGTATATAAAACAGAAAAAGCTCTCTAGAATATTGTTAACTGTTACTTTAGGTAATAATACAAGTGGAATAACCATCGAATTTTTAATATGTAGGGGCCTGTTCTGTAGAACTACTAAAACATAGGAAGCTACAACCAAACAGTACAGGGCATCCCCAATAATTAGCTGCTCAAAGAGGCTGCGGAGCTCCAGTGTTCCCTATATTATTTCTCCAGGTACAGTGCCGTACATTTAGTTGTGGCTGTGCCTGATACTTCAGCTCATGGCAGCTCTGTCCCATTCAAGTGAATGGGACTGAGCTGCAGTAACACATATTCAGAACAAAATGTATGGCGCTGTGCATGAATAAGCAATAAAACAGCGAGTGTCACAGTCCCATCTTGCAGCTAATTGGTGGAAGTGATGGGAGTCGATCCCCAACAGGACAGATATTGGTGACCTGTTCTAAAAAAACACCATTAATATTACAGATCCGGAAAACCCATTTTCAATGTAAAAGGTAAAGTTCATGCTGTCCTTAAGGGGCATGGCAACATGAACCATGTCCAATGTCTACTCTACATGTAAATTGGATTAGAGATAGCCTCTCCGGTTACGTTCCAGCGTCATGTGGCAAAAACCTGCTGACTTGCGGTGGCTAATAACTGCACAATTTTGCTGGGTATTAGCGGCAAAATCGTGAGCCCATTGGCCACCACAAGAGAGCGGAGTTGCGGCCAACGTACCCTTGAGCGGACACTTCCAGTATGACTGGGGCTTCTTAATATGGTAAGTAGAGAGAATCAAACACACAAAATCCCTTTATGTAGCTTCTGTTTACGCTTTTTACCTTTTTGAAATATTTACCTTGTCCTCCATTCCTTTTGCTTTGCTTTTTGTGCAGATTCTACAATTTCCTTTGGAAGTGTCTCTAAAATGTCTTGCAATTCTCCAAGTCGATTTTCAATGCTTGCTAACATTTGCACAGTGTTTATTGTAGCCTGGACCTCACCAATGCAACATGTGTATACATCTGTAATTTTTTTCTTCAGGGTAGATAACATTTTATCCTGTGGTAAGAAATATATAAAATCCCTATTTTGAAAGGAAGCTAACATTATTTTTGTGTAAAAAATATGTAGGGTTGTTGTGAGTGTATTTTTATATTTAAACCCTTAACCCCTTCCCGACATTTGACGTACATGTACGTCATGGAAAGCATTGACTTCCCGCAAAATGCCGTACATGTACGTCAAATGTTTGGCACCGGCTCAGAAACTGAGTCGGTGCCATCATCACCGGATCTCAGCTGTATCTTACAGCTGACATCCGACTGTAACGGCGGGGACCGAAATTAGCTTCGATCCCCGCCATTAACCCCTTAAGTGCAGCGCTCAAACGCGATCGCTGCACTTAAGGTGTTTGCAGCTCATCGGAGCCCCAGCAATGAAATTGCCGGGGTTCCGGTGGCTGCAATGGCAACCGGAGGCCTAATACTGGCCTCCCGGTCTGCCTAGCACCGAAGCCGGTCAAGATCCGCCCGGCGGCGGAGCCTGATCGGCTTCCGTAGCTGCCGGCAAGATGGCGCCGGGTCAGGAGCTGATCCGGCGTCATCAGCGGTGGATGTCAGCTGTACTGTACAGCTGACATCCACCTGTAACGGCAGGAACCGGAGCTAGCTCCGATCCCTGCCATTAACCCCTTCGATGCAGCAATCGAAAGCGATTGCTGCATCGTAGCGGTTACTAGCAGATCGCCAGCCCTGACAGGCAATCGGGACTGGCGACTGCTGTTATGGCAACAGGAGACACAATGGTCTCCTGCTCTGCCATTACGGAAGCCTATTAGGCCCCGCCGGGAGGCGAAGCCTAATCGGCTTGCTGTCAGTGAATGACTGACAGATCTAATACATTGCATTACATAGGTAGTGCAATGTATTAGAAAAAAAAAAATCTGACCGTTGGACCTTCAAGTCCCCTAGTGGGACTTGAAGAAAAGTGTAAAAAAAGTATAAAAAAGTGTAAAAAAAAGTGCAAAAAATAAAAGTTTGAAAACAATAAAAGTTTCAAGTAATCAAATAAAACACAATCCCCCTTTTACTCTTATCAAGTCCTTTATTATTGAGAAATAATAATAAACCATATGTATTTGGTATCGCCACGACCGTAACGACCTGAGGTATCAAAATATTGTATTATTTATTGCACGCGGTGAACAGCGTAAAAAAAAACGTAAAAAACGTTACCAGAGTTTCTGTTTTTCAGTCACTTTGCCCTACAAATATTAGAATAAAAAGTGATCAAAAAGTCGCACGTATCCAAAAATGGTACCTATAAAAACTATAGCTCGTCCCGCAAAAAACAAGCCCTCATACACCTCCGTCGACAAAAAAATTAAAACGTTATGGTTCTCACAACTTTGCGACAGAAAAAAAATACATTCTTTTTACAAAAGTAATTTTATTGTGAAAAAAGTTGTAAAACATAAAAAAATGCTATAAATTAGGTATCGCCAGAATCGTACTGACCCACAGAATAAAGTTAACATGTAGTTTATAACGCATGGTGAACGCTGTATAAAAAAAACGAAAAAAGCTGTGCCAGAATTGCATTTTTTTGTTTACCTGGCATCCCAAAAAATAGGATAAAAGGTGATCAAAAAGTCACATGTACCCCAAAATGGTACCAATAATAACTACAGCTCATCCCGCAACAAACCAGCCCTCATACAGCTACGTCTATGAAAAATAAAATTAGTTATGGCTCCAATAAGTCAGGAAATAAAAAAATATGCAGTTGTGCCCGAGGGGAACATTTCTTCTGTTTGAAGAGGCGATTTATCAAGGACCTAAAATTAGGGAACCAGGAAAGGGAGGGCCCAAACATATCCGCTGGAAGCGACGGTGCCCGTATTATACCAGGACAACACTTCCTAGCAAAATTCCCCAAACTACAAAGGTGCCGAGTGTGGACCAAAAGGGGGATAAGAAATGACACCATTTATCAGTGCGACACTGGCCTGTGCGGAAAGGATTGCTTCACAGCGTAACACACATCTATGGATTATTAATTTTTTTTCATACCACCTGACTATGCCCCTTATATACTCCGCCCCGCTTACATGTACCCCCACATTATAAAACACCAGCAATACTCAAAAAATTTAGTACCAAGCAAAATCCGCTCTCCAAAAGCCAAATGGTGCTCCCTCGGCTCTGAACCCTACAGCGTGCCCAAACAGCAGTTTCCTTCAACATATATGGCATCGTCATACCCAGGAGAACCCTTTTAACAATTTTTGGGGTGTGTGTCTCCAGTGTCATAAGCTTGGCATGACATATTTGCCACTGAATGGCATATCTAGGGAAAAATAAATTTTTTTAATTTGCACCATCCGCAGTGCATTCATTTATGGAAAAGACCTGTTGGGTGAAAATCCTCACTACACCTCTTAATAAATGCCTTGAGGGGTGCAGTTTCCATAATGGGGTCACTTCTCAGGGGTTTCTTTTTATTATTTCACATCTGAGCCTCTGCAGTTGTGAACCAATACTTTGTAAATCGCCAAATTAGGCCTCCACTCCGCATGGTACTCTTCACTCCTGAGCCCTGTCATATGTCCAGGCAAAAGATTAGGGCCACATGTAGGGTGTTTCTAAAACCGGGAAACACTGCATACTAATTAGAGGGCTGTCTTGTTAGGGTGGCACAAGCCGGGCACCACATATTGGCATATCTATGGAAGAAAATCCCATTTTCACTCTGCAACATCGAGTGAACACTAATTTCTACAAAACACCTGCAGGGTTAAAATGCTTACTACACCCCTTGGTAAATGCATTGAGGGGTGTCGTTTCCAAAATGGGGTCACTTCTGGGGGGTTTCCACTGTTTTGGGCCCACAGGCGCCCAGAAACCAATCCAGCAACATCTGCACTCCAAATGGTGGTCCTTTCCTTCTGAGCCCTGCCGTTTGCCCAAACAGCAGTTTATGACCACATATGGGGTATTGCCGTACTCGGGAGAAATTGCTTTACAAATTTTGGGTTCTTTTTTTCCTTTATTTGTTGAGAAAATGAAAAAATTTGCGCTAAAGCTACGTCTTATTGAAGAAAAAGGACTGTTTTTATTTTCACTGCCTAATTCTAATAAATTCTATGAAACGTCTGTGGGGTCAAAATGCTTACTACACCCCTAGATGAATTCCTCAAGAGGTGTAGTTTCCTAAATGGAGTCCCTTTTTGGGCGTTTTCATTGTTTTGTCCCCTCAGGGGCTTTGCAAATGTGACATGGCCTCCGCAAACCATTCCTGCTAAATGTGATCTCAAAAAGCCAAATAGTGCTGTTTCCCTTCTAAGCCCTGCCGTGTGTCCAAACAGCCGTTTATTACCACATGTGGGGTATTGTTTTACTCGGGAGAAATTGCTTTACAAATTTTGTGGTGCTTTTTCTCCTTCAGTCCTTCTGGAAATGAGAAAAAATTAGCTAAACCTAGATTTTTTTTGAAAAAATGTAGATTATTATTTTCAGGGCCTACTTCCAATATTTTCTGCAAAAAAACTGTGGCGTCAAATCGCTCACTATACCCCTAGATAATTTCCTCAATGGGTGTAGTCTCCAAAATGGGGTCACTTGTGGGGGGTTTCCACTGTTTTGTCCCCTCAGGGGCTTCGTAAATGTGACATGGCCTCCGCAAACCATTCCTGCTAAATGTGAACTCCAAAAGCCAAATGGCGCTCTTTCCCTTCTAAGCCCTGCCGTGTGTCCAAACAACCGTTTATTACCACATGTGGGGTATTGTTTTACTCGGGAGAAATTGCTTTACAAATTTTACGGTGCTTTTTCTCCTTCAGTCCTTGTGGAAATGAGAATAAATTAGCTAAACCTACATTTTCTTTGAAAAAATTTAGATTATCATTTTCACAGCCTACTTCCAATAATTTATGCAAAAAACCTGTGGGGTCAAAACGCTCACTATACCCCTAGATAATTTCCTCAATGGGTGTAGTTTCCGAAATGGGGTAACTTGTGGGGGGTTTCCACTGTTTTGTCCCCTCAGGGGCTTTGTAAATGTGACATCGCCTCTCAAACCATTCCTGCTAAATTTGAGCTCCAAAAGCCAAACGGCGCTCTTTCCCTTCTAAGCCCTGCCGTGTGTCCAAATATCCATTTATTACCACATGTGGGGTAGTGTTTTACTCGGGAGAAATTGCTTTACAAATTTTGCGATGCTTTTTCTCCTTTAGTCCTTGTGGAAATGAGAAAAAAAATCGCTAAACCTACATTTTCTTTGAAGAAATGATGATTTTAATTTTCACGGCCTACTTCCAATAATTTCTGTAAAAAACCTGTGCGGTCAAAATGCTCACTACACCCCTAGATAATTTCCTTGAGGTGTCTAGTTTCCCAGATGGGGTCACTTTTGGTGGATTTTCACTGTTTTGGCACCGCAAGAGCCCTCCAAACCTGACATGGTGCCTAAAATATATTCTAACAAAAATAAGGCCCCAAAATCCACTAGGTGTTCCTTTGCTTCTGAGGCCGGTGCTTCAGTCCAGTAGCACGCTACGGCCACATGTGGGATATTTCCTAAAACTGCAGAAACTGGGAAACAAATATTGAGTTGAATTTCTCTGGTAAAACCTTCTGTGTTATAAAAAAAATTGTATTAAAAATTTATTTCTGCAAAAAAATATGAAATTTGTAAATTTCACCTCTACTTTGCTTTAATTCCTGTGAAATGTGTAAAGGGTTAAGACATTTTCTAAATGCTGTTTTGAATACTTTGAGGGGTGAAGTTTTTAAAATGGGTTGACTTTTTGGGGGTTTCTAATATATAAGGCCCTCAAAACCACTTCACAACTGAACTGGCCACTGTAAAAATAGCCTTTTGAAATTTTCTTGAAAATGTGAGAAATTGCTGCTAAAGTTCTAAGCCTTGTGAGGTCATAGAAAAATAAAAGGATGTTCAAAAAACGATGCCAATCTAAAGTAGACATATGGGGGATGTTAATTAGCAACAATTTTGTGTGGTATAACTGCCTGTCTTACAAGCAGATACATTTAAATTGAGAAAAATGCTAATTTTTGCAATTTTTCACTATATTTTCGTGTTTTTCACAATTAAATACTGAATGTATCGACCAAATTTTACCACTATCTTAAAGTCCAATGTGTCACGAGAAAACAATCTCAGAATCGCCCGGATAGGTGAAAGCATTTCAACGTTATTACCA
This sequence comes from Rhinoderma darwinii, assembly GCF_050947455.1. Classification (NCBI taxonomy): domain Eukaryota; kingdom Metazoa; phylum Chordata; class Amphibia; order Anura; family Rhinodermatidae; genus Rhinoderma; species Rhinoderma darwinii. The sequence continues at coordinate 149,435,995 of NC_134689.1, forward strand.
CATAAAGTGAAACATGTCAGATTTGAAAAATGAGGCTCTGTCAGGAAGGTCAAAAGTGGCTAAAGAGGGAAGGGGTTAAGTGGGAACCTGTCAGCGACAGCTACCCTCACTGTGCATAGGGAGAGAGCTATCAATCAGCGGCTGGAAGGTGGGCGGGGGGGAGCGGCAGCACATGAATACGCTGGACAATCTTACTCACAGGGCTTGTATCACACTGCAACGAATAAACTGTAAGACCGAATTCAGACGAACGTGGGGGAACTCGGATGTGAAAAATGGCCGGTTTTCACGTCAGAGTTGCCCCCATGCGGATCCAATTTTCACGTATCCCCATAGACTTGAGTTTATCAAGGGATCCGCGGAAACTGAACAAAATAGGACATGTTCTATTTTTCAATGGATCCTTCATATGGTCCGTTGAAACAACGGCCGTGTGAACAGCCCCATTGAAATACATTGAAAAACCACAACACATTCCCACATAATTGACAGACTGCTGAAATCAGTCCCTGACAGGTTCCCTTTAGGCTGGATTCACACGAGCATGTTCGGTCCGTAAAGGACGGAACGTATTTCGGCCTCAAGTCCCGGACCGAACACACTGCAGGGAGCAGGGTTCCTAGCATCATAGTTATGTAAGACGCTAGGAGTCCCTGCTTTGCTGCAGGACAACTGTCCCGTACTGAAAACATGATTACAGACATAACTTTTTTTATTTTTCTGTCGACATAGCTGTATGAGAGCTTGCTTTTGCAGGACGAGTTGTATATTTCAACTGCACCATTTTGGGGTACATACAAGTCATTTAATAATTTTTTTTGTGGTGGGGGGAAACCCTGCAATACTGCCATTGTATTTTGTAATTTGCTTTGATGACATTCAACATGATAACTTTATTCTTTATCCAAGCGTTATAAATGTTTTCATTTTTCTGCCGATGTAGCTTTATGGGGGCTTGTTTATTGCAGGAAGAGTTAAAGTTTTCATTGGTACAATTTTACGGTACATACAATGTTTTGATTACGTTTTATTTCGTTTCTTGTGAGGCAGGATGAACAAAAAACTGGAATTCTGGCACTTTTTTTTTTCCTTTTACAGAATTAGTGCGAGATAATATTCATTATATAGTACAGGTTATTACGGATGTGGCAGTACCAATTGTGTATAGTTTTTTTGTATAGTTTTCACATAATAAAGTTTTTTTTTTTTACGTGGGATTTGTTTTCCCAGTAAACTTTATTCAAATATTTTATGACTATATTTTTGAGTCCCATTTGAAGACTTGAACATGCGATCCTTTGATTGCTTACATAATACACTGCAATACTCCTGATAAATATTTTTGTAGCAAAATATTCAGTATAGCTTGTACTTCATTTATTTAAACCTCTTTTCATTCTGGGCTTAGAGGTCCATTGGGCGGTCCTAATCACTGATTGACAGCTATGTCTTTATTCACACTTATGTAGGGGAGGTGGTCAATCACGGAGTAGGACCGCCCACTGGACTCCTAAGCCCAGAATGAGCAGAGGATTAATTGAGCAAATTACAAAGTTATACTGAATCAATTGCTACTAAAATATTCATCAACCTGCTCACCTACTCCTGCTCTATAACATGTATGTATATATATATATCTCAATAATTACACTCTGTTAGGCTGAGTTCACTCACTGCACATACATGCAGATTTGCCATGAACTTCACTTTCAGAATAGAGTAGAGTAAGTGGAAATCTGCAGCAAAATAAACAAAGGTGCGTATTTTAAAACGTACAGTATACCCTCAAACCCTAACAGATTTCTAAACCTCATTCACATGCATTGTACTATATATTTGTTCTGCACCAAAAATCTGCAACAAATACACCACTTGTGAACGTCGCCTTAAATAAGTTGTCTCATATCCATATGCCCTATTTGCTTGGGGCCCTCTATGAGCTAGAGTGGAGAGCTGCTCTGTAAGAGTGCCTCTCAAACTGGCGGACTCAAGCTATTACATGGACATCCATTAATTTGAATGCCCGCCATGTAATACTAAATTTCCCCTGCAGCTGCCAATACAGAAAAAGTGTCTGTCCGTGGCTTACCCCAGTGAAATCAGCTTCCCTCGCAGTGGCTGCAGTCTGAACGGGGTTGTCTTTGATAAGCCAACCTATTTAATGTTGTAAATATGTTTTCAAACTAAACCTTAACCTCTTCCTGCAAATGTACGTACAATTACGTCCTACCTGCAGTGTTCGTACCATTAGCAGCGGGTGCCGGCTGTAATACACACTTCCGATTCCAGACAATTAACCCTTTAGATGCCGTGGTCAATAGTGACTGTTTTTCCCACAGAACAATATTACCTGATCTTCTAATTGTAAATTACCAGACGTAAACATCTTAGCTTTCAGCTCAAGTTCCGCAATCTGTTCTTGTTCTCTGGCCAAAGCCTCTAAAAACATTTTCTTGTGTTCATTAAGAGTTTTTGTTTTCTGGTTCCTGTAGGTCACACAATCAAGAATAGGAATAAAATAATACAGCATAGCCTAATACTGTGTTTAGGCTATGTTTAAACTTGCGTCGTGGCTTCTGATCAGACCAGAAGCTACAACGCTCTGCTGGATCCATTGTACGATGGTTACCACTGGCACTCGATGCACCCCATTGGCTTCCAATGGGGTCCATAGGGGTTCTGCTGATTTACAGGGAAGAATAGCACTGTATGCAGCACTTGTTCTCTCAAAACCATACCATAAACTGCAAGTGAATACAGCCAATCAGATGCGGCATTAAAAAAAGAAGTGTTAGGCTGGGTTCACACGAGCATATTAACGTCCGTAATGGACGGACGTATTTCGGCCGAAAGTCCCAGACCGAACTCAGTGCAGGGAGCCGGGCTTCTAGCATCATAGTTATGTACGATGCTAGGAGTCCCTGCCTCTCTGCAGGACAACTGTCCCGTACTGTAATCCTGCTTTCAGTACGGGACAGTAGTTCCACGGAGAGGCAGGGACTCCTAGCGTCGTACATAACTACGATGCTAGGAGCCCGGCTCCCTGCACTGAGTTCGGTCCGGGACTTCCGGCCGAAATACGTCCGTCCATTACGGACGTTAATGTGCTCGTGTGAACCCAGCCTTACATGCAGATTTCACAGCGGATGTGTCACGGATTTAACCCATTGGAATGCAAAGATCTACAGCAAATCCGTGACAAAATCTACCGCATACTCTCATATCCACTGTGGATAAATCCACTACATGTGAAAACCCCATTCACATGTAATTTACTGTATGTTGTTGCAGAATCTGCAAAGAAACTCCGCTACAAATCTGTCACGTTTGAACGTGGGCTAATACAATTGTGTTATTTAGAGAATAACCAAAGACTTTATTTATATCGGTACTGTAAAACCACTTCTCCAATATTAAGTCTATAAAGAGTGCGGCAAAACATTTTTACATATTTAATATAGTGCATAGGAATGCTTGAATATAATGTGCAAGTTAAAATGCCAGAATAATACCGTAAGTGGAATTAATATATGAAATGTTATCCGAAATGACAAGAAGATAAAGACACTCACATTCTTTCGTGACTGATAACTTCTCTAGCTTTGATTTCTTGCATAGTTTCGTCTAATTCCTGAGCCTTTTTTATTAAAATTGCATTTTGCTCTTCTAAATCTGCAAAAATCTGAAGTAGTTGTTGAGGATCAGTGAAATATAGTTCAAGCTCCTGTGTAGAGATAAAAGGAGGATTATATTCATAGCATATTCTGTATTTTCCAGGACCAGACACACATAACAAACGGAAAATAAGTAATATTTTCCTTAATCCTCGATTTTTGTCAGTTTATATATGTATAAGGCCACTTTTACATGATAGTATTTTGGTCAGTATTTATAAGCCAAAACGAGGAGTGGATCCTACACAGAGAAAAAGTATAATGGAAAGATTTGTACTATTTCCGTGTTTTTGCCCTACTCCTGCGTTTTGGCATTTTAAATAGTGAAGCAAAATACTGCCGTGTGAAAGTAGCCTAAGTTGCATTTACTTATATGACAAAAGGTATTCTCCTTGTGGAGATCAAGCTAGTAGGGAGTTTTTAGGGCAATGCTCCTTGGGAGAAAGTTCGCAAAATTGCTCTCATCCGGAAGAAAAGAAGATAATTGTCTCTCTAGAGAAGAGGCCGTACTGCAGACAAAAACAAAATAAGGGGAGGCCTCCATGACTGAAATAGATGGGAGGGGTAACGAGTTGGTTTGGCCTATGGGATTTGGGATAAGCTAGTAGGAGCAGTGGTGTAACTACCGCCGTAGCAGCAGTAGCGGCTGCTACGGGGCCCGCGGCATGAGGGGGCCCGTGTCGCCCGCCGGCACGGGTCCCCACCATGGCCGGAGGCTCCGCTAGCAGCCGCTATGGCTGCTACAGCGGGACGCCACTGAACACTACGGCAGAGCAGGGAGGTATCTCCCCGCTCTGCTAACTGGTTCCCGACCGCTGGCTGTGTTTTTACGGCCAGCGGTCAGGGTCCTTAAAACCCGAGCCATAGACTTTCTACGGCTCGGGTTTTAACTTGCTGCCCGCGCGATCGGGCAGCTGAATGTCGGGTCTCCGGCTGTCAGTGACTGCCGGGGACCCTGAGGAGAGGATAGAAGCAGCTTTCGCTGCTTCTGTCTTCTCTGATCACTTGTACACAGCGCTGAATGCGTGCTGTGTACAGGAATAGAGACAGCAGCAGCGGCGCTGTCTCTATTCCTCCCGGTGATCATGTGACTGGTCACATGATCGCCGGGTGCCGTTAGTGGCAGGCTGCTGCTGGGTCTTACTAGACCCAGCACAGCCCTATTAGTGACAATCGTCACTATGAGAGGGCTGATTTCCCCTGTAACTGGGGCTGCTGTGCAGCTCCAGTTACAGTGGAAAAACATGGTGTAAAAGAAAGAAATATATAAAGTTCCCCAAAGGTCTTCTTTGACCTTTGGGGGACAGACCATAGTAATAACAAAATAATAAAGTAAAGTGCAAAAAAAATGTAAATAATAAATACACATAAAATAGCAAAAAAGGTGTGTATAAAAACGATAAAAAATGAAACCTGCATTGTCTACGGAAAAAACGTCGCAAAAATCACGTCGTTAGCCCAAAAATTAAAAAGTTATAGCCATTTAACTAACACGTGCTAAAAATGGCTAAACGGTGTCTGGTCCTGAAGGCGCAAAATAGAGCAAAAGACATGTATCCCCTATCCACAGGACAGGGGATCCATGTGTGATCGCTGGCAGTGATAGGGAGAACGGGGGACTGAAAGTCCCCTGAAGTTCTCCATCACAAACCTCGGACTTCCGGGGTCTGTGTCGGCAGCTCCGTAGAAATATATGGAGCGCCGGTCGTGCTTGTGCGCATGCGTGACCAGCGCTCCTTTCATTTTTATTGAGCTGCGTAGACGCCGGAAGTCAGAGGTTTGTCATGGAGAAGTTCAGGGGACTTTAGTCCCCCGTTCTCCCTATCGCTGCCAGCGATCACTCATGTATCCCCTATCCTGTGGAGATCCTGTGGAGAGGGGATACATGTATTTTGTAGGACACGCTGTAGGTCGCATTTTTTTGGGAGGGGGGACGCTGTATGGCGTTCCCTACAGGGGGGGGGGAACGCTGTATGGCGTTCCCTACAGGGGGGGAGCTATATGGCGTTCCCTACAGGGGGGGCTGTATGGCGTTCTCTACAGGGGGGGCTGTATGGCATTCTCTACAGGGGGGGGGGCTGTATGGCGTTCTCTACAGGGGGGGGCTGTATGGCGTTCTCTACAGGGGGGGCTGTATGGCGTTCTCTGCAGGGGGGCTGTATGGCGTTATCTACAGGGGGGCTGTATGGCGTTATCTACAGGGGGCTGTATGGCGTTATCTACAGGGGGGCTGTATGGCGTTCTCTACAGGGGGGGCTGTATGGCGTTCTCTACAGGGGGGGGCTGTATGGCGTTCTCTGCAGGGGGGCTGTATGGCGTTATCTACAGGGGGGCTGTATGGCGTTATCTACAGGGGGCTGTATGGCATTATCTACAGGGGGGCTGTATGGCGTTCTCTACAGGGGGATGTATGGCGCTATCTACAGAGGGGGGGCTGTATGGCGTTATCTACAGGGGGGGGCTGTAAAAAAGGCACTATCTACAAGGGGGGGGGGTTGTGTGACACCCAGGGGAGGGGGGACCCCAGTCAAAAGTTTGCTATGCGGCCCAGTCTTTCCTAGTTACGCCCCTGAGTAGGAGGGCTAGTAAGGTAAGGGGTGGGGGAATTAAGGGGATGTACCTTTCCCTGTGCTTTCTCTCCCTCTCTTCGCCAGGACGCTGAAGCAGGAACATGTCCCCTCCCGCCCGCCTGCCCTATTTTGAATTGGAGTGTCCCGGCGAGGCCGCTGGTCGGTGTTTTGAAGGCTGGTGGTGTCCAGCCTGGGGGGTCGAAGTTTTCTATATGGTGGGATGGACACTGGTGTGAAGAAGTTCAAGTGTTCCTCTTGGTTTGTCATTGCAGATGCGGGGGGAGTCCTTGAAGTAGGTCAAAAAACGTGGTGGGGGGGGGGAATGCATCACGGGATGCACCCCCCAATTTTGTTGGAAATCGGCTTCTTAGGGTGTTACCCCTTTTGAAGGCTGTGATATATATGGTGGAGGTCATCTGCAAAGGTAATCGGTGCCCCCGAGCAGGGTTACGGGTGGGGGTAAGGTATTGGTGGGCAGATGACCTGTAAATACAAATATTGGTGGCTTCAAGGACTTGCCCCTGTCATTCTTTTTGTTTGACCCGGAGAGGGTCATATGGTTAATTATGTGATGTTGAATTCCTCGGAGGGGAATTCAAAAAAGTTATGTTATATGGTTATTTAAAAGTTATTGTTATTTAAGATATAAACGGCTGCTGTGGCCATTAAAATCCAACTCTGTTTCAGTGTCTGCTTTATAAGAAGGAAATAAAGGGGGGTACACGACTCAACTTATTTGAGTCATGCCACCTAGAGAGACACTAGAGAGACACACTTCCTTCCTATATGACTATGTACTTAAAGGGCTATTCTCATCTTGGGCGTTTATGGCATATCTGTAGTACAGGGCCCCCAGAACCCCGTCCTATCTTGTGAATAGGAGCTACAGAAACAGTGTAGCACAGGGAGCTACGCTGTTTCCGGAACTTGGGTGTTATGGCTACAGCGTAGCTCAGTTAGTTTCAATACTCCCAGCAACCTCGTAACTCAGAGGCCGGAGAGCAGCTACAGGGGGACAAGGTATGATGGGGGGTCAGTTCTAGAAATAGGTGAGGGTCGCAGAGGTGGGCAGTGCCACCTTCAGGACAGTACAGGTGGTACTCCCCTCAGGGGCCCAGGCTAAACGGGCCCACCGCGACTGCTGGGGGGCGTAGCTACAGGGGTCGCAGCGGTCACAACTGCGACCAGGCCCTGTATCCCCCGCCTCCCCCACACTACATCCGTTAAAAGTTACTATAGTAACTGGGGCCTAAGTAATAAACTACACGGGGCCCTGTTACAATAGTAGCAGTATACCTACATAGTTGTAATGGCCGGAAGGAGGTGAAGGGGAAGTGAGCCCTAATCTACCCACCGCCCTGTCCCTGCCTACTTGCAACGACCCGCCCTAGGCGACGAGGTACAACTGGGCGGCGGTCCCTACGCTGTCTAAGTGCACAGGAAAACAAACAGGGAACATGCAAGGGAAGGGGCAGTAGCCACGGAACGCCACGAGGAAACGGAGCGGCGAACGGACAGTCAGGACCAGGACGAAGTGAGTACACCCAAGCGGACAAGGAGACAGAAGCAAGCCAGGGGCAAAGCAAAGCAGGTCAAGCAGAACTGCAGCAAGGCAGAAGCACGGCAGAAGCAGGCTGGAGCAAGCAGCAGTGGGGCCAGGAATCCAAAAGAATTACAAGCACTGAGGGAGAGAACAGGGCAGGTAATAAAGGACAGGGGGCGGAGCTAACTCCGACAGACCAGGCCGCGATAGGCTCTCCCACTCCTGAGCCTGCCACCCTGGTTGGTGGGAGATGGTGTCAGTCGAACAGGTCTGGCCTCAGGTGTGGATTGATTAATCCCAGGAGTATACCTAGATGAAGTACCTGGCAGATCCCTAACAGTACTCCCCCTTTTATGAGGGGCCACCGGACCCTTACTAAGGGGACCCGGTTTAGTGGGGAAGAGAAGGTGGAACCTCCTGATCAATACCCCAGCGTGAACATCACGGGCGGGTACCCAAGTCCTCTCCTCCGGCCCGTATCCTCTCCAATGGACCAGGTACTGGAGGGAGCCCTGGACCATTCTACTGTCCATAATCTTGGCCACCTCGAATTCCACCCCCTCAGGGGTGAGAACGGGAACAGGAGGTATCCTCGAGGGGGACCAGGACGGGGAGCAGCGTTTAAGGAGGGAGGCATGGAAGACGTCATGTATGCGAAATGATGGGGGGAGCTCCAGACGGAAGGATACAGGGTTGAGGACTTCAATGATCTTATAAGGTCCAATAAATCGGGGAGCAAACTTCCTGGACGGGACCTTAAGGCGCAAGTTCCTGGACGACAACCAGACCAAATCCCCGACGACAAACCGGGGGTTAGCAGAACGTCTACTATCCGCCTGAATCTTTTGTGCGCTCTGGGACGCCTCTAGGTTCTTCTGAACCTGGGCCCAGACGGTGCACAGTTCCCGATGAACATCCTCTACCTCAGGATTATTGGAACAACCAGGGGAGACGGAGGAGAATCTTGGGTTAAACCCGAAATTACAGAAAAACGGGGAGACCCCTGACGAGTTACTGACCCGGTTATTCAAGGAAAATTCAGCAAGGGGAAGGAATGAGACCCAATCGAATTGACAGTCAGAGATGAAACACCTTAAATATTGTTCCAGGGATTGGTTGGTCCTTTCCGTTTGGCCATTAGTTTCGGGATGGAAGGCGGAGGAGAAGGACAGATCAATCTCCAACTTTTTACAAAAAGCTCTCCAAAATAAGGAAACAAATTGTACCCCTCTGTCAGAAACGATATTGACTGGCGCCCCATGGAGACGCAGGATGTGTTTCACAAACAAAGAAGCTAACGTCTTGGCGTTAGGTAGCTTCTTAAGGGGCACAAAGTGGCACATCTTGCTGAAGCGGTCGACTACCACCCACACCACCGACTTGCCCCGAGATGGAGGCAAATCGGTGATAAAATCCATGGAGATATGGGTCCAAGGTCTCTGGGGAACGGGCAAGGAACGTAGTAGGCCCGCAGGTCGGGACCTAGGGGTTTTGGACCTAGCGCAAACCTCACAAGCGGCGACGTAAGCCCTAACGTCTTTAGGCAACCCAGGCCACCAATAGTTTCTGGTAATGAGGTGTTTGGTGCCCAAGATGCCAGGATGACCAGATAGAGCGGAGTCATGGTTTTCCCTGAGTACCCTCAGCCGGTATTGCAGGGGAACAAACAGTTTGTCCCCAGGGACGTTCCCAGGAGCAGCACCCTGATCAGCCGCGATATCAGAAGCTAAATCAGAATCCGTGGCAGAGACGATTATACCAGGGGGTAAAATACAAGCAGGATCCTTCTCAGAAGGAGGATTGGCCATGAAACTACGTGACAGAGCATCAGCCTTAATATTCTTGGACCCAGCCCTATAGGTAACCAAGAAATTAAATCTGGTAAAGAATAGTGCCCACCGAGCTTGTCTAGGATTAAGTCTCCGGGCCGATTCTAGGAAAACCAGATTCTTGTGATCCGTAAGGACCGTTACCTGGTGTCTGGCCCCCTCCAGGAAGTGCCGCCACTCCTCAAAAGCCCATTTAATGGCTAGAAGTTCGCGGTTGCCAATATCATAGTTACTCTCCGTGGGCGAAAACTTCCTAGAGAAGTAAGCACAGGGGCGGAGATGGGTGAGGGAGCTGGTACCCTGGGACAAGACGGCCCCCACTCCCACCTCGGAAGCGTCAACCTCCACAATAAATGGCTCCTCTTGGTTGGGCTGAATCAGCACGGGGGCCGAGATAAAGCACTTCTTGAGGGTCTCAAAGGCCTGGACGGCCTCAGGGGGCCAATGGAGGACATCAGCACCCTTGCGGGTAAGGTCCGTAAGAGGCTTAGCGACGACCGAGAAGTTGGCAATAAATCTCCTGTAATAGTTGGCGAACCCTAAAAAACACTGTAACGCCTTAAGGGAGGCAGGTTGGACCCATTCCGCCACAGCCTGAACCTTGGCAGGGTCCATGCGGAATTCATGAGGAGTGAGGATTTGCCCTAAAAATGGTATCTCCTGTACCCCAAAGACACATTTTTCAGTCTTAGCAAACAGATTATTCTCCCGAAGGACCTGGAGCACCTTCCTGACATGCTCCACGTGGGAGGACCAGTCCTTGGAAAACACCAGTATGTCATCAAGGTACACAACAAGAAAATTACCCAGGTACTCTCTCAGGATTTCATTAATAAAATTCTGGAAGACAGCAGGGGCATTACACAACCCAAAGGGCATGACCAGGTATTCGAAATGACCCTCGGGTGTGTTGAACGCAGTTTTCCACTCATCCCCCTCTTTGATGCGGATAAGGTTATATGCCCCCCGTAGATCGAACTTAGAAAACCATTGGGCTCCCTGAACCTGATTAAAAAGATCCGGAATCAAAGGAAGTGGGTACTGGTTCCTTACGGTGACCTTATTCAGGTTACGATAATCAATGCACGGCCTAAGACCACCATCCTTCTTCCCCACGAAGAAGAAGCCAGCACCTACAGGAGAAGTCGAGGGGCGAATGAAACCCTTGGCCAGGCATTCTTGGATATACACCCTCATGGCTTCACGTTCAGGACATGAAAGATTAAATATCCTACCCTTAGGAAGCTTGGCACCAGGCACCAAATCGATAGCGCAATCGTAATCTCTATGGGGGGGCAACACCTCGGAGGCCTCCTTAGAAAACACATCGGCGAAGTCCTGAACAAACTCAGGAAGCGTGTTTACCTCCTCCCGGGGAGAAATAGAGTTAACAGAAAGACATGACATAAGACATTCATTACCCCATTTGGTGAGATCCCCAGTATTCCAATCAAACGTGGGATTATGCAACTGCAACCAGGGAAGGCCTAAAACCAGATCAGACGATAATCCCTGCATCACCAGTACAGAGCACTGCTCCAAATGCATGGAGCCAACAAGGAGTTCAAAAACAGGAGTATGCTGAGTAAAATAACCATTAGCAAGGGGAGTGGAGTCGATTCCCACTACAGGGATAGGATAAGGTAAATCAATACAAGGCATCTTTAGAGACATAGCAAATTCCGCAGACATGATATTAGCAGATGACCCTGAATCCACGAAAGCACTGCCCGTGGCAGACCGGCCAGCAAACGAGACCTGAAAGGGAAGCAAAATTTTATTGCGTTTCACATTAACGGGAAATACCTGTGCGCCCAAGTGACCTCCCCGATGATTACTTAGGCGCGGAAGTTTTCCGGCTTCTTATTCTTGCGCCTGGGACAGGTGTTCAGTAGATGCTTGTCGTCCCCACAGTAGAAGCAGAGACCATTCATTCTGCGAAACTCCCTACGTTGTCGAGGGGACATGGAGGCCCCGAGTTGCATAGGTACCTCCGAGTCCTCCGTGGAGGGGCGAGGAGACGGGACCTCGGGGGGGATCGCAGAAAAGTCAGAGGGGAGCACACTGAAGCGTTCTAGCTGACGTTCCCTGAGACGTCGGTCAAGTCGTACTGCTAGGGCCATAACCTGGTCAAGGGAGTCAGACGAGGGGTAGCTAACCAGCAGATCCTTCAGGGCGTCAGATAATCCTAACCTAAACTGGCACCTTAGGGCCGGATCGTTCCACTGAGAAGCTACGCACCACTTCCTAAAATCAGAACAGTATTCCTCAACCGGTCTCCTACCCTGACGTAAGGTCACCAGCTGACTCTCGGCTAAGGCAGTCCTGTCAGTCTCGTCGTAAATGAGTCCGAGGGCAGAGAAAAAACGATCAACAGAGGAAAGTTCAGGGGCGTCAGGAGCCAAGGAGAAGGCCCACTCTTGGGGCCCTTCCTGGAGTCGGGATATGATGATACCCACCCGCTGGTTCTCGGAACCTGAGGAGTGGGGCTTTAGGCGGAAATACAGTCTGCAACTCTCCCGGAAGGAGAGAAACGTCTTACGGTCCCCTGAGAACCGGTCAGGTAACTTGAGGTCGGGTTCTAGAGGTGAGGTGAGGGGTACTACTAAAGCAGCGTCACCCTGATTGACCCTTTGGGCCAGGGCCTGGACCTGTAGGGAGAGGCCCTGCATCTGCTGGGCCAGGGTCTCAAGGGGGTCCATGATAGCGTCAGCGTAGGAGAAATGGTAGACTAGGTAAGGGCTTGTAATTATGTAGGCTCTCCCACTCCTGGGCCTGCCACCCTGGTTGGTGGGAGATGGTGTCAGTCGAACAGGTCTGGCCTCAGGTGTGGATTGATTAATCCCAGGAGTATACCTAGATGAAGTACCTGGCAGATCCCTAACAATAGTTAGTACGGTTGAAAAAAACACGTGTCCATCAAGTTCAACCAAGGGATGGGAAAAGGGAAGGTAAACATTTCTGCACATAGGAGCTCATATTTTTTTGTTCTAGGAAATTATCTAAGCCTTTTTTAAAGCCATCTACTGTCCCTGCTGTGACCAGCTTCTGCGGTAGACTACCGTATTCCATAGATTCACAGTTCTCACAGTAAAGAAAGCTTGTTGCCTCTGCAGAGTGAACCTTTTTTTCTCCAGACGGAGGGAGTGCCCCCTTGTTTTTTTAGGGGGTTTTACATGGAACAGGATTTCACCATATTTTTTGTATGTGCCATTAATATATTTATATAAATTAATCATATCCCCACTTAGTCGTCTTTTTTCAAGGCTAAATAGGTTTAATTCTTTTAATCTTTCCTCATAACTTAGATTCTCCATGCCCCTTATTGTATTTTTTTCCAAATCCAGGGCATCTTTTCTATGAACTGGAGCCCAGAACTGAACTGCATATACTTACCCTCCTCGATCCCAGTGCAGTGGAGGTTCCGATGTCTTGGACGTCGCGACGCTGTGCACCATGGCATCAGGACCTCCACTGCACCCGGAGCCAACGAAGAGGAGGGTAAGTATAACGTTACTGTCTGCTGCGGCCCTGTATTTAAGCCTACCATGTGGTAGGCTTAGATACAGGGCCCATCAGACAGCATCACACATGGTGTGATCCTTCTGCTTGGCCCTGTATCTAAGCCTACCTTGTGGCAGGCTTAGATACAGGGTACAACAGACAGTATCACACATGGGCCCTGTATCTAAGCCTACCGCATAGTAATCTTGTACTGTAAAAGATTAATGTTTGCTGGGCACTGTATCTAAGCCTACCACATAAAAAGCTTAAATACATGTCCCATGTGTGATTCTGTCTGATGGGCCCCGTATTTAAGCCTACCTCATAGAAGGCTTAGCTACAGGGCCCCAGCAGACAGTAAGCCTATACTGTATACGATTACTGTCTGCTGGGGCTCTGTATCTAAGCCTACCATGTGGAACACTTAGGGTATGTTCACACGCAAACGTAAAATAAGTCTGAAATTACGGAGCTGTTTTCAGGAGAAAACAGCTCCTGAATTTCAGACGTAATTGCATGTACTCGAGTTTTGCGGGGCGTCTTTTACGGATGTAATTTCCAATTACGTCCCAAGAAGTGTCCTGCATTTCTTTTGACGAGGCTGTAATTTTACGTGCCGTCTTTTGACAGCGACGCGTAAAATGACAGGTCGTCGGCACAGTACATTGAAAGTAATGGGCAGATGTTTGCCGACGTATTGGAGCCGTTTTTTCAGACGTAATTTGAGTTGTAAAATGCCTCCATTACGTCTGAAAATAGCTCGTGTCGACCCAGCCTTAGATATAGGGCCCAGCATATAAGATCACACATGGTGTGATCCAGCCTGCTGGGACCTGTATCTAAGCCTACCACATGTGTTACTAATGTTTTTTTTTTTTTGTGTGTGTTTGTGCTTTTTTTACAAATTCGGTTCTTGGACTACGTTGGATTCGAGGACTACTTAGATGACAGCTTTTTTTTATTATTTTCAATAAAATGGTTAGCGAGGGTTGTGTGGGGCTTTTTTAATTCTATAAAATATTTTTACTATGTCCTTGTATTTTTTTTAAACTTTATTACTACTGCCTTAGTAATGGCCGCTGGCTGATTGATAGTGTCCATTACTAAGGCAGGGCTTAATGTTAGCCGGTGCAGAGGCTAACACTAACCCCCAGTATTATCCCGGTACTCACTTCCACCAGGGTTTCGGGAAGAGCCAGGTACGATCCAGTACCTGGCCATCTGTAGTGATGATCGGGTACTGGGGCAGCTGCAGGCTGGTATTATTAGGCTACCATTACCAGAGTGGGAAGGGCCAAGGTTTCTGGCCTTTCCCAGTCTAATAATACCAGCCTGCAGCCGCCTCAGTGCCCGACCATCACTACAGATGCTTGGTGACTGGATCATACCCGGCTAAGGCTTCATTAACATCTGCGTCAGGGCTCAGTTTCTGTCAAAACGGTGCCCTGACTGACACAAACGGTAACCATAGGTTTCCGTTTCCACCACCATTGATTTCAATGGTGACGGATCCAATGTCAATGGTTTCCGTTTGTCTCCGTTGTGCAATGGTTCCGTCATTCAATGGTGATGGAAAGGGAAACATATGGTTTCCGTATGTGTCATTCAGGGCGGCTCCATTCTGACGGATAGCTCAGACGGAACGTCAGATTGAGCCCTGATGCAATGTGAACGAAGCGGTAGTATCAAAGTTTAAAAAAATACAGAGACATAGAAAAAATATCCTCATTAATGATTTTATTGAAAATAAAAAAAGCCATCATTGAAGTAGTCCTCGAATCCGAAGTAGCCCAACAACCAAACCTGTAAAAAACACGAACACACGAAAAAAAAGAATGTGACACATAAGCACAGCAATTATTATCTTACCTTTCCTGGGTCCAGCGCTGGATACACAATGTCGGCGAGCTGGGCCCTATATCTAAGCCTATCATATGTGATAAAGTCTGCTAAGCCACTGTATCTAATCCTATCCATAGTTATAGGGTCAGAGTGCTATGGATATGCTGTCTCCTCTGACGTTTTAAGACCTTAGCGACGCCCCTGGCTGCTAGTGCTGCATTGTTGGGTCGATAGAAGCTGCGGGCCGTCGGGCATGAGAAAAATGCGAGACGGACTTTTGCACCGGGGCTCATGAGCCATTAGCTACGCCCCTGCACCCAGGCTCCAGCCGATGCCTCCATCACCATGGTGAGCTAGCGATGTAATGTGATGCCAACGTTGCAACACTACGTAATACAAGTTTATTAAAAAGCTAGGTGGGAATTTTCAGGGCCTGTCACACTTTTGAAATATATTTGCTGTGTGTTGCGCATGCACGGAAGAAGAGGAAGCCGGCAAGGGGAGGCAATTCATTCTGCTCTCAATAGCAAGATATTGTGGACTGGTTGAGTGGTAAGTGATAGGCAGCACTAATATATGTATGTATATATTTTCACACACTTTATATGAGAAGGGGTAGGTGAGATGTGGTTGATGTTGTTCTTTATGATTAAAGGGAATCTGTCACCGGATTTATGAAGCTCTATCTCAGGGCAACATAAAGTATTGACACACACAACCTGATTTCAGGGGTCTGCCACTTGTCAATATGGTGTCGTTTTCATAAAACTAGTGTTTACCAGTTGCAGCGCTAGCTGAGCGCAGCGTGCTCCCTCTGCTGCTGATTGACAGCTTTCTCCCTATTATTGTGCATAGAGAAGAAAGCTGTCAATCAGCGGCAGTGGGTGGGATTAGCCCGCATATAATGAATATGGAGGACTCCAGAATGGCGCTGAACCTAATAAACTGTGATTTTATTAACTACACCACAATGACAAATCAAACATCAATCGGGGTTTCCAGCACAACTTTATGCTGCCCTAAGATAGGGCAGCATAAACCCGGTAACATAATTATATTTGTGTTTACCTCCAGCACCCTTAGGGTATGTGCACACACACTATTTACGTCCGTAATTGACGGACGTATTTCTGCCGCAAGTCCAGGACCGAACACAGTGCAGGGAGCCGGGCTCCTAGCATCATAGTTATGTACGATGCTAGGAGTCCCTGCCTCTCTGCAGGACAAATGTCCCGTACTGTAATCATGTTTTCAGTACGGGACAGCAGTTCCACGGAGTAGCAGGGACTTCTAGCATCGTACATAAGTATGATGCTAGGAGCCCGGCTCCCTGCACTGTGTTCGGTCCACTACTTGCGGCCGAAATACGTCCGTCAATTACGGACGTAATTAGTGTGTGTGCACATACCCTTACTTAGTACAGCGGTGAATGGCTGCCACAATCACTGAGATGAACTCATCATGTCATTGTGTAAGCAAGGTAAACAGAGATGACTGAGGACAGGTGGGTACCTGCGGTGTGGGAATGGCACAGAATTACTAAGATAAGTACATTACAATTTGATCTATTTTCAACCTAAAGTTCTATTAAACTCATTTTAAAGAGACTCTGTCACCACATTATAAGTGCCCTGTCTCCTATATAAGGAGATCGGCGCTGTAATGTAGGTGACTGTAATGCTTTTTATTTAAAAAAAACTATCTATTTTCACAACGTTAGGAGCGATTTTGGTTTATGCTAATGAGCTTTCTTAATGCCCAAGTGGGCGTATTTTTACTTTCGACCAACTGGGCGTTGTGCAGAGGAGTGTATGACGCTAACCTATCAGCATCATGCACTCCTCTCCATTCATTTACACTGCACTAACGATATAGTTATATCACTATGTGCAGCTACATACACAAACCCTAACATTACTACAGTGTCCTGATAATGAATACACATGACCATCCAGCCTGGACGTCATGTGTATTCAGAATCCTGATACTTCTGAATCTTTTCTGTGAGATTCCAGCAACGGATAGGAAATCTCGCGAGATTACGAGGTAAACGAGATTTCGTATCAATTGCTGTAAATCTCACAGAAAAGAGTCAGAAGTATCAGGATTCTGAATAAACATGACGTCCAGGCTGGATTTCATGTGTATTCATTATCAGGACACTGTAGTAATGTTAGGGTTTGTGTATGTAGCTGCACATAGTGATATAACTATATCGCTAGTGCAGTGTAAATGAATGGAGAGGAGTGCATGATGCCGATTGGTCAGCATCATACACTCCTCTGTACAACGCCCACTTGATCGAAAGTAAAAATACGCCCACTTGGGCATTAAGAATGCTCATTAGCATAAACCAAAATCGCTCCTAACGTTGTGAAAATAGATCGTTTTTTTAAATAAAAAGCATTACTGTCACCTACATTATAGCGCCGATCTCCGTATATAGGAGATAGGGCACTTATAATGTGGTGACAGAGTCTCTTTAATATCTCAGAAAACCCCTTTGACAACCTTCCGCAGTGGTCACGGCTTACTATGCTTCCCGCTGACCATTCTGCTCACTTAGTTTCCTTTAAAGGCTCAAACGATAAACCCCCAGTGGCCCTGACCAATCTCACTGTACGGGGCCCCGAAATTTCTGATGGTTGCCCTGGAGGTGGGACCCACATCTATCAGACATTTATGACATAACCTGTGGATATGCCATAAATGTCTGAGATGAGAATACCCCTTTAATGCATACATTTTTAACCAGCACACACTGTAAAATAGCCTAACTTTTTATATACTGTTCATGAGGTTGTACACTGGTTGCTATGCCTTTTAGATAGGTCCTGCACAGACATGTACATACCTTCATATGGAAAATTCCCCATTGATGTATTATTTCCCATGTAGTAATTTATGCATATGTGCAGGGCACACCTAAAGGAGGGCTAGGAGGTTTATTTAATGTGTGAGGGCTGAAGCAGGTTAAGTTTTGGCCTCTATCACCACTGTTAGAGAGTCCACTCTTCTGATCTCTTACATGTATGCACTTCAAGTCAGCTTAAAATATGAAATGATGACAAAGCGTGACAATACAACCTTACCTCTTCACTGTCTGAATCGCCAGTTTGTGTTTCTCGCTCATCAGTAGAAGTTTCGCTGGGACTTCTAGAATCAGATTACAATAAGAATTAAAATTTAAGTGCAGTACCCATTGTGCCTTTTTATTCTTTTACCATCCTGCACTATGTTATAGATGTTGTTAAAGGGGTTGTGAGGGACTTAATTTGCTAAGAGTTGGAATGTGGATAAAAAAAACACAAAAAACAATACTCACCTCTCCTCGCTCCGGTGGTCTTTGACCGGTATTTATAGATTTGCCCTGTAGTGAAAGATTGGCTGCAGTGGTCACGTGCATGAACGGCATGTCATCGATGTCGGGTAGTCAACAAAAACCAGCGGGGAACACTGCGGCGCCGTTAAAGCGGTGTGGGATTGAACTGGTTTCAAACCCAACCAAGGACAACATCTGCTTGGATTTTGTGTGTCATCTTCTTGTTTGTGTGGGTTTCCTTCAACACTCAAAACATACTTGTGAGCTGCATTGGGGGCAGGTAATAATGTGTGTGACGACAACCACTGCACAGCGGGGAGAATATGTTAGCGCTATATAAGCAACAGGAAATAAAAAATATCTACTGCACAATATTGCATTACCTTGTGGATGATCTCCTACTTTCAGTTATAGATGACTTACGACGGGGTAGATATCTATGCTCTCTCATAGCTTCTGCTCTAGATAATATCCTCATTAACCTTCCATCTGCCTCTATAATAGAGATAACTGTAGCAGCCATAAACGAATAGAAACACTGAAATTGTTAATACATGTACCACATACAGCAGAGGCGTAGCTAGGTTCTCCTGCACCCGGGGCAAAGATTGATCTTGGCGCCCTCCCCCCCCCCCATAACTCTTTCCCGACATCTCCTTCCCACTCACCATGTTTGCTTTCTCAACCAATAAATGAGGTGTAACTTTTTTTTTCACTTTTATTTTAATGTAACTGAAGCAAAAAGCAGTATAGTTCTATGTGCGGTCCTTGTTTTGCGGATCCATGATATGCAGCTGTATAAATGGCAACGGATGTGTGCTTGAGGCCTTAGGCCTCATGCCCACTTCAGGTCTTTTTCATCAGGGTGCTATCCGTTGTTTGAACTGATAGCACCCTGAAACATTCATTTCAATGGGGCCATGCACACTTCCGTTGTTTTATCGGAACCGTGCCGCCGTTCCCTCAAAAATAGGCAGGTCCTGCCGCTTTCAATCGCTGCATATAAGGGTTAATGGCAAGAATCGGAGCTAGTACCGGTTCCTGCCGTTACAGGTGGATGTCAGCTGTAACATACAGCTGACATCCACCGCTGATCACGCCGGATTAGCTCCTGAGCTGTCGGCTACACAAGCCTTTTAGGCTCCGCCTCCAGGCAGGGCATGAAAGGCTTCCGTACTAGGCATACCGGGAGGCTAGTGTTAGGGCTACGGTTGCCTTTGCAGCCACCGGCACCCTGGCAATTTCACTGCTGGGGTGCCGATGAGCTGCAAACCCCTTAAATGCAGAGATCGCTTTGACTGCTGCATTTAAGGGGTTCATGGCGGGGACTGGAGCAAACTTCGGTCCCCGCCATTACCCCAGGGTGTCAGCTGTAACATTCAGCTGACAACCGGGGATGATGACATGGACTCAGCTTCTGAGCCCGTCCATTTGTCGTATGGATACGGCAAAATGCGGGAAGCACTAGCTTTCCATGACGTATCCGTATGACAAATGTCGGGAAACGGTTAAAAGCATCATCACAGGATGTGAATATGATAACCGTGACTTTATTCATTACAGGACCCCAGGAATAGTCTACATGTTTATTTGTCCGTGCCTCCTTAATTATGTGGGGAGGACCATTCGCCAGTTTAGGCGAAGCATCCATGATCAGGTAGAAAATATGCTTAGGGAGGAGGATCGCTCTTTAGCCAGACATGTGTGGCAATACCATGGGGGGGATCCTGGCTCTTTGAAGTTCCAGGGCATAGAGAAGATGCGCCCCTCATCCAGGGGAGGCAATTTAGACAATTATCTGTTGCGCAAGGAAGCACAATGGATATTTACAATCAAATGTGTGAAGCCTTTAGATCCTTATGATTCTATTTAATTTACCCCATTTATTGAGTAGGAAGGTTACCCTTCTACTTCAATAGTACTCCGGTTATGGGTATTCGTAGTTTGAATAAGCTTGGTCGTGGTATTTCTGTATCTATGGTGTTTACTTGATACTTAACAGTTACTAAGTAATATGTATGTGTTATCCATATGCCAAGACGATACATTACTATTTCACTTTTCATGAACTGGCTTCTCAACTTATGTCACTAGTGTAGAATCGTTTCTGGTGTTGGTGCCTGTCTGAGCTACAAAAGTAGAGGACAGGTATGCTACGACGGACGTATTATTTATATTTATATTTTTGTGGCTAATTGCCCCCACAGTGTATTACTCAGCGTGACGCAATACAAGCATGTAATGTTTGTTCTGGGGAGATGTGTCCAGCGTTGCAGCATTCTGCTGCTATAGCGACAGACACATTTCTCTGGCGTGTCACCAAAGGTCACGCCCATACACGTGTCAGGCCTATCAGAGACCTGATGACGTGGGCAGTGAAGTCGGGCAGAGGGGTGCGGTCTTGTCTTTAAAGAGGTGGCGTCCTCGCCACCGCGCGAGGCTTTACATCCAGAAGTTTGAGTGCGCCATCAGGGCTCAAGCTCAGCAGTTCTTAGGGTATGTTTACACGGGCTGTGTTCAAAATCTTCTACGGGCTATGTTCAAACATCCCGAAAAACATCTGACAAATCAGAAGCATAACGCCTACAAACATCTGCCCATAGATTTCAATGGGAAATACGGCGTTCTATTCCGACGGGGCGTTATTTTACGCCTCATTTTCAAATAACGGTACGTAAAAAGACGCCCCGTAAAAAGAAGTGCATGTCACTTCTTGAGCCATTTTTGGAGCCATTTTTCATTGACTCAATAGAAAAACGGCTGTAAAAAACGCAGCGAAAAACGCTACTTTGATTAAAAAACTGTTGAAAATCAGGAGCTGTTTTCCCTTGAAAACACCTCCGTATTTTCAGCCGTATTTTGTTAACCGTGTGAACATACCCTTACTGCTCATTCATCCAGCAGTCAAATAGCAGTTTCCACGCGTAGAGATTAGTAATGGAATAGAAACTATGCTCACCTAGCATTATATATTGTGTATGTAAACTATCAGCTGTAGTAAGAAATTTAGAAATTCAATATGTATACCAGTCTATCTAGTGAAAGGGCAGTAGCTCTTCCCTATAGTTTGACCTATGCTTTGCTTAAAGATGGTTTCACACTGGGCGATTATTGTAGTTGCCGATAATTGCCCTGTGTAAACAGGGCAGCGATCAGCAGATGAACGAGCAAAAGCTCCTTAATCTGCTGATCGTATCGTTTTAAAAAAAATGTAATATTATCGTTGTCGGCAGCACATCTCCCTGTGTAAACAGGGGAAGGCACTGCCGACATGATAATAACGTATGGGGACGAGCGATCGGAGTAGCGACTGCTCATCCCCATCCATAGCTCCGTGTAACAGGAGCAAACGAGCGCCGATCAACGATGTCTCATTGATCGGCGCTCGCTGCACCGGCCGATTATCGTCCGCTGTAAAAGGGCATTTATCCTAATAGATTGTCTGCCTCATCTACCTTACATTGAGGACATTAGTGGAGATAATACAATACAGCAGTTTAATATTAACTTTATTTCCTGCACAATATATAGATGTGAGTAAAGGATGTTTATAATTATTGCAACATCGTGCAAACCATTTAGACTGGCTGTGAATAAGTATACAGGATATCACTATAGTGTTCCAGTCCATTTTAATGGTTAGGGATCGAATTTGCTCCCTGGTCTGTATATACACTTGTCTGTAATTTATAGTATATGCTCATCGTCACATATACTGGTTTTGGGACTGTGGAATATGCATGATACATAAGCTATTAGTGACGGACGTTTAGTCACAGTGTATCATTTAGTGACTAAATATCAGTCACAGTTCATCTTGTGTGCCAATATATTTTATTACATGTAATAAAGTTATATTTTAATTTTTCCACTACTTTTCGGTGATACTATATTTTCCAAGTGGACAATACTCAACAATCCTCAGTGATAGTGATGTATCAAATACAGTAGCAAAAGTTTACAGAAATGGTTATGAGTTGGTTATATTTCATGAGATGTTGGGCATATATCTATCCAGGAAACGTTATATGGACAATGTAGTCCTCATTTGGATATTCTAGCTGCCACTCAATGTAGTTATCATGCATCACATGTCGTAGGACACAGGAATGTATTAATACGTAAGAAAATATAGCAGTCAAATTCCTTGTACAATGCAAATTTCTTGTTTTGTTGCTTTTGCCCCAACAGCTGTTGCCTCCCTTGTGCTATGTTATAGTTCTAGAAACAAATATAGGTATAACATACTTTTTGTTATTGATGGAAAAGGCAAGGTGAGTCTTCTTTCTCTATCTCTTTTCTTTGCAGCTTGCCTGATCATTCTTTTCTGATTTTGAGTGTCCCTCCATTCTGATGGAGATAATATCCTGAGGAAATTTTCATATAATTTGTACTCCTTAAGAGTCTCTTCACACCTAGCAATGTCACTGTGAGGAAGAAAATGAGAATTGGTCATGTACACAAATTCTAGGTTTGTATGATGACATAGGAGAAGCTGTATATATTTTATTTTTTATTTAAATGTACTATTTCAAAAGACACGTGTTTCCGTGAAGTGTTAAACTATTATAAAATGTTAAATATAACTGAAGATACACTTTGTTAGGGCTGTTCACACAGACGAATGCCACTGTATTGGCTTACTATTGGCATAGTTGCATACATCGGCAATTGGCTCAAATTATTATTTTTTTTATAAAACTCACAACAAGGGTGATGGTATCTTCTAGAGTCAAGTGCGGAGGGTAATTTATTAAGAAATCTTTCAAAGTTTCAGAAAGGCCTCGGCAAAATTGGCATCGGACTGCAGCATCATTCCATTGTGAAGAAATAGACCATTGTCTAAATTCCGAAAAAATATTCTTCGACAGGGCGCAGTCCTTGCTGGACAGATAACAGATTGGACTCAGCCACTGCCGTTATATCTCATTCTCTGTAAATTAAGCCTAGGGCCGCAAAGAAGGTCTCCACAGAAAAAAGTTCAGGGGCAACAGGTCCCAATGAAAAGGCCCAGGTTTGAGGATCACCCTGCAGAAGGGAAATGACAATACCCACTCGCTGCTGCTCAGTACCCGAGGAGATAGGTCTTAGTTGAAAATATAATTTAAAACTCTCCCGAAAATTAACAAACGACTTACGATCACCAGGGAAACGATCAGGTAAGTTCACCTTAGGTTTCACTGGACTTATGACTGGAACAACTGCTTGGGCCTGCGTAGTTTCATGATGTTGGGCCCTCATCGCCAGACCTTGTACGAACTGAGTCAGATTGTCCATCTGTTCCAACAGGGTTTGCATAGGTTCCATCGTGAAAGGATATAATATAAATGGCTTATGAATATGTTATGGAATTGCAAGTTGAGCAATTCCCCAAAGGCTGCTGGAGACGGCGTGAAAATAAATTCGCAACCTCAAATCCGTCACAACTCTGATTGACAGAGTCTAAGGCTACTCTAAGGTCTTCGCCAGAGCCAACCGCAAGGCAAGATGGTTTTTGCTACATAGAACCCAGGTTGTCTTAGCATAGTTCAGTGTTGGATAAGAGGTGCAATGCAGGCAAACCTGAACAGGAACCAGACAGCCAGAGGGTAAACAGAACGTCAAAAACAGTAAGCAAGTGGATATAGGTCAGAACCAGCTGGGAGCAGATAATCAAAATCGGTAAACAAAGGGTTATAAGAATAAGAAGAATTTATTGATCCGAAGATGGAAATTAATAATAGTCAAACAGTTTGCCACATAGAAAGACATCAACAATACATATATAGTACATTTATAACAAGGTTAATACCTAAAATTACATTAAGTAGTAACAATAATACTTAAAAATATAAAAATAGCAATCAATAAATAAAACCAATTTAGGCCATCACTCTATTAAATAAGGATATAGCGGTAGGTAAAAATGACCTGTCTTTAGTGCACTTTAATTGTAGATAACATTTACTAAATTAACTCCTTTGAGATTTAACATAGTTATATAGGGGATGTTGAGGACAAGCAACAATCCTATCAAATTTCCGTCAAATTCTTTTTTCCGCCACCGCACTAACCGGCTCAATTGCGCCGTCAATAATACTACTCGCCTTCTTGACAATCTTGTTTATTCTATTAATGTCCATGACCGTCGCATTACTGTACCAACAAATCACAGCAAAACATATTGCACTCCCCACCACCGAATTATAAAACATTTGTAACATTTCTGAGCAGACGTTAAAAGACCTCAGTTGGCGTAAAAAGTACAGACGACTCGAGCCCTTCCTAAAAAAGCATATTGCAATTTAGCTTCCAGTCAATTTATTGTCAATAAATACTCCCAAATACTTATAGTTCTCCACAATTGACACCTTCTGCCCATTGAAACGCAACTCATTTTCTTGACGCTTTCTGCCCAAATCAATAATCATCTCCTGAATTTTTCTAATGTTCATTATTAGTAAATTTGCCGCTGACCATGCACAAAAATTTTCCACTTGCTCCCTATATTATTGATCGTCTCCTTTAGTAATACACGCCGAAGTCAATTTCCAAGAAGTCCAGAAGTCAGAGGTAAAGGGTGTAGGTAAGTAGCTTGATCAAAACACATGCAGACTGGAAATTCACAAGCAAAGAACAGGTGCTCCGATGCTAGCGACAGCCACATTCACTTGTATGTGCGTCCTCAGGACGCACATACAAATGAATACTATAGGCTGCAGGCAGGGCGCTGCACCCTCCCAGGATGTAGGAGAGCCACTGGGCTCTGCCTTTACTCCGTGCTTTACACACCTGGAGTAAATAAAAGCCGAGAAGCAGAGGAGGAAGCTCCGCCAACAGCCTGTCCTGCAAGAAGCCTGTGATCCTGTCAGCAAGGACAGAGGGTGAGTGTATGTGTGTGTCTGTGTGTGTATATGTGTGTGTGTGTGTATACAGTATGTGTCTCTGTGTTTGTATGTGTATATGTTACAGTGTGTGTGTGTGTGTGTGTGTGTGTGTGTGTGTGTGTGTGTGTCTCTCTCTCTGTTTCTGCATGTGTTTGTCTCTTTGTAAAAGTGTGTGTTCAATATTAAAGTAGAACAGATAAAATGAATATATCTGTGCTGCCTCCTATATACCCTGCTGCCCCTATATACACTGCTGACCCTATATACCCTGCTGCCCCCTATATATCCTGCTGCCCCTTATATAACCTGCTGCCCCTTATATACCCTGATGCTCCTTATATACCTTGCTGCCCCTTATATACCCTGCTACCCCTATATACCTTGCTGCCCCTATATACAATGCTCCCCTTATATACCCTGCTGCCCTTTATATATGCCTGTGTGTGTGTGTGTGTGTGTGTGTGTGTGTGTGTGTGTGTGTGTGTGTGTGTGTGTTTATATGTGTCTGTGAGTATAGTTATCACCTACTACATTATCTGTCATCAGAGTTATCACTGTGTTATCTGTGGTGTTACATAAGACTGCAGGTAACACTACTACATTATCCGTAATCAGAGTTATCATTGTGTTATCTGTGCTATTACGTAGGACTGCAGGTAACACTACTACATTATCTGAAATCAGAGTTATCACTGTGTGTTATCTGTGGTGTTACATAGCACTGCATGTGAAATCTACTACATTATCTGTACTGGGCGTCGGGTTTACTCACCTCCCGACGCCCGCAGCCATGGATCCGTGAGTGCTGTTCCCTGTCTCCTTCCTAGGAGGCGCCAGCGCTCACTTCCGCTCCGTCCTGCTGTGTCCCGTAGGGTGTGCGCGCTCGCGCGTGCACGGCCTTAAAGGGCCAGTGCGCACACAAAAGGATCGTCATCATCATCAACTGCCCTGATTTCCTGGTCTATAAGAAGGCCCCAGGCCTTCTGATCCTTGCCTGAGCGTTGTTAGTCTATCCCAGTCTGTCTCGCAAACGGTCCCTTAGTGTTTCCCCGTTCCAGCCGATACCCGTGCCCTGTTACCCGTTCCTGTATTCCGTATTGTTCCAGTTCCTGTGCCTACCAGCGTTGGAGTCTTGTCTTCTGCCACATCCAGTGTCGTTTGCCACGTCCAGTGTCTTCTGCCACGTCCAGTGTCTTCTGCCATGTCCAGTGTCGTCTGCCATGTCCAGTGTCGTTTGCCACGTCCAGTGTCTACTGCTTCATCGCATACTGCTCGCCACGTCTGGCACCACCTGCCGCACCAGCCTCCATCCGTGCTGCAGCCACAGCCACCGTCCGGACTATTTCAGGTACCCAAGCGTTACTGTCTGCCATTGACTTTCGCATAGACTGTGACCTGGTCAGCTGCCTCCCCGCTATGGCGGAGTGGCCTAGTGGGTCCACATACCCTGTGTCCGTGACACTGGGTATATACAGTGAAGGAAATAAGTATTTGATCCCTTGCTGATTTTGTAAGTTTGCCCACTGTCAAAGACATGAACAGTCTAGAATTTTTAGGCTAGGTTAATTTTACCAGTGAGAGATAGATTATATAAACAAACAAAACAGAAAATCACAGTCAAAATTATATATATTTATTTGCATGGTGCACAGAGAAATAAGTATTTGATCCCCTACCAACCATTAAGAGTTCAGCCTCCTCCAGACCAGTTACACGCTCCAAATCAACTTGGTGCCTGCATTAAAGACAGCTGTCTTATATGGTCACCTGTATAAAAGACTCCTGTCCACAGACTCCATTAATCAGCCTGACTCTAACCTCTACAACATGGGCAAGACCAAAGAGCTTTCTAAGGATGTCAGGGACAAGATCATAGACCTGCACAAGGCTGGAATGGGCTACAAAACCATAAGTAAGACGCTGGGTGACAAGGAGACAACTGTTGGTGCAATAGTAAGAAAATGGAAGACATACAAAATGACTGTCAATCGACATCGATCTGGGGCTCCATGCAAAATCTCACCTCGTGGGGTATCCTTGATCCTGAGGAAGGTGAGAGCTCAGCCGAAAACTACACGGGGGGAACTTGTTAATGATCTCAAGGCAGCTGGGACCACAGTCACCAAGAAAACCATTGGTAACACATTACGCCGTAATGGATTAAAATCCTGCAGTGCCCGCAAGGTCTCCCTGCTCAAGAAGGCACATGTACAGGCCCGTCTGAAGTTTGCAAATGAACATCTGGATGATTCTGAGAGTGATTGGGAGAAGGTGCTGTGGTCAGATGAGACTAAAATTGAGCTCTTTGGCATTAACTCTACTCGCCGTGTAGAGGAAGAGAAATGCTGCCTATGACCCAAAGAACACCGTCCCCACTGTCAAGCATGGAGGTGGAAACATTATGTTTTGGGGGTGTTTCTCTGCTAAGGGCACAGGACTACTTCACCGCATCAATGGGAGAATGGATGGAGCCATGTACCGTCAAATCCTGAGTGACAACCTCCTTCCCTCCACCAGGACATTAAAAATGGCTCGTGGCTGGGTCTTCCAGCACGACAATGACCCGAAACATACAGCCACCAAGGCAACAAAGGAGTGGCTCAAAAAGAAGCACATTAAGGTCATGGAGTGGCCTAGCCGGTCTCCGGACCTTAATCCCATCGAAAACTTATGGAGGGAGCTGAAGATCCGAGTTGCCAAGCGACAGCCTCGAAATCTTAATGATTTACAGATGATCTGCAAAGAGGAGTGGGCCAAAATTCCATCTAACATGTGTGCAAACCTCATCATCAACTACACAAACGTCTGACTGCTGTGCTTGCCAACAAGGGTTTTGCCACCAAGTATTAAGTCTTGTTTGCCAAAGGGATCAAATACTTATTTCTCTGTGCACAATGCAAATAAATATATATAATTTTGACAATGTGATTTTCTTTTTTTTTTTATATATAATCTATCTCTCACTGGTAAAATTAACCTAGCCTAAAAATTCTAGACTGTTCATATCTTTGACAGTGGGCAAACTTACAAAATCAGCAAGGGATCAAATACTTATTTCCTTCACTGTATGGGTCTGTTTGTGAATGTGCCTTTTATGTATTTGTATATGCTCCTGTCTGTATATGTATATGTTCCTGTCTGTGTATTTATCTGCCGGTGTGTGTATATGTGTCTGTACGTCTATAAATTTACCTGAATGTGTGTATGTATATTTGCCTGTATGTCTAAATATCTGTCTTTATGTATGTACAGTATATATGTTCCAGTATATGGTTTGTGTAGGGGGCGGCAATAGAGAGTCCCATACAGGGCGCCATCCAACCTAAGGCCAGCCATGGCTGCAGGTCACGTTAGGTCTACAGCCTATAAGGCACTAGGAGTCGCGCAGGCCGGGGTGATGACGTCACATCATCACGCCGGTCTGCGCATGCGTCCCGCTAGAGAGGAAGTGTAGCTCTCCGTCTGTTGCTGGAACGGGGCACGGTAAGTACATCTTATATATATATTTTTTAAACCAACTGTGTGGCAGTATATACATGGGGAGGGGGGCTGTGTAGCGCTATATACAAGGGGAGGAGGGGGCTGTGTAGTGCTATATATACAAAGGGAGAGGGGGGCTGTGTAGCGCTATATACAAGGGGAGAGGGGCTGTGTAGTGCTATATACAAGGGGAGAGGGGGGCTGTGTAGTGCTATATACAAGGGGAGAGGGGGCTGTGTAGCGCTTTATACAAGCGGTGGAGAGGAGGGGGGCTGTGTAGCGCTATATACAGGGGGAGGGGGGCTGTGTAGCACTATATACACAAGGGTAAGAGGGGACTGTGTAGCGCTAGATACAAGGGGAGAGGGGGGCTGTGTGGCACTATATACAGGGGGGAATTGCTGTGTAGCACTATATTCAGGGGGATGTGGGGCAGTATCTACAGGGGTCTGTGTGGCACAATCTACAGGGGTCTGTGGGGCACTATCTACAGGGGGGTCTGTGTGGCACTATCTACAGGGAGTCTGTGTGGCACCATCTACAGGGGGGTCTGTGTGGCACTATCTACAGGGGGGTCTGTGTGGCACTACCTACAGGGAGGTCTGTGTGGCACTATCTACAGGGGGGTCTGTGTGGCACCATCTAAAGGGGGTATGATTTGCTCTATCTATGGGGGGTCTGCATGTGGCGCTATTTGCAGGGGGCTGCGTGTGGCGCTATCTGCATGGGGCTGTGTGTGGCGCTATCTGCAGGGAGATGCGTGTGACGCTATCTACAGGGGTGAAGCTGTCTACAGGGGGATGTGTGTGGCACTATCTACAGGGGGTCTGTGTGGCACTCTATACAGGGGCTGTGTGGCGCTCTCTACAGGGGCTGTGTAGTGCTCTGTACAGGGGCTGTGTAGTGCTCTGTACAGGGGCTGTGTGGCTCTTTCTACAGGGGGTCTGTGGCACTATCTACATGGTGTGTGTCGCTATCTACAGGGGGTCTGTGTGGCATGATCTATAGGGGCAGTGGTGTAATGAAGGATTCTTTCATTGATGCCTATAATTGGTGTTTATAACTATTTTACTGCTGGACTTGTAATATTATAGTATTTAAAAAAAGTTATTTAAAACTAATTTAAAATAAGTTTTCTTATTCTCTTATTTATTCGCTATATTAGCATTTACTGGGGGTATTACTTTTGGTCATCAGATCGCCCACCATTTATGGAGACTTGCCCTGCTCCCTAACTGCCCCGCTCAGGAGCTGCCAAGACTTAGAGGGAACATTGCTTGTGACCCAGCCAGCCACAGCAGGGCTGCCATCGAAGCACTCCAGGTGGTACTGCTGTCATCTTCCTAGGAAAATTAGTTAAAAAAATTGGCCCACACTCCTGTCAACTTCTTCCCACTATACACTATTCACTGCTCAGAATAGAGCCCACTAAATATATTGTACATCAATATCATATTATGCACCTTACTTTCCCTACTACGAGGGCCCAGATATTGCAAAAATCACCTACCCACTCCAGGTGGCCATCAAATTTTACACAGTTAGGTACATAATGTAGGATGGGAAACAAGTGAGACAGTCCAAGTGGGCATGGTTATTTGATTGTATGGGGCCGACATATTCAAAATTAAAGCCCTGAGCCATAGTCATCTACTTACCTTAACACTGTACTACATTGCCATCTGCCCATAACCTTAGCCTATATTTTGGCTACACCTTTATCTCGTGAGAAATCCTACAGTCATACCTTTTAATTGCCAGAATTTCTGCAGTGACTTTCTGGGTTTCTGTAATTTTTTCAAGTTTAGCTTTTGCTTCTTGGTCCGCACTGTAAGAAAATAAGGACTGTGTAATCTGCAAAGTAAACTAGTTGAGAATAAAATGTCAAAAAATACTTACAGTTTCAATGCTTCCACAACATCTCTATCAGTTTCGTTCAAAATTTCTTCAAATGTTTTAGTGTCCTCTCCAAGTTTTTGCTCAGCGTCATTTATTTTGACTTTTTCTTCTGAAAGAGTTATCTTCATCTCTCTTATAGCATCTTGTTTTGTGTCTATAGAAAACTGGCACACAAATAAGACAGTTCATGTTCAGATACTGCAGCTTACATCTCTGAAGCTTAGTGAAAACTTGCTAGAATGCTTAGGTAGTGTCTACCTATAGGGCAGGAGTTACATTAATTCCTTGCGACCGCAGCTAGTTTTGGCCTTACTGCCAGAGCCAATTTTTCAAATCTGACATCTTTCACTTTATGTTGGAATATGTGGGAATAACTTTTTAATACTTTTACTTATCCAAGTAATTCTGAGATTGTTTTGTCTTGACACATTCTTCTTTATGTTATTGTTAAATTTTGGTCGATACATTTTGTGTTTATTTGTGAAAAACACCAGAAATTATCAAAAAGCTCAAAAAAATATGCATTTTTTTTTAAATAAACTTTTCTGCTTGTAAGACAGAGAATCATACCACACTAAATAATTACTAATTAACATTTACCATATGTCTACTTTATATTGGCATTATTTTTTTAAACATCATTACTTTTTTTTTAGAAAGTTAGAAGGCTTATAAGTTTAGCAGCATTTTTCGCATTTTCAAGATAATTTCCAAAAAAGAACTTTCGCAAGTATAGCACGATATCGGCACTAGAGGTTTGCAGAGGCCTTGAGGTGCCAAAACATCAGAAACACCCCTAAAATACTCTATTTTGGAAATTACACCCCACAAATAATTAATCTGGGGGTGTAGTAAGCATTTAGATCCCACAGGTGTTTCATAGATTTTATTAGAAATGGCCAGTTTTTTTCCAAGAAGATTTCGTTTTAAATAAAAAAAAAATATTTTCACATGGACTGGAGAAAAAGCACTCCAAAATGTGTTACTCAATATCTCCCGAGTACGGCAATACCCCATATGTGGTTGTTTTCTGCTGTTTAGGCACACGGCCGGACTCAGAAGGGAAGGAGCACTATTTTGCTTTTGGAGCACAGATTTTCCTAGATTGGTTTCTGGGCGCCATGTCACATTTCCAGAGGACCTAAGGTACCTGTACAGCGGAAAAAAACAACTGACCCCATTTAGGAAACTACACCCCTGAAGGAATTTATCTAGGGGTGTAGTGAGCATTTAGACGCACAGGTGTTTCATAGATTAAATATTAGAATTGTGACGTGAAAATGAACAATGTACTTTTTTCCAAGGGGATGTAGTTTTAACTTAAGTAACGCTGAAGAAACAGCACCCCAAAATTTGTTATGAGATTTCTCCCGAGTACGGAGACTCGGGAGACAGTCAAGTAAATGGCTGTCAGCTTCTGTGACTTTTAAAGTGACGTAAACCCAAGTGGGCTTTCCGACAGATAACATGCTGTGACATCAAAATTCTCAGATGTTAGAAGATGATCATATGTTTAGCCACAAACTTGACATAATTGTTAGAAATACACATGATCATTGCAGGGAGGGTGAACAGCACACGACCACTCTGTGTAGACCAGTTCTTCTTCAACTGTGAGGCGGGCCTCAATGGGGACATTCCCCCCAGTTGTTGGTGGGGTGCAGCTGGGGAGGCATATTTGACAGAAGTGATCATATGCTGCACAGTCCTTTCTCTGGCAGAAACGATCTCTATTTTAAAAACATAACTGATACATTTTGTTCCTATTTTATGTTCTAATAATTTTTATTGAAGGTTTTCAAAATAACAAGCAAACGGTAAACAATACAAGTAGCAGTCGAGGGCAGTCCCCATAGATCGAACTGTAACAGGCAAGTAAATACCAAATATTGTTACAGGTCAAGAGAAAAGAGGAGGAGGGGATATGAAATGGAACGGAAAGAAAGAGGGGAAAGAGAAAGGAAAAATAGGAGAACGAGGGCCGAGTATCCTAGAGGCAAAATAGACCTAAGAGATCGTCCCTGGGTATCCGAGCCATGGCTGCCAAACTTGAAGAAAGAGTTCTTCACTATCTGAGACCATACAGTGTAATCGATCATTCACCATAATCCAATTCAACTTAGTCTTAACCAGATGAAGAGGAATCACAGGGCTCTTCCAAGATGTAGCT
Organism: Rhinoderma darwinii; assembly: GCF_050947455.1. Classification (NCBI taxonomy): domain Eukaryota; kingdom Metazoa; phylum Chordata; class Amphibia; order Anura; family Rhinodermatidae; genus Rhinoderma; species Rhinoderma darwinii. Next base: position 149,468,694 of record NC_134689.1, read on the forward strand.
ATAACAATTTTGGCGGCCAGAAAAAGAAAGGATACAAATTTATGAGAGGCTTTAGACAAGCCAGGGACGGTCTCATTAAGTAACGCCTGAGTAGGAGACAGAGTCAAATTAATCTGAGTTATGGAAAATGACATATTAAAGATTCTCCGCCAAAATTGGCGAACCTTCGTGCAACCCCACCATATATGTAAAGGATCCCCCGCACATCCACAGTGTCTGAAGCACAACGAGGAGGAAGCAGGGAATATCTTGGCTAGTCTAGAGGGAACTAGGTACCAACGTAAAAATACTTTATAATTGGCCTCAACCAACTAAGCATTAATAGAAATATTCGCAGTACGTTCTGCTATATCCTGCCATTCCCTTACAGTAAAGGATGTGTGTAAGTCCCTTTCCCACATAGACATATATGATAGTTTGTCCGACGGAGAGACCAGAAATGAATAAATATGAGACAGGAGGTAATGAGCATTAGGATTATTTAAGCATAATTGTTCAAATACAGACACAATTTGCAGAACCGAAGCAGGTTGAAATGGGGATATAAAATGGTGAATATGGTGATAGCGAAAAATCTCAGAGTCCGGCATGTGGTAAATAGACTGATAAAAATTACAGGGTTTTACGCCTAGTCTATCAGAAAAGTGTCCAATTCGATACAAACCCTTGTCCAGCCACCATTGAAACGTTGACGGTTGCATACCAGGAGCAAAAGTAGGATTAGCAAGCAATCGAGCTGCAGGCATATGTACAGAACAAAGCCGGAACCTGGGACCCAATCTATCCAACAGCGCTAAGGAAGAAGAGAGGAGCGGACATAACACAGGTGGTCTGTGTTTGGGCTTCAACCATAACAACTGGTCTACAGGAACCCCAGGGGTAGCTGCATGTTCAATAGGAATCCAACGCGTTGGATTACTGCTACTATGGTGTGAGACTAAAGGAGTCAGGTGAGCAGCATAATAATATTTAGTGAGGTTCAGTAAACCCAAACCCCCAGAGGCTTTAGGAGCATACAGAGTGCTTTGTGGGACTCTACAACGTTTAGGACACCAAACGAAGGACAATATAAGCCATTGGAGGTCTTTTAAAAAGGGGACAGGGACATCAATTGGTAAAGTGCGGATATAATATAAGATTCTGGGAAGGACATCTTAACCGCCGCTATCCTGCCAAACCAGGAAAGAGGCTTAAAGAGGCTCTGTCACCAGATTTTGCAACCCCTATCTGCTATTGCAGCAGATAGGCGCTGCAATGTAGATTACAGTAACGTTTTTATTTTTAAAAAACTAGCATTTTTGGCCAAGTTATGGCCATTTTTGTATTTATGCAAATGAGGCTTGCAAAAGTACAACTGGGCGTGTTGAAAAGTAAAAGTACAACTGGGCGTGTATTATGTGCGTACATCGGGGCGTTTTTACTTCTTTTACTAGCTGGGCGTTCTGATGAGAAGTATCATCCACTTCTCTTCAGAACGCCCAGCTTCTGGCAGTGCAGATCTGTGACGTCACTCACAGGTCCTGCATCGTGTCGGCCACATCGGCACCAGAGGCTACAGTTGATTCTGCAGCAGCATCAGCGTTTGCAGGTACGTAGCTACATCGATTTACCTGCAAACGCCGATGCTGCTGCAGAATCATCTGTAGCCTCTGGTGCCGATGTGTCCTCGCTCGTCTGACACGATGCAGGACCTGGGGAAGTGACGTCACAGCGTGATCTCTCGAGAACACGGCTGTGTCTGCACTGCCAGAGGCTGGGCGTTCTGAAGAGAAGTGGATGATACTTCTCATCAGAACGCCCAGCTAGTAAAAGAAGTAAAAAACGCCCCGATGTACGCACATAATACACGCCCACTTGGACTTTTACTTTAAACATGCCCAGTTGTACTTTTGCAAGCCTCATTTGCATAAATACAAAAATGGTCATAACTTGGCCAAAAATGCTCGTTTTTTAAAAATAAAAACGTTACTGTAATCTACATTGCAGCGCCTATCTGCTGCAATAGCAGATAGATGTTGCAAAATCTGGTGACAGAGCCTCTTTAAGAAGCCCAATGTAACAGATCTGTTTTTAATTTTTGTTTGAGAGGGAGGAAGTTTGTACAAAAAAGGGTGGAATAGCAAGGAATAAGGTGAACTCCCAGATAGGAGATTTTGTCTTCCCTCCATCTCAGGTCAAAGTTTAGTTGTATAAGCTTGGCCATGAAATGTGGAACGCTGATGTTCAAAACCTCAGACTTGTCATGATTGACCTTCAATCCGGAAATGTGGGAAAATTGGTCTAGAACGTGATAAAGATTCGGGAGGGACGTCAGGGGGGATGATAATACCAATAAAATATCATCCGCATATAGCACATATGTGTCTGACCCCTAACCTCAATTCCCTTAATGTCTTTATTCAGCCTGATCAGGTGGGCCAGGGGCTCGATCACCAAAAACAAAAAGAATATGGGAGAGAGGGCACCCCAGTCTTGTTCCCCGGGCTATGGGTATGCAGTCTGAGAAAAAACCCTTGATCATTACCTGGGCAGATGGAGTCGAGTAAAGGCTACTCAAGAGAGTAATAAATGTATCACCGGACCCCCATTTCCTCAATAGAAAGAATAAGTAGTCCCAGGTCAGGGAATCAAAGGCCTTATGCAGGTCTAGCGACAGGCACATCGTTCCCGACCTCTGCGATCCATCCCACTGGGAACGAACAAGGGAGATAAGATCAATGATCCGTCTAGTCTGGTCAGCCGCTTGTCTATTCGGTACAAAGCCCACCTGATCAGGGTGAATGTATTGTTCTAAAAAGGCCTTAAGGCGGGTGGCCAAAATTTTAATGAGCATTTTCATATCAGCGTTAATCAATGTTGGCCGATAATTTTGACAGGAAGAGGGGTCTTTACCTGGTTTGGGGATCACCAAAATGTATACTTTAATAGCTTCAGTTCCAGGAGAGCCCCCATCCCTCAAATCATAAAAAAAGGGTGACCAAGTGAGGGGCCAAAACATCTGCAAATTTTTTATAGCAATGATTAGAGAACCCATCTCATCCTGGAGATTTAGCTGATTTGAGGGATTGAATCGCATACAAAACTTCCTGAAGCGATATAGGGGCCTCCATAGTATCTTTGTGAGGGTCCTTCAATACAGGCAAAGAGATATCCCTAAATAACGCCTCGGCTTTTACTGTGTCTAAGTGGGGAGGAGAGTTATATAGAGAGGACTAAAAAGTAAAGAAAGTGTTGAGAACCTCTTTAGGGTGTTGCGTAAGGTTACCGTTAGCTAACCGTAGTTTAGGGACCATAAAGTTACGGGACAACGGAGCAAGTTTCCGAGCTAAAAGGGTGCCGGGTTTGTCACTTTGAGCAAAAAATTTATATTGCGTCCAACGAATGTGCCGCTCTGCGATAGTCGTAAGGCACAAGTTAAGTTCTGTATCAGGATACTCAATTTTGGACCATAAGTCAAGGGTATTATCTGCCTTTTGTTGTCTAACTAAATCGGAATAAGCCGCTTCCTTCTCTTTAAGTATTTGTCCTCTCTCTCTTCAAACGTGAGGCGATCTGAATAAGTTTCCCCCTAAGAGTAACTTTATGGGCTTCCCAATTAATAGCTCAGGAGGTGTCAGTTAAATAATTAACTTGAAAATAATGTTCAATTGCAGATGCAAGTTCCTGAAAGACCTGGGGATTTGTCAGAAGGGACTCATTTAACCCCTTAATGACCAGCCTATTTTAAACCTTAATGACCAAGCCATTTTTTAAGTTTTTCCATCGTCGCATTCCAAGAGCTATAACCTTTTTATTTTTGCGTCGACATAGCTGTATAAGGTCTTGTTTTTTGCGGGACAAGTTGTATTTTTTAATAGCACCATTTTGGGGGACATATTATTTATTGATTAACTTTTATTAACTTTTATTTGGGGGGAAATAGAAAAAAACCTGAAATTTCGCCACACTTTTTCGCGTCTTAAATCTACGCCGTTTACCGTATGATATAAATTACACAATAACTTTATTCAGCGGGTTGTTACGATTGCAACGATACCAAATTTGTATAGTTTTTGTATGTTTTACTACTTTTACACAGTAAAAACGCTTTTTTTTCAAAATTATTTGTTTTTGTGTCTGCGTATTTGAAGAGCCGTAACATTTTAATTTTTTCGCCGATGCGGTTGTATGAGGGCTTTTTTTTTGCGGGAAGACTTGTAGTTTTTATTGGTACCATTTTGGAGTAGATGCGACTTTTTGATCACTTTTTATCACATTTTTTTAAAGTCAGTATTCACAGAAAACAGCAATTTTTCCATAGTTTTTTATTATTTTTTTTACGGCGTTCACCGTGCGGGTTAAATAATGTAATAGATTTATAGTCGGGGTCATTACGGACGCGGCGATACCAAATATGTGTAACTTTTTAATATTATTTTGTTTTTTTAATAGTAAAGCATTTTGTAAGGGGAAAAGCTGGGTTTTTCATTGTTTTTCCCATTTTTTTTTAATTAACTTTATTAAACTTTTTTTTCACTTTTTTACTAGTCCCACTAGGGGACTATAATATGCGATTCTGCGATTGCATTTATAACACACTGCAATACTTTTGTATTGCAGTGTATTACTGCCTGTCCGTTTAACACGGACAGGCATCTGCTAGGTCATGCCTGCGGCATGATCTAGCAGGCATTCACTCCAGGCAGACCTGGGGGCCTTTATTAGACCCCCGGCTGCCATTGGAGACACAGACACTTGGCGATCGTATCGCCGGGTGTCGGTGGGAGAGAGAGGGAGCTCCCTCCCTCTCTCCAAAACCACTCAGATGCGGTGCACGCCATTGTGCACCGCATCTGAGGGGTTAAACGGGTGAGATCGATACTAATATCGATCTCACCCGGCAGAGCAGGGACGCCCCCAGCCCTCAGCTGCCTCTGGCAGCTGAGAGCAGGGAGATTTGACAGCTCCCTGCTCTGTTTACTTATTCCGATGCCGCGACGTAAAAAGTCTATGGCATCGGAATAAGGCCCGTTAGGGACCGACGTAGAAACACGATGGGCCGGTCACTAACGGGTTAAATGCCATGAGCTAGACCGAGGTTTAAGCCAGAAGCAATCCAGTGTAAGCAACACTAAGTCATGATCAGACCATGAAATGGGGTGTATTTTGGCTCTCAAAATACTAGTTAAGAGCTGAGACGGAAGGAAGAGATGGTCGATGCGAGAGTAAGTTGAATGGGAATGGGAATAAAAGGTGAAATCCCTGGTGGAGAGATTGACAGATCTCCAGGCAACAACAAAATCATGGGAGTGTAAAAGTTTGGCTAATTGCAACCCCTGTTTAGGGGGGGGGGGGGGCGAAGGGAGGAGGGACCTGTGTTTGTTTTGTCAAGGAGATGATCCAATGCCACATTTGAATCCCCACATTTGAAAAAGATGCCCCCCCCTCTCTTCTTTTCCGCAGCCACCGCTTAGTGATACAAAGGATAATGGTAATGCATACATTTAGGACAAGATTTAGTAGAGAAATGCAGTTCTTGTAAAACCACAACATCACAATGCAAGAATTTATATGTCTGGAAGGCTTGCCGCAGTTTAGTCTGCGAATTAAAGGGGAGGTGTAATGATGGGGGTAAGGAAACAGACAAGTGAGCCCTAATCTACCCGCCACTCAGTCCCTGCCTACTTGCAACGACCCGCCCTAGGCGACGGGGTACAACTGGGCGACGGTCCCTACGCTCAATAAGAGCATGACAGACAAACAGACAAGGGTACACAGAAGCAAGGGAAAAGGGGCAGTTGCCCACGGCAACACCGTGAGCAACAAGAGTGGTGAACGAGCCGAGTCAAACCAGGAGTGTACGAAGTACCAAACGCAGAGCAGGAGAGTAGTGAACAAGCCGAGTCAAACCAGGAGTGTACGAGGTACCAAACACAGAGCAGGAGAGTAGTCAGTAAGCCAGGGTAAATATGAAGCAGGGTCAAATAGATCAAGAAGCTGCAGCAGGGCCAGGAAACCGCACGAGAAGAATCACAAGCAAGGAGGAACAGGAAAGGCAGGTATAAATAGACAGAGCGCGGGAGCTAGCTCCGTCTGGCCAGGCTGTGATAGGCTCTCCCACTCCTAAGCCTGCCATCCTGAGTGGTGGAAGATGGAGTCAGTCTCACCGACATAGAAGCAGGTGCAGACTGATTACCTATGGGCGTAGATACAGAAGCTGTACCTGGCAGATCCTTAACAGAAGGTGTCATGATTTTTTTTATTTAGTAATTTTATTGCTTTTTATATAATGTAACCCAAAAAATATTTTATTTATGTTGTCACTTTAAACTTTTTTATGTATTCATACTTTTAGTTCTCTATGGGGGCTGCATGCGCAGTTCACACCAGTAACACAACGAAGCTCGTTCCTGGAGAGAAATCCGGCGCCATTTTCATGTGGAACGGAAGCCGCTGCCGGACAGTAAGATGACTTCCGGCCGCGGCTTCCGGCAATAGCTTCAACGAAGTGAAGGCGCAAGGAAGAGGAGCATAGGCGGCAGGAACTTGGTAAAATGAGCGGAGACGGCGGCAGCAGCAGGAGCGGGCAATATATGGTAGTGTATGATGTGCGACTGTGTGATACTGTTTGCTGAGCCACTGCATCTAATCCCATCATGTGCGATCCTGTCTGCTCAGCCACTGCAAAATGGCGGCTCACAGTGTAGGCGGTTTGAAGACATTCAAACGCCTCCCCCACCCAGCACTAGCCAGAAGAAGGGAAGGGGGATTGTGTGAGGACACTAGAGGAGAGTGTGTCCACCCCAAATTTGCAGCAGAAATCAATGAGGTTGCTAAACCACAGTGACCATGCTGCGATTTTGGGAACTGCTCCCTCTAGTGGCCAGCACATAAAAAATTTAGAATTTAGGATCTAATTTATAATATTTTCTGACTTGTGAAAAAACTAAAAAACATTAAAACAATGTGTAATTAGTTCTATACTCATTGTTCAACTGAAAAAAATAAAAATACAATTTTGGCGACACATTCCCTTTAAAGCTCTGGACATTGTGTGTAATAATGTTAAAAGCGGACGGAAGATCAGACATAACCAAAATGTTTACATAAAGCAAAATATCCAAGACACTCGACCATCAGAAGAAGGGGACAGGAAAGGAGGGGAGAGGAGCAAAAGTACAAAAGAAAAGATAATAATCATAAATGATTGTGAGTAATAGAGTAGATTATAGAGTATCGCCCCAACAGGGCTATAGGGGATGTTGAGAGAGCACCACCCAGGGAACAATAGAATATCAGGTGTGTCTATCAAGATCCCAAGGAGGGCTTGCCAGCGCCCAGTGGGAGGGCCAGCTCACGATAATTCAGCTAGCTGAAAAACAAAAACAGAAAAAAAATTCCAATACAAAAGACATTTGCAATGTAAAATTAAACGTCAATAGTAAGCAGCAAAGGGAACCGATACGTGAAAAAAGTTCCAAGCCCAGGATCCAAGGAGAGGTGTATCAAAGTAACATCAAGGATCCATAAGATCATGTAGTAGAAGTCGAAGGCCAGGATGAAGATCTGGAGCTTCAGAGTGGTCTAATACGTGATGTAGAAGATGAGGACGCAGGCGGGGGCATCAGCAGAGACATACCATCCTTTGAAAGGAGACCCAAACGTTCCATAATGGCCTCGCCCTCCTTTTGAGAAGCAAAGCTGTATGGCCGATTGCGATACGAAAATGTGAGACGAAAGGGGAAGGCCCATCTGTATCTAATCTCCTGGTGAATCAAAAGTTGGAGGAGAGGTTTTAAGGACCGCCGCCTCTTGATCGTGCGAGGAGCCAAATCAGCAAAGATCTGTATGTCACAGCCACATAATCGCAGCTGATCCGCGGATCTGGAGGCTTTCATGACCTTCTCCTTCACAGAGTAATAGTGAGGTTTCACCAACATATCTCTGGGCAGACCATCCGAGCGGGGAGCAGTAAGTTCCCTATGCACTCTGTCGACATCAAAATAGCGGTCAGGTAAATCAGGAAGGAGCAGTGTAAAAAGATCATGTACCGAGGTTTCTAAGTCCAGGACATTTTCTGAGAGACCTCTGATACGGAAATTTTCCCTCCGAGATATGTTTTTCATATCTCATAGCTTAGATTGGGCTTCCTCAAGCTGCTGGTATATGTCGTCAATACGATCAGAGTGCTGGTTAACACTTGTCACCGTGTAATCAATTTTAGCCACCATTGCTTCCATCCTAGACCCCAAAGCATGAAAATCAGCCCTGAGTTCAGATGTGATCTTCACACACGTTTTCTCAAGTTCTTGCTGCAAAAGTTGTGAAAAGCGGTCAATTAGAACATTATCTCCCGAGTACGCACCAGTGTCAGCCTGTAACTGCGGGGAGGAAAATTGAGAGTATCCATCTTGCCCAGCCTGGCTAAATGAGAACCATTGTACCACAGGCTCTGCGGAGGAGGCATTGGACCCTTCATCCCCCAATAAGTCTGAGGTAGGGCTCGGGCTTTGAAAACACGGGGTACCTCCATCCATACTGTACATCAGGTCCGACGAGGAGAGTGAGGCAGGTCTGGCGCCATCGCAGCCTGCTCCACGTGTGTTCCCAGTAATGGAGGCTCCGTTACAACAGCCGAAGATCTGGTCACGATCCCTGACTTTTTGGCGTTCCCTTTCGCCATCAAAAGATCCCTTTAAGGGAACATGAGGAATTCCGGTGGCTTTGGTGCACGGTGAGCAGCTAGAAATTGGTACAAGTGGCTGGATACTCCTGCTGAGGTGCGGAGCTCTAGGGAGACACGTCCACCATCAGCCCCGCGCGCATGCTCCTCTCTTTGTTCCTATTTTAATGTTATATTCGGTTCAGAAAACAATTTTTTTTTTAATTTAGATTAATTGAGGCCTAGGCATTACCATGTTTTTGAAGATAATACACTAGTAGAAAAGGTTGAGAAGTCCTTATGTATAAAACAAATTAGATCTGGCAAATAAGTTTGATTCAGTGCATTAGTATTTTTTTCATTCATTGATTTGCTCTATATGAAAATACCTGAGAAAGAAACATTTCTCTCTTCTGAGCTATATATTCTCTTAAAGACTGTCTTCTGAACTGGTTACCTAAACCAAAATAACATTTTATTAAATCTTATTTTTACTGTCCATCAATACTACAGAAGGCACACCTTTATAAATGGAAGGGGTGAGGTTTAGCAACAGTGGTGTCCTATGTCTGCAACAGATTAATTAGTCTCAATATGACCTTTTGATAATGCCACATTTGTGACATTTCCTGGGTACAAGCTCTGCACCAGCTCTGCATCAGCTTTGACCTGTAATAAAGGGGCTGTCCCTGTCTTAAATGTTATTGCAGTATAATTCAGCATTAAAATGTATTCATTTTTTAATTTAATTTAGGTCACAATAAATGCTCCAGGTGGGACATATTCCCTTTACTTCATTATAATGGCGCCCCCTGGTGCTTAATCTGTATAGTATTGTGCACGTCCTCCTACTGAGCTGAATGAGGGAGGACGCACATGCTCAGTTCCACTCTCCAACTTCCACCAGACAATAGAAAATGCCTTATCTGCTTGTCAGTAAAGAAGAAGCTTTTATTCAAAAACACAGCTTGTAGTGTGGATGGAGACTCACACAGTAAGAAACCAGCAGGAGAGACAGCAGTTTTCTTAGATGAAGAGAGAGCCTACATACAACTCTGCTTACATACAGCATTGAGCTCTCCCCTCTCCTGTTTACCCTCTCACTGTGTGTAAGCTGCAGGCTCTCCCTCTTCTTAAGTTATATAGAGTTGGGCTCTCCCTTTAATAAGACATGTAATGGGGGCATTTGTAAATCTCGTCGAGAAGAGGCAGAAGCAGTGAAACATTATAGCTTTGTTAGAAAGAGATTGTTATGCACTATATTATATCTGATTTTCTTTTCTTTTTTTCATATATAATTCTGGGAAAACCCCTTCAATTGTGCTCTACTTTTGTAAGACAAGATTCTGTTGCAGGACATCAATATATATGTTGTATAATCGAGGTTAACAAGCCATGGCCATGTCTCAGACTTTTTTTTTAAAAAGACAAAAAAAAAAATAGTACCCTAGGTGTTTGATAAATTTAGCGAAAATCACTTTAGACATTACGCACTTTCTCTTATACAGATGTTTTGTGATCTAACGTGTTACTATCATACATAGTGGTCAGGGGACCCTATAGCAGTTATTAAATTGGGCCCTTTTCTGGTGCTGGTTAACACTACCACACCCCTAAACACCTGGGACAGGAGGACAGTGCTAGTTCCCCCCTTATCCTTTCAATGATTCTTTGGTTGACTTCCCACACCTTTGTTTGTCGAATCTATGAAAGGGGATCCCTGCACAGGTTGTTACCAGACATTAAAATAAGAGATGGTGTGCCTTTATGATACATACACTGTTGATTTTTTTTATTACATAAATCAATACTTCAGGTTATATTTGCCAATTTTTGAGAAGGGAAATGAGGGAGATTTTAAAAATGAGAATAAAAAGCTGATCAATATTTTTTTTCTTATGCCCCAACCCTTTTTCTAGGACAGGACCCTAACCTACAGCATTTGAATCACAAATAGTACATATGGCAGACCCCAAAATTAATACAAACCACTCACCACACCCCCCCCCCCCAGCCCTTTATATAAACCACAGCCTAGCTTTTTATGCAGACACAAGACTCCCCTATATACAGATTCCAGGCCAGAAACCACCTGTATATAGATCCCAATTGTATACGGACCCCAGGCCAGACCCCTGTTTACAGACCACCCCGTATACAGACTCCAGACCAGACCTCAAACTACTTCTTTACAGACCAGACGTAAAGCTAGTCACTTCTCCATGTTCCTGTGCTTACCTTCGCTCCTGGGCACTGCAGCAGACAAGGTCCCAACGCTTGGCATCAGGCCTTGTTTGTGGCAGCACCTGAGACCAGGGGAAAGTACAGGAAAATTTAGTGGTGAGTTTGTGGGCGCCTGTGAAATTTGCCAGCTCTTCTGCGATTCCGGAAGATCTCCCTTTTTCTCAAGGTGAGTTGATAAGTATGTGTTAGGCTGGGTTCACACAGACTATTTACGGACGTAATACCCTAAGGGTAGGTTCACACGGCAGCGTCCTTTACGGCTGAAATTACGGTGCTGTTTTCAGGAGAAAACAGCACCGTAATTTCAGCCGTAATGGCATGTGCAGGCGTCTTTCGCTGCGTCCATTACGGACGTAATTGGAGCTGTTTTTCCATGGAATCCATGGAAAACGGCTCCATTTACGTCTGAAGAAGTGACAGACAATTCTTTGACGCGGGCGTCTTTTTTACGCACCGCCTTTTGACAGCGGCGCGTAAAAAAAATGACCGTCGGCACAGAACATCGTATGACCCATTCAAATGAATGGGCAGATGTTTGCCGATGCTTTTGAGCCGCATTTTTGGACGTAATTCGGGGCTAAAACGCCCGAATTACGTCCGTAAATAGTGTGTGTGAACCCAGCCTAATAGGATTCTTAGCTATGTTTTAATTATACAGATTAAGGCCTCATGGCCGGGTGAAGGAAGCTGTATAGCACCACTCAGGGCCCCTGCAACTCCCTTCTTTTGAGCTGCAGTCACTCCGCTTGTCGCTGTATGGTGCACATTGTAGCGCAATATTACAGGGTTATTCCCCACAAATAAGCAATTAAATAAAATAGGAAGCATACAGAGATAGCATAGGGCCCCATAGAAGTCTATGGGTGCCCTATTTGGTGTAGAGTTTGAGAGGAGATAGGTCTCATGCACATGGCAGTGATGGCTCTCGTAGCCTACTATGGCACCAAATATACGCAAAGGCACACCTTATATGCACCGCCTTACACAACATCCTGTTGTTGGTCAGCATCGGGAGCTTCTGAGCTGGGCCCCCTTGAGTTTGCTGATTAAAGAAGGCCTGTCACCTCTCCTGACGTGCGTTTTAGTAAATAAATGTAATCCCCATGAAATTGCAATTTTGACACATCTTTTCTTAGAACTCTACGTTGTACCGTTTATCTGTTTTTCCTCCTAGAAATTGATGAATGAAATGACAACTGGGTGTTAACAGTTGTCACTGGTCACAGACTGACACTGGCCAATCAGTGTTGACAAAGTGAGAGTGCATAGGGACAAACCCCTTCGACAAGATGAATGGCTACACCCAGTTGTCAATTTATTCATACAATTCTAGGAGGCATAACGGAGGAACGACACAACATAGAGTTCTAAGGAAATATGTTCCAGATTTGTTATTTTATAGGGGAAACCGTTATTTACTAAAATAGACATGTCAGGAGAGGTAACAGGTTTCTTTAAAGGACTTCATGTGGCAGGGTTGCATATAGCAGCGAACCCTATAGCTATGCCACTGACAATGTGGTATGAGGTTTTTAATATTTACTCCGGCAACTAGGCAATATCTACAGAGTTTAATATAAAAGTGGCACGGTTTAAACCATTTAAAACGAATACCGAATAAACTCTGATTTGCAGTCAGCTACATGACATTAAAATATAAAATTCTGGCCAAGGGAAAATCATATCTCACAACCTGTTGTAGGAAAAGCCGACTGTTGGTCAGATTTTTTAGACAGCTGATGTTTATCTTTAGCTTCATTTGGTCCAGCATCCGTTTCTAGAGCATCTATTAAAGAAAATGAAACAGATCTTGCCCTGGAGGCACATGTAGTCTTATAACAAACTTTCCTATTTCGGAAGAGGAATTTCTCTTGACTCTGTATTATAAAGAAAAACACAAAAAATGAGTTACAACAATATAATAAAAAAGAGCTAATAATAAATAAATAAATTCATTAATAATGAGGGCTAATTTTATCCACTATGAATAGCAAAGTCGACTACGGCATTCCTTCCGTCAAAATGAGGGAACCCTTGCTCAACTGAGACAAACGGAAACCATTTGCACCGGATCCGTCACCATTGAAATCAATGGAGATGAAAACGGATATCTATGGTTTCCGTTTCTTTCAGTCAGGGCTCTTTTCTGACAGAAAGCTCAGACGGAAAGTCATAACGGAACACTGACGCAGCCTTAGCACCCAAGGTCTTGAATATACCAAAACAACAATATATAAATGTATTCATATGCTGAGAAACCTTATATTGTTGAAGTGAAAGACAACACATATCATCGAGCTATTTGCTAAAATTATTAAATGTATATATTGACTGTCTGTAAGTAAAATTTTCTATACAATCATAAAGGAGTTTTCTTTAAAAAAAAAACCTTTCAGCTGCAGATGGAATGACATAAGTAAAACATGCTCATATGTTCTTTTTCTTGATGCCTAGAAGATATCTTATTGAGATTGTCTGGAACCGAATAAAATGTCTATGATTTTTCTTATATTTAGGATTATTTTGTTACAATGAATAGTTAATGTGATTGCGTTTTTCAATTTATATAGGAATGATACGCTGTGTGTGCAAAGGGCCTGTTCACATCAGCGTTTGCCTTCCGTTTGGGCTTTCCGTTCATCTGTTCCGTCAGAAGAACACAAAGAGAAACAGAAAGTACTGTTTCTGTTTGCAATACCATCGATTTTAACCCCTTAAGGACACAGCCTGTTTTGGCCTTAAGGACACAGCCTATTTTTTCAAATCTGACATGTGTTACTTTATGTTGTAATAACTCCGGAATGCTTTTACCTAGCCAAGCAATTCTGAGATTGTTTTCTCGTGACACATTGGACTTTATGATACTGAAAAAATTTTGTCGTTAAATTCAATATTTATTTGTAAAAAACACCAAAATTTAGAGAAAATTTGCAAAAATCTGCATTTTTCTAAATTGTAATGTATCTGCTTGTAAAACAGATAGTTATACCACACAAAATAGTTACTAGTTAACATTTCCTATATGTCTACTTTATGTTTGCATTGTTTTTTGAACGTGCTTTTATTTTTCTAGGACGTTACAAGGCTTATAACTTTAGCAGCAATTTATCATATTTTCAAGAAAATTTCAAAAGGCTATTTTTTCAGGGACCAGTTCAGTTCTGAAGTGGCTTTGAGGGCCTTATATATTAGAAACCCCCTATAAAACACCCCATTTTAAAAACTGCACCCCTTAAAGTACTCAAAACAGCATTCAGAAATTATTTGAACCCTTTAGGCATTTCACAAGAAATAAAGCAAAGTAGAGGTGAAATTTACAAATTTCAATTTTTTTTTACTAAATTCATTTGTAATACAGTTTTTTCTGTAACACAGAAGGTTTTACCCGAGAAATGTAACTCAATATTTATTGCCCAGATTCTGCAATTTTTAGAAATATCCCACATGTGGTCCTAGTGCGGTAAAGGACCGAAACACCGGCCTCAGAAGCAAAGGAGCACCTGGTGGATTTTGGGGCCTCTATTTTATTAGAATATATTTTAGGCACCATGTCAGGTTTGAAGAGGTCTTGTGGTGCCAAAACAACGGAAACCCCCCAAAAGTGACCCGATTTTGGAAACTACACCCCTGAAGGAATTTTTCTAGGGGTATAGTTAGCATTTTTAGCCCACAGGTTTTTTGCTAAATTTATTGGAACTTGTCTGTGAAAATGAAAATCTACTTTTTTTCTGAAAAAACATACGATGTTTTCGTTTTTACAAGGAATAAAGGAGAAAAAGCACCCCAACATTTGTAAAGCAATGTCTCCCGATTACGGCAATACCCCATATGTGGTAATAAACTGCTGTTTGGACCCACGGCAGGGCTCAGAAGGGAACTAGGGCCATTTGGATTTTGGAGCGCAGATTTTGCTGGAATGGTTTTCGGTGCCATGTCGTGTTTGCAAAGCCCTGGAGGGACCATAACAGTGGAAACTCCCCAAAAGTGACCCCATTTTGGAAACTACACCCCTCAAGGATTTTTTCAAGAGGTATATTTAGCATTTTTAGCCCACAGATTTTTTGCTAAATTTATTGGAACTGGTCTGTGAAAATGAAAATCTACTTTTTTTCTGGAAAAACATACAATGTTTTAGATTTTACAAGGAATAAAGGAGAAAAAGCACCCCAACATTTGTAAAGCAATGTCTCCCGATTACGGCAATACCCCATATGTGGTAATAAACTGCTGTTTGGACCCACAGCGGGGCTCAGAAGGGAAGGAGGGCCATTTGGATTTTGGAGCGCAGATTTTGCTGGAATGGTTTTCGGTGCCATGCCGTGTTTGCAAAGCCCTGAAGGGACCATAACAGTGGAAACTCCCCAAAAGTGACCCCATTTTGGAAACTACACCCCTCAAGGAATTTTTCTTGGGGTATAGTTAGCATTTGGACCCTACACGGTTTTTGCTGAATCTATGGGAATTATGCCGTGAAATTGAAAATCTAAATTTTTTCTAATAAAATGTCGTTTTAGCTCAGATTTTTTCATTTTTACAACAGATAAAGGAGAAAACACACCCCAATATTTGTAAAGCAAACTCTTCTGAGCACAGCAATACCCCATATGTGGTAATAAACTGCTGTTTGGACACATGGCGGAAGTTAGAAAGGACGGAGCGCCATTTGACTTTTGGAGCTCAAGTTTTGCTGGAATGGTTTGCGGCCCCATGTCACATTTGAAAAGCCACTGAGGGGCCAAAATACTGCAAACCCGGCAAAAGTGACCCCATTTGGTAAACTACACCCCTCAAGGCATTTATCATTTGCCTGGACATATGACGGCTTAGGAGTGAAAGGCGCATGTGAGACCAATTTTGGTGATTTTCGCAGCATTAGCCCACAACGGCAGGGCTCTGGGGTCAAATAGTAAAACAAACCCCCAAGTAGTGACCCCCATTTTGGAAACTGCACCCCTGAAGGCATTTTATTAACGGGTGTAGTGAGCATTTTGACCACACAGGTTTTTTTTTTTTCTATTAGAAATGAATGCTCAGTGGATGGTGCAAAGTGAAAATTGCAAATTTCCACAGGTATGTGCCATTTTAGTGCACAATATTTTGTGCCCAGTTCGTGCCACTGAAGACAAATACCTCAAACTGTTAAGCGGGTTCTCCCGGGTATGGCGATGCCATATATGTGGACGTACACTGCTGCTTTGGCACGCTGCAGGGCGCACCATTTGGCTTTTGGAGCGTGGATTTTGCTCGCTAGTTGTTTTGTTTGGGGTTTTGCTGGTATTTCAGTTTATGATGTGGGGAATATGTAAGCTGTGTGGAGAACATCAGGGGTATAATAAGAGGGTATAATAATGCGGTAAATAAATAATAATCCGCAGACGTGGCCGGTGTTGCACTGATAAATGGCGCCCGATATTATCCGCTTTTGGACACTCTGCACATTTTGCATCGCCATATTCTGAGAGCCAAAACGTCTTTATTTTTTTTCACTGGAGCTGGGTGAGGGCTTATTTGTTGCGGGACAATCTGTAGATCTCATTGGCACCATTTTGGGGTACATGCGATTTTTTGATCACTTTGTATTAAATTTTTTTGGCAAGCAAGGTGACCAAAAACCTGCAATTCTGATGATTTTTATTATTATTTTTTTTACGGCGTTCGCCATGCGCTATAAATGACAATTTTACGTTATTCTGCGGGTCGGTATGATTACGGCGATACCATATATATATATATAGTTTTTCTTAAGTTTTGCAGCGTCTGCACGATAAAATCACTTTTGTTTCAAATTTATTTTTGGTGTCACCAGATTCTGAGAGCCATAACATTTTTATTTTTCCGTCAAAAAAGCTGCGGGAGGGCTTGTTTTTTGCGGGACGGGCTGCGTTTTTTAATGGTATAATTTTGGGGTACATGCAATTTTTAGATCCCTTTTTTTATTCTGTTTTGCAAGGGGTAGTGACTAACAAAAAGCGATTCTGGAATAGTTTTTTATTTAATTTTTTTACGGTGTTCACCGTACGGGTAAAATAGCGTGATATTTTTATAGTTTGGGTCGTTACGGACGCGGGGATACCACATATGTGTACTTTTATTTATGTTTTTTGGTTTTTCCTATAATAAAAGACTTATTATAGGAAAAAAGGCTGTTATAGTGTTTTTTAACATGACTTATTTTTTTTTTTACTTTTTTACAACATTTTTATTAACTTGTTTTAACTTTTACTTTTGTCCCACTAGGGAACTTGAAGGCATGAAGCCCTGATCGCTATTCTAATACACTGCACTACCTACATAGTGCAGTGTATTAGAGCTGTCAGCTATTCACTGACAGCAAGCCTATTAGGCTTCGCCTCCCGGCGGGGCCTAATAGGCTTCCGTACTAGGAAGCGATTGTTAGGCTATGGTTGCCATAGCAACCATCAGAACACTCGCGGGTGCCGATGGTTGTTATTAGCAACCATAGGGTACGATCTAATCACTTAGATGCAGCGATAGCTGCATCTAAGGGGTTAATCGGCCGGATCGGAGCCTTGCTCCGGTCCTGGCCGTTAGGGCACGATGTCAGCTGTGACAAACAGCTGACACCCGCGCCCGTGGCAACCATCGTGGTTGCCGACAGGGCTACAAGCCACTTCGATGCATCGATCACGTTTATCGATGCATCGAAGGGGTTAATCGGCCGGATCGGAGCCTAGCTCCGGTCCTGGCCGTTGCAGAGGGGCGTCGGGCAGCTGATTCCCAGCGGTGATAACGCTGGCTCAGCTTCTGAGCCAGCGTCATCACATACACACGTCATAGAGCTGTGATTGGTCAGTCTGCTTTGACTGACCAATCACAGCGATCGCCGGCAGGAGACCGCTGTGAATGGTCCCCTGCCGTCTTACTGTGCCGATCAACTGTCATAAACAGTTGACGGCACAGTTCTGTCACCTTGTCCTTTGACAGGGTGACAGTTTTTAGCCAGGACGCACCGGTACGTCCCTGTGCCTTAAAGCACTTCAATGCAGGACGTACCGGTACGTCCTGGTGCGCTAAGGGGTTAATGGTATTTTTTTGGTTTCCGTTTCTTTCAGAATGTCTCCGTTCCGCTAGGTTTCTTCACATAACGGAGGCAAACTGAAACAAAAAAATAGCATTGAAATCAATGGTATTGTTTAACGGAAAGCTAAACTGAAGGCCAACGCTGATGTAAACAGGCCCTTATTAATTTGACTCTGTATAACTAGACAACAATAAACAAGTCAACAAGAAGTAATATAACCAATACAATAATAGACACTGAAATGCAAACTGACAAGTTCCAACTGACCCTTTCTTCTACTTCTTTATTCCTATAAGTAAGTAAGTCCTTATCCTGGCATACAAAAGGATTTGACGTAATGTCAAAATGCTTCTTAAATGTAGCTGTAAAAACATATAGGATAAAATGAAATATATTTACTAGATTTCAGAATGGACTTTATATAGTCATGTAAAGATTTTTTGTATTTTTAACACATGCAGACATTTAAATACATGATCTTCATTCATAGAGTATGTAAAGATAATAGAGCTGTAATAAAAAAAGGAAAGGAAAAAAAAGCACCATGCCGTATCACTAGACAAGAATCCCCTCCTTAGCTGTTATTCATATACTCATAAAGGGATTCATCATTGTGGTGACTGCATAATAATTTGATGTGTTGGGGCATAGTATGTATGTAGAGTAGGTTTCAGGTAGAGATCCTCTATTTGCGTGACTGATGGATTTTTTTGTACATTAAAGGAGTTTTCCAGGGACACAAATTTTTTGACCTAACGTTCTATGTAACTATTTAATAAAGTTGCTAATATATAGTCTGTATTAAATCTGAACACTTTCCTTCCTATTCTCCCTACCTCTGCCCTGCCGGAAGTTCTGATTTTCGTCTGTCTCTTTTTTTCTCTCAAAACAGGCTCGTGTACGAGAGTTAGAATACACAAAGCCCTGTGTCGATAACTCACTGACCTACGTAACAACACAGGGCTGTTCTTTACTAATTATTCCGCCCCCTCTGTGTCTATTTGCCCACCCCAATAGTTCTCCTTTCCCATTTAGTTTATCCCATCCACCTGCTTTATCTGAGGTGCGAGACAGAATCAATTGACCACACCTGAAATAACTAATATAATCCCCATCATCCCTAAATATATGTACCCCATATATATATATATATATATATATATATATATATATATATATATATATATATATATATATGTATATATATATAAAATCGTGCTGCTATTGAAGTACAAGCAAAGAGACTTCTGACGTACACCCGGGTTTGAAGCATCCTATTGGTCCGTTCATTCTTTGCTTGTACTTGAATAGCAGCACAATTTTCTTTGCGTGCATGCTATTCCCCAATTTTCAGGAATAGCGTGCACACAAAGGAAATAGTGCTGCTGTTCAAGTAAAGCAAGGAATGAATGGAGCAAACATTGAGGAGGCTGTGGACCAATAGGATGCTTCAAAACCCGGGACTTCTAATGTACACCCAGGTTTGAGGCATCCTATTGGTCCACAGTCTCCTCAATGCTCGCCTATTTGATTACGCCTCAATTCCCGCCCCATTTGCCTCTTATTAGTAAAACTCCTCAGTGCTCGTGCGCTGCACGGCCTGAGAAAAAAAATGTCCCTGGAAAACCCCTTTAATTCCATCTTATCAAATTGTTTAACTATGTGTAAAAAAAAATTAACTGAAATCTACAATGAAATCTATAAGGAGCAAACCAAAAGGGTGGGCAGACTGAAAAACAACACCCAAGAAATTATTTACTTGTGACCAGGAGTGTTAATGTTGTATGTGTAACTTCTGCAACGGCACAGCGTTTTGAGTGTAAGGCTATGTTTACACTGCAGATTTTCCATATGATAGAACAGAGGCGTAGCGTAGCTAGGTTCTCCAGAACCCGGGGCAAAGATTCAGTTTGGCGCCCCCCCCCCCCCCCCAACCTCTTTCCTGACATTTCCTTCCCCCTTGCTAGGTTTGCTTTCTCTACCAATCAATGAGATGATACATGGTATAGATAGTGCCACACCCCCCCTTGTAGATACTGCCACACTTTCCCCCTAGGAGATAGTGCCACACAAGCCCCATTGTAGATAATGTGACACACGTCCTATTGTAGGTACTGTCAGACCCCGTGTAGATACAGCCACACAGCCCTCCTTGTAGATATTGCCACACTCCCCCCTTGTAGATAGTGCCACACACACACCCCACCTGTAGATAGTGCCACACACACCCTCCTGTAAATAGCACTACACCCCCCTCCCTGTACATAGCGCCCCCCCTCCCTGTACATAGCACCATTGGAGCTCCCTAGAGGAGCCCCTGATGTCACTGTCCATATATGGATAGTGACATCAGGGGCTTCTCCAGGAGGGGAATCCCCAAGCAGAGCGTCGGCAACACTTTGGCCGGGGATTCCTCCATAACTCCCAACTTTCAAGTATCACAAAGAGGGACAACTGATGCAGCACGCATAGCAACACAGTATAATGCCCCCATAGCTCCCACCATACCTTATAATGCCCCCATAGCTGCCACCATACAGTATAATGTCCCCATAGATGCACTCATACAGTATAAAGCCCACACAGATGCCCCCATACAGTATAATGTCCACAAAGATTCTCCCATGCAGTATAATGCCCACACAGATTCTCCCATGTAGTATAATGCCCACACAGATGCCCCATACAGTATAATGCCAACACAGATGCACCCATGCAGTACAATGCCAAATCAATTTCCCCCATATAGCATAATGCTCCTATAGCTCCTCCCATACATCATAATGCCCCCATAGCTGTCCAATACATTATAATGCCCCATAGCTGCCCATAAAGCTTAATGCCCCCAAAGTTTCCCCATACAGCATAATGACCCCATAGCTGCCCACATACAGTATAGTGCCCTATAGCTGCCATCATACAGTAGAATGCCGCCACAGTTGCCCCCATACAGTATAATGCCTCCGCAGCTGCCCCATATAGTATAATGCCCCTATAGCTTTCCCCATACAGTATAATGCCCCCATTCAGTATAATGTCACCTTAGATGCCCCCATACAGTATAATGTCACCTTAGATGCTCCCATACAGTATAATGCCCCTTTAGATGCCCCTAGTGCCAGTGCCCACATAGATAGTGCCACAGTGCCCATGTAAATAGTGGCAACAGTACCCATGTAGATAGTGTCTGTATCCCCTGTAGATAGTGCCCTTATATAGTGCCACAGTGCTTATGTATATAGTGCCACACAGCCCTTAAAGATAGCGACACCGTCCCTGTAGATAGCTCTACCCCTCCCCCCTGTAGTTAGCACCATTAGGACACCCTCTAGGAGCGGAATCCCCAGCCAGAGCATAGGTCGGGGATTCTGCTCCTAGATGTTATTGTTCACATATGGACAGTGACATCACGGACTACTCCTGGAGCAGAATCCCCTGCCAGAGCATCAGCAATGGGGATTCCGCTTCAGAGGAGACAGTGATATAGACATATATAGACAGTGACATCAAGGGCTTTCCTGGGCACAGCACTTAAAGTAGCGCTGTGCCCAGGGAGTCCTCAGCGAGCAGAGAAGCTACCTTTGCACCTCCGCTCTGAACTAATGCTGAAGCAGGGAGCAGATACAGGAGAGGACGCAGATACAGTTGACTGCGGCACATACCCCAGGTAGTCCGGGACGGTTGGGAGGTATAATTCCTCTCCTGGAGGAGCTCCTGACATCACTGTCCATATATGGGGGGATTCCGCTCCAGGAGAAGTATTTAATTGCATCTGCGCTTGGCCCGATGCCCCCCTACCTTCTCTCCCAGTTGCGTCCGAGGCACATGCCCCACCTGCCCCCTCTAGCTACGTCCCTGGATAGAATCCAACATGGAATTGGCTAAGAACCGCGGCAAAAATACGAGACTGGCACTCAGATTCCTACCTTGATTTAGCGGTAAAAGCTGCTGCATTTCCACATACAGATTAGTCCCAGTCAACGTAATTTGCCTGTGGTTACCCAACATGGTTTTCATAGCAGAATATGCAGCGGAAACCACATCAAGAAGTGACATGTCACTTATTTTTTTTAGCGATGTGATTTGCAATTCTACCCGTTGAATATCCTGTTTCGTCTAAACAGCAGGGCTGTTTCCCATTGAATGCATTGGGAGGCTCTTTACAAGCATTTTTTCCTGCTGATTCCGACGCCGAAAGCGCATCAGAATCAACAGGGCCTAAGGGGAACCCTTCGATAACTTGATCTTTATTGAGAGACAAGTTTATTGGATTTGTTTATTAGAGAATCCAATAGACATATATAAGAGACATTTTCACAACCATCAGCAATTTGCTAAGAAGCCACAAGGCAGGCAAGCGCTCTGATGAGATCTCTGCAAATCAGCTTAGAGAAAGCAAGGGTGTTCTTAGGGTATGTTCACACGGCAGCCTCCGTTACGGCTGAAATTACGGAGCTGTTTTCAGGAGAAAACAGCTCCGGAATTTCAGACGTAATGGCATGTTGCAGGCGCTTTTCGCTGCGTCCATTACGGACGTAATTGGAGCTGTTTTTCCATGGAGTCAATGGAAAACGGCTCGAATTACGTCTCAAGTAGTGACAGGCGCTTCTTTGACGCAGGCGTCATTTGACAGCGGCGCGAAAAAAAAATGCTTTGGAGCCGTATTTTCGGACGTAATTCGAGGCTAAAATGCCCGAATTACGTCCGTAATTAGGGTGTGTGAACCCAGCCTTACACTGGAGCTTACTGCTCAGCCATGAGAGTCTTAGGCACAGTCTAGGATTTAGTTTTGATTATATTTTCAGATTTGAGGATATTGGTCTCTATTGTTGTATTATACTAATGCGGCTTTACTTGTGTATTGGTGCTTAGTAGCCACAACAGCATGTAACAGACAAGCTTTTTATTTACACCCAAAGAGAATATTTTTCAGAAAGTATTTAATGTATAAGCACTCCAACCATTAGATCAGCTTTTCTTTTCTAACATACAGTTTTAAAATGAAGGTTGGAATCAGCTTGGTTTCTATGAAA
The DNA here is from genome assembly GCF_050947455.1 of Rhinoderma darwinii. Lineage (NCBI taxonomy): Eukaryota > Metazoa > Chordata > Amphibia > Anura > Rhinodermatidae > Rhinoderma > Rhinoderma darwinii. The sequence goes on from NC_134689.1 coordinate 149,491,654, forward strand.
AAGTGTATTTCAGTCTGCAAGTTTTCAGAAATGACTCTATATACCTGTTTGACCCCCAGGAAGATGGGGAAGGGTAGCTGTATACTTGGACATGCTTCAGTCTGCAATGATATCAGAACATAATACAAACAGTTTCAACATCAAAGCAATAAGTCACACATGAGAAATATGTATGTTAGGCTGTGTTCACATCAGCGCTGACTTTCCGTTGAGGGTTTCCGTCTGAGCTTTCCATCGGGGAAGCCCTCAATGCAAAGGCAAACAGAAACTATAGCTTCTGTTTGCATCACCATTGATCTCAATAGTGATGGATACTTTGCTAATGGTTTCCATTTGTCTCCGTTGTGAAATGCTTTAATTTTTTGGACGGAATCAATAGCGCAGACGGAACCCCTCAATGGAAAGTCAACGCTGATGTGAACAGGCCCTTATATCGGGGCCAGACAAATTCTGGTAACTAGGTTGCTTGAAGGTGACTAGTGCACAAAGCCTTTTACTGATATTCGGGCTGCAGCTACCACTGGGGGAAGCTTGCTGTATATGTATTTATATTGGCACCTTTGGCCCAAATTTACAAAGACTGGCGTTTCTTATGCCAGTGAAATTGGTAGGGGTAATTCATGAGATTTGCACACAAAAAATTAATTAATTGGCACACACCTCTTAATAAATTAGGTGCATTTTGACCTCTCTGGCAGCAAAAAAAAATATTTTTTTGCCTGCTGTGAGCAGAAGTAGAATTTCGCCATTAATTTTCGCCATTTTTCCTCACGTCAGTTAATAAATTTGGACTAAACTATGTATCCTGGAAGACTACACCCACTTTTTCTTGTTAATTTTAAGTCAGGAGAAAAGTGGTAAACAGATGTGCAAATATGGCGCATGTCATGATGTGGCTTTTATAAAGTTGCATTTTACGGACAAAACTGTTGTAAACACATTCATAAATGTGGACAAATATATGGCTGTGGGAAAGGATGCATTAGGTTTTTGAGCTCTGCATTACAAAAACAAACCTCCGACCCCTATAAAGATATGTAATAAAATACAAAACCAAAAAAATAATCAGTACTCACCTCTTCTTTCTCCTGTAGGTCCTCCCTTTTTCTTTACAAGCACGCAGCATGTGGCCGCTGCAACCAATCAGAGAGCTCAGAGGTCATGCAGCTTATTCAAGGGATCACTGCTCACTAATAGGAGCCATGATGCCAGGAATACAAAACGTAACTGCTGAGCCCTCTGATTGGCTATGTGTGCTTCTAGAGATTGCCTGGACCAGGGCAGGGCTCCTTGACTGACTGGAGTTCCCTCAAATTAACGGGTTGGAGTAAGTTTCATGTGTTGATGAGGAGGGTAATGGGAGTTTGATTTTATCCAGGAAGTCCCTAATGAGCTGAGTTTTGTGTTGTCGTTCCGGGCTGGTGTTTTGTTGCCTAATCTGTATAGAGAGGTATACAAATTTAGAAAGACTTGTCCTATCTCTTCTGGGACATATGTGATGTGGCCTGTATAATTTTGTATTTTCAGAAATGTGTGAACGAGCTCTTATCTTTTTTTTATTAGGGAAATCATGAATTTAGAGGCGTTATCTACATGTGCATAAAAGGAATCTCATACTGATACAAATATTTTGGCTGAATTTTTGTTTAGGATATCTTGTTATTGCGTTCTGAAAGATGGTAACTGTTTAAGGTGCTCAGAGGCTAAATGTTGTTTGTGTAGTGACTAGTTGATTAATCTCTAAGAGGAGACTGTGAATTAATCACGAGATATATTTTCCCTTTTAATGTTAGTCTTTAAAGGGTCAGTCCAGTTATAGTCTCCTGCCCGAACTAACTTCCGGCGTGGAGAGATGCCCCTGCACGCTGGGCAGAACTATTGCTGTGGCAATCGTTCGACACCCTGAGAGTATCATGCACGGGTCCAATTCTAATTAATTTGACACGTGCACGATACTCTTCAAGCGTCGTACGTTTGCCACAGCAACAATACTACCCTGCGTGCAGGAGCATCTCTCCGCGCCTGATGTTAATTTAGGCGGGAGAGTATAACTCGACTAAGACTTTAAAGGGAACGTGTTATCTGCAATTATGCTTGTAACACATGCGGCCGCGGACCGCCGGCATCCCCTCTCTTACCACTGGATGCGACCGCAGGACTGTTTCTCTTCGCCGGCGTCTACCTTCCCAAGGATGTCGGCACACTGTGCTTTCTGCTTCCACCATTAAAATGATCCCCAATCTATCCCTGAGCACACTGGCCCTTAAAAGGAATCCTGCCCCTTTCCCCAGTGCCTGAGAAATGTTGTCTTCCCAGTGTTTGTCCTGCAAAGGTTCCCTAGTTGTATTCCGCATCCAGTATCCAATACCTGTGTTTCCTTGCCAAGTCCCGTGTCTGAGACGATTTCTGTGTTGAAGTCCAGTGTCCAAGACGATTTCTGTGTTCAAGTCCAGTGTCCAAGACGACTTCTGTGTTCAAGTCAAGTGTCCGAGACGACTTCACCATTTGTGTCCGGTGTCCTTTTTAAGTCCTTTGTGCGAGACAACTTCTGTGTGTCAAGTTTAGTGTATGAGACTACTTCCGTGTTCTAGTCCAATGTCTGTGCCAAGTCCAGTGTCCGTGACGACTACAGTTCCTGTGTCCTGTATCCGAGACAAGTCCAGTTATCCAGCACAAGCCAGCTTCCGATAGTCCGGCACAAGCCAGCTCCGGATAGTCCGGTACAAGCCAGCAATCCAGGTACTCTCGCCATAATGACTGTCATGTTTGACCAGCTGCCCATGGGTCGCGCTGGTCAATCCATGATGCTGGTACAATTAATGCAAGCTGTCATGTTGGGTATGTGGACCCACTGGGCCGTACCTCCTGGACGGTATGGCAGCTGGCCAACAGTACACAGTCTATAGTTCATATAGGTGTACCTGTGGTAGCTCAGACAGTAGCAAGACAGGCTCGGCTGGAACTTAGGGAGCAAGCGGACACCAGGCGTGGTGAAGAAGGACAGGAGTAGTACTCAGCGCAGCACGACTCCAAAACAATACGGCACTTGACCAGGATAGCACGGGATACAGGTTACAGGTAGCAGGAACGGGAAACACTGGGAACTGGAAAACACTTAGGAGACCATTTGCATAGACAGACTAGGGTATCGACAACAAAGCTCAGGCAAGGCAGGAAGGGGCTCTTATAGTCCAGGGGCTCATGGGCTAATTTTGTACTTTAATTTAATTCTACGGGACCCGGCCGTGAGAAGCGGAAGTGAGCGTTGGTGTCTCCTGAGGAGATGGGGACCAGCGCTCACAGATCCATGGCTGCGGCCGTCAGGAGGTGAGTGAGCCTGACGGCCCGCGGCCATGGGCATGACAGTATCCCCCCTCTTATGCCACCTCCTCTTGGGGCCAGAACGAGAGAGAAACTTCTTCAGGAGTGTAGGGGCATTGAGGTTCTCTTCTGGCTCCCAGGACCTTTTCAGTACCAAACCCCCTCCAATCCACCAAATAAAATGTAATGCCGGGGTAGGGAGACAGACAGGTGAGCCCTAATCTACCCGCCACTCAGTCCCTGCCTACTTGCAACGTCCCGTCCTAGGCGACGGCGTACAACTGGGCGACAGTCCCTACGCTGACTATGTGCACGACAGACAAACAGACAAGGGTACACAGAAGCTAGGGGAACGGGGCAGTTGCCCACGGCAACACCGTGAGCAACAAGAGTAGTGAGCGAGTCGAGTCAAACCAGGAGTGTACGAGGTACCAAACGCAGAGCAGGAGAGTAGTGAACGAGCCGAGTCAAACCAGGAGTGTACGAGGTACCAAACGCAGAGCAGGAGAGTAGTCAGTAAGCCAGGGTCTTTATGGAGCAGAGGACAAAAGTACTAGCAGCAGCAGCAGAGCCAGGAAACCGACAGAATCACAGTATAAATAGACAGAGGGCGGGAGCTAGCTCCGTCTGGCCAGGCTGTGATAGGCTCTCCCACTCCTCAGCCTCCCAGCCTGATTGGTAGAAGGAGGGGTCACTCGATCAGACTAATAACGGGCGTCGACACAGAAGCTGTGTCTGGCAGATCCTTTACATAAAAGGTTCTCCACCCACTCTCTTGGTGTCCAGGATCTCCTTAACCTCAAAAATCTCTGATGAACTGCTGGGAGCCACTGCAGGAGTGGAAGTCTTGGAGTAGTGGTTCAAGATAACCGGCTTCAGCAGGGAGACATGGAAGGAGTTGGGGATCTTGAGGGTAGGAGGCAGCCGAAGCTAGTAGGAGACAGGGTTCATTTGTTGCAAAATCTCGAAGGGTCCAAGGAACCTGGGAGCAAACTTGTACGATGGCACCCTCAGCCGGAAATTCCTAGAGGACAGCCAGGCCTTAGTGCCTGGAAGAAACTGGGAGGCTCTCGTCTTCTTGTGTCTGCCTTTCTTTTCATGTGGTCGACCGCCAGCAGAATAGAAGATCGGGTCTGCTGCCAGATCTGTAGAAAGTCCCTGAATGCAGGGTCAGCTGCAGGCACCTGGGACATAGTGGAAACAGGGAGAGGTATTCTTGGGTGTTGGCCATAGACAATGAAGAAGGGACTAGAGGTGGTGGACTCACTAGTGTGGTTATTGTAGGAGAACTCAACACAAGAAAGCAGCTGCACCCAGTCATCATGCTGCCTGCCTGACCGTACTACAACCAGCAGAGAGAGGCAGGTCCGTGAAAAAAGTCCATAGCAATATGTTGCCAGGGGGCATCGGGCACAGTCAGCGGCTGAAGCAGCCCCTCTGGTTTGGAGTCGGCAACTTTATTTGCTGCACACACCGTGCAGGAGGAGACAAAGTCTGTGATGTCTTTGGGCAACGTGGGCCACCAGAACTGACGAGAAATCAGGTTTTGGGTCTTACGGACACCCGCGTGACCTGCCAGTTTGGCACTGTGTTCCCAGTGGAGGATTCTTCTTCTGAGGGTTGACAAGGATGATGCAGGACGGATTAATGATATTCTGTGGAGACTCCATAGTGTCCTCTGTCTCGAATGACCTGGACAAGGCATCGGCCCTCACATTCTTGTCGGCCGGACGGTAGTCGAGCTCAAACTGGAACCGGGCAAAGAACAGCGACCACCTGGCCTGACGGGGATTCAGTCGTTGGGCCGTCTGGAGATAAGTGAGGTTCTTGTGGTCCGTGAATATCAAGATGGGATGAACTGCACCCTCTAATAGATGTCTCCACTCCTCCAGAGCCAATTTGATGGCAAGTAACTCCCGATCCCCAATCGAGTAGTTGCATTCTGCGGAAGAGAAGAGCTTAGAATAATAGCCACATACCTTTGTCTTGCCCTTGGAACCTCTCTGGAACAGGAGTGCACCAGCACCGACAGAGGAGGCGTCCACCTCCAATGAGAACTGTCGAGAAACAACCGGATGATAGAGGCTGACGTGAAGGCACTCTTCAGGCTTTTAAATGCGGCTTCCGCTTCTGGAGTCCACACCTTGGCGTTCATGCCTTTCTTGGTGAGGTTAGAGATAGGAGATGTCAGTGAGGAGAAGTTTGGAATGAACTGTCTGTAGAAATTGGTGAATCCCAGGAAGCGCTGTATGGCCCTCAAGCCTTGAGGGCGTGGCCATTCCAGGAAGGCCTTTACCTTTTCAGGATCCATCTTGAGACCTTGATTCGAGACGATGTAGCCCAAGAAGGGTAGAGCATCTTTCTCAAACACGCACTTCTCCAACTTGGCGTACAAGCGATTCTCCCTTAACAGTAGCAAAACTTGACGGACATGCCTCCGATGAGTCATTGGATCCGGAGAAAACATCAAGACGCCATCGAGATACACCACAACACAATCATAGAGGAGGTCACGGAAGATGTCATTAACAAACTCCTGGAAGACCACGGGAGCATTACACAGGCCGAAGGGCATTACTAGATAGTCATAGTGTCCGTCACGGGTGTTGAATGCCGTCTTCCATTCGTCAGCCCGGCACATCCGGATTAGGTTGTAAACCGTACGCAGCCCTAGCTTTGAAAAAATCTTGGCTCCACATATGCGATCAAACAGTTCAGAAATCAATGGCAACGGACACCTATTTTTTACCGTGATCTGGTTGAGACCCGGTAGTCGATGCAAGGATGCAGGGAACCATCATTTTTCTTGACGAAGAAGAACCGGGCTCCTGCCGGGAAGGAAGACTTCCGTATGAAGCCCCTTTCCAAGTTCTTTTTAACATAGGGGGACGTGGACAGAGTCTCTGGCAAGGAGAGAGGATATACCCTACCACGGGGAAGGGATGCACCAGGAACCAGGTCGATAGGACAGTCATATGCCCGGTGTGGAGACACCGTCTCCGCCACTTTCTTGCTGAAGACATCCTAAAATGCAGAAAAATGACAAGGCAATCCTGTGAAGGACTGAGGCAGAGGAGGCTGAGCCGAACTGATATGTACCAGGCAACGGTTGAGACACTCGGGACCCCACTGGAGAACCTCTCCAGAATTCCAGTCCAGGACTGGGGCATGTAGTCGGAGACAGGGCAGGCCCAACAGCACAGGATTGACGGCTTTAGCCAGGAGAAAGAACGAGAGGAGCTCGTAATGGAGGGCTCCCCCTTGGAGCCTCAGCGGTTTGGTCACAGCTACAATTGGGTCTGGCAGAGATAGTCCATTCGCAGATGCAACCATCAACGGCTTCTCCAGAGGGATTGTGGGCAATTGGAGAAGTTCCACCAGGTCTCTACAAATGAAATTAGCAGCGGATCCAGAGTCCAGATACGCAGAGACCCCATGGGTTTTCTCGCCGGACACCATTGTCAAGGGAATAGACAATTTAGACAAAAGACACCAACCCTAGGCTCTGGGGCTTTTGGGGACACATACGCACAAGATGGCCTCCGAGGCCTCAATATAGACAGAGTCCTGAGGTTCATCTGCATTGTCTCTCCTGGGTAAACAGCTTAAGCTGGTCAGTCCTCACAGACTCCTTAGGAGGATCAGCATCTGAGGACAGCAGGAGTTGCTGCAAAGTAGGGACTGGGCTAGGGAGTCCTCCCTCCCGACGAGCTTCTTGGAGCCGTTCTCGAATCCTTTTATCAATCCGGGCGGCCAAAAGGATGAGGTCATCCAGGGTAGACGGTAAATCTCGGGCGGCAAGCTCATCCTTAATATTAGGAGACAGACCCTGCCAGAATGTAGCCACCAGGATTCCACAACAGTTCTACCGCCAGGGTGCAGAAGTGGATGGCGTACTCGCCCACGGAGGTGTCTCCCTGGCGTAGGTTCAGCCAGGTGGCGGCTGCAGACGAGAGTCGTCCAGGCTCCTCAAACACCATGCGAAATGTCCGTAGGAACCCCTGGAAGTCACGGGTCTCTGGTCCTTGTCTCTCCCAGATAGGGTTCGCCCATGCAAGGGCTCTGGCAGTGAGGAGAGAGATGATAAAATCGACCCTTGCGCCATCAGACGACAATGCCCTTGCATACAAGCTAAAGTGGATCTGGCACTGGTTCAAAAATCCACGGCAGGTCCTCGTGTCTCCATCATAGTGGTCAGGAAGCGGAAAATAAAAGCGGGGATCAGCACTGCCAGGAGGTGTAGTCGGAGGATATGTACTGCCAGGGGGTGTAGTAGGAGGAATGGCAGCTTGCACTTCCTGCCGACATACAATAATGTTGAAATTATTGGTCCTGTAGAGACCGGAGGTCTAGCATATCCGCCCGCATCTCTTGTGGCATCATCATGGTCTTAGATAGACCAGCGGGGTCCATGGCCTGAGCTTTCTGTCACGTTGGGTACCTTGACGGTATGGCAGCTGGCCAACAGGACACAGTCCATAGTTCGTATAGGTGTACCTGTGGTAGCTCAGACAGTAGCAAGACAGGCTCGGCTGGGACTTAGGCAGCAGGCGGACACCAGGCGTGGTGAAGCAGGACAGGCGTAGTAGTCAGCGCAGCACAACTCTAACTCAATACAGGTAGCAGGAACGGGAAACACTGGGAACTGGAAAACACTTAGGAGACCATTTGAATAGACAGACTAGGGTAACGACAACAAAGCTCAGGCAAGGCAGGAAGGGGCTGGATCCCTCTTATAGTCCAGGGGCTCATGGGCTAATTTTGTACTTTAATTGAGGTGCGCACGCTGGCCCTTTAAGATCGGGCACGAGCGTGCGTGCGCACCCTACGGGACCCGGCCGGGAGAAGCGGAAGTGAGCGCTGGCGTCTCCTAAGGAGGAGATGGGGACCAGTGCTCACAGATCCATGGCTGCGGCCATCAGGGGGTGAGTGAGCCTGACGGCCTGCGGCCATGGGCATGACACAAGCGGATATACGTGACCTCTGAGCAAGACAGGATCAGCTTCTACAAGCTGTTAAATCTATTGCCACATGTTTGGATCTTGATTCTGTTGCTGCTCCATCTACTCCTACACCCGCTATCACTCCAGTCAGTTCTGGTCCTGGAATTTTGTTGCCACTTCCACCTCGTTACAATGGAGATGCAAAAACCTGCAGAGGCTTTATCAACCAGTGCAAGATCCATTTCCTGTCACATATTTTCCCCTCTGATTTAACCAAGGTTGCCTTTATTGTTTCCCTCCCTATCTGGGAACGTAAGTGGCCGGAATCTTACAACCTGCGGTTATTTTTGGAGACTTTTCGTACTGTATTTGAAGAACCGGGCAGAACGTCTTCTGCAGCTGCCTCACTTCTGACTCTCCGTCAAGGGGAATCGACAGTAGGGGAGTACGCCATCCAGTTCTGTACTTTGGCAGCAGAGCTTGCCTTGAATAATGAGGCCTTGGTTGCAACCTTTTAGCAAGGATTAACTCCTCAAATAAGAGATGAGCTGGCGGCTCGTGACCTCCCATCTATCTTGGATGCCCTAATTCTTCTGACTACACGGATCGACACGAGGTTCCAAGAACGTTCCCTGGAAGTTCGATGGGAAAAAGGTCCTACAGACTGGCGCCCAAGACCCCCTACTGCTTCCTTCGGTTGTTCCCCCTAAAGAGCCTATGCAGGTGTACAGAGTCAGACTGTCTGACCAGGAGCGGCAGCGCAGATGTTCAGCAGGATTATGTTTGTACTCTGGCCATAAGGGTTATTTTGTGCGTCAATGTCCAAGGAAGCCTGGAAACTCCAGCACCTAGGGTTGATAGGAGAGACTATCCTAGGTGGATCGACGCCAACTGCAAAATTCTCTCCCAAACTATAAATTCCGGTGACAATCTCCTCTGGTGAGGAATCACACTCTATTTCTGCTTATCTGGATTCTGGAGCGGCTGCGAATTTCAGCCAACAGGCCTTAGTAGACCGTCTCCACTTGACCACAATTCCTCTGCAGAAACTTCTGGTGGTCACTTCAGTGAATGGTCAACCTCTGCCGTATCCAATTCTTTCCATCACTAAACCTCTGAAGTTGCAAGTCGGAGTTCTTCACTCGGAACAAATAGCTTTTTATGTCCTGCCAAAAACTTATCAACCCTATCCTGCTGGGACTGCCATAGTTTTGCCAACACACTCTTGTCCTCGACTGGAATTCCAGGGAGGTTCTCCTGTGGGGAACCCGATGTCTTCACTGCTGCCTACCTCAGGTTTGTCCTGTTCTTTCCCCGATGCCTTATTCCAGTATGCCTGTTTTGTGAATGTCTTCAGCAAGAAGGAGGCTGAGGTAATTCCTCCCCGTCGTCCGTACGATTGTCCAATCAAATTTCTCCCTGAAGCTTCACGTCTTTGTGGATGGATTTATCCTCTCTCCTTGCCTGAAACCCACGCCATGTCACAATATGTCAAGGAGAACCTAAGAGAGGGGTTTATCAGGAAGTCTACTTCTCCAGCCGGGGCCGGATTCTTCTTCTTCTGTCAGGAACAAATACCCCTTGCCCCTAATCTCTGAGCACTTCAACAGAATTCATGGGGCCAACATTTTCACAAAGCTGGATCTATACGTGGCTTATAACTTGATCCGTATTCGCCAAGGTGACAAATGGAAAACTGCATTGAACACCCGAGGCAGTCACTATGAATATCTCATGATGCCCTTTGGACTGTGTAATGCTCCAGCTGTGATCCAGGAATTCGTAAACAACATCTTCCGGGATCTACTGTCTGTGTGGTGGTATATCTGGATGACGTCTTGATTTATTCACCAGATCTTACAACACATCAGAAGCATTTTCGCCAAGTCCTGTTGCGGTTAAGGGGAAATAACCTCTACGCCAAACTCGAAAAGTGCATATTCCAAAAGAAATCATTGCCCTTTCTGGGCTATATAATCTCAGATCGTGGACTCCAGATGGATCCGAAGAAAGTGAAGTCCGTCTTAGAGTGGCCACGTCCTCAAGGTCTCTGTTCCATGCAGAGATTTATTGGTTTCTCAACCATCATTTCATCCCAAACTTCTCTTCTCTTACTGTTCTAATCTCAGCTCTCACCCAGAAGGGAGTGAACGCTATGGTCTGGATCCCTGAGGCAGAGTCGGCATTCACCAACCTCAAGAGAGCCTTCATTTCAGCTTCCGTTCTTCACTTGCTGATATGTCTCGGCAGTTCTCGTTGGAGGTTGACGCTTCTTCCATTGCTGCTGGAGTACTTCTTTTTCAAAAGGCAGTATCCTGTGGCTTCTTCTCTAAACTCTTCTCTCCTGTAGAGCGTAACTACTCCATTGGGGACCGTGAGTCACTGCTCATTAAATTAGCTTTAGAAGAGTGGAGGCACTTGCTAGAGGGGGCTGCTCATTTAATGATCATCTACACCGATCAGAAGAATCTCACTTATTTACAGTCTGCACGATGACTGAACCCTCGTCAAGCCAGATTGTCACTGTTCTTTGCCAGATTCCAGTTCCTACTTCACTTCTGTCCTGTTGATAAAAATATAAAGGCCGATGCACTGTCTCGGGCGTTTGAGGCAGATGACTCAGAAGAGGACCCTCAACATATCATTGACCCTTCTAGGATTATTTCTGTTAACCCCCTGCAGATTATGGACATTCCTCCTGGGAAAATTTTTGTTCGTCCTGCTAACAGAAAACAAATTATAATTCCAAGTTGGATGGGCACTCTGGTGTTCGTAAGACTCAGGAATTTAGTTCTCATCACTACTGGTAGCCCACGCTGCCTAAAGATATTGTGGACTATGTTTCATCTTGTATCATCTGTGCCCAAAACAAGGCTACCCATTCCAAGTCTGCTGGTCTACTCCAACCTCTGCCTGTTCTTGATGGTCCCTGGCAACATATTGCCATGGATTTTATTACAGACCTTCCTCCTTCTGCTGAATGTACCACTGTCTGGGTCATCGTGGATCATTTTTCTAAGATGGCACATTTCGTCTCTCTGTCTGACCTTCCCTCAGCTCCTCGTCTGGAAAATTTGTTCGTTCAACATATTTTTCGTCTAAAAGGACTACCCCTCCATATCGTGTCTGACCGGGTTGTACAATTTACGTCTAAATTCTGGAGAGCCCTGTGTAAACTTTTGGATGTTAAATTTGACTTTTCTTCTACATATCACACATAATCTAACGGCCAAGTTGAAAGGATTAATCAAGTACTAGAAAATTATCTTCGTCATTTTATATCTGTTTAACATGACAATTGGGTGCATCTTTTTCCGTGGGCCGAGTCTACTGTTCTTCTCCTTTCTTTATTGTTTATAGCCAGCATCCACGTGTTCCTCTTCCTGTACCGGCTACATCTCAAGTGCCTGCAGCCAATTCCTCTTTCGGAAGTCTTCTTCACATCTAGCAGCAAACCAAGTCCGCGATCCTGCAGGCAATGGACCGCATGAAGAAATATGGCGATAGGAAGAGAAGACTTCCTCCTCAATTTCTTCCCAGCGTCAAAGTCTGGTTATCTTCAAAAAAATATTAGTCTGAAAATCCGCTCCTACAAATTCGCTCCCAGATTTCTATGTCCCTTTAAAATTCTAAAATAAATCAACCCGGTGTCTTACAAGCTACGGCTACATCCGACTTTCAAGATTCCCAACTATTTCCATGTGTCCCTCCTGAAGCATGTGGTCCTGAACCGACACAGTAAATCTACTGGCTCTGCAATTACTCCCAGTGGTGCTTCTGACATCTTAGAAGTAAAGGAGATCCTGGACTACAAGAAGGTAGAAGGGAAGACCTTCTACCTAGTAGATTCGAAGGGTTTTGTTCCTGTGGAGAGGTCTTGGGAGACAAAATAAAATGTGGATACTCCAGCTCTCATTAAAAAATTCCTCCTACACTTTGGACCTAAGAAGAGATGGTGTAAGGAGGGTGCTGTGACGCCCCCGGCCACGGACTTCCGGCATCCCCCTTTTACCAGCGGCCGCGACCGCAGGACGGCGCCTCTTCACCAGCGTCTCACTTACCAGGGACGCAGGCGCGCTGTGCTCTCTGCTTCCTCTCCCTGGCTGTTCCAAAGGGTGCGTGCGCACGCTCGTGCCAAGTCATAAAGGGCCAGCGCACGCACCAGTAAAATTATCCCCAACTTATCCCTGAGCACCCTGGCTCTTAAAATGAATCCTGCCCCCTCCCCCATTGCCTTAGCAATGTTGTGTCTTCCCAGTCTTTGTCCTGTGGTCAAGTCCAGTGTCCGAGGCGACGTGTGTGTGTGTGTGTGTGTGTGAGAGAGTGCGTGCGTGCGTGCGTCTGCGTGTGTAGGTTCATGAAATTCACCTGTTTTTGTGATAAAATCACTATCTTGATTAGTCCAGAGGTCCAGTCTTGCTACTGACACTGGCTCCTGTACCCCTACTCTGTGCTGCTGTACCACCTGCTCTGTGCTGCACTGCTTTTCAGCTCTCTCATACCCATTCACCATGAGTCAGTATCTCTAAACTACAATAGGTGGCGCTGCTTCCTTCAGTATCATATGCATATATATTATTCAATAGTTCGTTAATTTCAGTTAGTTCATAAGTCACATGATAAATTACCTATCAACCTCCTCAGGACACACTAGTTGAATGAGAGAAAATCAATATATCCTAGATAGGGCATTTTGTAAAAAAAATAGAATTTAGATTTTTTCAACACTATGGACGAATTTCGAGTTGAATCTTGATTTTCAGATTTTTGTTAAATAAACGAAAAAAAAAAATACCAAGATAGGGTATTTATGGGACATTGCTAGTAAACAATGTACAGTATATATGGTGTGGTGCATATGAGCAGCAGGAGAACAGAGACATGAGATAAAATACACATAAGGTCCCATTCACGTCAATTTTTTCCTACGGAAAGATCCAGACATACACGCTTAAGGCCATTTTACACTTGGCAATTATCGGGCAGACAAGCGTTCATAGAATAATTCCTGTGTAAACAGGGCAGCGATCAGCAGATGAACGAGCGAACACTCGTTCATCAGCTGATTGTATCGTTTTCAAAAACTTTAATATTATCGTTGTTGGCAGCACATCTGACGTCATGATAATAATGTATGGGGACAAGTGATCAGAGTAAGGAGTGCTCGTCCCCATATATAGCTCCTTGTGACTGGAGCAAACAAGTCGACTGCGCTATTGATTCCGTCAAAATGACGGAACCCTGTCACAACGGTGACAGACGGAAACCATTAGCTAGGTTTCCATCACCATTAAGTTTAATGGGGAGGGAAACGGAAGCTGAGGTTTCCGTGTGCCTTTCCGTTGAGGGGTTAACCCAACGGAAACCTCAGCGGAAAGCGATGGTGATGTGAACACAGCCTAAGCCTTGAAATGTCGCAGGAACTGAATGGGTTAAGAAGCTGCCTGGAAGAACAGGACTCCGTATAAAACAATCTCTGGACTCACAGTATTACACAGAGTTAGCAAACCCCAGTCCTCTCACTGCTGCTCCTGTTCATTGACAGCATTCATTAAAGTATATGCTTGTTCATAAAGCTTTTTTTTTTTCTCTCCTGCTATGGGGGCGTGGCCTGTAACGATTTCACGAGTCTGGGCAAATCCAGAATCGTGCCAACTTGAAATGGCGAATTAATCAAATTAATTTGATTAATCACCCAGACCTAATCCTAGACTTTTTAACTGGCAAAGTGGCGATTGTGTATTATGGCATCTTCCATTTCCTGTGAGAGAATATTTTCAAAAGCAGGGCAAGTAGTTATATAGGGAAGAAACAGACTCACAACATCCAAAGTGGGATAAATCTTGTTTTTGAACCATATTCTGAACCTTTAGTTATCGTTAAGCTTAAAGTTTGTTATGTGAGTGTGTGTATATATATATATATATATATATATATATATATATATATATCAGCAGAAAAGACAGCTGCACTCCAACGCAATCAGTTTGGTATGTAAATGGCTGCCAGCGAGTAGTCCAGATCCAAAGACTAAATCGATGTCTTGCTCGAAAAAGGTCCTAATGTTGGAGTGAAACGTCGCACTTTTTTATGTTGGCTTGAATAAAACCACACTTTTTTCAACTTACTTCATTGGAGTGCTGCAAGATTTATTTTTGGAGATTATATATATATATATATATATATATATATATATATATATATAGGAAGTGTTCTACAGCTAGAGACACAATGAACTAAATGAACTAATCATTTGAATGAACTAGATCCTAATGAACTAATCCCCAAAATGAACTAGATTTCCCATCACTAATGACAATGCTCTGCCCATTTGCTGCTGGAGACAACTGTCAATCAGCAGCAAATGGTCAGAGCTAGAGGAGAGTGGGCGGAGCTAGTGGCAGCGTATAAATACGCCAGACTCGTCGCTGCCTGGGCTCCGAATGTTCGTTCTTATAACTGGGTTCATAGGAATCAGCATGTCTGTTACCACATTGTGCTGCTCTCAGGGCAGTAAAATGTGGATGACAGTTTCCTTTTAATGGAAATCTTTCAATCCACGAAGATCCCATATTCTGAAAAGTCTCAAGAATCCTAATCCCCCTTCCATACTACTCCTTACAGGGATGCTTCTACCCTTTTTACCTCCAAAAATAAAGAGTGAAAAGGCACTGCCCTTCCCCTAAATGGAAGATGGAAAAGCGCAGGGATTAACAGTATATCGGTCAAAATGCTGCCGCCTTGTAGTCATGTAGAAGGGTGCTGCCTGAAAAATAACCTCCCCTCTCCGCATGGTCAATTCTGATTTCTTTCTGTACCTATGTTTTTACTGTATAGTGAATACGTTATGGGTCTATACTCAAGTATCAAGCACTTGGTACAGTCCCCAAACAAAATCAGGCTGGGTGTGGGGGCAGATTTACTACTTTGGCTGCGCTTAGAATGTGTCAAAAAATGCGCCAAATTTTGGCACATTTAATTTTAGACTAATGTTGGAACAGATGTTTGCACCTCACTAGACACTTTTAAAAGTGTCCAGAAAGGGGGGGGGGTGGCTTAGCATAGAAGGGGGCATGGCCTAAAATGTGCCAAAGTGCGCCAAACGAAGACTAAGTCAACCAAGAGTTGCCATAAGAAGGAGAAAAGTTTCTAACATGTCTAACAAGATGTGATAAATTTATCATACAGCGTGCGCCATTGTGATAAAATAGGCGCATCTTCAGACTGCCTGGTCTAAGCTTAAGCTGTCTAAATTTTAGACAACTTAATAAATCTGACCCAATTTCCTTGAAGCAGCGGTGCATCCTAAGGGTCCCCGGTAGCCAGCACACACCTGTTATCCTTTTCCATTAGCTGACAGTTTAACGGTCACTGCAACCTTCTGCATCTACATACCTCATGGGCAGACTGTACCAAGGGGTGCTGAGAAGCGGGGGGAGGTTAATGAACCTTTTAACCTATTGTAAGTGTCAGAGCAGAGATGTAGGGAGGGTACTAATGCCAACATTTACCAATGTGCTTTCGCCATATTTTTGCCATATTTTACCCCAAAATTATGTCTAATCTGCTGTGTGACATATTTAATAACCATTTGCGCAATGCACGTCAGTTTGTAAAAGTGAAAAGTGTGCATGGCTTACTGCTTGGCCAGGATTTAGACACATTTATTAAATGCAACTTTTTTGAGAACTCGTAAAAAATTTAGCATCTTTACTTCCCACAGACCCTGGCATAAAAAAAGTACTGAGATATATTAAGACTCGCATTCCATACCCTACTCCAGTCTTAATCAGAAGTGTGCAGGACTCTTAATACATTTGGCGCTGTATGTAGCAGGCATAGATTTTATTATACAACCCAAGAGGTGTGCGCCATTTTCTGGCTTTTAACTTAATAAATTTGTCGATTGCGCGTAACATATGGCAAGCGAGTTAGCACTGATATCTCAAATGAAATTGCATCGCAAAAACATTGTGAGCGGTCTGTCACCAAGAAGCCCTATTGGCTGTTGGCCAAGATTTAGGGCTTGTCCACACGTAACGGAATTGCTACAGAAAATTTCTGTAGCAATTCCACAGAAACTAGCAGACATTAGCAGTGCAATATTTGTTTTCTTACTCGAAAAAAAAAGAAACCAGGCAAGAAAAGTGGGTGTGGTCAAGCTACAAATGTTCTTTTAGGCCCTGTTCACACAGAGTTTCATGCAGGCACAAAAAATCGGCCTCAGAATTCCTTCAGGAATTTTGAGGCAGATTTTGAACTGTTTTCCACAGTTTTCACAGCGTTCTTCACACACGGCCATTAAAGTTAATGCAGGGACCGTGGGCAAAAAACGCAGCGAAAAACGCTTGTAAACGAGCACCGCAGTTTTTTTTCTGCCTCCCATTGATTTCAATGGGAGGTCAGAGGCGGAAGCCGCGGCAAAAAAAAGAACATGCCACTTTTTTTCCCAGCAAGTGGCCAAAAGCTGCCCGGGGAAAAAAACGTCTCTGCCTCCCATTGATAAAATCAAATGGGGGGGGGGGGCAATTTCGGCCATTTTTGGCGCTGATTCTGACGTGATTAAATTCAGCGCCAAAAAACTCAACAGGGCCAACAGTGTGAACAAGGCCTTAGGACTCTTGTACGGCAGTATTTAGCCTCAGGAGGAAAAGTCGAATGGAAAGATTTGCACCTTGTCCATGTTTTGGACTCACTCCTGGTTTTGGTTTCCAAATACGGATGAAAAATACTGACCACAATACTGACGTGTGAAAGTGGCCTCAGACCATGAACACACACACAGTTTTGATGCAGTTTTTGACTCAGTTTTTTGTAATCAAACACCGGAGTGGACATAAAAGAAAGGAGACAAATCAGTCTCTTCTTAATACTTTTCCTTTCTTTTGGATCCACTTATGACTTTAGCTGAAAAAAAAACTAAGCAAAAAACGCACCAAAAAAAAGCATTAAAACTGCGTGTGTGATCCTGGCCTTGTGAGGCTGCTAATGTGAACGCTGCAGCCTGTGATTGGCTGCAGCAGTCACATGGGATGAAACATCATTCCTAGCTGCCGAGCTGGACGTAGAAGCATAATAATTATTACTTTTTCCGCAATTGCGATTTTTGCTGCAGAATCGCAGCCTTTGCGCTGCAAAAATCTGCAATTTCTTTTGCGGGTTTTATCTTTCCATCGAATTCAATGGGGAAAACCTGCAACAGATAACCAACTATTCCGCAGCATGAGTTGATTAAAAAAAACGCACTGCAGGTCAATAGATGAACATTTTTTCGGCTGATTGTTTCCGCAGCACATGATCTACTTTGCCGATACTGTATTATGCTGCGGTTTTTCCGCAATGAAATACGTTACGGAAAACCCCACAGTATTTACGCTAAACGTGAAGCCGGCCTAGATGGGCCCCACTATGTTTTGTAATGATGGAGACAAAGAACGACCTACTTGGACATTCCTGAACACTAGGGGGCGCACCATACAAACTATTTAGGATCAAGTAAAGAATATTCTCACCATAAACTTTGAACTGTTAAATATCAGTTACTTTAGAGTATAGTAATGTAAAAAGGATAATGTGCAGAGAAAAAAAAGTGAGATGTAAAGGTATAGAGATGTTAAATGGATAGTTGGAAAACATTTTGTTCCTACCAATATAAATACATGGGAGGTTACAAAACTCACCTGTCCCTTATTACTGCTGTGATCTCGGACAATATAAACACATACTGAGCCTGGACTCCACATTCTGGACAACAGTGCTCTGTCAGGCTGCCGCTATTAAAATGTCTTGCAAATTTAGGCTGTTGCTGGAAAATGCAGATCAATTGGTTGCTGTCTGTAAGAAAGAAGAAGAGTTCCTGATCCTGGAGGGATTGCAACATCTAGAGGTGCTGGAGAAAGCCAGCCTGGTGGTCGGCAGGCAAGTCGCTGTTTAGTAATCCCCTTATGTATCGTGTCTGCGAAAACATCTGTAAAGGCCTGTTTTATAGAGATCCCTGAGTTCTAGAAAGCTGTTTGTGTATACTATAGATTTTGCTAAAATGGCCTGGTGATGTTTTGTTTTTTACATAAAATTATAATATTTGCATTATTGCTTTTAATACTTGTCATTTTTAGACCAGTGTACCGGGCCCCTGGAGACTCCTAAATTCCCAAAGGGACGCTGTGTGTAAACCCTTATGCCTATTCATAAAGCATGGTGGTTTTAAATACTTTCTGGTATGCCGATATGGAATAATCCTTAAATGTGGCAATTTTACCCACTGGAGTGATTACAGGACTAGGGAAAGAAATGTATTAAAAGCCTATAGCAATTCTATAGTGATGGCGTTTTCAAAATATTTCAGCATTTTAAAGGTATGTGCACACGATAACTGGCTTTTACATCTGAAATTACAGACTGTTTTTCAGGAGAAAACTGCTCCTTTTTTAGACGTAAATGCTCCTCCTTGCATTTTGCGAGGCGTCATTGACGGCTGTAATCTTGAGCTGTTCACTGAATTCAATGAGAAACTGCTCAAATTACGTTTCAAAGAAGTGTCCTGCACTTCTTTAACGAGGCAGTCATTTTACGCGTCGTCATTTGACGGCTATCAAACGACGACGCGTAAATGACAGGTTGTCTGCACAGTACGTCGGCAAACCCATTCAAGCGAATGGGCAGATGTTTGCCGACGTATTGGAGCCGTATTTTCAGACGTAAAACGAGGCATAATACGCCTCGTTTACGTCTGAAAATAGGTTGCGTGAACCCAGCCTTAGGGGAGTTTGATCTTGATAACTTGCTCTTTTACCAGTTCCTTTAGATAAAACCCACAGCCCAAATGATAGAAATGAGCAGTAGCTCTTCAGGAATATGTTGTGAGATCCTCTATCACAAAGGGTCTCACATCTATAGTGGTATTAAAAAAAAACAAACACTGTAGTGACTTCACCAGGAAGTTTCTCTTAATGTAGCCCGATACAGGTCACGACTTGGGTGGAACTCCGCTAGAAGGGGCACGACAAATTTACTATCACTTACGCCTGAGGCAAGGGTAAACTTATAGTGCAGATGTACTCCGGCTTGTAGCTATGACTTTCTGGCTCGCGTATGGCCAGAGATGCACCTAATTCATTAATAGGTGAGATTAGTTGCATCTTACTCCAGTTGTCTTTTATATTAAAAGTGAAAATCCTGAAGATGGCTGCGGCAGGAAAGGGTTGTGTTTTTTTCCTCTCCACCTTCCAAAAGCCGTAACTTTTATTTTTTTTCCCATTTAGGCCGGATTCACACGAGCGTGTGCGTTTTGCGAGTGCAAAAAATGCGGCGTTTTGCCTGCGCAAAAGGCACTTAACAGCTCCGTGTGTCATCACCATATGATGCGCGGCTGCGTGAGTTTCGAGCAGCCGCCATCACTATGACACTCTGTTTGTATGTTTGTAAACCGAAAAGCACGTGGTGCTTTTCTGTTTTCATTCATACTTTTTACTGCTCTTGCGCGAATCACGTGCGTCACACGGAAGTGCTTCCGTGTAGTGCGCGTGATTTTCACGCACCCATTGACTTCAATGGGTGCGTGATGCACAAATATAGGACATGTTGTGAGTTTTACGCAGCAGACACACGCTGCGTGAAATTCACGGACTGTCTGAACGGCCCCATAGACTAACATAGGTCCGTGCGAGGCGCATGAAAATCACGTGCGTTGAACGGATTTATGTCACATTCGTCTAAATAAGCCCTAATGTTGCTGAATGAGGGTTTTTTTTTGGTTTTTTTTGCAGGGCGAGTTGTAGACTTTCACAGCAACATTTATTGTACCATATATCGTAGTGAGGAAACTGGAAAAAAAAATATTTGTGGGATGGAATAGGAAAAAAACAGCGAGCGACGTTTTTACGGCGTTCGCCGTGTGGTTAAAAACTGCATGTTATCATTTTTATTTATTTTTTCTCGGGTAAATATGATTACAGCGATACCAAATTTATATATATTTTTTTTATTTATTTTTTTTTACTACTTTTATAAGGCAAATAAAAATAAAATGTGAGTTTTGTCACCGTATACTGAGAAGCATAACTTATTTTTCCGTCGCTTTAGCGGTATAAGGGCTTTTTTTTTGCAGGGCAAGCTGTAGTTTATATTGGGATACATGAGACTTTTTGATCACTTTTTTTACTTTGTTTTTTGTGGGAGGTGAAGTGACCACAAAACAGCAGTTCTGAAGTTTTTCATTTTTTACGGCACTCCCTCTGCGGACTAAATAATATATTGTGATAGTTCAGACTTTTACGGACGCGTTGATACCAGTTATGTTAGTTTTTTTTTTAACATTGTGCTTGAGGGAAAAGGGGGGGTCTTTTGAACTTTTACTTTAGTTTTTTTTTTTTTTTTTATTCTAGTGTTTTGTTTTTTTGGCGGTTTTTTTTGTTGGTTCCCCCCCCCCCCCTCTGGGGATTCTGACCAGCGATCGTTAGATCGCTTGCACGATATACTGCAAAACTAATGTGTTGCAGTATATCGTGATTCTGACCGTCTCCTATGAAGCCTTGCTGTAAGCAAGAACTGCATAAAAAAATAAACCTGATCAAAACCTGCATGTGCAAATACAGCCTTTCTATGTCCCGAATGCAGTGTGCTCGGTGTATCTCCAGGCGTAACATTAATTATCAAATACTGAGGTTGCGCTTGACGATTACAATTTAGCAGTGCTCGTCAGTGACTGATAAGACACATTACCTGATAGTCATACAGATGGGTATGCTTAGCGGTCTGTCTCTGTAGTTTTCATATTGGTGTTCCTTGACAGTCATTATCGCAGAGAGCTACAAAGTAGCAAACTATGGAAAAACTATCTTTCAGTGCTGTGGGCCCCTGTAAATGTTGTAGTCTCTGGATAACTCTTAAAGGAATAGTGTCGCCCCCAAAAAAATTTTTATATCCGTTTGATGTTACTGTTTTATAAAGAACTTTTGTATTTATTTGTGTTACTTTTTATTTTTTCACTTTTTCTTCCCTATGGGGGCTGCCATTTTCTACTCCATTTCTGTATGTGTCGATTAACGGCACATACAGACATGGAATACGGCAGCTACAGTCCCATAGTGAATGCGAACGGGGCCTGTTCCATCCGCTATGGTGTACGCCGTCTGTGTGGGAATGGCGCATGCGCCGTTCCTACACAGTCCAAGTTGAACTGAGCGCCGTCCGGCGCCATTTTCCTGTAGACCGGAAGTCGCGGTCGGACAGTAAGATTACTACTTCCGGTCGCGGCTTCCGGACTTGTGCACTTGGAGCAGCGGCAGCAGACTGAGCGGACGGACCGGAGGGAGCGGCGGCGACAGGAGCAGGTAAGTGATTTCTATGTATGTTCGTGTTTCAGTGTGTTTACTACTGTATGTTAACCTTCTACACTGTGTTAGCTAAAAAAATGGCGACACACAGTGTAGGAGGTTAGACCGTTCAATCCCCTCGTTTCTCCCGGCACTAGCCAGGATAAAGGAGGGGGGGATTCTGAGAGCTCACTAGAGCGAGGGATTTTTTCCCAATTTTGCAGCATAAAGCAATGTGGTTGCTTTACCACATGCAATGCTGCAATTTTGGGAATTGCTCCATCTAGTGACCAGTGCTGGGAAATATTATAAATTAGAATCTAATTTATAATATTTCCTGACTCGTGAAAAAAATAAAAAAAATTAGAACAATGTTTAATCACCTACACACTAATTGTTTAACTAAAAAAAAAAAAAAAATTTTTTGCTAACACATTCCCTTTAAAGAGGCTCTGTCACCAGATTTTGCAACCCCTATCTGCTATTGCAGCAGATCGGCGCTGCAATGTAGATTACAGTAACGTTTTTATTTTTCAAAAACTAGCATTTTTGGCCAAGTTATGACTATTTTTGTATTTATGCAAATGAGGCTTGCAAAAGTCCAAGTGAGTGTGATTAAAGTAAAAGTACAACTGGGCGTGTATTATGTGCGTACATCGGGGTGTTTTTACTACTTTTACTAGCTGGGCGTTCTGACGAGAAGTATCATCCACTTCTCTTCAGAACGCCCAGCTTCTGGCAGTGCAGACACAGCCGTGTTCTCGAGAGATCACGCTTTGTCGTCACTCACAGGTCCTGCATCGTGTCGGACGAGCGAGGACACATCGGCACCAGAGGCTACAGTTGATTCTGCAGCAGCATCGGCGTTTGCAGGTAAGTCGATGTAGCTACTTACCTGCAAACGCTGATGCTGCTGCAGAATCAACTGTAGCCTCTGGTGCCGATGTGTCCTCGCTCGTCCGACACGATGCAGGACCTGTGAGTGACGACACAGCGTGATCTCTCGAGAACACGGCTGTGTCTGCACTGCCAGAAGCTCACTTGGACTTTTACTTTAAACACGCCCACTTGGACTTTTGCAAGCCTCATTTGCATAAATACAAAAATGGTCATAACTTGGCCAAAAATGCTCGTTTTTTAAAAATAAAAACATTACTGTAATCTACATTGCAGCGCCTATCTGCTGCAATAGCAGATAGGGGTTGCAAAATCTGGTGACAGAGCCTCTTTAAGCCTCCCTATGCACCACTTGATATTTGCACAATAGTATCTGCAGGAGCCAGCAGTTAAAGCTATGGATTGTGCAACACTGGTCTAAATTTTAAATGTGACGTCTTTTGCTATTGAAGTATTCGTAATAAGGACTTCTTTGAAATGGAATGTAACAGTATAACCTAACATTGTTGTTTGTAGTGATGGTTTCATAAAGGCTATAGGACCCACAAAGGCCATACGTAGTCAGTTTTCCCATGCAGAATTTGAGGCTGTAATTGACTGCTCAGGAAAATGTGTCCTACCAGGTAAGTGATCTACATATACCTTGTATATCTACAAAATCAGTCTTTAATTTTTTTAATTTTTTTTTTCTCTCCACACAAATATATATTATAAGATCCACAAAAAAAGATATCCGTATTTAAACTTTAGTGGTTGTGGGAGCATAGAGTTTTGATTCATGGGTGGAGAGGTCTAGTAATTTTGCGGCACAGGGAGAGTAGGTTTAGGGACTTGGGGAAGCATAGGAATGAGTGAGGTAAAGGGTTTAACACTTTGGTGGGCCCATTACAAAAGTTTCATGACTGGAGCCCTGAGGATTAGGCTGGGTTCACACTGAGTTTTTTGCAGGTGGAAAATCTGCCGCAAAATTCCGTTTGGAAGTTTGAGGCAAATTTTCCATTGAGCGCCGGGGGCATAACGCAGCGAAATATGCATTCTCTGCCTCATATTGATGTCAATGGGAGGTCAGAGGCGTAATCGTGCGAACATAGGGCATGCCCCTCCTTTCTCCCGTGAGCCGGTTTAAACCGCCTCCCATTGAAATCAATGGGAGGCATTTTCGGCCGTTTTTTGGCGAGTTTTGTGGAGCGGTTTCCGCACCAAAAAACTCGGTGTGAACCCAGCCTTTTAATGTGGTTTTCTCAGTGATCTGGCTGTGCTACAGTGTCCTTTAGGGTATGTTCACACACTAATTACGGACGTAATTCGGGCGTTTTTGCCCCGAATTATGTCCGAAAAATGCGGCTTGAAAGAGTTGACAAACATCTGCCCATTGAAAGCAATGGGCTGATGTTTGTCTGTACACACGAGGCGTATATTTACGCGCCGCTGTCAAATGACAGCGCGTAAATAGATGCCCGCGTCAAAGTGACCTGTCACTACTTGGGGCGTAATTGGAGCCGTTATTCAAGCGCCTGCACATGCCGTAACGGCTGAAATTACGGGGATGTTTTCTCCTGAACACATCCCCGTAATTTCAGCCGTTACGGACGCTGTCGTGTGAACATACCCTTACTTTTCAGGCTGTCTCTCTACTGTGCAACCCTCCTCCCTGCTCCTATATCTCTTATCCTCCATCCTCAGCGCCCAGTCAATCAGCTTAGCTGGCGATAAGTTTCTCCTCCCTCCCAACCTGGTAACCAGGAACGCTACGGAGTGCTTAGTAGTGCTGCAGCGAGCTGAGCTACGGGAGGCAGAATGGCCAGACCAAGAAGGAATACAGACAGACCATAAATCTTTCACCTCCATTCGTTAACAGGAGACCCATACACTGGACAGCACACCCAACACTGGCGCTGTACCCACTGTCTCTAGGAATTCACTCCCTGCATCCATCCATCCAGAGGACTCGCACCGTTTCAGAATTGTGCCACTGCTAGGGGGCCTGGTGCAAGTGCACAGTTTGACCTATGGTGAAAGTGGTCCTGGATAAGGCATTAGATGGGAGGTGTCGTAACTGAGGGACATAATCTCCTTATGGAAAAGGGAGGAGTAGTGTAAGTTAGAGTGATGTGAAACTTTTTTTTTTTTAAGAGAGCTGACAGAAGTTGTTGACCATGGTGTAGAACGAGTTCTTGGCTGCCATTAGGGTTCACTCACACTTCTGTATGAATGATCCATGGAAGGACTATAAATTTCTTGCTAGATAAATAAATTAAGATCCTATTGGAAAAAAAAGTCATGTCCCAGCAAACCTGAGTTGGCAACTAAAGGCACTTTTACACTGACCAATTATGGGGCAAATAAGCATTCACAGAATACTCATTGCCATGTGAACTGTGCAACGATCAGCCGATGAACGAGCACACGCTCGTTCATCAGCTGATTGCTAGTATTATTTAAACGATACATTGTTGGCAGTATGTATGGGAACGAGTGATCAGTAACGTGAGCTTGTCCCCTGTACTTGCTCCTTGTGAAAGGAGCAAACGAGCGTCTATCAATAAGCTGTCTCGTTGATCAGCGCTCGTCTACACGGCCCACGTCGGGCCGTGTAATATCAGCTTAAAGAGGCTCTGTCACCAAATTATCAAATCCCTATCTCCTATTGAATGTGATTGGCGCTGTAATGTAGATAACAGCAAAGTTGTTTTTTTAAAACTATCATTTTTGCCCAAGTTATGAGCAATTTTATATTTATGCAAATTAGATTTTCAATGGACAACGGTGTGTTTTCTCGTTTTAACAACTGGGCGTGTATTGTGTTTTTACCAACTGGGCATTGTGAATAGAAGTGTATGACGCTGACAAATCAGCGTCATACACTTTTCATCAATCCCACCCAGCTTCTTTCACTGCAGACACACAGCGTGATGTCACCCACAGGTCCTTCAACCTTGGCTTTGGACAAAGAAGATACATCGGCTCCAGGCGTCCAAAAGGTTAATATGCTTGTCTCTAGGGAGTTTGCTATGCTTACCTGCACATGGAGATGCTGCTGCAGATTCAACTCTACCCTCTGATGCCTGGAGCTGATGTGTCTTCTCTCTTCCGACGCCAAGGTTGAAGGACCTGTGGGTGACATCATGCTGTGTCTGCAGTGAAAGAAGCTGGGTGGGAACGATTAGGTCACCCACAGGTCCTTCAACCTTGGCTTCGGAAGAGAGAAGACACATCGGCTCCAGGCGTCAGAGGGTATAGTTGAATCAGCTGCAGCATCTCCATGTGCAGGTAAGCATAGCAAACTCCCTAGAGACGAGCATATTAACCTTTTGGACGCCTGGAGCCGATGTATCTTCTTTGTCCGACGCCAAGGTTGAAGGACCCGTGGGTGACGTCATGCTGTGTCTGCAGTGAAAGAAGCTGGGTGGGAACGATGAGAAGTGTATCATGCTGATTTGTCAGCGTCATACGCTTCTATTCACAATGCCCAGTTGGTAAAAACACAATACACGCCCAGTTGGTAAAACGAGAAAACACGCCCAGTTGTCCATTGAAAAGCTCATTTGCATAAATATAAAATTGCTCATAACTTGGGCAAAAAATTATCGTTTTTAAAATATAAAATAAAATAAAAAAACTTTGCTGTTATCTACATTGCAGCAAGCGCCGATCACATTCAATAGGAGATAGGGATTTGGTGACAGAGCCTCTTTAAGGTTGGTTATTTTGCTGAATGTGTGATGCATAAACCACTAATATTTAATATCCCGTAGTAGACCATGGCCATTCAATTCTTGCTGAATTTGTTTTCCAGGCTTTATAGATGCTCACACCCATCCTGTGTGGGCAGGTGACAGAGTACACGAATTTGCTATGAAAGTAAGTTGCTTGTTGGCTTAAGATAACTTCATGTGCTACGTAGTGACTTATTAATTTTTTTTTTTCAGCATACATGCCAGACTGGTTTCAACTGTCCATTCCTTAAGTGAAGGTCTGCACTCCTAGATAGAGCCCAGAATGGCAACTAATAATTCACAAAACAGAGAAGATATTCCGCTGATATTTAAAAGGAGTTTCAGAATAGGGCTTGAGGAGTATTTAACTGTAAGACACTATGTAGGACATATAGCCATTGATTAAAGAGTAAGTTAGACTGGGCATCGCCTGGTGCAAGGTCTGATCAGGCACAATGCCCCATATGTTCCTCACTTAATTGTTTACCCAAAACAAATAAAACGTATATAATTTTTTTCCAACACACGGGCTCATGCACATGATTAAGTTGTACATAGTCATAATATGGCACTCATAGATGTGTATGGGGCCTTCCTGTACCGCTGTGTTCCTCTCATATGGAGTTATTTTTTTTTATTTTTTTTCCACCTGACTCCATATAAATGCTGTATTACAGAGCCTTTCTCCCCTAGAAGTAATATGTCCACAATATGGTGCCTTATGAAGTTTAGTGTGCTAAGTATAACTATGCATACAGAAATTTGAAGTTAATGTTTTGTTTTTTTTTGTAGCTAGCAGGTGCCACTTACATGGACGTTCATCAGTCTGGAGGAGGAATAAATTTTACAGTGACACATACAGAAGCTGCCTCAGAAGACGAACTGTACCGTAGTTTTCAACAACGCCTAGAACGCATGCTCCGAGCAGGAACCACTCTAGTTGAGTGCAAGAGTGGATATGGGTTAAAACTAGAGACTGAATTAAAGATGCTGAGGGTGATTGAACGAGCTCAGAGAGAAATGGATATTGGCATCTCCTCGACATATTGTGGGGCTCATTCTGTGCCAAAGTAAGAAGTATTAAGAGCATATTAATGTATGATGTCTCCTGCTCTAAACAGGTTAATCTTTGTCTGGAGAAGTATTCTGGCAACAGATCTACTCAAAATGTACATTTGTTCAATAGAATTCAGAACCTATCCCTTCATTATGTACACACTAAACCAAAGGCATCCTGTTTTGTCAAGAATATGCAGTCTGGATCAAAGTTCTAATAGTTTAAGTTGCAACAGACCAAACCTTTTTTAAAAAAAAAAAAAATTATACTTCTTTTTTTTTTTTCTTCTTGCTCATCAGGGGAAAAAGTGCATCAGAAGCCGCAGATGACATCATAGAACATCATCTTCCGGCCTTAAAGCAAATGGCTTTAAATGGTGAAATTCATGTAGACAATATTGATGTCTTCTGTGAAAAAGGAGTCTTTGACCTGGAGTCCACAAGACGTGTTCTTCTTGCTGGGAAAGCCATTGGCTTACAACTGAACTTTCATGGAGATGAACTTAACCCTATGAATTCAGCAGAGGTATTTATGACTTTATCTGACCAAGTATTTATTTGTTTTAAAGAAGGCCTGAGAACTAGGGTTTCATTCTCCAGCTATCTGTATTCCTTCAAACTGCAAAGATTCTGGGGGGGGGGGGGGTCCAAACTACTCATTGAGGCTAATAGTGTTGTACTATATCTCAGAATGTGGTGGCTTTGATGTCAAAATGTGCCTGTTTTATAAAACTGCTTTCTTGTTTTAAATGTGGTCAGTATTCATATATAACACATATGACTATTTAATAGACTTCCAGCGAAGCTAGATTATGCAAGATCCGTTTGCCTCTACTGTCAGATGCAAAATCCAAAGCCCCAAGGCCTAATGAGTGGAGGGCCATGTGTTAGGCCGTGGGCACTGTCCCCATTCTGTGAAACATAACACAAACCCAATCTTATATGGTGTAGAATAATTGGCTTGTTCATGATGGCTTTTATATATATATATATATATATATATATACCAAATGAATAGGCAGCACAACACCGTTTCCAATTCAGTGAAAAAGGGGTTTATTCACTGAATTGGAACCTGTGTTGTGCTGCCTATTCGTTTGGAAATGCATATGTGGGACTGGAGTCTGAGGTCCTAAGGCTTGTGCACACACAACTACGCATACTTTGCGTTTTATATGCTGTTTTTTTTTGTTTTTTTTTCTACTAATATGTATGTGCAAAGCACACTCTCTATAGAGTATTTTGAGGCTTTCAATGATTGATATTTGTGTAGAGTAGTATAAATTCTCAAATAAAAGTACATTCCAGCCTTTATCTGATCAAGATGTCTTCTAGAATCTTGTGTACTATTCATTTTACAAATCTCATATTCTGACTTATTTATTTGTTCTTATCGGTGCCCTGTTATGACTGTGCTCATTGACTGACTATCCCATAATTAACGTTGTCTACTTGTTTGCTTTAAGTTATAAAGGTAGCAAACAGTCATGGATCAAGGTTCTCTGCAGCGCCACCATTGTGGAAACTAAACTCTGCCGTTCTCCTTTAAATCAATAGGCTCTGTGTGAAGCACAGATGTGTCAAGTCCACCAGAATGAGAGTTACTCTTTAGTTGTGACGTTGTCTGATGTGCCCTTTAAGGTCACAGAAGTTTGGTTTCACAAGTGATGAAGTCAAATGTGAGGGCATATCAGTTGATGTCACGAAGGATACAAGCCCTATAAACTGAGCATCAGTACAGGCATAATGGCTGCACCCAGGACCAATGTCTCTGCCTTGGTGATGTCACTGATGACCTCATGGGGGGGGGGGGTTTCAGAGACATTCCTATGTTAACATTGTATGGGCATCATAACATGCTATGAAATATACATAAACTGTTTAGCTATCTGATTCACAAGTGTATGAGATTTGCTGTGGCATGTCTATCCCTAAATTGGGAATCTACATCCATACCTGTTGTATTTGGGGTTGTCCCAAAAAACTGCTCCTTACCAAGGACTCATCATCTGGCCCTTTCAGTATAGAGAGATCAATAGGCATTTGTGTGTTGGAATGTTAACAATTAGGGGTGTGCGACCTGTGCACTGGCCCTGGTGGCATGGGAACCTGGAGATTGTGCCACATTTTGTGCCGAGAGTAATGCAAAGGCAGCTACATAGGATGCAGCTACATTCCCTAGCATATTAATTGGGCAGTGTTATTTAAGCACTTTATTATTGAATTGATTGGGCACAATATGGTAAACCATACGAGGGGTGTCAATAGATGGAAATTACAGCACAGGGCACCAATCGACCAAACTCCAGCCCCGTTACCCATTACACAAATGTTATACTTATAGCAACCTGTTTACAGTAAGAACTGTTAAAAAAAGATCAGCGATGAAAGTAAGGAAAATCAACAGGTCTTCTGTATTTTTGTGAACATATCATCATAGAAACTGGGGAGGGAACCTCCAGCTCACCTGACACACTCCAGTGTGTTGTGGATAGCGCTTGGATCCTCGTGTCGGCACACGGCAGGCTAGCAGGAAAGGAAGAAATAGGATCCAGCGCTGGGTAGAATTAAAATGGATTTTCTGTTCCAAGTTTAATGGATTGGGTTAAAAGGAAGTCCAGTTGTATGTAGTCCTGGGTGTGTAGAAAGTGGAGGTATAGTGTCCTCGGGGCCTACGCGTTTCGGACGACTGCCACGTCCT
Source organism: Rhinoderma darwinii (assembly GCF_050947455.1). Classification (NCBI taxonomy): domain Eukaryota; kingdom Metazoa; phylum Chordata; class Amphibia; order Anura; family Rhinodermatidae; genus Rhinoderma; species Rhinoderma darwinii. Next base: position 149,521,601 of record NC_134689.1, read on the forward strand.
TAAACTTGGCTGTAGTCAAGGACGCGGCAGTCGTCAAACGCGTAGGCCCCGAGGACACTATACCTCCACTTTCTACACACCCAGGACTACATACAACTGGACTTCCTTTTAACCCAATCCATTAAACTTGGAACAGAAAATCCATTTTAATTCTACCCAGCGCTGGATCCTATTTCTTCCTTTCCTGATATCATCATCATCATCATCATCATCATACAAAGCGTGTGGTATGAAAGTGCATGGTAAACTTGTCATTCTAACGTCTCAGAAAGATGGCTCACTGAGCCCGCTTATTTGGATGTGCTGCGCATGCAGCCTCTGAAGCTTTATGTAGGACGCTGCATTTATACTTCATGTATATTTTATTTTATTTTTCTTAGTTGGGTGCAGAGCTGGGAGCACTTGCTGTTAGTCACTTAGAAGAAATAAGTGATCAAGGGATTTCTGCGCTGGCTGCTGCAAAGTGTTCAGCCATTTTATTGCCTACAACTGCCTACATCCTGAGGTAATGATTCCGCAGTTATGTCTGAAAGTATCACCTATGTGGAAGAACCCACTGCGTGTTGTCATTTTATCTTGCTAATCTTCCTAAAACACTCATCCATATGATAACCAGAGGCACCATACTCTTTGAAAGCACTCTAATGCTCCTGTTTAGTACTTATTTTATTTTTTTGTGTATAGCTATTTTTTAAAATTAATTTGAAGATATGTATTTAATTTTAATCACTAAATGTTCACCTCTCTACTCTTAGACTTAAGCAACCTCGAGCAAGGGACATGCTCAATGCTGGAGTAATAGTGTCACTAGGCAGTGACTTCAATCCCAATGCATACTGCTTCTCTATGGTAAGTTGGTGTTTATATATATATATATATATATATATATATATATATATATAGCGAGAAGATACTTGATTATTCTCTCCGTGAGTGTAAAATCCTTTATCAACAAAGTGTGTAGTTTTGAAACTCTAGAAGCTTTTTTTTTTTTTAGCAGACCTGAACGCCTGCATCCCGGCTGTATTCCACCATTACTTTTAGGGTATGTGTACACGTCCGATACGCCTGAAATTACAGAGCTGTTTTCAGGCGAAAACAGCTCCTGAATTTCAGACGTAATGGCATGTGCACGCGTTTTTCGCAGTGTCCATTACGGACGTAATTGGAGCTGTTTTTCTATGGAGTCAGTGGAAAACTGCTCCAATTTACATCCCAAGAAGTGACATGCACTTCTTTGACGCGGGCGTCTTTTTTACGCAGTCTTTTGACAGCGGCGTGTAAAAAAAAAAAATAAATAAATAAATAAATTTAAAAAAATTACCATCTGCACAGTACATCGGAAAACCCATTCAAATGAATGGGCAGATGTTTGCCAACACTTTCAAGCTGTATTTTCTGGCGTAATTCCAGGCGTAAAACGCCTGAATTACGTCCGTAAATAGTGCGTGTGAACATACCCTAAGAGTGACTAGCTCTGTTGTAATTGGGACTAACTATAACTTGATATCTGTTATGTTCTTAAAGGGAATGTGTTGCCAGCAAAACATGTTTTTTTTTTGTTAAACAATAAGTGTATAGGTGATTAAACATTGTTATAATTTATTTTATTTTTTTCACGAGTCAGGAAATATTATAAATTGGATTCGAATTTATAATATTTCCCATGGCTGGTCACTAGATGGAGCCATTCCCAAAATTGCAGCATTGCATGTGGTAAAGCAACCACATTGCTTTATGCTGCAAAATTGGGTAAAAAGCCCTCGCTCTAGTGAGCTCTCAGCATCCCCCCCCTCCTTTATCCTGGCTAGTGCCGGGAGAAACGAGGGGTTTGAACGGTCTAAGCTCCTACACTGTCGCCATTTTTTGAGCTAACACACAGTGTAGTAGGTTTACATACAGTAGTAAACACACTGAAACACGAACATACATAGAAATCCCTTACCTGCTCCAGTCGCCGCCGCTCCCTCCGGTCCATCCGCTCCGTCTGCTGCCGCTGCTCCATGTGCACAAGTCCGGAAGCCGCGACCGGAAGTAGTAATCTTACTGTCCGGCCGCGACTTCCGGTCCACAGGAAAATGGCGCCGGACGGCGCGCATTTCAAATTGGACTGTGTGGGAGCGGCGCATGCGCCGTTCCCACACAGCGGTGTACATGTTAGTGGATGGAACGGGCCCCGTTCGCAGTCCCTATGGGACTGTGGCTGCCGTATTCCATGTCTGTATGTTTCGTTAATCGACACATACAGAAATGGAAAAAAAAATGGCAGCCCCCATAGGGAAGAAAAAGTGTAAAAATAACAAAGTAAAACACAAACACACAAATTAATCCAAACGTTTTTAATAAAGCACTAACATCTTTAACATATTAAAAAAAAATTGTGGTGACACTGTTCCTTTAAAGAGGCTCTGTCACCAGATTATAAGTGCCCTATCTCCTACATAATCTGATCGGCGCTGTAATGTAGATAACAGCAGTGGTTTTTATTTAGAAAAACTATCATTTTTGAGCAATATTTGATTTGGTTTCTCAATAGACAACTGGGCGTGTTTTTACTTTTTACCAACCGGGCTTTGTACAGAGGAGTGTGAGGCTGACCAATCAGTGACTAATCAGCCTCATACACTTCTCATTGTTCCAGCCCAGCATGATCCACAGCAGTGAGATTGTGAAGTGAAAGAAGCTGGGCTGGAACAATGAGAAGTGTTTGACGCTGATTGGTCACTGATTGGTCAGTCTCATACACTTCTTTACAACACATAGTTGTCTATTGAGAAACTAAATCTAAAATTGCTCATAACTTGCTCAAAAATGATCGTTGTTCGAAATAAAAACCACTGCTGTTATCTACATTACAGCGCCAATCACATTATGTAGGAGACAGGGCACTTATAATCTGGTGACAGAGCCTCTTTAATGAGATGAGCTGCCCTGTTACTTCACAACGTATTGTGGTATATGATCAGTTGCTGGGGTGATTTCATACATAACGGTTGCAGCATGGCCAAGTTGCTGTGGCCAAAAACCAATCCAACATATGGCAAGGTTTTCAAACTGATAATGGCAGGCGGTTTTGCAAGTAAAACTGCTCTTTACCTACATGGCCATTAACAATTAATTAAAAAAAAAAAACGAATGCAGTTGCAGGTTTTGGCTACACGGCAGCCTCATCTCAACCATGCTGTGGTCACTATATGTGAACTGACCCTAATATTTTCATTGAAAAATTTTGAACATCCTCACCTTCACTTTATATGTATTGGCTGCGGCTAGAGGGTTTGAGACTTCTTTACACATTTAAATTAGTCCGATTGCTATCCGATAAGAGTAAATCTTTGTACCTATCTGAATGTGGTTGGACTACCTCCATTCCAATTTGATCTGTTGTGTACTGGTTGATCTCTCTCCTGTCTCTGTGCATTGAACTTGCATTGTCTTCAACTTTTACTATATATGAACACTTTGTTTATAGCCTATGGTCATGCACCTTGCCTGTGTCAATATGAAAATGTCTCTGAAGGAAGCTCTGGCTGCTGCCACGATCAATGCTGCATACTCTCTGGGAAGATCTCATACACATGGTTCGTTAGAGGTTGGAAAACAAGGCGATGCGGTTATCATTAATGCCCCACGGTTTGTATTCATATCTTCAATCTATAAAATTCAGATTACAGTGGTAGATTATTAAAGTGACTATTGTAACTTTTTTTTTTTTTTTTTTTTTTTGGTGGTCATTGGGTGAATTGGCAGCATTATTTCCCTGGTGTACAATAAACGCTTGTCCTGGGCTTTGTTTTTTTTTATCAACTTTTACACTTTCTTCCTGCTAAAAAATATTAGGTCTTTCCCAAAAGAGTCTCATATTTTGGTATCCCAAAAAGTATTCTAGTGTACCAAAAATGAGACTTATTAAATGAGGTGGTATCCCTACTGGGTCACTAGTCCATGCACTCTGTAAATCATACACCTTTATGTGAGGCAGTCCTGTAGCATCAGACGTCAATACTCGCTTTAATGGCACAAAAAAACAAATTTAAGACGTGCTCGCCACGTCGGGTCCCATACTTGAAAAATCCAAGGCCATATTCTAAGTCCTGAAATGTGCCAGATGTATGTTTTGTGGCGCATAATACTGCGTATACCACCTAATAGACCCTGTACCTTCTTTACACCACCTAACATGCACGAAGATATGCCAAATCTATCAAACAGGGTATGAATCGTTGATTTGGTGCATTTTCCACCTACTACCTCTAAGCTATCTATCTTTAAGCCACTATTAACAAATCTGTACCGTTGGGCAGTGTTCAGTGTATTTTGTATTCTGATAATGCTGATTCAGCATAGGAATACGTGCTGAAAACTTCTTGCATTTGCCTCCTATTTCTTTCAAAGGGAATCCGTTAATAGGAAACTAATTTAGCGGCACTGAAAGTCTCCTGACTATCTTGTAGTGAATTCCAAGCCACAAATTCCCATTAAAGCTATGGGAAGCTGAAAAAACAGTGCTGACTAGCTTGGGCACTGTTTTTGGCACTGAAAAGTGCAAAAAAAGTCAAACCGCTTGCGTTTTGAAAAATCTGCCTCCAATCAGACTGGAGAATAGTCATTAATTCTACCTCCAAAATCAGACTATTTTTTTCCAGCTTCTAAAAAACTAAACCTATTCTTTCAGTAAAGCAATAAGGGTAACAGGTTACAATTGTATTAACACTATTATAGCGGTAGGTCAAGTTACCATGGCATTTAAACAGCAAGTATTAAGGATAATAAGATGCCTAGAATATGTTTACATCAGTCTTATTCTACATTAATTAAAAAGTTTGCCCAATGTTGGCAAACCCCATTAGTGACCATCCATACAAATATAAATAACATTGTGTTTGTTTTTTAGATGGGAACATGTGATTTATCAATTTGGCGGACACCAAGAATTAATTGAATATGTTGCTATTAAAGGTAAAATTGTCTACAAGAATGACAAAATTCTTGCCCTTTAAGAAGTTTGGAACTGCTGCCATAGCTTCAAGATGTAAAGGCCTGTTGCCGTGGTCAGCTGATACTCTGCAGCCGATCTCCTCATGTCCTTGCCCTAAATTATGTAATATCTAATAACTTAATGCTGCAGATGAGTGTTTCTGTACTTTGCTGGAATGCTCCGCTGGGTTGACACCTGAATCATTAGGCTGTATACATAGGGAAGTAAAAGCATTCTTGGTTGCATGTAAATGTAATTTAAAGTATACTGAAATGACTAAAGTGCCAAATAAAGACTTTGCTAACTACAGTACAGACTTTTTTTTTCATAAGGACGCAGCCTAACTTGACTGAGAGGACGTAGCATGTGTATTTTACTGTTTCGGTTAAATATATATATATATATATATATATATAAATAATTTTTTGAGGAAGATGTGACTAAAGCAGTGATTCCACCATTGTTTGGGTTATGTTTTTACAGAGTTCCCCATGCACTATAATTGATCAGATTTTTTTTATATTTTTTTATTCATTTGATTTTTTTTAAGAACCAGATGTCCTATAAATAACATTCAAAGCTGGCCACCCTGGACCTAGCAAAGTAAACATTAGCCAGACAATACAAATGTTTTTCTGCCCCACCCCTTGTTTATACTGGACATAATGTAATGCTTCGGTCAGATTGAAATGGCGTTTATGTAGCGCTACAGTATCTAGCAACAAGATTACCAAAAAAAAATATGCATGTGGTGTGTTTTTGGTATTGGCACAATGGATGCAAAACACTAAAACAAAGAACCTAAGAAGTCAGGGGGAGAGGGGAAATGTTAAAGGTATAAGTCCTAATATAACATGACCACATGAGAATATAGAGCTGCCGCTGGGGTGACTCCATAGAATAGGGTTTGGAACTCTGTAGAGCCTCTATGTAAAAAAGGGCTGCCAGATCTTGAAAAATGTTGTTTCCAGATTGGGACTGAAACCAGAGACACCTGGGGAGTGTTCCGTTTTGTTTTTCCTCCTACTACTTGGTAGGTATGGAAAGCTTTCCCAAAAGGGTTTTAACTTATCACAACCGCATCAAACATGAATCATTGTACACCTTTTGAGTTCCACAGCACCAACATGTCTCGGACGGATGGGTATATTATGTAATCGATTTGGGTACCGGTACCACCTGGTTAAAAATAAATAGTATTTGGGGTTTTGTCTTTAGAGTTCATTGTGCTCTATAATTGACAACTTTATTCTGAGAGTCTCTAAGATTACAGCGATACCAAATGAATATAGTGTAGTTTTTTGTTTTTTTTAGTTTATCAAAACAGGCTTTTTGTTTTTATTTTTTGGTAAATTACAGCATTCACCACATGGGATAACATTGCAGGTAGCGGTTACATTTCTCCAATCAGCTGAAACTGTATGCAACACTGAATATAATCTATATTCACTTTTTTTTAAAACTTTATTTTTTGCCGATTTTGTTGAACATACGTCAGGAGAAAAGCTCTTGATGTAGAAGATTAAGTGTAGGATGTAATGGATTCCTAACCATGTCTGTCACCATGGACATTAAAGGGGTTTGCCAATCCGTGACGTTTATGGCCTATCCACATGAAGTGCCATAAATATCCGATGCGGGTCCCACTTCTGGGATCCGCACTGATCTGACATTTGACCTATCCTGTAAATATGCCCTGATGGGCAAACCCCTTTAATAGTATACCTTTTTTAAAAGGATACATTATGAACTGAGGTAATGAGAGTTCATGACGTATTCGTTAACTGGATACCATGATCGTCTAATAGTGGCTTTTGTCACACTTAGGCCGCATGCACACGGATGTGCCCATAATTACGGGGCCACAATTGTAGGCACCGCCTGCATTTTCGGGCTGTGCCCCCATACAAAGTAAGGGAGCAAGGCCCGTAAAATGCAAAAAAACTGACGTTCCATTATTGTCAGAACGTTTCTATGGCACGGACACCCATCCATAGCGATACGGAAAGGTGTCCACGGTCAATAGAATGAAATGGGTCTAATTACAGAGCATTTTTACACTCGTGCATGGGGCCTTAGACATTCATTTAACGTATCCGTCACCCACTGACTATAATGGTATCCATTTTACGAATCCATCATGAGACTGTTTGAAAGCCCATGACCTATCCATTAAACGCATGCTTGTGATGTATGGCTTACAACAACCGAAGGCTCCCATGTTAAATTAAAGTACACTGTGCTTTATTTTTCTTGGTATACTGGCCAGACAGAGTCCATGAAAATACGCTTTTGGTACGGGGTTCTCGACATACAAGCTAAACGTAGGGCAAAAGAAAGTTATGTGGAAAGGGCCTAAAGCAGAGGTTTGCTCATGACCACCATTTTACAGTTCTCAGTATACACATCTACATAGAATTTGTAATAGATAAGCAAAGTTTTCTGAGTTAGCCTGTATTATGGTTGACTCATCTGGATCTTCATTCACAGTTCTGCCAGCTGCTGAAGGAATTCCTGTTCGGTATGTTAGATCATGCTCTGGGGACTTACCTTTTGATGCAGTCTTCACACTAGGCGAAGTACAATTATTTGATCTAGAAAGACCACTCTTAGAATGCAGTGCAGCAGAAGGCATTGCATTCTGAGGTGTTCTAATAGCAAGCAGCCTAACAATGTGATGCTGAACTATAATACATTAAATACGATGGGGCAGCTTTACTATCTGTTAGCGTTTAGACAAGTGTAAACTTAGACCAGACAGTCAGAAGATGCACCAAATTTATCAGTGGTGCATGCTGTATGATAAAAATGGTGCATCTAGTGAGACTTGCTAGGTTTTTTGTTTGTTTTGCTTTTATACCTTCTGATTTGGCTTATTTTACAGCAGAATTTTGTGCCAGATCTTTGGTGCATTTTGCTTTTTTTTTATTTTTTTATACCACCCCCCCCCCCCCCCCTTTTATTTTTACTATAAAGAAACCCTCTGGTCCCAGGATAAAATTACAAACATGATTGGTTATTTGGAGTAATGTTACCTGGTACCTCCCAGTTGCACACCCCCCCCCCCCCTGCTGTGGATCCACCACTTTGGGATCCCTTTTGGGTTGTACCAACATGGCTGCTGCGTTTCTTAGACTAAAGAGTCTAACTCCTGTCTTCACGCCATCTTATTCCGCAACATTCCTGAAGGGGGCCGTATACCACCTAGAATGCACCTTCGTCTATAAAAGAACTGTCAGATGTAAATTCTGTGAACATGGGCAAAACTACCAGGTTAGCAAGTATTTTGGCTGGTATTGGAATCACTTAAGGGGGGGGGGGGAGGCATCTCCACTTTGAGGTAAGTTGCCGTTTGTGATGATGCAACGTGGATATAAAAAAATGGGACTCCATTAAGTTTTGGTATAGGGCCAATAGCCACATGTTACTCTTCTGCTGTGTACATATCCCGCTACTGTGGCTTCGCTTTGCACTTTACGGCAATTGTACTGTGACATAATCATACGGTTTTGGGGTTCTTTGTGCTCTAACATCACTTTGTGTATTGCTGCACTGCAGCCTCACTCTAGGCCTAGTCCATGTGCTGTAACTTTAACGATAAAGACTATCCTGGCATTGTGAAATTTACTGTATTGCTGTGACATCACTGCATCTCATCTCTGTACTTTCATATCACTGTTCACAAGATTTCTGTGTTATAACTTTGAGCTAATAATTCCCTATCTGTGACATCACTTTGTGCATTATGAAAAGGCACATGGAGACCAAAATAATCAAACTTTTCCTGACTACATTCAGAACATCGAGCAGTGGGGCTCCATTCTACATTTATACCCCGGTCTGCCTAATGAAGACACCCAGGTCTACCATCCTCCTGCTCCTATTAAGCCCTATAAGAGGCAGGGTTTAATAGGAGCTGGTAAATAATACATAAGTACTGCATTATATTGTGCAAGCAATCTAACATTGCTAGTTAAAGTCCCCTATAAGGACTAATAAAAAAAAAAAGGAAAAAGCTTATTAAAAATATTAAGTTAAAAAAAACTTACCTTTTTCCCCAAAAGTAATACAAAAAAAACCCACAAATCAATTATCATAGCTGTGTCTGTAAAAGTTCAATCTATACAATTTGAAATTATTTAACCCAAATGGTGGACACCGTAAGGAGAAAAAAAAAAAAACGCTAGAATTAGGGCTTGTCCATATGTTTCGGGTATTGCTGCAGAAATTCTGTTGAAACTAGCAGATATTCTGCTGTGAAAAAACTGCACCATTTCCTGTGTTTTTGCTGCAGAAAATGGTGTGGGTTTTGCTGCGTTTTTTCAGTCCACTTTCTGCAGCAGGAATTGACATACTGCAGTACGAAAAATATGCACCGCAAGTGAAATTCTAGTTGGAAATTTTACGCAGCGTGTGGATGAGGTTTGTTAAGTCTCACCCACTTTGCTGCTACTGTATTCCGCTGCGTAGGTTCTATGCCACAATTCAGGATGGAAAATACGCAGCAATTCCGTTGTGTGGACAAGCCCTTACTCTTTTTTGGTCAACTTGTTTCCCACAAAAAAAAGTGATCAAAAAGCTGCACTTACCCCAAAATCGAACCAATAAAAACTGCACCCTGCAAAAAACAAGCCCTCCCTACTGACTCAACAGAAAAATAAACAAATTATGGGTCTCAGAATATGGCGACACAAAATTTTGTTTTTATTTTAACCATTCGCTTTTTCTTTGAAAAAGTAGTAAAATGTAAAAAAAAAAAAATGGTATTGCTGTAGTCTTAATGACCCTCAGAATAAAGTTAACATGTAGTTTTCCTGATGCTGTGAATAGCGTAAGAACTACCGAAAAATGGCGGAATAGTTTTGGTTTGTTTTTCTTTCCCCATGTTACCCGAAAAGATTTATTCTTTTTTTGTTTCCCAGTATGGTTAAGGGCAGTACCCTTGCAACCAGGGGCGTAACTAGGAAAGACTGGGCCCCATAGCAAACGTTTGACTGGGATCCCCCCACCCCCCCTTGTAGATAGTGCCTTTTTTACAAACCCCCCCCCCTTTTGATAACGCCATACAGCCCTCCTGTAGATAACGGCATACAGCCCCCTCTGTAGATATCTACAGAGGGGGCTGTATGGCGTTCCCTGCAGGGGGGGGGGGGCTGTATGGCGTTCCCTACAGGGGGGGTACTGTATAGCGTTCCCTACAGGGGGGGGGCTGTATGGCGTTATCTAGAGGGGGTACTGTCTGGTGTTATCTATGGGGGGGCTGTAGGGAACGCCATACAGCGTCGTCCCCCCTGTAGGGAACGCCATACAGCGTCGTCCCCCCTGTAGGGAACGCCATACAGCGTCGTCCCCCCTGTAGGGAACGCCATACAGCGTCGTCCCCCCTGTAGGGAACGCCATACAGCGTCGTCCCCCCTGTAGGGAACGCCATACAGCGTCGTCCCCCCTGTAGGGAACGCCATACAGCGTCGTCCCCCCTGTAGGGAACGCCATACAGCGTCGTCCCCCCTGTAGGGAACGCCATACAGCGTCGTCCCCCCTGTAGGGAACGCCATACAGCGTCGTCCCCCCTGTAGGGAACGCCATACAGCGTCGTCCCCCCTGTAGGGAACGCCATACAGCGTCGTCCCCCCTGTAGGGAACGCCATACAGCGTCGTCCCCCCTGTAGGGAACGCCATACAGCGTCGTCCCCCCTGTAGGGAACGCCATACAGCGTCGTCCCCCCTGTAGGGAACGCCATACAGCGTCGTCCCCCCTGTAGGGAACGCCATACAGCGTCGTCGTCCCTGTAGGGAACGCCATACAGCGTCGTCGTCCCTGTAGGGAACGCCATACAGCGTCGTCGTCCCTGTAGGGAACGCCATACAGCGTCGTCGTCCCTGTAGGGAACGCCATACAGCGTCGTCGTCCCTGTAGGGAACGCCATACAGCGTCGTCGTCCCTGTAGGGAACGCCATACAGCGTCTCCCCCCCCCCCCCCCCAAAAAAAAATGCGACCTACAGTGTGTCCTAATAAAAGACATGTATCCCCTATCCACAGGATAGGGGATACATGTGTGATCGCTGGCAGCGATAGGGAGAATGGATGACTGAAAGTCCCCCAAGTTCTCCATGACTAACTTCCGGCGTCTGTGTCGGCAGCTCACTAAAAATGAAAGGAGCGCAGGTCACGCATGCGCACAAGCGGGACCGGCGCTCCATTAATTTCTCCAGAGCTGCCGACACAGACCCCGGAAGTCCGAGGTTTGTGATGGAGAACTTCAGGGGACTTTCAGTCCCCCGTTCTCCCTATCGCTGGCAGCGATCACACATGTATCCCCTATCCTGTGGATAGGGGGATACATGTCTTTTGTTTAATGGCAGAGCGGGGAGATTCCTCCCTGCTCTGCCGTACTGCAGTAGCGTCCCGCTGTAGCAGCCATAGCGGCTGCTAGCGGAGCCTGCGGCCATGGTGGGGCCCGTGCCGGCGGGCGACACGGGTCCCCTCATGCCGCGGGCCCCGTAGCAGCCGCTACTGCTGCTACGGCGGTAGTTACGCCACTGCTTGCAACTATCATCCCTACTAAGTCCATAATGAACAAGGTTTTTGGCTTTAAGGCTATTTTAACCCAGGAAAATGTGCATGTGTGGTTTTCTTTTTTTGTGTGGTGTTGTTTTTTTTTAATAAAAATATGTATCTGTGTGTTTGCAACTTTCTAATTTTCTTTTTATTAAAAAGAATTTAAACTTTTTCAGATACAGCTGCTTTGTATCCTGTATACAGAGCAGCTGTATCTTTCGCTGAGACCTAAATCTATCAGGTCAGCGGGACTGATGGGTTCAGTGCTAGCGGGCAGGATCCACCTGTTATCGATCACCTCTAAGTTATGAACTTACATGTGATCAATAACAGCTAGATCCTGCGTGTCAAAGACGTGCAGGACTCACTGTTAAGGGCAGCGATCAGCAGATGAGCGAGCAAACCCTCGATCAACTGCTGATGGTATCGTTTTAAAAAAGTAAAATATTATCGTTGTCGGCAGCACATCTCCAAGTGTAAACATTAACGACCACTCGTCGCTATACATAGCTCCGTGTGACAGGAGCAGATGAGTGTCGGCCAGTGTAACAGGCCCTTTACTGAACCAGTCGGTGCCGCTGGCCTGACAGATTCAGATACAGATATACAAGATACAGAGCAGCTGTATCTGAAAAAGTAAAAATAATTTTTAATAACATGTAATTACAAAGTTACACCAATCACACTGAGGCCTTATTCACATGAATGTGTGCGTTTAGCGCGCGCAAAAACGCTGCGTTTTTTGCGCGTTGCAGGTGTCATCAGTATGTGCTACGTGGCTGTGTGATTTTCACGCATATACCATGCTTATGACACGCGGTTTTGAAGTTTCGAAAAATAAATGAAGGAAGTGATTTTATTTTTTCCTTCATTTCTTTGTTTACTGTTTTGCGCGAATCCCGGGCGTCACACGGAAGTGCTTCCGTGCGTGCTGCACGAAAAATGGCCAAGTATAGGACGTCGTGTGTTTTACATAGCGGACATACGCTGCATGAAAATCACGGACTGTCTGAACGGCCCCATTAACCCCTTCAGGAGCTGAGCCAGCGACATCACCGCCGGGTGACAGCTGTATGTTACAGCTATCACCCTGAGGTATCGGCCAGGACCGGAGCTAGCCTCCGATCCGACCGATTAACCCCTCACATTCTGCGTTCAATAGAGATCGCAGCATGTGAGGAGTTTATAGCCACCGGCACCCCAGCAACGTGATCGCTGGGTTGCCGGTGGCTGCAAAGGCGATCGGAGGGCTAATACTTGCCTCCCGGTCTGCCAGTAATGGAATCCTCCTATGCCCCGTCGTCGGCGGGGCCCAGGAGGCTTCCGGTACCATCGGCAAGATGGGGCCGGCTCAGCTTCCGGCTCAGAAGCTGAGCCGGCGTCATCAGCAGTGGGTGTCTGCTGTATGTTACAGTGGACACGCCGATCTATCGGCAGGAACCGGAGCTAGCTCCGATTCCTGCCATTAACCCCTTCAATGCAGCGATTCAATGCAATCGCTGCATCAAAGTGGTTTGTATGCAATCGGCAGCCTGCCATGCGATGGCAAGGCTGGCGACTGTTAGAATGGCAACAGGATGCCTAACAATGGCTTCCTATCTGCCATTACGGAAGCCGAATAGGCCCCACCCGGAGGTGGAGCCTGATCGGCTTGCTGTCAGTGAACAACTGACAGTTCTAATACATTGCACTACATAGGTAGTGTAATGTATTAGAACATCAAACAAACAGTTGGACCTTCAAGTCCCCAAGTGGGACTAAAGAAAAGTGTCAAAATAAAAGTTTCAAATAATAACACTAAACACAATTGCCCTTTTTCCCTTATCAAGTCATTTATTATTGAAAAAAATAATAAAACCATACATATTTGGTATCGCTGCGACCGTAACGATCTTAACTATAAAAATATTATGTTATTCCGCACAGTGAACGCCGTAAAAAAAAAACTAAAAAAAATACTGACATAATTGCTATTTTTTGGTCACTTTGTCTTCCAAAAATTGAAATAAAAAGTGATCAAAAAGTTGCATGTACCCAAAAATGGTACCTGTAAAAACTATAACTCGTCTCTCTAAAAACAAGCCCTTATACAGCTCCGTCGACCAAAAAATTAAAACCGTTATGGCACTCACAACTTGGCGACAGAAAAAATCCATTCTCTTTACAAAAGTTATTTTATTGTGCAAAAAGTTGTAAAACATAAAAAGTGCTATAAATTAGGTATCACCGGAATCGGACTGACCTGCAGAATAAAGGTAACATGTAATTTATAATGCATGGTGAACGCTGTATAAAAAGAATTTAAAAAATATGCCAGAATTGCTGATTTTTGGTCACCTTGCCTCCCAAAAAAAAAAAAGGATAACAAGTGATCAAAAAGTCGCATGTACCCCAAAATGGTACCAATAAAAACTACAACTCGTCCCGCAAAAAAAACCAGCTCTCATACCACTACGTCTATGAAAAAATAAAATTAGTTAAGGCTCCAATAAGCCAGGAAATAAAAATATGCAGTTGTGCCGGCCCGAGGGGAACGTTTCTTCTGTTTCAAGTGGCGAATTATCAAGGCCCCTAAAATTAGGGAACCAGGAAGGGTAGGGCACAAACATATCTGCTGGAAGCGAGGCTGCCCGTATTATACCAGGACAACACTTCCCAGCAAAATTCCTCAAACTGCAAAGATCCTGAGTGTGGACCAAAAGGGGAATAAGTAAGGACCATTTATTAGTGAGACACCGGCCTGTGCAGAAAGGATTGTGTCACAGCGTAACACACATCTATGGATTATTTTATTGTTTTTTTTACCCCATTATTATACCACCTGACTATGCCCCTTATATACTCTGCCCGGCTTACATGTACCCCCACATTATAAACGGAAACACCAGTAAGACTCCAAACAAAACTACTACAAGCAAAATCCACGCTCCAAAAGCCAAATGGCGCTACCTCCCTTCTGAACCCCACAGTGTGCCCAAACAGCAGTTTACTTCCACATATATGGCATCGCAATACCCGGGAGAACCCTTTTAACAATTTTTGGGGTGTGTGTCTCCAGTGGCACAAGCTGGGCGCCACATATTGGCATATCTATGTAAAAAAATCCCATTTTCACTCTGCAGCATCGAGTGCACACCAATTTCTGCCAATCACCTGTTGGGTTAATATGCTCACTACACCCCTAGGTGAATACCTTGAGGGGTGTAGTTTCCAAAATGGGGTCAATTCTGAGGGGGATCCACTGTTTTGGTCCCACAGGGACTTTGCAAATGCGACATAGCGCCCAGAAACCAATCCAGCAAAATCTGTACTCCAAAAGCCAAATGGCGCTCCTTCCCTTCTGAGCCCTACTCTGTGCCCAAACAGCAGTTTATGACCACATATGTGGTATTGCCGTACACAAGAGAAGTTGCTTTACAAGTGTTGGGGTGCTTTTTTTCATTTATTTGTTGAGAAAATGAAACATGTTCAGCTAAAACTACGTCTTATTGAAGAAAAAGGATTTTTTTTATTTTCACTGCCCAATTTTAAGAAATTCTATGAAACACCTGTGGGGTCAAAATGCTCACTACACCCGTAGATGAATTCCTCAAGGGGTGTAGTTTCGTGAATCGAGTCACTTTTGGGGAGTTTGCACTGTACTGGTACCTTAGGAGCTTTGCAAAAGTGTCATGGTGTCAAGAAACCAATCCCGCAAAATCTGTGCTCCAAAAGCCAAATGGCGCTCCTTCTCTTCTGATCCTTGCCGTGTGCCCAAACAGCAGTTTATGACCACAAATGGGGTATTGCCGTACTCCAGAGAAGTTGCTTTACAAATGTTGGTTTCTTTTATTCCTTTATTTGTTGAGAAAATGAAAAATTTTGAGCTAAAGCTACGTCTTATTGGAAAAAAAGGATCTTTTTTATCTTCACTGCCCAATTCTAATAAAATCTATGAAACCCCTGTGGGTTCAAAATGCTCACTACACCCCTAGATGGATTCTTCAAGGGGTGTAGTTTCCCAAATGGAGTCACTTTTTTGGTGTTTTCACTGTTTTGGTCCCTTAGGGGCTTTGCAAATGCGACGTGGTCTCCGCAAACCATTCCTGCTAAATTTGAGCTCCAAAAGCCAAATGGCGCTCTTTCCCTTCCATGCCCTGCCGTGTGTCCAAACAGCCTTTTATGACCACATGCGGGGTATTGTTTTACACAGGAGAAATTGCTTTACAAAAGTAGTGGTGCATTTTCTCCTTTTAGTCCTTGTGGAAATTAGAAAAAATTAGCTAAACCTACATTTTCTTTGAAAGAATGTCGATTTTCATTTTCACGGCCTACTTCCAATAATTTCTGAAAAAAACCTGCGTGATCAAAATGCTCACTATACCCCTAAATAATTTTCTCAAGGGGAATAGTTTCCAAAATGGGGTCACTTTTGGGGGATTTCCACTGTTTTGGCACCGCAAGAGCCTTTCAGACCCGACATGGTTCCTAAAATATTTTCTAATAAAAAGGAGGCCCCAAAATCTTCTAGGTGTTCCTTTGTTTCTGAGGCCTGTGCTTCAGTCAATAAGTGCACTAGGGCGACATGTGGGGTATTTCTAAAAACTGCAGAATCTGGGCAATAGATATTGAGTTGCATTTCTATGGTAAACCTTTCTGTGTTACAAAAAAAATTGATGAAAAATTAATTTCTGCAACAAAAAAAAAAGAAATTTGAAAATTTCACATCTACTTTGCCTTAATTCCTGTGAAACATCTAAAGGGTTAAGAAACTTTCTAAATGCTGTTTTGAATACTTTGAGGGGTGAAGTTTTTTAAATGGGGTGACTTATCGCGGGTTTCTAATATATAAGGCCCTAAAATCCACTTCACAACTGAACTGGTCCCTGTAAAAATAGCCTTTTGAAATTTTCTTGAAAATAAGAGAAATTGCTGCTAAAGTTCTAAGCCTTGTAATGTCCTAGAAAAATAAAAGGATGTTCAAAAAACTATGCCAATCTAAAGTAGACATATGGGTGATATTAATTAGCAACAATTTTGTGTGGTATTACTATCTGTCTTACAAGCAGATACATATAAATTTAGAAAAATGCTAATTTTTGCAATTTTTCGCAAAATGTTGGTGTTTTTCACAATTAAATACTTAATGTATCGAGCAAATTTTGCCAGTAACATAAAGTCCAATGTGTCACGAGAAAACAATCTCAGAATCGCTTGGATAGATAAAAGCATTCCGAAGTTATTACCACATAAATTGAAACATGTCAGATTTGAAAAAAATGGCTGCGTCCTGCAGGCCAAAACAGGCTGCGTCCTGAAGCGGTTAACTAACATACGTCCGTGCGATGCGCGTGATTTTTACAAGCGTATCACGGACGTAATACACGTTCGTGTGAATAAGGCCTGATACACATTTTTATTACAAAAAAAATTAATTTATATATTACCTGTGTAGCAATGGTAGGATACAACCTGAGTTCATCTCAGGATAGTAGAATGGAAAGAAAGCTGTTAAAGTATTATAGAGTTGTGCTCACACCGTAACCAGTGTTTGAGCTTTGCACTTCTTATGTACTCTAGTTTACATGTAACAATTCGTTACCTAATCAGAAATACTTGGATCTGTTAATATGTACAGAAAAGTCTAGAAATACAGTGGGAAATTATTAGCACTTTTGTCGACTTTACAAACCATACATGTATTTTGATAGCTTATTCTGAGTTCTGTTTATACAATTGTACAATTTTAAATAAATCCAGATATATATGTGTGTTTTGTGGGTTAAAGTAAAATTGCTGTTATACCAGATAACACTCTTAGGCCTTATTTACACGAGCGTAGTTCACTAGAGTATATAAGAAGTGCAAAGCTCAAACACTGGTTACGGTGTGAGCACAACTCTATAATACTTTAACAGCTTTCTTTCCATTCTACTATCCTGAGATGAACTCAGGTTGTATCCTACCATTGCTACACAGGTAATATCTAAATAAATTTGTAATTTTTTTTTTGTAATAAAAATTTGTATCAGGCCTTATTCACACGAACGTGTATTACGTCCGTGATACGCGCGTGAAAATCACGCACGTCGCACGGACCTATGTAACTCAATGGGGCCGTTCAGACAGTCCATGATTTTCACGAAGCGTGTGTCCAATGCATAAAACTCACGACATGTCCTATACTTGAGCGGTTTTCGCGCATCACGCACCCATTGAAGTCAATGGGTGCGTGAAAATCACGCTTGGCACACGGACACACCTCCATGTGCTGCGCCTGATTCGCGCAACAGTTGTTCAAGAAATTAAGGCAAAAATAAAAGCAAAGGTAGCAATGTAGTAGGTATACGTTTCCTTTTATTCAAATATAAATATTCTGCCTGTGTAAACGTTTAAAATAAGTTTTAATTAGCAAAATTTATCATAAAAAATTGTAGGGCATAGAGTGCCAAAGAATCCAGATACAGGCGTTGGCAAACAAATCCAGATTGCACACGGAAGCTTGCAACGTACAGACATACAGATAGCACCTATACAAAAGTGCCTGACATGTCGGATAACTTTATTGCATTATCTTGCAAGTGTGCTGACAAATATTCAAATGAATCTGATTGCCACAAGTATAACAGACACACTTCCCAACGCGTTTCTGCACCACATAGGGGAGCGTCCTCAGGGGTATAATTTGTCTAGTTATTTCTATTAGTAAAATGCCAGTCAGCGTGTATTACGCTGTTCATTCAAATTGCGGCGCGCACAAGACAGCTGATATCGGTCCTAGTACGCGCCGGGGAAATACTGAAGTCTTATACATTCCAGACCCCACCTCCCAGGCCACGAGCAAACCGAGCCACGCCAATGGGATCTTGCAACGTCAAAACCGACGCCCATCCAACCGGCCGGCTCCCTAGTAACCACACAGCCAACGGGATCGATGCATCTCGCATCATTAGTAACAGGGAGGAGCTACAGGCGGCCAAACATACCAAGCCGATACAGCACCGAACCGGACGCTGTGCGACAGCGAGAAAAAAGCTCAGAGGCTGATACCACTACAGTGGTGAATCAGCAGTGCGGGAACCATAAAATCACCGCACACAGATAAACCACATAGAAATGACAAATTAGAACCCAACGCATAAACACTGCAGATTAATGACAAAAAGCCCGTTGACAAAAAGGCCATCCAAACGGAGTGCCATCAACCAGCATAGGTTAATGATGCGTCATGATGACCCAGCAGAAACATGTCATGATTAAACAGCGCACCATCATAGTCAGATAGTAAAGCATGACTCGCCATTAATAAGACAGTACAAAGGGAGTATCATAATCCAGCAAGTAAAGCCAGTGAACCACAGTGACAGAACCTAGCGCACATGTCATAGATACATTATTATGATAAAGCACATCCAGAAGAATTCTGTACTGGGCAGTAATCACACATAGGTTCGAGCAGTGTTGTAGGGGCACCCAGTGTGTTAGAGGAATGGAAGATAGGAAATCGATTCATTAAGGCCCAGTGGCTTAACAGTTTGCATCCTGAAGATCCACTGGGCCTCCTTCTGTAGGATACGTCTATCCCAGTCCCCCCCCTCTTATTGGTGCTTTTACACATTCCATGCCTTGAAATTTAATGACAGAGGAATCTCCCGAATGACAGTCCCAGACATGCTTCGAGACAGTAGTGTTAATTCTGCCATTGATGTCACATATGTGGTTGCGAATTCTTCGTCTGAATTCTCTCTTTGTTTTACCCACATATTGCAACCCACAACCGCAGGTAATGAGGTATACTACCCCTTTTGTAAGGCAGTTGATAAATGCCCTGTTGTGGAACACATCTCCCATTACATTGCTTTTAAAGGTCTTACTTTTAAGAACAGATGTACAGGCTTTACATCGACCGCATTGATATGAGCCCACAGTATTGGTAGAGAGCCATGTAGTAGCCACAGCACCCTCCAAGTGACTGTGTACTAATCGGTCCTTAAGGTTTCGGCCCCTACGAAATGTAATCTGTGGCCAATCTCCAACCATGTTTCCAACATCAGGGTCAGCTCTGAGTATGTCCCAGTAAGATGCAAGTATTTTTCTGACCTCCTGATGTGCAGCGTCGTAGGTGCCAACTATTCTCATGGTGTTATCTTCATTTGAGCGTAACTTCGGATTAAGTAGAGATTCCCTGTCAGCCACCATGGCATGCTGGTATGCCGATTTCAAAACCTTCCTAGGGTACCCCCTATGCTCAAATCTATTCCTAAGACTCATGGCCGATGTTCTAAAATCAGACATAGTCGTGCAGTTTCGCCTGGCTCTTATGTACTGTCCTTTGGGTATCCCCATCTTTAAGGATCTCGGATGCCAACTGTCCCATCTTAACAGGCTGTTCGTAGCAGTGCTATTCCTATACATCTCTGTCTTAATATATCCCTGATCCGTCTTCTCTATCTGGATGTCGAGAAATGTTATCCTATTATCCCTGATCTCCGAAGTAAAAAAGAGACCCAGGTCATTGACATTCAAGACAGACACAAACTCTTTAAACTCCACTGTCGTACCCGACCATAGGATGAAGACGTCATCGATGAATTTTATCCACACCAGAATGGAGGAGACAAACCTCTCCATCCTGTCGCAGAACACAAATTCTCTCTCCCACCAGCCCAGATAGAGGTTGGCATACGTGGGAGCGCAGGGGCTACCCATGGCCACTCCTCTGAGCTGGTGGAAGAACTTGTGCTCGAAGATAAAGAAATTGTGCTCCGTAGGGGCCGAAACCTTAAGGACCGATTAGTACACAGTCACTTGGAGGGTGCTGTGGCTACTACATGGCTCTCTACCAATACTGTGGGCTCATATCAATGCGGTCGATGTAAAGCCTGTACATCTGTTCTTAAAAGTAAGACCTTAAAAAGCAATGTAATGGGAGATGTGTTCCACAACAGGGCATTTATCAACTGCCTTACAAAAGGGGTAGTATACCTCATTACCTGCGGTTGTGGGTTGCAATATGTGGGTAAAACAAAGAGAGAATTCAGACGAAGAATTCACAACCACATATGTGACATCAATGGCAGAATTGACACTACTGTCTCGAAGCATGTCTGGGACTGTCATTCGGGAGATTCCTCTGTCATTAAATTTCAAGGCATGGAATGTGTAAAAGCACCAATAAGAGGGGGGGACTGGGATAGACGTATCCTACAGAAGGAGGCCCAGTGGATCTTCAGGATTCAAACTGTTAAGCCACTGGGCCTTAATGAATCGATTTCCTATCTTCCATTCCTCTAACACACTGGGTGCCCCTACAACACTGCTCGAACCTATGTGTGATTACTGCCCAGTACAGAATTCTTCTGGATGTGCTTTATCATAATAATGTATCTATGACATGTGCGCTAGGTTCTGTGACTGTGGTTCACTGGCTTTACTTGCTGGATTATGATACTCCCTTTGTACTGTCTTATTAATGGCGAGTCATGCTTTACTATCTGACTATGATGGTGCGCTGTTTAATCATGACATGTTTCTGCTGGGTCATCATGACGCATCATTAACCTATGCTGGTTGATGACACTCCGTTTGGATGGCCTTTTTGTCAACAGGCTTTTTGTCATTAATCTGCAGTGTTTATGCGTTGGGTTCTAATTTGGCATTTCTATGTGGTTTATCTGTGTGCGGTGATTTTATGGTTCCCACACTGCTGATTCACGACTGTAGTGGTATCAGCCTCTAAGCTTTTTTCTCGCTGTCGCACAGCGTCCGGTTCGGTGCTGTATCGGCTTGGTATGTTTGGCCGCCTGTAGCTCCCCCCTGTTACTAATGATGCGAGATGCATCGATCCCGTTGGCTGTGTGGTTACTAGGGAGCCGGCCGGTTGGATGGGCGTCGGTTTTGACGTTGCAAGATCCCATTGGCGTGGCTCGGTTTGCTCGTGGCCTGGGAGGTGGGGTCTGGAATGTATAAGACTTCAGTATTTCCCCGGCGCATACTAGGACCGATATCAGCTGTCTTGTGCGCGCCGCAATTTGAATGAACAGCGTAATACACGCTGACCGGCATTTTACTAATAGAAATAACTAGACAAATTATACCCCTGAGGACACTCCCCTATGTGGTGCAGAAACGCGTTGGGAAGTGTGTCTGTTATACTTGTGGCAATCAGATTCATTTGAATATTTGTCAGCACACGTGGCAAGGTAATGCAATAAAGTTATCCGACATGTCAGGCACTTTTGTATAGGTGCTATCTGTATGTCTGTACGTTGCAAGCTTCCGTGTGCAATCTGGATTTGTTTGCCAACGCCTGTATCTGGATTCTTTGGCACTCTATGCCCTACAATTTTTAATGATAAATTTTGCTAATTAAAACTTATTTTAAACGTTTACACAGGCAGAATATTTATACAAAAATAAAAGCACCTCCTTAATTTCTGTTCCTAAACATAAAAACAGTGTCATAACGATGCCATATGCGTGAAAATCACGCAGCCACGCACCAAACATTTATGACACACGGAACTGCAACGTGCAAAAAACGTTCGTGTGAATTTCGCCTTAGGCTATGTTCACATGGGCGTTAGGAGCCTCTGCTGGGGGTTTAGTCACTTTAAACCTCAATGGCTATTCCTGCTTTAGAAAGCATTAGGGTATGTCCGCACGTAAACTCAAAAATGTCTGAAAATACGTAGCTGTTTTCAAGGGAAAACCGCTCCTGATTTTCAGAAGTTTTTTAATCAAAGTCGTGTTTTTCGCAGCGTTTTTAACGGCTATATTTGGAGCTGTTTTTCTATAGAGTCTATGAAAAACGGCTCAAGAAGTGACATGCACTTCTTTTGCACGGCCGTTTACAAAAATGTCCCGTCGGAACAGCATGCCGTTTCCCTATATAAATCAATGGGCAGGTCACCACTATACCCCGTATTAGACAATCCCTCTTTTCAGCCGGGTTGTGAACTCGGACCTTTCTCACACAAACGTCTGGCTAGGGAGACCCAGGCCCGTCATTATCTTATTAATGATAGTTGGAAGACGGTATCTCAGTTAACTGACGGTGCAGATCCGGGACACCTCCCGTTCTGGCAAGCTTCCCAATTACGTCCCTTTCTTTTATCTCTCTCCCCCGCAACATTTGAAACTTTATGCACAAGGTCGGGTCCTCTTCACCACACCCTTTCTGTAACGTATAGTTTGTTAAATTCCCCAATGGCAGACTCACATCCATCTTACTTGGCTAAATGGGCGACAGATCTGGACATAACTATTACAGCGGATGTGCATACTCGGTTGTATACCATGACTCATCAATCTTCCATATCAAGTAGAATTCAGGAAGCAGGATATAAGATTCTGACGAGGTGGTACAGGGTCCCTTCCAGACTTAACAAATTTTATCCGGGGGTGTCCCCTATGTGTTGGAGATGCGGGGTGGGATAGCTAATCTATTACATACCTTTTGGGACTGCCGGCGATTAACAACTTTTTGGGATAAGGTCTGGAGTGTAGCTTCTAGGTTTACTGACTATACGCTGCCTAGATCTCCGGGCTTCTTCCTGCTTCATCTGTGTGACATCCCAATCTCCACATACAAGAAGTCAATAGTACGACATTTGATCAACATGGCGCGTGCTTGCATTCTGGCTATGTGGAAACAAGTCGAGCCCCCCACTGTGCGCCTTTGGTTTCAGAAGATCCAAGAAGTGAAACGTATGGAGGAGCTTACGGCTTCCCTGCGGGACCCTCATGATAAGTTTATGCGCGTCTGGTCAACCTGGGCAAGTTTTGAGAATTCTTCGGAGTATATGTTTAATGTCTCTGTCATACACTTGTGATAAATGAATAAAAACAGAATTAAAAAAAAATAAAATAAATAAATAAATCTATGGGCAGATGTTTGGAGGCATTCTGCTTCCGATTTTTCATCCGTTTTACGGGACGTTTACGACCCGAAAGAAGGCTGAAAACACTCCGTGTGAACATACCCTAACAAAGGTTATGCACTGGTGTTGAATGAGACCTGGCTTGGGTCTGTGCTCCAATTCATCCCAAGAGAGTTTTGAAGGGTTTTAGGTCAGGGCTTTGTGCTGGCCAGTCAAGATTTACTGCGCAAAACTTGGCAAAATTATTTTTTATGAACCTTCCCTTGTGTAGAGGGGCATTAAACTGAATCCCTAAACTGTTGTTCCAAAGTCCTCCTGGCATATGCCAGCACTATATTTATCTGTAACTGCGAAAATGTGTTTATCCACTCCAGAGAACATGTTTGCACTGGTGGCCTAAGGCTGGGTTCACACACCCTATTTACGGACGTAATTCGGGCATTTTAGCCACGAATTACGTCCGAAAATATGGCTCCAAGGCGTCGGCAAACATCTGCCCATTCATTTGAATGGGCTTTACGATGTTCTGTGCCGACGGTCATTTTTTTTACACGACGCTGTCAAAAGACGGCGCGTAAAAAAGACGCCCGCGTCAAAGAAGTGCCTGTCACTTCTTGAGACGCAATTGGAGCCGTTTTCCCTTGACTCCATGGAAAAACAGCTCCAATTACGTCCGAAATGGACGCAGCGAAAAGCCCCTGCACATGCCATTACGTCTGAAATTCCGGAGACACAAAGACGCCTGGCTACTGCACAGCAAAAACTCGACCAAAAAGCATGTTAAGGACGGGTTTAGACGGGTTTATTTGTGGAGTTTTAAAATGCATGTACAAAAAACGTCGGCAATATGAAGTGTTATATTGCAGACCCTATGGAGTAAAATGCCTGAAAATAAGTTGTTTTTCAGTATGCTCTTTTACTAAAAACCAACCCCACTAACCCCAAAAATAGCACAAAGTAAAATGCTGTGTATGTGGACAAAAGTTAAGTCTGTTAGCTTAAAGTGTAACTAAATGTTTGACAAACTTCTGACATGTCATAGTGACATGTCAGAAGTTTTGATTGGTGGGGGTCCGAGCACTGAGTCCCCCACCAATCGCTCAAACGAAGCCGCAGAAGCGCTCATGTGAGAGATCAGCCGCTTCGTTTCTGTTCGGCTTTTTCCGGAAAGCCGATGTATCGGAGTACGGGCTCATAGACTTCCTATTGAGCCCGTACGCCGATACATTAAATTCCCCGAAAAAGCCGAACCTGCACGTCTGAAGTTTGTCAAACGTTTAGTTATCCTTTAAAAACAAAACAAAACGACAGCAAAACTTTGGATATGAAACCGGCCCAGCGAACGTGGCTGTAATGGTGGGGGGGGGGTAGGGAAACGGACAAGTGAGCCCTAATCTACCCGCCACTCTGTCCCTGCCTACTTGCAACGACCCGCCCTAGACGACGGGGTACAACTGGGCGGCGGTCCCTGCGCTCAGTAAGTGCATGACAAACACGACAAACAAACAAGGGAACACAAGCAAGGGAAATGGGCAGTTGCTCGCGGAAACACCGTGAGCAACAGAGTAGTGAACGAGCCGAGTCAAGCCAGGAGAGTGCGAGGTACAAAGCGAAAAGCAGAAGAGTAGTCGGTAAGCCAGGGTCTGTATGGAGCAGGATCAAAAAGTAGCAGGAGCTGTAGCTGGGCCAGGAAACCTCAAGGAAAGAATTCACAAGCACAGATGGACAGGAAGAGCAGGCTTAAATAGACCGAGGGCGGGAGCTAGCTGAGTCTGGCCAGGTTGCGATAGGCTCTCCCACTCCTAAGCCTGCCAGCCTGAGTGGAGGAAGCTGGTGTCTGTCTCAGGGATGTACACTCAGGTGTTGACTGATTAATTCTGGGAGTTAACCCTGAAGCAGTGCCTGGCAGATCCTTTACAGTACCCCCCCTTTTATGAGGGGCCACCGGACCCTTTCTAAGTGGACCTGGCTTACTGGGGAAACGCAGGTGGAACCTCCTGACCAATACCCCAGCGTGAACATCCCGGGCGGGTACCCAAGTCCTCTCCTCGGGCCCGTATCCTCTCCAATGGACCAGGTACTGGAGGGAGCCTTGGACCATCTTGCTGTCCACGATCCTGGCCACCTCAAATTCCACCCCCTCAGGGGTGAGGACGGGAACAGGAGGTTTCCTCGAGGGGGCCAAGGACGGGGAGCAGCGTTTCAGGAGGGAGGCATGAAACACGTTGTGTATACGAAAAGACGGGGGTAACTCCAGCCGGAAAGAGACAGGACTGAGGACCTCAATGACCTTATACGGCCCAATAAACCGGGGAGCAAACTTTTTGGACGGAACCTTGAGACGCAAGTTCCTGGATGACAACCACACCAGATCCCCGACCACAAACAGGGGGTTAGCAGAACGTCTTCTATCGGCCTGAGCCTTCTGTATGCTCTGGGACGCCTCTAGGTTCTTCTGAACCTGGGCCCAGACTGTGCACAGATCCCGATGAACGACCTCCACCTCGGGATTGTTGGAACAACCAGGTGAAACGGAGGAGAACCGTGGATTAAACCCAAAATTACAGAAAAAGGGAGAGACCCCTGACGAGTTACTGACCCGGTTATTAAGGGAAAATTCGGCGAGGGGAATGAAAGAAACCCAATCAAATTGACAGTCAGAGACAAAACATCTTAAGTATTGTTCTAGAGACTGATTAGTCCTCTCCGTTTGGCCATTGGTTTCAGGATGGAAGGCAGAGGAGAAGGACAGATCAATCCCCAACTTATTACAGAAGGCTCTCCAAAACAATGAAACAAATTGTACCCCTCTGTCAGAAACAATATTGACGGGGACCCCATGGAGACGCAGGATGTGTTTGATAAACAAGGTAGCCAACGTCTTGGCGTTGGGTAGTTTCTTGAGGGGCACAAAGTGGCACATTTTACTGAAGCGGTCTACCACCACCCACACCACCGACTTGCCTTGGGATGGAGGCAAATCGGTGATAAAATCCATGGAGATATGTGTCCAAGGTCTCTGGGGAATGGGCAACGAACGCAGTAAGCCCGCTGGTCGGGACCTGGGAGTCTTGGACCTGGCACAAACCTCACAGGCGGCGACGTAGGCCTTAACGTCTTTAGGCAAACCAGGCCACCAATAATTTCTGGTAATGAGGTGTTTGGTACCCAGGATGCCTGGATGGCCAGATAGTGCGGAGTCGTGATTTTCCCTAAGTACCCTTAGCCGGAATTGCAGGGGAACAAACAGCTTGTTCTCAGGAAGGTTCCCAGGAGCTGAACCTTGATCAGCAGCAATTTCAGAGACTAAATCGGACTCGATAGAGGAAATGACTATACCTGGAGGCAAAATACAAACAGGATCTTCCTCCGAAGGAGGGCTGGCCATGAAGCTACGCGACAGTGCATCCGCCTTAATATTTTTAGACCCGGCCCTATAGGTAACCAAAAAATTGAATCTGGTAAAAAACAACGCCCATCGAGCTTGTCTCGGGTTTAGCCTCCGGGCAGATTCTAGGAAAACCAGATTCTTGTGGTCGGTAAGGACCGTTACCTGGTGCCTAGCCCCCTCCAGGAAGTGGCGCCACTCTTCAAATGCCCATTTAATGGCTAAAAGTTCGCGGTTGCCAATATCATAGTTACACTCCGTGGGCGAAAACTTCCTAGAAAAGTAAGCACAGGGGCGGAGATGGGTGAGGGAGCTGGTACCCTGGGACAAGACGGCCCCCACTCCCACCTCGGACGCGTCAACCTCCACAATAAATGGCTCCCTTTGGTTGGGCTGAACCAGCACGGGGGCCGAGATAAAGCACTTCTTGAGGGTCTCAAAAGCCTGGACGGCCTCAGGGGGCCAATGGAGGACATCAGCACCCTTGCGAGTGAGGTCCGTAAGAGGCTTAGCGACGACCGAGAAGTTAGCAATAAATCTCCTGTAATAGTTAGCGAACCCCAAAAAACACTGTAGCGCTTTCAGGGAGGCAGGTTGGACCCATTCAGCCACAGCCTGAACCTTGGCAGGGTCCATGCGGAATTCATGAGGAGTGAGGATTTGACCTAAAAATGGTATCTCCTGTACCCCAAATACACATTTTTCGATTTTGGCAAACAGTTTGTTTTCTCGAAGGACCTGGAGCACTTTCCTGACATGCTCTATGTGGGAGGACCAGTCCCTGGAAAACACCAATATGTCATCAAGGTACACTACAAGAAATATCCCCAGGTAATTTCTCAAAATCTCATTTATGAAGTTCTGGAAGACCGCAGGGGCATTGCACAACCCAAAGGGCATGACGAGGTATTCGAAATGGCCTTCGGGCGTGTTAAACGCAGTCTTCCACTCATCCCCCTCTTTGATGCGAATAAGGTTATACGCCCCCCGTAGATCCAATTTAGAGAACCATTGGGCCCCCTGAACCTGATTAAAGAGATCAGGAATCAAAGGAAGGGGATACTGGTTCCTTACCGTGACCTTATTCAGGCCACGGTAGTCAATGCATGGCCTAAGACCCCCATCCTTCTTCCCTACGAAGAAGAAGCCAGCACCTACCGGAGAAGAAGAGGGACGAATGTAACCCTTGGCCAGGGATTCCTGGATATACTCCCTCATGGCTTCACGTTCGGGACAGGAAAGGTTAAATATTCTACCCTTAGGAAGCTTAGCTCCTGGTACCAATTCGATAGCGCAATCGTATTCTCTATGAGGCGGTAATACTTCGGAGGCCTCTTTAGAGAAAACATCAGCGAAGTCCTGAACAAACTCGGGTAGCGTATTCACCTCCTTAGGGGGAGAAATAGAATTAACAGAAAAACATGACGTACAACATTCATTACCCTATTTGGTTAGCTCCCCAGTATTCCAGTCAAACGTGGGATTATGCAACTGCAACCAGGGAAGACCTAGAACCAAATCGTACGATAATCCCTGCATCAATAGTACAGAGCACTGCTCCAAATGCATGGAGCCAACAAGGAGTTCAAAAACAGGGGTATGCTGTGTAAAATAACCATTAGCAAGAGGAGTGGAGTCGATACCCACTACCGGAACAGGTTTAGGCAAATCAATCAGAGGCATAGCAAGAGACATAGCAAATTCCACAGACATGATATTAGTAGATGACCCTGAATCCACGAAGGCACTGCCGGTAGCAGACCTACCACCAAACGAGACCTGAAAGGGAAGCAATATCTTAGTACGTTTCATATTTACGGGAAATACCTGTGCGCCCAAGTGACCTCCCCGATGATCACTTAGACGCGGGAGCTCTCTGGCAGCATTCTTACGCTTGGGACAGTTGTTTACTTGATGCTTGACATCCCCACAGTAGAAGCAGAGACCATTCTTCCTGCGGAATTCTCTACGTTGTTGAGGGGACACGGAGGCCCCGAGTTGCATAGGTATTTCTGAGTCTTTAGGGGACAAACGAAGCAACGGGACTTCGGGAGGCATCATGGGGGAGTCGGAGGAAAAAACACATAAACGTTCACGTTGTCGTTCCCTGAGACGTCGGTCAAGTCGTACCACTAAAGCCATAACCTGGTCTAGGGAGTCAGAAGAGGGATAGCTAACTAGCAGGTCTTTCAGGGCGTTCGACAGACCCAACCTAAACTGGCACCTTAAGGCAGGGTCATTCCACCGAGAAGCTACGCACCACTTCCGAAAGTCAGAGCAATACTCCTCAACAGGTCTCTTACCCTGACGTAAGGTCACCAGCTGACTCTCGGCAAAGGCAGTTCTGTCAGTCTCGTCATAAATAAGTCCGAGGGCAGAAAAGAAACAATCAACGGAGGAAAGTTCAGGGGCGCCAGGAGCCAAGGAGAAGGCCCACTCTTGGGGCCCTTCCTGGAGCCGGGACATAATTATACCCACCCGCTGGCTCTCAGAACCTGAGGAGTGAGGCTTTAAGCGAAAGTAAAGCTTACAACTCTCCCGAAAGGAGAGAAAAGCCCTCCGGTCACCTGAGAACCGGTCGGGCAACTTGAGGTGGGGTTCAAGGGGTGCGGTGAGGGGAACTACCAAGGTAGCATCAGGCTGGTTGACCCTCTGAGCCAGGGCCTGGACCTGTAGGGAGAGACCCTGCATTTGCTGAGCCAGGGTTTCACGGGGTTCCATAATGGTGTCAGGGACCAGGGTAGACTAGGTATAGGGCTTGTGAATTTGTAATGGTGGGGGGGGGTAGGGAAACGGACAAGTGAGCCCTAATCTACCCGCCACTCTGTCCCTGCCTACTTGCAACGACCCGCCCTAGACGACGGGGTACAACTGGGCGGCGGTCCCTGCGCTCAGTAAGTGCATGACAAACACGACAAACAAACAAGGGAACACAAGCAAGGGAAATGGGCAGTTGCTCGCGGAAACACCGTGAGCAACAGAGTAGTGAACGAGCCGAGTCAAGCCAGGAGAGTGCGAGGTACAAAGCGAAAAGCAGAAGAGTAGTCGGTAAGCCAGGGTCTGTATGGAGCAGGATCAAAAAGTAGCAGGAGCTGTAGCTGGGCCAGGAAACCTCAAGGAAAGAATTCACAAGCACAGATGGACAGGAAGAGCAGGCTTAAATAGACCGAGGGCGGGAGCTAGCTGAGTCTGGCCAGGTTGCGATAGGCTCTCCCACTCCTAAGCCTGCCAGCCTGAGTGGAGGAAGCTGGTGTCTGTCTCAGGGATGTACACTCAGGTGTTGACTGATTAATTCTGGGAGTTAACCCTGAAGCAGTGCCTGGCAGATCCTTTACAGTGGCTTTCTATTGTGGTTTTACTGCAAATTCTGTTGCGATTTCTATTAAGGACGCAATTCTTGGAAATGTTCTTAGATCTGCATCTATGCAAAACCGCAGAATACCTTTTTAAAATGCACGGTTTTGAACTGCACTATGTGAAAAGGATTTCATAAATGCCCATTCACAATAATGTAACATCTGGCAAAAACACAAGGGGAACGTCTAAGGAGGGACATGATATATTTGTACAAATCCATAAATGGACCATTAAAAAAAAAATCGTTCACATTTGTGTCCACATCTATGTAAGGGGCCTCCGTCACTGATCCAGCCGAAAATACATGAAACAATAGCGCCACATGATGCGCTATTATTTTTGGTTAAAACAATGGACAACATGACAAAAACCCGACCGAACCCATTAAAGTCAATGGGTTCTGTCAGGCACCAATGGAAGCGGCAGCAGTGCTTCAGTTTTTTTCGTTATTCTCCTCTGACCATGCAGAACGGACCGACTGACGCAGATGTGAACAGGCCCTAAGCTGTTCAATGCAGAGACCTCTCAAAAGACCAGAGGGCACTTTATTCTGAGAAACGATAAATCCTCTCCAAAGGTTGAAAGGTTTCTTTATTCCACAGCTTTACTGCTCTTACAGTGATCACCTCATGAGTTGGTTTTAGCAGAAACAATAAAGGATTAGATGATTTCTTCATACAAAGCAACATAAACCCTAAGGCTCTGTTCACATCAGCGTGGGTTTCCATTCATCCATTCCATCAGAGGAACAGATGAACGGAAAGCCGAACGGAAACTATAGCTTCCGTTTGCTTTACCATTTGATTTCAAGGGTAATGCTTCTGTTGCAGTTGGTTTCAGTTCCGCAAAGTTTTTGTTTTTTTTCCTCAGGACACCGATACAGTTGAATCCAATGCTGGAGCGGGGAGCTGACGACTCCTTGCTCTAGCATTCACTGTGTAATGCCAGCTGTCAATGGCTCAGAGCAGACAGGGGCGATGTAGTGACGTTATAGGGTATGTCTGTGCCGAGTCGCACACTGCACAGACCAGAGGGATCTCCTCAACTTGTCGTGGGAATGGGATTAGGAGAGTATTTTCTCATTTTTTTATTGGCATTATACTGTGTGTGTGGCAGCTATGGGGGTATTATACTGGGTATGGGGGCCGTGATGGGGGACATTATACTGTGTGAGGACAGCTAAGGAGGTATTATACTGTATGGGGCAATATACTGTGTGGGGAAGCAATATAGGGGCATTATACTGTGTAGGGAGGCACTATATGGCATCCTGTGTGGGGGCAGCTGTAGGGACGTTATCCTGTGTGGGAGCCACTAAGTGGTCATTATACTGTGTATGGGGCCCATGAAAAGGTTTCACCCCCCCCCCCCCATGCTAAACCTCTAGCTATGCCTCTGAACATACATCAATAGACATATCTCCTTCCATGCAAGGTGGCATAAAAGGAGTACTAAAAAAAATGGAAGAAATAGAATTATATTTCACAACATCGCTTAATGTAGGGAAGACTTTAAGAAAAAACAACAAAAAGTAAAAACATTATGTACAATATCATGTCTGAGATAGGCAAAGAAGAAGAAGGTATTGGACTACAGGTCTAGGTGATTGTGGAGAAGGGAAGGGCCACAAGATCTAACACGAGATGTGAAACAAAGAAGGACATCCTATTCCTAACTATTACCTTCCTCACCTGAAATAAAGTTTTGCATAGAAGTACATGTTGAACTCTAGAAAATTGAGGGAGGTTAAATAGATCAAGTGAACAGCATCGGGCGAGGGGGGGAGGTAGGGTTATCGGGGAACCCATTATGTCATGAAGAACCCTAACCACTTGAGCCCAGAAACCCTGCATCTGAGGGCATTGTCATATAAGCTAATAAAAGGTGCCAAATTCTTAAGTGCATTAGGGACAGACTGGATTATTTAAAGGGTTTGTTATTTTCTGCCACCCCCCACCCTCCATTTGCAAGTGTAAAGTAGTGATGTGTATCAATTTACCTGGTGCTGAATTTAATTGAACACAGCTCCATTCCAGGCCACCGTGGGGGGTCATGTGAGCTGTACTCTGACAACCCAAATTTTACATAATCTACTGTAGAACCCGGACGTCAGACTCGCAATGCAAGTCGATAAGAATCACATCAATGCTCTCATAGACTTGCATTGAGAGCCTGACTTCCGGTCAACTACAGCAGAGGCTGTAGGATACAGGGAGTCAGAATGAAGATCACATGACCCCATGGCAGCCCAGAACACTAGGTAATCCAATATACATCCCTAAATTACATTCAGAAAAAGGGAAGAGGGCAGGAAAGAAGAAACCTGGAGTGCTTCTTTAATGTTATGTACACACATAAAGCACAATTTAGTAAGTAAAGTGTGGTGTAACTTTATAAAAGCCATCATGTAAAAGTTCATTCATCAGTGAGTAGCCATTTGATTCTGTGTATAGAAGAAACAAGAAATTGTTCAAACCCCCCCCCCCCGCCCTAATCTAAGCCACAGGCTAGGGCTCCATGCACACGACCGTAAAAATCATCCGCAATTGCGGACCGTAATTATGGTCCACAATTACGGACCCATTCACTTCTATTGACCACGGACACATTCCCGTATATTTGCGGGAAGGTGTCCGGGCTGTAGAAATGTTCAGAAAATGATGGAACATGTCCATTCTTTTGCTTTTTATAGGTCGTGCTCCCATACAAATTATGTCCGAAAATGTGAGTGGCTGTCCGTGGCCGCTGGCCGTGCCCGTAATCGCGGGCCGTGATTACGGGCACGGTCGTGTGCATTAGGACTAAGGGGGTGTTTTCTGTTTCTCCCATGACTTCTCTAACATGCTTTTTAGAAGGGAATAATCTAGATTCTGTCCACGGTGTGGCCATAAGAAAATAGCAGAAGGTAAAGTTCTATAGAAAACTTCAGATTGTGAGCAGACTGCATGGGAGCCACAGGGCTTAGCAGATTTGAACTGATGTCATACTGTGAGACAAATTTTCTATTCAAAGTGCGCTAGGATTTTAATATCAAATTTAGCCAAAAAACTGGCGCGCATGGCATAAGCCATATTTTTTAAGTATTTTAAACGCTCATGGACAAGTTGGTGTGGCTTATATTAAAGGTCTAAAGTAAACCAACAAAGAGGTATTGTAAAGTTAGACAAAAGTGTCTAATATGTCTACAAGATGCACCAAATTTATCATGCAGGGTGAGACATTGAGATAAATTTGTCACATTTTCTGCCTGTGTTTTCTAGTTTTAAGAAGTCGAAATTGAAGACCGTAATAATAAACCTTTGTACTTGGGTTGTTGCTATGCAGTGGTCCCAGAACAATTCTGACTGTAAATTACTCAGAAACCTCAAAGGGGCAGCAGTGACATCAGACATTGTGAATACAGGATTACAATTTATATGGGAAACTATGGAAGTTTCTCTTTAATCACTATGCACGGTTTGTCCCATTACCATAATACAAAGACCACTGGCACAACTTCTATTACCAAAAAGTGTATCAAACCACTTAGCAAACCTTTGCCTTTGATAGTCAGTACTTTTTTTTATTTGTGAATATGTAGATGAAGACAAATATTTGATATACACCTGTCGCTGCAGAATTTACATTGTCCATTAACGTTGGACATTATCTGCATTTGTCTATGAGTTTCAAATTAATGAATGCCCTCTCAATGGTGGATCTGAGAGAGGCCGGCCGGCTGGAGAGAGACCATGACACGCAGCGTCAGTGTTCAAACAGTCTCTGCCATGGGGGGGCAGAAGCATCTTTATTTATAATGAAGAGAGAGAAGGTGTTACCCTCATGCTTACACATATACATACCACATATGGTAAAACATAGAGTTCCAAGCTTATCTTAACATATATATATTTAGTTTAAATGGATTGCAAGTGTTTTTGGGTTTTGTCATGTCAGCCCTTGTATCAGCTGATTACAAGGTCATTAGGTCATGTGGCCGAAGTCTTAGAATAGAATACTCATCCCCCCTGTAGGCTGTTGTTAGCAGATCTTTGAGCTTTAGTGACAACTCAACTGTCCATTTAAAGCAATATATGTTCACACATATAAAGATAATTAAAATATCTTTGACAATTCCCTTCTTTTGAACATAAAATTGCTTAGCCATGTATTCGAATATTCGTCCGAGATTACGTTCTGGCTAGATCCCCTAGACCAGGGCATTTTTTTAATGCCATTCACCGCGAGACGAATACTCAGGATACGTGTCTAGCAATAGGTGAGTGCACAGCGTTACATACTGTACACACCTGAAGATTTAGGGAATTACAGGTTTCACAATTCGGGCAAACCCGTCTATCTTGGTGGTTTTCTACGGCTTGACAGATGACTTTATCAGGTATGGAAGCATTTAGTGTCACGTACACAGGTGGCTCTGAATGTTTTCTCCCACCTCGGTTCTTAGGGTGGTCTGGACCTCATGCACTTTAATATCGTGTGCTGATACTTTTGCAATCAAACATGTTACAAGTTTAAACATAATATATCTCTATCTAAGTAGCTGGTTGTAGTCTAGCTAAGGTACATACTCCTGGTCTCCTGGGTGGCAACCACTTATATGCCTCGTACCCACATATATGACATACATGTTGGGTTGAAGCACATCCCTGGAGTGATTTAACACTCCTGCAATCCAGGAGAACAAGATCATGCCCTGTCCGGTGGCATTCATCGATGCCCCCCCTTTATTAGTTAGATTACCTCGTGTTACACCCTCTAGACCCTGCGTCATCCATTTTCTAGCTGTTTCTGAGCACTAGGAGCTGCCAGTTGCTCTTATCCCCAGACTATACATATTCTGTGTCTCTTCCCTCACAGCTGGTGAGGTTTACAGCATCAAACAATATGTCATTTTTATTAACCTGACCTCTGTTTACACATCACACACTGTCATTGGGGTAACATCCAATCATGGACGGCAGCATTCCTAGCCTGAGATCTGTTTTCCACAGCGCTTCCCTCTTTGAATATCTTACACGGTTTAAACAGACAGGGAACCAATACCCCTGCTGCTATTACACGAAGGACAACTCCAGGTGAGTAAGGGTTAAGCGCTAGGGAAAAGAGATGGGACTGCAAGGCCAAGGCAATAACCTCATCTATCTTCAGATATGGCATCGTCTTTGAATGGAGACATATACAATAGTCCAGCAATTTAGTCAATACTGGTATCACTTGATGTTTGATAAACGTGTCATTAAACTCTTCTTCTAGCTCATCATTTAGACAATAGGTAAAGTAGAGATGACAGAGAAGATGGTGTCAGCTGGAGCTCGACGAGACCCACAGTTCATCGTGATTGAGGACCTTTCAGCAGTGACCGGCGTGTCCAAGTTCTGTCCTTCCAATGTAACGGATGTGGAAGTTGTGAGCTGGACTTGGTACGGAGCGTCACAGTGCGGCTCTAGTGCTTTACGGTGTCTCTTTAAACAGGCCAAGTCCCCTGACTGAATACAATGTCCTCCTTTCGCTTAGGTTCTGGAATGGAATCATAAACATATTTATACATCTGCGTGAGCTGTTTCTTCAGAGCTCCCACATAACGGGTGAGGTCAGAGGGCAATGGGCAGGCACTCAGTCCATGGTTTATGAGTTTTAGCCATGACCTTCTGGATTTTTAACTTAAAAGTCCCATTCCACCTTTCTACCTTCCCATTGCTCTTGGGATACAGGGTGTGAAAAGCTGCTCTATACCCAGGACCTGCAGGATGTCTCGGAGTTCCTCTCCAGTAAAGGGAATTCCTCTATCACTTTCTATTGTCTCAGGGACCCCATATCTACATACCACTTCTGAGAGCCATCTTTTACTTTTGCTGTGGCCCACGTTACTGGCCACGCCTCAGGCCACCCAGAGAACAGATCTACACGGACCGGTACATGTTCATACTGTCCCACCTTTGGTAACTGAGTCAATCTGCAATCGCTGATATGGGTAGTCTGCCTTTACCATATGCCTTTTTGCAACCCGCACAGTTTTGCCTATGTTATGGCAGACACATATCATGCACCTCTGGACAAATCTGGCAACAGCACTTGCTGAAACCTCGGGGGTACCCACCATTTGGTCACCATTGCACTCATTCCTTCTCTTGACACCTGCGTTGGTCCGTGCATTAGTTGGGTTATCATGGGGAAGAGGACTCTGGGTAGGCACATCCTGTTACCCACCTTCCATATTCCATCCTCCCCTTCACTGGCACCTTTTGTCTGCCAATGTCCTTTTTCTTCTTATATGGCTTGACTTTGTAGTCTACTTAATATTATCATGTCTATGGGACCAGATACTATGCTGGTCAAGAATACTACGTCCTCCTCTATGAGGGACATGAGAGCCGCTGCTTTTGCAGCCTTGTCTACTAGTCTATTTCCCCTTGCTTCGGGGGTAGCTTGCATTTTAGTAAGAGCTTGCACTTAACGTATATTTACCTGCTTTGGCAGTGTCAGAGCCTCAAACAGTTCTCTCACTCTCTCAACATTATGGGTTTACCCGTGGATCCAGCAAAATCTCTGCTCCTCCAGATTAGGCCATAATCATGTGCAATAACAAAAGCATATCTAGAGTCAGTATATATGTTTGCGGTTTTACCTTCAGCCAGTCTACACACCTCAG
Source organism: Rhinoderma darwinii (assembly GCF_050947455.1). Classification (NCBI taxonomy): domain Eukaryota; kingdom Metazoa; phylum Chordata; class Amphibia; order Anura; family Rhinodermatidae; genus Rhinoderma; species Rhinoderma darwinii. Next base: position 149,558,394 of record NC_134689.1, read on the forward strand.
AGAGTACCTTCACCTTCACCTCCTGTGCTGACACGGAGGATGGGAGTGGTTGTTTCTTTATTACCTCTGTTTCGGTGGTGACAGTATATACCCAGTCTTGTAGCATCCTTCATGGTGGTACCTGGAACCATCTACAAAAGAAACTCAAAAGCTAGATTAGATATTGGATCCCCTGTTACATTTTCTAATGTTTTCATCTCTATTGTCATTAATTCAATACAATTATGTTGGTGATCTGGGTACTAGGGAATCAAATGTGCTGAGAAATCAACTTCCCACCAGGCCGGAAATTCACTGTCTACTGTTTCCTGTGACTTATCCCATTCCCTCAAGTCCCCCATTGACCATGTATCCTTCTCTTCCTCCTTTGTTGAACCCTGCGGAAGCAATGTAGTAGGGTTTAACACTGTACATCAATGTATGGTTAGTTTTATATGGGGCCATGAGACTGGTCTTATACTTTGTAGACATATACTTAGTGTGTGCTTGATGAAGAATCTCACTAACAGCACGGGGCACCCTGAGAACTAGAGGCTAATCTTAGCACTATGTCTGTTGTCTTGTCTTTGGGAAGAGCAGCTGCTGCTCCTACACAGATACAAGACGGAAGGTACAAAGTTTTTTTTTTTTTTTTTCTTAGGGAGAGGGGCTTATTATAAGAACATACACATTCCTTCAGTACCCCGGCCTCCAAATACTGTCTTATCTGGTTATCAATACTTTTCAACTGTGGGAGGCTCGGAGGGCACTTCTTCAACTGAGGTTTGGGGATGTTTGCAAACAATTTTAACAGTCACAGGGGCCACAGACATGCGTCCTACATCTGTTTACCCTGTGCGCAGAAGGAGGACAGGACCGCTCTCAATAAGCCTGAGATGTGGGGTCTTCCTCCTCTCAGTGCAATCCCCATAGAGTGCTGCAAACATAAAATGTTGCATATCATTAGTAACTTCAATCTGTCCATCAGCCTTATATTGGATGACAACCTGAATTGCTGCAAGGATGTCAGAAACTATAAGTTTGACTGGACAGCTCCTGTTAATGCTGTAATCTTATTTGCATTTTCATTTCATAAAATATATTCTGTGTGTGTGTGTGTGTCATGTGCATATGTAATGTATATACCATCATTCAACAGAAAGGATACTCTTATAATTAAATAATAGAACTTTGCAAAATAGCAAAATACTTGTTTCCTTAATTAGTATATATCAATATTAAATAAACCAATCCATTAACACAAATGATGAAACATATCGTGCACTATATGCGTCATCATATGCCAATAGAAACTTGTTAATATCAAATAATCATAAACTAAAATGTAACAATGACATAAAAATCTTTCTTGTTGACTCACTTCTCATGTGGTGATTTCAAAGAAACCATTTCCCTTTAAAAATAGTTCAGCGCACACACCAGTCACTCACAATACCAGCTGTTCCCAGACACTCTCAGTACTGAGAATCCAATCTCACACGTGTAAACTTTTTGTGTGTGACCTTATGTAAAACAAGTATATAACTAGAGTGACTGTGTATAAACTCCTATTATTGGATTATTCATCCTATGAACTATAATCTTCATTTAGTAATGGGCATCATATTAAATTTAAATATGTGAGTCACCTTTTTTCATTGTGGTCGACACATAAAACACATATAACGTAACATATAACATATAAACATAAAACATATACTACTCAATCCTGTCTTCTTATTTTGCACTACATGTGCACTTTCTGTAGACACAGCTAAACTACAGATAACAGAGAATGTAGCATTAACCCCTTACTAGCCAAAACTTATGAGCTACAACGTCAAAATGTCACCATGTGCTCCTGTCAATCAATGACAGAACCTCTTCACGTTAACACACGTTATTCTCTTATCATCAGTTCTATTAGTCTAACACGGTTACTATAGATTAACAATAAATCTTGTTAGACATTCCATGCAATTATTAAAATGACTGTTAAATAAACCAAAAAGGAAAAAGATTTACAGTATTGTTTAAAATGTCTTGGAAAACTCCTATAACGAGAGGAAATTTCATTAGTGACAATTTAGGACAGATGATATACAGAATATTCCAACAAGCAGATCTGGATAGAAATACATAAGAATCTTCACTTTATCAATCTCCTTCTACAATCCGTGGTCATTACACTTAAAATGATCCTATTGGCTTTAACTCTATTTCTAGCCAATTCCTAATCGACGTCTATCTCTCTATCAATAATCCCTGAACATTTCACCCAATGTTCCCTTTTTAGGAAGTGAAGAATTAATCGATTCCTTTATGAATTCAGATGACTCCTTTCTCTCTATGTATGGCTAATAACTGATCGCATGTCACCCCTGGAAACCTCTTGTTTCTGTAAACCTTTGGTGTATAAAGCTGTACATAGAATAATTATATGTTGGCACATTATTTTCTACTGGAATGTCTATCTATAGAATTAGACGCTGGTTAATTCTTACTGACAACTTTGTTTCCTTGTGTTTTTTTTTTTTCCTATTTCTGGTGCATTCAATCACTTCTATCTGTTCTCTGCAACTGTTTATTAATCCAGGGCCCATCATCTCTCAAGAAACCATCCCATCCAGTATAGCTGAAAACTACCTGCTTGGACATTCTCGATTTCTACGTTTTCTCTAGGTTCTAAACTAAACCTTTTCCCACTTAGTTTCCTAACAATATCTGCTGCTGTTTTTCCACACCCTGTACCTTGGGTGTTATGCCCCAATTCCCGGCTGGCCAGCACTTTACCTTGGGCATACTTTGAATCAGAAGTCCCCATGCCCTCTGCTAGACTTTCGGCTTTCTTAGTCTGTCAATGAGAATTCCCTAGGCACTCTGCTAACTCCTGTGTTTAGTCTGTCCGTAGGGCTCCTCAAAGCACTCTGCTAAATCCTGGGCCTATTTCTAGTCTGTCATGGTGGTTTCCCCCTCACGCGCTCTGCTAAATATTCTAGACTGTCATGGAGTTTACCCCCCCCACGCGCTCTGCTAAATGTTTTAGACTGTCGTTGGGCAACCACGTCTCTGATCCGGTCTCCTAAACAGCAGCCAAATCACAACTATTGTCAACAAGATCACAATTATTGCAAGTCCCTCGGTGCAGTGTACGTTAACCTACTTTATGTTGTATTTAAAGGGATGGGTGTGATTTATAACTATCTCACTGTCTCAGGGGCCCGTGGATATTCCATAAACTTTCTAGTTACAGAGATGTTACTTAATAATCAGCAACTCATTCAGTTCGGGCGTCCGAGGATTAGCCCACATACATACTCTTACTTCCGGCCAGGTGCGCCTCCTATGGGTCACAGTCTGGATACGCGAAAGTCCTAACAATCACTTGGGCGGGGATGGTTACCCGTCACTTCTGCAAGGATCAATTTGCAACCTGATCTTAATACATACTAAACCCAGGGGCCGGAGGGAACACTTCGGACAAGCCGTTTAGTGTTATCTCGGTATTTGGTTGTTTTTGTATGCTTTGGGATCAGAAAACAAACGCTCCCTTATCTCAGCCTCTCACAGATACACTCACAGATTTGTTTCTACTCACACGCCTATTCCTATAATTCATACATACAACTCATAGACAAATGGTGTTCATGTTCCCAAATAGTCAAAAGAGACAATACCTGGACGGCAGCTAAAACAAGAGAGAAGTGCACAGTAAGAATAACATTTCTTACTCACCGGTTTTGTGTGCAGTTCTCCGTTATCTTAGCCGTCATCCACCTTCGATTGTCACCTTCAATCTGTGTTGAGAATCCCGGACAAGAGCCCCCAAGTAATGTCGCTGCAGAATTTACATTGTCCATTAACGTTGGACATTATCTGCATTTGTCTATGAGTTTCAAATTAATGAATGCCCTCTCAATGGTGGATCTGAGAGAGGCCGGCCGGCTGGAGAGAGACCATGACACGCAGCGTCAGTGTTCAAACAGTCTCTGCCATGGGGGGGCAGAAGCATCTTTATTTATAATGAAGAGAGAGAAGGTGTTACCCTCATGCTTACACATATACATACCACATATGGTAAAACATAGAGTTCCAAGCTTATCTTAACATATATATATTTAGTTTAAATGGATTGCAAGTGTTTTTGGGTTTTGTCATGTCAGCCCTTGTATCAGCTGATTACAAGGTCATTAGGTCATGTGGCCGAAGTCTTAGAATAGAATACTCATCCCCCCTGTAGGCTGTTGTTAGCAGATCTTTGAGCTTTAGTGACAACTCAACTGTCCATTTAAAGCAATATATGTTCACACATATAAAGATAATTAAAATATCTTTGACACACCTTAGCAAAATAAAAGTTAAATTGTATCTTTTATTGCTGAGAGGATTCTAGTTCTAATAACCCAGGGATGCTTGTACATTTTATGAGCACCCTCCACCAATCTTTTACACCGGAAAGGTCTATGGTTAGTTACACTTATTATACCTTAGATTTAGCTTGACACTACATCAACCACTTGAGAATAAATGAAACTCCTCCATAAAAACTAGGGAATGCCCTGCAAAAAGTACATTGTTGTAAGGCCACTTCTTAGTATTTAAAGCCACCCTCCCCCCAAAAAAAGAAAAACCATACATCTGTAACCATTGCCATCACGTGATACACAAATAATTATTCACAACACTCTCTTTCCAATGAATAGCATTTAATACCATTATTGTAAAGGACAGGATTAGACCACATATTTATAGCAACAAATATAGTACAGTACATGGAGTTACAGAGGACCTGTCACTAGGTCATATAAGTTGAAATGGTTTACTGACCTAAATAGCGCTGTCTCCCTACTTCCGGTCGCGGCTTCCGGACTTGTGTTCTAATGCAAGCACTTGGAGCGGAGGGAGCAGATGTAGCGGACGGACCGGAGGGAGCGGCGGCGGCAGGAGCAGGTAAGTTATTTCTGTGTATGTACGTGTTTTACTGTGTGATTACTACTGTATGTAAACCTACTACACTGTGTGTTCGCTCAAATAATGGCGACACACAGTGTAGGAGGTTTGACCGTTCAATCCCCTCCTTTCTCCTGGCACTAGACAGGATAGGGGGGTGGGGATTCTGTGAGCTCACTAGAGCGAGTGTGTCTTCTCAAATTTTGCAGCATAAAGCAATGTGGTTGCTTTACCACATGCCAATGCTGCAATTTTGGGAATTGCTCCATCTAGTGACCAGCACTGGGAAATGTTATAAATTAGAATCTAATTTATAATATTTCCTGACTCGTGAAAAAATAAAAAAAATTTGAACAATGTTTAATCATTTATACACTAACTGTTTAACTAAAAAAAATAATAATTTCTAGCGACACATTCCCTTTAACTACAGCAAATTAGCATATAAAGAGTCAACACAATGGTGGCCATATCTCTGGACTGGGGGGGGGTTCCATGGAAAAAAACAAAAAACAGTGCTGGATTCAGGGAAAAAGCGCTATTCGGGTCAGTAAACCAGTTCAACTTATATGACCTAGTGACAGGTCCGATAAGATTTTATATCAAGGACCTTCATCTATGTTACAAATGTTTTATCAGCACATCAGGTTTATGATATGTGCAGTGGTAGTGCTGCAAAAAAAACAACATTTTTTATGGTATTTAAAATATTAGGTAGCCCTAAGGTTCATGACTGACATAGTTATCATGATCATGATGATCATGTTCTTCAAGCAAAGAGGGGTTGCTCAAGGAGTTTGAATCCACAGAGAAAGCAGTAGGTGAAACTGGTCTGGATTCAGGAATGTGTTCTATTCTGTATTTTTCAATATATGGTACTGCCACAAGCCAAACCTGCAAGAGAAACAAATGCACTCATTAAGTATGTATATATATATATATATATATATATATATATATATATACATACACACTACCGTTCAAAAGTTTAGGGTCACTTAGAAATTTCCTTATTTTTGAAAGAAAAGCACAGTTTTTTTCAATGAAGATAACATTAAATTAATCAGAAATACACTCTATACATTGTTAATGTGCTAAATGACTATTCTAGCTGCAAACGTCTGGTTTTTAATGCAATAACTACATAGGTGTATAGAGGCCCATTTCCAGCAACCATCACTCCAGTGTTCTAATGGTACATTGTGTTTGCTAACTGTGTTAGAAGGCTAATGGATGATTAGAAAACACTGGAAAACCCTTGTTGCAGAGTGGCAAAGGAAAAGCCATATCTGAGACTGGCTAATAAAAGGAAAAGATTAATATGGGCAAAAGCACACAGACATTGGACAGAGGAAGATTGGAAAAAAGTGTTATGGACAGACGTATCGAAGTTTGAGGTGTTTAAATCAAACAGAACAACATTTGTGAGACGCAGAACAACTGAAAAGATGCTGGAAGAGTGCCTGATGCCATCTGTCAAGCATGGTGGAGGTAATGTGATGGTCTGGGGTTGCTTTGGTGCTGGTAAAGTGGGAGATTTGTACAAGGTAAAAGGGATTGTGAATAAGGAAGGCTATCACTCCATTTTGCAACGCCATGCCATACCCTGTGGACAGCACTTGATTGGAGCCAATTTCATTCTACAACAGGACAATGACCCAAAGCACACCTCCAAATTATGCAAGAACTATTTAGGGAAGAAGCAGGCAGCTGGTATTCTATCTGTAATGGAGTGGCCAGCACAGTCACCAGATCTCAACCCCATAGAGCTGTTGTGGGAGCAGCTTGACCGTATGGTACGCAAGAAGTGCCCATCAAGCCAATTCAACTTGTGGGAGGGGCTTCTGGAAGCATGGGTTGAAATTTCTCCCGATTACCTCAGCAAATTAACAGCTAGAATGCCAAAGGTCTGCAATGCTGTAATTGCTGCAAATGGAGCATTCTTTGACGAAAGCAAAGTTTGAAGGAGAAAATTATTATTTCAAATAAAAATCCTTATTTCTAACCTTGTCAATGTCTTGACTATATTTTCTAGTCATTTTGCAACTCATTTGATAAATATAAGTGTGAGTTTTCATGGAAAACACAAAATTGTCTGGGTGACCCCAAACTTTTGAACGGTAGTGTATATATATATTATATATATATATATATATATATATATATATATATATATATATGAGAGAGAGAGAAAGGCCCCATGGAGTAGGACTGAAACGTCGCATGTGGTGAATAAAGGAACAATGCTGATATAAGCAGGTCTTGAACATGAAATTATCCCATAAACCAAGTTATCAAAAATTATCTATTTTTTTCCAAGTAAGCTTGAAGTAAAACCAAATATCGGGATTCTTCTAAATAATAAAAATGTACACTTACATCTAGCTTATTTTATAGAAGGTCCCACAAAATGCAACACAATTTTTTCGAATTAGCACCACATTATAGAAGTCATCTACAAATAGAGCTACATCTATATGTGTTTAATGGAAGATATACCAATGCATCAACTATGATCCACTCCTGACCCTGAGCAGCAGGTACCCTTACCCACAGGGCTACCCATAGGCACATACCTGCTGTGTGTAATTAAAAATATGTGCCCATTATCTAGTCAGTCAGCTAAATAAATAAAGCATGTGAAAGCAATCGGTCTGCATGAATATTGCGCAATATAAAAAGGGACACACACACAAGTGCATTTTTCCCGAGTGGAAATGTAGTGTATGCTGTTTTAATTTGCTGCATGTCATACACACATGCACTATAGTCACAGAAACAATGTGGCTCACACACTGCCACTGTACTGTGTAGCCAACCTAGCATTGATTTAACTAGTCCATCTGTTTATACCAACCATAAGGCATTATTTTTCTTGGTGAACTGTCAATGTCACATCGCAACATTGCACGTTATAGCTTCCCTTATACCTTCTGCAAGCTGACACACACTGTGATATTTTATTTTTTAATATATAGGTATACGTACATCACACTCACACACTAAAAAGTATTATAAAATTACAGCACACTCTCCTTACTAAAGCCATATGATGTTTTCCCAGTCTTTCATTTCACAATGGGTCAATAAGGAAAGATAAGCAAATGCTGAGGCTGGTATAAAGGCTCCGATACTTCTTGGTTAAATAAATATGTACTTAGCTACTTGGTTCAGGGACCTTTGGCCATGTTTTACATGCTAGATTTGGTTCCATCTAAATTGTGTATACCACATTAATCATTGACTCAGCTTCTCAAAACAGTTTGTTAAATATGTCTCACATTGCAGGACAAATAGATGCTTACAATACAGTTAAAAGGAAGGAAATTATGTGAAAATTAACTCACCAACAGAATGTAGATGATCACCAGTACCTTATAACAATATTAATCACTACCCTTATCACAGGCAATTGTCCTAGGGTCTTCATCACTTGGGGAGCTGTAACACTCTGCCTTCACCATGCTCTAAACTTACATCACAGTGCCTGCTTCCGTAGTATGAATTAGGATCTGTATAGTATTATCAATTGAGAACTACAAGGCATAGTTATATGTTAACTATATGGCACTATGTAGGTACTATATTGGTAGCATTATGTGGGTGATGTATGGTACTGTTAATTTGGCAGTACAATTCATTTCTCCCCCTCTTTGCAAACAAATTGCAATGGACCCCCACATTTGCCCAGGGACCCCCGCATACCGCTTTTCGTCTATGCCCTTACCCATCAACAAAATTTTAAACTCATTGCATAATATCAATGAGTTATTTAAAATATCACACAGCACTAATAAGAGGGAACATTCAAACCATGGTTTCTGGTTGGGGCTGTAAAGCGCTAATAACTCTTCAGCAAAATCTCTGCAAAGTCATCATGGTATAGAACTAAATTGTGGCACAGAGCAAGTTGTGTTCCAATTACTGTCATAAGTTCTCAAGTATGCCCTTCCAACCAACCAACCAACCAACCAACCAACCAACCAACCAACCAACCAACCAATAAGAGTTGATCTGGAGGGCTGTCAATGAATATTATAGCAAAATGTTGGTGGCAAACGTATCACCATAAAGGAATTGCTCTTTACCATAGCACTCTTAGGCCAGGTTCCCACGTAGCGTAAACGCTGCAGGAATTTCCGCAACGGAATTGTGTGCGGAAATTCCACAGTGTTTACAGTAGCAGCAAACTGGGTAAGATTTAGTAAATCTCATGCCCATACTGCGGAAAAAAACCGCAGCATAAACATCAATAACTTGACCTGCGGTGCAGAATTTAATTCCGTAGCATGTTAATTTATGCTGCGTTTTTGTTGATTTTTCCGTTGCGGGTTTTCCCCATTGAATTCAATGGGGATGCAATACCCGCAACAGAAAGAAGCCAAGCGTTGCGACTTTTGCGTCGAAATCGCAGCGTTAATGCCGCAAAAATCGCAAAGTCAGAAGAAAAAAAATCATACTTACCCAGATTGCCCTCCTTCTTCCTTCAGTCCGACCTCCTGGGATGACGTTGCATCCCATGTGACTGCTGCGGCCAATCACTGGCTGAAGTATCACATGGCCTGCAACATCATCCAGGGAGGCCGGAGCGGACGTTAGAAGAGGGAGGGGGCTTTCTTCCGCAGCGGAATTTCTGTCTGAAAAATCGCAATACAATGAGGTGCGATTTTTCAGAGTGAATGTCCTGCGGGTTTCAGGTCGGAATAAGATAGTATAATTATAGGTTCTACTATTAGATGACATTTATAGTTTAATATGATAAAGAATCACAATAAAAAAAGACCACTCTCATGCAATAAGAGAGATAAAATTTTAAAATTGACAAAAAAAAACAAAACTCTTGCCTTTTGGTCAACAAGTAATCTGTGAGCTGCCTCAATGTCTGGTGCCATGAAACGGTCCTTCATCCAAGGCCTACAAAATGACAATTAGGAACATTCATTGATCATTAACTACTACAACATGCAGGCCTTCAAAACATAGACTCTGAAATACTGTTTGTTTTTACCTGACAACAGAGCGAACAAGGTCGTAGACTTTCTCCAATGGAGTTGTGGTTCTAAGAGGGCGTAGAAATTCAATCCCCTGGCAGGCTGCAAGCAGCTCAATAGCCAGCACTGAAAATAGAAAACATTATTCACAATATGCTCGCCTGGGTATTTACTTGAAAATATTAATAAATATAAACCTTCTTAAGAAGAAGGGTTTTTCGTAGATACTGTCTAGAAAATTAAGGAATATAGAACATATATTTTAATTATTTCTAAAATATATTGTTTCCTTAGGTTTCGGGAAATGTAATCGATAATATCACAGATAGATATATCAACTATAATCTGTATTTACATATGGATACTGGTTGCATCCATCAGTGTATAAATAAATATTGGGTAGAAGCACTGCATTGTTTTACTGCCCATATTATTTATGTTCTCTTTAAAGAGGCTCTGTCACCACATTATAAGTGCCCTATCTCTTACATAATGTGATCTGTGCTGTAATGTAGATAACAGCAGTGGTTTTTATTTAGAAAAACAATCAATTTTGACGGAGTTATGACCTATTTTAGATTTATGCTAATGATTTCTTAATAGACAACTGGGCGTGTTTTTACCTGTTGACCAAGTGGGCGTTGTAAAGAGAAGTGTATGACGCTGCCCAATCAGCGTCATACACTTCTCTCCATTCATGTACTCAGCACATCGTGATCTTGCGAGATCGCGATGTGCTGCCACTTACTCACACAGTAACTTTACTGAAGTGTCTTGAGAGTGAATAGACATCGCTTCCAGCCAGGACGCGATGTCTATTCACAATCCAGACACTTCGGTAACGTTTATGTGGGACTTAATGACAGCAAGCGTGATCTCGCGAGATCAAGATGTGCTGAGTACATGAATGGAGAGAAGTGTATGACGCTGATTGGTCAGCGTCATACACTTCTCTTTACAACACCCACTTGGTCAAAAAGTAAAAACACGCCCAGTTGTCTATTAAGAAAGTCATTAGCATAAATCTAAAATAGGTCATAACTCCGTCAAAATTGATCATTTTACGAAATAAAAACCACTGCTGTTATCTACATTACAGCGCCGATCACGTTATGTAAGAGATAGGGCACTTATAATGTGGTGACAGTGCCTCTTTAAGGCTTGTGGCTTATACAACGCATTAAAATGTGTTGTGTGCTTTAGATAATTCCTTCTTGTTAGAAGGCTCTCTGAAAAAAAGCTGATCAAAGGGTGTCCCACTGATAGGACCCCTAGCAATCAGCTATAATCTGTGTGTTAACCCAGCAATAAGTGTTCCCTACTGCACCCCCATAGGGGAAATGATGCATTACGCAGCTCCCATTCAAATCAATGGACATATCTGGTCCTTCAGAGCAAGAGATGCTCCTTGTAGCCACCCTCTGGCTATAGATGAGAATTATGAAGGGGGACCCTCTCTATCAAGTCAGACTTCCCTAATAGGGTATTTCACAATAGGTTTTCTAAATAAGATAATCCCTATAAGTAAATATACGTGTACCCAATTTTATTTTGTTTAAAAAAAATAATAATCTTGTGTGAATTGGGCATATCCATTATGAATTTGAAGTTATCTTACACGATAAATATTAGCTCAAGTTAAAATTTTATTTGTTATGGCTAAAAATACCACTCTGCCAGAAACATACATTAGACCGTAATAAGGAATACAAGTTGAATGCTCCATCATATTATAGAAATATGCAGTTTTACTTCATAATCTGGACAGATGAGAGCCTATTTGTAATGTACGTGTTTAGCTCATACCATGCTCCACATTTTCAATTACTCTCAGAGCTTTTCTTGCTGCCCAGCCTCCCATAGATACATGGTCTTCAGTGGCAGCACTCGTGGAGAGGGAGTCCACCGAGGACGGGTGACACAAAGCTTTATTTTCAGAGACTGGAGGACGAATTGAGAATGAAAACCATGATATTTAAAACTTTGTCTACTTTTGAAGAAAAAAAAGAAAAGGGTGTCTAGGCCTTCAGAAGGAACACGCACGCACGCACGCGCGCGCGCACGCACGCACACACACACACACACACACACTGTATTGGAATTTCTAAAATTCTTACCAAGGGCAGCAGCTGTACAATGGGCGATCATGAAGCCTGAGTTTAACCCCCCCTCTGTGACTAAAAATGCTGGTAGTTCACTGAGGGAAGGATTACAGAGTCTTTCAATCCTCCTCTCACTTATCGATGCAAGTTCATGGACTCCAATGGCAAGGTAATCCAAGGCCTGCAAATGGCAAGGCATTAATGAGATGGCAAATTCTTTGGAGGTTAAAAATTTGTTAAAAAATGTAAACACATAGCAGGAAAGAACTCAGAATTTTTTTTTACCTTTGCAGGATATTCACCGTGAAAGTTTCCACCTGAAATGGTTTCTCCTCTTTCTGCAAAAACCATCTTTAAAGAGCAGTTAAGGTTTGTTTTTACAAAAAAACTAAAATGGACTATAAAAAAAAAATCTGCGAAGAAATAAACAAATTTTTTTAATAGTACAGCCATGTGACCTGTCTAATACAAAGCTGCCTGCAGCAGTCTGCGAACCAGACTGGCATCTGCAGAGGCTAAAGAATGAATTTGTAAAAATATAGTAAAGGCGTGCACAGAAGCCCAGGTAGCAGCCTTACAGACCTGAGCAACTGAAAACTGATGCCTGACCACCCAGGAGGCACCAACAGCCCTTGTAGAATGGCCAGTAACCAGAAGAAGAGGAACTTTATTCCTGGATGGATAGGTTCCCGTAATCACAGACTGGATCCACCATGCAATGGTGGCCCTGGATGCTGCCAAACCGTTGCGTGGACTTTCAGGAATAACAAGAAAAGAATTGTAGTGCCGAAACGACTCCATTGCAGCCAGATAGACTAGGTCTGCTATTTACCAAATCAAGACATTGCAAAGCTCACTCCCTCGAATAAGATGGAGGGAGGGACAAAAAAAGGGAGAACAATCTCTTGATTGATATGAAAGGCAGAGACTACTACCTTCGGTCGGAAAGACGGAACACCCTTTTCCAGCGATGCCATCACCGTCCATAAGAATTCCATGCGAAACCTCCGAACACAAACAAAGCAGTTCAACCTCCTGAAATCTAGGATTCGCTGAAGTAATCAATCTTTTTGCGGAAATGTAAATAGATTCAAATAGAACACCTGAAAACATTCTGAATACAGGTGCTGGGACGATAACTTTCAGTAGGCGTAGGGAACAAACAGCCTGGAGAAATGCAGAACCGCGATCCGGTCCGCGAGGGGGAGCTGACAGAAAGAACCTTCTCGAAGGAAGCTTTAAAGGGCTTATCCGGGGACCAAAAATTGCTTTGCATTCATATTTTTATGTAAAAATAAGTGACTTACTAATATACTTTAAAGGGAAGTTGTCACTAGCATTTTACCCATTAAACCAGCAATACCTGGTGGTAGTGGGTGAAATTTTTTTTTTATGTAACCTATAATTATCTTCTTAGTAGGCTCCGTAGCTTTAGTATTCAGTTTTTTAGTGTTCCTGCACCGTATGCTAATGAACATAAAAGAGTCATATCTTCATTTGAAAAGAATCATATCTTCATTTCTAAAGTCCTTCACAGTTAACACTGCCTCCTTTCTTTTGATTGACACATGCACGCTATCTCAGACGAGATTTCGGCATTCAGGGTGTGCCAGTTTTTGGCGGTGGGCGGGCATAAGAAGAACGAACGAGACTGACGAATTAATATCACAAAAGGCACGAAACGTTTGCAGACCGTTATTTACGGTTGGAGGTGGAGTTTAGGAGAGGAGATAACGCCAACAAACTTTCGACAGCAGCGGCCCGCGAGGGGTGAATAGAGTTCAATAGGCGAAATGCTGGTGACAGGTTCCCCTTAATTCAAAATTCGGAACTAAATAGTGCCGTTCAAACCCGGTGAACTGTTCCCGGAAGTCCTGGGATTTTCTAATATCGATGACGCGCCGACATGGCCCCACGTGACTGAGGGCTTGCTTCCTGTGCTGTTCATGTTGGCGTGTTATCAATGGCATGTTGAAGATATCTAGGCAGTGCGGTGCTTCTGGGCCCCGAGCTGCGGATGCCAAACAGGTCTAGGATTGAAAGCTAGATGTTTGTCGGGATGTCTCCACTCCTTGGATAGAATCTCCTCAAATTCGCTATGGTTTGGGAAGCATAGACGATGGCGCTGTAAGGGTGCCTCCTCCTGAGAAAGGGGGATGGGGTCATCTTTACATGAAAGGTGTCCCTGACAGCACGCATTAACACCTGCAAAGCAGCTGTCAATTGTTATTCCTGTTCTGGATCTAAATCCGAGTCAGAGGATACATGGGCAACTCACCATTGACAATACGATACAGACAAAAGTTTGACCAACCTGACCCCTTGAACTGTGTACCAAAACAGGTGAAGGATTGCCCCAATAGACGAGCTTTAGCAGAGATGAAGTCCTCCAGACTGTTTGAAAATGTTGCTGGTTCAGGAGAACACAGAAGAGATGCTGACACACTATAAATATAGGCCCCCATGCCCAAACCCGTCTCCTGGAAAAACCTCACTCCAATTAATAGATGACATGGAGGAGGGGGGTGACAGGCCATCAAACAGTATATGATATGCTGGAGGCAGAGAAAAAATTTAGAAAACTGCAGCTTAGGCTTGGAAACAGCCACGGGCTGAATTTGAAGCCATGGCACAGCATCGGCAGGTCGAGCGGTGCACATCAGCACTCCTCCCACAAACAAGAAACACTGCCCCAGGAATAAAATAAGGGGGAAATATATGACATTCCCCAAGAATGTGCAAAGAGAAGGAAACTCACTTCCCAATAAAGTATATAGTGCCCAGTCGCTGACCATGAACTCCTTCCATCCGGTCGACGCCCTTCTCTCCAGAGATGTCTGCACATGTGGCCGTCCTGTTCCACAGTGACCACTAGGGTGCGCTCGCAAGCTCAGTCCAGACTTAAAGAGGCTCTGTGACCACATTATAAGTGCCATATCTCCTACATAAGGAGATCGGAGCTATAATGTAGGTGACAGCAGTGCTTTTTATTTAGAAAAACGATCTATTTTTACCAAGTTATTAGCGATATTAGCTTTATGCTAATGACTTTCTTAATGGACAACTGGGCGTGTTTTTACTATTGACCAAGTGGGCGTTGTACAGAGGAGTGTATGATGTTGACCAATCAGTGACCAATCAGCGTCATACACTTCTTTCCATTCAATTACTCAGCGCATTGTGACACTGCGTTGTTCACGCTGTGCTGTCTTATACTGACACATTAACGTTACTGAAGTGTCTTGACAGTGAATAGACATTACTTCCAGCCAGGACGTGATGTCTATTCACAATCCCGGCACTTCGGTAACGTTTGTGTGGGACTTTCAGCAGAGCAAGCGTAATCTCGCTGTAACCTGTCATTTACAGCGAGATCTCGCGAGATTACATTTGCTTTGCTGTAAATCCCACACAAACGTTACCGAAGTGTCGGGATTGTGATTAGACATCCCGTCCTGGCTGGAAGGAATGTCTATTCACTGTCAAGACACTTCAGTAACGTTAATGTGTCAGTATAAGACAGCACATAGTGAACAATGCCGGTAAGGACAGTTTTGCCGGTATGGTCATCTTTTGAGAGGGTGGTACTCCACCTAGGGTAACCTCTCCTACTTGCCCTAGGTGTTGGAGTTTTCCAGCCTCACTGGACTGGAGGAAGTGCGTTTTACCTCCACAATATAAACATAAATTCAACTTGCGTCTATTCTGGCGCTCCTCAGGCGTGAGTCTTGTTCTCGCCACCTGCATGGGCTCATCCGACCGAGAGGAAGATGAGGCAAGAAGAAGCCTTTGGAAGGTTGGTGCCAACCGTGATGTCCGATTGCCCCGAGCAGATTCTTGTTGTCTCTCGCGGAAACGTATATCAATCCGATTGGCAAGAGTGATCAAGTCATCCAAGGATGGTCGAAGGTCTCGGCCAGCAAGTTCATCCTTGATTCAACCCACCAGACCCTACCAGAAGGTAGATACCAAAGCCTCGTTATTCCACTGGAGTTCTGTAGCCAGGGTGCGATATTGAATGGTGTATTGGCCTACAGTGGTGGTTCCTTGCTGGAGCTTGAGAAGAGAGGAAGCTGCTGAAGACACTCGACCCGGTTCTTCAAGCACCTTTTTAAATGTGGAGAGAAAGTTCTGAATATCATACATTATGGGGTCGTTTCTCTCCCACAAGGGCGATGCCCAAGCCAGCGCTTCGCCAGAAAGCAGAGACAGGATGTAGGCCACCTTAGCCCAGTCTGAGGAAAAATGATGCGCCATGACCTCAAAATGGATGGTGCATTGATTAACAAATCCCTTGCAGGTTTGGGGTTACCCTCATAGCGGGCAGGTGTAGGTAAATGTAGTCCTGGACTGTAGACAGGAGCTTGCAGAGGTGGTGGCTGTATCGGAGGCGCTAGTTTTTTCACACGAGTGGACGCATTTTGCAGAAGCTGGAAAAGCTGGTCTTGGCGGACTCGTCTTGAAAGTTCCTGAGCCATATCAGCCGCATCAGGCATGGCTGTGTCAAGGGGATCCATGGCTTGTTCAAACTTTCACGGTTCTCACCGGTTTGTTTGTGGATCTTCTGTGTCGTCTGGGAGATGGTGCATGTAACCCAGGGCAACGCTTGGCACCGCAGGTTTAGAGGCAGTCAGATGAATAGGCCAGAAGTCAGGACAGGCAGCAGACGTCGTTACGGGTATGGATAGCAATAGGTCAAGGCAGGCGGCAGGCAAGGATAGTACAAGTTCAGGCAGAGGTCACAATGGGAAATCCAGACAAAGGCAGAAGGCAAGGTAATAGGGAAAACTGGGTACAGGGAAGCTCACTGGGATAACTTGGTTGAACAAGCAAAGATCTGAGGGAGGTGGGTCCTTAAATAGGAAGTCTTAGGATTTTGACACACGCCTTTAAGAAGGGAAGAGTCAGCGCGTGCACCCTCTAGTGGCTGCAGCCGCACATAGTGGATGATGGCCGTGGAGGAAGGTGAGAGATGCAGTTACCTGATGACGCCCAGAGCCTGCAGAGCGTCCGGATCAGGTGAGTGGAGCTTGGGACGAGCATGAGGGAATGGAGGGTGCAGGAACCGGAGCAGTGGCCATGGAAGCAGCGGGGAACGGCGTGGCAGCCGTTACACATGGTAAAAACAGATAGTTTTTCTAAATAAAAAGCACTGCTTTCACCTACATTATAGCGCCCATCTCCTTTGTCCTGCTACACCACGCCTGGCTCCTGCCTGCTGCCTAGTCCCAGCCTCGCCTGTCTTGCTACTGTTTGAGCTACCACATGTACACTATACGAACTATAGACTGTTACCTGTGTCCTGTTTGCCAGCTGCCATATCGTCAAGGCGGTACGGCCCAGTGGGTCCACATACCCAACGTGACACCCATAGAGCTGAGAACTCCAAATCACTCCCCTAAAAGACTGTGCAACAAAATCTTCCTGGTGGGGAAAGGGGTGTTGGATGGGGGGGCATGCTCACCCACAGGAGTCTTCAGGTGCATGCAGTGTCACCTTCTCAGTAACCTTTCACAAATAGTGGGTTGCTGGAACTCTGTCTGCACAAGCAGAAAAGACAGGTTAGGTGAGGAAAATTCAGTGCAGAAGACTGATTCGTTTCCCGACACCCAGAGGGGGCTGACTAGGCTGAGAACAAGCTGACAACCCACATAAAGCTAAGGAAAGTATAGAAATAAATAATAATACTAGAATAAAAAATTGCAGCAGATACAAATTTATAGGAATAGTATGGCCTGCCTGGGCGGAGCCAAGAGTCGTCCCTACCTTGTGTCCATCTCCTAGTGGCAAGGGCATATACCATGGTGACGTGTCCCCCAATGATATTAACACTAAAACTAACAAATACCACTAATAATGAGACATTGAGACACAGCTGCACCATGATCTAAAACAGATCCCCCTTCAACCAGTTTGTTTGTTTGTTATACAGAATTCATTATATCACATAAAAGGATACAGGGTTGTCTGTTGCACTGTTAATTTCTGTTGAAATGATGTTCTTAACAAAGTCAATAGTATCATTCACCACACCATGAACCTAGAAACACAATATATACACAGGATATATGTCTCATTAACCCATTATTTGGAACTACTATGTAGTACAAGGATTTCAGTTCTGCTTTTATTACTTCTCCCCGTTTTGCCATCAGTACTTACTGCGTTGCTTGTATAGTATCTATTTTGAGCCCGGTAACTCCACAACCTCATTTCTGGATCTACTCTATCCCTTATAGGTACCCTACAGTCTGGTCTCCTAGTTGGTAGGCCCAATAATAATAAAAGCAATTCTATTTTTGAGAAGATCGAGACTTTTTTGGACAATTAAATAAACGATAAGGGTAGGGCCACACAGAGCGGCCCTGACACGGTTGCAACGCGGCTAACAACCGCGCCGGCACCATGTTCTGTACGGCTGTCAAACAGCCTGTTAGTGGCCGCATGTTAACGCGGGTAAACCGTCCCTTTATCTGCAAAATCGTGCGGCCATGAATTAATACAACCTTTAGGGCCGCCCGATTTTGCAAATTACAACAACTATTCGTTCTCTATGGCAGTGCCGGAAACAGCCGAACACTGCACTCGGCTATCTCCGGCGCTCCCATAGAGAATGAATGGAGCGGCAGTGGACATGCGCATGTAACCGGAATACCCCTTATCAAGGTATTTGACAGCCGCTCCTACATAGTGCCAGTGCGGTTGTTGGCCGCGTTGCGATTGTGTCAGGGCCGCTCCGTGTGGCCGTACACTAAAACAATACAATGCTTGCCTGCAGTGAAAATTGTAATCAACATCAGATTTCAGTGAATAGGGGTTTTCATTGATGTTTTTCACAAATATCCAAAGTTAAAGGGGTATTCTGAACTTAGGCAATTATTGCATATTCACAGGATATGCCATAAATGTCTGATAGATGTGGGTCCCAACTCTGGGCAAGCATACTTGTGTATTCATAATTCCAATAAAAATGAATGGAGAAAGCTGTGCATGTGCATGGCCACCTCTCCATTCATTCTCTGCCTGAAAGCGGTAGTCGGTCTCACCAGGCTAGACGGGGGTTCTGGAGAAAGGTGTGGATATCAGAGCTGGGACCTGCGTCGATCAGACATTATGGCATATACTATGGCTATGCCATAAATATTGGAGTTGTGATTAACTTCTTAACTGCAGGGCTGCTATAGCCTCAATTATAGTCCTTGTTTATCCTCTTCCCGTGCTTACACTTACAAAATGCTTTTGTTATTGGTAAGACCTACATTAAAGAGGCTCTGTCACCAGATTATAAGTGCCCTATCTCCTACATAATGTGATCGGCTGTAATGACGGGGGGTAGGGAAACGGACAAGTGAGCCCTAGTCTACCCGCCACTCTGTCCCTGCCTACTTGCAACGACCCGCCCTAGGCGACGGGGTACAACTGGGCGGCGGTCCCTGCGCTCAGTAAGTGCACGACAAACACGACAAACATACAAGGGAATACAAGCAAGGGAAAGGGGCAGTTGCCCACGGCAACACCGTGAGCAACCAGAGTGGTGAACGAGCCGAGTCAAGCCAGGAGTGTGCGAGGTACCAAACGAAGAGCAGAAGAGTAGTCAGTAAGCCAGGGTCTGTATGGAGCAGGATCAAAATAGAAGGAGCTGTAGCTGGGCCAGGAAACCCCACGAAAAGAATCACAAGCACCGAGGGACAGGAAGGGCAGGCTTAAATAGACCGAGGGCGGGAGCTAGCTGAGTCTGGCCAGGTTGCGATAGGCTCTCCCACTCCTAAGCCTGCCAGCCTGAGTGGTGGAAGCTGGAGTCAGTCTCAGGGATGTAGATTCAGGTGCTGACTGATTAATTATGGGAGTTAACCCCGAAGCTGTGCCTGGCAGATCCTTTACAGTACCCCCCCTTTTATGAGGGGCCACCGGACCCTTTCTAAGTGGACCTGGCTTACTGGGGAAACGCAGGTGGAACCTCCTGACCAATACCCCAGCGTGAACATCCCGGGCGGGTACCCAAGTCCTCTCCTCGGGCCCGTATCCTCTCCAATGGACCAGGTACTGGAGGGAGCCTTGGACCATCTTGCTGTCCACAATCTTGGCCACCTCGAATTCCACCCCCTCAGGGGTGAGGACGGGAACAGGAGGTCTCCTCGAGGGAGCCAAGGACGGGGAGCAGCGTTTAAGGAGAGAGGCATGAAACACGTCGTGTATACGAAAAGACGGGGGTAACTCCAGCCGGAAGGAGACAGGATTGAGGACCTCAATGACCTTATACGGCCCAATAAACCGGCGAGCAAACTTCTTGGACGGAACCTTGAGACGCAAGTTCCTAGACGACAACCACACCAGATCCCCGACCACAAACAGGGGGTTAGCAGAACGTTTTCTATCAGCCTGAGTTTTTTGTACGCTCTGGGACGCCTCTAGGTTCTTCTGAACCTGGGCCCAGACTGTGCACAGTTCCCGATGAACGACCTCTACCTCGGGATTGTTGGAACTACCAGGTGAAACGGAGGAGAACCGTGGATTAAACCCAAAATTACAGAAAAAGGGGGAGACCCCTGACGAGTTACTGACCCGGTTATTAAGGGAAAATTCGGCGAGGGGAATGAATGAGACCCAATCATATTGACAGTCCGAGACAAAACACCTTAAATATTGTTCTAGAGATTGATTAGTCCTCTCAGTTTGGCCATTGGTTTCAGGATGGAAGGCAGAGGAGAAGGACAGATCAATCTACAACTTCATACAGAAGGCTCTCCAAAACAATGAAACAAATTGTACCCCTCTGTCCGAAACAATATTGACAGGGACCCCATGGAGACGCAGGATGTGTTTGACAAACAAGGTAGCCAACGTCTTGGCGTTGGGTAGTTTCTTGAGGGGCACAAAGTGGCACATCTTACTGAAGCGGTCTACTACCACCCACACCACCGACTTGCCTTGGGATGGAGGCAAATCGGTGATAAAATCCATGGAGATATGTGTCCAAGGTCTCTGGGAAATGGGCAACGGACGCAGTAAGCCCGCTGGTCGGGACCTGGGAGTCTTGGACCTAGCACAAACCTCACAAGCGGCGACGTAGGCCTTAACGTCTTTAGGCAACCCAGGCCACCAATAGTTTCTAGTAATGAGGTGTTTGGTACCCAGGATGCCTGGATGACCAGAGAGTGCGGAGTCATGATTTTCCCTAAGTACCCTTAGCCGGAATTGCAGGGGAACAAACAGCTTGTTCTCAGGAAGGTTCCCGGGAGCTGAACCTTGATCAGCAGCAATTTCAGAGACTAAATCAGAATCGATCGAGGAAATGATTATACCTGGAGGCAAAATACAAGCAGGATCTTCCTCCCAAGGAGGGCTGGCCATGAAGCTACGCGACAGTGCATCAGCCTTAATATTTTTAGACCCAGCCCTATAGGTAACCAAAAAATTGAATCTGGTAAAAAATAACGCCCATCGAGCTTGTCTTTAGCCTCCGGGCAGATTCTAGGAAAACCAGATTCTTGTGGTCGGTAAGGACCGTTAC
The DNA here is from genome assembly GCF_050947455.1 of Rhinoderma darwinii. NCBI lineage: Eukaryota > Metazoa > Chordata > Amphibia > Anura > Rhinodermatidae > Rhinoderma > Rhinoderma darwinii. Next base: position 149,579,927 of record NC_134689.1, read on the forward strand.
CTGGTGCCTAGCCCCCTCCAGGAAGTGGCGCCACTCTTCAAATGCCCATTTAATGGCTAAGAGTTCGCGGTTGCCAATATCATAGTTACTCTCAGTTGGCGAAAACTCCCTGGAGAAGTAGGCACAGGGGCGGAGATGGGTGAGGGACCTGGTACCCTGGGACAAGACAGCCCCCACTCCCACCTCAGATGCGTCAACTTCCACGATAAATGGCTCCATTTGGTTGGGCTGAACCAGCACCGGGGCCGAGATAAAGCACTTCTTAAGGACCTCAAAAGCCTGGACAGCCTCAGGAGGCCAGTGGAGGAGATCAGCTCCTTTGCGAGTGAGGTCCGTAAGAGGCTTAGCGATGACCGAGAAGTTAGCAATAAATCTCCTGTAATAAATAGCGAACCCCAAAAAACACTGTAACGCCTTCAGGGAGGCAGGTTGGACCCATTCCGCCACAGCCTGAACCTTGGCGGGGTCCATGCGGAATTCATGAGGAGTGAGGATTTGACCCAAAAATGGTATTTCCTGTACCCCAAACACACATTTTTCGGTTTTGGCAAACAGTTTGTTTTCCCGAAGGACCTGGAGCACCTTCCTGACATGCTCAATGTGGGAGGACCAGTCCTTGGAAAACACCAGTATGTCATCAAGGTACACTACAAGAAATATCCCCAGGTAATTTCTCAAAATCTCATTTATGAAATTCTGGAAGACCGCAGGGGCATTACACAACCCAAAGGGCATGACGAGGTATTCAAAATGGCCTTCGGGCGTGTTAAACGCAGTCTTCCACTCATCCCCCTCTTTGATGCGGATAAGGTTATACGCCTCCCGTAGGTCCAACTTAGAGAACCATTGGGCCCCCTGAACCTGATTGAAGAGATCAGGAATCAAAGGAAGGGGATACTGGTTCCTTACCGTGACCTTATTCAGGCTCGGGTAGTCAATGCATGGCCTAAGACCACCATCCTTCTTCCCTACGAAGAAGAAGCCAGCACCTACCGGAGAAGTAGAGGGACGAATGTAACCCTTGGCCAGGCATTCCTGGATATACTCTCTCATGGCTTCACGTTCGGGACAAGAAAGATTAAATATCCTACCCTTAGGAAGCTTAGCTCCTGGTACCAATTCGATAGCGCAATCGTATTCTCTATGAGGAGGTAACACTTCGGAGGCCTCCTTAGAGAAAACATCAGCGAAGTCCTGAACAAACTCGGGTAGAGTGTTCGCCTCCTCAGGGGGAGAAATAGAATTAACAGAAAAACATGACGTAAAACATTCATTACCCCATTTGGTTAGCTCCCCAGTATTCCAGTCAAACGTGGGATTATGCAACTGCAACCAGGGAAGGCCTAGAACCAAATCGTACGATAATCCCTGCATCAACAGTACAGAGCACTGCTCCAAATGCATGGAGCCAACAAGGAGTTCAAAAACAGGGGTATGCTGTGTAAAATAACCATTAGCAAGAGGAGTGGAGTCGATACCCACTACCGGGACAGGTTTAGGCAAATCAATCAGAGGCATAGCAAGAGACATAGCAAATTCCACAGACATGATATTAGTAGAGGACCCTGAATCCACGAAGGCACTGCCGGTAGCAGACCTACCACCAAAAGAGACCTGAAAGGGAAGCAAGATCTTAGTACGTTTCATATTTACGGGAAATACCTGTGCGCCCAAGTGACCTCCCCGATGATCACTTAGGCGCGGAAGTTCTCTGGCTGCATTCTTACGCTTAGGACAGTTGTTCACTTGATGCTTGTCATCCCCACAGTAGAAGCAGAGACCATTCTTCCTGCGGAATTCTCTACGTTGTTGGGGGGACACGGAGGCCCCGAGTTGCATAGGTATCTCTGAGTCTTTCGGGGAGGAACGAAGCAACGGAACTTCGGGAGGCATCATGGGGGAGTCGGAGGAGAAAACACATAAACGTTCACGTTGTCGTTCCCTGAGACGTCGGTCAAGTCGTACCGCTAAAGCCATAACCTGGTCTAGGGAGTCAGAAGAGGGATAGCTAACTAGCAGGTCTTTCAGGGCATTCGACAGACCCAACCTAAACTGGCACCTTAAGGCAGGGTCATTCCACCGAGAAGCTACGCACCACTTCCTAAAGTCAGAACAATACTCCTCAACAGGTCTCTTACCCTGACGTAAGGTCACCAGCTGACTCTCGGCAAAGGCAGTCCTGTCAGTCTCGTCATAAATAAGTCCGAGAGCAGAAAAGAAACAATCAACGGAGGAAAGTTCAGGGGCGTCAGGAGCCAAGGAGAAGGCCCACTCTTGGGGCCCTTCCTGGAGCCGGGACATAATTATACCCACCCGCTGGCTCTCAGAACCTGAGGAATGAGGCTTTAAACGAAAGTAAAGCCTACAACTCTCCCGAAAGGAGAGAAAAGCCCTCCGGTCCCCTGAGAACCGGTCGGGCAACTTGAGGTGGGGTTCAAGAGGTGAGGGGAACTACCAAGGTAGCATCAGGCTGGTTGACCCTCTGAGCCAGGGCCTGGACCTGTAGGGAGAGACCCTGCATTTGCTGAGCCAGGGTCTCACGGGGGTCCATAGTGGTGTCAGGGACCAGGGTAGACTAGGTATGGGCTTGTGATTATGTAATGACGGGGGGTAGGGAAACGGACAAGTGAGCCCTAGTTTACCCGCCACTCTGTCCCTGCCTACTTGCAACGACCCGCCCTAGGCGACGGGGTACAACTGGGCGGCGGTCCCTGCGCTCAGTAAGTGCACGACAAACACGACAAACATACAAGGGAATACAAGCAAGGGAAAGGGGCAGTTGCCCACGGCAACACCGTGAGCAACCAGAGTGGTGAACGAGCCGAGTCAAGCCAGGAGTGTGCGAGGTACCAAACGAAGAGCAGAAGAGTAGTCAGTAAGCCAGGGTCTGTATGGAGCAGGATCAAAATAGAAGGAGCTGTAGCTGGGCCAGGAAACCACACGAAAAGAATCACAAGCACCGAGGGACAGGAAGGGCAGGCTTAAACAGACCGAGGGGGCGGGAGCTAGCTGAGTCTGGCCAGGTTGCGATAGGCTCTCCCACTCCTAAGCCTGCCAGCCTGAGTGGTGGAAGCTGGAGTCAGTCTCAGGGATGTAGATTCAGGTGCTGACTGATTAATTATGGGAGTTAACCCCGAAGCTGTGCCTGGCAGATCCTTTACATCGGCGCTGTAATGTAGATAGCAAAAGTGGTTTTTATTTTGAAAAATTATCATTTTTGACCAAGTTATGCACAATTTTAGATTTATGCTAATTAGTTTCTTAATAGACAAATGGGCGTGTTTTTACTTTTTACCAACTGGGCGTTGTACAGAGGAGTGTATGACGCTGACCAATCAGTGACCAATCAGCGTCATACACTTCTCATTGTTCCAGCCCATTGTTACAGCGTGATTGTGGATTGTGCATTGAAAGAAGCTGGGATGAAACAATGAGAAGTGTATGACGTTGATTGGTCACTGATTGGTCCGCGTCATACACTTCTCTTCACAATGCTCAGTTGGCAAAAAGTTAAAATATGCCCATTTGTCTATTAAGAAAGTAATTAGAATAAATCTAAAATTGTGCATAACTTGGTCAAAAATGATTGTTTCTCAAAATTAAAACCACTGTTGCTATCTACATTACAGCGCCGATCAGATTATGTAGGAGATGGGGCACTTATAATCTGGTGACAGAGCCTCTTTAAAATCATCGTGCATTATATTGGCTCTTCCTTTGTAAAATCTGACTGTTGAAATCAAAATCAAATCAAAAAGGAATATAAAATTATATGTTTTCCAAATGTTTCTTCTGTCACTGTTGTCATACATATTTCTCTTAAAGGGCTTTTTCTGGTCTTTAAAAATTGCGTGCAAATGGTTCAACTGCAATAAGGTTAGTCACTACTAATGTGCTGTCTGTAGCTGAAAAGCTTATGTAAGCCAGTGTTTATCGCTTGTGTAAGATTTCATATTCTGACCACGTGGTTATCTCCCCCTCCCCCTCCCTGTAGTATGAGATGCCACACATCTCCACGGCTCCTTGTTGTCCCCCCTGCCTATCTCTGGCAGGATCCAGTTTCACATGATGGACAGCAGAAGAACTGTTTGTCACTAGTAGACAGTGAGTAAATACAGCACTACCTTACACCTTGTAACAGAGGGGCATGCTGGCAGCTGTAAATATAGGCAATGTCTATAAGAGGAGAGAAGAATCATGGGAACTCGAGTTCTTTACATAGCAATCCCACTCACAGAAAGCCCTGGCAGCATTAAAACAGAGGCGCTATACAGAGCTATATAACATTATGAATATGAAAAATAACTACTTCTGAGCTATGGTGGCATCACCTGGTAAACACTGAAACACAAATTGGTAGATTTCGGTGCTTCACATAAGATCGGAAAACCCCTTTGATTCAATTAAGGGATAGTCACTTATTGTTGGCTTATATTGTCAATTTTCATACCTGTGGACAGCAACGTAGTGTATAAGCATCTTGAACCCGGTCACAAAATCTATGACTTTCTAGAAGTAAAAAGTAGGTAATTTTAGCTCTGTGACTGCTTAAAATATGTTTAACGGCCAAATGGTTTCATATTTATATTAGGTGCGACAGTTATATGACCGTCTTTTTCCATTTCATTTGCCTTGAGGTATGTTCATAGGTTCTATAGTCATCTTACATATAAATTGTACGAAGGCCATTTTTAATTACCAGCTATCTCTGAAGGGTGATGATCCGAATCTAGAAGTGATCTAAACCGAAAGGCTACCTCCACCTGTCCAGGGTGAGGCCTTAGTCTGTGGATATCTGAAAGAGAAATAAAAAAAACCTCATTAATATAATCACCTGTACTCAACTGGTAATTAAAATATATTTGGCATATAATGACCAACCCGAATCAAAGGCCCTTGTAGTTCCCTTCAGGACTTCCAATGTGAGAGCAGCAATAATATCTGCTTGTTTAGCGATTGCATTGGCTCTCTCCACAGCCTCACAGCCTAGAGATGTGATCATTTGCGTACCATTGATAAGAGCTAGACCCTGCAAATAAAGTGCAAAGCATAAAAAGTTAGTGTATCACAATTTATTCTGGATTTTAATAAAGTCTCGTTTGTTGTGCTCGCCAATCAGTACTGGTAATATCAGTAATTTAAAGTTATAATTATAGGGGTTCTCCGCTTGGACAATGCCTACTTCTTAGGAGGGTGCCTTGACAGTTAGCACATCACAATGTGTCTCCCTGCTGGGACCTCCAGCGTTCAGCTGTAATCTGTGGGAAAATCTGTCAGTAAGTGTTCAATTTCCCTGCAGTGCCACCACAGGAGAAATTAAGCATTACACAGTGCCCATTCATGTTAATGAGTTGTCTGTGCAATACTGGACAGATCCTCCAAAGCGAGAGATGAGAGATGGCTAAGAGATAAGGATTCTGAACAGAGGACCCCTCTATTAGCTCAGAATTCTCTAATGATGTATATGAAAATGGGTTTTCTAAATCCTCCCAAAGCATAAGATTCATATGCAAGGAGAACAGAGACTTACAGTAGGAGTTCTTCTATTGAGCGTTACTAAATGATTATATGTATATAAAAATTAATTTACCTCTTTTGGTTTCAAAGATACCGGTTTTAATCCATGAGCCTCAAGAACCTGAAAGGAAAATGACAAAACCAGTACTTCTATTGTTTGACGTAGTTAAGGTTGTAATGTGGTTCATGATTTTACATGTTTCACCCAATTAGAAAATAGATAATTGTGGCATATGTGGATATTTATTTTTTGTTTTCATCACTTAAATAGCGTTCGTAAATATGGCTCAAGTAACAGTATGTCAGATAATAATTTCTTACATATTTAGCATCAGCCCAGCCACTTTTAGGTGACCACATCTTTCCTTCTCCTATCAAGCCCAAAGCAAGATGAGCTAGAGGGGCAAGATCTCCACTGGCTCCAACAGTGCCTTTTTCTGGGATGTATGGCAAGCAACATGCTAGAGAAGGGAAAAAAATAAAAAGGAGAAATGACTAGTAATTAATGGGCACAAACAAAATATCCATCAGTACAGATGTGAAATAGGAACGGAAGTGTGCGAGATTACGAATAATTACATGAGAAATGTATGCACCACAACTATAGGTGCTGAATTCACTTGGCACAATAAATAATCAATTTATTGGCAGCAGGTTGGGCCGGGCTAAATCGGAGAAACTATTTTAAAGAAAGAATAAAAATCAGATCCTAACATAATGAAAAAAGATTTATTCATTAGAGACCTCAGTATCACATTGTATACACTAAAAAGATCTGTGACTAACAAAAAAAGAAATAAAAAAAAATTTGCTATTTATTAAAAGGCGGACTTCACCAAAACTGAAAATTCAATTCTGCAAGGAGCTACTTCTGATCTCCTAACCCCTTTACTATTATAACCCTGGGATCTAGTGCTATTCAAAACTTATAGAGGAACCTCCAACTGCAGATAAAGTTGTCATCTGTCAGTTTAAAAAAAAGTCTGGCAGGATCTAATATAGAATTATAGCAGGAGTTTTCTCCAGTTTTCTTATAAGAATTGTACAGGTTTACCATTAAATGCTTCAATCACTTGCTGAAGTGTCTCAAGTGAAATACCACTATATCCTTTTGCTAAGACATTGATCCTCAAAGCCAAGAGCATACGTGTACGGTCAGGAGTTAGGGGCTTTCCAACACCTGTTAATAGATGAAAATTATTTTTAAAATGCAATCTAGTATCAATATTAGAATAAAATAATGAATAAACCATTACCTGCTGAATGGGAACGAACAAGGTTCACTTGAAGATCTCTAAGTGGGATAAAAGAAAAGAATGTACATATACAGACCAGTCAACATTTCATAATTCAATTTGACATAATAAGTGGATACCCCCTATTTTTTGTTGATTAACTTAGACTTCATTTTAACCAACCATGTAAAGCTAAATAAATTTTCTTCCAAATCATTTATAACGAAATAAAAATAAAAATTCTAACATGTATGGTCATCACCTTTCCACACTTACATCACCAGATGGTAGAAAGATCTGGGAGAGTTTTGGAGAGTTTACAAATTTAGGCTTAAAAAAACAAAAACAAAAACAAAACAAGATGGCTCAAATCTGACAACGTAGGTAAATATGAATAACACAACAGAAAACTAGAAGAACTGTAATAATGTAGGTGCAGTGTGTAAATGGAAAAAAAATATTGACAGTAGATTATTCTAATATAACATGTTAGAATTACTACACAGGAATCATACACATGCCTTTTAGGCTGAGCTCTCACATTGCGTATTTGTCTACCATGGATTCTGCCCTGGATTCATAGCAGGTTTACTGGGAAAATGTTGTAAAATCTGCAGCAGGTTTTGCAGCAGAACTCACACTTTGCAAGGCAAATCTGTGTTGAAAATTCGCAATAGAATTGACATGCTACAGAATTTGAGCATGCCCTCAATTCCACGTGGATTTTTTCTGCTACATGTGGATAGGGGTTTGAAAACCCTACCCACATGCATTGTACTGTAATCGTCGTAGATTTCCCATGCAGAATCTGCACCGAAAATCTGCTGCTTTTAAACTAAAGGGTAGAATAGACTAATGTAATTTGAAACAAAGGAGTATAAATTGCTTTAAAACCAGTCTCTCTCAGGATACAGTACGTTCATGGCTCGGTCCATATCACATTTGTGGTACACATTCAGTATATATGCTGAGAACATCTTCTGATTTATACGCCATATATATAGCCTTGCATGTATGCAATTGTATGCAATACAGTTGCATACAGCGCCCATTCACTCCCTTTTTTTCTGCGTGGTATAGGTTTTATTGCAGGATGCCCTTTATTAAAAGGCGTAGTTGACTATGCTTTCCAATACAGTGAAATAAACGGTAGACCCACATATCATTCATCCGAATGTATTCAAATGGAGACTTATAATCGCCTGAATATGCCTATCAGTGGCGTAATGCCACCTGGCAAGTGGTTAGAAGATCCTGGTGCCGGCAGCATCAAAATGTTTATATACCTTCACTTTAGGTAGTTTTGATTATAGGCTGCCAACAGTACAAACCACAGAGGTTTCTCGTAATGCTGGCAAATAATACTTACTTAAGCTGGCTGAAAGGGATTACAGTGCGAGCAAACTTTCCAAATCCTGTAGTGATTCCATACACCACTGCAATAAAGTGTACATTATACATGTGAATGCACAGCAATAAATGTTACACCTGGCCATTACATCACAGGAACCACCCGAGTACCTTTATGCTCTTTCACAATGCTTTCTATGAGAAGTCTGGACTGCTTCACCCTTTGTTCAGCCTCTGGGGTAAGCTTATAAAGTGAAATGGAAACAAAAACACTCATCGTTAATCATAAAACTAGGGATGGAATTTTTTTTTTAAATTTTTCATGGAAAATTAATATACATATTTTATTTTCGTATTACATACGACCTGTATTATTGGTGAAAAAATATAGTGCGGATTTGTTTTTTTACACATGGTTCTAAATTAACATTCTGATTTATTAATTGGTAACTTATGTAAATTGAGCAGGATATTTACCTTTATTTTATAGAGTCCTTTTCCTAGGTTGAGCAAATCCTCTGTTGTCAGACCCTCTCCATCTATTTCTATATACTGAACAGAAAGAAGTGCCACAAAAAATAAATATATGCAGACTGATCCAATACAGCACACAAAACAGAAGGTAAAATTAGAATACTGCATACATTACCTCATCTGGTCGGGTATATGGTCTAAATATATATATATTATATAATGTGTTCAGTTCTGTATAGACTGTAGTTGAGTTCTTAAGTTGAACCACAAATGTTTGCCTCCATTAGAAATAGATATCAGGTTTTTAGAGGGGTACTTCAGCCTTGCACATTAGATAAATGACTAAATGTGTATGGGATCTCCTGACTCCACCCCGACAGCAGGTGTCGGGGAAAAGAAGGTTCGGGCATGTTGCATTTGAACATGCCAAATCCTTGGTTCCCACTTGAGATAAACCACTGCTAGAGGGGTCTGGAAGCAGCTTATTCGCCTCTCCCCATTGAATAAAACTGTATGCTTGACCAAATGTTCATGTTTATATTGGAGTCAAAAGGTATAGCTGTCTGCCGACAGCTGCACTATATGGCCAAAAGTATGTGGACACTCCGCCTAATTACTGAGTTCAAGTGTTTCAGTCACTCCCATTGCAAACAGGTGCATAAACTAAAGCACACAGTCATGTAATCTCCATAGACAAACATTGATAGTAGTATGGGTCGTACTGAAGAGCTGTGACTTTAAAGAGGCTCTGTCACCAGATTATCAAATCCCTATCTCCTATTGAATGTGATCGGCGCTGCAATGTAGATAACAGCAAAGTTTTTTTTTTTAAAACGATCATTTTTGCCCAAGTTATGAGCAATTTTATATTTATGCAAATGAGCTTTTCAATGGACAACTGGGCGTGTCCAACTGGGCGTGTATTGTGTTTTTACCAACTGGGCATTGTGAATAGAAGTGTATGACGCTGACAAATCAGCATCATACACTTCTCATCGTTCCCACCCAGCTTCTTTCACTGCAGACACACAGCGTGACGTCACCCACAGGTCCTTCAACCTTGTCGTCGGACAAAGAAGATATATCGGCTCCAGGCATCCAAAAGGTTAATATGCTCGTCTCTAGGGAGTTTACTATGCTTACCTGCACATGGTGATGCTGCTGCAAATTCAACTGACGCCTGGAGCTGATGTGTCTTCTCTCTTCCGACGTCAAGGTTGAAGGACCTGTGGGTAACCTTCAACCCAGGTCCTTCAACCTTGGCGTCGGAAGAGAGAAGACACATCAGCTCCAGGCATCAGAGGGTACAGTTGCTGTTATCTACATTGCAGCGCCGATCACATTCAATAGGAGATAGGGATTTGATAATCTGGTGACAGAGCCTCTTTAAAGAGGCTCTGTCACCACATTATATATGCCCTATCTTGTACACGATGTGGTCTGCGCTGTAATGTAGATTACATCAGTGTTTTTTATTTAGGAAAACGATCATTTTTTACGGAGTTATGAACTATTTTAGCTTTATGCTAATGAGTTTCTTAATGCCCAACTGGGCATGTTTTACTCTTTGACCAAGTGTGCATTGTGGAGAGAAGTGTATGACGCTGACCAATCAGTGACCAATCAGCGTCATACACTTCTCCCCATTCATTTACACAGCACATAGCGATATAGCTATATCACTATGTGCAGCCACATACACACACACTAACGTTACTGCAGTGTCCTGATAGTGAATATTAATTACCTCCAGCCAGGACGTGATGTCTATTCAGAATCCTGACACTTCTCTAACGTTTATGTGAGATTTACAGCAAGGCAAGTGTAATCTCGTTTTAAATGACAGTTTACAGCGTAATCTCGCGAAATTACGCTTGCCCTGCTGTAAATCTCACAGAAACGTTAGCGAAGTGTCAGGATTCTGAATAGATATCGCGTCCTGGCTGGAGGTAATGTATATTCACTGTCAGGACACTGCAGTAACGTTAGTGTCTGTGTGTATGTGGCTGCACATAGTGATATAGCTATATCACTATGTGCTGTGTAAATAAATGGAGAGAAGTGTATGATGCTGATTGGTCAGCGTCATTTACTTCTCTCCACAACTCCCACTTGGTCAAAAAGTAAAACACGCCCAGTTGTCCATTAAGAAACTCATTAGCATAAAGCTAAAATAGGTCGTAACTCCGTCAAAAATGATTTTTTTTCTAAATAAAAAACACTGCTGTAATGTACATTACAGCGCCGATCACATTATGTACAAGATAGGCCACTTATAATGTGGTGACAGAGCCTCTTTAAACATGGTATTTTAATAAGATGACACACTTGCCACAAATCAGTTTGTGAAATTTCTAATCTGCTAGACCTGCCCCGGTCAGCTGTAAGTGCTATTATTGTGAAGTGGAAGCGTCAGCCACAAAGTGGTACACCAGTGCTTTAGTGTGTTGCACGTAAAAAATAAAAAAATATCCTCTGCTGCAGCATTTACTACAGAGTTCCAAACTGCCTCTGGAAGTGATATCAGCACAATAACTGTGTGGTTGGAAGCTTCTTGAAATGGGTAGTGGAGAAGGTGCACACAAGCCTAAGATCACCACGCACAATGCCAAGGGTCGGCTGCAGTGGTGTAAAGCGCACCGCCACTGGACTCTGTAGCAGTGGAAACTTGTCTTCTGGAGTGATGAATCACATTTTACCATCTGTCAGTCGGACAATTGAATATGGGTTTAACGGATGCCGGGGAAGCTATGAAATGTATTAATCCTCCTGTAAAATTTGGTGAAGGTGGAATAATAGTCTGGAGTGTTTTTCCACGATAAAGGCTAGGCTTTTATTTTCAGTGAAGGGGGTGAATGCTACAGCTTATAAAACACATTTTAGACAATTGTATGCTTGCAGCATTGTTCCAGGATAACTGTGCCCCTGTGCACAAAGTGAGGTCCATAAAGACATGCTGTCACGAGTTTAGTGATGAGGAACTCGAGTGTCCTGCACAGAGCTTTAACCCCAACTCCATCTAACACATTTGGGATGAATTGGAACACCGATTGCAAGCTAGGCCCTCTCGTCCAACATCTATACCCGCCCTCACAAATGATCTTTTGGCTGAATGGGAACAAATTCCAAAATCTTGGAATGGAATGGCCAACAAGCTGATAAAGGTGTGATGTCCCGGTGTCCACATACTTTAGATGAGTTACCGTGAACATGTAATATAATTGAATTAATGTAAAAAAATGAACCAGCCTGAGATTCACGCAATCAATGTAAACAAACATTATTTAAAGAGGCTCTGTCACCAGATTTTGCAACCCCTATCTGCTATTGCAGCAGATAGGCGCTGCAATGTAGATTACAGTAACGTTTTTATTTTTAAAAAACGAGCATTTTTGGCCAAGTTATGACCATTTTTGTATTTATGCAAATGAGGCTTGCAAAAGTCCAAGTGGGCGTGTTTAAAGTAAAAGTCCAACTGGGCGTGTATTATGTGCGTACATCGGGGCGTTTTTACTACTTTTACTAGCGGGGCGTTCTGACGAGAAGTATCATCCACTTCTCTTCAGAACGCCCAGCTTCTGGCAGTGCAGACACAGAGCGTGTTCTCGAGAGATCACGCTGTGACGTCACTCACAGGTCCTGCATCGTGTCGGACGAGCGAGGACACATCGGCACCAGAGGCTACAGTGGATTCTGCAGCAGCATCAGCGTTTGCAGGTAAGTCGATGTAGCTACTTACCTGCAAACGCTGATGCTGCTGCAGAATCAACTGTAACCTCTGGTGCCGATGTGTCCTCGCTCGTCTGACACGATGCAGGACCTGGGGAAGTGAGATCACAGCGTGATCTGCCAGAAGCTGGGCGTTCTGAAGAGAAGTGGATGATACTTCTTGTCAGAACGCCCAGCTAGTAAAAGTAGTAAAAACGCCCCGATGTACGCACATAATACACGCCCACTTGGACTTTTACTTTTAAACACGCCCACTTGGACTTTTGCAAGCCTCATTTGCATAAATACAAAAATGGTTATAACTTGGCCAAAAATGCTCGTTTTTTAAAAATAAACACGTTACTGTAATCTACATTGCAGTGCCGATCTGCTGCAATAGCAGATAGGGGTTGCAAAATCTGGTGACAGAGCCTCTTTAAATAATGTTTGTTTACATTGATTGCGTGAATCTCAGACTGGTTCATTTTTTTACATTAATTCAATTATATTACATGTTCACGGTAACTCATCTAAAGTATGTGGACACCGGGACATCACACCTTTATCAGCTTGTTGGCCATGTTTCGGAATTTGTGATGTGCTGCTGAATTTTCCATTTAGTGTGTTATTCTTTTCTTAATTCTTATTTCTATAAGCAGAGATTAGTGCGTTTTCATCCAGCACGAGCGATCAATCACTAAACAGACTTGACTGTCCTGCAAAGAGACCTTCTCGTTTTAGGAGACTCCCAAACAATCCGTGACGGTTGACAACTGATTAGATGTCTCATTTCTAAGCATAAATTGCAAGGACTGCATGAATCTCACATTGGGAGCCCAAGATTTTAGGAGTGGATTACTGGGACTGGAGAAGGGGGGCAAAAGAGCACAGTGGACCAGCAGGGGAAGTGGAGCTGGGGAGCTGCAACTGACAGTGCGCGCCTCCATCGCCTGCAACATCATCGAAATCCAGATTGCCAGAACAAAATATTCCCCAGGAACACCATTTTTTTACCTCTCACCAACTTTATTAACAGTGTCCAACATTGCTCAATTTACGAAACACAGAATTAACTAGTAATAAAGAATATAGAAAACTATAAATTTATAGCTGTATTCACAGTTTTGTAAATACAAGAAAATTCTTACACCTTTAGAAATGAAATGATCCCATTTAGCAGTCTATGTTCCTATGAAATATAAAGTATAGAAAATAAAAAGAAAAGCTTGTGAGGGCTCCACTAAACAATTATCTATACTGGATCTCAAAGTCTTATATCTCAAAGTCTCTATGAGTCTGAGTTAGATGCAAGTGGGTTATTGGGATTAGATCCAGTCAAATGTGCGTTTTCAGATTCTGACTGGAGGCTTTCAAGGGTCATCCCGGGCTCCTTCATCAGTACAGAATTATTTTTTATTTCATTTAATACTCTGTCACAGAATATAATATAGAAGTTACTCACCTGGGCAGGTTCTTTATATTTGCTATATCTATGTATTTGTTAAAGAAATTCCAAGATATATTTTGTTAGTCTCAATACTTGGGCCAAAACATTTTATTAAGCATGGAGTTACTATTCAAAAATGTATAGTAATGAAAAATATAGGTAAAGAGAAATTCTTTTAATCCAGCATTTGATAACACACAAAGTCTAATAATCCTGCACATGTTTCCAGCACAGAACACACAGAACAGTAAGGCCTCATGCACACGACTGTAGTTGTGTGCACGGCCGAGATTTGCGGCTCGGACGGCCGCAGAGTGTCACCCGCGGGTCGCCCGCAAATCGCGGGCCGTGCACATGGCCGCGTGAATTCATTTCTATGAGCCTGGACCGCAAAACACGGCTGTAATAAGACATGTCTTATCTTTTTGCCTGGACAATGCACGGACCGTGGAAACCACGGTTGTGTGCATGGGCCCACTGAAATGAATGTGGCCGCAATTCACCCGCAGATTGCGGGTTAATTGAGGCCGCAAAAATACGTTTGTGTGTATGGGGCCTAACATAAAACCACAGGTAGAAGACTAAACAGAGATAACCAATTAGGAATTTGGTCGCTAACAAAAAAAAAAACACAACACACAATTGCGCATATTTACTAATACTGTCTAACATCTTACTATAACTTAAAATTGTTATATTGTCTGTCTTCCTGAAACTTATCCACTCTTTCATGTGGGATTTATATATTAAATTATGATCGTTCAATAATCCAGAATATTTGATAATCTGGTTCCTATCAGGTCCCATTAATGCTGGATTAAAGGAATTATATTGAATATGGAATGATGTTTAGATTGCACTGAAGATTTATAATGTAAAACCAGAGCAGACCATTATAACAATGCCACCATCAGGAATACTGAACAAACTGCATAGGAAACTACTACCATTTCCCCTGGCAGACAACCTGTGGTTGCCTCTTGTTAAACTACAAGACTCATCATACTCCGTTTGTCCATACAATATGTGAAAGTCAACCCGAGTATGACCTTTGATAGGCACCCAGATGTCTAGAGTGCTCCTGTGTACAATGCTATTCAATAAAGGATACAAATGAACACCCTCCGGCTGAGACGGTATAAAGTTTGGTGACATCACATCCCCTTCCACAACTATAGCAGGGAAGAATTAAAAAAATATTTAAAAAAGATTCAAGGTATAAAGAGAGAGATGAAACTGAGGATACTTTTACAAAGTACAGATTTAGTCAGTATTTTGCATCCGTATATTTAAGCCAAAACTAGGAGTGCATAAAAGAGAATAAATATAAGCATAAGGCCTCATGCACACAGCCGTTGCTTTCTTCAGTGTCCTATCTGTTATTTTTTTTTCAGAGTGCACACTGAACCACTCATTTCTAAGGGGCCATGCACACGTCCATTTTTCACAGATCTGACATGATCCTACATGATAGACTTTGATACAGGGCCCAGCAGGCAGTATCACACATGGTAGGCTTAGATACAGGACCCAACAGACAGTATCACACATGATATGCTTAGATACAGGGCCCAGCAGACAGCATCACGCACGATAGGCTTACATACTGGGCCCCACAGACAGTATCACACATGGTAGGCTAAGATACAGGGCCCAATAGAGCATCACACATCATATGTGATACTTTTTTCTGGGCCCTGTATCTAAGCCGACCATGGCAGACTTAGATACAGGGCCCATCAAACTGTATTAATATACTTAGCCTCCTCACTCCAAAACCGGGTCGTCTTCCGGTCACAGCGCGGGTCCTGTCGTCATTTAGCGCCATGACGTTGTGCACAGTGCACATAATGCTGCACCCGGACCCGAGTCAGGAGTGGGGAGTGTAAGTATACCGTTACCGTAATAACAGGGGTCCGTGTATTTTATTACATAGGCCCCAGTTATTAAAATAACAGTGGACAGACGTGGTGCTAAAGGGAGAACTATGGGCTCCCCTGGTTTTTGTGGTGTTTTTTGCTATGTTTTTTAATGAGGCTAGATGTTACATTAAAGTCTATAGTAAAATATCAAATGCACTACACACAACTTAGTTTTGTTTTGGGGCATTTTTGAGACAATTTTGGGGTCAGTGCCATTCTTTTCCAAACGCAGCATGCTCTGGCAATGGTGTTTTTTCAGGCGTTTTTCCCATAGGCTTCTCTATAGGACTTACGCCATAAAAAGCATGTACAAAATGACACCAAATGAAAAATGCCACAAGCAAAGCTTTAAAAAATGCATGTTACATTTTAATAATACTAGCGCTTTTTAGAAGCATTTTTTGATGCAGTTTAATACACCAGGAATTTTCTGTGCGTAAAGGAGTCCAAAAAGTAACATGGAAGATCCATAATAGGCACTCCCTTTCTTGACTACTATACTGGGTCCTGAACGATCGCTTGTGCAAAGATTGATATGGTATCTGTGTAAAAAAAATAATTGGGCATGCTCTGTCATATGCAGTTTCACCCATATGCAGTTTTACCATACAGAAGCACATGGATTGCCTACAGGTTTTTAGCACGCATACTAATTTACATTGTCTACCTAAACTGTATCACCATACATTAATATATTGTGCTCCAGTTTTCCGGGTAAAAATAAGCCGTGCATTAAATGGCAGCAAATACAATATACAGCTGTAAATGTAATTCATCAATATGCAACTTTTTTTTTTTTCAAAATAAAAAAATTAATATATATATACTTTCGCACTCACCAACTTCCACAAACTCATTATCCTCCAATGCATCTTCTAGTTTATCTTCAAGGTCCAGTAAGCCCAAACCTTTACATCTTCGCAGGTAAAATTTCACATTCTCCAGAGTTACAAAGCCGCCATTATCAGGCTTATTTTTGATATACCTCCTCAGTGCCTCCTTACCCAGACATCTAATAGATTTGGAGGGATCTTTACAAGGCACTGACAGCCATTCTCCTCGCACATGTACTGTGTATCTTGGCATATTTCTTGACAGAAGCAGCTCCTAAGCCTGATAGAAAAAGATGATGCTCAGAATTGGTCTTGTTGCCTAAAGTCACATTTCATTAGTGAAGACATACAGGTCACCAACTCTGTCTAAAGTTAATGATTGAGGGGAGGTAACCAATCACAGGCAGAGCACTAAGGACACCCGTTCTTTATTAGGAAAAAAAATAACAATAACAATGATGGAGATCATTTATTTTCAATAAAATAGTATTAGAAATGGTATATTTGTACAATTCATTGGAAAAGGAAAATAACTGCAACTAAACAAATGAAAATCAGGATTTGTTACGCAGTAAATATATTGTATATCTAAGAATATTTGAATAATTTTAAAGGATTAAAATTGACATTACAGTCCCATTAAAAATTTGCAGCAAAGTACTGTACAATGCAAGTGAATAGGATTACAATACTGAGCAAAATATATCTGTAGATTTAAGTTATGTTCACACAGGGCAGATACGCTGCATGAACGCACACAGCGTATTCGCCCTGTGCGCCGCAGGGAATTCCGGCCTAAAATTAGCACCAAATTGTGGTGCAGTTCTTAGCCCGGAATATCCGCTGTGGAAAACTGCACCTAAAACAAAAAAGATTTATACTTAAAGAGGCTCTGTCACCACATAAGTGCCCTATCTCCTACATAAGGAGATGGGCGCTATAATGTAGCTGACAGTAATGCTTTTTATTTAATAAAACGATCTATTTTCACCACTTTATTAGCGATTTTAGATTTATGCTAATGAGTTGCTTAATGCCCAACTGGGCGTATTTTTACTTTAGACCAAGTGGGCGTTGTACAGAGGAGTGTATGACGCTGACCAATCAGCGTCCTGCACTCCTCTCCACTCATTTACTCAGCGCATAGGGATCCTGTTAGATCCTTATGTGCTGTCTTATTCTAACACATTAACAATACTGAAGTGTTTAGACAGTGAATAGACATTCCACGGAATGACTATACACAATCTCTGCACTTCGTTACTCTGTCTGTGGTAGTTACAGCAGAGGAAGCGTGATCTCGTTGTAACCTGTCATTCACAGCGAGATCTCGCGAGATCACGCTTCCTCTGCTGTAACTACCACAGAGGCATAATACATGTGGCATAATATATTTGGCACAGATCGCTAGGCATGTTAGATACAATTTTTCTCTTTAGGCCAGTTTCAGACTGCTGTTATACTGCCGCATTTTAGCATCTGTACTACAAATGTGACACCCAGACCACAATGGTTCTGCTGAACTAATATGAACTTTGTATATACAGTAGAATACACAGTCATCAATGTATAATTTGCTCTATTTTAGGCCTCATGCACATGGCACAAAGGCCGTATGGTGGCACACAGAGAAAAACAAACCTGTATCCTTCCGCATGAAATTGGAGGGATACTGAGGTGCAGTAAAGGCCCCATGAGCTTCTATGGGTGCCCTATTATGTGTGCATGAGCTTAAAGTAGGAATGGGTGTGGGGTATTTTTAATTTGAATCTCGATTTTCTTATTTTTTTCTGTTTATATAACAGTAATGCCAAGAGATCATTTCAAAAATAATTTTCTTTATATAAATAACTCTTTAACATATATTACTATAATTGTACGTAACTTCACATCTTTTAACCTCTGTAAATACTTTTTTTTTAATCAGAAATACAATTGGAAAAATGTATATCTAATTGATTATAACTTCTGTGTTCCCCGGCAGGGAACAGGTTAATAATCTATAATCAGTGATCCACAGTGTGCACTAACATCCCTCTCTGCCCATCACCACATCAGCCGGTCTCTGACATTGAAGGCGAGAGCATGGTAAATTGCAGCAGGGCCGGACAGATAGCGCCGAGTGTGCACTCGGCGACAAGACTACAATATAGTGTCTAAAGTCTGAGCAGGACCCTGCCAGTACCGGCCCCACGATTGGGTTTTAAAGAAATTATATTATGGCAGGATTTACACGACTGTTATTGGACCATGAAAAATGGTTCGTGTGTCAGTCGGATTTCCCGGCACGACCACGGTACATGTGAATGGGACTCCTGGCATCATTAGTCATTTAGACTCCAGTCACATGACAGTAAAAAAAAATGGCCATTAAAAACTGATCAATTGTCAGTTTTTCACGGATGTTTTAATCAGCGTGTCTCCAAATTTTCATCCATTTCTAGTCTGTCTGTCCGTTTTTAATGGCAGTTGGTCATTCATTTGCCATCTGGTTTTCATGGCCATAAAAAAACCCAGATGTATTTCATTTGTCAGGTTTTTTTTTTCTCCCAATCTCCTGAAAACACCTCAGTGCCCATGTAGATAGTGCTGCAATGCCCCTGTGGATAGGGCCACAGTGCCCACTGTAGATAGTGCCCACATAGTGCCACAGTGCCGGCTCAGCTGGACAGTGACAACAGGGGCTCTTCCTAGAGCCAGAGGCTGCCAATGATTCTGCTCTTGGAGGCAGCCCCTGACATCACTATCCATTTATGGACAGAGACGTCAGAGTTGGCTATGCTCTGGCCGGGGATTCCGCTCCAAGTGGGGGCTACATTGGCGCTATCTACAAAGGGGGGTGCGATCTACAAGGGGGGTGATAGCTACAGGGCGGTGTGGCTCTACACTAGGAGTCCCTGCTTCCCCACGGAAAGCTGTTCCGTACTGTATCATTTTGTTCAGTACAGAAGAGCAGTTCCATGGGGAAGAAGGGACAGAACAGGGAGCAGATGGGGACAGAACGGGGCCCAGCTTGTGAGAAGGGGCGGACCAGGCAGGTGACGAGGCAGAGCTTCCGCCTGCAGCACGGTGCCACTAGAGAATCGATTTAACTATTCTGTTCAAAAAAACTGAATCGTTAGAGGCCTTGAGGGCGAATTAATTTGATTATTCGGCCAGCCCTACCTTGAAGGCTATGTAAACCATTTTAAGGCAAAAAAATTGTGCTTCATGCACATGACCATATTATGGCTCCGTTTTGTACTGAGACGTAATAGGGCTGCCAAAGAGTTGCCCCTATTGTACCTTTGTATGCCTCTGATTAACAGAGGTTTATTTTGGCGGGTTACATGGGAATTCAGTAGAAACAAAATTGTGGTATGTACTGGATATACGAATCTTATGTACTGTGGTATTCTCCTCTAGAAGGGGAGCATATCTCTGTACATATGGAGGCCGACTGTCTCTGCCATGTGCATAAGCCTTTACTATAACATGAAAACAACAAAGCAAAAACCCTCAAAACATGTTGCTCTAAGTTTTTCAACATCCCAGAATCTGGAGCCAGGACTACAGGGCGAGTTCACTATTATCCACTATGAAATTTACTCGATGACAAGTAACTACTGTAAACAAGTTATTTTGCAATCAAGGTGTAATAGAAGGTCTCCTGTGAAAAAGCATCTGCTCTGATAGTTGTGATCTGACATGGTTTTGCTACTTCAACAATGCACACTTACCAGGTATTGTTACCTAATAGGCAGATTAACCCCTTACCGACATCCGCCGTATATATATGGCGCTATCGGGCAGGGCATCCCACAAAGCGCAGTACCATTACGTTGCAGTGATAGTGCGGGCTCACGAGCTGAGCCCGCACTATCACCACCGGGTGCCAGCAGTGTGTTACAGCTGGCACCCTGATGTAACGGCCAGGACCGGAGCTAGCCTCCGATCTGGCCGATTAACCCCGCAGATGCTGCGTTCAATAGAGACCGCAGCATGTGAGGGGTTTTTAGCCATCGGCACCCCAGCAGCATGACCGCTGGGTTGCTGGTGGCTGCAATGGCAACCGGATGCCTAATACTGGCCTCCCTGTCTGGGCGGTGCCTAAAAGGCTTCCGGTACCATCAGCAAGATGTTACAGCGGACGCCCTGCTGTAACGGCAGGAACCGGAGCTAGCTCCGATTCCTGCCATTAACCCCTTAGATGCAGCAATCGAAAGCGATTGCTGCATCTTAGTGGTTTGTAGCAAATCGGCAGCCCTGCCATGCAATGGCATGGCTGCCGACTGCTACTATGGCAACAGGAGGCCTAACAATGGCCTCCTGTCTGCCATTACGGAAGCCGATTGGGCTCCGACCGGAGATGGAGCCTGATCGGCTTGCTGTCAGTGGACAACTGACAGTTCTAATATATTGCACTACATAGGTAGTGCAATGTATCAGATCAATCAAGCAGTTGGACCTTCAAGTCTCCTAGTGGGACTAAAGAAAAGTGTAAAAAAAAGTGTATCAAGTCATTTATTGAAAATAATAAAACCATACATTTCTGGTATCGCCGCGTCTGTAACGATCTGAACTATAAAAATATTATGTTATTTGTCCCGCGCAATGAACGCCGTAAAAAAAACAACCTACAAAATACTGCCAGAATTGCTGTTTTTTGGGTCACTTTGTCTTTCAAAAATGTAAATAAAAAGTGATCAAAAAGTCGCATGTATCCAAAAATGGTACCTATAAAAACTATAGCTCGTCCCGCAAAAAACAAGTTAAAACGTTACGGTTCTTACAACATGGCGACAGAAAAAATACATTATTTTTACAAAAGTAATTTTATTGTGCATAAAGTTGTAGGACATAAAAAAATGCTATAAATTTGGTATCGCCGGAATCCTACTGACCCACAGAATAAAGTTAACATGTAATTTATGTTGTGTGGTGAACGCTATATAAAAAAAAACCCTAAAAAAAACTATGCCAGAATTGCTGTTTTTGGTCACCTTGCCTCCTAAAAAAAAGATAAAAAGTGATCAAAAAAGTTGCATGTACCCCAAAATGGTACCAATAATAACTACAGCTCGTCCCGCAAAAAAACAGTCCTCATACCACTATGTCTATGAAGAATAAGTTAAGGCTCCAAAAGGCGAATTATCAAGACCCTAAAATTAGGGAACCAGAAAGGAGAGGGCCCAAACATATCTGCTAGAAGTGAGGGTGCCCGTATTATACCAGGACAACACTTTCCCTGTAAAATTCCCCAAACTGAAAAGGTACGGAGTGTGGACCTAAAGGGGATAAGAAAGGACACCATTTATCAATGCGACACAGGCCTGTGCAGAAAGGATTGCTTCAAAGCGTAACACACATCTATGGACTATTTTATAATTTTTTTTACCCCATTATTATACCACCTGACTATGCCCCTGATGTACCCCCACATTTTAAACTGAAATACCAGTAATACTAAAAAAAACTACTACCAAGCAAAATCCACGCTCCAAAAGCCAAATGGCACTCCCTCCCTTCTGAACCCTAATGTGTGCTGTTTCCAAAATATGGTCACTTGTCAGGGGCTTCTGTTATTATTTCACATCAGAGCCTCTGCAATTGTGAACCAATATTGTGTAATTTGCCAAATTAGGCCTCAACTTCGCATGGTACTCTTTCACTCCTGAGCCCTGTCGATAATCCAGGCAAAAGATTAGGGCCACATGTAGTGTGTTTCTAAAACCGGGAAACACAGCATAATAATTAGAGACCAGTCTTGTTATGGTGGCACAAGCTGGGCACCATATATTGGCATATCTATGGAAAAAAATCTAATTTTCACTCTGCAACATCGAGTGCACACTATTTTCTGCAAAACACCTGTGGGGTTAACATGCTCACTACACCCCTAGGTGAATACCTTAAAGGGGTGTAGTTTCCAAAATGGGGTCACTTCTGGGGGTTTACTACTGTTTTGGTCCCACAGGGGTTTTGCAAATGTGACATAGCGCCCAGAAACCAATCCAGCCAAATCAGTACTCCAAAAGCCAAATGGTGCTCCTTCCCTTCTGAGCCCTAAGATGTGCCGAAACAGCAGTTTATGACCACATATGGGGTATTGCCATATTCGGGAGAAATTGATTTACAAATGTTGGGGTTCTTTTTTCCGTTTATTTGTTGAGAAAATGAAAAATTTTGAGCTAAAGCTACATCTTATTGAAGAAAAAGGATTTTTTTTTATTCTCACTGCCCAATTCTAATAAAATCTATGAAACACATGTGGGGTCAAAATGTTCACTTACACCCCTTAATGAATTCTTCAAGGGGTGTAGTTTCATGAATGGAGTCACCTTTGGGGAGTTTCCACTGTACTGGTACCTTTGGGGCTTTGCAAAAGCGACATGGTGTCAAGAAACCAATCCAGCAAAATCTGTACTCCAAAAGCCAAATGCCGCTCCTTCTCTTCTGATCCTTGTCATGTGCCCAAACAGCAGTTTATGACCACATATGGGGTATTTCCGTACTCCAGAGAAGTTGCTTTACAAATGTTGGGGTTCTTTTTTTTTCTTTATTTGTTGAGAAAATGAAAAACTTTGAGCTAAAGATTTATCTTATTGAAGAAAAGGGAATGTTTTTATTTTCACTGCCCAATTCTAATAAAATATTATGAAACCCCTGTGGGGTCAAAATTATCACTACACCCCTAGATGAATTCCTTAAGGGGTGTAGTTTCCTAAATGGAGTAACTTTTTTTTGCCTTTTCACTGTTTTGGTCCCTTAGGGGCTTTGCAAATGCGACATGGCCTCCGAAAACCATTCCTGCTAAATTTGAGCTCCAAAAACCAAATGGCGCTCTTTCCCTTCTAAGCCCTGCCGTGTGTCCAAACAGTCGTTTATGACCACATGTGGGGTACTGTTTTACTTGGGAGAAATTGCTTTACAAATGTTGCATCAGTTTTCTCCTTTAGTCATTGTGGAAATAAGAAAAAATTAGCTAAACCTACATTTTCTTTGAAAGAATGTAGATTTTAATTTTCACGGCCTACTTCCAATAATTTTTGCAATAAACCTGTGGGGTCAAAATGCCCACTATACCCCTAGATAATTTCCTTGAGGGGTCTAGTTTACCAAATTTGGTCACTTTTGGGGGATTTCAGCTGTTTTGGCACAGCAAGAGCCCTTCAAACCTGACATGGTGCCTAAAATATTTTCTAATAAAACGGAGGCCCCAAAATCCTCTAGGTGCTCCTTTGCTTCTGAGGCTTGTGCTTTAGTCCATAAGCACACTAGGACCACATATGGGATATTTCTAAAAACTGCAGAATCTGGGCAATAAATATTGAATTGCGTATTTCTGGTAAAGCTTTCTGTGTTACAAACAAACAATGGATTAAAATTGTATTTCTGCAAAAAAGAAAGGAAGGAACTACAAGAGCAAGTGACAGTACAGTGTCACTTGCTCCCACATGAATGAAGAGAAGTGTATGACGCTGATTGGTCAGCGTCATACACTTCTCTTTACTACCCCCACTTGGTCAAGAGTAAAAAAAAACACCCACTTGGGCATTAAGAACAAATTTGAATAACACTTAAAATGCTCATAACGTTGTCAAAAATAAACTTTTTTTTAACAAAAAAAACAAAACATTTCTTATCTACATTAAAGCACCTATTAGATTAGGTAGAAGATAGGGAAGTTATAAACTGGTGACAGAGCCTCTTTAATTAGCAACAATTTTGTGTGGTATAACTGCCTGCCTTACAAGCAGATACATTCAAATTTAGAAAAATTCGAATTTTCGCAATTTTTCGCTAAATTTGGGTGTTTTTCACAATTATATACTGAATGTATCGAGCAAATTTTGCCAGTAACATAAAGTCCAATGTGTCACAGGAAAACAATCTCAGAATCGCTTGGATAGGTAAAAGCATTCCAAAGTTATTACCACATAAAGTGACACGTCAAATTTGAAAAATGAGGCTCTGTCAGGAAGGCCAAAACGGGATGGGGTTAACCATAAAACTGCCTGACACAAGTACCAGTCCTTGCTGTGACAGCCACCCGCATTTTCAGCCCATTTAAAGTATGGAAGCACGGTCCGTAAAAAGCAAAAGATAGGACATATCCTATCTTTTGCGGAGGCTTTCTAGGGCCTGGACTCCTTCCTGCAACTATACAGGAAGGTGTCCGTGATCAATAGAAATGAATGGGTCCATAATCGCGGACTGTAGTTACGGTCTGCAATTACAGATGAAATCTACAATTGTGTGCATGGGGCCTAAGGGTTCGTTCATACGTTGCAGTTGAGATGTGGTTAGTACTGCATCAAGTAGAGTTTGGGCGGTGAATCCCACTGTATGTCTATATAGTGGGAGCTGTCGCTACCGCCCTTTGGAGGTATACATTGGGACTCCTCCGACTGAAGGAAAATAATGTGATGAGAACCAGGTCTTACTTGTATGGGCCAAATGTGTTGTGAACCAAGCATTATTGTCAACACTGCAAATAAGGCTAACTACTTGGCGTGCCGCGTGTTATTTGTTTTTAGATGTGCCTGTAAAACATTTTTCCTTTGTTAGTTTAAATAAACCTTTCTGGTTTATGAAAAAATCATCTCACAGTGCCGCTCCATGTACCCTTGATTTTTTAAGGTCTGTCATATATTCTCTTGAGAATTGATCGAATTCAGATAGAGCCACAAGGGTCTGTATTTAGGGGCTCTGCATTCAGGGGGTCTGTTAGTTTAAGGGATCTGTATTTAGGGGGTCTGTTAGTTTAAGGGGTCTGTATTTAGGGGGTCTGGTCTGGGGTATGTTAGTTTAAGGGGTCTGTATTTAGGGGGTCTGGTCTGGGGTCTGTTAGTTTAAGGGGTCTGTATTTAGGGGGTCTGGATTTAGGAGGTCTGGAGTTTGTATTTAGGAGGTCTAGGGTCTGTATATTTAGGGAGTCTGTATTTAGGGGTCTGTATTTATGAGGTCTGGCCTGGGCTCTGTATTAGTTTATGGGGGTCTGTATTTAGGGGGTCAGGTTCTGTATTAGTTTAGAGAGTCAGGTATGGGGTCTGAATTAGTTTATGGGGTCTGTATTTAGGGGACCTGGTCTGGGGTCTGTATTTGTTTAGGGAGTCAGGTCTGGGGTCATTATTAGTTTAGGGGGTTGGGTCTGTATTTAAAGGTCTGGTCCGAGGTCTGTATTTACGGTGCTTGTTCTGGGGTCTGTATTTGTTTCGGGTGCTTGTTCTGGGGTCCGTATTTGCTTAGGGGGGTCTGGGGATGGCAATAGTTTAAAAGGTCTGGGGTCTATATGCATTCTAATTTATTAGTCAGAGTAAAAGGGATTGTCTGGGCACATCGATAGGTCATCAGTATGAAAAACCGGTCCATGCCCGGACAACCCCTTTAATTTATGGTACTGGGCCGTGGTGTCTGAATTTTTGTGTTTCTATAGAGGCTGGAAATGGCTGCAGGA
The DNA here is from genome assembly GCF_050947455.1 of Rhinoderma darwinii. NCBI lineage: Eukaryota > Metazoa > Chordata > Amphibia > Anura > Rhinodermatidae > Rhinoderma > Rhinoderma darwinii. Next base: position 149,605,852 of record NC_134689.1, read on the forward strand.
GTGAGGAGCAAAGATGTCTCATCAGGAGAAGTCACCATATCAGTCTGTGTCAGATAGAGAAGAAAAGAGAACGACTCCCAACAGATAAGACGTCACTTGTGAGTCACTGGATCTATAGAGGAACTGTCTCCTCTCCTGACATGTCTGTTGTAGGAAATCCTTTTATTCCACATAAAGTCTTTGTGTACCCAGGACTAATAGACAAATGCGTGTTACCATTCTCATTGTCAGGAGGATGTGTCCCTATACAGTGTGATACTGTCAGCGTTGGTTGGAGACTGTCAGTATGTAGGGACATAGCCCTTTGACAAGAGGAATTGTAACAGCCATTTGTCAATGATCGCACAAATAGGTGGTGTTCGCTATAGACACGGCAGAGTGGCGGTGGGGAAGAGGGGCCCAAGTTTGTGGAACAGCCCAGGGCCTATGGTCTACTTAATCCACCACTGAGGCAGGATTAATACAGGACGTCAGAACGGTAAAGTACACATTGTGTTTACTGCAAATAAAGTGGTTTTCCAAATATTTATCACCTATCCACAGGACAGATGATGAATGTGATTGCTGGGGACCCCACCGATCACGAGAAACAGAGGTGCCGAACCCCCGTTCCTCCTCACGGCATAATCGCAGTTGAGAGGTTTTGAATGGAGTGGTGGTCATGCATGTGCCCTGCCGCTGCATTCAATATCTATGGGGCCAGCCGAGTAACGCACCCTGCTCCAACAGCCCCATAGACATTAATTGGCGCGGCAGGGCACATGCGTGATCACCGCTCCGTTAAAAATCTTTCTCACTGTGCCATTCCTTATCCCTCCTGGAAACGTATGAACAAATTGACAAACAGGTGAAGCCAATTCCCTGTGCCAACGGGTTGTGTCCCTAAACAACGACACCATACAATCAGTGCTGACAATGTCAGGTGAAAATGTAGCCCTAGCCTGGATTCACGTACAATAAATGCTTTTACATGCGGATTTCAACTGTCCAAATAATCCGTAGCTTCTCCACAGAAAAATAAAAGCGCAAGGAATAGGGGACGCAGGAGATTTTATCTATAGTACATGAATGGGAATTAGACTATGGTTCTTGTGGCTTTAGCATACGGCAGCTGCTATTAGCAGTCCCAGCCTGCTGTGCGCTCCGACCATTCTCCGCGTAGTCTCTCTCGCAACCCACCGCCGGCTCATGACACACGTGGTACTGCCTCTAACCGGAAGCCCGCCTCCTTTATACTGCGGCGGCTCACGGCGAGACCTCGACCAATCAGCGCGTGCGTAACATAAGCGAGGAAGAGGCGGGGCTACTACTGCTGGCACAGGAGCAGCATGAGATTCACCCGAAAGAGGTTATGCTGCTATGTGCTAGTGCTCCTGTACGGCGTCTTCTCCTTCTATGCCGCTTATAATGTCTTCCTCCGACCGCCCCAGGTGTCCCGTGTGCACAGGGTAGTCAGCAAAAAGGAAGAAGACAGCAGAGGTAATAGTGTCTGCAGTGCTGGACAGCGTCGTGCACAGACTGACCCAGGAAAATGGCATATAGGGTTAACCAGTGTGCAAATTCTTAAAGAACATAGAAAACAAAGCAACAGTAATAGAAATGTTTTAAAATTGGCTTATTCAAGAAATGTAGAACTGCCCGCTGCCGCATTGTACACTTCCCAATAGCCGCTATTTGCTTCTTCGATGTGGCCATTGATGCAGATCATGATTAGGATCCACACAATGTAACCTATGGTAACGTTGACATGTTCTCCTCTTTCCATGGGTCCCACAGTATAGCCAGAGCAGAGAGAATAGAATAGAAAAGTTTAATTCTCAACTATGACAATCACAGAGAAACATCTGCAATTTACACATCTGAAAATGTAAACGCACAAAAGAGCCGCTGCTAAGTGCAACCGCGTAATACATTGGCACCCACTGGTTTTAATGGGCACTGTGTAATGCTACAGTTCCCTTGTAGAGTTTCTCTGCGTTAATGCTTCTCTTGCTTGACAGGGTCTCTATATTTTGGAAACGAACAATGGAATCCTTGGGAAGAAGATGAAAAGGGACGTAAGGGCTCCCATTCGCAAAAAGTTGGGAAAAACTGGAAAGTCCTATTAAACCAGATCTCCCATCAAGAACAGCCAGAACTGCAGGTGCAAATCTGGGGCAAGGCTGCTATTGGTAAGTGACGGCTGGTCATCAACAGCAGAGACTTGGTGTACGTTCACATTGAATGCCAAGGCATGCGTTTTTCCAGTTGCTACGTTGTAGTGAGGGAGGATCTTCAAAAATCCTGTTCACACAATGTGGTTGAAAATTGTGGCATTTTCATAATTCTCCATGTTTCTTTAAATAATCCCAGCATGTCGAACCAGTCATATTTGTTGCTTGTTTTCATATAAATATGCATGTATAGAATGTGATGTTTTATATATGTAGTGATGTGCAGTTTTTCTAGAACGGTTTCTTTAGAAAAGTAGCAGTCAGAACTATCCTTAACCCTTTGGAGACGCAGCCATTTTTCCGATTTTCTTCTTTTTTTTTTTTTTTTCTTCCAAAAACCCAAACTTATTTGTTGACCTAGCTGTAGGGCTTGTTTTTTGCGGGACAAGTTGTGTTTTTTTTTGCAGCATTATTTAAAGCGGCTCTGTCACCAGATTATAAATGCCCTATCTCCTACATAATCTGATCGGCGCTGTAATGTAAATAGCAGTGGTTTTTATTTTGAAAAAATGATAATTTTTTAGCAAGTTATGAGCAATTTTATGCTAATGACTTTCTTAATAGACAACTGGGCAGTTTTGAACTTTTGACCAACTGGGCGTTGTGAAGAGAAGTGTATGACGCTGACCAATCAGTGACCATTCAGAGTCATACACTTCTCTACATTCATGATTAGCTGTACTCCCAGCACAGCGAGATCACGCTGTGCTGTCACTTACTCACACATTAGCTTTACCGAAGTGTCTTGAGAGTGAGTAGACATCCCCTCCAGCCAGGATGTGATGTCTGTTCACACTCCCGACACTTCGGTAAAGTTTCTGGGGGACTTACACAGCACAGCGTGATCTCGCGAGATCACGCTGTGTGTGCAGTGGAAGGAGCTGGGCTAGAACAATGAGAAGTGTAGGACACTGATTAGTCAGCGTCATACACTTGACTTTACAACACCCAGTTGGTAAAAGGTTAAAAAAACGTCCAGTTGTCTATTAAGAAACGAATTAGCATAAATCTAAAATTGTTCATAACTTGCTCAAAATTGATCGTTTTCAAAATAAAAACCACTTATCTAGATTACAGCGCCGATCAGATTATGTAGGAGATGGAGCATTTATAATCTGGTGACTGAGCCTCTTTAATGTGCCATGTAATGTAATGGGAAACGGAAAAAAAATATTTGTGGGTTTTAATGGGAGAAAAAGTGACTCCACCTTTTGGTGTTTTTTGTGTTTCGTATTTACAACGTACATCGTCTGATTAAAAACGACATGTTAAATTTATTCTACGGTTCGATACCATTGCAGCGATACCAAATTTACAGGGTATTTTTCTTCATATTTTACCACTTTTATAAAGAAAAAAACTACTATAATATTTTTTGTTGCCACGTTCTGAGAGCCATAACTTTTTGTACCTTAAAAAAACTTTAACCGTATTTATCTTTTTTGTACATCCCCCCCCCCCCCCCCCCAGGGGACTTGTGCCAGCAATTGTTGGATCGCTTGCATGATGTACTGCAATACTAATGTATTGCAGCATATCGTTATACTGACAGTCTCCTATGAAGCCCTGCCCGAGGGCTTCATAGTAGTACAAAGATAGCAGACCTTCATTAGGCCCCCAGCCTACCATAATGACAATCTGCACCAGCGATTGCGGGGAGGGGGGCGATGGCACGTCAGAGGGGTCTGCTCCCTTATTTTAACAGCTTAGATGCTGCAGTCGCTATTGACCGCGGAATCTAAGTGGTTAAACGGCTGGAATCTAAGTGCTCTTAGATTCCGACCGATGCAGTGGGGTGTCAGCTGTAACATACAGCTGACACCCATTCTGTAAGGAGCGCACTCAGCCTGTGAGTGCGCTCCATACTCCCCCATTTGGCGCCTGTCACGTACAGTTACGTGACATGTCGCCAAGGGGTTGTCCCATTTAGAAGGGCCATTTACATACACCCTTTCAGCGAATTCTGGTTTAATAGAGAGGCATCCCCTGTTCAGGATTCTTGTTTCTTAGCTAGAGTGGTTACAAAGAACATCTCTTACTCTGTAGGACCTATTCTGTTGGGCATTACACCTACAACCCTTCCATTTGAATGGGCACTGTGTAATGCTTAGTTTTCCCCTCTAGTGGCGCTGCAGGGAAACCGACCGCTTACTGCCCGGTTTCCTCACAGACTACAGCTGATCGTTGGGGGTCCCAGCAGGGGGATACCTTGTGATCTGCTTATTGTCAAGAGACCCCTATCACAAGTAGGCATTGTCCAAAGTGGAGAACCCATTTAAATATGAATCTGAGGCATTTCCTTTATACTCTTTAACAGGTACTTCTGGAACCAGACCCAGCTTAGAGCAACAGCTACAGACTTTCTATTAAAATGTAATCTATAGTTCGCGTTTTGTTTTTTTTCTTAAGGGCATTACTTGTGGCAGCATATATTGGAAGGACCACTTGAACCGGTTGATGATACTGCTCATTGGAGGGAGGGCAAGCTCAAAACTGGAAGAACCAACATCCGGTATGTGACACTAATACATCTCAGTAGGACACTGTACTATGGTCTGTGAAACCTAGCTAGGTATTGTTACAGACCATGATATGCATTTACTCTGGGGCTGGCTGTGCCCTTGACCACTAAATAAATTTACCTCCACAGACAGATTTTACATTATGGTGAACAAAACTTAAAAAATCTCATGCACACAAGCTGGTTCATGTCTTGTCTCTAGTGTTTACATGTGTATCTGTAAAGATGGCAGTGCTGCCGACAGTGGGATTGACAAAGCACAGGAAACGTGCAGGATCCCAGTATATATTTGCATGTGAAGATAATGGTTTCGAGTGTTTGTGTTCCCAGCACAATATATGCATATCTCCCTTGAATACAAAAAGACAATGTGAAATCTGAAGTAGCCCCATTGTGGGCAAACTGTGCAGATTTTTCATACAATGTGGTACACTTGCCTATAATTTCATTAGATCTTGGCGCATTATATGGAGTCTACAGGTACAACAGCCATGACAAAGATTTTATTTAATAAGATCACCCTTTATCTTGAATAACCCTTGTAATGGAAATGGCAAGGAGATGTCTGATAAATGTGGGGCCCGCAAGTATATCAAGAATGGGGGCCAAGACAAAACTTTTGTATAGTGCGCACAAATACGCTTGCAAACCACTTCCCATTGATTTCAGTGTGAAATATGCTGTGTAGTTTATACGAGGTGTATTTTTACACCGCTAATTTAGAAAACAGTGTACATTTTTTTTTTTTGTAAATGTGATCTGTCCCTTCCTTAAAGGGAATGTGTTGCCAGCAAAACATGTATTTTTTTTATTTTTTTAATTAAACATTTAGTGTGTAGGTGTTTAAACATTGTTCACATTTTTTTTATTTTCTTCACGAGTCAGGAAATATTATAAATTAGATTCTAATTTATAATATTTCCCATTGCTGGTCACTAGATGGAGCTATTCCCAAAATTGCAGCATTGCATGTGGTAAAGCAACCACATTGCTTTTTGCTGAAAAATTGGGTAAAAAGCACTTGCTCTAGTGAGCTCTGAGAATCCCCCCCTCCTTTATCCTGGCTAGTGCCGGGATAAACGAGGGGTTTGAACGGTCTAAGCTCCTACACTGTGTGTCGCCATTTTTTGAGCTAACACACAGTGTAGAAGGTTTACATACAGTAGTAAAATACACTGAAACACGAACATACATAGAAATCTCTTACCTGCTCAAGTCGCCGCCGCTCCCTCCGGCCCGTCCGCTCCGTCTGCTGCCGCTGGTCCAAGTGCACAAGTCCGGAAGCCGCGACCGGAAGTAGTAATCTTACTGTCCGGCCGCGACTTCCGGTCCACAGGAAAATGGCGCCGGACGGCGCGCATTTCAAATTGGACTGTGTGGGGGCGGCGCATGCGCAGTTCCCATACAGACGGCGTACACAGAAGTGGATGGGACGGGACCCGTTCGCAGTCCCTATGGGACTGTGGCTGCCGTATTCCATGTCTGTATGTGTCGTTAATCGACACATACAGAAATGGAAAAAAAAATGGCAGCCCCCATAGGGAAGAAAAAGTGTAAAAATAAGAAAAAGTAACACACAAATTAATCCAAACGTTTTTAACAAAGCACTAACATCTTTAACATATTAAAAAAAAAAATTGTGGTAACACTGTTCCTTTAAGCATTTTACTAAAGACATTTTTTTCTATTGAAGGCTTTCCCATTGACACTTCAAAAAACATCCTGTAAATACGCCTAAAATATGCTTAAAAAAAAAAAAAACGCTTTGAAAATCAGCTGGTAAAATGCCTGGATTTCAGAGGCAGTTTTCTCTCAATCAGCCTTATTTTTTTTAGTCTGTAAAATATGCCATGTGAACTAAGCCTTAAGGCCCTTTTACAACGGCCAATTATTGGGCAAATGAGCGTTCATAGAATGCTCATTCCCAATCCTTGCCCTGTGTAGACCGCGCAGCGATCAGCCGATGAACGAGCAAACGCTCATTCATCGGCTGTTTGCATCGTTTTAAATGCCTAAGGCTTAGTTCACATAAGCGCCAGGGTCCCGTTCCGTCAGAACGGGACCCTGACTGACACAAATGGAAACCTATGGCTTCCGTTTGTCAGTCAGGGCTCCGTTCCAACGGAAAGCCCTGACAGAACGTCGGAGCGTTGCCCTGACGCAGATGTGAATGAAGCCTAAACTATTATCGTTGTCTGCAGCACATCTACCTGTGTAAACAGGGAGACTTGCTGCCGACATGATGGAAATGTATGGGGATGGTCAATCGGAGTACGAGCGCTCGTCCCCATACTAGCTCTTGTAAAAGGGGCAAAAGACTGCGGATCAACCTGCTGTCTCATTGATCGTCGCTCGTTTACTCGGGTCGAGTAACATCACCTTTAAAGGAACAGTGTCATCACAAATTTATTTTTCATATGTTAAAGATGTTAGTGCTTTATTAAAAACGTTTATATTTGTGTGTTTGTGTTTTACTTTTTCTTATTTTTACACTTTTTCTTCCCTATGGGGGAAGCCATTTTTTGTTCCATTTCTGTATGTGTCGATTAACGACACATACAGACATGGAATACGGCAGCCACAGTCCCATAGGGACTGCGAACGGCTCCCGTCCCATCCACTTCTGTGTACGCCGTCTGTGTGGGAACTGCGCATGCGCCGCTCCCACACAGTCCAATTTGAAATTGGCGCCGTCCGGCGCCATTTTCCTGTGGACCGGAAGTCGCGGCCGGACAGTAAGATTACTACTTCCGGTCGCGGCTTCCGGACTTGTGCACTTGGACCAGCGGCAGCAGACGGAGCGGACGGGCCGGAGGGAGCCGCGGCGGCAGGAGCAGGTAAGAGATTTCAATGTATGTTCGTGTTTGTGTACGTTTACTATTGTATGTTAACCTTCTACACTGTGTGTTAGCTCAAAAAATGGCGACACACAGTGTAGTAGGTTAGACCGTTCAAACCCCTCGTTTATCCCGGCACTAGCCAGGATAAAGGAGGGGGGAATGCTGAGAGCTCACTAGAGCGAGGGCTTTTTACCCAATTTTGCAGCATAAAGCAATGTGGTTGCTTTACCACATGCAATGCTGCAATTTTGGGAATAGCTCCATCTAGTGACCAGCAATGGGAAATATTATAAATTAGAATTTATAATATTTCCTGACTCGTGAAAAAAATAAAAAAAATTTGAACAATGTTTAATCACCTACACACTAAATGTTTAATTAAAAAAAAAAAAACATGTTTTTCTGGCAACACATTCCCTTTAAGGCTGTGTTCATACATCGCACTATTTACTCCAAACCGTGTCAAACCTGCGTCGTCGTGCTGAGACTTCGTGTAAACAGAGTGGCTTATGCCCCAAAATCCAGCCTAAAAAACGCAATGCATGACACTGTGTAAGGGTAAATTCACACGATGCCCAGAGAGTATGGTGCATGGGTCCTATTAATTAGGATACTCTCCAGATATCGTACAGAAAACATATAATTTTTTTTTGACAGGTTACGGAACATCAGGTGTTTTAACAAGCAGCAGTGTACGGTGGATAAAAAGTTGACATTCCCCTCCTGGTAATCTATGTTCAGTTTAGTTTCAGTAGGGAAGGTAGGAAGGGCATGGTATTGCTGGGTCTCCATATCCGGGAAGTGTTGAGAGGCTCATAGCCAAAACCAAGAGATCCCAAGCCCCACCACTTGTTGTACACATGTTTTGGACTGAAAAAAGGGAGGGCGTGCATTATCAATGTCTGCAGGAAAATGTTGATGGTTTTATAAATAAAGACCTAAGAGAATATCATAAGTGTTGCTATTATTTTTGTGTTTGTTTTAGCAAATGTTATCAGGGTTGTCCAGTCTTATGTAGTTTTACTAAAATTTTTTAAGCAGGTTTTGGGCAACTTTTCATTCCACAATGATCGTCGTTGGTCTGGCGGCGGTGGAAGTAATATTTTCATTAGCATCATGCTTTGAAACTTTAATATATTGGTTTAATATTTTGCTTCACCCACTTTCCCTGTCTAGATTTATCACCGGCCCTGCAGTGGTTCCAGGTTACTTCTCTGTGGAAGCCCAGAATGTAGTTCTTGTTCTCAATGGCAGAGAAGAAACAAAGATTTATTTTGCCACTCAATGGCTTCAATACACACAGACTCTGGTTGAAAACCATAAACTCCGACACGTTGCTGTAGTGCTGCTTGGAAGTGAGCAGTGCAGTAATAACTGGATCCTTCCCTATTTGAAGAAGAATGGAGGGTTTGTGGAGGTTCTCTTCCTTGTCTATGACAGTACTTGGATTAATGACCAAGATGTTTACCAGTGGCCCCTAGGAGTTGCAACGTAAGTTTTTAATCTTTTTACTCTTACAGGACATCTTATAGAAAAGTTGAATGGATAATGTTTAACACAAAATACAGTGGAACCTCCTCAAGACAATCACCCAAAATTGGATTGAAAAAAAAACTACCCTGTGCTCTCAAAGAAGGTGGCCAGTATGTATTGTGTATGATGGAACTGAAAGTCTGTCACAGGAAATCCGGTCTAGATAAAGTGGTTATCTTTTGGGGAGGTTTCGCTTCACCGTAGTAGTAAATATTTTATGTAAAACTTCCTTAATCCTTGAAAATTTTTATATATATATATATATATAAAAAAAAAAATATATATATATGTATACATACACATACACACACACACACACACACACACACACACACACACACACACACACACACACACACACGTAGCACTCAATCTCGGTAAGAGAAAGCTTACATATGTGAACGGGTGCCAGCAAGCAGTCCAGATCCAAGGACTGTATCAATATTCAAGCAAAATAAATCTTGCAGCACTCCCAACAGGATGGATGAAAAAACGGTGATTTATTCAGGCCAACATATTACAGTGCAATGTTTCAGTCCAACATTAGGACTTTTTTCAAGCATGAAAGCTTGAAAAAAATCCTAATGTTGGACTGAAACGTTGCACCGCTATAAGTTGGCCTGAATAAATCAGTTTTTTCATGCTGCAAGATTTATTGTGTGTGTGTGTGTGTGTGTGTGTGTGTGTGTGTGTGTGTGTGTGTGTGTGTGTGTATATATAATTAGTTGTCAGGCTCATATGTTTTATAGTCTGTAAGTCAGAATTTATTTTATTACTTGATGAAAAACAATCGACACCATGAATAAGATGAGATTTTTCAGTAAGATGTAAAATGCACTTTAGGGTTGCACGATGCATCGAAATATCGATACTATTTCGATGCTGTGCACCCTCAAACGGTTCAATACCGTTAATTCTTGTATTTCGATACGAATCTCAGTATTGTAACACATAAATGTGGTCAGAGCGGGACTGCGGCTGTGTGATAGCCATTGCCGTGCTCCAGTGTGCGCAGCCAGCATGAGGTGATGCAGCCGGCGCTGCACTAATGAGCGCCGGCAGTGAAGACAGAGAACATGGCGGGCGCACTGCAAAACACCCCCATGTTCTGTCTTCAAGGCCGTTGCCGCTCATTAGTGCAGCGCCGGCCGCTTCGCATCGTGCTGACCACGTGCGCACACTAGTCAAGAGCGGGCCAATGGCTGTATTGCACAGCCACAGCCCTGCTCTAACTGCGGAGATCAGAGAATCCGCTGATCTCCGTTGCTATTCCCTTGAATGCTGCGATCAAAGCTGACCGCTGCATTCAAGGAGAATATGACAAGGGGGATGCGCCTTGGATCGTGTTTCAGGGAATCCTTGTGACGGCATCGACTCAGGGAATCCCTGTGACGTGATCGAGGGACATACAATATATGGGCAGACAGCCATGGGTCCATTGAAGGACCCCAGGGCTGTCAGACCATATTTCCTGTTAGGACATACCAAAGAATGCCCTAACTAGGGATGCACGATGCATCAAAACGTCGATACTGTGCACCCCCAAACGGTTCGATACCGTTATTTCATGTATTTCGATACTTAGCTGTGCGGCCGCTCAGCTTAGTATAGTAATACATGAATGTATGAGAGTGGAGCTGCAGCTGTGTAATACAGCCATTGCCCCGCTCTTGAGTCCTGACAAGTGCGCTCTGTCCGGATGATACAATGCGGCCAGCGCTGCACTATTGAGTGGCGGCACTGAAAACCGAACATGGCGGGCGCACTGCAAAACACCCCCATGTTCTGTGTTCAGTGCCTGCGCTGATCATTAGTGCAGCGCCGGCCGCATCACCTCATGCTGACAGCGCGCGCTCTTAATGTCAGGAGCGGGGCAATGACTGTATTACACATCCGCAGCCCCGCTCTATAACGGCGGAGGTCAGAGAAACCTCATCTCTGCCGTTATTCCCCTGAATGCTGCGATCATAGCTGACTGCAGCATTCAGGAGAAAATGAGAAGGGATCACAGAAATCCCTGTGACATGATTGAGGGACATACCATACATATGGCCTGACAGCCCAGGGTCTATTGAAGGACCCCAGGGCTGTCTTACCATATTTCCTGTTAGGGCACAGATAGATATTCTGCTATATGCCAGTATATTAAAGTTTAAAAGTAAAAACAAACTAATATTACATTTAAAAAGATACACATAAACCTTTTTTTACAATAAACATTTAAAATAAGTCTCAATACATAAAACATACACATTCGGTATTGGCGCGGCCGTAATAATCTGCACAACAATTTTATTTGCGTCATTTATGATGTGTACGCTATCAAAGTCAAATAAAAACTTCACTTATTAATGTAAGGTACGAGGTGTGATGAATTTAACCTCCATGTGCCTCAGATTAATAGTAATTAACCCCATCATGTACCTCACACATTAACCCATTGTGACTGAGAAACATAATGGGGTAATTACTATTAATGTGAGGCATAATTCATCATCCCCTCGCGCCTCACAAGAAAATGGAAGAACTTTTTTTTTTTTTTATTACTGTTGGCAAAGTATCGTTTTGGTATCGAAATCGCAATACTACACAGAGTATTGGTATCGAAGTCAAAATTCTGTTATCGTGACATCCCTTGTCCTAACAACTGCCTGTGTACGATCAGTACACACAGGCTAATGTACTGGCATATAGATGTATGCCAGTACATTAAAAGTGTAACTAAATGTTCAACAAACTTCTGACGTGTCATAGTGACCTGTCAGAAGTTTTGATTGGTGGGGGTCCGAGCACTCGATAAAACGAAGCGGCAGTGGTGCACTTAGCCGCTTAGTTTCTGTTCAGCTTTTTCCGGAAATCGATGTAGTGGAGTATGGGCTCGACTCCGGAAAAAGCCAAACAGAAACTAAGCGCTCACACGAGCGCTTCTGCCGCTTCGTTTTAGCGATTGGTTAAGGTCTGAATGCTCGGACCCCCACCAATCAAAACTTCTGACATGTCACTGTGACATCTCAGAAGTTTGAACGTTTAGTTACCTTTTTAAAGTTTAAAAATAAAAAAAGTGAAAAAAATAATTAAGTAATAAATTAAGAAAGATAACTAAACCAAAAAACAGCAATTTTTTTTACAATAAGCATGAAAATAAGTCAATACATAAAATACACATTCGGTATTGTCGTGACCGTAATAACCTGCACAACAAGTTTATAGCGTCATTTATGATGTTTACGCTGTTAAATAAAATAAAACCTGTTTCTTTCACTTATTAATGTGAGGCACGAGGTGTTATGAATTTAGTACCTCCATGTGCCTCACATTAATAGTAATTAACCCCATGTACCTCACACATTAACCCAATGTTGTCCATTATGACTGAGAAACATGATGGGGTTAATTACTATTACTAATTACTATTAATGTGAGGCACATGGAGGTTCAAAATTCATCACACCACGTGCCTTACATCAGAAAATGGAGAACTTTATTTTATTATTATTGTTGGCAAAGTATCGTTTTGGTATCAAGGATCGCAAAACTACACAAAGTATCGGTTTTGAAGTCAAATTTCTGGTAACGTGACAACTCTAATTCACTTTTGTGTCAACTGTAATTTTTTACGCATAAAAATTCACATTTGTGGCTAAAAGTGTGACCCAAGCAAAAAATGTAGACGCACAACGCCTCCTTAAAAATAAGTTCAATATGTGCATACATACCACTTATACCTATGTTTACATGCACATATCTTCATAAAAGCACCAGAACTAGAGAAACCAAAAATGTAGTTCTGAATTGGAAATTTCAGAAAAACAATTTATAAAATGCAGGGATTACACACCTTGGAAGGTGAGTGAAGCAGACAACATTACGATTGCAGCTGTCATGGCGTGCTGTTAACAGCCATGTTCCCCATTACATAACTTTATGACAAACAAGAATTATTTTAAAAAAAGAGTACTAAATCATACATTTACGCTTAAACCCCACATATAAGTTGAGCTTTACACACAAAAACAATGTACCGGTAAACATAATAGATCAAGCTGTGCAATGTTCATTTATACCAGAAGTGTCTACATCAACAAGAGCTTGAGATAACTATGATGCTAGGAGTGTGTTCGGTCCGGGGAAATGTGACAGACATACGGACCGTATATCACGGACCGAACACGCTCGTGTATGGGAGACCTTATGCTCTGCAGCTTTCGCCTGTAGCTGCTTAACACTGACTGGTGTCATTAAAGAGGCTCTGTCACCAGATTTTGCAACCCCTATCTGCTATTGCAGCAGATCGGCGCTGCAATGTAGATTACAGTAACGTTTTTATTTTTAAAAACGAGCATTTTTGGCCAAGTTATGACCATTTTTATATTTATGCAAATGAGGCTTGCAAAAGTACAACTGGGCGTGTTGAAAAGTAAAAGTACATCTGGGCGTGTATTATGTGCGTACATCGGGGCGTGTTTACTACTTTTACTAGCTGGGCGTTCTGATGAGAAGTATCATCCACTTCTCTTCAGAACGCCCAGCTTCTGCCTGATCACGCTGTGACGTCACTCACAGGTCCTGCATCGTGTCAGACGAGCGAGGACACCGGCACCAGAGGCTACAGATGATTCTGCAGCAGCATCAGCGTTAGCAGGTAAGTCGATGTAGCTACTTACCTGCAAACGCCGATGCTGCTGCAGAATCAACTGTAGCCTCTGGTGCCGGTGTCCTCGCGCGTCTGACACGATGCAGGACCTGTGAGTGACTACACAGCGTGATCTCTCGAGAACACGCTGTGTGTCTGCACTACCAGAAGCTGGGCGTTCTGAAGAGAAGTGGATGATACTTCTCATCAGAACGCCCAGCTAGTAAAAGTATTAAAAACGCCCCGATGTATGCACCTAATACACGCCCACTTGGACTTTTACTTTTCAACACGCCACGCCCAGTTGTACTTTTGCAAGCCTCATTTGCATAAATATAAAAATGGTCATAACTTGGCCAAAAATGCTCATTTTTTAAAAATAAAAACGTTACTCTTATCTACATTGCAGCGCCTATCTGCTGCAATAGCAGATAGGGGTTGCAAAATCTGGTGACAGAGCCTCTTTAAGTGTGTGGGGTGGAGGAGGATTTTGATAACTGCTATATGTTGTTCTACCTGTACCACACAATCAATTTGACTACAATGTTTCTCCATCATTCCTCAAGGAATTTTAAAAGCTCATTGTGACAATTGCTCTGCTCGGGTCACGTCACAGGGGTGAATTACACTGAGTTTATTAATTTACCACATAAATCCACGCCCACCTACTCTAGATGACTGGATTATGCTAAATTACTCACATAGGTTCCCAACAATCCCAATATTTTATACCACAGTATGCTACCACCACCTATACTTATCCAGGCAAATATTCCCTTAACACTAGTTCGTCTCAATAACACAGGTTACCTTATTGGAACATAAAATACTCTAAATTAATACAGGTAACGTTCTTCACCATGAAAGATTAAGCTCTGCAAGACTACAAGGAAGAGATTTATTAATATTTCAAATTTGAAGGTGGTTTTCCAGCTAGTAAAAATTGATGGCCTATCCTCAGGATAGGCCATCAATAGCTAATTGGTCGGGGTCCGACTCCTGGGACCCCCGCCGATCAGCTGTTCTGAAGGGGGTGCTTTCCCTTCGTTTCTACTTGCTCACTGTGAATTGTCTGCTTCTCACTTCAATGGGAGAAGGCTGCAATACCTGTGAATCGCTGCTACAAGGTGTGAGCAAGTAGAAATAAAGGGGAAGCAGCGCTTGTACAAGAGCTGCACCCCCTTCAAAATATCTGATCAGCCAGGGGTTCCGGGAGTCAAACCCTGAACGATCAGCTATTGATGGCCTATGCTGAGGATAGGCCATCAATTTTTACTGGCTGGAAAACCCCTTAATATACCCTTTAATACACGTTATTGCAATACTAAATATACAAACCGTTCATGAAAATAAAAGGGACAAAAAAAAAGCTTACTGATGTACAGCAGTCAGATCCTGTCACTCCAAGCGAGATGTGGATTCCCAACGACTGACTCTGGGCCTTTCTTCCTGGCATTTTAAACCCATTGTTTCCCTCCAGTCCACTGGCTGGTGATATTGCAGAGAGGAGGCTGTTCATATGATAATGAAGCGTACTCCTCCCCTTATCGTGTTATATTTTTATTGAGAAATCCAAAAACGGTCACGTGTTCTAGCCGGAATCTCCTAGAAATATAATACTACCTGCATTCAACTGTGCATACCTTTACCAACCAGGACATATCAAACACCACTATAATAGCCCAATGTTTTTAGCCAATAGCTAATTTTGGGTAGTTCCTCTGGGTGAGTGGCTGTGAATTTGACATATTTATATGAGGGCTATTTTCCCTGATCATAACTACCACGTGGGTCACTACAAATATCAATTATGATGGGGTTTGCCTTGATGAATCATATTTCCTTTGAACTCAGGCCATTGTCACGTTTCCCCAGGTCCGCATGGCAGACATGCAAATGTAATACCTGTTGTGTAACTTTTTATACCTAGTCAGGATGTGTGGGTAATTACCTCCAACAATGGGTGTGAATGTTATCTCATGCTAGATACAGGCCCTAGTGAGAAAACACTTAATCAATACTTCTGGCACCTTGTTGAGGAAAGGGCCGATTAAGCAGTTGTCTGACAGTGGACATCCTTTGATGGTCAAAGATATGCATTTCTTTAGAAAAAAAACAATGCTTTTTCTGTGTCTGATGGGGTTATGAACTGAGCAATTAATCAAATTTTTTGATTTTACCTAGAACACCACACCTCCCCCTTAAGACATGGCATTGGATCATTGATATAGCCATCAATATCCCAAGCCGATCTCCGCAGCTTCCCCCTGGCGCAATAACCTATCTGCGATGCCATGCCCACTGCCCTTTTTGTTCTGGATAGTGAAGTCATAGTGTTGCAAGGCTAAACTCCATCTCAGCAGCTTCCCATCATCGCTTTTCACCCTGTGTAACCAACTAAGGGGGTTGTAGTCGGTCACAAACTGTAAATCTGCGCTCATAGATGTATGCCTGTAATTTCTGCAAGGCCCATACAATGGCCTAACATTCCTTCTCTACAGTGGCATAGGCCACCTCCCTCGGTAGAGCTTTCTGCTCAAATACCTGATTGGATGTTCACCCCCTTCTGTATTTACCTGCCTGAGCACTGCGCCTAGGCACTTGTGTTAGTCAGCACCACAAACTGGCGAATAAAATCTGGGGTTTGAAAGACACGGGAGCTGGCAAGGGCAGCTTTTAAAGCTGACCCAGAACTCTCGCAGTCGTCAGTTCAATTAACTATTTGAGGCCGTTTCTTCTTTAGGAGGTCTGTCAAAGGTTCTGCTAGGGCACTAGAGTTGGGAACAAACTTTCTATAGTATCCTGCGGTCCCCAAAAAGGACAACCTGTTTTTTTGGTCTCAAGAGTGGGCTAGACGGTTATTGCATCTACCATTCCTGGCTCTGGCTTTAATTTCCCTCCACCCAAATTGTGTCCAAGGTACTGCACTTCTGTCATGCCTCTCTTACTCTTTCCAGGCTTGATGGTCAGTCCTGCATCGTGGATTCGCCTGAGCACCTGTGACAGGTGAGTCAGGTGATCCTCCCATGTCTGACTGAACACAGCAATGTCATCCAGGTAAGTGACAGCAAACCCTTCAAACTTCTCTAACAGCTTATTCACCAAGCGCTGGAATGTGGCAGGGGCATTTTTCATACCAAAGGGCATTACCTTGGACTCCTAGAGTCCAAAAAGGGGTGATTAAGCCAGACTGCGCTTCCTCGGATATAGGGATTTGCCAATACCCGTGCATAAAGAACGGACAACAAATTAATCTCCAGTGTGTGTATGTATGTGTGTGTGTATGTACACAGATATATATATATATATATTATGCACACACTCTCCCTGTAAAAGTGGCAAGAAAGGGATTAAGTTCCTCCTGCAGCTATGCCTTCTGGCCCTCAGACAGCTGTGAATTAAAGGGAATGTGTCGCTAGAAATTTATTTTCTTTTTTTTTTTTAGTTAAACAATTATTATTTAAGTGATTACACATTGTTTTAATTTTTTCACATGTCAGGAAATATTATAAAGATTCTAATTTATAACATTTCCATGTGCTGGTCACTAGAGGGAGCAGTTCCTAAAATTGCAGCATGGTCAATGTGGTAAAGCAACCTCATTGCTTTATGCTGCAAATTTGGGGTAGACACGCTTGCTCTAGTGTCCTCACACAATCCCCCCTCC
This sequence comes from Rhinoderma darwinii, assembly GCF_050947455.1. Classification (NCBI taxonomy): domain Eukaryota; kingdom Metazoa; phylum Chordata; class Amphibia; order Anura; family Rhinodermatidae; genus Rhinoderma; species Rhinoderma darwinii. The sequence continues at coordinate 149,623,259 of NC_134689.1, forward strand.
CTTATTCTGGCTAGTGCCAGGAGAAGGAGGGGATTGAATCTTCAAACCTCCTACACTGTGTGCCGCCATTTTCTGAGCGAATGCACAGTGTAGGAGGATTAGATACAGTGCTAAGCAGACAGTATTACACGAACATAATACACATATCACATACACAAACATAACTTGCCTCCACTCCTAATCCTTGCGTCTTCGCTTCCTTGAACATATGTCCGGAAGCCGCGGCCGTAAGTAGTCATCTGACTGTCCGGCAGCAGCTTCCAGTCCACATGAAAATGGTGCCGGATTTCGCTCTGCTAACAAGCTTCGTTTTGGTCTGTGTCCGTTCCCACACAGACGGCGTACACTGCAGTGAATGGAATGGCTCCCGTTCACATTCTCTATGGGGATGTATGTGCCGTATTCCATCTCTGTATGTGTCGTTAATCGTCACATACAGAGATGAAGAGATGAAAAAAAAAATGGCAGCCCCCATAGAAAAGTAAGAAAAAAAAAAAAGTAGAACACAAATAAATAAAATGTATTTTAATATCATACTAAAAGCAATATTATATATATAAAAAAATAAATAATAATTCATGACACCTTCCCTTTAACTATGGCATCCTCGATGGACCCTATCTCCATTGTTGAAGCCACTAAATCCATCAGGGTTTCGCTTTCTCCTTTCTCTGGCAGACCACTCATATCCCAGTCATAATGTTCCTTGATCATATTCACATGAAAAACTTTGTTTCTTGCAAACTTCATAGATCGTAACTACATAGTCCACGTAGTTTAGGCATTGATGAATGGGATATAAGCCTACCCATTCCGCCTGGACTTTGTTTTCGGTCATGGGTACCAGTACCCATACCTTCTGACCCACCATATACACTCTCTGGCATTTCTATCATACCACCTCTTCTGACTTGCATGTGCCTGTTCTATGTTCTCATGTACTAGGCCTGTCTGTTCCTTCATCCTCTCTGAATTTCAGGACATAATTAATCAGAGACCTCCAATTCTCCCTCCTGTGATTCTTTCATGAGATCTAGGGGTCCCCGTACCCTTCTATACAGGAGCTCGAAGGGTGAGAAACCTGTTGATGCCTGAGGTGCCTCTCGGTAAGCAATTAGCAGGTGTGGGAGAACGCTTCTGGTCTTGTCCCTGGGACTCCACAAGCATTTGGAGCATCTGCTTGAGGCTCCTGTTAAACCTTTCACACAAACAATTAGCTTGAGGATGATAAGAGCTGGCCACCGGGTCTTGCACCTGTATTTTCTTAGAGAAGCACTGCATCAAATTAGATATAAACTGGGTCCCTGATCTGTGAGCATTTTCCTGGGAAATCCTACAGTAGAAAATATGGTGAGAAGTGAGTCTGCTACCCGATCAGCCCTGATGGAGGATAATGCTATTGCTTCTGGGAAACGTGTGGCAGAATCCACTACCATCAGGATGAGTCTCTTTCCAGAGCTGCTGAGTATGGCCAAGGGCCTTACCAGGTCCACAGCAGGCCCAGTCAGCGGGTCCCAACTTCCCCATCCTTTGGCACACTATACAGAAAAGGCAGTTCGTTATCTGTCACATCATTCCCCAAGCCAGGCCAGTAAAAGTTGTGTTTTAAATGACACTTCGTTTTACTCATCCCTAGGTAGTGGTATCTTATGAGCCACCTGCAGGAGTTGTTCCCTGAACTGACGTGGCACCACTAGTTGCCTGTCTTTTAATACATCCTGCTGGGGGTCAGTGGGAATACTTTGTCTATACAGCCTCCCCTGGTCCCAAGTTTTTGTATTTTTGTCCCTCCTACTCTAGTGTTAGATCAGTCAGCTGCCGCAGCATCTGCAATCTATCGTCCGTGTGTAGTGCAGGCTGAAATAAGTGACGTTCTGCATTTGTGCTTGCTAGTAAAAACACATTCGGACTAAAGGTAGTATTACACGGCCCAACATGGGCCGTGTAAATGTGTGCCGATCAACGAGCTGTTTGCTCCTTTCACAAGGAGCTAGTATGGGGACGAGCGCTCATTACTACGATCACTCGTCCCTATACAGTTCTATCGTGTCGGCATCACGTCTCCCTGTTTATACAGGAAGATATGCTGCCGACAACGATAATAGTTTATGCATTTAAAACTATGCAATCAGACGATGAAGGAGCGTTCTATGAACGCTCATTTGCCTGATAATTGGCCAGTGTAAAAGGGACTTCACTTCTGCTGCGGGATGTCAGCTGTCCCCCCCCCCCCCCCTTCATCCTGTAGCAGACACAGTAGGGGGCCCGGAACCCAGACACAGGTTTGTGTTACAGGCACTCTATCTGCGTGTTACAGGAGAAATGGACACCACATTCTCTGTGTGTTCGTTCGTTCGTTCGTTCGTTTTTATGACCTTTCCCACTACTAAATCCCCACACAAGTCATTATCTGACGCTATACAATGACATCCTACATTATTGCTGGTTATAAAATCGAAACCCAATGCATTGTTAAATGAGTCTAGGTTATTACTAAGCGCAGTAAGATTATGCAATTCTAGCACATTGCTGGGCGCATGGTCATCACATTCCATAGTATTGACAATTTCAGTATTTAATCTACTATCTGCGGCGACTCACATGGGGCAGCGAGTATGCTAGAGTCCTCCTCAATGTCTGAAGAAATATATCTGGAGACTAAGGGCCTGTCCACATGTAGCAGAATTGTAGCGTTTTTTTCAGTCCGGAATTTCGTACAGAAGCAGCAAAGTGGATGAGATTGAACAAATCTCATCCACACGCTGGGTAAATACTGAGCGGAAAAACTGCTCAGAAATGGACCTGCAGTGTGGAATATTATTCTGCAGCATGTCAATTGTATTTGCATAATCACTACATGTTTGCTGCGGGTTTTCCTCATTGAATTCAATGGGAAGGTAAAACCCGCAAAAAATAGCAGTTGAGTTTTTTTTAGGGCGGGTTTGCAGCGATTCTACCGCAAAAAACGCAACTCTGAAAAAAACAAAACTATACTTACCTAGCAGTCTGTTTCTCTTCCTCCTGGGATGATGTTTCATCCCGTGTGACCGCTGCAGCCAAACACATGCTGTAGCGGCAGTCACATGGGATGAAACGTCATCCCAGGAGACCGGCCTGCTAGCAGGCCAGTTAATGCAGCAGTTTTCCGCAGCAGTCTTTCCGGGCAAACAATTGCACCAGTTTAGTGCAGTTTTTCGCCCAGAATTCCCCACGGCGCACATGGTGGATATGCTGCGTGCTTAAAAGGTCTCAAAGACCCCATTTTTGAAACTACACCCCACAAGGAATTAATCTAGAGGTGTAGCTAGCATTTTGACCTCACAAGTGTTCCATAGGTTTTATTAGAATTGGGGAGTGAAAATGAAAAATTACACTTTTTTTTTTTTCCACGAAGATGTAGATTTAGCTCAAAATGTTTCATTTTCTGATCAATTAACGGAGAAAAGGCACCCCAACGTTTGTAAAGCAACTTCTTCAGAGTGGGGAAATACTCCATACACTGCTCTTTGGATACACGGCAGGACTCAGAAGGAAAGGAGCACAATTTGCCGTTTGGAGTACAGATTTTGCTGAATTGATTCCTGGGTGACATGTTGCATTTACGGAGCCCCTGAGGTACCAGTACAGTAAAAAAAAAAAAAAAAATGAAATGTGACTCCATTTGGTAAACTACACGCCTTGAGGAATTAATCTAGGGGTGTACTGAGCATTTTGACCCCACAGGTGTTTGCTGAGTTTATTAGAATTGTGGTGTGAAAATAAAAAAATTTCCAATAAGATGTAGTTCTAGCTCAAAATGTTGCATTTTCACAAAATTGATCGTTGTGTAAATGACACATCACTGCCATCTCTGGAGGCTGGGGATGCATCGGGACTCGAGGAGGAGGAGGAATTTCTGGACACAGAGGTGGAACAGGCAATTAATGACACTCCGTTGGGTAAAAGCCCGGGACCTGACTGGTTTAACAATAGGTTTTATAAATCATTTAAAGAGTCTTTCACCAGATTATAAGTGCCCTATCTCCTACATAATCTGATTGGCGCTGTAATGCAGATAACAGTGGTTTTTATTTAAAAAAAACTATCATTTTTGAGCAAGTTATGAACAATTTTAGATTTATGCAAATTTGTTTCTTAATAGATAACGGGGCGTTGCACAGAGGAGTGTATGACGCTGACCAATCAGTGACCAATCCGCTTCATACACTTCTCATTGTTCCAGCCCATTGTTACAGCGTGATTGTGCAGTGAAAGAAGCTGGGCTGGAACAATGAGAATTGTATGACGCCGATTGGTCAGCGTCATACACGTGTCTTCACAACGCCCAGTTGGTAAAAAGTAAAAACACGCCCCGTTGTCTAAACTACTTCGCATAAATCTAAAATTGTTTATAACTTGGTCAAAAATGATCGTTTTTCAAAAAACGGTGGTTTTTAATCTACATTACAGTTACGATCATATTATGTAGTAGATAAGGCACTTAAAGGAACAGTGTCATCACAAATTTTTTTTTCATATGTTAAAGATGTTAGTGCTTTATTAAAAACGTTTATATTTATTTGTGTGTTTGTGTTTTACTTTTTCTTATTTTTACACTTTTTCTTCCCTATGGGTGCTGCCATTTTTTGTTCCATTTCTGTATGTGTCGATTAACGACACATACAGACATGGAATACGGCAGCCACAGTCCCATAGGGACTGCGAACGGCTCCCGTCCCATCCACTTCTGTGTACGCCGTCTGTGTGGGAACTGCGCATGCGCCGCTCCCACACAGTCCAATTTGAAATTGGCGCCGTCCGGCGCCATTTTCCTGTGGACCGGAAGTCGCGGCCGGACAGTAAGATTACTACTTCCGGACTTGTGCACTTGGACCAGCGGCAGCGGACGGGCCGGAGGGAGCCGCGGCGGCAGGAGCAGGTAAGAGATTTCAATGTATGTTCGTGTTTGTGTACGTTTACTACTGTATGTAAACCTACTACACTGTGTGTTAGCTCAAAAAATGGCGACACACAGTGTAGGAGGATAGACCGTTCAAAGCCCTCGTTTATCCCGGCACTAGCCAGGATAAAGGAGGGGGGGATGCTGAGATCTCACTAGAGCGAGGGCTTTTTACCCAATTTTGCAATGCTGCAATTTTGGGAATAGCTCCATCTAGTGACCAGCAATGGGAAATATTATAAATTAGAATCTAATTTATAATATTTCCTGACTCGTGAAAAAAATAAAAAAAATTTGAACAATGTTTAATCACCTACACACTAAATGTTTAATTTAAAAAAAAACATGTTTTTCTGGCAACACATTCCCTTTAAAATGTGGTGACGGAGCCTCTTTAAAGATCAACTTGCCCCGTTTTTGACAAAGGTCTTTAATTCTGTGTCTTCCACTTGTCCCTTTGCCCCTCAGTCTCTAGAGGCTCACATAACCCTTCTGCCGAAACCGGGTACAGACCCCACGACATATGCTAACTTTTGACCCATCTCTTTGATAAACGTGGACGTGAAAATCTATGCTAAATTGATCTTGCTTCTCTTTGTTATTGCCTGACCTGGTCATCACTGACCAGGTGGGATTTGTACGTGGAAGAGAGGACAATACTAATAAGACCCTTCTTTTAATATCATATGGTCAGAGACATAAGGTGCCCATATGTTTGCTTTCTGTAGATGCCGAAAAGGCATTCGATAGGGTACATTGGGTGTTTCTCCACAGTGTCTTGACTCAGATTGGATTTGGCTCTAACATGTTGAATAAAATGATGGCACTATATAATAGGCCTACGGCTCGAGTTCGAGTTAATGGTCTCTTGTCTGATTCCCTGACTGTTACCAATGGTACAAGACAGGGGTGCCCCCTCTAGCTTCTGCTGTATGTTCTGGTCATGGAGCATCTGGCTGTGGCACTGCGGAGTGACCCCCAACATTAATAGTATTTGTATTGGTGCCCAACACCATAAGTTAGCTCTTTATGCTGATGCTCTTTTTCTGTACATTACGGATCCTAGGATTTCTTTGCCTTCATTGATTGGGGAGTTTGAGCGATTTGGCCTTTTAAGTAATTTTAAAATAAACTATTCTAAATCTGAGGCCTTGAATATATCAGGTCTTCCCGTTCAAATGGCAGCCCAACTCTTTTTTTGAAATACTTGGGAGTACATATTCCCACTCGTCTGATTTGTTTAAGCTGAATTGCACACCTGTCTTGCAGCGCACTTTGCGGGACTTGGAGGTGTATGGGTGTGGGCGCATGTCGTGGTTTAGTCGCATCAACGCTATTAAAATGGATATACTGCCGAAATTCTTGTATATGTTTCAAACCGTCCCTATTGTAGTACCCGCTGCATTTAAGACTTTACATCGTGCCATTACCAAATTTGTATGGGGTTCATTGAAACCTCTTATTCGGTTCTCTATCCTTAGTCGTCCTAAACTAGAGGGTGGTGCGGGTTTACCGGATTTCAAGCGTTATCGCCAAGCTGCACTCCCGATGAGACTAGTGGACTGGTTCCGCTCACATGCCGGTAAGCAATGGGTGCGCATTGAGAAAAGTATGTCTTCTCTTGCATTGTTCTGCTTGCCCTGGCTGAATAGCTCTCAAAGACCAATTTCTTCTCTACCTTTTCTCACACGTCGGTTTCTTGTTGCTTGGGAGCAGGTCATTAGTACTTCGAACCCTTCTAACCGTCCGAGTCCCTTGACTCCTCTTTTTGATCCTTCCTTCCCTCCGGCCGTGGGTGTAGACACATTCCTCTGGTGGGGGAGACAGGATGGTATTTGGCTCAGACTGTTACTCCTAATGATGACATCCTTTCGCTTGCTGCTGTTTCAGAGGCCTGCCCGGGGGGACACGCAATCTGGTGGTCATATTTTCAATTCAGGTCATATCTATCTTCCATGAGAGCCTGTCCTGCTTTGCTACAAAATAAGACTCCTCTGGAACATTATTTGTCATTGTCTTCTGCTCCTTCTCATATGTTATCCAATCTACATGGGATCCTCCGGCCTAGTTATTCTTATCAGTTGGCATTCACTACGGCATGGAATGGGGAGATGGGCGTTCATCACTCTGAAGAAGACTGGCAGACTTCATTCCTCTTAGCTCACAAATTACCGACCTGTTTTGCACCAGAAAAAAAACTCTAAAATCCTCACGAGATGGTACCGATGCCCTTCCTTTCTTCATAGGATATTCCCTAATGTGTCCGAAAATTGTTGGAGGTGTGGGGGTGCACTTGAAACCATGTTATACATCTGGTGGGATTGTCCTAAGCTCCGTCCCTTCTGGGAGAAAATTTTTGATCTTTAACAAGCCTTTTGATACTTCTGTTATTGCTTCTCCTTCTATTGTGTTGATTTCCATGGTTCCTCAAGAGGGGCGTCTTTAGGCATTTTTTGACTGCTGCTAAAACGGTGATCCCTCGTCACTGGAAGTCTGCTAATGTGCCTTCTTTACAGGAATGGATACATGAGATGACAATATCATGAGACTGGAGGAATTGTTGGCCGCTGATCGGGGTAACTCCGAAGTGTTTCTTCGGACTTGGATAGTATGGTCATTGTTCCGGGATTGTTCTGATCTGCCTCTGGTTAGATGGCCTCTTTTGAACGCCTGTTTCACTGCCTCTCTGCTGCTTTTTGTTTTTGTATGAGTTTCCCCCTTGTTGTCTAGTTTTTGTGTTCTTCGTAATCTACTTAACCCGTTAGTGACCGGCCCATCGTGTTTCTACGTCGGTCACTAACGGGCCTTATTCCGATGCCATAGACTTTTTACGTCGCGGCATCTGAATAAGTTTACAGAGCAGGGAGCTGTCAAATCTCCCTGCTCTCAGCTGCTAGAGGCAGCTGAGGGCTGGGAGCGTCCCTGCTCTGCCGTGTGAGATCGATATTAGTATCGATCTCACACGTTTAACCCCTCAGATGCGGTGCTCAATAGCGAGCACCGCATCTGAGTGGTTTTGGAGAGAGGGAGGGAGCTCCCTCCCCCACCGACACCCGGCGATACGATCGCCGAGTGTCTGTGTCTGCGATGGCAGCCGGGGGCCTAATAAAGGCCCCCAGGTCTGCCTGTAGTGTATGCCTGCTACGTCATGCCTCTGGCATGACCTAGCAGATGCCTGTCCGTTTTAAACGGACAGGCATAATACACTGCAATACAAAAGTATTGCAGTGTATTATAAATGCAATCGCATATTATAGTCCCCTAATGGGACTAGTAAAAAAGTAAAAAAAAAGTTTAATAAAGTTAATTTAAAAAAAAATGTGAAAAAAAAATGAAAAACCCAGCTTTTCCCCTTACACAATGCTTTACTATTACAAAACCAAAATAAAGTAAAAAAGTTACACATATTTGGTATCGCCGCGTCCGTAACGACCCAGACTATAAATCTATTACATTATTTAACCCGCACGGTGAACGCCGTAAAAAAATTAATAAAAAACTATGGAAAAATTGCTGTTTTCTGTGAATACTGACTTTAAAAAAATGTGATAAAAAGTCGCATCTACTCCAAAATGGTACCAATAAAAACTACAAGTCTTCCCGCAAAAAAAAGCCCTCATACAACCGCATCGGCGAAAAAATAAAAACGTTACGGCTCTTCAAATATGGAGACACAAAAACAAATAATTAAGAAAAAAAAGCGTTTTTACTGTGTAAAAGTAGTAAAACATACAAAAACTATACAAATTTGGTATCGTTGCAATCGTAACAACCCGCTGAATAAAGTTATTGTGTTATTTATACCACACGGTAAACGGCGTAGACTTAGGACGCAAAAAAGTGTGGCGAAATTTCAGATTTTTTTCTAAGTTAATAAAACTTAATCAATAAATAATATGTACCTAAAAATGGTGCTATTAAAAATACAACTTGTCCCGCAAAAAACAAGACCTTATACAGCTATGTCGATGCAAAAATGAAAGAGTTATAGCTCTTAGAATGCGACGATTGAAAAACGTAAAAAATAGCTTGGTCATTAAGGTCCAAAATAGGCTGGTCATTAAGGGGTTAATTTAGATATTCGGAAAATAATATACCATGGGTGCAAAGCTTCTTGGGACTTGTCTCCCTAGTATTGCACTACATCCTACATCGTGGATATACCGATCTCCATTTGCTGTTATTATTTTGAGGTCTGGGAGGTTTACCTCCTATCTTGGTTCTTATTGCATTTTACAATTTTCTATTGTGGAGTTTTGATTCTTCATTGCAATATGTTGTACATTTTTAATATTCTAATTAAACTGGTTGATAAAGTAAACATTTTTTTTTTTAGCGTTTTCACAAGGTCTATAGGAGAAAAGCACCTCAACGTTTGTAAAGAATTTTCTCCCGGCTAAGGCAATACCCCACATGTGGTCGCAAACTGCTATTTGGACATACAGCAGGCTCTAAAGGGAAGGAGAGCCATTTGGTATTTGGAGTAGAGATTTTACAAATTTGTTTTTTGGAGCCATGTTGCATTGAGCTAAGGTACCAGTACAGTGGAAACCCCCGAAAAATTACCCCATTTTGGAAACTACGTCCCTCAAGGAATTCATCTAGAAGTAGAGTGAGCTTTTGACCTTCAAGTGTTTGCAACATCTATTGTGTACTAATTTTTGCAAAATTGAAAATTGCCATTTTTCACAGATGCCATTTTGGTGCCTAATGTGTTGTGCCTAGCTTTTACCGCCAGAGACAAATACGCCATATATTGTTAAGCAAGTTCTCCAGAGTGCGGTAATACCCTATATGTGGTCATAAATTGCCGTTTGGGCTCACTGCGAGGCCCAAAGGAAGAGCATCAGCATAAAGCGCTAACTTATGGTGTTGGGCACCAATACAAATACCATTAATGTTGGGGTCACTCCGCAGTGCCACAACCAGATGCTCCATAACCAGAACATACAGCATCGTTTTTTTGAACATCCTTTTATTTTTATAGGACTCAACAAGGCTTTGAACTTTAGCAGCAATTTCGCAAAGTTTCAAGTATTTCAAAAGCATATTTTTTTTTTAGAGACCAGTTAAGTTCTGATTTGGCTTTGAGGGGCCTATATATAAGAACCAGACCCTCTGAATCACCATCATTTTAAAAACTGCACACGCCAAAGTATTCTAACCTCATTTAGAAAGTTACTTAACCCTATTGGGCACTTCACAGGAATTAAAGCAAAGTGGAGGTGAAATTTACAAATTTCATTATTTTTTTGCAGAATTTAAATTTTTTTCTGTAACATAGAAGGTTTTAACAGAGAAACGCAGCTTCATATTTATTGCTCAAATCCAGCAGTTTTTAGAACTACATCACATGCGGCACTAGTGTGCTAATGGACTGAAACACAAGCCTCAGAAGCAAAGGAGCACCTGGTGGATTTTGGGATCTTCTTTTTATTCGAATATACTTTGAGCACCATGTCCGGTTTGAAGAGGTCTTGTGGTACCCAAACATAGGAAACACTCCCAAAAAATATCCTTTTTTTGGAAACCACACCCCACAAGGAATTCATCTAGGGGTGTAGTAAGCATTTCGACGCCACAGGTGTTTCACAGATTTTATTAGAATTTGGACGTGAAGATTAAAAATTTTTTTTTTTTCCTAATAACATGTCGTTTTAGCTAAGAATAAAGGAGAAAAATCCCCGCCCCCCAACACTTGTAAAGCAACTTCTCCATAGCATGCAAATACCCCATATGTGGTCATAAACTGCTGTTTGGGCACACGGCAGGGCTCAGAAGGGAAGGTGCGCCATTTGGATTTTGGAGCGCAGATTTTGCTGTATTGGTCTCTCTGCACCATGGCGTTTTTGCAAAGCTCTTGAGGTACCAGTACAGTGTAATGTCCCCAAAAGTGACTCTCTTGAGGAATTCATCTGGGGTAGTGAGCCACGGGTGTTTCATAGATTTTATTCGAATTGGGCAGTGAAAATACAAAATAATTTTTTTTTCCAATAAGATGTAGCTTTAGCTCAATTTTATTTCATTTTCTCAACAAATAGGAGAAAAAGAACCCCAACATTTGTAAGGCAATTTCTCCTGAGTAAGACAATACTCCATATGTGGTCATAAACCGCTGTTTGGGCACGCGGTGAGGGTCATAAGGGAAAGAGCGCCGTTTGGCTTTTGAAGTGCAGATTTTGCTAGATTGTTTTTTGGGCACCATGTCGCATTTGCAAAGCCTCTATGACCAAAACAGTGAGGAACCCCAGAAGTGAACTCTCTTTGGAAACTGCACCCCTCAAGGTATTCACATAGGGGTGTAGTGAGCATGTTTACCCTGCAGGTGGTTTCCAGAAATTAGTGTAAACTCTGTTGCAGAGTAAAAAAATGGAAAATTTTTCCATAGATATGCCATTTCAGTGTCCAATAGGTGGTGCCCAGCTTGTGCCATCATGAAAGACAGCTCTCATAATTATGCGGTTTCCCGTTTTTAGAAACACCCATCATGTGGCCCTAATCTTTTGTCTGGACATTCGACCGGATCCAGGAGTGAAAGAGTACCATGCGAAATTAAGGCCTAATTTGGCGACTTACAAAGTAATGGCTCACAATTTCAGAGGCTCTGCTGTGAAATAATAAAAGAAACCCCTGAGAAGTGACCCCATTTTGGAAGCTTCACTCTTCAAGGCATTTATTAAGGGGTGTAGTGAGCATCTTACCTTACAGGTCTTTTCCACAAATTGATGCGCTACAGATGGTGCAAAGTAACAATTTTAATTTTTCCCCAGCTATGCAGTTTCAGTGGCAAATACGTTGTGCCACTGGAGACATATAAGGGCCTTGATAATCTCCTCTTGAAACAGAAGAAGTGTTCCCCTCAGGCTGCACAACTGCATATTTTTTCTTTCCTAAGTTATGGGAGCCTTAGAGGCTCTGTCACCACATTATAAGTGGCCTATCTTCTACATAATGTGATCAACGCTGTAATGTAGATTACAGCCGTATTTTTTTATTTAGAAAAACTTTTATTTTTGATGGAGTTATGACCTATTTTTCCTTTATGCTAATGACTTACTTAATGCCCAACTGGGCGTGTTTTACTTTTTGACCAAGTGGGCGTTGTGGAGAGAAGTGTATGACGCTGACCAATCAGCGTCATACACTTCTCTCCATTCATTTACGCTGCACATAGTGATCTTACTAGATCACTATGTGCACACACACACACACACACACACACACACACACACGTTACTGAAGTGTCCTGACCATGATTAGACCTCACTACCAACCGGGACGGGATGTCTATTCAGAATCCCGACACTTCGGTAACGTTTGTGTGGTATTTGCAGCACAGCAAGTGTAGTCTCGCGAGACTACGCTGTTAACTGTCATTTATAGCGAGATTACGCTTGCTGTGCTGTTAATCACACACAAACGTTACCGAAGTGTCAGGATTCTGAATAGACATCGCGTCCTGGCTGGTAGTGAAGTTAATGTGTGTGTGTATGTGGCTGCACATAGTGATCTAGTAAGGTAAATTAATGGAGAGAAGTGTATGATGCTGATTGGTCACTCCACAATGCCCACTTGGTCAAAAAGTAAAACGCGCAGTTGGGCATTAAGAAAGTCATTAGCATAAAGGTAAAATAGGTCATAACTCCGTCAAAAATGATTGTTTTTCTAAATAAAAAAACACTGCTGTAATCTACATTACAGCGCCGATCACATGTAGAAGATAGGGCACTTATAATGTGGTGACAGAGCCTCTTTAACTTATTTTAGTTTTTTATAGACTTAGTGGTATATGGGCTGTATTTTTTATTTTTTTTCTGTTATGTTCTGAGAGCAAGAACTTTTTCATTTTTTCGTCGACGGAGCTGTATGAGGGCTTGTCTCTTTGCGAGACCAGCTATAGTACATAGTATAGCACCTTTCACCTGCCCATACATGTGCAGCATGTAATAGGCAGGTGCTGCTCCAACTTGGAGTACTTAACAAATTATTTTAGATATCGGTGCCGTTCTATTTGCCGCACGATATTTAAATAACCCCCTGAACAGTCAATGGGGCGTGTAACATAGCTGTGACACTGTTCGTAGCCGATTGGACAGTGTCCCAGTAAGAGCTGGAGGGAGGAGATCGTGTTCGCATGCACTCGGAGCTATGCGCGTGCGCTCACTCAATCTTCAATCTTGGCAGCCAAGGATGACAAGACTGTGATCTGAAGATCCGTCTTGTCTACCGAGGGCTGAAGAGTGAGTGAGAGCTCGAGCTGCGCGTGCACACGCTTTCCTCTCCAGCACTTTTCTGTGACACTGTCCGAAGCTTATTGGACAGTGTCACAGCGATGTTACATGCCCCCCTTGCCAATTACACGCTCCATTGACAGTTTAGGGGGTTATTCAAATATCGGGCGCCAAATATAACGGCACCAATATCTACATATTTTTTCCTATCCTCCTCCATTATTTAAAGTGCCCCAGGGTTTGTGCAGCCCTGCCTATGGCATGCTGCACATGTATGGGCAGGTAAAAGGTTCTCTTTAAAGGGAATGTGTTGCCAGCAAAACATGTTGTGTTTTTTTTTTAGTTAAACAATTAGTGTGTAGGGGATTAAACATTGTTATAATTTTTTATTTTTTTTCACGAGTCAGGAAATATTATAAATTGGATTCAATTTATAATATTTCCCTGCACTGGTCACTAGATGGAGCAATTCCCAAAATTGCAGCATTGCATGTGGTAAAGCAACCTCATTGCTTTATGCTGCAAAATTGGGAATAAATCCCTCGCTCTAGTGAGCTCTCAGAATCCCCCCCTCCTTTATCCTGGGTAGTGCCGGGAGAAACGAGGGGTTTGAACGGTCTAACCTCCTACACTGTGTGTCGCCATTTTTTGAGCTAACACACAGTTTAGAAGGTTTACATACACTAGTAAACACACACTGAAACACGAACATACATAGAAATCACTTACCTGCTCCAGTCGCCGCCGCTCCCTCCGGTCCGTCTGCTGCCGCTGCTCCATGTGCACAAGTCCGGAAGCCGCGACCGGAAGTAGTAATCTTACTGTCCGGCCGCGACTTCCGGTCCACAGGAAAATGGCGCCGGACGGCGCGCATTTCAAATTGGACTGTGTGGTAGCGGCGCATGCGCCGTTCCCACACACACGGCGTACACCATAGTGGATGGAACGGGCCCCGTTTGCATTCCCTATGGGACTGGAGCTGCCGTATTCCATGTCTGTATGTGTCGTTAATCGACACATACAGAAATGGAAAAAAAAATGGCAGCCCCCATAGGGAAGAAAAAGTGTAAAAATAGAAAAAAGTAACACACAAACACACAAATAAATATAAACGTTTTTAATAAAACCCTAACCTAAAACTGATATAAAAAAAAAAAATTTGGTGACACTGTTCCTTTAAGATGTCAAAAAAACATAAAATCTGGCATTTATTTATTTTTATGGTGTTTAACACGTGGGGTAAATAACATATTTTATAGTTCAGGCCATTACAGACGAGGCAATACCAATTATGTATGGTTTATTTATTTAATTTTTTTCTATAATAAAGGACTTGATCAGGGAAAATCTTATTACTTTAAACTTTTTTTTTTACTTTGTCCCACTAGGGGACTTTAAGGTTCAACTGTCTGATCTCTGTTCTAATACATTGCACTACCTATGTATTGCAATGCATTAGAACTGTCAGTCGTTCACTGACCGCAAACCGATTAGGTTCTGCCATCAGACGAGGCCTAATCCGCTTCCGTAATAGCCATTGTTAGGCATCCTGTTGCCATAGTAGCCGTGGGCACCCACGCGATCGCATCGCGGAGGTGCTAACTGGCTACAAACCACTTAGATGCAGTGATCGCTGCATCTAAGTGGTTTATGGCAGGTATTGGAGCTAGCACTGGTCCCTGCCGTTACAGCAGGGTGTCAGCTGTAATATACAGCTGACATCCACCGCTGATGGCGCGGGCCCAGCTTCTGAGCTCGCGGCATCTGCACGTTGTTACTGGAAGCCTTTCATACCCTGCTTTTGGGCGGCCCTAGGAGGCTTCCATTCTCTGCAGGCCGGGAGGCTAATGTTAGTCCTCCGTTTGCTATTTCAGCCATCGCCGTGTGGCGTCCCGATTGGCTGCAGACACCTGTCGCTTTTGACCGCTGCATTTGAGGGGTTTATGACTGTGATCGGAGCCAACTTTGATCCCCGCCATTATAGCAGGGTGTCCACTGTAACATTCAGCTGAGTAGGGCTCCGCTTCTGAGCCCCTACCATCCATTTGTCGTATAGATACATTTAGCGGGAAGCCCGGTCTTTCCATGACATTTCCATACAACCAATATCAGGAAGAGGTTAACAGTGTAAATAACTAACACTATCCCAACACTATGCCACCAATCTGTGGCTATCGTCCCGCTAAGGTCACGTCATAGGGGTGAACTACACTACTGAGCTTATTAATTTACCACAAATCCACGCCCACCTACTCTAGATGACATAAAATATTGGGGTGTTGGAAACTTATGTGTGAAATTTAGCATAATTCTAACACCGTATGCTACCACCACCTATACTTCTCTAGGCATATGTTCCCTTAACACTAGTCTCAATAACACAGGTTATCTTATTGGAACATAAAATGCTCTAAATTAATACAGGTAATGTTCTTCACCTTTGGAAGATTAAGTTCTGTAAGACTACAAGGAAGAGACTTATTAATACTTCAAATTTAATACACAATAGTGCAGTGCAATACAGAAAATAGTTGTCAGATTAAAATATGAAAACATATACATAAAGTTACAATGCATTCAAACTGTTTATGAAAATAAAAGAAACAGAACAAAAACTTACTGATGTACAGCAGTGAGATCCTGGCTGTGGGGACAGCTGAAAATATTGGTAGTCCATCCAACCGAGATGTGGATTCCCAACGACCGACACTGACCCTCTCTCTTCCTGGCATTGTAAACCCATTGTTTCCCTCCAGTCCACTGGCTGGTGATGTTACAGAGAGGAGGCTGTTCATATGATAATGAAGCGTACTTCTCCCCTTATCCAGTTATATTTTTATTGAGAAACCCAAAAACGGTCACGTCTTCTTTCAGGAATCTCCTAGAAATATAATACTACCTGCATTCAACTGTGCATACCTTTACCAACCAGGACATATCAAACACCACTATAATAGGCCAATGTTTTTAGCCAATAGCTAATTTTGGGTAGTTTCTCTTGGTGAGTGGCTGTGAATTTGACATATACAGTGAATGAAATAAGTATTTGATCCCTTGCTGATTTTGTATGTTTGCCCACTGTCAAAGACATGAACAGTCTAGAATTTTTAGGCTAGGTTAATTTTACCAGTGAGAGATAGATTATATAAAAAAAAAAAAAGGAAAATCACATAGTCAAAATTATATATATTTATTTGCATTGTGCACAGAGAAATAAGTATTTGATTCCTCCCAACCATTAAGAGTTCAGCCTCCTCCAGACCAGTTACACGCTCCAAATCAACTTAGTGCCTGCATTAAAGACAGCTGTCTTACATGGTCACCTGTATAAAAGACTCCTGGCCACAGACTCAATTAATCAGTCTGACTCTAACCTCTACAACATGGGCAAGACCAAAGAGCTTTCTAAGGATGTCCGGGACAAGATCATAGACCTGCACAAGGCTGGAATGGACTACAAAACCATAAGTAAGACGCTGGGTGAGGAGGAGACAACTGTTGGTGCAATAGTAAGAAAAAGGAAGACCTACAAAATGACTGTCAATCGACATCGATCTGGGGCTCCATGCAAAATCTCACCTCGTGGGGTATCCTTGATCCTGAGGAAGGTGAGAGCTCAGCCGAAAACTACACGGGGGGGAACTTGTTAATGATCTCAAGGCTTCTGGGACCAGAGTCACCAAGAAAACCATTGGTAACACATTACGCCGTAATGGATTAAAATTCTGCAGTGCCCGCAAGGTCCCCCTGCACAAGAAGGCACATGTACAGGCCCGTCTGAAGTTTGCAAATGAACATCTGGATGATTCTGAGAGTGATTGGGAGAAGGTGCTGTGGTCAGATGAGACTAAAATTGAGCTCTTTGGCAATAACTCAACTCGCCGTGTTTGGAGGAAGAGAAATGCTGCCTATGACCCAAAGAACACCGTACCCACTGTCAAGCATGGAGGTGGAAACATTATGTTTTGGGGGTGTTTCTCTGCTAAGGGCACAGGACTACTTCACCGCATCAATAGGAGAATGGATGGAGCCATGTACCGTCAAATCCTGAGTGACAACCTCCTTTCCTCCACCAGGACATTAAAAATGGCTCGTGGCTGGGTCTTCCAGCACGACAATGACCCAAAACATATAGCCAAGGCAACAAAGGAGTGGCTCAAAAAGAAGCACATTAAGGTCATGGAGTGGCCTAGCCAGTCTCCAGACCTTAATCCCATCGAAAACTTATGGAGGGAGCTGAAGATCCGAGTTGCCAAGCGACAGCCTCGAAATCGTAATGATTTACAGATGATCTGCAAAGAGGAGTGGGCCAAAATTCCATCTAACGTGTGCAAATCTCATCATCAACTACAGAAAACGTCTGACTGCTGTGCTTACCAACAAGGGTTTTGCCACCAAGTATTAAGTCTTGTTTGCCAAAGGGATCAAATACTTATTTCTCTGTGCACAATGCAAATAAATATATAGAATTTTGACAATGTGATTTTCTGTTTTTGTTTTTTTTAACATAATCTATCTCTCACTGGTAAAATTAACCTAGCCTAAAAATTCTAGACTGTTTATGTCTTTGACAGTGGGCAAACTTACAAAATAAGCAATGGATCAAATACTTATTTCCTTCACTGTATATATTTGAGGGCTATTTTCCCTGATCATAACTACCTATGTGGGTCATTACAAATATCAATTATGATGGGGTTTGCCTTGATGAATCATATTTCCTTTGAACTCAGGCCATTTTCACGGTTCCCCAGGTCTGCATGGCAGACACACAACCGGTATCTCTTTTGCATAACTTTTGATCTTTGGTCAGTATGTGTGGGTGATTACCTCCAACCCTGGGTGAGGATGTTATCTGATGCTAGATACAGGCCCTAGTGAGAAAACCCTTATGGCTCATTCAGACGAGCATGATACTCGTCCCTGTGCAGTGCGTTAAAACCACGCATAGCACACGGACCTATTGATTTCAATGGGGCTATGCACACATGCGTGGGTTTTCACGCAGCGAGTGTCTGTTGCATGAAACTCACCATGTCCTATATTGGTGCGGTTTCACGCACTCAGTCGCCCATTGAAGTCAATGGGTGCTTGAAAACAACAGATAGAACATGGACGCACATCCGTATGGTGTGCGTGTTTCACGCCTCAATTACATTGAAAGAAAAAGTGCTTGCAAGTGCGTGAAAAACACATGCCACGTGCAAAGCACACTGATGCAAAACGCAACGCACACTGACGGCTTTACATGCGATTTTTACGTGCGTAAATCTGTCACGCTTGTGTGAATGTAGGCTAAATCAATACTACTTGACACCTTGGTTAGGAAAGGGTCAATTATGCATTTTGTCTGACAGTGGACATCCTGTGATGGTCAAAGATATGTATTCCTTCAGAAAAAACTGATGCTTTTTCTGTGTCAGAAGGAGATATGAACTGACCAATTAATAACCCAATTTTGATGATTTTACCTATAACACCACAGTTATATCTTGAGGATTTCCCATAGTGAAAAAAGTGCTAATTTACTGATCTAGTGAAATTCACTAAATCACCGTTGCCGTTTTAAGGAAAGGGGTAGGGGTTCCCCAAGGAATGAATTTGAGAAATATTCCCCCATCCCTGCCCCACAGAAACCGTGCCATTCTTGTCCATGGGCTATGTATGGTATTGTAGATCACCCTACTTTTCTAATTTCATACAATCCTTTTAAATGTCCTCAGTGGGTCTAGGCTAGTTTAACAGTTATTTTATTTTTTTTTTCTCCGTGTCACTTTGATATGTTTACCTTTTATTTGACCTTTTTAAAACACTAATTATATATCTTATAAAATTTCAGGTATAGAAACTTTACAGTCATTGATCCAAGTTGGTCCCTGGTTCATGATTCACGGCCATACTTGTGCAATTTTCTGGGGACTGTGTATGGCAACTCATCTAGAGAGATTCTTATGGAGGTAATAAAGAAGGAGAGGCTTGATCAGCTCTGTTGGATCTCACCCAGAAATGAGTAAGTATTTCTTTTAAACAAGCTGTCCACTTTGGACAACTCCTCTCCGGCTTACTCTCCCACTGCCACTGGAACCCCCACATAACAGCTGCTTACATTGATACTTCTAAATTGCAAGAAACTAAATTATTACATAGTGACCATTCCATTCCATGGGTGACTCTGTAATACTTTGCTGTGCTGCCAGAGGTAGAGTCCCGCAGGGTAGTTGCGCATATAGGGTATATGGAAAGAGGCTGTCCAAAATAACTTTACTGCCTTCCCTTCTTGCAAATAGACTCTAAATCTTTCGAGGTTTGTCAAGCCTCTCATGTCAACCTACTTATTTTTAGTTCAGTATATAATATTATTACAGGACTACTTAGGTCAAATTGTTCACAAATGATGTAGTAA
The DNA here is from genome assembly GCF_050947455.1 of Rhinoderma darwinii. NCBI lineage: Eukaryota > Metazoa > Chordata > Amphibia > Anura > Rhinodermatidae > Rhinoderma > Rhinoderma darwinii. The sequence continues at coordinate 149,642,832 of NC_134689.1, forward strand.
ACCTTGTAACTATATTCCTACAGGTGGCAACCACAGGAGACGAATGAAAGCTATAAGAGCTATCATGATGCACTGCTACAGAGCGATCTAACGTTGAGCCCAGTCGGAGTAAACACGGAGTGTTACAGAATTTATGAGGCCTGTTCCTATGGCTCTGTTCCTGTGTTAGAAGATGTGATGACACCGGGAAATTGTGGAAACTCATCTGTTAACAGTAATGCTCCTTCACAACTACTAAAGTCTTATGGCGCTCCATTTATTTTTATTAAATCCTGGAAAGAACTTCCAGCCATTATAAACCTTGAAAAAAACATGAGCTTACAAGAAAAGATCCAAAGAAGAAAAAGGATTTTAGAATGGTACAGACAATTCAAATTAAAGCTCAAACACAAGTTCATTGAAACACTTGAAAAAACATTTCTGCTTAAGGATAAGTGAAATGCAGGATGCACTAGCGCCCTCTAGTTCTATTTATATTAATTCACTTGAAAATGCTCCTGCTGAATAGATCATGTACTTTTAACGTGTTGTATTTACATAAATTATTACAGAATATTGTAACGTTTTGTACCTCAATACTGCAGTTCATGGGTAGTACATAGATCTTAGTGAACACAGCTCGTGCATGTATTAACAGTACAAAGAATCTCTACAGTCAGTTCTCAATATCTTGATCCATGGAATACAGGTGCTGGAACCACTGAAAGTTGCTAGACCAAAGGGTCTAATGCTTGTCTGTGTGTTAGGCTCCTTTGGCTCATAGCTCAGAGATTTCCATATCTCAAGGCTATACTATTGGGCCCTCCGTTGATATCCAGTGGCCAGATCTCAATGTATATCATTTTTATTTTTTTTACTGTTTAAACGGACACTAGCTTTTCAAACAACTTATGCTAATATAATAGTATATCTGATGTATATCAACTACATTATTTACTGTTGAAATTTTATCAATGAAAATTATGTGAGAAGGTACTGCCACTAGGTGTCTTCCTTCCTATAATCTGTTGCCCCCAGCCCCTGTTGTCAAGCAAAATCCATCTCTAATTATAGATGGACTGCAGAAGGTGGGGGGGGGGGGGGGGTTGTCTCTTCACTGCCTCCAAGTCTATGGTGGAGGGAGGAAAGAGACAGATAGACGTGCTGCCCATAGAAGTCTATGGAGGTGCGAGCAGAGAGAGAGACCCACACATGCTGCCAATACAAGTCTATGGAGGGGGGAGCAGAGTGAGAGAGACATTTATGTGCTGCAGCTGCTAATAAACATTCTATCTCACCCCAGGGCTGAATTCTCAGTGACTCTGCTCATTGCTGCAGCTTATACGGTTAGGTCCAGAATTATTTGAACAGTGACACAATCTTCAGAAGTGTCAGAATTCTGAGTACACATGACATCCAGGCTGGAGGTCATGTGTATTCACTATCAGGACACTTATGTATGTGGCTGCACATCGTTCTAGTAAGAACGTGATGCTGCTGTGTAAATGAATGGAGAGGAGTGCATGATGCTGATTGGTCACTGATTCGTCAGCATCATACACTTCTCTCCAGAACGCCCAGTTAGTTAACCCCTATCCGCACCAGGACGTAACTGTCCGTCGTTGCGGGAGGTTACTTCCCGCACGAGGACGTACAGTTACTGAGTTAATCCCGGTGCACACTGTCGGCGACAGTGTGCACCGGGAACCGGGAGGTCAGCTGTCGCCGACAGCTGACACTCCCCTCTTGCCGGCCAGCGGTCCTTTGCCGCTAATTTCGGCGCATTAACCCCTTAAATTCGGCGATCGGGTGCAATCGCCGAATTTTAGGGGTTTCTAACAATCGGCAGACCCCCGTCCGAAATCGCGGGGTCTGCCGATAGTATGGCAAACGGAAGCCAAACAATGGCTTCCGGGTCTGCCATGGACGGAAGCCCATCAGGACCAACCTTCGGCTGGTCCTGATAGGCTTCCTGTCAGAGTGACAGGAAGTCACTGTGTCGTTCCCGATGCACACTGTCGGCGACCGTGTGCATCGGGAACTTGGAGATCAGCTGTCCCCGACAGCTGACACTCTCCAGTGTTGCCGATCAGCGGCTCATCGCCGCTGATTTCGGCAATTAACACGTTACATGCGGGGCTCGATTGCGATCTCCGCATGTAGCGGGTTTGTAGCGCATCAGCAGCCCCCATGCAATCGTGGGGGCTTCTGATGCTTGTAATGGCACCCGGGGGCCAGACAACGGCCCCCAAGTCTGCCATGTATGTCAGCCTATGAGGATCAGCCTCTGCTGATCCTCGTAGACCAACTGTCAGAGTGACTGTGACATCACACTGACAGTTGGAATACGTTACACTACCTAGGTAGTGTAATGTATTCTAGCAGCGATCAGAGCTGCAGGTCAAAAAAAGAAAGTGTAAAAAGTAAAAAAAAAGTTAATAAACAAAAATATAAAGTGTAAAAAGTTAAGAAAAATGTTTTATAAAAGTGTAAAAATAAAAGGTTTTGTTTTCCTATAATAAGTCATTTATTATAGGGAAAAAATTCAACCGTTAAAAAAAAGTACACCTATTTGGTATCGCCGCGTTCATAACGACCCAATCTATGAAACTATAATGTTAATTTTTCCGCACGGTGAACGCCGCAAACAAAATAAACGGAAAACTGTCAGCATCGCTATTTTTTGGTCACCACCCCTCCCAAGATATAGAATAAAAAGTGATCAAAAAGTCGCATTTACCCCAAAAGGGTACCAATAAAAACTACAAACCATCCCGCAAAAAACAAGACCGCCCACAGCTTTTTTTTACGTAAAAATAAAAACGTTACGGCTCAGAATAGCGTGTCTCAGAAAATAAATAATTTTATAGAAACTTAATTTTATTGTGAAACGCTGCAAAACTTAAAAAAAACTATACACATATGGTATCGGCGTAATCGTACCGACCGGCAGAATAAATTAAAACGTAATTTATTGCGCACGGTGAACGCTGTAATAAATAAAGAATTGAAAGCGCCAAAATCGCTGTTTTTTGGTCACCTTCGCTCCAAAAAAGATCCTGAGGGGCCAAAATGCTCACTATACCCCTAGAAAAATTCCTTGAGGGGTGTAGATTCCAAAATGGGGCCACTTTTGGGGGGTTTCCACTGTTTTGGTCCCTCCGGGGCGTTGCAAACCCGACATGGCACTGAAAACCAATCCAGCAAAATCTGCGCTCCAAAATCCAAAAGGCGCTCCCTCCCTTCTGAGCCTTGCTGTGGGTCCAAACATCAGTTTACGACCACATATGGGGTATTGCCGTAATCGGGAGAAATTGCTTTACAAATTTTGGGGTGCTTTTTCTCCTTTATTCCTTGTAAAAATGAAAAAATTCTATGTTTCCACAGAAAAATAGGTGATTTTCATCTTCACAGACTAATTCCACTAAATTCTGCAAAAAAACTGTGGGTTCAATATGCTAACTATACCCCTAGAAAAATGCCTTGAGGGGTGTAGTTTCCAAAATGGGGTCACTTTGGGGGGGTTTCGACTGCTTAGGTACCACAAGACCTCCTCAAACCTGACATGGTGCCTAAAATATATTCCTAAAAAAAGGAGGCCCCAAAATCCACTAGGTGCTCCTTTGCTTCTGAGGCCTGTGTTTCAGTCCATTAGGACACTAGGGCCACATGTTGGATATTTCTAAAATCTGCAGAATCTGGGCAATAAATATTGAGTTGCGTTTCCCTGGTAAAACCTTCTGTGTTACAGATTTTTTTTTATTACAAATGAATATCGGCAAAAAAAATGAAATTTGTAAATTTCTCCTCTACTTTGCCTTAATTCCTGTGAAACGCCTAAAGGGTTAAAATATTTTCTGAATGTGGTTTTGAATACCTTGAGGGGTACAGTTTTCAAAATGGGGTGATTTATGGGGACTTTCTAATATATAAGGCCCTCAAAGCCACTTCAGAACTGAACTGGTCCCTGAAAAAAAAGCCTTTTGAAATTTTATTGAAAATATGAGAAATTGCTGCTAAAGTTCTAAGCCTCGTAACATCCTAGAAAAATAAAAGTACGTGAAAAAAAATGATGCAAACCTAAAGTAGACATATGGGGGATGTTAACTAGTAACTATTTTGTGTGGTATTACTATCTGTTTCACAAGCAAATACATTTAAATTTAGAAAAATGCAAATTTTTGCAAATATTTGCTAAAATTTGAAGTTTTTCACATATAAATATTGAATTTATCGACCAAATTTTTTCACTAACATAAAGTACAATATGTCACGAGAAAACAATCTCAGAATCGCTTGGATAGGTAAAAGCATTCCGGAGTTATTACCACATAAAGTGACACATGTCAGATTTGAAAAAATCATCTGTGTCCACAAGGCCAAAACAGGCTGTGTCCTAAAGGGGTTAAAGAAGAAAACACGCCCAGTTAAAAAACACAATACACGCCCAGTTGGACATACGAATAAAAACACGCCCAGTTGTCCATTTCAAAGCTCATTTGCATATATATATATATATAAAATAGCTCATAAATTGGCCAAAAATGAACGTTTTTAAAAAAAAAAACGTTACTGTTCTCTACATTGCAGTGCCGATCACATGCAATAGGAGATAGGGATTTGAGAATCTGGTGACAGAGCTTCTTTAAAGCTGTTTCTGCAGATTAAATCTAACGTCCTACTGTTGCAAATTTGTGGTTTCATCTTCCAGGATGTTGAACTGTATGGTCACCAGTCGTATTTTTCTTGCTAACCTTATTTGCAACAGCTGGAGATTGCAGTGATTTTAATCCACATGAGGTCTACAGTAAAAGGGAGCAAGACTGAGGTCTCACCACCATATTGCCTATGATCTCCAGCAGGAAATGTGAACAGCACTACTAAATGCTGAACTCTGTTGCAGTGGAATCCCAGGTGTTAGATTGTAAACTGCACCGAAAGCTACATTTTTTTTAAAATTCTTTTGAAGTTGTTTTTTTCCCCCCATAGCTTTAAACGATATTATTTATTGTTATATTAACCACTTCCTGACCAGAAGCTTCAACCCCCCCCCCCCCTTCCTGAACAGGCTCATTTTCAAGTTTTAGCCATGTGCCAATTTTAAAGCAAATTGTTGTTCTATTACTTTTCCAACCTACATACATTTGGTCTTGTTTTTCTCAGAACATATTGGGCTTCCATATTGTGTAACAAAAATAGATATATTTAACTTTTTTTAAAATAAGGAAAGAAAAACAAAGTGAATATGTGATTTTAGGTGATGGTGTTTAACATCTGGTGCATGCCATTGTGTAAACACATTGGAATACATATTTGGTAAGTTCTTCCGACTTCAGCAATACCAAATATGTGTGCATTTCCTACATCATGGGTGCAAGACAAGGAATGGTGCGCAAACTGGCTTTTGGAGAGCAAATTTTCAACCGCTGACCGCGAACAGCAATTACAGATGTCGTGAAGTGCCATAACACTCTTGAAGGGGTTGACCAGTCCCAAAAAAATAGATGTCCTATCCTCTGGATAGGCCATCAGTATCTTATCAGTCGGGGTCTGACTCCCGGCATCCCCTCCGCTTCCACTTCATTTAATTTACTGCTCACACTGAGTCCCCGGCACACTTGTGGGTGGCGGTTCACAGTATTGTTGCCTTCTCCCATTCACTTCAATGGGAGAAGGATGTAATACAGTGAACCGCCGCTACAAGTATGTTGGCGATTCATAATGTGAGCAGAGACAGAAATGAGAGGAATGCAGCGCTCATATGAGCGCTGCGGCCCTTTCAAAACAGCTGATCAGCATGGGTGTCGGGAGTCGGACCTCGGCTGATCAGATATTGAAGGACTATCCTGAGGATAGGTCATCAATTCTTTGAGACTTGAAAACCTCTAACACCCCCAAAATGACTCTTATGTAAAATAGGCCCCTCAAGGTTTTTATTTAACCCCTACTCACCCCATTCAGTAACTATACGAAGCCGCTGGAGGTTACTTCCCGCACAAGGACGTATAGTTACTGAGTAGTTCCTGATGCACACTGTCGGCGACAGTGTGCACCGGGAGGTCCGCTGTCTCCGACAGCTGACACTTCACTCTTGCCGGCCAGCGGTCATTTGCCTCTGATTTTGGCAATTAACCCCTTAAATGCGGTGATCGGTTGCGCATTTTAGGGGTTTCTAGCACATCGGTTTACCCTGCTCTGAAATAGCGGGGTTTGCCAATGGTTGGCATGGCAACTGGAGGCCAAACAATGTGACAGGAAGTCACTGTGTCGTTCCCAATGCACACTGTCGGTCACAGTGTGCATCGGGAACAAGTAGGTCAGCTGACACTCCAGTGTTGCTGATCAGAAGGTCAACACTGCTGATTTAGGCAATGCACCGCTTAAATGCGTCTTTCGATTGTGATCGCTGTATTTAGGGGGTTTGTAGCACATCAGCAGCCCCCATGCAATCGTGGAGTTGCTATGGTCAGACAACGGCCTCCGGGTCTGCCATGTATGGAAGCCTATGAGGACCAACCTCTGGCATAGGCTTACTGTCAGAGTGACTGTGAGGTCACACTGACAGTTGGAATACATTACACTATTAGGTAGTTATGAAAAGACAGGAGGGATCCTCCAGCTCACCCACAGAACGTCTCAATCCAGACTGCGCTCGGATCCTGCGTGACGGCGCAAGGCAATAGAAGGAAAGAAAAGATCTTTGATCCAGCGCTTAGAAGTTTTTAAAACAAATCAAAGTTCCAAGTTTATTCCAATGATGAAAATAATCCAAAAGTGAATGGGGGTGGTTGCAGCAGTCTACGGGTTTCGGACAATACTTCTGTCCTTATTCATGGCTCGTGCCTATTAATAATGTGTACTGTCAAGGTTTATATCCGGTCAAGTGAAAAAAGGAATCGGGGATGTGTGCGTGCATGGTGCCATTGGGGTGGGTTGTGTGACGGTTTGTGTGGGGGGGGGGGGTTGTGTGACGGTTTGTGTGGGGGGGGGTTCTGTGCCGGGTGCTGGTGGGGGTTGTGTGCAGGGTACTTGTGGGGGGTATTGTGGCACAGGCGAGAAGATAGAAGTCACTGTAGGTGAGTTTAAAGGCAACCTGTCACCAACATTTCAACCTATTAAACCAGCAATACCTGTTGGCAGTGGGTGAAAAATCATTTCTATATAACCTATAATTGTCTTCTTAATCGGCTCTGTATCTTTGGTAATCAGTTTTTTAGTGTTCCCACACCGTATGCTAATGAGCATAAGAGTCAAATCTTTATTTGAAAAGTCATGTCTTCATTCCTCAAGTCTTTCCGAGTTAATCCCGCCTCCCTACTTTTGATTGACAGCTCCACACATTTCCCCAGCGCACAAAATCCCGCGCTTGTGCATTGTTGTCCTCTTCTGGTGTGTGCGTACAACGGGACACCGGATTATTACGATAAAAGGCGCAAAATGTTTGCAGACTGTTATTTACAGTCGGAGGAGGAGTTTAGGAGAGGGGATAATGGCAATGAACTTTTGATAGCAGCGGCTAGTGAAGGATAAGTAAAGTTCAATAGGTGAAATGCTGGTGACAGGTTCCCTTTAATTGTTTTTTTGCAGCTTCCGCTAGACCTATTGGACTACATCGTAGATTCAGTGAACTACTACGATTGACGGTTTGTTTGTTTATTTATTTTATAAAATAGTTAACGAGGGTTTTGTGGGGGAGTTTTTATTTCAATAAAAATATTTTCTTATGTTTTTTTAATACCTTATTAGTGCCTGTATAATGGCAGTTGTCTGTTTGACGACATCCATTACAAATGTGGGACTTAGTGTTAGCCATTAAAAAGGCTGCAACTAACCCCCCATTATTACCCCGGTACCCACCGCCACCAGGGGTATCGGGAAGAGCTGGGTACGTTCCAGTTCCCGACCATCTGTTGTGATGGTCGGGCACTGGGGCGGCTGCAGGCTGGTATTCTGAAGCTGGGAAGAGCCAAAAACTGTGGCCCTTCCCACCCTTGTAATGCTAGTCTGTTGCTGCGTTGCATCTAGCTGGTTATGAAAGCGGGAGGGACCCGTCGTTTTTGAAAAAAATAAACAAATGATGTGGAGTCTGCCCTATTTTCATAACCAGCCAGATACAACACAAAAGCAGCCTAGAATTACAAGGGTGGGAAGGGCCACGGGTTTTGGCCCTTTCTAGCCTGCGGCTGTACCTATCCGTCACTACAGATGGTCAGATACTGGATCGTACCTGGCTCTTCCCGATACCCCTGGTGGCGGTGGGTACCGGGTAGCCGTTTTACTGGCTAACGCGAAGCCCCACCTTAGTGATGGACAGCGTTAAACAGACAACTGCCATTACTAAGGCGCTAATAAAGTATTAAAAAAGCAGACATAAGAAAATATTTTTATTGAAATAAAAACTCCCCCACACAAACCTCGTTAACCATTTTATTTTTAAAAAAAAATATGTAGATCATTGCAGTAGTTCAACGAATCTACGACGTAGTCCAATATGTCCAGCGGAACCTGCAAAAAAAATAGGCCTCAAGCACACTTCATATTTTTTTAACAGTTCGCACACTGACCCATTAATTTCTATGGGGCCATGCACGCGGGGGTTTTTGTGTGCGCTTTTTGCAAGTTTTTGGGCGCGTAGTTTGGAGCATTTTATGCACCAAAGAATTGATCTAACGCTTTTTTACGCAACACATTTTTTAACGCTTGCGTAAAAAACTAACTGCTTGCTTTCCGATTGATGTAAATGGGAAGCTTAATCAAGCGTTTGACGCTTCTTTTTGCAAGTTTTTTGGCGCATAATTAGGACTCCCATTGACTGAGAACATTTGGCGTGTTTTACGTGCAAAAGAATTAACTCGACACTTCTTTATTTGCACAATGTGTTTTGTTTTAAATTGTGTGTATAAAAAAAGTGCGTTGTATGTACTAACAGTGCGCTTTCCCATTTATGTATAATGAAAAGCGTAATCAATCGTTTTTTTTTCTGCGGTTTTTGGCACGTAAAATGCACCAAAAAAATACGTCAAATACACGCCGTGTGAACCTGTCAACTGAAAAGTCATTCACCACAGGGTCTCCCTCTTGACTTTTATCATTCTTAGCCTTTCGGTGTGTCCTATATCTTCTGCCATCTGCCATTGTAAAAGCACTCCCAAAATGGGAGCTGGACAATGCTTAGCAACTTGAAGATAACTTTTCCTAGCTTGTATCCAGAAATAGGGAGGTGGTGAGTCTACCCCCCACATTTACAGCAGCTGTAAGTCAAGCTGCTTTGCCTGATTCACCTTGCTGTAATTCTGGAAAGTGCTCCATCATGTATCGAACCCAATATAGATATATGAGATGTGTATATATATATATATATATATATATATATATATATATATATATATACCTTGATCTTTGACACTTTATTTTTCTATTTTAGATCATAAGGTGAATGTAGACCACTTCAGACCACAAGATACAAAATTGACCAAGAATAAATGGAAGATGGAAATTGGATATTCAAATTTTGATGTCCTGTGAATAGTTTTCATGTATTAATGTTTTGGAAAATATTTATTTAAATGTATGTGAAAGGGGCGCAACAATAATTAAAATATTAGTGTATAAACTGACTGATCTAATAAACTACTGTGGAGTTCTCATGGGTTCGATACATGATTTCTCTTTATTGTGGTTCGACTTGGCACACGGGAGTGTGATATTGTCACTCTACTAACCTTGGTGTAGGTTTTCATGGGGCACATAACTGTGACCCTGATCACTCCCCTTTCGTGTGAATCCTTTATCCGCAGTTTAATATACCTTATAACTGGCATCAACTATATAGAATTTCTATTAAATTTTTATGAATAGATTTATTTGCTGCACTTAGTTTTTGTTGCTGCTTCCCTCTCATACATATACATTTGTATAGACAGGTTTTTTACCTTTTCTTGATACTGATCCTGGACATCTTCGGACATATATATGTCCTGAATATTTATAAATTCTGTCATTCCGTGGTTCGATTTATTTTGGGTCTATATGTATTTGTGAAAAATTTTGCTTGATAAGCTATTTACAACAATATTGATTGTTACCTGTCACTTGGCAACGTGTTCCGGTTCTCGCTAGTTGAATGTGTGCACAATGGCGTCAGGAGTTTGTTGATTACCTGCAACCAGGCAACTTACTATAGACGTCACTTCCGGGTGCTGTCAGCCTGACGCATGCGCACCTGCTAGCAATAAATACCTGATAGGGAGGACTTGAGTCAAACACATACGAGCACTTTGCATAAATTAAATATCAGTCTTTTGATTGGTCGGTGGTCTGACAGCCGTAACTTGATACACATCTTGTTGAATATTTGATTACATTGTAATTAGGTCTATATTGAGTCGTTCTAATATATAGACGTTTTTAATATGTCACTTGTCACTCTCTGTATCAATGTTTTATTTTTTGATACCGTAACTTTTGTTTTACACGTAACTAAATGCTGTTTGTATTTTTGATACTATTGTAATGAGCTTGATTGCTTGTATTTGATGCACACTATATAAACCATGACTGTTGTACACACCATTATGCTTGAAAAAAGTCCTAATGTTGGACTGAAACGTCGCACCGCTGTATGTTGGCTTGAATAAATCAGTTTTTTTCATTCATCCTGTTGGATTGCTGCAAGATTTATTTCTCCTGAATATTGATACAGTCCTAGGATCTGGACTGCTTGCTGGCACCCGTTCACATATGTAAGCTTTCTCTTACTGAGATTGAGTGCTGCTGCTTTCTCTGTTTGAATATATATATATATATATATATATATATATATATTTATTTTTTTTTATATATATATCAGAACAACCAAGCTCAAAACATATATAATTCAATTCAAAAAGTGAAACTCATATATTCTATAGATTCATTACACACAGAGGGATCTATTTACAGCATTTTTTTCCTTTTAATGTTGATGATTAGTTAACCCCTTAAGGACACAGCCTAGTTTGGGCCTTAAGGCTCAGAGCCCATTTTTGAAATCTGACATATTTCACTTTATGTGATAATAACCTCGGAATGCTTAAACCTATCCAAGCGATTCTGAGACTGTTTTCTCGTGACACATTGGGCTTCATGTTCGTGGTAAAATTTGGTCGATATATTCAGTGTTTATTGGTGTAAAAATGTCAAAATTTAGAGAAAATTTAGAAAAAATAGCATTTTTCAGAATTTAAATGCATCTGCTTGTAAAACAGATGGTTATACCACCCAAAATAGTTACTACTTCACATTTCCCATATGTCTACTTTAGATTGGCATAGTTTTTTTAACATTATTTTATTTTTCTTGGACGTTACAAGGCTTAGAACATAAACAGCAATTTCTCATATTTTTAAGAAAATTTCAAAAGCCTTTTTTTTAAGGTACATGTTCAGTTCTGAAGTGGCTTTGAGGGGCATATGAATTAGAATCCACGATAAAACACCCCATTTGAAAAACTAGACCCCTCAAAGTATTCAAAACAGCATTTAGAAAGTTTTTTTTAACCCTTCAGGCATTTCACAGTAATTAAAGCAAATTTTTTTTGTGTAACACAGAAGGTTTTACCAGAGAAACACTACTAAATATGTATTGTCCAGATTCTGCAGTTTTTAGGAATGTCCCACATGTGGCTCTAGTGCGCTCGTGGACTAAAACACAAGCCCCAGAAGCAAAGAAGCACCTAGTGCATTTTGAGGCCTCTTTTTTATTAGAATATATTTTAGGCAGCATGCCAGGTTTGAAGAGGTGTTGACACTGGCGTAGCTATAGGGGTCGCAGCGGTCACAATTGCGACCGGGCCCAGAAGCCAGGGGGGCCCACGGCCCCCCCGCACCACATCAATAAAAAGTTACTATAGTAACTCGGGCCGCGCGCCCCTGTTACTATAGTAACATACTTTACTTACCTTCCTGGTTCCGGATGGAAGCGGAGGTCCTGACGTCAGGCGCTGCGCGCAGCGCATGACGTCACAGCGCTATGCGCCGCGCACAGCATCGAAACGACAGAACTCCCGCCGCGGCCGAACAGGAAGGTAAGGTTAGCCCTGACTGGCGGGGTCCGACTCCCGGGACCCGCCAATCAGCTGTTTTGAAGGGGCCGCAGCACTCGTACGAGAGCTGCTCCCCTTCATTCCTGTCACTTCATTCCGGTCACACTGTGAATCCGTGTCGGCGATTCACAGTGTGAGCAAGTAGTGAAATGAAGGGGAAGCAGCTCTCGTACGAGTGCTGCGGCCCCTTCAAAACAGCTGATTTGCGGGTCCCGGGCGACACATCAGCTATTGATGGCCTATCCTGTGGATAGGCCATCAATGTTTAGGGGCTGCACAACCCCTAAGCCTACGATGTAGCAGGGTTAGGGGGCCCATGAGACAGGATCACAGATTGTGTGATCCTGTCTGCTGGGCCCTGTATCTAAGCCAATCACATGGTAGGCTTAGATACATGGCCCGTGCGTGATCCTGTCTGCTGGGCCCTGTATCTAAGCCAATCACATGGTAGGCTTAGATACATGGCCCATGTGTGATCCTGTCTGCTGGGCCCTGTATCTAAGCCAATCACATGGTAGGCTTAGATACATGGCCCATGTGTGATCCTGTCTGCTGGGCCCTGTATCTAAGCCTACCACACTGTAGGTTTAGATACAGGGCCCCAGCACACAGTAATCTTATACTGTATAAGATTACTGTCTGCTGGACCCTGTATCTAAGCCTATGTTGTGGTAGGCTTAGATACAGGGTCCCACAGACAGTATCACACATGGGCCCTGTATCTAAGCCTAACACATGTGTTACTAATCGTTTTTCTTGTGTGTTTTCTTACAGGTTCGGTCGTTGGACTACGGCGGATTCCAGGACTACTTCGATGACAGCTTTTTTTTTTTATTATCAATAAAATGGTTAATGAGGGCTGTGTGGTTTTTTTTTTTATTTCAATAAAATATTTTTTCTGACTTCCGGTTCCGGCGCTGGGATGTGAGGACGGAGCTGCATGAGCTCCTGAAGCCCTGATCCCCTAACCCATCTACGCCACACACCCGCAGGATATAAACACCCAGGCATTAGGAGGAGAGGTGGGGGACAAGAACCGGGAGGTTTATGGAGAGATATCTCCTCCGGAGCGGCAGCAGAGAGATCTCCTGTCCGGCCGAGCACAGCACACGAGGTGAGGGGCCATCCAAGATGGCGGCGCCGCTGCAGCCACCACTTTCACAGAGCCGGTCTCAGAGCCCAGAAATTCAGAGGGAAATGCTATCGCCGTCGGTAATGACTGACTCACAGATTGATTATCGGAAGCTGGCAATTGAGGTAGCTACCCAACTGGCCCCCGACATCAGAGAATCCTTAATAGCCACAGTCACAACAACGCTCCAAAAACTCCAAAATGAGGTGACATCTCATGGCAATCGACTAGATGAATTGGAGCAGCGGGTTGGCCTCATGGAGGATGAATCAGCAGGGGCACATACCTGCATTAGAGACCTAATGCGAGATAACACAAAACTCAGAGACCGCTTAGAAGATCTTGAGAATCGGTCCAGAAGAAACAATTTAAGGATAGTGGGACTGCCTGAGCATATTAGACCGCAGCTCCTCCAGGGCATCTGCGAGACGGAGTTACCAGAAGCGCTAGGTCTGACCAGATCTTGCAGAGTGGAAAGGGCACACAGAGTGGGCCCCCCTGGTCCGAGCGCCAACGCCAAAGGAGAGCCGCAAAGCAGACCGCGCCAGGTGATCATGCGGTACTTGGATTACAATGACAAAGAGGAACTTTTGCGCACTTTCAGGAACCGCAATACCCCTTTGCATATAAGGGGGGCAAAAGTCATCCTGTTTGCAGATTATTCGGCAGAAGTCACAAGGCGGCGGAGAGCATTTGGAGGGGTTTGCACCTCCCTCTACAAACGCAAAATTAAATTTCAGCTACAGTATCCGGCCACTTTGAGGATCATGCAGACGGATGGCGCCACCAAGGTATTCCACAATCCTGAGGAGGCGGCATTATATGTAGACAAGATCCCTGGACTTCGGGGCCCTAGACAATCGGGAGAGGAGACGGCGAGTCAAGATACAGGAGGTGAAGGTCCCCGTACACCAGTTTCTTCATCGAGGGACTGTACATGGTCAGATATCACCCGCAATTCCACTTCCTCACCCAAGCAACAACGGGCAGAATCGTCGAAGATGCCACATCGACAACGCTCAGAAAACCGGCTTGCAACCATCCCGGACTGATAAGTATCGCATAGAGGCTCCATGAGCGCATTTGATTGTGCCTTATATATTAATGTGGCAATTGGTTCTGGTGGGATATTATGCCGACAAAATTCCTGCTATAATAGGCATAAGCACTTGTACCCGTGTTGTATAGGAAGCACAACTTATTTTTTGATACTTTAAAAATTAAAATGTTAAGTTCCAATATATCACGAAAAGATGGCGGGAAGGGGAGGGGGGGAGGGGTCACAGACCAGAAAAAAGTGAAGTTATGTATGCCAATTTAAAGTTTGTCTCACAGGAAATGCTGGTGACATTCCTGGATGGGCATTTTGTTGTTAAAGGTTGTGCCAATTTTCTGGCACCGAATGTAAATGTTGTTATTGTAATGTTGGGAGCAATCTGGAGCAGACGCCGCCGGGCGGCTACCAAGGCAGTAAAGCACGCTTGCCTAGAATTAGATATTTATGACCAGTCAATTGTGAACCTTTTCGGAACGCCCACTTTATGCAGCTGACCTCGTGGAATGTAAAGGGGCTTAGGTCCCCTAACAAGAGAATGATGGTACTCCGTCACTTAAAAAAACTCCATACGGACATCGCTCTTCTTCAGGAGACACATTTGGAGGAGAGCGACTTCCACCGCATGAAAAAGTTGTGGGTGGGCCAAGTATACGGCTCTTCAGCTTGTGGCCGTAAAGCGGGGGTACTTATTTTAATAAATAGAAACCTGGTACACGAGGTAATTCATACTGATGCAGATAAGGAAGGGCGACTGCTCCATATTACTCTAAGCACACCATGTGGGGTATTAAGCATTTATAATGTGTATGGACCTAATAGTGATAATATTGAGTTTTTCAATGGTTTGGAAAGGGCCCTTATGTCAGATAATGTCCAGCACAAAATAGTGGGAGGTGACTTTAATTCAGTTTCTGATCACAAGGAGGATAGACGCACACACAGTTCACAAAGCACGGGATCCATTCCAACAGGGGCTCCCAGAAAACAGGACCGAGTGTTGGGACCTCTGATGGAAAGAATACACTTAATAGATCCCTGGAGAAGGGGTAACCCGGATGCCCGGGAATTTACACATTACTCCCACGCTCAACAGTCCTGGTCCAGGATTGACTACCTCTTAATATCCCCAACACTACAACCGAGGCTGAGAGCCGCTGAGATAGGGGACCTAGTGATCTCAGATCACGCCCCGGTACGAGTAGATTTTCAGGAAATATATCCCAGAGGATCAGACTTCATATGGAGATTCCCGGCTCATTTAGCAACTGATGACACCTTTGTGAGACAGCTAAGAGGGTGGTGGTTAGAATACACGTCGACGAATTCAGAACACAGAGATGACCCCTCACTGTACTGGGATACGGCCAAGGCAGTGCTGAGGGGAAGGATAATGGCGTATACTGCCAGCAAAAAACGGGAAATAACACAAAAATTTAATGCTTCTAGTGCTGCACTGAGGGCAACCTATACAGCATATTTGGCACACCCTACATTAGATGCCAGACAGGCCTGGATTCAGGCAAAACACTCTTTTGACGAGTGGGCAGCTCAGAAAGAAACAATATATACTCGAGACTTTGAAGCTACTTTACATAAGTTCGGAAGTAAGGCGGGTAAACTTTTGGCCAATATGGCTCGAGGAAAGCGCTCAGTGCAGCACATAGCGAAATTGAGGGATCATAATGGGCGAGAAACATGCGATCCAATTAGTATTAATTCCATCTTGGCTAAATTTTATGAGGAGCTGTACTCTGATACATCTTCCCTTCCGCTGACAGACACACTGTTAGACAAGGTCACTTTACCGGTCATCTCCGCGGAACAGTTGCAACTTCTAAATGCCAGGGTCACAAGGGGGGAGGTGGATGAGGCAATAAGAAACCTTAAAAATAGTAAGGCGCCTGGTCCAGATGGACTGACCGGCGAATTTTTTAAAGTAATGCGGGAACAGATTACGGAGACTTTGGTCTCCTTGTTTAACAATGCTCTGGGAGAGGAGGGGTTACCACCATCAGCAGACACATCTTATGTGAAATTATTGCTTAAACCTGGAAAGGACCCCCTACTACCAGGATCATACAGACCCATATCGCTCATAAACGTGGACGCTAAACTCCTTTCCAAAATCATAGCTGATAGGTTAGCGAATATAATGCCGTTCCTCATAGCCCCAGAACAAGTAGGTTTTATTAAAGGTAGGTCGGCGGTCACCAACATCAGGACGGTTCTGGCAGTGCTAGATAGAGTACAGCATAACCCATTTCCGGGGGAACATTCGGCTTTACTTTTACTTGACGCGGAGAAAGCTTTTGACAATGTCCGTTGGAATTGGTTGGATGCTGTCCTGGATAAGATGGAAATAACGGGGGCATTCAGGATATTATTACACCACATATACAAAGACCCTAAGGCTAGAATCTCCACACCAGGCTTTCTGTCTAAACCATTCCGTCTATGTAAAGGTACAAGACAGGGGTGCCCGCTATCGCCACTGCTGTTCAATCTGGCTTTGGAGCCGCTGGCACGTTATCTGGCGTCATCCAATTTATATACGGGCATAAGGGTGGGGGAGATGGAGGTCAAGGAAACGTTGTTTGCAGATGACATCTTGTTATTTCTCGCAGACCCCCTTAAAGATGTTCCGCGTATCTTCCAGGCATTGAACGACTTTGGGAGCTACTCAGGGTACAAAGTTAACACGTTAAAATGCCAGTTACTAGATTTGGGAACGCAGGACCCAACATATAGGCGGTCCCTAGCCTCCCTGGATGTTGAGATGGCTAAGTCAAACATTACTTATCTGGGTATTAAAGTGGGTCGGGCACCCAACTCGCTGTATGATCTAAATTATCCCCCCCTTATACAAGATATCCAAGCAGATCTTCTGAGATGGCACAGTCTACCTCTATCACTGATGGGAAGGAGCTGTTTGGTCAAAATGTCAGGATTTGCGAAATTACTCTACCCGCTCCAGACTATCCCACTTCTGGTCAAGCACTCAGATATCAATACACTCAACTCATCATTTACCAAATTCATATGGGGGGGGAAGAAACCAAGAATAGCGCTCACGAAACTCATGATGAGGAAGGCGGAAGGAGGGGTCAATTTCCCTAACATTCGGGGTTATAACCTGGCCTGCTTGAGTAGACATCTGCTAGATTGGAAACACAACACAGAGTTCCACTCCAATACTAGACTGGAGAGACAGCTAGCAAAACCTTGGGATCTCATGGCTCTGGTACACACAACGTTCACTTGTCTCCCAAAGATCGTCAAGAAATCATCTCTGTTACGAGATACCATCATTGCCTGGAAGGTATTGCGCAAACACTATAACCTCTCTTATCGCATTTCAAAACATATGCCCTTATGGCAGCACCCAGAGTTTGCAGCAGGAAGATCTAACAAACTAATGTCAGAATGGAGGGAGAAAGGGGTAGCGACTCTGGGGGATATGTTCCACGCGCAGGATAAGAGGTGGTTAACCTTGCAGGAGCTCCAGAATAAATATGTTTTTGTTCGGCATCAGCACTTACAGTACTTACAAATAGTTAATCACTGTAAAACTAAACTAGCGGATGTAGCGGATGAGGTCCCCCCCAACCTGTTTGATTCATGGTTCACGGACAATCACAGACACTCCATTTCCCAATTATATAGTACACTCAGACCAACACTAGTGAAGATGTCCCCGGGGCAGGCCTTTGGGAGATGGGAAAAACTGTTTAATTTACCAGGCATTGAAAAGCATATTGAAAAAGGGCTGGTGGATTTCAGGGCACACGTGCACAACGAAAACTGGAGGGAAACTCATCTGAAGATCATTCACCAAGCAATATATGCATTTACCCTGGCCCCCTCCGCCTCACAACCAGATAGGAAAACGTCATGCCCTAGATGTAATATCTCAAAGACAGACATGTATCATGGCCTTTGGGCGTGTGCACATATTCAGCCATTCTGGGGGGAGATAACATCCTTATTGCAGCAGGTGGGCAGGTTCCATGGGAATTTAGGGCCAATGGAGGTCTTATTCCATATACAACATGATGGAGAATTAGAAGAGACAGAAACGACACATTTAGCTCCCATGGCCCATGCCACACTGATAGTGGCAAAGAGGTGCATACTCCAAAACTGGCTGGTAGCTGAAGTACCGACTCAGAACATGGTGGTCCAGGGGTTGAGGAAACTGTTTTATCTAGACCGCATTGGTATATTACAGAATAAAGACACGCAGAGCAAAAAATTCTTTGAGAAATGGAAGCTTTTCCTCACAAAATATTTCACCAGTGAAGAACGAAGGGACATCATAGATCCGTTTACGGGAACGTCATGGTACTTGATTGAAGATCTTAAGGGCACTTTAGGGGCACTGAAAATATCACGGGAGTAAAGCATATATATCCACTGGGATTTCTTTATTCTTGCGGACTAGCTGCCTGAGTTGGTGAACTGCTTCACGAAGCTCCAATTGTTATGTATGCTCCAATTTCTTATTTGTTCTGTGTATTGTTTAGTTATGTAAGTTAGGCAGATATGCAAAGTTATGTAACAATGTTTACAGGAATACCCGACAGGTGGGGTTAAAGGAAGGGAAGGATAGAGGAGATAGAGGAGATGAAGGAGGGCTGATAGCCCATGGGGAATAACTTCCAAGATCAAACCTAGTTTGCTGGGAAGCATTCACTATCACATGTTCATTTATACATTTTTTGTAATGTTTATTATTATGGCAATGCATTACTGTATGATTTGTGTTTTTTTTTTGTGTGGTGAAAAAATTCAATAAAAATATGTTTAAAAAAAAAAAAAAATATTTTTTCTATGTCTTTGTGTTTTTTTTTAAACTATATTACTACCGCCTTAGTAATGGCCGCCGGCTGATTGACGACGTCCATTGCTAAGGCGGGGCTTAGTGTTAGCCGGTGCAGAGGCGAACACTAACCCCCTTTATTACCCCGGTACCCACCGCCACCAGGGGTGCTGGGAAGAGCCGGGTACGACCCAGTACCTGACCATCTGTAGTGATGGTAGGCCACTGGGGTGGCCGCAGGCTGGTATTATCAGGAGGGGAAAGGCCAAAAACAGTGGCCCTTCCTACCCTGGTGATGCTAGGCTGCTGCTGCTTTATTGTATCTGGCTGGTTATGAAAAATGGGGGGGACCCCCACGTCATTTAAAAAAAAAAATATAAGTGGAAAGAACGATGTGGGGTCCCCCCCAATTTTCATAACCAGCCAGATGCAACACAGCAGCAGCAGCAGGCAGCATTACCATGGTGGGAAGGGCCACTGTTTTTGGCCTTCCCCAGCCTAATACCAGCCTGCGGCCACCCCGGTGCCTGCCCGTCACTACAGATGGTCGGGTACTGGTTCGTACCCGGCTCTTCCCAGTACCCCTGGTGGCGGTGGGTATCGGGGTAATAATGGGGGTTAGTGTTAGCCTTTGCACCGGCTAATATTAAGCCTCGCCTTAGTAATGGAGGTTGTCAATTAGCCAGAGGCCATTACTAAGGCGGTGATAATAAAGTTTAAAAAGATACAAGCACATAGAAAAAATATTTTATTGAAATAAAAAAACACAACCCTCATTAACCATTTTATTGAGAATAAAAAAAACGCCGTCATTGAAGTCCTCGAATCCGAAGTCCAACAACCGAACCTGTAAAAAAACACAAACACACAAAAATAATCAGTAACACATAAAGAAGCAAAATTATTATTCTTACCTATCCTGGGTCCAGCGCTGGAGCCGCAATGTCAGCGAGCTGGGCCCTGTATCTAATCCAATCGTGTGGTACTGTCTGCTGAGCTGTGTATCTAATCCAATCATGTGTGATACTGTCTGCTGAGCTGTGTATCTAATCCAATCATGTGTGATACTGTCTGCTGGGCCCTGTATCTAATCGTATCTTGTGTGATACTGTCTGCTGAGCTGTGTATCTAATCCTATCATGTGTGATACTGCCTTCTGAGCCACTGTATCTAATCCTATCATGTGTGGTACTGTCTGCTGAGCCACTGTATCTAATCCTATCATGTGTGATACTGTCTGCTGAGCTGTGTATCTAATCCTATCATGTGTGATACTGTCTGCTCAACCACTGTATCTAATCCTATCATGTGTGATACTGTCTGCTGGGCCACTGTATCTAATCCTATCATGTGTGATACTGCCTTCTGAGCCACTGTATCTAATCCTATCATGTGTGATACTGTCTGCTGAGCCACTGTATCTAATCCTATCATGTGTGATACTGTCTGCTCAGCCACTGTATCTAATCCTATCATGTGTGATACTGTCTATCCATAGTGTATAGGGTCGTAGTTCTATAGATATGCTATGCTGTCTCATATATACACTTTTTTTTGGGCGGACACATATGTATTGGGGCTATTTCCCTGACATTTTAAGCCTTGAGGGTATGTTCACACGGCAGCGTCCGTTACGGCTGAAATTACGGTGCTGTTTTCAGCAGAAAACAGCACCGTAATTTCAGCCGTAATGGCATTTGCAGGCGTCTTTCGCTGCGTCCATTACG
The DNA here is from genome assembly GCF_050947455.1 of Rhinoderma darwinii. NCBI lineage: Eukaryota > Metazoa > Chordata > Amphibia > Anura > Rhinodermatidae > Rhinoderma > Rhinoderma darwinii. The sequence continues at coordinate 149,663,628 of NC_134689.1, forward strand.
GACGTAATTGGAGCTGTTTTTCCATGGAGTCCATGGAAAACCGCTCCATTTACGTCTGAAGAAGTGACAGGCACTTCTTTGACGCGGGCGTCTTTTTTACGCGCCGCCTTTTGACAGCGGCGCGTAAAAAAAAATGACCGTCGGCACAGAACATCGTAAGACCCATTCAAATGAATGGGCAGATGTTTGCCAACGCTTTTGAGCCGCATTTTCGGACGTAATTCAATGCTAAAACGCCCGAATTACGTCCGTAAATAGGATGTGTGAACCCAGCCTTAGTGACGCCCCCGGCTGCTAGTGCTGCATTGTTGGGTCACTTAGAAGACCCAGCGATGCAGCTGAAAGCTGCGGACCGTCGGCCATGAGAAGTTTGCGGGGGGGGGCCAGTAAGAATTCTTGCATCGGGGCCCATGAGCCTTTAGCTACGCCCCTGGGTGTTGAGGTGCCAAAACAGTAGGAATCCACCAATAGTGACCCCATTTTGGAAACTACATCCCTCAAGGAATTCATTTATGGTTGTTGTTATCATTATGACCACACAGTTTTTTCACAGCACCTATTTTAATTGGGCAGTGAAATGAATAAAAATTCATTTTTTCCAATAAGATGTCATTTGTGATCAAAATTTCCTATTTTCACAGGGAACAAAATACCCCATTTTGTTGCCCAATTTGTCCTGAGTTCATCAATACCCCATTTGTGGTGATAAACTGCCGTTTGGGCCCATGGGAGGGCTCAGAAGGAAAGGAGCACTATGTATTTGTTGGAGTCCAGATTTTGCTGGATTAGTTTTCGGGTGCCATGTCGCATTTGCAGAGCCCCAGAGGTATCAAAGCAATGGAAACCCACCAGAAGTGACCCCATTTTGGAAACTACACCTCTCAAGGAATTCATTTATGGTTGTTGTTACCATTTTGACTGCACAGTTTTTTCACAGCACCTATTTGAATTGGGCTGGGAATTTAAAAAAAAAAATAATTTTTTCCAATAATATGTAGTTTTAGCTCAAAATTTCTTATTTTCACAAGAAATAAAATACTCCATTATGTTGCCCAATTTGTCCTGAGTGCAGCAATACCCCATTTGTGGTGATAAACTGCCGTTTGGGCCCATGGGAGGGCTCAGAAGGAAAGGAGCGCTATTTGTTCTTTGGAGTCCAGATTTTGCTGGATTGGCTTTCGGGTGGCATTTCGCATTTGCAGAGCCCCAGAGGTATCAAAGCAATGGAAACCCACCAGAAGTGACCCCATTTTGGAAACGACACCCCTCAAGGAATTCATTTATGGGTGTTGTGACAATTTTGACCCCACAGTTTTTTCACAGAACTTATTTGAATTGGGCTGGGAATTAAAACAAACTCATTTCTTTCCAACAATATGTCGTTTTGGCTGAAAATTTCTTATTGTCACAAGAAATAAAATACCCTATTCTGTTGCCCAATTTGTCCTGAGTGCGGCAGTACCCCATTTGTGGTGATAAACTGCCGTTTAGGCCCATGGGAGGGCTCAGAAGGAAAGGACCACCATTTGGCCTACTGGGGATTTTTTGGTGCGAAGTCATGTATGCAGAAGCCCCTGAGGTACCAGTACAGTTGAAACCCCCAAGAAGTGACCCGGTTTAAAAAACTACACCCTTGAGGCATTCATCTAGCGGTGTAGTGAGCATTTTGACCGGAGACATACACCACATAAACTGTAATGTGGGTTCTCACGGGTACGGCAATACCCTCAATGTGGCTGTTATCAGCTGCCTAGGCACGCAGCAGGGCTCAGAAGGGAAAGATGAGGGGGATAAGATGTGCAGAGTGCATCAGAGTAAGTAAAACTGGGGTAGATTAAAAATCAAGGGATGTATGATAAATTTTAAAACACTCTTTCATACAGAGCCTTAGTTTTTCAGGACACGTGTCATGTTGATATATTCTGTCCTCCCTTATCCCCCTCTTATAACAGACTTTCTACCTCTTTTGACTTTTGCCCTTCTTGCCAGTTTGGGGAACTTCTCCTGGAAAGTGTTGCCCTGGTACGATGCGTGTGGCCTGTCTTCCAGAAGTACTAGGTGCCTCCCCTTCTTGGTCCCTAAAAATTAGTTGATAACCACCTCTTGAAATTCCAGGAAAGTTCCCGTCTGGCCTGTACATCGATGTAGCACGTACGCATTGTATAATGCCATCTGTATGATGTGCCCAGCCAGCTTCTTATACCACACCGCATGGCGCTGTAGGGCTTCAGGACTTGATCTGACAAGTCCACCCCTCCCATGTACCTATTGTAGTCCAGGACGCAGTCTGGTTTGGGGGTCTCTGTACTGGTACCTCGTACTGGTACATGGGTACTGGTGTGGCATCTCTCTTGTCCTTGTACGTGACACACAATATGTTGCTGCTGGATTGTGCCCTGCTCTCACCCCTTCTGAGTGTTTGCCCAAGCAGAGTCTTAGGAAGGCCTCTCAGATTTTTTCTAGCAGTGCCGCATTCCGCAGTACTTCTGTAAGTGAGGCAGTTGAAGAGTGGGACTCTGGTATAAAAATTATCCGGGTAGAGGTGGTAACCCTGGTCCAGCAGTGGGTGCACCAAATCCCACACAATTTTTGCATGAACTCCCAGTAGGGGGGGGGGGGGGTTTCATTCTGGGGCTGAATACTGGTGTCCTTCCCTTCATATATCCTAAATTTGTAGGTATACCCTGATGCACTGTCGCACAGCTTATACATCTTCACACCATACCTTGCCCTCTTACTCGGCAGGGACTGGCGGAATTGAAGCCTCCCTTTAAAATGTACCAAGGACTCATCAATAGAAATACACTTCTCAGGGGTGTATGCTTGGGAAAACCGGGCACTGAAACGGTCTAATAGGGGTCTCCATTTAAACAAACGGTCAAAACTGGGGTCATCTCGGTGTGGGCGCTTCTCATTATCAGTATAATGTAAGAAGCGAAGTATTGCCTAGTTTATTTATTTTTTTAGGTTCCAGTTCAGTTCTGAAGTTGCTTTGAGGGGCCTATATATTAGAAACCCCTATGAAACACTCTATTTTAGAAACCAGACCCCTCAAAGTATTCACAACAGCATTTAGAAAGTTTATGAACCCTTTAGGTGTTTCACAGGAATTTAGAGCAAAGTAGAGGTGAAATTTACATTTTTGTTTGTCAGAAAATCCTTTTTATACTATTTTTTTTTATAACACAAAAGGTTTTAACAGAGAAACGCAACTTAATACTTATTGCCCAGATTCTGCAGTTTTGAGAAATATCCCACATGTGGCCCTAGTGCGGTAATGGACTGAAACACCGGCCTCCGAAGCAAAGGAGCACCTAGTGGATTTTGAGCCCTCATTTTTATTAGGCACCATGTCCGGTTTGAAGAGGTCTAGTTATGCCAAAACAGTGGAAACCCCCCAAAAGTGACCCCATTTTGGAAACTAGACCACTTGAGGAATTCATTGTAGTTTTCATGGGCTGCATGCGACTTTTTAATCAGTTTTTATTCTATTTTTAAGTGGTGTGGTGACTAAAAAACAGCAATTCTACCATTGTTTTTTTATTCTATTTTTTTTACAGCGTTCACCGTGCGTTATAAATGACATATTCACTTTATTCTGCGGGGCGATACGATTACGGCGATACCATATGTTTATAGTTTTTTTATGTCTTATGGCGTTTGCACAATAAAATAAGTTTTGTAAAAAATCATTTACTTTTTGTGTTACCTTATTCTAAGAGCCATAACTTTTTTATTTTTTCATCAATAAAGCTGTGCGAGCACTTATTTTTTGCACAATGAACTGTAGTTTCGATCAGTACCATTTTTAGGTACATGCGACTTTTTGATCTCTTTTTATTCCATTTTTTGGGAGGTGAAGTGACCAAACAATTGTGATTCTGGTACAGTTTATTATTATTTTCTTTTACGGCGTTCACCGTGCGGGATAAATAACGAAATAACTTTGTAGTTCAGGCCGCACGGACGCGGCGATACCAATTATGTAGTTTATTTGTTTGTTTATATATTTTTATTAATAATAAAGGACTGATAAGGGAAAAAGGGGGATTTTTACTTTTATTACTTTTAAAACTTTAATTTTTTTATTTTTACACATCTTTTTTTTACTTTATTACTTTGTCCCACTAGGGGACTTGAGGGCAGGAGGCCCTGATCGCTATTCTAATACACTGCACTGCATGCGTAGTGCAGTGTATTGGAGCTGTCAGCTACTCATTGACAGCAAGCATAGTGGGTCCTGACTTTGTCAGGACCCACTAGGCTTCCGTCGATGGCATAGCCGGACGCCATTGTTTGGTGTCCGGTTGCCATAGTCACCATCGCCGGCCGCTATCGTGTAGCAGGCCGGTGATGGCAGCTTAACCCCTAAAAAGCCGCGATCTCTATTGAACGCGGCTTTTAAGGGGTTAATCAGCGGGGACACAGCGATCGGTCCCCACTGTAGGAGCTGCGGCAGCTGCTGTACGAGACAGCAGCTGTCACAGCTCCTGCATGTGTCGGCAGGACGGCCAAAATGGGCGTTACTCCCGCGACGTACTATTCCGTATTAGTTAGTTATTATATAAGCCCGATTTTAAAAATTGATTTTTAATACCGAAATGTTGTCCTACAGAAAAGTATGTACAGTATATGCCCTCAATACTTGGTCGGGGTCCCGTCTCTGCATGAATTACTGCATCAATGTGGCATGGCATGGGGGCGATCAGCCTGTGGCACTGCTGAGCTGTTATGGAAGCCCAGGTTGCTTCATCACTGACTGTGGAAACTTCACAAAGTAAATTTTGCATTTAATTGGGTCCCAGAGTCTGGAGGAATAGTGGAGAGGCGTCAATCCAAGTGTCTTGCTGTCCAGTGTGAAGTTTCCACAGTCAGTGATGGTTTAGGGGCCGTGTCATCTGCTGGTGTTGGTCAACTGTATTATATCAAGTCCAGAGTCAGCTTAGCATCTAGCTGGACATTTCCCAGCACTTCATGCTTCCCTCTGCTGACACGCTTTATGGAGATGTGGATTTCATTTTCAAGCAGGACTCGGCACCTGCCCACACTGCCAAAACTACCAATACCTGGTGTAATAACTACAGCATCACTGCGTTTGATTGGCCAGCAAACTCGTCTGACCTAAACCCCACAGAGAATCTATGGGGTATTGTCAAGAGAAAGATGAGACCGCAGACCCAACAATGCAGACGAGCTGAAGGCAGCTATCATGCAACCTGGGCTTCCATAACACCTCAGCAGTGCCACAGGCTGATCGTATCCTTACCACGCCATTGATGCAGTAATTCATGCAAAAAGAGCACTGACCAACTATCAAAGGCATATACTGTACATACTTTTTAGTAAAACAACATTTCGGTATTAAAAATCATTTTTTGAAATTGGGCTTATATAATATTCTAATTTTCTGAGTGACTTAAATTTAGGGTTTTCATTAACTGTTACCATAATCACCAACATTACAAGAAAAAAAATGCTGGAAATAGATCACTCTGTGTGTAATGAATCTATACAATATATGAGAGACACTTGAATTGAATTACTGAAATCAATTAACTTTTGTTGATCTTTTAATTCATTGCGAAGGACTAGTATATATACTGAGCTTTGTTCTGGTGTTGTATATATGTATTGAGCTTGGTTCTAGTCACTGGTGTAGCTATAGGGGTCGCAGCGGTCGCAATTGCGACCGGGCCCCGAAGCCAGGGGGGCCCACGGCCCCCCGCACCACATCAATAAAAAGTTACTATAGTAACATACTTTACTTACCTTCCTGGTTCCGGATCGCAGCGGAGGTCCGGACGTCAAGCGCTGTGCGCAGCGCATGACGTCACAGCGCTATGCCGCCGCGCACAGCATCGAGACTACAGAACTCCCGCCGCGGCCGAAGAGGAAGGTAAGGTTAGCCCTGACTGGCGGGGTCTGACTCCCGGGACCCGCCAATCAGCTGTTTTGAAGGGGCCGCAGCACTCGTACGAGAGCTGCTCCCCTTCATTCCGGTCACACTGTGAATCGGTGTCGGCGATTCACAGTGTGGGCGAGTAGTGAAATGAAGGGGAAGCAGCTCTCGTACGAGTGCTGCGGCCCCTTCAAAACAGCTGATTTGCGGGTCCCGGGCGACACATCAGCTATTGATGGCCTATCCTGTGGATAGGCCATCAATGTTTAGGGACTGCACAACCCCGAAGCCTACGATGTAGCAGGCTTAGGGGGCCCATGAGACAGGATCACAGATTGTGTGATCCTGTCTGCTGGGCCCTGTATCTAAGCCAATCACATGGTAGGCTTAGATACATTGCCCATGCGTGATCCTGTCTGCTGGGCCCTGTATCTAAGCCTACCACACTGTAGGTTTAGATACAGGGCCCCAGCACACAGTAAGCTTATACTGTATAAGATTACTGTCTGCTGGACCCTGTATCTAAGCCTACCTTGTGGTAGGCTTAGATACAGGGTCCCACAGACAGTATCACACATGGGCCCTGTATCTAAGCCTTAGGGTATGTGCACAGACACTAATTACGTCCGTAATTGACGGACGTATTTCGGCCGCAAGTACCGGACCGAACACAGTGCAGGGAGCCGGGCTCCTAGCATTATAGTTATGTACGATGCTAGGAGTCCCTGCCTCGCTGCAGGACAACTGTCCCATACTGTAAACATGTTTTCAGTACGGGACAGTTGTCCGGCAGCGAGGCAGGGACTCCTAGCGTCGTACGTAAGTACGACGCTAGGAGCCCGGCTCCCTGCACTGTGTTCGGTCCGGTACTTGCGGCCGAAATACGTCCGTCAATTACGGACGTAATTAGTGTGTGTGCACATACCCTAACACATGTGTTACTAATCATTTTTTGTGTGTTTTCTTACAGGTTCAGTCGTTGGACTACGGCGGATTCCAGGACTACTTCGATGACAGCTTTTTTTTTATTAATAAAATGGTTAATGAGGGTTGTGTTGTTTTTTTTTTTATTTCAATAAAATATTTTTTCTATGTCTTTGTGGTTTTTTTTAAACTATATTACTACCGCCCTAGTAATGGCCGCCGGCTGATTGACAGCATCCATTGCTAAGGCGGGGCTTAGTGTTAGCGGATGCAGAGGCTAACACTAACCCCCTTTATTACCCCGGTACCCACCGCCACCAGGGGTGCTGGGAAGAGCCGGGTACGATCCAGTACCTGACCATCTGTAGTGATGGTCGGCCACTGGGGTGGCCGCAGGCTGGTATTATCAGGAGGGGAAAGGCCAAAAACAGTGGCCCTTCCCATCCTGGTAATGCTGCCTGCTGCTGCTTTATTGTATCTGGCTGGTTATGAAAATGGGGGGGACCCCACGTCATTTAAAAAAAATAAAAAATAATAATAATTGGAAAGAACGATGTCGGGTCCCCCCCAATTTTCATAACCAGCCAGATACAACACAGCAGCAGCAGGCAGCATTACAAGGGTGGGAAGGGCCACTGTTTCTGGCCTTCCCCAGCCTAATACTACCAGCCTGCGGCCACCCCGGTGCCTGCCCGTCACTACAGATGGTCGGGTACTGGTTTGTACCCGGCTCTTCCCAGTACCCCTGGTGGCGGTGGGTACCGGGGTAATAATGGGGGTTAGTGTAGCCTCTGCACTGGCTAATATTAAGCCTCGCCTTAGTAATGGAGATTGTCAATCAGCCAGCGGCCATTACTAAGGCGGTGATAATAAAGTTTAAAAAGATACAAGCACATAGAAAAAATATTTTATTGAAATAAAAAAACACAACCCTCATTAACCATTTTATTGAGAATAAAAAAAACGCCGTCATTGAAGTCCTCGAATCCGAAGTCCAACAACCGAACCTGTAAAAAAACACAAACACACAAAAATAATCAGTAACACATAAAGAAACAAAATTATTATTCTTACCTATCCTGGGTCCAGCGCTGGAGCCGCAATGTCATCGAGCTGGGCCCTGTATCTAATCCTATCATGTGTGATACAGTCTGCTGAGCTGTGTATCTAATCCAATCATGTATGATACTGTCTGCTGGGCCCTATATCTAATCCGATCATGTGTGATACTGTCTGCTGAGCCACTGTATCTAATCCTATCATGTGTGATACTGTCTGCTGAGCCACTGTATCTAATCCTATCATGTGTGGTACTGTCGGCTGAGCCACTGTATCTAATCCTATCATGTGTGATACTGTCTGCTGAGCCACTGTATCTAATCCTATCATGTGTGGTACTGTCTGCTGAGCCACTGTATCTAATCCTATCATGTGTGGTACTGTCTGCTGAGCCACTGTATCTAATCCTATCATGTGTGATACTGTCTGCTGGGCCACTGTATCTAATCCTATCATGTGTGATACTGTCTGCTGAGCTGTGTATCTAATCCTATCATGTGTGATACTGCCTTCTGAGCCACTGTATCTAATCCTATCATGTGTGATACTGTCTGCTCAGCCACTGTATCTAATCCTATCCATAGTTTATAGGGTCGTAGTGCTATAGATATGCTATGCTGTCTCATATACACACATTTTTTTTTGGGGCGGACACATACGTATTGGGGCTATTTCCCGGACATTTTAAGCCCTGAGGGTATGTTCACACGGCAGCGTCTGTTACGGCTGAAATTACTGTGCTGTTTTCAGGAGAAAACAGCACCGTAATTTCAGCCGTAATGGCATGTGCAGGCGTCTTTTGCTGCGTCCATTACGGAAGTAATTGAAGCTGGTTTTCCATGGAGTCCATGGAAAACAGCTCCATTTACGTCTGAAGAAGTGACAGGCACTTTTTTACACGCCGCCTTTTGACAGCGGCGCATAAAAAAAAATGACCATCGGCACAGAACATCGTAAGACCCATTCAAATGAATGGGCAGATGTTTTCCGACGCTTTTGAGCCGCATTTTCGGACGTAATTCAATGCTAAAACGCCCGAATTACGTCCGTAAATAGTGTGTGTGAACCCAGCCTTAGTGACGCCCCGGCTGCTAGTGCTGCATTGTTGGGTCACTTAGGAGACCCAGCGATGCAGCTGAAAGCGGACCGTCGGCCATGAGAAGTTTGCGGGGGGGGGGGGGGCCCAGTAAAAATTTTTGCATCGGGGCCCATGAGCCTCTAGCTACGCCCCTAGTTCTAGTGTTGTATTTATGTACTGAGATTGGTTCTGGTGCTGTATTTATGTACTGAGCTTGGATCTGGTGTTGTACTTATGTACTGAGCTTGGTTCTGGTGCTGTATATTTGTACTGAGCTTGGTTCTGGTGTTGTATGTATGTACTGAGCTTTGTTCTGGTGCTGTATATATGTACTGAGCTTGCTCCTGGCACCGTATCTGTGCATTAGCCTGGATAGTTGTCACGGCTTACTGCGCACGCCGCCCTGTCCTCCACCCTTCTCATGTACACAGCCTAACTAAATGGGCTGAGCACGCTTAGGATATTGAATGTGCGCATATAGGCCCATACGTAATGGGTTAGTTTAATACAATGTGTGGGTAGGTCTGTACGCTTATGTAATTATATATGTAGTGTGGCAATCCACTCTAAAGCATTCTAGACAGGGAATTTCTTTATTTAGAGTCCACTTTAATGTAGGGGGTATTTGGAATATCGTAATTGTTTTATTTTATTATTGGAATAATTTTTAATGGCGCGATACACCGCAAAACACCATGACCCACCCTCCCCGCGGCGCGTATGTTTTCATCCAAAAAACAGGGAACCTGTTGTTAAAAATTTTAATCCCATCCCACTTTTTGTAGCACTACTGATTGATATTAGCTATTGAGCTGCACCTGTAGTCCAATTAAATAAATGCAGTCTTGTGGACTGCAGCAGTCCCATTCAATAGTTAAAATCAATCAGTAGTACTACAAAAATTCTCAGTGTAGCCTTGGCCTTTTGCTCATCCGTGTAAAACTGACAGACAATCTTTTAGACCATACCTCTGGCTGACCTGGGGTCCTTTGTTAGGCCCCTGCCTGCCATGATAACACATTGGCATTGTGCTCATGGATTGACAGAGGGAGCCCCCTCTCTCTGTCAAACAATTAAGATGAGGGGGCATGGCCAGCTATGGGAGAGTGAGGACGTGTTTCCCTGAGCTCCTCCACCAGCCTACCTGTTATGAACTTCCATCCAGCTTCTACCATGGGGAAGGCACCTAAAAAGACTAAGGCACCCTCCTCTACCCGTCCTTCATCCCCGCAGGTGATATCGGGACATACTTTGGGAGACATACCCCAATGCAGTTGCGGGCTCCCCTCCGGTCTGAGGCCGAGAACAAGATGACCACCCGGCATGTCCGCCTGCGCTACTCCAGGGCTTCGGTGACGATGGCCACCCATCTGCTGGCACCCACTTACCTTCTCAGGTACCTTCTCGAGAGATACCTGGCTGCTTGCTCCGTTCCGAGGGTGTGGATGATGCTGGGCCCCATGCGCCACGGACCGCCGCCATCCCAGATGGATCCCAGGATGTCTCCACGGCCTGCCCTGGGCCTGCTGCTGTGTGTCGGCCCGCCTCTCCTGATGCAGAAGACCTGCTTACTGGGAACCCCCTGGATGGCCCTGCTGCCGCCGGCTCTGCCGCTGAAGCTGCTGCTTTACTCCCGGCCACGTGCGAGGCCTCCCAAAATGGCCCACGGCACCCACCATTAGGGACACGGACGCCGGAAGAGTGCACACAGCCCTCCCTGGAGACTCCCTTCAGGCACCTCTTCCCGCAGCATCCATATGTTGGCTGACTACACTGGAATTGGGTTCTCCTGCAATGGTGGACACAAGACACGCTGACTATGGCCCGGTTGATCGGCCTCACCCTCCGTCTGCTCCATACCAGGAGGCACCACGTCTTCTCCTTACCCGACCGGGGACAGAGCACAGTAAGTACAGAGGACATAGACCTCATGTTCCCGTGCCCAATGTTGAACCCTCTGGGTCACAGGCCCATGTACTCCTGCAAGTCCCCATGCCCCTGGGGGGTACCCCTTCGTGGTCCACATTCTCTTCCTGGGGTAGCCCCCCTCATGTCCAGCCAACCACTCTACCCTTACTGCTCCAGCGGTCCCCCCGCACCACTGGCCTATGTCCTCATCACCTGTTTCTACCCAAGGATCCAATACCCTCTCTCCTAGTATTCACGTTCTGGACTCTGCTCACAACCCGGACAATATTCCGGATGTTTTCAGATTAAGTCAACCAGATGCCTCATCCATACCTGTCTGTGAAAATAGACTGGCCATACTCTTGGATATTCGTTAGATGGTTTAAACGTTACCCACTAGGGCTGATATGTCTTCCTTTGCCAAGCAAATTGTGGACGAGTGTAAAATGGAGTTTACCCAGTTTCGTGCTGAACTTTCTTTACTCTCTACACGGGTGGATACTCTCGCCCATGACTGTGTCACTGACACTACATCACTTGCAACTATACAATCCACTCTGCACCAACATTCTGCTCAACTGTTTGCTCTGCAACAACATTTGATGATGTAGAGAATCGTAATAGGAGGAACAATCTTCGTATCCGGGGCCTACCTGAATCTATCCCTGCATCGGATCTTTTCTCTACACCAGGGGTCTAAAGCACGCGGGACACAGAGCCGTTAGTGCAGACTCTGCTACGTGACTCTGGAATTCACTGACATCGGTGTCCATGTATGGACACACAATATCTGGGGCTTCCCCAGAGCCAGAGTCCCGGGCAGAGCGCTAGTATAGGCTCTGCTCCAGGACTCTGTAGAATTCCCTGACATCGCTGTCCATATATGGACAGTGTTGTCAGGGTCTTCCCCAGAGCGGAGTCCCGGGCAGAGCGCTAGTATTGGCTCTGCTCCGGGACTTCGTGGAATCTTCTGACATCGCTGTCCACATATGGACAGCGATGTCTGGGGCTTCCCCAGAGCTGGTATAGGCGCTAGTATAGGCTCTTCTCTGGGACTCTAGGGAAGCCTCTGACATCGCTGTCCATACATCGACAGTGATGTCAGGGGCTTCCCCTGAGCAGGAGTCCCAGTGATGTCAGGAGCACAGCTGGAGTCCCAGGAAGAGCCTACTAGTGCTCTGCCCGGGACTCCAGCTCTAGGGTTGCCCCTGACATCCATGTCCATATTGATGTCAGGAGCAGAGCTGGAATCCCAGGCAGAGTGCTAAAAGCCGCTCTGCTCCGGGACTAAAGCTCTGGGCAAGCCCCTGACTTCACTGTCCATATATGGACACTGATGTTACTGGCTTCCCCAGAGTTCCAGCACATACTAGTGCTCTGCCCCGGGACACCAGCTCTGGGGTTGCCCCTGATATCACATTCCGGTCCAGGAGGATACCCTGACGTCACTGTGTATGGACAGTGACGTCAGGGGCTCCAACATTAGAGGAATCCCCAGCCAAACCGTCGGCAACGCTCTGGCTGGGGATTCCAATCCTAGAGGGAGCCCCAATGGAGCTATCTACTTGGGGTGTGTGTGGCATTATCTGCAGAGGGCACTGTGGCATTATCTGCAGAGGGCACTGTGGCAGTATCTGCGGAGGGCACTGTGGCAGCATCTACAGAGGGCACTGTGGCAGCATCTACAGAGGGCACTGTGGCAGCATCTACAGAGGGCACTGTGGCAGCATCTACAAAGGGCACTGTGGCAGCATCTACAGAGGGCACTGTGGCAGCATCCACAAAAATGGGCTGCCCAATCTTGACAAGTGTGTCTGCCAAACACTGCTAACTGAGCCGCCGGACTGCATTTAGCGACACTTAAACTGTAAAACTGGATTGTTGAAATAAGCATGTGAAGAAATATCTCAAATTTTAAACCTAGTGGTATTATTAAAGTAATATAGTGTTATAGTAGATCAAATAACTAATTGATTTACAATAATTTTGTATTGTATCAAATTTGAAAGTAATGCAGCCCGTCAACTTCCCATTTTTTCTATATGTGGCCCACTTACCCGGCCGGGTTTGAGACCCCTGCTCTACACTGTCTACCATCTTCAACAACCTACTGGATCGTCCACCATATACCCATATTGAACTTGATCGTGCTCATAGAGCCCTGCACCCGCTGAATCTTGATCACCAGCGGCCCCGAGATGTCATTTGTCGGTTTAATTTTTATGCCATAAAAGACTCTATTCTGCAAAAAATCAGACAACAACCTACCATCTTCCATCAAGGTACGCAGATACGTATCTTACCGGATCTGTCAAGACACACCTTAGCGCAACGCGCAGCTCTCAACCGTCTTCTGGAGGTATGTCAGAATCGAGGCATCACCTATAGATGGGGATTCCCCTTTGCCTTAATGGTCAGACAAGAAGGACATACCTATACTCTGAGAGCTCCGACTGACTTACCTGTTTTCCTGCGGGACCTGGGCCTTCCTCCCATTACTATTCAAGTATGACCCTTGCCTTCTGCTGGCAGAGGCTCTCATATGGGAAGTCCTCCTTATACGCATCCGCCTTCTGCTGAGAGGCGCCACCCGCGAGGTCCCATAAGACGGTCTAGTTGCGGACGTGATGGGGAGCCTGCATCGCCCAGGGATCCTGCCCGTTCAGCTTGAGGGTCTGTGGTGTACGATCCCCTATTTATGACTTCCAGGACTTATTTCACTACATGTCATTGATTGTTTAGTTCCTGGAAATCCTCTTTTGCTCCTGCTTAATGTGTTTTATGTCATTTGCATTCTGGCTAGGTATTATTTTTTTTGCTGTTCTAACATGCCTTCCCCTCTATTTTCAATTTGTCTATTATAATAATAATAATAATAATAATAATAATAATAATAATAGCTGTTTACCTTTATGTTATTATATGCTGGAGAGCACGGGTTCCTCTTATGTGTAGCTGCCATCTTCCCCCCGTAGGTACCGAACCAACCCAGAGCGTAGTGGACGCTTCTTGGTCCTTCACATTTTTGTGCTTAGTTTGTGCGGCAGTCTCTATTTTGCTGCCTTTTTTGTTGATGTCTATGTCTTTCTTTAACCCCTTCAGGACTGAGCCTGTTTTGACCTTCAGGACGAAGCCGATTTTTCAAATCTGTCGTGTCACTTTATGTGGTAATAACTTGGGAATGCTTTTACATATCAAAGTGATTCTGAGATTGTTTTCTCGTGACATATTGTCAATATTTATTTGTAAAAAACACGAAGATTTGGAGAAACTTTGCAAAAATTAGCATTTTCTAAATTTTAAATGTATCTGCTTGGAAAACAGATAGTAATACCACACAAAATAGTTACTAGTTTAAATTTCCCATATGTCTACTTTATGTTTGCATAGTTTTTTGAACATTCTTTTATTTTTCTAGGACGTTACATGGCTTAGAACTTTAGCAGCTATTTCTCATATTTTCAAGAAAATGTCAAAAGACTAAGTTTTCAGGGACCAGTTCAGTTGGGAAGTGACTTTGAGGGCCTTATATATTAGAAAGACCCCATAAGTCACCCCATTTTGAAAACTGCACCCCTAAAAGTATTCAGAACAGCATTCAGAAAGTGTTTTAACCCTTTAGGTGTTTCTCAGGAATTAAAGCAATGTAGAGGTCAAATTTACAAATTTCATTTTTTTTTGGCCAAAATTCATTTGTAATACATTTTTTCTGTACCACAGAAGGTTTTACCCAAGAAATGCAACTCAATATTTATTGCCCAGATTCTGCAGTTGTTATAAATATCTCACATGTGGCCCTAGCCTGCTAATAGACTGAAACACCAGCCTCAGAAGCAAAAGAGCACCTAGAGGATTTTGTGGCCTCCTGTTTTTTTAGAATATATTTTAGGCACCATGTCATGTTTACATACCATAAAGAAACAACCAGAGCTTTTGACGCCAATATATATATAAAAGTAGTAAATTTTATTTAGACAAATAACATGGACAATTAAAATACAGAAAGATACAACTCTAGTGTGAATTGCAGAGACAATATCAATATTTGTTGCTAGCTCAAATATATGGGTGTACATATAAGTAACTAAAATGATCGAGACACATTTGACACCAATATACCCTCCCTCATAGGAAGAAAAAGTTCTCTTAGAAGAAATAGCTGTGGAATACAGATCTAATAACTAGTGAATACCAGAAGAGGGTATAATCCAAGTGACATTGCTGTCAAAAGAGTCATATGTCAGGTCATGAACTCACCCATAGATAGCAGCAAGAAATGGTAAGTGGTGTCAGCTCCGCTACATGAACCCCGACGCGCGTTTCGCCACGTATGCTTCCTCAGGGGGATGTGTAGTTATGTACGTCCTGTCGCTACCCTTTTATATTCCCTAAATGGTGTAGTTCGTTGGATGTGCCGCGGCGCATCTCCGCCGATGCAGCCGGAAACGAGGCATGCCCCACATCCGGCCCCGAGCGCGGCAGCACGTGCCCGGATTCCCGACGCGTCATGGGAGTTCCGGGCATGCGCAATGCGCTCATGGAGGCGGAGGGGGGATGCATCGGAGACATGTTTGAAGAGGTCTTCTGGAGCTAAAACATTAAAGATCCGCAAAAGTCACCCCATTTTGGAAACTACACTCCTCAAGGAATTTATCTAGAGGTATAGTTAGCATTTTGAACCCACAGTTTGTTTTTTTTGCTCAATTTATTTAAATTAGTATGTGAAGATGAAAATTAACTTTTTTTCTGAAAAAACATAATTTTTTTTTACAAGGAATAAAAGAAGAAAAAATACCCCAACATATGTAAAGAAATTTATCCCAATTATAGCAATACCCCATATGTGGTAATAAACTGCTGTTTGGACCCACAGCAGGGCTCAGAAGGGAAGGAGCACCATTTGGATTTTGGATTTCTGATTTTGCTGGAATGATTTTCAGTGCCGTGTCGCGTTTGCAATGCACTGGAGGGACCAAAATAGTGGAAACCCCCCAAAAGTGACCCCATTTTGGAAACTACACACCCTCACGGAATTTTTCTAGGGGTAAAGTTAGCATTTTGACCCCACAGTTGTTTTGCTGAATTCATTGGAATTAGTCTGTAAAGGTAAAAATCTACTTTTTTTCTGAAAAAACTTCGCCATTTTTAATTTTTACAAAAAATAAAGGAGAAAAAGCACACCAACATTTGTAAGACAAATGCTCCCGATTACGTAAATACGCTATATGTGGTAATAAACTGCTGTTTGGACTCACAGCGGGGCTTAGAAGGGAAGGAGCGCTATTTGGCTTTTGGAGCAAAAATTTAGCTGAAATGGTTTTCTGGTGCCATGTCGCATTTGAGGCCAAAACAGTGGAAACCGCCCAAAAGTGACCCCATTTGGCAAACTACACCACTTAAGGAATCGATCTAGGGGGTATAGTGAGCATTTAGACCCCACAGGTCTTTTGCAGAATTTATTAGAATTAGGCCGTGAAAATGAATATCAACATTATTTCCACTAAAATGTTAAATTTTTTCAATTTCACAAAGAATAAAGGAGGAAATAGCCGCCCAACATCTGTAAAGCAATTTCTCCCGAGTACGACTATACCCCACATGTGGTCATAAATGTTTTTTCATTAGAAAGTAATTAACCCTTTCCGGACTGAACCATTTTTTGCTTTTTCTTTTTCGTTTTTCCCTCCCCGCATTCCAAGAGCCATAACTTTTTTATTTTTCTGTTAATAGAGCGGTGTGAGGGCTTATTTTATGCGGGACGAGCTGTAATTTTTATTGATGCCATTTTTCGGTCAGACAACTTTTTGAACACTTTTTATTAAATTTTCTGGTAGAGCCAAAGTTACCAAAAAAATAGCGATTTTGCCGTTTTTTACAGTCTTTATTTTTCACGGCGTTCACCGTACGAGTTAAATAATGGTATATTGTAATAGTACTTTTACGGACGCAGAGATACCAATTTTGTGTATTTGTTTTACATTACTTTAGAGAAAAAATGTGAAAAGGTTTTTTTTGGGACTTTAAATATGTATTTAATGTTTTTTCACTAATAATAACTATTTACTTTTGTTTTTACACATTTTATTAGCCCCCTAGGGGATTTGAACCAGTAATTAGTAGATCGCTGGTACAATAAACTGCAATACTAATGTATTGCAGTATATTGTCATTTTTATAGGAACCTGTAAAAGCGCGACCGCTCTACCTGTCCGTTAGACCTGGGTGTCAGCTTTAATACACAGCTGACACCCGCAGCATATGGAGCGGGCTTAGCGCGTGAGCCCGCTCCATACATCACCCAGCTGCTATGTCGTGGTGCGCGAAGGGGTTAATGCGCAGCGGATGGTGCAGAGTGAAAATTAAAATTTTCCACTGATATGCCATTTTAGAGCACAATATGTTGGTCCCAGTTTGTGCCACTGAAGAATATCTCATAAAATATTAACCGGGTTCTCCCGGGTATGGCGATGCCATATCTGTGGACATAAATGTCTGTTTGGGCACGCTGTAGGGCTCAGAAGGGAGGGAGTGGCATTTGGCTTTTGGAGCGCAGATTTAGCTTGGTAGAATGTTCTGTTTGGCGTTTTGCTAGTATTTCAAGTTATAATGTGGGGACATATGTAATATGTGCGGAGTACATCAGGGCATAATAAGAGGGTATAATAATGTGGTAAATAAATAATAATCCGCAGATATGTGGCCAGTGTCGCACTGATAAATGGTACCCAATCTTATCCGCTTTTGTAACACTCTGCATATTTTGCATCGTCATATTCTGAGAGCCAGAACTTCTTTATTTCTTCTTTACCGGAGCTGTGTGAGGGCTTATTTGTTGCGGGACAATCTGTAGTTTTCATTGGTACCATTTTGGGGTACGTGCGATTTTTTTGATCACTTTTTATACCATTTTTTGGCAAGCATGGTAACCAAGAACCATCAATTCTGACAATGTATTTTATTCTTTATTTTTATGCCGTTCACCCTGGGCTATAATTGACGATTTTACTTTATTCTGCGGGTTGGTACGATTACGGCGATACCATATGTATATACACTACCGTTCAAAAGTTTAGGGTCACTTAGAAATTTCCTTATTTTTGCAAGAAAAGCACAGTTTTTTTCAATGAAGAGAACATTAAATTAATCAGAAATACACTCTATACATTGTTAATGTGCTAAATGACTATTCTAGCTGCAAACGTCTTGTTTTTAAAGCAATATCTACATAGGTATATGGAGGCCCATTTCCAGCAACCATCACTCCAGTGTTCTAATGGTACATTGTGTTTGCTAACTGTGTTAGAAGGCTAATGGATGATTAGAAAACACTTGAAAACCCTTGTCCAATTATGTTAGCACCACTGTAAACAGTTTTGCTGTTTAGAGGAGCTATAAAACTGACCTTCCTTTGAGCTAGTTGAGAATCTGGAGCATTACATTTGTGGGTTCGATTAAACTCTCAAAATGGCTAGAAAGAGAGAGCTTTCATATGAAACTCAACAGTCTATTCTTGTTCTTAGAAATTAAGGCTATTCCATGCGAGAAATTGCCAAGAAACTGAAGATTTCCTACAACGGTGTGTACTGCTCCCTTCAGAGTACAGCACAAACAGGCTCTAACCAGAGTAGAAAGAGAAGTGGGAGGCCCCGCTGCACAACTGAGCAACAAGACAAGTACATTAGAGTCTCTAGTTTGAGAAATAGACACCTCACAGGTCCTCAACTGGCAGCTTCATTAAATGATTCCCGCAAAACGCCAGTGTCAACGTCTACAGTGAAGAGGCGACACCGGGATGCTGGCCTTCAGAGCAGAGTGGCAAAGAAAAAGCCATATCTGAGACTGGCTAATAAAAGGAAAAGATTAATATGGGAAAATAGCACACAGACATTGGACAGAGGAACATTGGAAAAAAGTGTTATGGACAGACGAAACGAAGTTTGAGGTGTTTGGATCACACAGAACATTTGTGAGATGCAGAACAACTGAAAAGATGCTGGAAGAGTGCCTGACGCCATCTGTCAAGCATGGTGGAGGTAATGTGATGGTAGGGGGTTGCTTTGGTGCTGGTAAAGTGGGAGATTTGTACAAGGTAAAAGGGATTTTGAATAAGGAAGGCTATCACTCCATTTTGCAACGCCATGCCATACCCTGTGGACAGCGCTTGATTGGAGCCAATTTCATCCTACAACAGGACAATGACCCAAAGCACACCTCCAAATTATGCAAGAAGTATTTAGGGAAGAAGCAGGCAGCTGATATTCTATCTGTAATGGAGTGGCCAGCGCAGTCACCAGATCTCAACCCCATAGAGCTGTTGTGGGAGCAGCTTGACCGTATGGTACGCAAGAAGTGCCCATCAAGCCAAACCAACTTCTGGGAGGGGCTTCTGGAAGCATTGGGTGAAATTTCTC
Organism: Rhinoderma darwinii; assembly: GCF_050947455.1. Lineage (NCBI taxonomy): Eukaryota > Metazoa > Chordata > Amphibia > Anura > Rhinodermatidae > Rhinoderma > Rhinoderma darwinii. The sequence goes on from NC_134689.1 coordinate 149,682,907, forward strand.
CCGATTACCTCAGCAAATTAACAGCTAGAATGCCAAAGGTCTGCAATGCTGTAATTGCTGCAAATGGAGCATTCTTTGACGAAAGCAAAGTTTGAAGAAGAAAATGATTATTTGAAATAAAAATCATTATTTCTAACCTTGTCAATGTCTCGACTATATTTTCTAGTCATTTTGCAACTCATTCGATAAATATAAATATATATGTTTTGCAGCGTTTGCGCAATAAAATCACTTATTTATAAAATAAATTATTTTCTGTGTAACCATATTCTGAGAGCAATAACTTTTTTATTTTTCAGTCAATAAAGCTGTGTAAGGGCTTGTTTTTTGCGGGATGGGTTGTCGTTTTTATTGGTACCATTTTGGGGTACATGCGACGTTTTGATCACTTTTTATTGTATATTTTGGGAGGAGTGGTGACCAAAAATAGTGATTCTAGCGTTGTTCTTCTACTTATTTTTTTGCGGCGTTCACCGTGCGGGAAAAATAACATTATAGTTTTATAGTTGGGGTCGTTACGAATGCGGTGATACTAACTAAATGTGTGTACTTTTTTTAACGTGCTCATTTTTTTCCTATAATAAAAGTCTTATTATAGGAAAAAAAGAAGTGTTTGTTTATGTAACATAACTTTTATTTTTACACTTTTTTTAAAATATTTTTATTATCTTTTTTTTTACTTTTTTTTACTTGTCCCACTAGGGGACTACGAGACTTGCAGCTCTGATCGCTGCTAGAACACATTACACTACCTGATTTTTAATCTACCCCAGTTTTACTTACCCTGATGCACTCCGCACAGCTTATCCCCCTCATCTTTCCCTTCTGAGCCCTGCTGTGTGCACAGGCAGCTGATAACAGCCACATGTAGCGTATTGGTATCAGTTTATGGGGTGTATGTCTCCGGTCAAAATGCTCACTACACCTCTAGATGAATGCCTTAAGGGTGTCGTTTTTAAAACGGGGTCACTTCTTGGGGGTTTCAACTGTACTTGTACCTCAGGGGCTTCTGCATACATGACTTCGCACCAGAAAATCCCCAGTAGGCCAAATGGTGGTACTTTCCTTCTGAGCCCTCCCATGGGCCCAAACAGCAGTTTATCACCACAAATGGGGTATTACGGCACTCAGAACAAATTGGCCAACAAAATGGAGCATTTTATTTCTTGAGAAAATAGGACATTTTGAGCTAAAACTACATATTATTGGAAAAAATTAATTTTGTTTTAATTCCCAGCCCAATTCAAATAAGTTCTGTGAAAAAACTATGGGGTCAAAATGGTCACAACACCCATAAATGAATTCCTTGAGGGGTGTAGTCTCCAAAATGGGGTCACTTCTGGTGGGTTTCCATTGCTTTGATACCTCTGGGTGCTCTGCAAATGTGACATGGCACCTGAAAACCAATCCAGCAAAATCTGGACTCCAAAGAACAAATAGCGCTCCTTTCCTTCTGAGCCCTCCCATGGGCCCAAATGGCAGTTTATCACCACAAATGGGGTATTGCTGCACTCAGGACAAATTGGGCAACAAAATGGGGTATTTTGTCCCCAAAGGAAAATAAGACATTTTGATCAGAAATGATATCTTATTGGAAAAAATGTAATTGTTTTAATTTCCCAGCCCAATTCAAATAGGTGCTGTGAAAAAACTGTGCAGTCAAAATGGTAACAACAACCATAAATCAATTTCTTGAGGGGTGTAGTTTCCAAAATGGGGTCACTTCTGGTGGGTTTCCATTGCTTTGATACCTTTGGGGCTCTGCAAATGCGACATGGCACCCGAAAACCAATCCAGAAAAATCTGTACTTCAAAGAACAAATAGTGCTTCTTTCTTTCTGAGCCCTCCCATGGGCCCAAACGGCATTTTATCACCACAAATGGGGTATTGCTGCACTCAGGACAAATTGGGCAAACAAAATGGGGTCTTTTGTTCCCTGTGAAAAGAAGACATTTTGATCAGAAATGACATCTTATTGGAAAAAAATGACATTTTTTTAATTTCACAGCCCAATTTAAATAAGTGCTGTGAAAAAACTGTGCGGTCAAAATGGTAACAACAACCATAAATCAATACCTTGAGGGGTGTAGTTTCCAAAATGTGGTCACTTCTGGTGGGTTTCCATTGCTTTGATACCTCTTGGGCTCTGCAAATACGACATGGCACCCGAAAACCAATCCAGGAAAATCTGGACTCCAAAGAATAAATAGCGCTCCTTTGTTTCTGAGCCGTCCCATGGGCCCAAACGGCAGTTTATCACCACAAATAGGGTATTGCTGCACTCAGGACAAATTGGGCAACAAAATGGGGTATTTTGTTCCCTGTGAAAATAAGACATTTTGATCAGAAATGACATCTTATTGGAAAAAATTTCATTTTTTAAATTTCACAGCCCAATTCAAATACGTGCCGTGTAAAAACGGTGGGGTAAAAATGGTAACAACAACCATAAATTAATTCCTTGAGGAGTGTAGTTTCCGAAATGGGGTCACTTTTGGGGGATTCCTACTGATTTGGCACCTCAACACCTCTTCAAACCTGCATGCTGCCTAAAATATATTCTAATAAAAAAAGAGGCCTCAAAATGCACTAGGTGCTTGTTTGCTTCTGGGGCTTGTGTTTTAGTCCATGAGCACACTAGGGACACATGTGGGACATTTCTAAAAACTGCAGAATCTGGACTATACATATTTAGTAGTGTTTCTCTGGTGGAAGCTTCTGTGTTACAGAAAAAACTTAATACAATTGAAATTCAGCAAGAAAAATAAAATTTGCAAATGTCACCTCCACTTTCCACTGTGAAATGCCTAAAGGGCTAAATAAACTTTCTAAATGCTGTTTTGAATACTTTGAGGGGTCTAGTTTTCAAAATGGGGTGTTTTATGGGGTTTTCTAATACATAGGCCCCTCAAAGCCACTTCGAAACCGAACAGTTACCTTAAAAAAAAGTATTTTGAAATTTTCTTAAAAATATGAGAAATTGCTGTTTATGTTCCAAGCCTTGTAACGTCTAAGAAAAATAAAAGAATGTTCAAAAAACTATACCAATCTAAAGTAGACATATGGAAAATGTGAACTACTAACTATTTTGGGTGGTATAACCATCTGTTTTACAAGCAGATGCATTTAAATTCTGAAAAATGCTATTTTTTATAAATTTTCTCAAAATTTTGCAATTTTTCACCAATAAACACTGAATATATCGTCCAAATTTCACCACTAACATAAAGCCCAATGTGTCACGAGAAAACAATCTTAGAATCGCTTGGATAGGTTTAAGCATTCCGACGTTATTACTGTCACAGACACAGGGTATGTGTCACGGACACAGGGTATGTGGACCCACTAGGCCGCTCCGCCGTAGCGGGGAGGCAGCTGACCAGGTCACAGTCTATACGAAAGTCAATGGCAGACAGTAACGCTTGGGTTCCTGAAATAGTCCGGACGATGGCTGTGGCTTCAGCATGGATGGAGGCTGGTGCGGCAGGTCGCGACAGACGTGGCGGGCAGTATCCGATGAAGCAGAAGACACTGGACCTGGCAGAAGACACTGGACGTGGCAAACGACACTGGACGTGGCAGACGACACTGGACGTGGCAGAAGACACTACTCCAACGCAGCTAGGCACAGGAACTAGAACAATACGGAATACAGGAACGGGTAACAGGGCACGGGTAACAGCTGGAATGGGAAACACTAAGGGACCATTTGCGAGACAGACTGGGATAGACTAACAACGCTCAGGCAAGGATCAGAAGGCCTGGGGCCTTCTTATAGACCAGGAAATCAGGCAGTTAATGATGATGACACAGGGACACAGCAGGACGGAGCTGAAGTGAGCGCTGGCATCTCCTAGGAAGGAGACAGGGACCAGCGCTCACGGATCCATGGCTGCGGGCGTCAGGGGGTGAGTAAACCCGACGGCCCACGGCCATGGACGTTACAATTACAACTGTAAAGGATCTGCCAGGCACAACTTCTGTGTATACGCCCATGGGTAATCAGTCTGCACCTGGTTCTATGTCTCTGAGACTGACTCCATCTTCCACCACTCAGGATGGCAAGCTTAGGAGTGGGAGAGCCTATCGCAGCCTGGCCAGACGGAGCTAGCTCCCGCCCTCTGTCTATTTATACCTGCCTTTCCTGTTCCTCCTTTGCTTGTGATTCTTCTCGTGTGGTTTCCTGGCCTTGCTGCAGCTCCTAGCTATTTGACCTTTCTTCATACTGACCCCGGCTTACTGACAACTCTCCTGCTCTGCGTTTGGTACCTCGTACATTCCTGGTTTGACTCGGCTCGTTCACCTCTCTTGTTGCTCACGGTGTTGCCGTGGGCAACTGCCCCATTTCCCTTGCTTGTGTCCCCTTGTCTGTTTGTCTGTCGTGCACCTACTGAGCGTAGGGACCGTCGCCCAGTTGTACCCCGTCGCCTAGGGCGGGTCGTTGCAAGTAGGCAGGGACCGAGTGGTGCGTAGATTAGGCCTCACTGTCTGTTTCCCTACCCCCCTGTCATTACAACAACATAAAGTGAAATATGTCAGATTTGAAAAATGGGCTCTGAGCCTTAAAGAGTCTCTGTCACCAGATTATCAAATCCCTATCTCCTATAGCATGTAATCAGCGCTGCAATGTAGATAACAGTAACGTTTTTTTTTGTTTTTTTTTAAACGATCATTTTTGGCTAAGTTATGAGCAATTTTATATTTATGCAAATGAGCTTTTCTAATGGACAACTGGGTGAGTTTTCTCTTATTTCCAACTGGGCGTGTATTGTGTTTTAAGCAACTGGGCGTGTTTACTTCTTTCTCTGCACAATCACACTGTGCTGTGGATCATGCTGGGCTGGAACAATGAGAAGTGTATGACACTGATTAGTCACTGATTGGTAAGCCTCATACACTCCTGTGTACAACACCCAGTTGGTAAAAAGTAAAAACATGCCTAGTTGTCCATTGAGAGTCATTAGCATAAATCTAAACTAGCTCATAACTTGCTCAAAAATGATCGTTTTTCAAAATAAAAACCACTGCTGTTATCTACATTACAGCGCCAATCAGATTATGTAGGAGATAGGGCACTTATAATCTGGTGACAGAGACTCTTTAAGTAGGGTAAGTGTTACAAAAAGTTTGCTCACCACATATCCACTGCCTTTCCATTGCGTTTCCAGTGCGTTTCCATAGCGTTTGAATGATGCAAGTTGGTATAAATGAATCCAAGTACTGCAGGTGCTCGTAGATATTCCCAAACTGGTCCTGTGTCGACAGCATATCATAGCTATGATTAAGGACCCCTCTGGTCTAAAACGCGTAAGCGTGGTCCCGGGATGTTTTGTTTTAACCTCGTTCTTTGAAACATGACCTAATAAACCTTATAACTTTTATCTTGAGTGCTGGATATACCTACACTATACACCACTATTGCTCTGAGCCTTAAGGCCCAAACTAGGCTCCGTCCCTAAGGGGTTAATGTGAAGCTGTTTTAAAGAATTTACATTTATTCTTAATTGTGCGTGGCTCGAGAGGAGTCTGGCGTATTCATGAGTTTTCCCCTCCACCGCCCAGCAAACGCTAATTGACAGATATTTAGCTATGTACAGTAATAGGGGGAAATCCGTGAAGCGGCGGCTGAGCGGGGGAGTGGCAGCTCATGAATATGCCAGATTCATCTCTATCAGTACGGACTCATCACTAGCAGTGTGCTGTAAAGATTAAATGTAAATTCTCCAAAATGGCATCACAATAACATATAAGTAACAGACCGCTGATATCTGCGTGTCTGCACTACTTTATTCTTCCCTCAGTGAGGGTCGCATAAGGGAGGTGACAGGTTCCCTTTAACCCCTTATCAACCAGGCCTAATTTGGCTTTAATGACCAATGATTTTTTTGTTTATGTTGCTTTCCAAGACTCATAACATTTTTATTTTTCCGTCGACCTAGCAGTATGAGTGCTTGTTTTTTGCGGGACCAGTTGTATTTTTTAATTGCCCCATTTTTGGGTACATATAATTTATTGATTAACTTTTATGAACTTTTTTGGGGTGGGAATTTAAAAACAAAACCAAACACTATTCCTGCAAAGTTCTTTGCGTTTTAAATTTACGTTGTTCACTATGCGGCATAAATAACATGTTATCTTTATTATATGGGTCGATACATTCTTTATGTTTTACTACTTCTGCACAATAGAACCCCCTTTTTTTAAAAACATAAATATATATATATATTGTTTTTGCATTGCTGCACTCCAAGAGCTGTAACTTTTTTTATTTTTCCGTTAATGTGGCCATATGTGGGCTTGTTTTTTGCGGGACAAGGTGTAGTTTTCATTTGTACTATTTTGAGATATATAGGACCTATTGATTAACTTTTATTTTTTTGGGGGGGGAAATGGGACAAAAAAATTTTGTCGTTGTTTCTGTAAGCCGTTCACCCGTTGGTTTAATGTGTTAACTTCATTGTACGAGTAGTTACGATCGCAGCGATACCATATAGGTGTAATTTGTTTTACACTTTTACTAAATAAAACCAAACAAGTGGCTTTATTTTTTTTTAAACATTCTTTATTTTCGGGTATTTTTCAACACAAAGAAATCAAAACAAGCCTGAAATGTACAGCAATACACAAAATGTACGCATCCATCTTACATAGTCGGCCAGATAAAACACGGAGAAAGCAAAAAGCAAGTCAAAACAAAATAAACAGACCGTGTTATGCATTTGACACTTCCACACAATGCAACATACTCCTCTGTACCAGCAGAGGAGAAATTAATACTATGGACGAGATACATGGATATCGAGAATACATAGCAATACATCACAAGTGATACTGACAATGCATCCAGGACAGTGGGCACCACGGCATGCGGAATCAGTACCATGACATGCGATAAGGCAGCAATTCCATTGTAATGATGGGGGTAGGGAAACGGACAAGTGAGCCCTAATCTACCTGCCACTCTGTCCCTGCCTACTTGCAACGACCCGCCCTAGGCGACGGGGTACAACTGGGCGGCGGTCCCTACGCTCAGTATGTGCACGAGACAAACAGACAAGGGTACACAAAGCTAAGGGAAATGGGGCAGTTGCCCACGGCAACACCATGAGCAACAAGAGAGGTGAACGAGCCGAGTCAAACCAGGAGTGTACGAGGTACCAAACGCAGAGCAGGAGAGTAGTCAGTAAGCCGGGGTCAATATGGAGCAGGATCAAATAGTCAGAAGCTGTAGCTGGGCCAGGAAACCACACGAGAAGAATCACAAGCAAAGGAGGAACAGGAAAGGCAGGTATAAATAGACAGAGGGCGGGAGCTAGCTGAGTCTGGCCAGGCTGCGATAGGCTCTCCCAGTCCTAAGCCTGCCAGCCTGAGTGGTGGAAGCTGGAGTCAGTCTCAGACATAGACTCAGGTGAAGACTGATTACCTATGGGCGTTAACCCAGAAGCTGTGCCTGGCAGATCCTTTACAGTACCCCCCCTTTTATGAGGGGCCACCGGACCCTTTCTAAGTGGACCTGGTTTATTGGGGAAACGAAGGTGGAACTTCCTGACCAATACCCCAGCGTGAACATCCCGGGCGGGTACCCAAGTCCTCTCCTCAGGCCCGTATCCTCTCCAATGGACCAGGTACTGGAGGGAGCCTTGGACCATCTTGCTGTCCAAAATCTTGGCCACCTCGAATTCCACCCCCTCAGGGGTGAGAACGGGAACAGAAGGTTTCCTCGAGGGAGCCAAGGACGGGGAGCAGCGTTTAAGGAGGGAGGCATGAAACACGTCGTGTATTCGAAAAGATGGGGACAACTCCAGTCGGAAGGAGACAGGATTGAGGACTTCAATGACCTTATACGGCCCAATAAACCGGGGAGCAAATTTCTTGGACGGGACCTTAAGGCACAAGTTCCTAGACGATAACCACACCAGATGCCCGACCATAAACAAGGGGTTAGCAGAACGTCTTCTATCAGCCTGAGTTTTTTGTACGCTCTGGGACGCCTCTAGGTTCTTCTGATCCTGGGCCCAGACTGTGCACAGTTCCCGATGAACGACCTCTACCTCGGGATTGTTGGAACTACCAGGTGAACCGGAGGAGAGCCGTGGATTAAACCCAAAATTACAGAAAAAGGGGGAGACCCCTGACAAGTTACTGACCCGGTTATTCAGGGAAAATTCGGCGAGGGGAATGAATGAGACCCAATCATATTGACAGTCAGAGATAAAACACCTTAAATATTGTTCTAGAGATTGATTAGTCCTCTCGGTTTGGCCATTAGTTTCAGGATGGAAGGCAGAGGAGAAGGACAGATCAATCTCCAAATTTTACAGAAGGCTCTCCAAAACCATGAAACAAATTGTACCCCTCTGTCCGAAACAATATTGACAGGGACCCCATGGAGACGCAGGATGTGTTTGACAAACAAGGTAGCTAACGTCTTGGCATTGGGTAGTTTCTTGAGGGGCACAAAGTGGCATATCTTACTGAAGCGGTCTACTACAACCCACACCACCGACTTGCCTTGAGATGGAGGCAAATCGGTGATAAAATCCATGGAGATATGGGTCCAAGGTCTCTGGGGAATGGGCAAAGAACGTAGTAAGCCCGCTGGTCGGGACCTGGGAGTCTTGGACCTAGCACAAACCTCACAAGCGGCGACGTAGGCCTTAACGTCTTTAGGCAACCCAGGCCACCAATAGTTTCTAGCAATGAGGTGTTTGGTACCCAGGACGCCTGGATGACCAGATAGTGCGGAGTCATGATTTTCCCTAAGTGCCCTTAGCCGGAATTGCAGGGGAACAAACAGCTTGTCCTCAGGAAGGTTCCCGGGAGCTGAACCTTGATCAGCCGCAATTTCTGAGACTAAATCAGAATCAATAGAAGAAATGATTATACCAGGAGGCAGAATACAAGCAGGATCTTCCTCCGAAGGGGGGCTGGCCATGAAGCTACGCGACAGTGCATCGGCCTTAATATATTTAGACCCAGCCCTATAGGTAACCAAAAAGTTGAATCTGGTAAAAAATAGCGCCCATCGAGCTTGTCTCGGGTTAAGCCTCCGGGCAGATTCTAGGAAAACCAGATTCTTGTGGTCGGTAAGGACCGTTACCTGGTGCCTAGCCCCCTCCAGGAAGTGGCGCCACTCTTCAAATGCCCATTTAATGGCTAAGAGTTCGCGGTTGCCAATATCATAGTTACTCTCAGTGGGCGAAAACTTCCTGGAGAAGTAGGCACAGGGACGGAGATGGGTGAGGGACCTGGTACCCTGGGACAAGACAGCCCCCACTCCCACCTCGGATGCGTCAACTTCCACGATAAATGGCTCCATTTGGTTGGACTGAACCAGCACCGGGGCCGAGATAAAGCACTTCTTAAGGACCTCAAAAGCCTGGACAGCCTCAGGAGGCCAGTGGAGGAGATCAGCACCTTTGCGAGTGAGGTCCGTAAGAGGCTTAGCGATTACCGAGAAGTTAGCAATAAATCTCCTGTAATAATTAGCGAACCCCAAGAAACACTGTAACGCCTTCAGGGAGGCAGGTTGGACCCATTCCGCCACAGCCCGGACCTTGGCGGGGTCCATGCGGAATTCATGAGGAGTGAGGATTTGACCCAAAAATGGTATCTCCTGTACCCCAAACACACATTTTTCGGTTTTCGCAAACAGTTTGTTTTCCCGAAGGACCTGGAGCACCTTCCTGACATGCTCAATGTGGGAGGACAAGTCCTTGGAAAACACCAGTATGTCATCAAGGTACACTTCAAGAAATACCCCCAGGTAATCCCTTAAAATCTCATTTATGAAGTTCTGGAAGACCGCAGGAGCATTACACAACCCAAAGGGCATGACGAGGTATTCGAAATGACCTTCGGGCGTGTTAAACGCAGTCGTCCACTCATCCCCCTCTTTGATGCGGATAAGGTTATACGCCCCCCGTAGATCAAACTTAGAGAACCATTGGGCCCCCTGAACCTGATTAAAGAGATCAGGAATCAAAGGAAGGGGATACTGGTTCCTTACAGTGACCTTATCCAAGTTACGGTAGTCAATGCATGGCCTAAGACCACCATCCTTCTTCCCTACGAAGAAGAAGCCAGCACCTACCGGAGAAGTAGAGGGGCGAATGTAACCCTTGGCCAGGCATTCCTGGATATACTCTCTCATGGCTTCACGTTCGGGACAAGAAAGATTAAATATCCTACCCTTAGGGAGCTTAGCTCCTGGTACCAATTCGATAGCGCAATCGTATTCTCTATGAGGAGGTAACACTTCGGAGGCCTCCTTAGAGAAAACATCAGCAAAGTCCTGCACAAACTCAGGTAGCGTGTTCACCTCCTCAGGGGGAGAAATAGAATTAACAGCAAAACATGACGTCAAGCATTCATTACCCCATTTGGTAAGCTCCCCAGTATTCCAGTCAAACGTGGGATTATGCAACTGCAACCAGGGAAGGCCTAAAACCAAATCGGACGATAATCCCTGCATCAACAGTACAGAGCACTGCTCCAAATGCATGGAGCCAACAAGGAGTTCAAAAACAGGGGTATGCTGTGTAAAATAACCATTAGCAAGAGGAGTGGAGTCGATACCCACTACCGGGACAGGTTTAGGCAAATCAATCAAAGGCATAGCTAGAGACATAGCAAATTCCACAGACATGATATTAGCAGAAGACCCTGAATCCACGAAGGCACTGCCGATAGCAGACCTACCACCAAAAGAGACCTGAAAGGGAAGCAAGATTTTATTACGTTTCATATTTACGGGAAATACCTGTGCGCCCAAGTGACCTCCCCGATGATCACTTAGGCGCGGAAGTTTTCCGGCTGCTTATTCTTACGCATAGGACAGGTGTTCACTTGATGCTTGTCATCCCCACAATAGAAGCAGAGACCATTCTTCCTGCGGAACTCTCTACGTTGTCGGGGGGACACGGAGGCCCCGAGTTGCATAGGTACCTCCGAGTCTTCCGTGGAAGAGCGAAGCAACGGGACCTCGGGAGGCATCATGGGGGAGTCAGAGGGGAAAACACAAAAACGTTCAAGTTGTCGTTCCCTGAGACGTCGGTCAAGTCGTACCGCTAAAGCCATAACCTGGTCTAGGGAGTCAGAAGAGGGATAGCTAACTAGCAGGTCTTTCAGGGCGTTCGACAGACCCAACCTAAACTGGCACCTTGAGGCAGGGTCATTCCACCGAGAAACTACGCACCACTTCCTAAAGTCAGAACAATACTCCTCAACAGGTCTCTTACCCTGACGTAAGGTCACCAGCTGACTCTCGGCAAAGGCAGTCCTGTCAGTCTCGTCATAAATGAGTCCGAGAGCAGAAAAGAAACCATCAACAAAGGAAAGTTCAAGGGCGTCAGGAGCCAAGGAGAAGGCCCACTCTTGGGGCCCTTCCTGGAGCCGGAACATAATTATACCCACCCACTGGCTCTCAGAACCTGAGGAGTGAGGCTTTAAGCAAAAGTAGAGCCTACAACTCTCCCGAAAGGAGAGAAAAGTCCTCCGGTCCCCTGGAAACCGGTCAAGCAACTTGAGGTGGGGTTCAAGAGGTGAGGTGAGGGGCACTACCATGGTAGCGTCAGGCTGGTTGACCCTCTGAGCCAGGGCCTGGACCTGTAGGGAGAGACCCTGCATTTGCTGGGCCAGGGTCTCAAGGGGGTCCATAGTAGTGTCAGGGACCAGGGTAGACTAGGTATATGGGCTTGTGATTATGTAATGATGGGGGTAGGGAAACGGACAAGTGAGCTCTAATCTACCCACCACTCGGTCCTTGCCTACTTGCAACGACCCGCCCTAGGTGACGGGGTACAACTGGGCAGCGGTCCCTACGCTCAGTAAGTGCACGAGACAAACAGACAAGGGTACACAAAGCTAAGGGAAATGGGGCAGTTGCCCACGGCAACACCATGAGCAACAAGAGAGGTGAACGAGCCGAGTCAAACCAGGAGTGTACGAGGTACCAAACGCAGAGCAGGAGAGTAGTCAGTAAGCCGGGGTCAATATGGAGCAGGATCAAATAGTCAGAAGCTGTAGCTGGGCCAGGAAACCACACGAGAAGAATCACAAGCAAAGGAGGAACAGGAAAGGCAGGTATAAATAGACAGAGGGCGGGAGCTAGCTGAGTCTGGCCAGGCTGCGATAGGCTCTCCCACTCCTAAGCCTGCCAGCCTGAGTGGTGGAAGCTGGAGTCAGTCTCAGAGACATAGACTCAGGTGAAGACTGATTACCTATGGGCGTTAACCCCGAAGCTGTGCCTGGCAGATCCTTTACATCCATACTCCGCATCGGATAGAGGATAAAGAAAGCAGACAGAACGAGAGGACCCACACTCCTACTGTCACCATCAAGGCGTATCAAGCCAACACCCCCCCCCCTGCAATGTCCATGAGGCCTACGCATAAAGTAAATATTCGTCCCACTCACAGAACTCTTGCCATACCTGCCAGACCAATCCCCCCGACCCTGGATGTATTTGTTGGGCCTGTGTTGCCTCCTCCATTCTCTGCAGATGTAAAATCTCCTGGAACCATTCAGTGATGGTCGGCACGCTACTGGTCTTCCATAACCGTGGAATAACTGTGCGGGCTGCGATCAACAGAAAACTAATCAGGGTTTTCGAGTATCTTTTGATCGCTCCAGGGAGCATGGAAAGAAGCAACACCTCCGGGGTATTGGGAAGCACTTGGCCTGTGATTTTCTGTATCAGGTCCACCACTGTCGCCCAGAATGAGTGGAGTAATGGGCACTCCCACCAAAACGTGCAGCATCGTACCACCAGCTCTGCCACACCGCCAACATTCATCTGGTACCGCCGGGTAGAAGGAATGAAGCAATGCGGGAACCCTATACCAGCGCGACAAGATCTTATAGTTTGTTTCCTGGGCCTTGCAGGAGATGGAGAAGCTATGGCACAGGGCAAAAGCTTTTGACCAGTCCGCCGACAACGGAGGCGTCATAAGCTCTCTCTTCCACCCTTTCACAAAGGAAGGTGGAACCTCGTTATTTAACTCCTGCAAACACTTATAGATAAGGGAAATAGTACTCTCCGGAGGGAAAGAAATAACACATAGCTGTTCTATCGGTGTCAGACCTCTGTTCAAAGATAGCCTCGCCCTGTTAGCAGTATAGAAATGTAGCCTTAAAAAGTCCAATCGCCCAACCGATGATCTCTCTGGTTCCGGGACAAGCACCTCAAAGGACTTCAAGCCCCGACCCGTCAGAACATGACGAAAAGTCAGTGGCGAAGGTCTGGGAAGTGGCTTTATTTTTACTGTCAACTTTTTATTTTTTATTTTTTTAGTCCCACTAGAGGACTTCACAATGCGATCATTTGATCGCTTATATAATGCTTTGGTATACTGGTATTATTGCCTATCAGTGTAAAACAGACAATCTATTAGTCAGTTACTTTGTTAGGCCCCCGACTGCCATGGTAACCCATGGGCACCCCGTGATCGCATTGCGGGTGTGCCGATGGAATGACAGAGGGAGCTCCCTCTGTCAAACACCTTAGATACCACGGTCCCTATTGACCGCTGCATCTAAGGTGTTAAACTGCTGGAATTGGAATTCTCTCCAATTCCGGCAGTTGCTGCAGGAGCCTGGCTGTGTACAACAGTCGTGCTCCTGCTGCTGATCTCATGGTTTTAATATCAGTACCCTAAAGATACGAGTAACGGATATATCCGTCACGATGCAGGATCTAGCACCTGCTTGTCACTGTCACTTGTTGTTAAGGGGATAAATACATTAATAAATATCTTCTCTGACCAGCTGAGGGAGCCCTTACCCATAGAAATAAAAATACTCCATAGTCTTCTCTGTTTTTGGGACATTAACGGCTACACATGGTGGGGCTTTGGGGGCAAACAGTGTGAACAAAGCTTCAAAGAGGTCTGATTTAGAAAAAAAAACAACATTTGAAATAACCTGTCAGGGAATTCTGTTAATAGAGGGGGATCCCTTGCCAAAATAGAAAGTGGCTACAAAGAGCGCCTAATACTTTGGAGAACACAGGACATCCATGCATTACAAAGACAGCCCTTTGATATCAATGGGGGCTGTGTAATGCTGCTTTTCCTTGTGGTGGTATGGCAGGAAAATTGTACACTTTCTGCCAGTTTACTCCACAGATTACAGCTGATAGATTTTATGGGTGTCCTGTATTACTTTGGGGGAGCCCAATTAGGCCCTGTTCACATATGCATTGGAGACTCAATTGCAGATCCAGCAGAAATGACCGGAAACAATAGTGCAGCATGCTGTTCTTTTGTTTACGGTTAAACCACGCACACCCTGACTGAAAGCCAACAGAACCCATTAAAGTCAATGGGTTCTGTCAGCTGCTGGTGGTATCCGTGGTGCAACGGAACTTTCGCTACCGGTTTTCCCTTGTTCTGCTCCTCTGACAGAAATGTGAACAAAGCCTTATAGTAAATGTTTGGCAGCGGGTGACCCTGTCCTCTACAGATAGCTCCACCCACTTGGAGTGTTAAGAACGGCGCAGATGCATCAAAAGCCATTTTTTTCACAAACTTTTGATGCATAACAAGTTTCATAATAATACAGTATTCCAATTCACTCTGAATTGATGACATCATAGTGGTATAGAGTTGTATTCAGTATTTCATATATATATATTCTGCCGGCAGTGGTTTCCAGTATTTTTTTTGGTCAAGTCTCTTTTCATTCTTAAATCCGCAAATTACATTGTCAAACAAATGAAAACTGTAAAGCATTAGAGTAGGACTCGCAGGCCCACAAACAAGGGCACTTTTAAATATAAAAAATCATTACAAGTGATAATCCGGAATCATTGACACACGGACTGCAAAAGAAATAGTCATGACAATTCATCAAACAAGTAATAACTATACTAGAAATCAAATAGTCATCCCATACTATCTTTAAACCTTTACTGACATGGGCAATTTTTGTTTTTTCATTTTCGTTTTTTTCTCCCTGCTTTCCAAAAGCCATAACTTTTTGCAGGACAAGTTTCAGTTTTTCATGGCACCATTTAATATAACATATAATATACTGGGAAACTACAAAATAAATATTTATGGGGTGAAATGGGCAAAAAACAGTGTTTGCGCAATTTTTTGGGGAATTTCGATTTAACAGCGTTCATCGTGCGGTAAGAACTACAGGTTCACTTTATTGTGCGAGTTGATACGATTACGGCGATGCCAAATATTTGTTTTTTTAATGTTTTACGACTTTTATAAATAAAAAACTACTAGTACTTGTTAGGAAAAAAAAAATGTTTTGTCTCGCAACATTCTGAGAGCAATCATTTTTCTGTCCATTGAATGGTGTGAGGGCTTATTTTTTGCGGGTGAGCTGCAGTTTTTATTGGTACCCTTTTGGGGTACATGCCATTTTTTGATCACTTTTTATTCATTTTTTGGGGAAGCTAAGGTGACCAAAAATCAGCAATTTGGATGTTTTGATATATTTATTTTTTATGGCATTCACCGGGCAGGATAAAAATAACATTATATTGCAATATTTCCGACTTTTACGAATGCGACTATATCAGTTATGTTAACATTTATTTTTTTAAACATTACTTTAGGTAAAAAATGTGAAAAGGTTTTTTTTTCTTAACTTGATATATATATTTTTTTGGTACTCTACTGAAAACTTTATTTAATTATTTTTTAAACTTTTCATTAGTCCCCTCTGCCACCCTAATGTATCGTAGTGTATTGTAATTTTTACAGGCTCCTTCTTAATTAAGGCAGAAAGAAGGCATACCTAGGAGCCTTCATTAGGCCCCCGGGCTGCCCCATGGTGGCGTCTCTGGGGGGCGATGGGCTGTTGATGGGGGCGACCACCCTCCTATAACAGCTTAGATGCTGCGATTGCTATTGACCGCAACATCTAAGGCTGGGTTCACACTGAGTTTTTTGCAGGAGGGAATTCTGCCTCAAAATTACGTTTGGAAGTTTAAGGCAGACTTTCCTCTGCCTGCACACCGATTTTTGCTGTGTTTTTCACTGCGTTTTTCGCCCGCGGCCATTGAGCGCCGCGGACATAAAACACTGTGGGCATACGCTTTCTCTGCCTTCAATGGGAGGTCAGAGGCGTAATCACGCGAAGATACGGCATATCCCTTCTTTGAAATCAATGGGAGGCATTTTCGGATGTTTTTTGGCGAGTTTTGCGGAGTGGCTTCCACGCCAATAAACACGTAAAAAAATTCAGTGTTAACCCAGCCTAAGTGGGTAAATGGCCAGGAACAGTGCGATCTCTGTTCCTGGCCATTCGTGTTAGCCGACACCCGCAGTGTATGGTGCAGGCTCAGCATGTGAGCCCGCTCCATTCCTTAACCACTGCAACAGGACGTACATGTACGTCCTGGTGTGCTAAGGGGTTAAAAGTAAAATATGCTGAACAGTGAGAACAAGCTTCATGTACATAAAAGTATCCTGAATGTATCTAGCCTTACGTCTTTGCATTAGCTAATAAAGGGGTGAATGTTATAGCGTAAAAGGGGTAGTTAATGTGCAACCAGGGTTTCTTTATAGCCAAAAGGATTTCTCTAGAATGGTGTTTCCAGCCTGACAATTCCTCAAAATGGCAGATCAGAGAGAGCTTATTGATCTCAGGTGCAAAATAGTAAAGTTAGTTTTTGAGGGACATACAGAGGTAGAAGGTTTCCTCACAGTTATAGAGTTCTGGCGTTAATTTCAATGAGACATAGTTTATTCATCTGTTCAGTAATAGCAAGCCAAAATGTCGGAATTAAGACAATCCCACAAATGTGTAATATAGTGCCTGTGTGGATCGGACACTGCCAGCCGACAACTGAGGGAGCTAAATTCAGTTTGTGTAGGAAAGCCGGAGTCCCAGAGGCTACACAGACTTGTTGGAGCTTTTCTGCGTGCGTACACATGTAAAGAAACCATGGGAGTTACAAAAAATTTTCTTGCAATGTGAAGAGGCGTGGGTCGGCACTGCTTAATTAATAGTTCCTTTTATGTGAAGCAGTTCTTACATCGAAGACCAGACAAGTTCTGTGATTACGGTCAAAGGAGGTGCTCAGCTCAAAAGTATAAGTCCATCCAGAATACACAAATAAATAAAGAAAGAAATAGCATCACTCACCCAAAACGACTTATTTCTTCTCTTTATTGCTCGAATAAAAGAACAGGGTATGGACAGTGAGTATCTCAGTCAATGGCTGTTTTGAGTAAACACGCTTTCTCAAGCCGTACAAATTTTTTGTTGTTTGTTTCTTCCCTCGAAAAGTTTGTAGTTTTTATACCATGTAGGGTCTCTCGGATTACTCAAATTTAGTCCTAAAATTTCTTAGTGTTTGATTGAGGTCGTAAACCAAGACATTTTATACACGTGTCAGATATAAGATCCTGTAGGTGGGTGTGATTGAAAATCACGGTGCATTTGATAGGTTCCCAGTAATTTAATCAACTGCATTTTTATCATTCAGCAAATAACATGGCTGCCTTTGCTGTATTTAGGCGCAATGTCTTTGCCACTCACAGCGTACCTAACCTTACAGGTGACATCAGAATAAGTGGTTATATGTGAATACATGTGGAATAGCACTATTTTTGCCCATTATAAGACTTGTATTCTGCATTTTTCCCCTCTGCATTAGCTTATCTCCTTGGCTGGATTCCCATGTAGCGTAAACGCTGCAGAATTTTCGCAACTGAATTCTGTGTGGAAATTCCGCAGCATTTATATTCGCAAAAAAAAATTAAGGAGATTTAGCAAATCTCAGCCACACGCTGCAGAAAAGTGGTGCGGAAAGTGTTCTGTGGTGCGACTTTCAATTCCGCATGTCAATTTATGTGGCGGCTTCTTTGTGGAAATGCTGCGTGTTTAGCCCATAGACTTGAATAGGGAGCATAAATTGTTGCGGTTTTTACATCTTTTAAGCAGCGGAAAAGCAGTAAAAACCGCTGGAAATCAGCAGTGGCAAATATACTTTGCTAGAATAAATGTTTAACACTAACTCCGCAGGTAAAACCGCCGCAGAAAAAAATGAAGCGTTTCCGCAGCAATAAGCGCTTTTGCCTTTTTTGAGATTTTCAGTCGCAGAAATTCCACAGTGTATCCTGTGTGTGTGTGAACATATTTATTCTCAGTTTTATCTGAGCTACTGGGTAGAGCCTAACATCTATCATGTCTTCTTTAGGCATCCTGCAAACGCTGCGTATTTTGTTGCAGATTTTGTTTTTGCTGCAGAAACAACTCTATTCAAATGAAAGAAACTGTTTTTCAGTCGCAGACATTTCTGCACCAAAATCTGCGGTGTGTGCAGGAGGCCTAAGGGTATGTTCACACGCAGTGGTTTCAGACGTAATTCGGGCGTTTTACGCCTCGAATTACACCTGAAAAAATGCCCCTAATACGCCTACAAACATCTGCCCATTGCTTTCAATGGGAATTACGATGTTCTGTTCCCACGAGCCTTTATTTTATGCGTCGCTGTCAAAATACGGCGCGTAAAATGACGGCTCGTCAAAAGAAGTGCAGGACACTTCTTGGGACGTTTTTGGAGGCGTTTTTCATGGACTCCATTGAAAAACAGCTCTAAAAACGACCGTAAAAAACGCTGCGAAAAACGCAAGTTGTTAAAAAAACTTCTGAAAATCTGGAGCTGTTTTCGCAGGAGGAATGAAAATCAGGGGAAAAAACCGCCTCCGCCTCCCATTTAAATCAATGGGAGGCCTTTTCGTCCGTTTTTTGGCGCGTTTTGCGGCGCGGTTTCCGTTTTAAAAAAACTCGCCAAAAAGAAGTGCAGGTCACTTCTTGGGAAGTTTTTGGAGCAGTTTTTCATTGACTCTATGGAAAACAACTCCAAAAACGGCCGTAAAAAACGTGACGAAAAACACAGTGAAAAACGCGAGTGGATTAAAAATTGAAAATCAGGAGCTGTTTTCCCTTGTTTTTGAGTTTGCGTGTGAACATACCCTTAGGCCCTGTTCACACGGAGTTTTTTGCAGGAGGAAAATTCCTCCTGTAAGGCTATGTTCACACGGGGTCTTTTGCCGAGTTTTTTGACGCGGAAACCGCGTCGCAAAACTCGGCAGAAACGGCCCGAGAACGCCTCCCATTGATTTCAATGGGAGGCGTCGGCGTCTTTTTCCCGCGAGCAGTAAAACTGCCTCGCGGGAAAAAGAAGCGACATGCCCTATCTTCGGGCGCTTCCGCGTCCGACCTCCCATTGACTTCAATGGGAGGCAGGAGAAAGCGTGTTTTATGCCCGCGGCGCTCAATGGCCGCGGGCGAAAAACGGCGCGATAATTGCTATTCACACGGAGTATTTTGGGGGAGGAATATCTGCCTCAAAATTCCGTTTGGAGCTTTGAGGCAGATATTCCTCCCCCAAAATACTCCGTGTGAACATAGCCTAAAAACTGACCCTGGAGGTTTTCATGTTTGGGCCCTGTTCACACGGAGTTTTTTGCAGGAGGAAAATTCCTCCTGTAAAAACTGACCCTGGAGGTTTTCATGTGGGTTTTCACACGCATGAAGCTGGGTTCACACAACCATGTTACGTCCATAATGTACGGAACGTATTTCGGCCGGAAGACCCGGACCGAAGACAGTGCAGGGAGCCGGGCTCCTAGCATCATAGTGATGTACGACGCTAGGAGTCCCTGCCTCTGCGTGGAACTACTGTCCCGTACTGTAATCATGATTACAGTACGGGACAGTTGTCCTGCAGCGAGGCAGGGACTCCTAGCGTCGTACATCACTATGATGCTAGGAGCCCGGCTCCCTGCACTGTCTTCGGTCCGGGTCTTCCGGCTGAAATACGTTCCGTACATTACGGACGTAACATGGTCGTGTGAACCCAGCCTGACATCCTTCTGTCAACGGATCTGTCACCATTGAAATGAATGGTGATGCAAACGGAACTTACTTCACACTTGCCTTTCCGTTGAGGGGTTCCCCTGACTGAAAGCACCGACGGAACCCCTCAGCAGAAACCACGCTGATGTGAACAGGCCCACATTAAAAAAAAACATTGTTTTCTGTTTGCATCATCATTGACTTCAATGCTGATGGATCCGTTGCTAATGGGATTCCCTACACTGCGGTATTGGTTCAGTCGAAAAGACAGAACCCTTTGCACAACGGGGACAAACAGAAACCATTAGCAACGGATCTGTCACCACTTCACACTTGCCTTTCCGTTGAGGGGTTCCCCTGACTGAAAGCACCGACGGAACCCCTCAGCGGAAACCACGCTGATGTGAACAGGCCCACATTAAAAAAAAAAAAAGTATACTTACTTCTTGAATCAATTTCCCAACATCAATGTCCATTCGGTGGTACACCTCTGCTGTCGTCATTTCTGTTCCTGAAATGTTAAAAAATAAATAAAAAAGAGATGACATACATGAACAACTGCATAACAAAATTAAAAAATTAAAAATAAAAAAATCTAAAAAAAAAATCTAAAAAAAAAAATAAAAAAAAAAAATTGAAAAAAAAAAAAATGCACAGCTCCATACATGTATAGCATGTATGGAACATAGGAGCAATTGCACTTACTTGTATTCGATTTGGATGCAGGACTTCGGTTTTCTGTATCCCTGAGTTCTGTCCACGATGTTTTTCAGGCTCCACAAGCAGACAGGAAATGACAGCCCCTTGCTGGGCTGGACTAGCAGCAAGAGACGACTCCTGCAAGAAACTCCTCCAAAACACTCGGTAATATACTCGTCAGAAAACACCTCACTAGTTCGAGGTGTTTTTTGACGTGTCCCCATTGCTTTCAATGCGGTTTTGGACGCGGAAACCGCATCAAGAAGGGTCATGTCCCTTCTTTTTGCCGCGAGGCGTTTTTTTTACTCGCGGTAAAAAAACGCCTCCGTCTCCCATTGAAATCAATGGGAGTCATTTTGGGTCGTTTTTGGCGCGTTTTCCGACGCGTTTTCCGCGTCAAAAAACGTGTCAAAAAACTCTGTGTGAACAGGGCCTTATAGTTCAGAACAAATGTGGTTTTCAACATCTAAACAAATACTACTGAAAGTCGATACAACCACCAGAAACAGCTTTTCCAATACATGATGAGAGTGATGAGAAATTCTGTACAGCACGCGAGCTACGCTGTTTCCGCAAGTGCCATTCACTTCTATGGTCGTTATGGAAAGAGCGTAGCTAAGCGAGCTATGCTGCTTTCTGATTACATGTTCAGACATTACAAGTGGCAGTGGGAAACGAGAAAGGTAGAACGGGGTTTAGGGTTCCCGTTCTAAAGATAGGTGCGGGTCCCAAAGGTGGGACCCGCATCTATCTGACATTTATGGCATATCCCATGGATATGCCATAAATGTCCCCAATGAACAAACCCCTTTAATGAGGACCTGTCACTAGGTTATATAAGTTGAACTGGTTTTCTCAACTGAATAGCGCTGTCTCCCTGATTCCAGTGTTTTTTTCTCCTGGACCCCCTGTTCCAGAGATATGGCCCATTGTTGTGTTGGATCCCTCTATGTTAATTTGCTGTAGTTTTGCTGTAGTTATCCAACATGGCATAAACAACCCTCAAGCTGCCTCGTGCTGAGTGGTCAGCATCGGAGGCAGGGAAGATAGCTCCACCCCTTTGGCTAACTACAGCAAATTAGCATATAAAGAGCTAACACAACAGTGGGCCATAACTCTGGAACGGGGGTCTAGGAGAAAAAAACCCCACTAATGTTGTAATCAGGGAGACAGCACTATTCAGGTCAGTTAACCAGTTCAACTTATATGTCTTAGGGCTTATTCAGACGAACGGGATATACGTCCGTGCAACGCTCGTGAAAATCACGCGCGTTGCACGGACATATATTAGTCTATGGGGCAGTGCAGACAGTTGCGTGATTTTTACGCAGCGTGGGTCCGCTGCGAAAAAGTCACGACGTCCGTTCTTTGGGCGTATTCCGCGCATCACGCACCCATTGAAGTCAATGGGTGCGTGAAAAGCACTCATGCCACACGGAAGCACTTCCATGGGACCTGCGTTTTTCATGCAACAGCTGTCAAACTATGAATGAAAACAGAAAAGCACCACGTGCTTTTCTGTTTACAAATATCCAAACGGAGTGTCATAATGATGGCGGCTGCGTGAAAACCACGCAGCCACGCAATATATATGCTGCTGACACACGGAGCTGTTAAGTGCCTTTTGCGCAAAATGTAGCGTTTTTTTGCGTGCCCAAAACGCACACGCTCGTGTGAATCCGGCCTTAGTGACAGGTCCTCTTTAAAATGTGCCAAATTTGTAAACGACATGCAGCATTTTTTTTGCCCAAAATATTGGTGTAAAGTACGCTAGTCATGAGGTGGCATAAGGAAGAGAAAAGTGTCTAACATCTCTAGCAAGATGAAAAGTTTCTGCCAGTCTGGTTAAGTTTTATACTGTCTATCTTTAAGACAGTATTAATAAATCCCCCCCCCCCCACACACACACACACTGAGGCCTCGTTTACACGAGCGTGATATACGTCCGTGGGACGCGCGTGCTTTTCACGCGTGTCGTATGGACCTATGTAAGTCTATGGGGGCATGCAGACAGTCCGTGAGTTTTGCTCAGCGTGACACATGTCCTATATTTGTGCGCTGTTCGCGCATCACGCACCCATTGAAGTCAATGGGTGCGTGAAAATCACGCAGGTCACACGGAAGCACTTCCGTGCGAACAGCGTGATCCGCACAACAGCTGTCAAACTCTGAATGTAAACAGAAAAGCACCACGTGCTTTTCTGTTTACAAACATCCAAATGGAGTGTCATAATGATGACGGCTGCGCGAAAATCTCGCAGCCGCGCATTATACGCTGATGACACACTGAGCAGTTAAGTGCCTTTTGCGCACACAAAACGCCGCGTTTTTTGCGTGGGCAAAACGCACACGCTCGTGTAAACCAGGCCTGAGTTTAATAGACCTGAATGCATGAACAAGCGAAATTAGAACCTAGCCCCCCCTACTGGGACAGTGACCAATGTGATGAAATACATTCCATGAATAGTGTTTTGGCATAAGTCAGTGATACAGATCTGCTATATATACTGTCTTGAATGCAATAAGTAATGATGTAACATGATCTGTTCAATCTCCCTCGGATTTAGCATGTATGAAGTGGTGGTGATCTTACACGTGGCTACTGGCATCACTGCTAGGTGATGCCACTAAGTATGGCATGGAACCGTTCAGACCACTAATTGACTGCAGCGGCTATTTTCAGCCATGGCACGTCATCGCTGGAAGCTTGTAAACAAAGGGTATGTGCACACACACTAATTACGTCCGTAATTGACGGACGTATTTCGGCCGCAAGTCCCGGACCGAACACAGTGCAGGGAGCCGGGCTCCTAGCATCATACTTATGTACGACGCTAGGAGTCCCTGCCTTGCTGCAGGACAACTGTCCCGTAGTATAATCATGTTTACAGTACGGGACAGTTGTCCTGCAGCGAGGCAGGGACTCCTAGCATCGTACATAAGTATGATGCTAGGAGCCCGGCTCCTTGCACTGTGTTCGGTCCGGGACTTGCGGCCGAAATACGTCCGTCAATTACGGACGTAATTAGTGTGTGTGCACATACCCAAAGACCGACAGGGCATGTGTGCTGGATCGGACTGGATGGAATTGAAGAGGTAAGTCATGTGTTTAGTTTTGTTTGTTTTTTTATAACATTTGTGGCTTTTTTTTTTTTACAACCCATTTTTATTCATGGCGTCATAAGGCAGGACTTAGTAAGGTTTCCAATAATGTTATAAATTGTGTATCATAGAAAACATTATACAGGTTTTTGAGGAAACTGAAATATAATATGAATTCTTAAGTCATTATATGACTGCCTCATTTTAAAAATTATCATCTGTGAAGTTTACATTCCATTTAACACACATCACTTTAAAGAGGCTCTGTCACCAGATTTTGCAACCCCTATCTGCTATTGCAGCAGATAGGCGCTGCAATGTAGATTACAGTAACGTTTTTATTTTTAAAAAACGAGCATTTTTGGCCAAGTTATGACCATTTTTGTAGTTATGCAAATGAGGCTTGCAAAAGTCCAAGTGGGTGTGTTTAAAAGTAAAAGTCCAAGTGGGCGTGTATTATGTGCGTACATCGGGGCGTTTTTAATACTTTTACTAGCTGGGCGCTCTGAAGAGAAGTAACATCCTCTTCTCTTCAGAACGCCCAGCTTCTGACAGTGCAGATCTGTGACGTCACTCACAGGTCCTGCATCGTGACAGCCACATCGGCACCAGAGGCTACAGTTGATTCTGCAGCAGCATCAGCGTTTGCAGGTAAGTCGATGATACCTGCAAACGCTGATGCTGCTGCAGAATCAACTGTAGCCTCTGGTGCCGATGTGGCTGTCACGATGCAGGACCTGTGAGTGACGTCACAGATCTGCACTGTCAGAAGCTGGGCGTTCTGAAGAGAAGAGGATGATACTTCTCTTCAGAGCGCCCAGCTAGTGAAAGTATTAAAAACGCCCCGATGTACGCACATAATACACGCCCACTTGGACTTTTACTTTTAAACACACCCACTTGGACTTTTGCAAGCCTCATTTGCATAACTACAAAAATGGTCATAACTTGGCCAAAAATGCTCGTTTTTTAAAAATAAAAACGTTACTGTAATCTACATTGCAGCGCCTATCTGCTGCAATAGCAGATAGGGGTTGCAAAATCTGGTGACAGAGCCTCTTTAAGGGTATAAAATAGGCTCTGTTGACTATGAGAAGAATTGTATGAGTAATTTAGTGACTCATAGTAATTGACCACTTTTTTTCTATAGGGAATGATCGCATTGCAAGGAAATTTAACCATGATTTTCCTACGATTTGCACACAAGTTTTTATATATATGTGTATATATATCAAAAAGTTAATTTATTTCAGTAATTCGATTCAAAAAGTGAAACTCATATTTTGTAGACTCTTTACACACAGAGTGATCTATTTCCAGCATTTTTTTTCTTTTAATGTTGATGATTATGGCTAACAGTTAATGAAAACCCAAAATGTAGTCTCTCAGAAAATTCGAATATTTGGTAAAAGTTGAAGACTGTAGACTCATGATGTCACACTCTAATCAGCTAATCAACACAAAACACCTGCAAAGGTTTCCTAAGCCTTTAACCCCTTAATGACCAGCCTATTTTAGACCTTAAAGGAACAGTGTCACCAAAATTTATTTTTTTATATGTTAAAGATGTTAGTGCTTTATTAAAAACGTTTGGATTAATTTGTGTGTTTGTGTGTTACTTTTTTTTATTTTTGCACTTTTTCTTCCTTATGGGGGCTGCCATTTTTTTTTCCATTTCTGTATGTGTCGATTAACGACACATACAGACATGGAATACGGCAGCTCCAGTCCCATAGGGACTGCGAACGGGGCCCGTTCCATCCACTTTCGTGTACGCCGCTGTGTGGGAACGGCGCATGCGCCGCTCCCACACAGTTCAATTTGAAATGCGCGCCGTCCAGCGCCATTTTCCTGTGGACCGGAAGTCGCGGCCGGACAGTAAGATTACTACTTCCGGTCGCGGCTTCCGGACTTGTGCACATGGAGCAGCGGCAGCAGACGGAGCGGATGGACCGGAGGGAGCGGCGGCGACTGGAGCAGGTAAGTTATTTCTATGTATGTTCGTGTTTCAGTGTGTTTACTACTGTATGTTAACCTTCTACACTGTGTGTTAGCTTAAAAAATGGCGACACAGTGTAGGAGGTTAGACCGTTCAAACCCCTCGTTTATCCCGGCACTAGCCAGGATAAAGGAGGGGGGGATTCTGAGAGCTCACTAGAGCGAGGGATTTTTACCCAATTTTGCAGCATAAAGCAATGTGGTTGCTTTACCACATGCAATGCTGCAATTTTGGGAATGGCTCCATCTAGTGACCAGTGCTGGGAAATATTATAAATTGAATCCAATTTATAATATTTCCTGACTCGTGAAAAAAAAAAAAAACATGTTTTGCTGGCAACACATTCCCTTTAATGACCAAGCTATTTTTTACGTTTTTGAATCGTCGCATTCCAAGAGCTATAATGTTTTTATTTTTGCGTCGACATAGCTGTATAAGGTCTTGTTTTTTGCGGGACAAGTTGTATTTTTTAATAGCACCATTTTGGGGGATAGATTATTTATTGATTAACTTTTATAAAAAAAAATTTGGGGGGGAATAGAAAAAAATCTGAAATTTCGCCACTCTTTTTTGCGTCCTAAATCTACGCCGTTTACCGTGTAGTATAAATAACACAATAAGTTTATTCAGCGGGTTGTTACGATTGCAACGATACCAAATTTGTATAGTTTTTGTATGTTTTACACAGTAAAAACGCTTTTTTTTCAAAATTATTTGTTTTTGTGCCTCCATATTTGAAGAGCCGTAACGTTTTTATTTTTTCTCCGGGAAGACTTGTCATTTTTATTGGTACCATTTTGGAGTAGATGCAACTTTTTGATCACTTTTTAATCACATTTTTTTAAAGTCAGGATTCACAGAAAACAGCAATTTTTCCGTCGTTTTTTATTTAATTTTTTACGACGTTCACCATGCGGGTTAAGTAATGTAATAGATTTATAGTCGGGGTCGTTACGGACGCGGTGATACCAAATATGTGTAACTTTTTAACTGTATTTTGGTTTTTTAATAGTAAAGCAGTTTGTAAGGGGAAAAAGTGGGTTTTTAATTTTTTTGTTCACATTTTATTTGTATTTTTTTACTAGTCCCACTAGGGGACTTCACTATACGATCCTCTGATCGCTATTATAATACACTGCAATACTTTTGTATTGCAGTGTATTATGCCTGTCCGTTTAAAACGGACAGGCATCTGCTAGGTCATGCCTGCGGCATGATCTAGCAGGCATTCATTACTGGCAGACCTGGGGGCCTTTATTAGGCCCCCGGCTGCCATGGGAGACACAGACACTCGGCGATTTTATCGCTGGGTGTCGGTAGGATGAGAGGGAGCTCCCTCCCTCTCTCCAAAACCACTCAGATGCGGTGCTCGCTATTTCGCACCGCATCTGAGGGGTTAAACGGGTGAGATCGATACTGATATCGATCTCACCCGGCACAGCAGGGACGCTCCCAGCCCTTAGCTACCTCTGGCAGCTGAGAGCAGGGAGATTTGACAGCTCCCTGCTCTGTTTACTTATTCCGATGCCGCGACGTAAAAAGTCTATGGCATCGGAATAAGGCCCGTTAGTGACCGACGTAAAAAGACTATGGGCCGGTCACTAACGGGTTAAATGGTCCAACAGTTTGGTTCAGTAGGCTACACAATCATGGGGAAGACTGCTGACTTGACAGTTGTCCAGAGGACAGTCATTGACACACTTCACAAGGAGGGTAAGCCACAAAATGACATTGCTAAAGAAGTTGGCTGTTCACAGAGTGCTGTATCCAAGCATATTAAGGGTACAAATGCACACAGTGTATTCAGGGTTGATACACTGCGTTAAGCTGCGCAGCGTATCCGCCCTGAACACCGCATGGATTGCCGTCCGAAATCCCGCACCACGCTGTGGTGCGTTATTTCAGGCGTACATTCCGCTGCATAAATGATCGCACATACTTAACCCCTCCCTCCTCTGACGTCCGCTCCGGCCTCCCTCAATGGCGTTGCAAGCCCATGTGACGCTGCAGCCTGTGATTGGCTGCAGCAGTCACATGGCCTGCAACGTCATCCAGGGAACCCGGACTGGAGAAGAAGCAGGGAACTCTGGGTAAGTATAACTTTTTTTTTTTCTTACTTGTGAGTTTTGCGGCGCATCGCTGTTATTCCGCCACAAATATTGCAAAACACACACCGCTTTGTTGCGGGTTTAAGCACCCCATTGAATTCAATGGGTAAACCTGCAACAGAATAGCTGCGTGTCTGCAGCATTAATTGACAAGCTGCGGTTGAAGTTACCGCACCGCAGGTCAATTTCTGTGCGTTATTTTTCCGCAGTGAGCCATTTTTCCACAGTGTGGGGACAAGATTTTTGGAATCTCACCCACACTGCTACTACTGTAATACGCTGCGGATTTTTCGCAATTAATACGTTGCGGAAAATCCACAGTCTTTACGCTGTGTGTTCCTATCAGGGGCGGATTAAGGGTACCATGGGCCCCGGGCACTTTTTCAAGTCTGGGCCCCCCCCCTGTGAACTCTGAAGACAGAACTTTGAAGACGCTGTACCGTATATATTTGCAGATTTCTGTGTAGGCGGCCACAAGATCTGGCACGGTTTTGAATTAGCTGTAAAAGCAGAATGAGCCATACAAAAGAGAAAAAGCAGAATATTTTGAGACCATAAAGTGGTCAGGAACTTTATAACTTTTTTATTTTTGCGTCAATGGAGTGGTGTATGAAGGATTCTTTTTTTTTGCGGGAGGAGTTGTAGTATTTATTGGCACCATTTAAAGTACCATATAATGGGTGAATTGGAAAAAACTGAGATTCCTCCATGTTTTTTTGGGTTTAGATTTTACTGTATATATTTACCTTCTCAGACCCAGAACCAAGCTCAGTACATATATGCAGCAACAGAACTGAGCTCAGTACATATATACCACACCAGAACAAAGCTTAGTACATTTATAACACACCAGAACCAAGCTCAGTACATATATACAGTCCCAGAACCAAACTCAGTACAAATATACAGACCCAGAACCAAGCTCAGTACATATATGCAGAAACAGAACCGAGCTCAGTACATACAGTGGAGGAAATAAGTATTTGATCCCTTGCTGATTTTGTAAGTTTGCCCACTGTCAAAGACATGAACAGTCTAGAATTTTTAGGCTAGGTTAATTTTACCAGTGAGAGATAGATGATATAAAAAAAAAAAAAAGAAAATCACATAGTCAAAATTATATATATTTATTTGCATTGTTCACAGAGAAATAAGTATTTGATCCCCTACCAACCATTAAGAGTTCAGCCTCCTCCAGACCAGTTATACGCTCCAAATCAACTTGGTGCCTGCATTAAAGACAGCTATCTTAAATGGTCACCAGTATAAAAGACTCCTGTCCACAGACTCAATTAATCAGTCTGACTCTACCCTCTACAACATGGGCAAGACCAAAGAGCTTTCTAAGGATGTCAGGGACAAGATCATAGACCTGCACAAGGCTGGAATGGGCTACAAAACCATAAGTAAGACGCTGGGTGAGAAGGAGACAACTGTTGGTGCAATAGTAAGAAAATGGAAGACATACAAAATGACAGTCAATCGACATCGATCTGTGGCTCCATGCAAAATCTCACCTCGTGGGGTATCCTTGATCCTGAGGAAGGTGAGAGCTCAGCCGAAAACTACACGGGGGGAACTTGTTAATGATCTCAAGGCAGCTGGGACCACAGTCACCGAGAAAACAATTGGTAACACATTACGCCGTAATGGATTAAAATCCTGCAGTGCCCGCAAGGTCCCCCTGCTCAAGAAGGCACATGTACAGGCCCGTCTGAAGTTTGCAAATGAACATCTGGATGATTCTGAGAGTGATTGGGAGAAGGTGCTGTGGTCAGATGAGACTAAAATTGAGCTCTTTGGCATTAACTCAACTCGCCGTTTTTGGAGGAAGAGAAATGCTGCCTATGACCCAAAGAACACCGTCCCCACTGTCAAGCATGGAGGTGGAAACATTATGTTTTGGGGGTGTTTCTCTGCTAAGGGCACAGGACTACTTCACCGCATCAATGGGAGAATGGATGGAGCCATGTACCGTCAAATCCTGAGTGACAACCTCCTTCCCTCCACCAGGACATTAAAAATGGCTCGTGGCTGGGTCTTCCAGCACGACAATGACCCGAAACATACAGCCAAGGCAACAAAGGAGTGGCTCAAAAGGAAGCACATTAAGGTCATGGAGTGGCCTAGCCAGTCTCCAGACCTTAATCCCATCGAAAACTTATGGAGGGAGCTGAAGATCTGAGTTGCCAAACGACAGCCTCGAAATCTTAATGATTTACAGATGATCTGCAAAGAGGAGTGGGCCAAAATTCCATCTAACATGTGTCCAAACCTCATCATCAACTACAAAAAAGTCTGACTGCTGTGCTTGCCAACAAGGGTTTGCCACCAAGTATTAAGTCTTGTTTTCCAAAGGGATCAAATACTTATTTCTCTGTGCACAATGCAAATAAATATTTAGAATTTTGACAATGTGATTTTCTTTTTTTTTTATATATATAATCTATCTCTCACTGGTAAAATTAACCTAGCCTAAAAATTCTAGACTGTTCATGTCTTTGACAGTGGGCAAACTTACAAAATCAGCAAGGGATCAAATACTTATTTCCTCCACTGTATATACAGCACCAGAAAAAATACATTTCAGTACAGAGATCATTTGCAAATTCAATTTAACCCCTGCTGTATAAATTTGTACGACATAAAACAACAGCTCCCAATATAGCCTGAACAATGGTTACGTTATGCTGGGAGTTGTTATTTAAGAAAAAAATAATGCTACCATCCGTCATCTCGCTGCAGATCATACAGTGACTACAGTACTGATCAGTCACAGGGAGAATAAACATTTACATTGAGTGACTCACAGGTGATGTCTCAGATTCTTTTTCCTTCTTTTTCTCTTCATCCGTTCCAGACTTCTTCCGGGCACGGCCCATTTCTCCCAATTTGCAGCTCAGATTTCTTCAGCTCCTCACTTTTGCAACATTTCCGCACCTATAAATGAAGATTAAATTTCTCATGATGCCACACTGCTTCTAAATATAATAGTATCATAAACTGTGCCCCTGAATATAATAGTACTATACACTGTACTCCTGAATATAATAGTACTATATACTGTACTCTTGAATATAATAGTACTATACACTGTACTTCTAAATATAATAGTGTCATAAACTGTGCCCCTGAATATAATAGTACTATACACTGTACTCCTGAATATAATAGTACTATACACTGTGCTCCTGAATATAATAGTACTATACACTGTGCCCTGAATATAATACTACCATACACTGCGCCCCTGAAAATAATAGTATTATACACTGTCCCCCTGAATTAAATTGTGTCAAACTCTGTAAAGTGAAACACCACATACACTAACAATGCCCCCTGTAGATAGCGACAGTCACAATGCCCCCTGTAGATAGTGCCAGTTACAATGCCCTCTGTAGAAAATGCCCCCTGTAGATAGCGCCAGTTACAAAGCCCTTTTTAGATAATGTCCCCGTAGAAAGCGCTAGTTACAATGCCCTCTGTAGATAATGCCCCCTGTAGATTGTACCAGTTACAATGCCCTAAGTAGATAATGACCCCTGTAGATTGTACCAGTTACAATGCCCTAAGTAGATAATGCCCCCTGTAGATTGTACCAGTTACAATGCCCTAAGTAGATAATGACCCCTGTAGATTGTACCAGTTACAATGCCCTAAGTAGATAATGACCCCTGTAGATTGTGCCGCCTGTAGATTGTACCAGTTACAATGCCCTAAGTAGATAATGACCCCTGTAGATTGTACCAGTTACAATGCCCTAAGTAGATAATGAACCCTGTAGATTGTGCCAGTTACAATGCCCTAAGTAGATAATGACCCCTGTAGATAGCGCCAGTTAGAATGCACTCTGTAGATAATGCCCCCTGTAGATTGTACCAGTTAAAATGCCCTAAGTAGATAAGGACCCCTGTAGATTGTACCAGTTAAAATGCCCTAAGTAGATAATGACCCCTGTAGATTGTACCCGTTACAATGTCCTAAGTAGATAACGACCCCTGTAGATAGCGCCACTTACAATGTCCTCTGTAGATAATGCCCCATGCATCTTTTACCCCCAACGCTGCCAGAAAAAAAAAAAACATTCTCACCTGTCCCCGTTCCCGCTTTTTCCAACAGCGATGTAGGATTGGTCAGAGACCAGACGGCGTCATCCAGCGTAATGGCGCAGTCGGTGTGATGACATAATCGCGCCGACCATGTCATTAGTAAAGGGCCGAATGGGAGGAAGGGAACGGATAGTTCCCTGTCTCGCCAGCGCTACAGTAATCAATTGTATCTGCATTCTAAGGATGCGGATATA
The DNA here is from genome assembly GCF_050947455.1 of Rhinoderma darwinii. Taxonomy (NCBI): domain Eukaryota; kingdom Metazoa; phylum Chordata; class Amphibia; order Anura; family Rhinodermatidae; genus Rhinoderma; species Rhinoderma darwinii. The sequence continues at coordinate 149,714,949 of NC_134689.1, forward strand.
ATTGGGTGAGAGGTCCCGCTTCACTCCGGTTGCCCTCATTATAATCCGCCCCTGGTTCCTACCCTAATGGAAAGTTGAGAGGAAGGAAAAAGTATGGTAGAAAAAGGTACACAAGCAACAGGGATAACCGCAGCCTTGAAAGAATTGTCAAGAAAAGGCCATTCAAGAATCTGGGGGAAAAATCACAAGGAGCAGACTGCGGCTGGAGTCAGTGCTTCAAGAGCCACCTCACACAGACATATCCAGGACATGGGCTACAACCGTCGCATTCCTTGAGACAACGTCAGAAGCATCTTACCTGGGCTAAGGAGAAAAAGGACTGGTCTGTTGGTCCAAAGTCCTGTTTCCAGATGAAGGTCAATTTTGCATTTTTGTGCCAGACATGGCAGATGGTATCTGGGATGGCAGATGACACCAGACGTGGTGTATTCCAGCAGGCAAGGCAAGGCAAGGCACAGCTCAGATACTAAACAGGCTCGAGAACAAGACACAGCACAGGATACAGGAGATCGGAGGCAGGGCACGGGAACACTGGGAGCAGGAAAACACTAAGGGACCATTTGCAATACAAACATGGGAGAACTACAATGCTCAGGCAGGGAGTGGAAGGGCGGAGCCTTCTTATAGTCCATGGAGAACAGGGGTTAATTAGGGTACTTTAACACGTGCGCGCGCTGGCCCTTTAAGGCCGGGGCTGCGCGTGCAACTTAACAGACAGAGCAGGTTCGGACGGCCGCGAGTTCTGGCGTCTCCTAGGAGGGAGACGCTGTTCAGGATGCCAACAGTCTCTGGTCGTGGCCGTCGCAAGGTAAAGAACGGTGGCGGTCCGCGACCAAAGCCGTGACAGTACCCCCCCTTACGCCCCCTCTTCTTAGGTCCGGAGCGTAAGAGGAACTTCTTTATGAGGGTAGGAGCATTGAGGTTCCCTTCTGGCTCCCAGGACCTCTCCTCGGGACCAAACCCTCTTCAGTCCACTAGATAGAAAGTTCTTCCTCCTGTTCTCTCATAGTCCAGAATCTCTTTTACCTCGAACACATCAGACGACCCACTGGGAGCAACTGCAGACCTAGGAACTTTACTGAAGCGGTTCAGAACCACTGGCTTATGGAGGGACACATGGAATGAGTTCGGGATCTTGAGAGTGGGAGGAAACCAAGGTTTATAGGATACAGGGTTAATCCATTGCAGAACTTCAAAAGGAACCTGGGAGCAAATTTGTGATAGGGCATCTTGAGACTAATTTTTATCGAGGATAGCCAGACTTTGACTCCAGGGGAGAACTAAGGAGGAACTTTTCTCATTTTATCAGCATGCTTTTTCATGCTGTCCACTGTTTGGAGGATCGCAGCCAGATGTGAATAAAATTCCCAAAAGAAGAATTGGCTGCTGGTACCTGAGTAATGGCTGGCACAGGAAGAGGAATTCGAGGATGCTGGCTGTACACGATGTAGAAGGGAGACGAGGCAGTAGACTAGTTTGTGTGATTATTGTACAAGAATTTTGCCCAAGGCAGAAGTTGTACCCAATTGTCGTGTTGGGCAGAAACAAAATGACGGAGATAGTTCTCCAAAATTTGATTGGTCATCTCCACTTGACCATTGAACTATGGGTTATAGGCAGAAGAGAAGTATAGTTTTACATCTAACAGGTTGCACAGGGATCTCCAGAACTTGGATATAAACTGTACTTCCCGGTCCGAGACAATATGAAGAGGAAGTCCGTGCAGGCGGTAGATATCTAGAATAAACAAATTTGCCAGGCGCGGAGCAGACGGAAGACCAGTCAGTGGAACAAAATGTGCCATTTTAGAGAAACGATCCACTGCTACCCAGATTGTAGTACATCCAGCAGAAGAAGGAAGGTCAGTGATAAAGTCCATCATAATATGCTGACAAGGGGCATCAGGAACAGGCAGGGGTAGTAGCAGGCCAGCAGGTTTGGAGCGGGTAGATTTGTTAGAAGCACAGTTCGTACAGGAGAAGACATAGTCCGCAACATCACCAGGCAGAGTGGGCCACCAATAGTGACAAGCTATTAAGTTCTGTGTCTTACGGACACCAGAGTGCCCAGCTAGTTTAGAGTTGTGGCCCCAGCGGAGAATTCCCTTACTATCAGAAGGGCGGACAAAAGTCTTTCCAGGCGGAATGTCTCTAATTTGCAGGGGGTTAGCAGCAATAATCCTAGAAGGATCTATGATGTATTGAGGAATCTCCTCAGAGTCCTTGGTTTCGAAGGAGTGAGACAGGGTGTCTGCCTTCACGTTCTTGTCTGCAGGATGGACGTGAAGCAAAAACTGAAATCAGGCAAAGAACAATGACCATCTGGCTTGGCGTGGATTTAACCGTTGGACCTGACTGTAGGTTTGTGAGGTTCTTGTGGTCTGTATAGATGATAATAGGATGGATAGCACCCTCCAGCAAGTGTCTCCACTCCTCTAAGGCCAAATTGACGGCCAGCTATTCCCGATCCCCAATGAAATAGTTGCGTTCTGCTGGGGATTGTAATTTTGAGAAGAAGCCACAAGCCACCATCTTGCTTTTAGAATTCTTTTGGCATAGTAGTGCTCCCGCCCCTACGGAAGAGGCGTCCACCTCCAGAAGGAATTGCCGAGAAGCATCAGAGGGATGGAGAACAGATGCTGAGGTAAAAGCGCTCTTGAGATCAGAAAATGCAGATCCTGCCTCTGGAGGCCAGAACTTGGCGTTCACCCCCTTTTTGGTGAGGGCCAAGATTGGAGCAGTCAGAGATGAGAAGTTCGGGATGAATTGCGGATAGAAGTTTGCAAATCCCAGAAATCTTTGTATGGAACGAAGGCCCTGAGGTTGTGGCCATTCTAAGACTGATCTCACCTTCTCTGGATCAATCTTAAGACCACGGTCAGACACGATGTAGCTGTAATGACAGGGGTGGGGAGACAGACAAGTGAGCCTTAATCTACCCGCCACTCAGTCCCTGCCTACTTGCAACGACCCGCCCTAGGCGACGGGGTACAATTGGGCGACGGTCCCTACGCTCAATAAGTGCACGACAGACAAACAGACAAGGGTACACAGAGCTAGGGGGAGAAAGGGGCAGTTGCCCACGGCAACACCGAGCAACAAGAGAAGTGAACAAGCCGAGTCAAACCAGGAGAGTACGAGGTGCCAAATGCAGAGCAGAAGAGTAGTAAACAAGCTGAGTCAAACCAGGAGTGTACGAGGTACCAAACGCAGAGCAGGAGAGTAGTCAGCAAGCCGGGCTCAATATGAAGCATGGACAATAGTACAAGAAGCTGCAGCAGGGCCAGGCAACCAAACGAGAAGAATCACAAGCAAAGGAGGAACAGGAAAGGCAGGTATAAATAGACAGAGGGCGGGAGCTAGCTCCGTCTGGCCAGGCTGTGATAGGTTCTCCCACTCCTAAGCCTGCCACCCTGAGTGGTGGAAGATGGAGTCAGTCTCACAGACATAGAAGCAGGTGCAGACTGATTATCTATGGGCGTTAACCCCGAAGCTGTGCCTGGCAGATCCTTTACAGTACCCCCCCTTTTATGAGGGGCCACCGGACCCTTTCTAAGTGGACCTGGTTTACTGGGGAAACGAAGGTGAAACCTCCTGACCAATATCCCAGCGTGAACATCCCGAGCGGGTACCCAAGTCCTCTCCTCAGGCCCGTATGCTCTCCAATGGACCAGGTACTGGAGGGAGCCTTGGACCATCCTGCTGTCCACAATCTTGGCCACCTCGAATTCTGCCCCCTCAGGGGTGAGAACAGGGACCGGAGGTTTCCTCGAGGGAGCCAAGGACGGGGAGCAGCGTTTAAGGAGAGAGGCATGGAACACGTCGTGTACTCGAAAAGATGGGGGCAACTCCAGTCGGAAGGAGACCGGCTTGAGGACTTCAATGACCTTGTACGGCCCTATAAACCGGGGAGCAAACTTCTTGGATGGGACCTTAAGGCGCAATTTTTTAGACGATAGCCACACCAGATCCCCGACCATAAACAAGGGGTTAGCAGAACGTTTTCTATCTGCCTGAGTTTTTTGTATGCTCTGGGACGCCTCTAGGTTCTTCTGAACCTGAGCCCAGACTGTGCACAGTTCTCGATGAACGACCTCTACCACGGGATTGTTGGAACTACCAGGTGAAACGAAAGAGAACCGTGGATTAAACCAAAAATTACAGAAAAAGGGGGAGACCCCTGACGAGTTACTGACCCGGTTATTAAGGGAAAATTCAGCAAGGGGAATGAATGAGACCCAATCATATTGATAGTCAGAGATAGAACACCTTAAATATTGTTCTAGAGACTGATTAGTCCTCTCAGTTTGGCCATTAGTTTCAGGATGGAAGGCAGAGGAGAAGGACAGATCAATCTCCAACTTTTTGCAGAAGGCTCTCCAAAGCAATGAAACAAATTGTACCCCTCTATCAGAAACAATATTGACAGGGACCCCATGGAGACGCAGGATGTGTTTGACAAACAAGGTAGCTAACGTCTTAGCATTGGGTAGTTTTTTGAGGGGCACAAAGTGGCATATCTTACTGAAGCAGTCTACTACAACCCACACCACCGACTTGCCTTGAGATGGAGGCAAATCGGTGATAAAATCCATGGAGATATGGGTCCAAGGTCTCTGGGGAATGGGCAAAGAACATAGTAAGCCCGCTGGTCGGGACCTGGGAGTCTTGGACCTAGCACAAACTTCACAAGCGGCGACGTAGGCCTTAACGTCTTTAGGCAACCCAGGCCACCAATAGTTTCTGGCAATGAGGTGCTTGGTACCCAGGATGCCTGGATGGCCAGATAGTGCAGAGTCATGACTTTCCCTAAGTTCCCTTAGCCGGAATTGCAGGGGAACAAACAGCTTGTTCTCAGGAAGGCTCCCGGGAGCTGAACCTTGATCAGCTGCAATTTCAGAGACTAAATCAGAATAAATAGCGGAAATGATTATACCTGGAGGCAAAATACAAGCATGATCTTCCTCCGAAGGAGGGCTGGCCATGAAGCTACGTGACAGTGCATCAGCCTTAACATTTTTAGACCCAGCCCTATAGGTAACCACAAAGTTGAATCTGGTAAAAATAACGCCCAACGAGCTTGTCTCGAGTTTAGCCTCCGGGCAGATTCTAGGAAAACCAGATTCTTGTGTTCGGTAAGGACCGTTACCTGGTGCCTAGCCCCCTCCAGGAAGTGGTGCCACTCTTCAAATGCCCATTTAATGGCTAAGAGTTCGCGGTTGCCAATATCATAGTTACTCTCAGTGGGTGAAAACTTCCTGGAGAAGTAGGCACAGGGACGGAGATGGGTGAGGGACCTGGTACCCTGGGACAAGACAGCCCCCACTCCCACCTCGGACGCGTCAACCTCCACGATAAATGGCTCCATTTGGTTGGGCTGAACCAGCACCGGGGCCGAGATAAAGCACTTCTTAAGGACCTCAAAAGCCTGGACAGCCTCAGGAGGCCAGTGGAGGAGATCAGCACCTTTGCGAGTGAGATCCGTAAGAGGCTTAGCGATGACCGAGAAGTTAGCAATAAACCTCCTGTAATAATTAGCGAACCCCAGGAAGCACTGTATCTCCTGCACCCCAAACACACATTTTTCGGTCTTAGCAAACAGTTTGTTTTCTCGAAGGACCTGGAGCCCCTTCCTGACATGCTCAATGTGGGAGGACCAGTCCTTGGAAAACACAAGTATGTCATCAAGGTACACTACAAGAAATAACCCCAGGTAGTCTCTTAAAATCTCATTTATGAAATTCTGGAAGACCGCGGGAGCATTACACAACCCAAAGGGCATGACGAGGTATTCAAAATGACCTTCGGGCGTGTTAAACGTAGTCTTCCACTCATCCCCCTCTTTGATGCGGATAAGGTTATACGCCCCCCCCCCGTAGATCAAACTTAGAGAACCATTGGGCCCCCTGAACCTGATTAAAGAGATCAGGAATCAGAGGAAGGGGATACTGGTTCCTTACAGTAACCTTATTCAAGCTTCGGTAGTCAATGCATGGCCTAAGACCACCATCCTTCTTCCCTACGAAGAAGAAGCCAGCACCTACCGGAGAAGTAGAGTGGCGAATGTAACCCTTGGCCAGGCATTCCTGGATATTCTCTCTCATGGCTTCACGTTCGGTACAAGAGAGATTAAATATCCTACCCTTAGGGAGCTTAGCTCCTGGTACCAAATTGATTGTGCTATCATATTCTCTATGAGGAGGTAACACTTCGGAGGCCTCCTTAGAGAAAACATCGGCGAAGTCCTGAACAAACTCAGGTAGCGTGTTCACCACCTCAGGGGGAGAAATAGAATTAACAGAAAAACATGACGTCAAGCATTCATTAACCCACTTGGTAAGGTCCCCAGAATTCCAGTCAAACGTGGGATTATGCAACTGCAACCAGGGAAGGCCTAAAACCAAATCGGACGATAATCCCTGCATTAACAGTACAGAGCACTGCTCCAAATGCATGGAGCCAACAAGGAGTTCAAAAACAGGGGTATGCTGTGTAAAATAACCATTAGCAAGAGGAGTGGAGTCGATACCCACTACCGGGACAGGTTTAGGCAAATCAATCAAAGGCATAGCTAGAGACATGGCAAATTCCACAGACATGATATTAGCAGAAGACCCTGAATCCACGAAGGCACTGCCGGTAGCAGACCTACCACCAAAAGAGACCTGAAATGTAAGCAAGATTTTATTACGTTTCATATTTACGGGAAATACCTGTGCGCCCAAGTGACCTCCCCGATGATCACTTAGGCGCGGAAGTTCTCCGGCTGCATTCTTACGCTTAGGACAGTTGTTCACTTGATGCTTGTCATCCCCACAGTAGAAGCAGAGACCATTCTTCCTGCGGAAGTCTCTACGTTGTTGGGGGGACACGGAGGCCCCGAGTTGCATAGGTACCTCCGAGTCAACGAGAAGTATCACAAGCAAAGGAGGAACAGGTAAGGCAGGTATAAATAGACAGATGGCGGGAGCTAGCTCCGTCTGGCCAGGCTGTGATAGGTTCTCCCACTCCTAAGCCTGCCACCCTGAGTGGTGGAAGATGGAGTCAGTCTCACAGACATAGAAGCAGGTGCAGACTGATTATCTATGGGCGTTAACCCCGAAGCTGTGCCTGGCAGATCCTTTACAGTGGCCCAGGAAGGGCAAAGAGTTCTTTTCGTACACACATTTCTCAAATTTAGCATATAGGCAATTCCCCCTCAACGAGAGAGAACTTGGCATACATGCTTCCGATGTGTCAACAAATCAGACGAGTAACTTAGGATGTTCTCCAGATAGACCACCACACAGACAATACAGTAGGGCTCGGAAAATGTCATTCACAAACTCCTGGAACACAGCTGGGGCATTATATAGTCCAAAAGGCATCACAAGGTATTCATAATGGCCGTCTCGGGTGTTAAATGCGGTTTTCCACTCGTCACCCTTGCAGATACGGATCAAGTTATAAGCTCCGCTTAAATCCAGCTTTGTGAGCACCTTGGCCCCACGAATTCTATAAAAAAGTTCAGAGATAAGAGGTAAGGGGGTACTTATTCTTAACTGTAATTTGATTCAGGCCCCGGTAGTCGATATATGGACGAAGAGATCCGTCCTTTTTCTTCACAAAGAAGAATCCGGTTCCTGCCGGAGAGGATGGCTTCCGGATGAATCCTCTCTCGAGGTTCTCCTTAACGTAGGCAGACATGGCTAGGGTCTCTGGCAGGGAGGGAGGATAAACTCGACCTCAAGGTGGCGAGGTGTCTCGTAGATGCGATGGGGGGGGAGTGTCTCTGCCTCCTTCTTACTGAAGACGTCCGCAAAACTGGCATATTGCGATGGTAGATCAGAGAGTGACTTGAGGCAGTGGAGGCAAAACAGGACGAACCTGTGGCAGGCAGCGGGCAAGGCATTTGGGGCCCCATTGGAGGACCTCTCTAGAACTCCAGTTGAGAACCAAAGCATGTAGGCGGTGCCAAGGCAGTCCCAGCAGGACAGGGTTGATGGCTTTAGGCAGGACGAGGAAGATGATCTGTTCCGAGTGAAGAATCCCAATTTGAAAGGTCAGTGGTTTAGTGATAGACACAATAGGATCAGGCAATGGTAGTCCATTTACAGAGGCAACAGCCAGGGGTCTCTCTAGACGAACTGTGGGTAGATGTAGACGGTCCACTAAATCCTGCTGGATGAAATTTGCAGCTGCTCCGGAATCAAGATAGGCAGAGGAGGAGTGTGATGTCTCTCCAGAGATGATGGTCACGGAATAGATAATTTGGAAGAGGTTTTGATGTTTGGCATCATCCCCCCTAGAGTTGCCTCTCCAACCAACCCTAGGGGCTTTTGTGGACATTGGCGCACAAAATGACCCTTAAGGGCACAATAAACACACAAACCTGAAGAGTGTCAGCGTGGAGATGATACTGTCAGGCAATGATGGAGTTTACAGCCTCAAGGAGTTGATCCTGGCACGCGCGTAGGTCACGCATATTCGTCTGTATCACCTGAACTGTGGTCTTAGGCTGGCCCGCGGGTTCCATGGCCTGATGTCCCTTTACTGTCACAATCTCGGGGTATGTGGACCCACTAAGCCGCTCCGCCGTAGCGGAGAGGCAGCTGACCAACTCACAATCTATGCAAAAGTCTATGGAAGGAGTGTAGCACAAGGGTACCTGGGATAGTCCAGATGGTGGCAAGGACTCTGGCACAGATGGGGCTAGATGTGGCGGGTTGCACCAGACATGGTGGATGGTATCCGGGATGGCAGATGACACCAGACGTGGTGTATTCCAGCAGGCGAGGCAAGGCACAGCTCAGATACCAAACAGGCTCAAGAACAAGACACAGCATGGGATACAGGAGATCGTAGGCAGGGCACGGGAACACTGGGAGCAGGAAAACACTAAGGGGCCATTTGCAATACAAACATGGGAAAACGACAACAATGCTCAGGCAGGGAGTGGAAGGGCAGAGCCTTTCTTATAGTTCAGGATGAACAGGGGTTAATTAGGGGACTTTAACATGTGCGCCCGTCGGCCCTTTAAGGCAGGGGCTGCGCGCACCTTAACAGACAGATCAGGGCCGGATGGCCGTGAGTGCTGGCATCTCCTAGGAGGGTGACGCTGGCGGGATGCCAACGGCCTGTGGTCGCGGCCATCGCAAGGTAAGGAACGGTAAGTATCACTATATTTGATTGACCAGCAAACTCGCCTGACCTAAACCGCATAGAGAATCTATGGGGAATTGTCAAGAGGTAGATGAGAGACACCAGACCCAACAATGCAGACAAGCTGAAGGCGGCTATTAAAGCAACCTGGCTTCCATAACACCTCAGCAGCGCCACAGGCTGATCGCCTCCATGCCACTCCGCATTGATGTAGTAATTCATGCAAAAGGAGCCCTCACCAAGTATTGAGTGTACATACTGTGCATACTTTTCAGTAGGACAACATTTCGGTATTAAAAATCATTTTTTAAATTGGGCTTATTTAATATTCTAATTTTCTGAGAGACTAAATTTTGGGTTTTCATTAACTGTTAGTCATAATCATCAACATTAATAGAAAAAAATGCTGGAAATAGATCACTCTGTGTGTAATGAATCTATATAATATGAGTTTCACTTCTAATTCATTGAGAAGGACTGATATATACATATATATATATATATATATATATATATATATATATATATATATATATACACTACCGTTCAAAAGTTTGTGGTCACCCAGACAATTTTGTGTTTTCCATGAAAACTCACACTTATATTTATCAAATGAGTTGCAAAATGACTAGAAAATATAGTCAAGACATTGACAAGGTTAGAAATAAAGATTTTTATTTCAAATAATAATTTTCTCCTTCAAACTTTGCTTTTGTCAAAGAATGCTCCATTTGCAGCAATTACAGCATTGCAGACCTTTGGCATTCTAGCTGTTAATTTGCTGAGGTAATCGGGAGAAATGTCACCCCATGCTTCCAGAAGCCCCTCCCACAAGTTGGTTTGGCTTGATGGGCACTTCTTGCATACCATACGGTCAAGCTGCTCCCACAACAGCTCTATGGGGTTGAGATCTGGTGACTGCGCTGGCCACTCCCTTACAGATAGAATACCAGCTGCCTGCTTCTTCCCTAAATAGTTCTTGCATAATTTGGAGGTGTGCTTTGGGTCATTGTCCTGTTGTAGGATGAAATTGGCTCCAATCAAGCGCTGTCCACAGGGTATGGCATGGCGTTGCAAAATGGAGTGATAGCCTTCCTTATTCAAAATCCCTTTTACCTTGTACAAATCTCCCACTTTACCAGCACTAAAGCAACCCCAGACCATCACATTACCTCCACCATGCTTGACAGATGGCGTCAGGCACTCTTCCAGCATCTTTTCAGTTGTTCTGCGTCTCACAAATGTTCTTCTGTGTGATCCAAACACCTCAAACTTCGATTCGTCTGACCATAACACTTTTTTCCAATCTTCCTCTGTCCAATGTCTGTTTGCTTTTGCACATATTAATCTTTTCCTTTTATTAGCCAGTCTCAGATATGGCTTTTTCTTTGCCACTCTGCCCTGAAGGCCAGCATCCCGGAGTTGCCTCTTCACTGTAGACGTTGACACTGGCGTTTTGCGGGTACTATTTAATGAAGCTGCCAGTTGAGGACCTGTGAGGCGTCTATTTCTCAAATTAGAGACTCTAATGTACTTGTCTTGTTGCTCAGTTGTGCATCGGGGCCTCCCACTTCTCATTCTACTCTGGTTAGAGCCTGTTTGTGCTGTCCTCTGAAGGGAGTAGTACACACCGTTGTAGGAAATCTTCAGTTTCTTGGCAATTTCTCGCATGGAATAGCCTTCATTTCTAAGAAAAAGAATAGACTGTCGAGTTTCACATGAAAGCTCTCTTTTTCTAGCCATTTTGAGAGTTTAATCGAACCCACAAATGTAATGCTCCAGATTTTCAACTAGCTCAAAGGAAGGTTAGTTTTGTAGCTCCTCTAAACAGCAAAACTGTTTACAGCGGTGCTAACATAATTGCACAAGGGTTTTCAAGTGTTTTCTAATCACCCATTAGCATTCTAACACAGTTAGCAAACACAATGTACCATTAGAACACTGGAGTGATGGTTGCTGGAAATGGGCCTCTATACACCTATGTAGATATTGCATTAAAAAACAGACGTTTGCAGCTAGAATAGTCATTTAGCACATTAACAATGTATAGAGTGTATTTCTGATTAATTTAATGTTATCTTCATTGAAAAAAACTGTGCTTTTCTTGCAAAAATAAGGAAATTTCTAAGTGACCCTAATCTTTTGAACGGTAGTGTATATATATATATATATATATATATATATATATATATATATATACACACACACACAATCCAAGGGATTTTTATTGGTGACACGGAAGATGTCTTAGCGATAGTCCAGTTCTGTCCAAACGCTTGCCAGCATATTCTCGGATAAGGATTCCACTGTTTCATTGACGCGTGGTCTCAGGTTGTTCAGATCCTGTGGCTGGGGTAGCAGATACACTGAGTCTGCTTGATGTAGCCCCACAAAAAGAAGTCGCAGGGTGTTAGATCTGGTGATCGTGGATGTCAGCGCATGATCGGTGAATCGGCGCGACCGATCCAAAATTCTGGTAGAGTTACATTAAGGTACCGGCGAACATCCAAATCGAAATGTGGAGGTGCACCATTGTGCTGATAGACTACATTTGGCAGATCTTTCTTTATCTGTTGCGTAAGCCATTCCTTTAACATGTCCAGGTAGGAGTGACCAGTGACAGTATCCTCGGCAAAAAACAAGGGACCATAGACTTGCGCCTGCTCACTGCACAGGACACATTTACATTGGGTGATTCCCTCATGTGCTCGATAAAGGCACATGGCTTTTCTGAGCCCCAAATTCTAACGTTGTTGCGATTGACCTTCCCACTGAGTAGAAAGGTAGCCTCATTGCTGAACACCAGCCTGTCAGCGAACTCGTCCTCATTCAATCGGACCTGCAAGTCAATGCAAAAGTCACGGTGTTTCGGTTTGTCGTCTGGTTTCAGCTTCTGAAGATGTAATCTATATGGCTTACAATGCAGATATTTTCGTAAGATACCCCATACCATGGTTTGTGGCACCCGTAGTTTCATACTAGTCAGCCTGGTCGACTTTCTAAGACTACGCCCGTACATGGTTTGAATCCTGTTCACTGTCTCTTCCGAAGTCTTTGGGTGGTCTGGACTTTTCCCATGACATTAACACCAAGTGTTTTCAAATTGCTTCACCCATTGCGAAATGCAGTTTCTATGCGGAGCACATTTACCAAATTTATTCTGAAAGTTTCGCTATACTGTCACAACAGACCCCATTCTTGCAAATTCCAACACGCAAAAAGCTTTTTTTCTTGCTTCGTCGCCATATTATGTCACACTATGTAAGCAAATTTCGAATTTGGGTCTTGAAAATGAAATCTGTGCTGTGATTGGTTGCTATGGGCAACTAAGCCAGCTATGCTTTGATTTTCAGTCACTGGCCATTTACCACTGATGTTACTTTAACTACAGGCCTTTACTTTTGCACCAGCCTTTTTGAATCACCCTGTATGTATGTATATATATATATATATATATATATATATATATATATATCCATATATATAGTGTAAAAAATAGACGCAGCACTCCAAAAGTAGTTTCAAAAATAGATAGTAGTTTATTTAACCCATGTACAAAAATAGCTATGTTTCAGTCCTCTCAACAGGACCTTTCTCAAGCACCTTGCTGCTTTAATTCTTCAAAGTGCTGCTTTTTCTATCTATCTATCTATCTATCTATCTATCTATCTATCTATCTATCTATCTATCTATCTATCTATCTATCTATCTATCTATCTATCTATCTATCTATCTATCTATCTATCTATATCTATATATATATATATATATATCTATATATATATATTTATAGTGGGTAGAAAAAAGGCAGCACTTCTAAAGAAAAAGTAGCGGGTGCTATGCGAGCCTGACCATAATCCATACAGTCCTGCAGATGCACCAAAGACGAAATGATCACAGCACTCCAAGAAATAGTTTCTCAAATAACTTGAGAAAGGTCCCGTCAGAGGACTGAAATGTAGCTGTCCTTTGACATGGAACAATAAACCACATTTTCTACTAGCAACTATTTCTTGGAGTGCTGCAATCATTTAGTCTTTGGTACGTGTGTGTATGTATATATATATATATATATATATATACAGGGGCGTAACTAGGAAAGACTGGGCCCCATAGCAAACTTTTGACTGGGGCCCCCCCTCCCCTGGGTGTCACACAACCCCCCCCCTCCTTGTAGATAATGGCTTTTTTACAGCCCCCCCTGTAGATAACGCCATACAGCCCCCCTGTAGATAGCGCCATACATCCCCCTGTAGATAACGGCATAGATCCCCCTGTAGATAACGCCATACAGCCCCCCTGTAGATAACACCATACAGCCCCCCCTGTAGATAGCGCCATACATCCGCCTGTAGATAACGGCATAGATCCCCCTGTAGATAGCGCCATACATCCCTCTGTAGATAACACCATAGAACCCCCTATAGATAACGCCATACAGCCCCCCTGTAGATAACGCCATACAGCCCCCCCCTGTAGGGAACGCCATACAGCCCCCCCCTGTAGGGAACGTCATACAGCCCCCCCTGTAGGGAACGCCATACAGCCCCCCCTGTAGGGAACGCTATACAGCCCCAACCCCCCCAAAAAATGCGACCTACAGTGTGAAAAGACAAAAGACATCTATCCCCTATCCACAGGATAGGGGATACATGTGTGATCGCTGGCAGCAATAGGGAGAACGGGGGACCTAAAGTCCCCTGAAGTTCTCCATGACTAACCTCTGACTTCCGGCGTCTGCGTAGCTCACTAAAAATGAAAGGAGCGCTGGTCACGCATGCGCACAAGCGTGACCGGCGCTCCATTCATTTCTACGGAGCTGCCGACACAGACTCTGGAAGTCCGAGGTTTGTGATGGAGAACTTCAGGGGACTTTCAGTCCCCCGTTCTCCCTATCGTTGCCAGCGATCACACATGTATCCCCTGTCCTGTGGATAGGGGATACATGTCTTTTCTTTAATGGCAGAGCGGGGAGATACCTCCCTGCACTGCCGTAGTGTTCAGTGGCGTCCCGCTGTAGCAGCCATAGCGGCTGCTAGCGGAGCCTCCGGCCATGGTGGGGGTCCGTGCAGGTGGGCGACACGGACCCCCTCATGCCGCGGGCCCTGTAGCGGCCGCTATGGCTGCTACCGCGGTAGTTACGCCACTGTATATATATATATATATATATATATATATACATATTGTATGTGCAGCCTGAGATTTACTAATACTTTCTAATATTTAGACAGCGTAAACTTAGACCAGGCAGTCACAAGATATGACAAATTTATCACAGTAGCGCACGCTGTATGATAAATTTGCGGCATTTTGCTAGACATGTTAGACACTTTTCACAGTCATATAGGCCATTAGCCAAGTTCTTAACATTCAGCAACAGCAGGATTTGCAACATTTCGGAGGAGGAGGGGGCAGCGCCACAACCCCTACCTTTAGCATGACACAGTGGGGCAGATTTACTAATGCTGTCTAAGATTTAGACAGTGTAAACTCACTGCAGTGAGAAGATGCACCAATTTTATACAGTCTGCATGTTTTAAGATAAATTTGGCGCAACTTGCTAGACACTTTTCCTTATACCACCTCTTGGCTGGCTGAGTTTACGCCATTTTTTTGTGGTAAACTTTTTAGTGCAATTTTGATGCATCTATGCATTTAAAGAGGCTCTGTCACCACATTATAAGTGCCCTATCTCCTTCATAAGATGAGATGGACGCTGTAATGTAGGTGACAACAGTGTTTTTTATTTAGAAAAACGATCTATTTTCACCAAGTTATGAGCAATATTAGCTTTATGCTAATTACTTTCTTAATGGACAATTGGGCATGTTTTTACTTTTGACCAAGTGGGCATTGTAAAGAGAAGTGTATGACGCTGACCAATCAGCGTCATACACTTCTCTCCATTCATGTACTCAGACATCGTGATCTTGCGAGATCATGATGTGCAGTCACTTACTTCCAGCCAGGACAGGATGTCTATTCACAATCCCGACACTTCGGTAACGTTTGTGTGGTACTTACAGCACAGCAAGCATAATCTCGCGAGATCACGCTGTGAATGACAGCTTACAGCGAGATTACGCTTGCTGTGCTGTAAGTACCACACAAACGTTACCGAAGTGTCTGGATTGTGAATAGACATCCTGTCCTGGCTGGAAAGAATGTCTATTCACTGTCAAGACACTTCAGTAACGTTAATGTGTGTGTATGTGACAACACATAGTGAACGCAGGATCACTATGAGCAGAGTAAATGAATTGAGAGAAGTGTATGACACTGATTGGTCAGCGTCATACACTTCTCTTTACAACGCCCACTTGGTAAAAGCCTCATCCACTTTTTGCTATACACAACTTTTCATCTAGGCAACGATGCCTTGACAGGCAAGGCGAGAAAATGCTTTTAAACAGTTAATAATCGTCTGATCTGGGGTCTGTTAGAATAAGTAAAAAAGGCAGAATCTGATGGGGAGACAGGTATTTTATCACCAGGACCCTGCAATGTAATAAATTAATTAATAAATATGTATATGCACTCAGACCTAATGTACAGAGCTGGTATATTTAGACACATGGTGATGACTATACCAGAGAGTTTCAGTTACGTCTAGAGTTAAAGGGAATCTGTCACCAGCATTTCACCTATTAAACCAGAAATACCTGGAGGTAGTGGGTGAAAAATCATTTCTATATAACCTATAATTGTCTTCTTAGTCGGCTCTGTAGCTTTAGTATTCAGTATTTTAGTGTTCCCACACATATGCTAATGAGCATAAAAGAGTCATATCTTTGTTTGAAAAGAGTCATATCTTCATTCGTCAAGTCTTTCCGAGTTTACCCCCGTCTCCTTACTTTTGATTGACAGCTCCTCGACTTCCCCCAACACACAAAATCCTGCGTTTGTACATTGATGACCTATTCTGGGGTGTGTGCACAAAGGGACACCGGATTATTACGACATAAGGCGCAAAATGTTTGCAGACCGTTATTTACAGTCAGAGGAGTTTAGGAGAGGGGATAATAGCAATGAACTTTTGATAATGTCACGTTGGGTTAGTGGACCCACTGGGCCGTATCGTCTTGGCGGTAAGGCAGCTGGCCAACAGGACGCAGGTCAAAGTCTATAGTTCGTATAGGGTACCTGTGGCTGCTCGGACAGTAGCAAGGCAGGCTTGGTAGGAACTTGGCAGCAGGTGGACGTCAGGCGCGGAGAAGCAAGACAGGCGTGGAATACAGCACAGCACGGCACTAGATCAGGATACAAGTATAGGATACAGGAACAGGAACACTGGGAGAAGGAAACACTAGGGGGCCATATGCAAGACAGACTAGGAATACACAACAAAGCTCAGGCATAGAACTAGGGGGCTGGACCCCTCTTATAGTCCTGAGTACTCACGGGTCAAGGTTCATGAACGAGGTCCGGTGCGCGCGCTGCCCCTTTAAGAGCGGGCACGAGCGTGCGCGCGCGCCTTACGGGATCTGGCTGTGGTGAGTAGACGCGAGTGCTGGCTTCTCCTGAGGAGGAGGCTGGAGCCAGCGTTTGCCGACTTGTGGCTGTGGCTGTCAGGGGGAGAAAGGAGCTGACAGCCCGCAGCCACGGACATTACAGTATCCCCCCTCTTACGCCCCCTCTTCTTGGGACCAGAGCGAGAGAGAAACTTTTTCAGAAGAGCAGGAGCATTGAGGTTCTCCTCTGGCTCCCAAGACCTCTCTTCAGGGCCATATCCCCTTTAATCCACCAAATAAAAGGTCTTTCCTCTCACTCTTTTTGAGTCTAGGATCTCTCTAACCTCAAAGGTGTCTGAAGGCCCGCTGGCGACAACCACAGGGCTAGGAGTCTTGGTGTAGCATTTCAGGACCACTGGCTTCAGGAGGGATACATGGAAGGAGTGGGGGATCTTGAGGGTAGGAGGCAGCCGAAGCATATAGGCGACAGGGTTGATCTGTTGTAGGATCTCGAATGGTCCGTGGAACCTGGGAGCAAACTTGCATGACGGCACCCTTAGTCGAATGTTCCTGGAGGACAGCCAAACCTTTGTGCCAGGAAGAAACTGAGGCGGTTCTCTTCTCCTTGTGTCCGCCCTCTGTTTCATACAGTCAACTGCCAGCAGGATAAGGGAAAGAGTCTGCCGCCAAATCTGTAGAAAGTCCCTAAAGGCTGCGTCAGCAGCTGGTACCTTGTATGAATCAGGAACCGGGAGAGGTATTCGTGGGTGTTGGCCAAGGACTATGAAGAACGGAGTGTTCCTTGTGGACTCGCTGGTATGATTGTTGTAGGAGAATTCACACCAAGGAAGCAACTGCACCCAGTCATCAAGCTGCCTAGAGACGAAGTGACGCAGGTAGTTCTCCAAGATTTGATTGATCCTATCGACCTGTCCATTGGACTGAGGATGGTAGGCCGAGGAAAAGTCCAACTTCACACCTAGAAGTCCGCAGAGGGCTCTCCAGAACCTCGAGGTGAACTGAACCCCCCGATCAGACACAATATGCTGCGGCAAGCCGTGCAAGCGAAAGATGTGTTTTCATAAACAGCTTGGTCGGTCAGAGGAACGAAGTGGGCCATTTTCTAAAATAGATCCACCACCACCCAGACAGCACTGCATCCGGCAGGGAGAGGCAAGTCTATAGCTATATGCTGCCAGGGAGCATCAGCCACAGGCAATGGCTGGAGTGAGCGACCTTGTTAGCTGCACACACAGAACAGGAGGAAAAAAAGTCCATAACATCTTTGGGCAGCGTGGGCCACCAGAAATGACGGGCAATCAAATCCCGGTTCTTACGGATCCCCGAGTGACCTGCCAGTCTAGAGGCGTTTCCCCAGCGGAGGACTTTTCTTTGGTCAGCCATGCGCACAAAAGTCCTCCCTGGAGGGATGTTCCCAACTTGCAGTGGATTATTGACTGAGACAATACAGGACGGTTCGATAATGTTCTGGGGCATCTCCATGGTGTCTTCTGTCTCAAAAGACCTGGACAAGGCATCGGCCCTCACATTCTTGTCAGCCGGGTGATAATGGAGCTCAAACTGGAACATGGCAAAGAACAGTGACCACCTGGCCTGATGAGGATTCAGCGTTGGGCTGTCTGGAGGTAGGTGAGGTTCTTGTGGTCCATAAAAATCAGGATGGGGTGAGCTGTGCCCTCTAGTAGATGTCTCCACTCCTCCAGGGCCAATTTGATGGCCAGTAACTCCTGATCCCCAATTGAGTAGTTGCGCTCTGTGGAAGAGAAAAGCTTAGAGAAATATCCACATATCCTAGACTTGCCCTTGGAACCTCTTTGGAACAGGAGTGCACCAGCACCGACAGAGGAGGCGTCCACCTCCATCGAGAACTGTAGGGAAATGTCTGGATGATGGAGGATAGAGGCTGACGTGAAGGCACTCTTCAGGGTATTGAATGCGGTCTCTGCCTGAGGAGTCTACACCTTGGCGTTCATGCCCTTCTTGCTGAGGTTAGAGATAGGAGATGTCAGTGAAGAGAAGTTTGGGATAAACTGTCTGTAAAAATTGGCAAATCCCAGAAAGCGCTGTATGACCCTCAAGCCTTGAGGACATGGCCATTCCAGGACGGACTTTACCTTTTCAGGATCCATCTTGAGACCTCTATTCGAGATGATGTAGCCCAGGAAGGGTAGCGCATCTCTCTCAAACACGCACTTCTACAATTTGGCGTACAGATGATTCTCCCTTAACCGCAGCAAGACTTGACGGACATGTTTCTGATGAGTCATAGGATCTGGAGAAAAAATCAAGATGTCATCAAGATAGACTACTACACAAACATAGAGGAGGTCACGGAAAACGTCATTAATAAACTCCTGGAAGACCGCGGGGCATTACACAAGCCGAAGGGCATTACTAGATAATCATAGTGTCCGTCCCGGGTGTTAAATGCCGTCTTCCATTCGTCACCCTGGCGAATCCGGATTAGGTTGTAAACCCCCCGCAGGTCTAACTTGGAAAAAATCTTGGCACCACGTATACGGTCAAATAATTCTGAGATCAATGGCAATGGATACTTATTATTCACCGTGATCTGGTTGAGACCCCGGTAGTCTATACAGGGACAAAGAGAACTATCCTTCTTTTTGACGAAGAAGAAACCGGCTGCTGCCGGGGAGGAAGACTTGCGTATGAAGCCCCGCTCCAAGTTCTCTCTAACATAGGCGGACATTGACAGAGTCTGTGGCAGAGAGAGAGGATATACCCTACCATGGGGAAGAAAAGCACCAGGAACCGGCTCGATAGGACAGTCATACGCCCAATGTGGGGGCAGTGTCCCAGCCTCTTTCTTGCTGAAGACGTCCGCAAATGAAGCAAAATGACTAGGCAATCCTGCCAATGACTGAGGCAGAGGAGGCTGAGCCGAACAAATCTGTCCCAGGCAACGATTGTGACACTAGGGCCCCACTGGAGAACCTCTCCAGAGTTCCAGTCCAGGACTGGGGCATGCAATCGGAGCCAAGGCAGGCCATGCAACACATGGTCAATGGCTCTGGGTAGGACATAGAATGACAGCAGTTCGGAGTGGAGAGCCCCTACTTGGAGCCTCAGTGGTTTGGTCACAGCAATAACTGGGTCTGGCAGGGTTAGACCATCCACTGAAGCAATTGTCAGCGGGCTCTCCATAGGGGTGGTAGGCAATTGAAGAAGGTCCACCAGGTCTCCACAGATGAAATTAGCAGCAGATCCAGAGTCCAGATACGCAGAGGCCTGATGCGTTCTCTCGCCGGACACTATGGTCACGGGTAAGGACAATTTGGACGGAAGTCCTTTTTTACCCAGGGTTGTCACTCCTAGCAACCCTAGGCTTTGGGGCTTTTGGGGGCACAGGCACACAAGATGGCCACCGAGGCCGCAATATAGACAAAGTCCTGAAGTGCGTCTGCATTGTGTCTCCTGGGTGGATACCTTACCCCGGTCCATCATCACAGACTCCTTAGGAGGATCGACATCTGAAGACAGCAGGGGTTGCTGCAAAGTAGGTACCAGACTAGGAGGCTCTCCCTCCCGACGAACCTCTTGGAGGCATTCGCATCCGCATATCAATCCGGGCGGACAGAAGGATGAGGTTATCCAGTGTAGATGGCAGGTCACGAGCGGCAAGTTCGTCTTTAATTTTAGGAGACAGTCCATGCTAGTTCTCCCACCAGGGAATGGAAGTGGATGGCGTACTCGCACACGGAGGTGTCTCCTTCAAGTAGTTTAATCAAGGTAGCCGCTGCAGATGAGACCCGTCCAGGATCCTCAAACACCATTCGAAAAGTCCGGAGAAAGGCTTGGAAGTCACGGGTCTCTGGTCCTTGTCTCTCCCAGATAGGGTTCACCCATGCAAGAGCCTTGCCAGTGAGGAGAGAGATGATGAAAGTGACCCTTGCGCCGTCAGATGAAAATGTCCTAGTATACAGGCTGAAATGGATCGGGCACTGGTTCAAAAATCCACGACAGGAACCTGCGTCTCCATCATAGCGGTCCAGAAGAGGCAAAGAAAAAAAACGGGTCGACACTGCCAGGAGGTGTAGTCTGAGGATCAACACTGCCAGGAGGTGTAGTAGGAGGAATGGCAACTCGTGCCTCCTGCTGATGTACGAGAATGTTCAAAGCCTGGAGGAGTTGGTCCTGTCGAGATTGGAGGTCAAGCAGATCCGCCCGCATCTCCTGTGACATCGTCATGGTCTTGGATCGACCAGCGGGGTCCATGGCCTGAGCTTACTTTCACGTTGGGTTCGTGGACCCACTGGGCCGTACCGTCTTGGCGGTAAGGCAGCTGGCCAACAGGACGCAGGTCAAAGTCTATAGTTCGTATAGGGTACCTGTGTCAGCTCGGACAGTAGCAAGGCAGGCTTGGCAGGAACTTGGCAGCAGGTGGACGTCAGGCATGGAGAAGCAGGACAGGTGTGGAATACAGCACAGCACGGCACTAGATCAGGATACAAGTATAGGATACAGGAACAGGAACACTGGGAGCAGGAAACACTAGAGGCCATATGCAAGACAGGCTAGGAATACACAACACAACAAAGCTCAGGCATAGAACTAGGGGGCTGGACCCCTCTTATAGTCCAGAGTACTCACGGGTCAAGGTTCATGAACGGGATCTGGCTGTGGTCAGTAGACGCAAGCGCTGGCTTCTCCTGAGGAGGAAGCTGGGGCCAGCGCTTGCCGACTCGTGGCTGCGGCTGTCAGGGGGAGAACGGAGCTGACAGCCCACAGCCACGGACATTACAGATAGCAGCGGCCAGTGAGGGATAAGTAAAGTTCAATAGGTGAAATGCTGGTGGCAGGTTCCCTTTAAGCAACCAGCTTAGAGCGGTTATCTGGGACTTTTTGAAATTAGAAAGGGAATGGTGTGAATAAACTGGCAGATACTCCTCTCATAATTGCTGGTTGCATCGGCACGTGCCGTTTGTGGCAGTATCACAGCTGGCTGCATCAGTACGTGACCGATGAAGGGCATCTCACCGCTTCAGGAGCTTCTGTAACCAGATCCGTGGAGAATAGGACTTCAACACTGGAACGGGGTGAACTTCAGTGTGTAAGCATCTGCCAGTTTATTACTTTACACCATCCCCTGTCCTGCTGCTAATTTTAAAAGACCAGGATAACACTTTAAAGATGAACTGTTTCAGAGTCTTTGTTTCCAGTTGTCCATCCAGATTGACCGCCATCTTCGTGAGCGACGTCAGGATTGTTTGCGCTAATCCCAGGCCACGTGGTTGGTTCCTCCAGCATCCTCTTAAAGAGTTTCTGGTCTCTACTTCATAAAGTACATGTACACCTTTGAAAGCAATTTTTTGTCTTAATAAAACAGTATATCAGTGTGTTTGGTGCAACTTTCTAATTACTTTTTATTAACTCCTTCAGGACCAAGCTCATTTTGGCCTTTAAGACCAGATCCATTTTTTCAAATCTGACGTGTCAATTTATGTGGTAATAACTTGGGAATGCATTTACCTATCCAAGCGATTTTGAGATTGTTTTTTCGTGACATATTGTACTTTATGTTAGTGGAAAAATTTGGTGGATAAATTCATTGCTTATTTGTGAAAAACACCCAAATTTTGCAAAAATGTGCAAAAACTATGATTTTTCTAATTTTAAATGTATCTGCTTGTAAAACAGATAGTAATACCACACAAAATAGTTACTATTTCACATTTTCCATATGTCTACTTTATGTTGGCATCATTTTTTGAACCTCCTTTTATTTTTATAGGACGTTACAAGGCTTAGAACTTTAGCAGCAATTTCTCACATTTCCAAGAAAATGTCAAAAGGCTATATTTTCAGGGACAAGTTCAGTTCTGAAGTGGCTTTGAGGAGCTTGTATATTAGAAACCACCCCATTTTGAAAACTGAACCTCCCAAAGTATTCAAAACAGCATTCAGAAAGTGTTTTAACTCTTTAGGCATTTCACAGGAATTGAAGCAAATTAGGTGAAATTTACAAATTATTTGTTTTTTTACAAAATTAATATGTAATACATATTTATTTCTTTAACACAGAAGGTTTTACCCGAGAAATACATCTCAATATTTATTGCCCAGATTCTGCAGTTTTTAGAAATATCCCACATGTGGCCCTAGTTTGCTAATGGACTGAAACACAGGCCTCAGAAGCAAAGGAGCACCTAGTGGATTTTGGGGCCTCCTTTTTATTAGAATATATTTTAGGCACCATGTACAATTTGAAGAGGCCTTGTGCCAAAACAGTGGAAACCCCCCAAAAGAGGTATAGTTAGCATTTTGACCAAACAGGTTTTTTGCTAAATGTATTTGAATTAGTCTGTGAAAATGAAAATCTACTTTTTTTTCTAGAGAAAGATAGAATTTTCGAATTTTTTCAAGGAATAAAGGAGAAAAAGCAGCCCAACATCTGTAAAGGAATTTCTCTCGATTACGGAATTACCCCATATGTGGTAATAAACTGCTGTTTGGACCCATGGCAGAGCTCAGAAGAGAAAGAGCGCCATTTGGATTTTAGAGCACAGATTTTACTGGAATTGTTTTCGGTGCCATGTCGAGTTTGCAACGCACTGGAGGGACCGGTGGAAACCCCCCAAAGTGACCCCATTTTGGAAACTACATCCCTCAAGGAATTTTTGTAGTGGTATAGTTAGCATTTTGACCCCACAGGTTTTTTGCTGAATTTATTGGAATTAGTCTGTGAAGATGAAAATCTACTTTTTTTCTGAAAAAACATAGAATTTTTTAATTTTTACAAGGAATAAAGGATAAAAACCACCCCAACATTTGTAAAGCAATTTCTCCTGATTACGGCAATACCCCATATGTGGTAATAAACTGCTGTTTGGACCCACGGCAGGGCTCAGAAGGGAAGGAGCATCGTTTAGATTTTGCAGCGCAGGTTTTGCTGAATTGGTATCTGGGGGCCATGTCGCATTTGCAGAGACCCTGAAGTACCAGTACTGTATAAATTCCCCAAGTGTGATCCCATTTTGGAGACTATTCCCCTAAAATAATTAAATTAGATGTCATTCAGGTATAAATGCCCGAAAATTTATGTTTACGGATTTTATGTGTCACAAGCAGTTTTTCAAACCAGGTAAGCTCTCTATGTGCCGTGTGGTCTTTCAAAAAGCGCAAACAAGTGGATCTAACATGATGAAGTTGTAGGAAGTTAAGTGTGGAAACTGAGGATGGCATCAGAGACTGGAACCCCCCCTCCCCCTGCCGTGGGTACTTTATCATCTGGCAAAAAATCTGAAAATAATAATCCAGAAAAAAGATTTCATAAATCAGGGTCCGAGGAGACGACCGGTGACACTAAGCTTGGTAACATCGCAGCTGGAGTGAACGGTGAGGAACTCGTTTAGCGGACGAACCATGTTCCGCGCAAACTGCCAAGGTACCTTTTAATAAAGGGTTTGACATGGACGGGACATTATGTTGTGAAGGTGCCCACAAAAGAGCAGAGAAATTTGCCACTGAATGTATAGCTGCCAAGAAAATCTCCTCAGAATCCCTCACGGAATAGGCCATGTCCAGCCATCTCTGTAGATGAATTGCCTTATAATAATCATGAATGCTAGGAAGTCCAAGACCTTCATTAAATTTTTTCAAGGAAAGAAGCTGATATGAAATATGAGGTCTCCTCTGTTTCCATAGAAACGCGGAAAAAAGTTTACGAATGCTACAGAAGAATGTCTTCGGCAAATTAATGTATACCATTGTCATGGTGTACAGTATAACAGGTAGGACATAGGTTTGAAGAAGATTCATCCTCCCTATCCACGAGAGGTAAGGTACCTGGTAAGAGGTAAGTAGGTGTTCTACTTTTTTAAGCAACGGTTGGTAATTTAAAACGTATAATGAACGCAGGTCTTTCGGCAATTGAATACCTAGGTATTTGATGGAGACATTAGGCCACGAAAACTCAGAATTCTATGCCAGTTCTCCTGCTAGCCTAAGTGGTAGAGACACATTCAGAATCTCCGACTTGGCATAATTGACCTTGAAATTGGACAAAAGACCATACGTGAAATATACGTCCAATGTGTGGACGAGCCTGAACAGAGTTTGTCACAGTCAGTAATAGGTCTTCTGCAAATGCAGCAACCAGATGCGTTCGCGATTTTATGTTATGCCCATTATACCATTATCCTGTCTCAAAGTCTGCAAAAGGGTCTCTAACATCAGTATAAATAAAGTAGGAGACAGGGGGCAGCCATTTATAATAGAGAAAGAAGGAGAGAGAACCCCATTCACCCTGATTCTAGCCATAGGTGTACTATACAGTATAAAGATAGGCCTTACAAAGTTAGTAGGAAAGTTGAATTTTACAAGTGTAGATCCCATGCCACTCTATCGAATGCCTTTTCTGCATCTGTTCCCAACAGAATCATTGGCATTTTTGAGTCATGAGCATACTGAATGCAGTTCATCAGGTGAATGGCATTGTGTCGTCCCTCCCTCCCTGGTACAAAACCCTTTTGATCTGGGTGAATAAGTTTAGTTAAGTATTTATTAATTCGAAGAGATAGTAGTTTAGCCCATATTTTTTAATCTAAATTTAGAAGGGAAATGGGCCTATAACCAATGTTCCCTCTAAGTCTGGGCAGCTCCTGAGCGGGGCAGTTAGGGAGCAGGGCAAGTCTCTATCAAAAGTGGGTCGATCTGATGACCAAAAATAATACCCCCAGTAAACTCTAATATAGCAACTAAATAAGAAAATAAGAAAACTTATTTTAAATTAGTTTTAAATTACTTTTTAAATACTATAATATTACAAGTACAACAGTAAAATAGACAGTTATAAACACCAATTATAGGCATCAATGACAGAATCCTTCATTACACCACTGTCCCTATAAATAGCGCCACACGGACCAACTGTAGATAGCGACGCACACACACCCTGTAGATCAGGGGTCTCAAGCACACGGACCCTGAGGCTGTCATCTGCGGCCCGCGGGACACAGAGCCGCTAGTATCTGCTCCGGGACTCTGTGGCATTCTCTGACATCGCTGTCCATATATGGACAGTGTTGTCAGGGTCTTCCCCAGAGCGGAGTCCCGGGCAGAGCGCTAGTATCGGCTCTGCTCCGGGACTCTGTGGAATTCCCTGACATCGCTGTCCATATATGGACATGTGTTGTCAGGGTCTTCCCCAGAGCAGTCCCGGGCAGAGCGCTAGTATCGGCTCTGCTCCGGGACTCTGTGGAATTGCCTGACATTGCTGTCCATATATGGACAGTGTTGTCAGGGTCTTCCCCAGAGTGGAGTCCCGGGCAGAGTGCTACTATAGGCTCTGCTACGGGACTCTGTGGAATTCCCTGACATCGCTGTCCATGTATGGACAGTGTTGTCGGGGTCTTCCCCAGAGCAGAGTCCCGGGCAGAGCGCTAGTATCGGCTCTGCTCCGGGACTCTGTGGAATTCCCTGACATGGCCATCCATATATGGACACGCAATGTCTGGGGCTTCCCCAGAGCTGGAGTCCCGGGCAGAGCGCTAATATAGGCTCTGCTCCGGGTCCCTGTGGAATCCCCTGACATCGCTGTCCACATATGCCTAGGGCTTCCCCAGAGCTGGACAGTGATGTCAGGAGCACAGCTGGAGTCCCAGTAGGAGCGCTACTAGCGCTCTGCCCGGGACTCCAGCTCTGGGGTTGCCCCTGACATCTCTGTCCATATTTGAACTGTGATGTCAAGATTAGAGCTGAAATCCTAGGCAAAGTGCTAGAAGAGGCTCTGCTCCGAGACTCCATATATGGACACTGATATCAGGGGCTTCCCCAGAGTTCCGGAGCAGAGCCTATACTAGTGCTCCGCTCTGGGACCCCGGGTCTGGGGTTGCCCCTGAGAGCACATTCCGGTCTAAGAGGATCACCTGACGTCACTGTGTATGGACAGTGACGTCAGGGGCTCCTCCAGCAGAGGAATCCTTGGTCAAAGTGTTGGCAACGCTCTGGCTGGGGATTCCATTCCTAGAGGGAACCCCAATGGAGCTATAAACTGTGTGTGTGTGTGTGTGTGTGTGTGTGTGTGTGTGGCACTATCTACAAGGGGTGTGTGGCATTATCTACAGAGGGCACTGTGGCAGCATCTACAGAGGGCACTGTGGCAGCATCTACAGAGGTCACTGTGACAGCATCTACAGAGGGCACTGTGGCAGTATCTACAGAGGGCACTGTGGCAACATCTACAGAGGACACTGTTGCAGTACCCACAGAGGGCACTGTGGAATTAACTACAGAGGGCACTGTGGGTGTGTGGCAGTATCTACAGAGGAAACTGGAAATATCTAGGGGTGTGTGGCATTATCTACAGAGGGCACTGTAGCAGTATCTACAGAGGGCACTGTGGCATTATCTACAGAGGGCTGTAATGTCCGTGGCTGCGGGCTGTCAGCTCCAATCCCCTCCTGACAGCCACAAGTCTCCTCAGGAGACGCCAGCGCTCGCGTCCACTCACCTCAGCCGGATCCCGTAGGGTGCGCGCACGCTCGTGCCCACTCTTAAAGGGGCAGCGTGCGCACCGGGCCTTTTGATGAACTTTGAACCGTGAGTACCCTGGACTATAAGAGGGGTCCAGCCCCCTGATTTTATGCCTGAGCGTTGTTGATGTTTCCTAGTTTGTCTATGTGATGGCCTCCTAGTGTGTTTCCTGTTCCTGTACCTGTTCCTGTACCTGTTCCTTGAATTCCATACCATCCTGGACGAGCACTGTGCTGTGCCAAAGTCATGTCGTGCTGTATCCACCTCTGACCTGCTACACCTCGCCTGACGTCTACCTGCTGCCTAGTCCCAGCCTAGCCTGCCCTGCTGCTGTCTGAGCTGCCACAGGTACCTATATGAACTATAGACTTTCACCTGCTCCCTGTTGGCCAGCTGCCTTACCGCCAAGGTGGTACGGCCCTGTGGGTCCACAGACCCTTCGTGACAGGGGCACTGTGGCAGTATCTACAGAGGGCAGCGTGGCATTATCTATAGAGGGCTCTGTGGCACTATCTAAAAAGGGGCTGCCCAATCTTGACATTTGTGTGTCTGCCAAACGCGGCCAACAGAGCCGCCGGACTGAATTAAGTGACACTTAAGCTGGAAAACTGGATTGTTGAGATAAGCACGTGGAGAAAACTCACAAATTTCCGTTAAGTTTAAACCTAGCGGTATTATTATAGTAATGTAGTATTATAGTAATGTAGTATTGTTATAGTAGTTCAAATAACTAATTGATTAACAATAATTATGTATTGTATCAAATATGAAAGTAATGCGGCCCGTCAACTTCACATTTTTCTATATGTGGCCCACTTACCCGGCCGAGTTTGAGACCCCTGCTGTAGATAGTGCCACAGACCCCATGTAGAGAGCGCCACACAGCCCCTGTAGATAGTGCCACACAGACCCCCTCTAGAAAGTGCCACACATAACCCCCTGTAGACAGCTTCACCCCCCTGTAGATAGCGTTACACACTTCCCCCTGTAGATAGTGTCACCCCTGTAGATAGCATCACATGCAGCCCCCTGCAGATAGCACCACACGCAGCCCCCTGCAGATAGTGCAACACGCAGACCCCCCTGTAGATACTACCATACAGCCCCCCTATAGTGCCACACAGACACCCCTGTAGATAGTGCCACACAGACACCCCTGTAGATAGTGCCCCACAGATCCCCCTGTAGATAGTACCCCACAGACTCCCCGTAGATAATGCCACACAGACCCCCCCTGTAGATAGTACCACACAGACACCCCTGTAGATAGTGCCACACACACACACACCCCTGTAGATAGTGCCACACAGACACCCCTGTAGATAGTGCCACACAGACACCCCTGTAGATAGTGCCACACAGACACCCCTGTAGATAGTGCCACACAGACACCACTGTAGATAGTGCCACACAGACCCCTGTAGATAGTGCCACACAGACCCCTGTAGATAGTGCCACACAGCCCCCTGTAGACAGTGCCACACAGCCCCCTGTAGATACTGCCACACAGCCCCCCTGTATATAGTGCTACACAGCAATTCTCCCCTGTATGTATTGCTACACAGCCCCCCTCATCTCCTTGTATATAGCGCTGCACAGCAATTCCCCCCTGTATATAGCGCTACACAGTCCCCTCTCCCCTTGTATATAGCACTACACAGCCCCCTCTTCCCCTTGTGTATATAGTGCCACACAGCCTCCCTTCCCTTGTATATAGTGCTACACAGCAATTCCCCCTGTATATAGTGCTACACAGCCCCCTCCTCCCCTTGTATATAGCGCTACACAGCCCCCCTCTCCCATTGTATTTAGCGCTACACAGCCCCCTCTCCCCTTGTATATAGCGCTACACAGCCCCCCTCTTCCCCTTGTGTATCTAGTGCTACACAGCTCCCCTCCCCTTGTATATAGTACTAAACAGTTCCCCTCTTCCCCTTGTGTATATAGTGCTACACAGCCCCCATCCCCTTGTATATAGTGCTACACAGCAATTCCCCCCTGGATAGATAGTGCTACACAGCCCCCTCTCCCCTTGTATATAACGCTACACAGCCCCCATCTTCCCCTTGTATATAACGCTACACAGCCCCCTCCTCCCCTTATATATAGCGCCACACAGCCTCCTCCTCCCCTTCTATATAGCGCTAAGTTTAAACCTAGCGGTATTATTATAGTAATGTAGTATTATAGTAATGTAGTATTCTTATAGTAGTTCAAATAACTAATTGATTAACAATAATTTTGTATTGTATCAAATATGAAAGTAATGCGGCCCGTCAACTTCACATTTTTCTATATGTGGCCCACTTACCCAGCCGAGTTTGAGACCCCTGCTGTAGATAGTGCCACAGACCCCATGTAGAGAGCGCCACACAGCCCCTGTAGATAGTGCCACACAGACCCCCTCTAGAAAGTGCCACACATAACCCCCTGTAGACAGCTTCACCCCCCTGTAGATAGCGTTACACACTTCCCCCTGTAGATAGTGTCACCCCTGTAGATAGCATCACATGCAGCCCCCTGCAGATAGCACCACACGCAGCCCCCTGCAGATAGTGCAACACGCAGACCCCCCTGTAGATACTACCATACAGCCCCCCTATAGTGCCACACAGACACCCCTGTAGATAGTGCCACACAGACACCCCTGTAGATAGTGCCCCACAGATCCCCCTGTAGATAGTACCCCACAGACCCCCCGTAGATAATGCCACACAGACCCCCCTGTAGATAGTACCACACAGACACCCCTGTAGATAGTGCCACACACACACACACCCCTGTAGATAGTGCCACACAGACACCCCTGTAGATAGTGCCACACAGACACCCCTGTAGATAGTGCCACACAGACACCCCTTTAGATAGTGCCACACAGACACCCCTGTAGATAGTGCCACACAGACACCACTGTAGATAGTGCCACACAGACCCCTGTAGATAGTGCCACACAGACCCCTGTAGATAGTGCCACACAGCCCCCTGTAGACAGTGCCACACAGCCCCCTGTAGATACTGCCACACAGCCCCCCTGTATATAGTGCTACACAGCAATTCTCCCCTGTATGTATTGCTACACAGCCCCCCTCATCTCCTTGTATATAGCGCTGCACAGCAATTCCCCCCTGTATATAGCGCTACACAGTCCCCTCTCCCCTTGTATATAGCACTACACAGCCCCCTCTTCCCCTTGTGTATATAGTGCCACACAGCCTCCCTTCCCTTGTATATAGTGCTACACAGCAATTCCCCCTGTATATAGTGCTACACAGCCCCCTCCTCCCCTTGTATATAGCGCTACACAGCCCCCCTCTCCCATTGTATTTAGCGCTACACAGCCCCCTCTCCCCTTGTATATAGCACTACACAGCCCCCCTCTTCCCCTTGTGTATCTAGTGCTACACAGCTCCCCTCCCCTTGTATATAGTACTAAACAGTTCCCCTCTTCCCCTTGTGTATATAGTGCTACACAACCCCCATCCCCTTGTATATAGTGCTACACAGCAATTCCCCCCTGGATAGATAGTGCTACACAGCCCCCTCTCCCCTTGTATATAACGCTACACAGCCCCCATCTTCCCCTTGTATATAACGCTACACAGCCCCCCTCCTCCCCTTATATATAGCGCCACACAGCCTCCTCCTCCCCTTCTATATAGCGCTACACAGCCCCCCCCTCTCCCCTTATATATAGTGCTACACGGCCCCTTTCCTCCACTTGTATATAGCGCTACACAGCCCCCCTCTTCCCCTTCTATATAGCGCTACACAGCCCCCTCTCTCCTTGTATATAGTGCTACACAGCCCACCTCCTCCCCTTGTATATAGCGCTACACAGCCCCCCTCCTCCCCTTGTATATAGCGCTACACAGCCCCCTCCTCCCCTTGTATATAGCGCTACACAGCCCCCTCCTCCCCTTGTATATAGTGCTACACAGCCCCCCTCTCCCTTGTATATAGCGCTACACAGTCCCCCTCCCCTTGTAAATAGTGAACCACAGCCCCACCCTCGCCTTGTATATAGCGCTACACAGCCCCCTCCTCTCCTTGTATATAGCGCTGCACAGCCCCCTCCTCCCCTTGTATATAGCGCTACACAGCCCCCCTCTCCCCTTGTATATAGTGCTACACAGCCCCCCTCATCCCCTTGTATATGATGCTACACAGCCCCCCTCCCCCTGTATATAGCGCTACACAGCCCCCACCTCCCCTTGTATATAGCGCTACACAGCCCCCCTCCCCCTGTATATACTGCCACACAGTTCCTTAGAAAAAAAAATAAGATTGTACTTACCTTCCCCCGTTCCAGCGACAGACGGAGCGCTACACTGCCTCTCCGGCGGGACACATGCGCAGACTGGTGTGATGATGTGACATCATCACCCCATCCTGCGCGATTCCTAGCGCCTTATAGGCTGCAGGCCTAACGTGACCTGCAGCCAGGGCCGGCCTTAGGTTGGATGGCGCCCTGTGCAGGACTCTCTATTGCCCCCCCCATACACAAACGAAAAATTACCCACATATATAGACACGCACATACTGGAACATATATACTCTACATACATAAAGACAGATATTTAGACATACAGGTAAATATACATACACACATTCAGGTAAATATATATATTTATAGACATATACACACACACTTGCAGATAAATACACAGACCGGAACATATACAAATACATAAAAGACACATTCACAAAGAAACCCATATATACCCAGTACAGATAATGTAGTAGATATTACCTGCAGTCCTATGTAACACCACAGATAACACAGTGATAACTCTCTTGAAAACAGATAATGTAGTAGTGTTACCAGCAGTCCCA
The DNA here is from genome assembly GCF_050947455.1 of Rhinoderma darwinii. NCBI lineage: Eukaryota > Metazoa > Chordata > Amphibia > Anura > Rhinodermatidae > Rhinoderma > Rhinoderma darwinii. The sequence continues at coordinate 149,746,888 of NC_134689.1, forward strand.
TGTAACGCCACAGATAAAACAGTGATAACTCATTGAATACAGATAATGTAGTAGATGATACCTGCAGTCCTATGTAACACCACATATAACAAAGTGATAACTCTGATTACAGATAATGTAGTAGATGATACATGCAGCCCTATGTAACGCCACAGATAACACAGTGATAAATCTGATTACAGATAATGTAGTAGATGATACCTGCAGTCCTATGTAACACCACAGATAACACAGTGATAACTCTCTGAGTACATATAATGTCGTAGATTATAACTATACCCACAGACACATATAAACACACACACAGAGGCATATATCATATATATATATATATATATATATATATATAAAAGGGGATCAGAGTATATAAGGGGCAGCAGGGTATATAGGGGGCAGCAGGGTATATAAGGGGCAGCAGGGTATATTAGAGGTAGCAGGGTATATAAGGGGTAGCGGATATATAGGGGTCAGCAGGGTATATAGGGGCAGCAGGGTATATAGGAGGCAGCACAGATATCTTAATTTTATCTGTTCTACTTTAACCCCTTAAGGACATGGACAAGTTGGCACGTTCAGGACGCAGACCCATTTTTCAAATCTGACGTGTCAATTTATGTGGTAATAACTCTGGAATGCTTATACCTATCCATACAATTCTGAGATTGTTTTCTCGTGACACATTATACTTTAAGTTAGTGGTAAAATTTTGTCGATACATTCAGTATTTTATTGTGAAAAACACAAAAATTTTGTGAAAAACGGCAAAAAGTTTTCTTAATTTAAATGTATATGCTTGTAAGACAGATAGTAATACCACACAAAATAAATGCTAATTAACATTTCCCATATGTCTGCTTTAGATTGGCATCATTTTTTGAACATCCTTTTATTTTTCTAGGACGTTACAAGGCTTAGAACTTTAGCAGAAATTTCTCACATTTTCCACAAAATTTCAAAAGCCTATTTTTACAGGGATGAGTTCAGTTGTGAAGTGGTTTTTAGGTGTCCATACAATGTAAACCCCCATAAATCATGCCATTTTAAAAACGGAACCCCTCAAAGTATTCAAAACAGCATTTAGAACATTTATTAACCCTTTAGGCGTTTCACAAGAATTACAGCAAAGTAGGGATGAAATTTATACATTTCATTTTTTTTTGCAGAAATTCATTTTTAATCAATTTTTTTCTGTAACAAAAAAGGTTTTTACCTGAGAAACGCAGCTCAATATTTATTGCCCACATTCTGAAGTTTTTAGAAATATCTCACATGTGGCCCTATTGTGCTAATTCACTGAAACACAGACCTCCGAAGCAAAGGAGCACCTAGAGGATTTTGGGGCCATCTTCTTATTCGAATATATTTTAGGCACCATGTCCGGTTTGAAGAGGTCTAGTGATAACAAAACAGTGAAAACACCCCCAAAAAGACACCATTTGGCAAACGACATCCCTCAAGGAATTTATCAAGGGGTATAGTAAGCATTTTGACCCCACAGTTTTTTTGCTGAATTTAGTGGAATGAAGCCGTGAAAATCAAAATCAAATTTTTTTCCAATAAAGAGTAGAAATTTTTAATTTTTACAAGGCATAAAGGAGAAAAAAAACTCGCCAACATTTGAAAAGCAATTTCTCCCGATTATGGCAATACCCCATATGTGGTGATAAACTGCTGTTTGGACACACGGCAGGGCTTAGAAAGGAAGGAGCACCATTTGGCTTTTTGAGCACAAGTTTTGATGCAATGATTTTCGGGTGCCATGTCGCATTAGCAAAGCCCCTGAGGGACCAAATCAGTGGAAACCCCCCAAAAGTGACCCCCATTTTGTAAACGACACCCCTCAAGGAATTTATCAAGGGGTATAGTGAGCATTTTGACCCCACAGGTTTTTTGCGGACTTTAGTGGAATTAGGCAGTGAAAATGAAAATTGAAATTTTTTCTAATAAAATGTCGAAATTTTACATTTTTACAAGGCATAAAGGAAAAAAGCACCCCAACATTTGAAAACCAATTTCTTCCGATTACGGAAATACCCCATATGTGGTCATAAACTGTTGTTTGGACACACGACAGGGGTCAAAAGGGAAGGATCACCATTTGGAGCTCAAATTTAGCTGGAATGGTTTTCGGGTGACATGTCACATTTGCAAAGCACCTGCAGGACAAAAATAGTAGGAAACCCCCAAAAGTGACCCCTTTTGGGAAACTACACCCCTTAAGGAATCTATCTAGGGGTATAGTGAGCATTTAGACCCCATGGCTTTTTGGAATTAGGGCGTAAAAATTAATATCAACATTTTTTCCACTAAAAAGTTTAATATTTTTATTTCCTCAGGGATAAAAGGAGAAAAAGCACCCAAACATTTGTAAAGCAATTTCTCCAGAGTACAGAAATACACCACATGTGGTCATAAACTGCTTTTTGGACAAACGGTATGGCTCAGAAAGGCAGGAGCACTATATGGCATGCAGATTTGGCTGAATTGGTTTTTGGGTGCCATGTCGCATTTGCAAAACCTTAAAGAGGCTCTGTCACCAGATTATAAAATCCCTATCTCCTATTGAATGTGATCGGCGCTGCAATGTAGATAACAACAACGTTTTTGTTTGTTTTTTAAAAACGATCATTTTTGCCCAAGTTATGAGCAATTTTGAGCAAGTGTTTTCTCGTTTTACCAACTGGGCGTGTATTGTGTTTTTACCAACTGGGCGTGTATTGTGTTTTTACCAACTGGGCGTTGTGAATAGAAGTGTATGACATTGACAAATCAGCGTCATGCACTTCTCATCGTTCCCACCCAGCTTCTTTCACTGCAGACACACAGCGTGACGTCACCCACAGGTCCTTCAACCTTGGCGTTGGACGAGAGAAGACACATCGGCTCCAGGCGTCCGAGAGGGTAATATTCTCGTCTCTAGGGAGTTTACTATGCTTACCTGCACACAGTGATGCTGCTGCAGATTCAACTGTACCCTCTCGGACGCCTGGAGCCGATGTGTCTTCTCTCTTCCGACGCCAAGGTTCAAGGACCTGTGGGTGACCTCATCGTTCCCACCCAGCTTCTTTCACTGCAGACACACAGCGTGACGTCACCCACATGTCCTTCAACCTTGGTGTCGGAAGAGAGAAGACACATCGGCTACAGGCGTCAGAGGGTACAGTTGAATCTGCAGCAGCATCACCATGTGCAGGTAAGCATAGTAAACTCCCTAGAGACGAGCATATTACCCTCTCGGACGCCTGGAGTCGATGTATCTTCTCTGTCCGACGCCAAGGTTGAAGGACCTGTGGGTGACGTCACGCTGTGTTCTGCAGTGCAAGAAGCTGGGTAGGAATGATGAGAAGTGTATGACGCTGATTTGTCAGTGTCATACACTTCTATTCACAACGCCCAGTTGGTAAAACCACTAAACACGCCCAGTTGGTAAAAACACAATACACACCCAGTTGGTAAAACGAGAAAACACGCCCAGTTGTCCATTGAAAAGCTCATTTGCATAAATATAAAATTGCTCATAACTTGGGCAAAAATGATCGTTTTAAAAAAAAAAAAAACTTTGCTGTTATCTATATTGCAGCGCCCATCACATTCAATAGGAGATAGGGATTTGATAATCTGGTGACAGAGCCTCTTTAAGATCATATAAACCATTGCACTTGAATTGCTTATTTTGGTTCCTAGGTAGGTTATTTACCTACAATGAATGTAGCATTTTGAACAATTTCTAGCAGATGTTTATTTTATAAAGCACCAAACAAACTAAACTATATTTTTGGTACAGGCTTATAAAAAAGGAAATATACAATAGAAAAGATTGTCCCGCTGTACATCAGCCTGAACACAGGCTTCATTTTCATATGGAATTTATGTACAATACTGTATAATATAAATGCCCAAGTCCACTAAAAAAATAAAATCTAATCTCTTACATGATCACATAGCTGTCACACCATGGGTGGGGGTGGGGGGTGTGTGTGCAGCTTTTGGCTGTATTCAGACGTTGCGGCTGAGTTGTGGTTATAACCTCATAAAAGAACGCATCTCAAAAACACCATTGAGGTTTTACAATGATTTGATGTGGTTTTGGTAAAACCACTAATGCATTGAAAACAGCAGTAATACTGTGTAATGGCCGCGGTCGCTGACAACCGGCATCTTCCACTTACCGGCAGCTGAGACCACAGACCCCTGAAGACTTGCCGGCATCTCCTCCCTCAGAGACGCCAGCGCGTACTGCTCTCATCTTCGGCTGATGCCCGTAGGGTGCGCGCACCCCGCTCTTAAAGTGTAACTGAACCTTCAGAAAACTTCTGACATGTAATAGTGACATGTCAGACGTTTTGATTGCTGGGGGTCCGATTACAGAGACCACCACCAATCGCTAAATCGAAGCGGCAGAAGCGCTAGTGTGAGTGCTTAGCCGCTTAATTTCTAAGTACAGACTCTATAGAATAGCTCAATAGATCTATGAGCTCGTACTCCCTTACAACGGCTTTCCAAAGAAGCCGAACAGAAACTAAGCGGCTGAGCGCTCACACGAGCACTTCTGCTGCTTCGTTTTAGCGATTGGTGGTGGACTCGGTGCTCGGACCTCACCAATTAAAACTTCTGACATGTCACTATAAGGGTATGTGCACACACACTAATTACGTCCGTAATTGACGGACGTATTTCGGCCGCAAGTACCGGACCGAACACAGTGCAGGGAGCCGGGCTCCTAGCATCATACTTATGTACGATGCTAGGAGTCCCTGCTACTCCGTGGAACTGCTGTCCGGTACTGAAAACATGATTACAGTATGGGACAGTTGTCCTGCAGAGAGGCAGGGACTCCTAGCATCGTACATAACTATGATGCTAGGAGCCCGGCTCCCTGCACTGTGTTCGGTCCGGGACTTGCGGCCGAAATACGTCCGTCAATTACGGACGTAATTAGTGTGTGTGCACATACCCTAACACGTCAGAAGTTTTCTGAACGTTTAACGCGCACCAGGAAATCCTTCCCCAACCTATCCTAGCACACCTGGAACTCTAAAAGGAACTCTGCCCACTCCTTCCTTGCCTGAGCAAGGTTGTGTCTTCCCAGTGTTTGTCTTGCAAATGGTTCCTTAGCTGTATCCTGTTCTAGTGCTTAATCGAGTAACCAAGACGATTTCACCAACTGTGTTCGGTGCCCGTGCCAAGTCGAGTGTCCGAGACGACTTCACCATCTGTGTCCGGTGCTCGTGCCAAGTCGAGCGTCTGAGACGACTTCACCGTCTGTGTCTGGTGTCTTAGCCAAGTCCAGTGTCCGTGATAACTGCACTACTCCTGTCCGGTGTTCTAGCCAATTCCAGTGTCCGAGACGACTGTATTACTCCTGTCTGGTGTCCTAGCCAAGTTCCATTGTCCTGCACAGGCCTGCTTCCCCTGACTGTCTGACATATACCCACCTCTGACCTTCCAGGTACTTTATCATCACGGACTCCCAAAGACTCTGTTGAACAGCAGCTGCTCTGTTTACGGCGGAGTCGTCGGGTGGATCCACATACCTGCCAGTTGTTACATACTGCATGTGATTTTTTTACATGCAGTTCTAACCGTACCTCAACATCTAAATACAGCCTTAAAGGGGACACAGGCAAAACATGGATTACTCTATATTAATTAATTAAGGAAGCCCGAGTCCAACCGAACACATTTGGAATGAACTAGAACGGAGATTGTGAGCCAGGCCCTCTCGTCCAACATCTATGTCTGACCTCACAAATGCTGTCCTGGACGTAAATGGGAAAGACACACTCCAAAATCTTGTAGAAATCCTTCCCAGAAGAGTGGAAGCAGTTTTATCTGTAAAGGGGAATTAACGCCATACTAATGCCTATGAATTTAGAATGGGATGTCATAAAAGCTCCTATAAGTTTGATGTGTAGGTGTCCCAATGCTTTTATCCGTATAGTATATACACTACCGTTCAAAAGTTTGGGGTCACCCAGACAATTTTGTGTCTTCCATGAAAACTCACACTTATATTTATCAAATCAGTTGCAAAATGACTAGAAAATATAGTCAAGACATTGACAAGGTTAGAAATAATGATTTTTATTTGAAATAATCATTTTCTCCTTCAAACTTTGCTTTCGTCAAAGAATGCTCCATTCGCAGCAATTACAGCATTGCAGACCTTTGGCATTCTAGCTGTTAATTTGCTGAGGTAATCGGGAAAAATTTCACCCCATGCTTCCAGAAGGCCCTCCCACAAGTTGGAGTGGCTTGATGGGCACTTCTTGCGTACCATACGGTCAAGCTTCTCCCACAACAGCTCTATGGGGTTGAGATCTGGTGACTGCACTGGCCACTCCATGATCAGGGGACTGTAGAGTGCGTACACTCCTACCGGGGGGAAGTGGCTTCACCTTCTCACCTTCCCCATTAATGGCCATACCTTTTCCCAAACCCCCTGTCCCTCTAATAAGACTCAGACACTTGGTTTGGATAAATTTGGCCACAGCAGCCATTTTATTTACAAACAAACATCAAGAACAACAATTTAGAACTAATAATAACAATGGAAGGGGAGTCCTTGGAGCTACAAAAGTCTGTCACGAAACAGCCCACCTGCATAGTATTTTACTCCCAGCCGTCACCCTACTGGCTCAGGGGCACCGTTATACCTGCAGTTGGCTGACCTCAACCGCAACCACTCCCCGGGACACCACCCAGCGGGAGCCCAAAATTGACCACTCCTCGGGACACCACCCAGCAGGAGCCCAAATTGACCAGACTACCAACCATAATAAATTGGGGAGGGACCATACCCCCTATGAATCCCCCCCCCACAGTAATTTACCACCAACTCCAAGGACCCCCAATCCGCCATACAACTGCTGCGACATTGCAAAACTGTTCCACAGCATCCTCTGGTACCTGCGGAAAAACAAAAACAACGAGCAACAAAGCGAAATACCAAAATAACCAACACAGACGAACACAACATTTTGGGAGGGAGGGTGGGACAAGCTTCCCTGTGCTGTTAACTAAAGATGGCGACGCCTTCCTCTCTCCTACCCTTAAAGAGGCTCTGTCACCAGATTTTGCAACCCCTATCTGCTATTGCAGCAGATCGGCGCTGCAATGTAGATTACAGTAACGTTTTTATTTTTAAAAAACGAGCATTTTTGGCCAAGTTATGACCATTTTCGTATTTATGCAAATGAGGCTTTCAAAAGTACAACTGGGCGTGTTTAAAAGTAAAAGTACAACTGGGCGTGTATTATGTGTGTACATCGGGGCGTGTTTACTACTTTTCCTAGCTGGGCTTTCTGATGAGAAGTATCATCCACTTCTCTTCAGAACGCCCAGCTTCTGGCAGTGCAGATCTGTGACGTCACTCACAGGTCCTGCATCGCGTCGGCACCAGAGGCTACAGATGATTCTGCAGCAGCATCGGCGTTTGCAGGTAAGTCGATGTAGCTACTTACCTGCAAACGCTGATGCTGCTGCAGAATCAACTGTAGCCTCTGGTGCCGACACGATGCAGGACCTGTGAGTGACGTCACAGATCTGCACTGCCAGAAGCTGGGCGTTCTGAAGAGAAGTGGATGATACTTCTCATCAGAACGCCCAGCTAGTAAAAGTAGTAAACACGCCCCGATGTACACACATAATACACGCCCAGTTGTACTTTTACTTTTCAACACGCCCAGTTGTACTTTTGCAAGCCTCATTTGCATAAATACGAAAATGGTCATAACTTGGCCAAAAATGCTCGTTTTTTAAAAATAAAAACGTTACTGTAATCTACATTGCAGCGCCTATCTGCTGCAACAGCAGATAGGGAAAACAGATAAAAACAAGGACATTTATTCAAAAACACCGAAAAAGGCCATACTTACAAATGGACACAGCCAGGTCTGAAACGCTGATGAAGGCGAGTGAGCAGGTGCTTTAAATAATAATAGCCACTCCCACTAGTCTTGAGGGGAGTGGTATGTGGTGCATGGGATGTGTAGTAAGAAATAATAAATGAATAGTGTATGTGCAAGTGTAATAATGTGAGTGAAATATAGGGGGCAGTAATGAGTGAAGTGCCTAAAAAATAAATGAATAATGGGATACAAGTGTGTGAAACATGGAGGAATAGTGTGTAAGTCATGAGGCGCAACGTCACTAGCCAGGTAGAAGCCTATTTGTAACGCCTTGAAAATTCATAGAGCGGGCTACCCTGCTTGCTAGGCCAAACAACAGCACACCATGCTCTCCCAGCATCAAAGACCTGGCTGTGTCCAAAAGAAGCGAATATAAGTAATAATGAAAAATACCTGGGGTATTAGTGATCATTTTGGCCAAAAGGACGCAAGCTCGCAATCCAAGACAAGGATCCCCAGACTTGCGAGTCCCTAACTGGAGCGAAAAGCTCCTGATGTACAGACAAAACAGATAAAAACAAGGACATTTATTCAAAAACACCGAAAAAGGCCATACTTACAAATGGACACAGCCAGGTCTGAAACGCTGATGAAGGCGAGTGAGCAGGTGCTTTAAATAATAATAGCCACTCCCACTAGTCTTGAGGGGAGTGGTATGTGGTGCATGGGATGTGTAGTAAGAAATAATAAATGAATAGTGTATGTGCAAGTGTAATAATGTGAGTGAAATATAGGGGGCAGTAATGAGTGAAGTGCCTAAAAAATAAATGAATAATGGGATACAAGTGTGTGAAACATGGAGGAATAGTGTGTAAGTCATGAGGCGCAACGTCACTAGCCAGGTAGAAGCCTATTTGTAACGCCTTGAAAATTCATAGAGCGGGCTACCCTGCTTGCTAGGCCAAACAACAGCACACCATGCTCTCCCAGCATCAAAGACCTGGCTGTGTCCAAAAGAAGCGAATATAGGTAATAATGAAAAATACCTGGGGTATTAGTGATCATTTTGGCCAAAAGGACGCAAGCTCGCAATCCACGACAAGGATCCCCAGACTTGCGAGTCCCTAACTGGAGCGAAAAGCTCCTGATGTACAGACAAAACAGATAAAAACAAGGACATTTATTCAAAAACACCGAAAAAGGCCATACTTACAAATGGACACAGCCAGGTCTGAAACGCTGATGAAGGCGAGTGAGCAGGTGCTTTAAATAATAATAGCCACTCCCACTAGTCTTGAGGGGAGTGGTATGTGGTGCATGGGATGTGTAGTAAGAAATAATAAATGAATAGTGTATGTGCAAGTGTAATAATGTGAGTGAAATATAGGGGGCAGTAATGAGTGAAGTGCCTAAAAAATAAATGAATAATGGGATACAAGTGTGTGAAACATGGAGGAATAGTGTGTAAGTCATGAGGCGCAACGTCACTAGCCAGGTAGAAGCCTATTTGTAACGCCTTGAAAATTCATAGAGCGGGCTACCCTGCTTGCTAGGCCAAACAACAGCACACCATGCTCTCCCAGCATCAAAGACCTGGCTGTGTCCAAAAGAAGCGAATATAAGTAATAATGAAAAATACCTGGGGTATTAGTGATCATTTTGGCCAAAAGGACGCAAGCTCGCAATCCACGACAAGGATCCCCAGACTTGCGAGTCCCTAACTGGAGCGAAAAGCTCCTGATGTACAGACAAAACAGATAAAAACAAGGACATTTATTCAAAAACACCGAAAAAGGCCATACTTACAAATGGACACAGCCAGGTCTGAAACGCTGATGAAGGCGAGTGAGCAGGTGCTTTAAATAATAATAGCCACTCCCACTAGTCTTGAGGGGAGTGGTATGTGGTGCATGGGATGTGTAGTAAGAAATAATAAATGAATAGTGTATGTGCAAGTGTAATAATGTGAGTGAAATATAGGGGGCAGTAATGAGTGAAGTGCCTAAAAAATAAATGAATAATGGGATACAAGTGTGTGAAACATGGAGGAATAGTGTGTAAGTCATGAGGCGCAACGTCACTAGCCAGGTAGAAGCCTATTTGTAACGCCTTGAAAATTCATAGAGCGGGCTACCCTGCTTGCTAGGCCAAACAACAGCACACCATGCTCTCCCAGCATCAAAGACCTGGCTGTGTCCAAAAGAAGCGAATATAAGTAATAATGAAAAATACCTGGGGTATTAGTGATCATTTTGGCCAAAAGGACGCAAGCTCGCAATCCACGACAAGGATCCCCAGACTTGCGAGTCCCTAACTGGAGCGAAAAGCTCCTGATGTACAGACAAAACAGATAAAAACAAGGACATTTATTCAAAAACACCGAAAAAGGCCATACTTACAAATGGACACAGCCAGGTCTGAAACGCTGATGAAGGCGAGTGAGCAGGTGCTTTAAATAATAATAGCCACTCCCACTAGTCTTGAGGGGAGTGGTATGTGGTGCATGGGATGTGTAGTAAGAAATAATAAATGAATAGTGTATGTGCAAGTGTAATAATGTGAGTGAAATATAGGGGGCAGTAATGAGTGAAGTGCCTAAAAAATAAATGAATAATGGGATACAAGTGTGTGAAACATGGAGGAATAGTGTGTAAGTCATGAGGCGCAACGTCACTAGCCAGGTAGAAGCCTATTTGTAACGCCTTGAAAATTCATAGAGCGGGCTACCCTGCTTGCTAGGCCAAACAACAGCACACCATGCTCTCCCAGCATCAAAGACCTGGCTGTGTCCAAAAGAAGCGAATATAAGTAATAATGAAAAATACCTGGGGTATTAGTGATCATTTTGGCCAAAAGGACGCAAGCTCGCAATCCACGACAAGGATCCCCAGACTTGCGAGTCCCTAACTGGAGCGAAAAGCTCCTGATGTACAGACAAAACAGATAAAAACAAGGACATTTATTCAAAAACACCGAAAAAGGCCATACTTACAAATGGACACAGCCAGGTCTGAAACGCTGATGAAGGCGAGTGAGCAGGTGCTTTAAATAATAATAGCCACTCCCACTAGTCTTGAGGGGAGTGGTATGTGGTGCATGGGATGTGTAGTAAGAAATAATAAATGAATAGTGTATGTGCAAGTGTAATAATGTGAGTGAAATATAGGGGGCAGTAATGAGTGAAGTGCCTAAAAAATAAATGAATAATGGGATACAAGTGTGTGAAACATGGAGGAATAGTGTGTAAGTCATGAGGCGCAACGTCACTAGCCAGGTAGAAGCCTATTTGTAACGCCTTGAAAATTCATAGAGCGGGCTACCCTGCTTGCTAGGCCAAACAACAGCACACCATGCTCTCCCAGCATCAAAGACCTGGCTGTGTCCAAAAGAAGCGAATATAAGTAATAATGAAAAATACCTGGGGTATTAGTGATCATTTTGGCCAAAAGGACGCAAGCTCGCAATCCACGACAAGGATCCCCAGACTTGCGAGTCCCTAACTGGAGCGAAAAGCTCCTGATGTACAGACAAAACAGATAAAAACAAGGACATTTATTCAAAAACACCGAAAAAGGCCATACTTACAAATGGACACAGCCAGGTCTGAAACGCTGATGAAGGCGAGTGAGCAGGTGCTTTAAATAATAATAGCCACTCCCACTAGTCTTGAGGGGAGTGGTATGTGGTGCATGGGATGTGTAGTAAGAAATAATAAATGAATAGTGTATGTGCAAGTGTAATAATGTGAGTGAAATATAGGGGGCAGTAATGAGTGAAGTGCCTAAAAAATAAATGAATAATGGGATACAAGTGTGTGAAACATGGAGGAATAGTGTGTAAGTCATGAGGCGCAACGTCACTAGCCAGGTAGAAGCCTATTTGTAACGCCTTGAAAATTCATAGAGCGGGCTACCCTGCTTGCTAGGCCAAACAACAGCACACCATGCTCTCCCAGCATCAAAGACCTGGCTGTGTCCAAAAGAAGCGAATATAGGTAATAATGAAAAATACCTGGGGTATTAGTGATCATTTTGGCCAAAAGGACGCAAGCTCGAAATCCACGACAAGGATCCCCAGACTTGCGAGTCCCTAACTGGAGCGAAAAGCTCCTGATGTACAGACAAAACAGATAAAAACAAGGACATTTATTCAAAAACACCGAAAAAGGCCATACTTACAAATGGATAGGGGTTGCAAAATCTGGTGACAGAGCCTCTTTAAGTAACCTGACCTCGCCCCACTCACATATGCCCCCTCCTAACCACACCCCTAACTCCCTAACTCCTTAACTCCTTCCCTTCCTAACATCCCTGATCATGGTGGCCTCCCCCTATGGCATTCTGCCGGGTCCAGCCTGTACTTGATCAGGGGACAGTAGAGTGCGTACACTCCTACCGGGGGGAAGTGGCTTCACCTTCTCACCTTCCCCATTAATGGCCATACCTTTTCCCAAACCCCCTGTCCCTCTAATAAGACTCAGACACTTGGTTTGGATAAATTTGGCCACAGCAGCCATTTTATTTACAAACAAACATCAAGAACAACAATTTAGAACTAATAATAACAATGGAAGGGGAGTCCTTGGAGCTACAAAAGTCTGTCACGAAACAGCCCACCTGCATAGTATTTTACTCCCAGCCGTCACCCTACTGGCTCAGGGGCACCGTTATACCTGCAGTTGGCTGACCTCAACCGCAACCACTCCCCGGGACACCACCCAGCGGGAGCCCAAAATTGACCACTCCTCGGGACACCACCCAGCAGGAGCCCAAATTGACCAGACTACCAACCATAATAAATTGGGGAGGGACCATACCCCCTATGAATCCCCCCCCACAGTAATTTACCACCAACTCCAAGGACCCCCAATCCGCCACACGAACATACTTAGACACCTTTAAGTATGCGAGCCCCCACCCAACAAGAGGGCCCTTTCGATACCTTCCTGCAGGCGCAGAGTCCACAGGTCAATCCCCACGGCCATCAGGTGCACACCATCACCTAGCCAATAATTACCCTGGCCATCCTCGAAGTCATAATGACGCACGAAGACCCCCCCGTTTCTCACCACGAAACCCGAAACTGCCCGATTAACCTTAACCCTGGCTTTATTTAACCGCGGCACCGATCTTGCATGCCGCCAAACCTTCCGCTGGAAAATCTCTGACCACACCACCTTAATACCCGGGAAAACCTGAGTAGATCGTATTTTATATCCCTGATCAACCCACGAAAAGGACGACTACCCAAATCGTTACCCCCGACATGTAACACCAAGACATCCGGGGCACTGTCCATCAGCGCAAACCGATGCACGTCCGGCAACACCCGACTCCACAGCATCCCCCTACTCCCCAGCCACCGCACGACTACATCCTCCCGCCGAAAACCCAACTGCCGCCCGTCCGGACGAACATCCGCCCGCTCCGCCCCCCAATGAATGTAGGAATGCCCAACGATCCACACCAATCGGCCCGCGGGTCCTGAAAAATAAAACCACTGATTAACAAAACGAGTAAGGATGCAAGCAAAACATGGAGGAGGAGAGAAAAAGCGACAAGGGGGGCAGGAGGGAGTGTAGAGAAGGAGGGATTACGACTGGACTATCATATAAACTGAGGGCGCACATACAGCTGGAAACGGCGGGAATCCCATCGACCTATCCGCTTTACCACTTCCTCACCCAATCCCCATGCCACCGTCTCCGTCGCTGCCGCAATCCGAAAAGAATGGGGGGAAAAACAAAGCCTCCTCCAATCCCAACAGCCACACACACTCCGATCCGTTACCAACACATCTTCCATTCTCAACCCCCCAGGTCTCCTTGTGCTGGGAGCCACCAGCTCCCCGACCCTCAGGGCCCCAAAAAATGCCCACGAGAATGCAAACCTATACAGGGTCACCTCGTAGCTGGAAAAACAAATGTCACACAACACCCCCCACAACTGTTCCAACAACATAAAAGACACTGGGCGCCGCCGATCCGGCCACGTCCTCCCTCTCCTGTACCCCCTCAGGGCCTGGCCAACCCAAAAACTTTTTGTAACATCCGTGTACCCCCGGACCTTACAACCAAAAACCAGGGCTGCCACAAAACGATTTACCTTGGACACTGACCAGCCCCCGATAGAGACTTGCCCCAGAAAAACTAACAACGCCACCACCCGATCATCATCCGTCACTACACCCTCCAGAACTGCCAACCAACTCTCCCCCTCCCGCCATGCCGAATCATAAGCAGCCCAAGTACCCTGAGCAAGCGAAGCCTGAATCAAACCTCCTGCGGCTCGTAACCCAGCCCCCACACCCATTGTGGGCAAGCGATCCCGTCCTCCTCCGCGTCCGGAGCCACCATCCTGAAACGCTCCCACTGCAAGCGAGAAAGAGAATCTGCAATGTCATTTTTGATCCCTGGCACATGAACCGCCACAACCCAAGCGTTCAAAGACAAGCAACGTAAAACCAAGTGCCTCAACAGCCGGACGACCGGGGGGGATGACGCTGACACGTTGTTAATAGCCCCCACCACGCCCAAGTTGTCACAATGGAACCGTACCTTACTGTCCCGAAACCTCTCATTCCAAATTTCCACCGACACTACTATGGGAAACAGCTCTAGGAATGCCAGGTTCTTCACCAAACCCAACTCCGCCCATTCCTCAGGCCACCGCGCCGCGCACCACTGACCCCTGTAGTAAGCCCCAAATCCCACGCCCCCCCGCAGCATCTGTAAACAGCTCCCAATCCACGCTGTCAACCACCGGGGCCATGATCAAGGACCTCCCATTATAACGATGTAAAAACTCAAACCAAACTGCCAAATCCGCCCTCAGCGCCTGTGTCAGACGAATAAAATGATGAGGGGCTGTCACCCCAGCCGTTGCTCCCGACAGCCGCCTGCTGAAAATCCGGCCCATGGGCATAATCCTGCAAGCAAAGTTAAGCCTACCCAACAATGACTGTAATGCACGTAACGTGATCTTACGCAAATGCCTAGCCCGTCTACCTCAGCCCGTAACGCTACCAATTTAACTTCCGGGAGCCGACACTCCATCCTCAAAGAATCAATGGTGATTCCTAAAAAGACCAGACAGGAGCTAGGTCCCTCCGTTTTGTCCTGGCCAAAGACACACTGACCCTCTTTGCCACCCACTCCATCGTGCTCAACAATGTAGCACAAACCGAAGACCCGCCGGGGCCAACACACAGGAAATCATCCAAGTAATGTATGACCGACGAGACCCCCGCAACATCGCAAACCACCCACTCCAGGAAAGAACTAAAAGCCTCAATAGGCACAGGAAATAGAACACCCCATAGGGAGGCAGCGATCCACAAAATAAGCCCCGTCCCAATAACATCCTAACAGCCGTATGCTCTCAGGATGCACAGGGAGGAGGCGAAAGGCCGACTCAATATCAGTTTTTGCCATTAATGCACCCACCCCGTAGCAGCGCACCAACGCAACCGACGCATCAAACGACGTGTAAGCCACCGAGCAAAGTTCCGGAGAAATCCCATCATTAACCGATCGCCCCCTCGGGTAAGATAAATGATGTATGAGCCTAAACTTATTCGGCTCCTTCTTAGGCACCACCCCCAGCGGTGACACCACCAGATCCGGTAAAGGGCAACTCTCAAACGGACCTGCCATGCGCCCCAACTCCACCTCCTTCCGCAACTTATCCCCTACTACCCCTGGATACTGCAACGCTGAACACAAACTACGCAAGGTAAACGGCACCTTGTGAGCAGGGGCAGGGATTCGGAAACCAACCCGAAAACCATCCAACACCAAACTTGCCCTGGACCTATCAGGGTACCTATTTAGAAAGGGCTCCATGTCTTCCCACCTCACCGGTGTCCGGCCCTTGACTAGCGCCCCCCCAGCCCCTCGTCCTTTTCCCTTCCGAAAACATTTAACCGCTCCGTGAGAGATCCCCCCGCAGGAGGAGCAGCTATGTTTGAACTTACAACCCGGTCCGAACTTACACTGGCCCTCATTAAACTGCCAGCAGAACCCGGATTTTCCTCCTGCCACCCCTGCTCCCCCCCCAGAAGGCAATGAGGGGCCGGCCACCCCGGCCCCACCCCCCTTGAAAGGACTGGCCAAAACGCACTGGAGCCATGACCCGCAACCATAACCCTATGTCTTTGTTATCCCACCTAATGTAAGGTCTCATTGCCTTCCGCTGTCGGAACTGCTCATAATAGCGCAGCCACGTCTGCCCGCCGTAAACTCAGTGAGCCTCTCCGATAGCATCCATTTAACAGAAGAGGCCGGAACAATGTTCCGGCGTCTTCTGTCCAATTACGCTTGCCAAAATCGCAAACGCCTGCAACCAATTAACAAAAGTTTGGGGAATCAACCGATACTGACGTTTTTCCTCCTTCTCCTTCTTGCTTTCCAACCACTTCCCTTTATCTAAATTGAACTTCTCCAACGGCAACAATGAAAAAATGTCCACATATTCATCCCTCCATATTTTTTCCCTTCCGGTTTCAGATGCGCCCCCAATGGGCCCTCAAAACAAAGAGACCTCGCCCTTCGCCTTATCATCCAACCGCACCTCATCCACGGCCCCATCCTTTTCTGTCTGCACCGACACTGCCACACCCGATTCCCTAGCCACCACCCCAGCTCCACATAGAGCGCTATCCACCACTGCAGGCCCCGACGGCCCCACCCAAGCTGCAACCGGGGACGGGGAACCTATCGCCCCCCCTCTGCATCGCGCCAAAATGTCACGCACACAACACAACAATTCCTGAATCTCACTCCCACCACCCATACTTCCTTTAATCCCCCCGCTACACCCCGGCAATCCCGTAGGCGAAAGTGAACCCCCACCCCCTACCCCCGGGAACCGAAATACAGCAGGCAATGAAAAAGTAGGAGACAGCGACTCACCGGGCTGCGCAGGTGCTGTGTCCCCACCAGCCGGGGCGAAGGATCCATCCAGACGTCCCTCTTGGTCACCGAACTCCCAGTCGTCCACTTCATCCTGCCCAGACGGCCCAGGACAAGCGCCGCACGCATGACATCCCCGACCTTCTGATGGAGCGCTCTGGACCTGCGCCGATGAACTGGGCCTCTCCGCCCGTCTGTTGGGGGCCTCGTCCACCCCACGGCCCACAGGTAGTCGCCCTCCTGCCCGCCGTGTCACCACCGACCGTGGCACACGCCTGGAATTGGTTGCATCATCCTGGGTACAGGTGGGCCGCCCGACTGGAGCATCGCCGCAAGTCCTGGGTCACGTCGTCTGGAGGCAGAGGGAGGTCCCAGCTGCCCGGGCGCCTGCCCTACCACCTCCGCTGAGGCAGGCCGGCTTCCAGGATTCCTCTCAGACCGGGCAGTCCTGCTCACGGCAGCCGAGCGAGGGGCCCGGCCTGGAGGGTCCCTCGTGGGGCTCCTTACCCTGCGCCTGGCTCGCGGCATCACTTCCGGGCTCAACCTCTCCGGAGGCCTCGTGCGACGTGACCGCCGCCGGGGAGGAGAGGACGGCACCGCCCGCGCCCCAGATCCAAACACGGAGCTGGGTAAGTAGTGCATCCATTATAAAGTACTGGACAAACTTCCCTGTGCTGCTGCAAGCTTCCCTGTGCTGTTAACCAAAGATCACAAGCTTCCCTGTGCTGTTAACTAAAGATGGCGACGCCTTCCTCTCTCCTACCCTTAAAGGGAATGTGTTGCCAGAAAAACATGTTGTTTTTTTTTTAATTAAACATTTAGTGTGTAGGTGATTAAACATTGTTCAAATTTTTTTTATTTTTTTCACGAGTCAGGAAATATTATAAATTAATTCTAATTTATAGTATTACCCATTTCTGGTCACTAGATGGAGCTATTCCCAAAATTGCAGCATTGCAAAATTGGGTAAAAAGCCCTCGCTCTAGTGAGCTCTCAGCATCCCCCCCTCCTTTATCCTGGCTAGTGCCGGGATAAACGAGGGGTTTGAACGGTGTAACCTCCTACACTGTGTGTCGCCATTTTTTGAGCTAACACACAGTGTAGTAGGTTTACATACAGTAGTAAACACACACAAACACGAACATACATTGAAATCTCTTACCTGCTCCTGCCGCCGCGGCTCCCTCCGGCCCATCCGCTCCGTCTGCTGCCGCTGGTCCAAGTGCACAAGTCCGGAAGCCGCGACCGGAAGTAGTAATATTACTGTCCGGCCGCGACTTCCGGTCCACAGGAAAATGGCGCCGGACGGCGCCAATTTCAAATTGGACTGTGTGGGAGCGGCGCATGCGCAGTTCCCACACAGACGCCGTACACACAAGTGAATGGGACGGGAGCCGTTCGCAGTCCCTATGGGACTGTGGCTGCCGTATTCCATGTCTGTATGTGTCGTTAATCGACACATACAGAAATGGAACAAAAAATGGCAGCCCCCATAGGGAAGAAAAAGTGTAAAAATAAGAAAAAGTAAAACACAAACACACAAATAAATATAAACGTTTTTAATAAAGCACTAACATCTTTAACATATAAAAAAATAATTTGTGATGACACTGTTCCTTTAAGTAACCTGACCTCGCCCCACTCACATACGCCCCCTCCTAACCACACCCCTAACTCCTTAACTCCTTCCCTTCCTAACATCCCTGATCATGGTGGCCTCCCCCTATGGCATTCTGCCGGGTCCAGCCTGTACTTTACGGATAGAATACCAGCTGCCTGCTTCTTCCCTAAATAGTTCTTGCATAATTTGGAGGTGTGCTTTGGGTCATTGTCCTGTTGTAGGATGAAATTGGCTCCAATCAAGCGCTGTCCACAGGGTATGGCATGGCGTTGCAAAATGGAGTGATAGCCTTCCTTATTCAAAATCCCTTTTACCTTGTACAAGTGTATGTGATTTGTACATGTGTGTATATATAGTGTATGTGATGTGTACATGTGTGTGTATATAGTGTGTGATGTGTTCATGTATGTATATATAGTGTGTGATGTGTACATGTGTGTATATATAGTGTGTGATGTGTACATGTGTGTGTGTGTATATATATATATATATATATATATATATATAATGTATGTGATTTGTACGTGTGTGTGTATATATAGTGTGATGTGTTCATGTGTGTATATATAGTGTGTGATGTGTTTATGTGTGTATATATATATATATATATATATATATATATATATAGTGTGTGTGATGTGTACATGTGTGTGTATATAGTATGTGATGTGTACATGTGTGTATATATAGTGTGTGATGTGTTCATGTATGTATATATAGTGTGTGATGTGTACATGTGTGTATATATAGTGTGTGATGTGTACATGTGTGTATATATAGTGTGTGATGTGTTCATCTGTGTATATATAGTGGAGAGCGCTATAGCTGTTGTATGTATTTTACTTGTAGTTTAATTACTGAAGATTTTACCAATGGATTTAGTTGTGGTAAGGGCTCGTCCCCACGCCCATGAATTGCTGCGTTTTTTCCGGCCGGAAATGTGACCGGAAAAAACGCAGCAGAATACAGTAGCAGCATAGTGGATGAGATTCAACAAATCTCATCCACACGCTGCGTAAAATTTCCGAGCCGAAATTGACCTGCGGTGCGTAATTTAAAGACCGCAGCATGTCAATTCCTGCTTCGGAAAGTTTGCAGAATTGCTGCGTTTTTCATAGGAGATGTCTCCATCTTATAACTTTGAGAAAAACGCAGCAATTTACGCACCATTTTCTGTCGCAAACACCACAGGAAATGGTGCGTTTTTGCCACAGCGGAAAGTCTTTGACTTTCAAACGTAATTGCTGCAGAAATTTTCTGCATCAATTCCATTGTGTGTGTATAAGCCATAAATCCACAGCACAAGGGCTTCTCCACATGTATTGGAAATGCTGCAGAAAATGGGGCGTATTTTGCTGCGTTTTTCTCAATGTTGGGGGATGGTGACATCTCCTCTGAAAAACGCAGCAATTCAGTCCACATTTCGAAGCAGGAAGTGACATGTAGTGAAGCGACATCGCAGGTAAACTAATTGTCAAAAATTTTATGCAGCGTCTGGATAGGATTTGATAAGTATTACCCACTTTGCTGCTACTGTATTCTGCGTATTTTCCATCCGGAATTCCGGATGGAAAATACGCAGCAATTCCGTTACGTGTGGACAAGCCCTAATGCAGAAGAAATCTCACCCACAAGATGAACGGAAAAAAGGCTCAGA
The DNA here is from genome assembly GCF_050947455.1 of Rhinoderma darwinii. Lineage (NCBI taxonomy): Eukaryota > Metazoa > Chordata > Amphibia > Anura > Rhinodermatidae > Rhinoderma > Rhinoderma darwinii. Next base: position 149,766,927 of record NC_134689.1, read on the forward strand.
AATTGACCTGCGGTCCGTTTTTTTAAATCCGCAGCATGTCAATTGTATGTGCATAAACGCTGCTTATTTGTTTCAGGGTTTCCCCATTTAATTCAATGGGGAGGTAAAACCCGCAACAAAAAGCAGATGTTGTGGGTTTTTTTGCGGCGGAAACGCAGCGATGCCGATGCAAAAAATCGCAACTCAGGAAAAATTTAAATCTTATACTTACCCAGAATTCAGTTTTTCTGTCCGGGCCGGCCTCCTGGGATGACGTTTCATCCATGTGACCGCTGCAGCCAATCACAGACTACAGTGGTCACATGGGATGAAACATCATCCCAGGGCTGCAGGATGTAGGAGGGAAGCGTCGCCATGGTAAGTATCCATTTTTTCTGCTCGGTTTTCTGCAGTGGCCATTCCTGGCCGAAAAACTGCACCACAATTTGATGTGGTTTTTCAGCTTGAATTCCCTGCGGCGCACAGGGCGTATACGCTGTATGCTTTTACACAACGTATCCGTCCTGTGTAAACATACCAGTACAGTATATACATATAGTAGCTGCTGTCTTACAATGATACAGCTGCAAACCACGTCAACATGCTACATTCTCACGAGTCAGCGCAGTTTTCAAATGATTGTTAATGTCCATGCATTTTTTTGAAAACCATAACAATCATTTGAAAACCGCACCAACTTTTGGTAAAACTGCATGTGCTGCGTGTTGTACTGGACGATGGTTGTTGTCACAATCTGATTGTTTGCATTAAAGGCTGTGTACCCTTTTGAAGGGGATTTTTTTTTTTTTTTTTTTTATAAAATGTCAATCAGTGTGTTTTGTGCAACTTTATAATTCATTTTTATTAAAAAATCTTTCTACTTTTTGAGATACAGCTGCTCTGTATCCTGTATACAGAGCAGCTGTATCTTATGCTGAATCCTGAACACGTCAGGTGCGTGGGACTGATGGGTTCAGTGTCAGCATGTCCTGTGTCTCTAACACGCTGGATCCACCTATAATAGATCACATCTAAGTTACTTAAATGTGGTAGATTACAGGTGGATACAGTCGAGTACTCTATTGATTCCTCCAAAAAAAAATGGAAACCATGCGAAACAGAGACAAACGGAAACCATTAGCAACAGAAGCGTTACTGTTTTTTGGGGTATAAGCAACTCCCAGTATATCATTACCATTGTTCAGGTCATACTGGAAGCTGCTAGCCTGACTTTGCAAATGATCTCTGTACTGAAATGTATTTGTACTGAGCTTTGTTCTGGTGCTGTATATATGTACTGAGCTTGGATTTTGTGCTGTATATATGTACTGAGGTTGGTTCTGGTGCTGTATATATGTACTGAGCTTGGTTTTGGTGCTTTATAGATGTGCTGAACTTTGTTCTGGTGTTGTATATATGTACTGAGCTTTGTTCTGGTGCTGTATATATGTACTGAGCTTGGTTCTGGAGCTGTATATATGTACTGAGCTTGGTTCTGGTACTGTATACATATACTGAGCTGTGTTCTGTTGCTGTATATATGTACTAGGCTTGGTTCTGGCGTTGTATATATGTACTGAGCTTGGTTCTGGTGCTGTATATATGTACTGAGCTTGGATTTTGTGCTGTATATATGTACTGAGGTTGGTTCTGGTGCTGTATATATGTACTGAGCTTTGTTTTGGTGCTTTATAGATGTGCTGAACTTTGTTCTGGTGTTGTATATATGTACTGAGCTTTGTTCTGGTGTTGTATATATGTACTGAGCTTGATTCTGGAGCTGTATATATGTACTGAGCTTTGTTCTGGTACTGTATACATATACTGAGCTGTGTTCTGTTGCTGTATATATGTACTGAGCTTGGTTCTGGTGTTGTATATATGTACTGAACTTGGTTCTGGTGTAGAGCAGATGGCATTGAATTACTGTATGTTTAATCAGAACCTGTCTGGTAGTTTTAAACCCTTGAACTGCCACCATGCAGTAATACATGACCTGACAATATTTCCAAACATTCCCCTGTATGTTTGTTTCGGATGCAAATCTTTAAAATCAACTTTTAAAATAGTCCACGCTATATGCTAATTTCTATATAAAGGGTCATCGGTTGGTGCCGCCATCCTGTACAGTCACACAGTCCTAACTGCAAGTCCACCTTTCCATGCTTGGTTGACATCTCCCTGGCTGTTATCAGGGCCGCCATCAGGGGGGGGTATTAGGGGTACTCCTGTAGGGGGCCCGGCCAAACTTAATTGAAAGGGGGGCCCGGCAACTGCCGCGACTTGCCTTTGGTAGAAAAAAACAGGCCCCTGCAATGGGGCCTGTTCTTTTCACCAAAACAATGTCGTGAGCTGCGGGCCCCCCTCTCGTGAAACACCGCCGTGAGCTGCGGGCCCCCCTCTCATCACCGCCGCGAAACACCGCCCGCTTGCGCACGTACGAGCGAGTGACCGCGCGCGAACGACCGCAAGCGCGCACCCGCACGCGCATGACCGCAAGCGCACGCGCCCACGCGCGAACGACCAGGCGCGACGCCGAGAGGGAGGCGGTGCGCCCGCAACACAAGATCTAGGGGGAAGGACAGCCACACAGGGACAGCGGCGCACAGTCTACTTACCTGCTGGCCCGCCTCCGACTCATCCTCCTCCGCCTCCTTGTCCGACTCCGCCTTCTCCAGAGCGTAGCTGCGTAAGGAGAGGGGGAGGAGTCTAGTTGTACGGCGGCAGGAGTTCTACGATCCCCGCCATTTTCTGGAGCCTGGAGGTGAAGGACTGGACGTCTGGACCGAAGACATCGCCTGAAGAGGACTGGAGTGGGAGCAGCTCTTTTGACACGGTGAGTAAAGTGTCTCAAAGTGCTGTTTATGTATGGCCCTATTCACACAGAGTATTTTGCAGGCCGAAAAAATCAGCCTCAAAATTCCTTAAAGAATTTTGAGGCAGATTTGAACCTGCCCACACTATCTTGCTGCGTTTTTTGCTGCGTTTTTTGACCGCTGCGATTGAGGACAGCAGACAAAAAACGCAGCAAAAAAGCATTTTCTGCCTCCCATTGATTTAGATGGCAGGTTAGAGGCGGAACCGCGGCAAGAAAGGACGTGCTGCTTTTTCTTTTTTCCGCGACTGGCTCCCATTGAGTTCAGATTAAATCAATGGGAGGCGGTTTTGGAAGTTCTTTGGTGCTGATTCTGACGCAGTGTCCGAGTCAATATCAAGGCCCAAAAACTCTGTGAACTGGGCCTTATTGTTAGGGCTTATTCAGACGAACGTGTAATACGTCCGTGCAACGCGCCTCGCACGGACCTATGTTACTCTATGGGGCCGTGCAGACTGTCAGTGATTTTCACGCAGCGTGAGTCCGTGTGTCCGCTGCGTAAAACTCACGACATGTCCGATATTTGTGCATTGTTCGCGCATCACGCACCCATTGAAGTCAATGGGTGCGTGAAAATCACGGCCAGCACTTCCGCAGCAGTATAAACTATGAATGAAAACAGAAAAGCACCACGTGCTACAAACATACAAACAGAGTGTCGTAATGATGGCGGCTGCGTGAAAATCACGCATCATACGCTGCTGACACACGGAGCTGTTATGGACCTTTTGCATGCGCAAAACGCCACGTTTTTGCGCGCGCAAAAAGCACACGTTCGTGTAAATCCGGCACTAGGGTAGGAACACACTAGGCGTGAACGCTGCGGATTTTATGCAACACATTTTATTGTGGAAAATCCGCAGCGTATTACAGTGGCAGCCGAGTGGATGAGATTTGAACAAAGCTCATCCGCACGCTGCAAAAAAAATGGACCTGCAGTGTGGCTTTTTAAGCCGCAGCATGTTAATGTATTCTGTGTAATCGCTGCTCCTCTGTTGCGGAAATGCTGCGGTTCTGCCGCAAAAATCACACATGAGAAAAAAAAAAGGTACTTTTTTACATTTATAAAAAAGTTTAGACTTACACCGGCCGTAGTCCTGGTGACGCGATCCTCTATTCTTAGCGCAGCCCGGCCTCCTGTCATGGCGTTTCATCCCATGTTGCAGCGGTCACATGGTCTACAGCGTCATCCCAGGAGGCGGGGCTACGTTCAGAAGAGAGAGATGCGTCATCTAAACTACGGCCGGGGCAAGTGTAAACTTTTTTTTCCCTGCAGGATTCCCGCAGCGGACATTCCTCACGAAATCTGCGCCAATATTTGGTGCGGTTTTGCTGGCAGAATTCCCTGCGGCTACCGGAGCGGATAAGCTGTGTAGTTTTACTCAGCATATCCGCCTAGTGTGTCCCTTATGATGTCGCTCCTGGAGCTGCTGCCGGTCTCTAAATAGGCAGTTGGTCCAGTAGAATTTGGAATTATTTTTTTTTGTGAACCAGCTTAAAAAAACACAAAACTTTTGTGTTCGGGCCTGTTCACATCACCGTTCGCTTCCGTTCCGGGGTTCCGTCTGAGGTTTCTGTCGGGTGAACCCCGCAACGGAAAGTGAAAGTGACAGCACAGCTTCCGTTTCAGTCACCATTGATCTCAATGGTGACGGAAACATAGCTAATGGTTTCCGTTCGTCACCATTCCGGCTGGTTTTCGGACGGAATCAATAGCGTAGTCGACTGCGCTAATGGTGACGGAAACGGAAGCTGTGCTGTCACTTTCCGTTGCGGGGTTCACCCGACGGAAACCTCAGACGGAACCCCGGAACGGAAGCGAACGGTGATGTGAACAGGCCCGAACACAAAAGTTTTGTATTTTTTTAAGCTGGTTCACAAAAAAAAATAATTCCAAATTCTACTGAACCAACTGCCTATTTAGAGACCGGCAGCAGCTCCAGGAGCGACATCATAAGGGACACACTAGGCGGATATGCTGAGTAAAACTACACAGCTTATCCGCCCCGGTAGCCGCAGGGAATTCTGCCAGCAAAACCTCACCAAATAGTGGCGCAGGTTTGGTGAGGCATGTCCGCTGCGGGAATCCTGCAGGGAAAAAAAAGTTTAGACTTGCCCCGGCCGTAGTTTAGGTGACGCATCTCTCTCTTCTGAACGTAGCCCCGCCTCCTGGGATGACGCTGTAGACCATGTGACCGCTGCAGCAGTCACATGGGATGAAACGTCATGAGAGGAGGCCGAGCTGCGCTAAGAATAGAGGATCGCGTCACCAGGACTACGGCCGGGGCAAGTCTAGACTTTTTTATAAATTTAAAAAAGTGCCTTTTTTTTTTCTCATTTGTGATTTTTGCGGCAGAACCGCAGCATTTCCGCAACAGAGGAGCAGCGATTCCACAGAATACATTGACATGCTGCGGCTTAAAAAGCCACACTGCAGGTCCATTTTTTTTTGCAGCGTGCGGATGAGATTTGTTCAAACCTCACCCGCTCTGCTGCGACTGTAATACGCTGCGGATTATGCACAATAAAATGTGTTGCATAAAATCCGCAGCGTTCACGCCTAGTGTGTTCCTACCCTAAGGCCGGATTTACACGAGCGTGTGCGTTTTGCGCATGCAAAAGGTCCATAACAGCTCTGTGTGTCAGCAGCGTATGATGCGCAGCTGCGTGATTTTTGCGCAGCCACCATCATTATGACAATGTTTGTAGCACGTGGTGCTTTTCTGTTTTCATTCATAGTTTATACTGCTGCGGAAGTGCTGGGCTTGATTTTCACGCACCCATTGACTTCAATGGGTGCGTGATGCGCGAACAATGCACAAATATCGGACATGTCGTGAGTTTTATGCAGCGGACACACGGACACACGCTGCGTGAAAATCACTGACAGTCTGAACGACCCCATAGAGTAACATAGGTCCTTGCGAGGTGCGTGAAAATCACGCACGTTGCACGGATGTATTACACGTTCGTCTGAATAAGCCCTAACAATAAGGCCCAGTTCACAGAGTTTTTGGGCCTTGATATTGACTCGGACACTGCGTCAGAATCAGCACCAAACAACTTCCAAAACCGCCTCCCATTGATATAATCTGAAATCAATGGGAGCCAGTCGCGGAAAAAAGAAAAAGCAGCACGTCCTTTCTTGCCGCGGTTCTGCCTCTGACCTCCCATCTAAATCAATGGGAGGCAGAAAATGCATTTTTCGCTGCGTTTTTTGTCTGCTGTCCTCAATCGCCGCAGGCAAAAAACCGTTAACAGGCGGTGCCACGGTAGGGGGGCCCAGAAAATTTAGCTGTAGGGGGCCCTGAAATTCCTGATGGCGGCCCTGGCTGTTATACATCATTACCAGTCTCCTCCAACTTTCTTGGATGCACCATTGCCTTGTACTCCATGAACACGCACCGTTCAGCGAGTTGTACTCTGCCCGGCTTCATCACTGCACCGCGCATGCCAGGGGAGTACAAGGCAAAGGAGAAGGCTGGTAGTAATGTAGAACAGTCAGGGGGATGCCAATCAAGATCTGGGGGGGGGGGCGCCATTTCAATTTTCGCCTCAGGCGGCAGAAAAGCTAGAATTGGCTCTGGGCAGTGGCGCCACTGAAACCAGCTGCCGCCACCCCCGCATGCACTAATTGTACCTACCTTACAATGAAGCTGATTGGCAGGGCAGAAAGAATTGCCCCGCCAATAAGCACCTTTCAACCGCTTCTGTTGTTGAAAGGCGCTGATTGACGGGGCAAGTCATTCTGCCCTGCCAATCAGCGCCGTCGTTCAGCCCCAGCAGACCTGCTCAGAAGAGAGCAGGCCTGAATTGACATAGGATCATGTGGGAACGGGATCGAGGTGAGTATGTAAAGTTGTTTTTTTTTTGGTCTTTTTTTTCCACTTAAAAGTGTGAGCGGCATTGTCTACGGGGCGGGGAGCTATATGTGGGGCACTTTATACAGAGGAGCTATATATGGGCCACAATCTACAGGAGAGGCTATATGTCAGGCACTATCTAAAGGGGGCCATATGTGGGAGACCATACACAGGGGGGCTATATGTAGGGCACCATATACAGGGGGGGCTATATGTGGGGCACTATAGAAAAAAAATCCTCTAGAATTACGAGCATGTACATTATTCTCATGGAAAAGCAGTGGATTCGTTGGAGTTGGGGCTATCAAGAACTATTCCTCTTTTCATTTACACCGGTTTTAATAAATCTCCCCATGTCTTGTATAGCTGAATGGTGGTCCCAGCCCAACACTGGCGGCTGCGTATGGCCTGTGTGCTTAAAAATGCCAGGGCTGATTTTAAGTCCCAGTCCGGCTCTGTCCAGACCTGTCTCTTCGATGACCTGACCACTGAATGTGGGTGCACGTTATAAGACCTGGATTGACCTATCTGCTTGGCAACAGTTAGGGTAGGTAGGATGAGTAAGAATATAATTGTCATCATTATATTCTCTTTCTAGGATGTCATCCCATGGCCTGGCTGGAAACACCTCATCCCCACATTGTGAATTGTCAGCAGCACCGTATACTGAACAGTTCGTTCATCCAGTCGCCGCAAGAGAAGCCGCACTATCACCTCTATGTGCGCACAGCCAGCTGCAGGGGCCTCCGCTTGTCACTGTAACCACTGGAGACTCCCGCCCCCACCTCTCATTAATCCACACACAAGTGGGACGGCGCATTCTTGTTGCTTATTGGCGGCACCAGCTGTCAGTTAGCGGCTGCTAGACTCGGGCTGTGCTGGTGTGAGGAGGGGCGGGGATAGGAGTCTGTGGCTCCTCCCTCTGCCTCCCAGTCGAGTCTCGCAGGGTCTGCCAGCGCAGTGCTGTACTGCGACCACTGAGGGGTAACCAGGAAGGAAAGGGGTAAAACAGTTGTTGCGCCCCCTGTGAGAAACAGGTGCGGCGTCCAGAGTGTGGCGGTGTCCGGTCACTCCCTCCTCTCATCTCTTGCCGGGAACTGTCGGGTTCACTCCCAGTCTTTTTTTTTGTGGAGCGGTCTGTGGCGCTGCCGGGTTAGACCATGCTACTGGCTGCCTCTGCCCTTCATCATCTCACTGCGCCGGCAGCTCCCCCATCGTAGTCATTCTCTGACCTTCCCTCCCTACGTATCTTCAGTATCCTCTTCTGCTGCTACTCCTGACGTGTACTACTCGCCCCTAGTATCCTGCCTGGAGAACACTGGGCAGCTCCCAAGTGCTCGTGTGACTCCTGCCCGAAGCTCTTTGCCCTGCTCCTAGGTCGCTCTTCATTGATTCAGTCAGTCTGCTAGTCCGTCATCCCGGTTTTTCCCACTGTGTGCCTGGTCTTCTGTATTACCCTCCACTACCTCCTTGTGTGCTACCTCTACTTGTCTTGATTGGCACCTCAGCCAAGAGTGCCCCTGGTGGTGCCACCATTCTCCTTGGCTCCTAAAATGGCTTCTTTGTTGACCTCAAGACTCCTCTTCCAGAAAACTTCCGCAGAGTGAGCTCCATCTTTGGATAACTGGTGGGCAACTTGGAAGATTGGCATTGAACAAAGAGCTAGAAGAATCTGAATAAATCCAAGATCTAAGAAAGTGCAACAAAATGTCTACCCCAAACAGGTTCAAGAAAGACAAAGAAATCATTGCTGAATATGAGACTCAAGTCAAAGGTAAAGCCAATGAGGGGACTGGCAGAGGGTGGGTGCCAGTGTGGGGATGGCAGAGGGTGGGTTCCGGGCAGCGCTAGTATCTCTCCTAATAGTCATTATCAGTGCATGGACAGTGACCACAAGCTGGTTGCAGACATTAGATAAGAAAAATGTGCCGTCCAACTTCTGACCATTGAGACCTACAAAGTCCTGCTTGGTCCCACCACAAACTGTTCTGGCAAACATCGTCCGAAGCAGTTTTTTAAATTGAATATAATGCAGGAAAATTGTTAAGCCTTCTTTTATGTCCGATCGGCCTTGCCTTAAATGTCACATTACACACTAGTATCAGGTGGTAGAAAATCGAACACGGGGCAGGTTTGCTATGGAGATTGCATTACCGTTTTGGTGGAAAATACCAGTGTAAGTTATAGAAAAGTGTATAACATGTCTATCAAGATGTGCTAACTATCCCACCGTGCGCCACTGTGATAAATTGAGTGCATCTTCTGCCTGTCTTTAGGTTTATGCTGTCTTTAGTTTAGACTGTATTAATCTGCCCCTGTATAGTTGATGTCTGTCTGTCAAGAACGTCTGATGAATTGACTTGTACACAGGACCACAGATATACACTGGAGGCATGTCAATATGGTCAAAAGTTCAAACTGGAACATTGTTTAGGACTTGGGCTATGCAGAGACTTCATATATCATAACAGCTGCAGTCTATAGTAATACATATAGTCGCTCCACGGCTGCAGTCCATAGGAATACATCCATTCCCTCCACGGCTGCAGTCCATAGGAATACATCCATTACCTCCACGGCTGCAGTCCATAGGAATACATCCATTCCCTCCACGGCTGCAGTCCATAGGAATACATCCATTCCCTGCACAGCTGCAGTCCATAGGAATACATCCATTCCCTCCACGGCTGCAGTCCATAGGAATACATCGATTCCCTCCACGGCTGTAGTCCATAGGAATAGATCCATTCCCTCTACGGCTGCAGTCCATAGGAATACATCCATTCCCACCACGGCTGCAGTCCATAGGAATACATCCATTCCCTCCACGGCTGCAGTCCATAGGAATACATCCATTCCCTCCACGGCTGCAGTCCATAGGAATACATCCATTCCCTCCACGGCTGCAGTTCATAGGAGTACATCCATTCCCTCCACGGCTGCAGTCCATAGGAGTACATCCATTCCCTCCACGGCTGCAGTCCATAGGAGTACATCCATTCCCTCCACGGCTGCAGTCCATAGGAATACATCCATTCCCTCCACGGCTGCAGTTCATAGGAGTACATCCATTCTCTCCACGGCTGCAGTCCATAGGAGTACATCCATTCCCTCCACGGCTGCAGTCCATAGGAGTACATCCATTCCCTCCACGGCTGCAGTCCATAGGAATACATCCATTCCCTCCACGGCTGCAGTCCATAGGAATACATTTAATTGTACTATGGTACTTCAGTGTACGTTGAATTGTGTGTCAGTTACAATGTATAGGATTAAAGTAACTTTTCATCTCTGTTCACACCATTGTTTATAGTTTCCGTTATAATGGCTTCCATGACTGTGCTGCTGGATTCGTCACACGACTGACAAACTGTCTATAATAGGATCCTTAGTGATGCCGGTCATTTTAATGGGAAGAATAACACTGCATATTGCTCTATTCTTCCCATCAAACGTGACGGAACTGCTGACAGGGGCTCCGAACGGAGCCTCAGACTGTAGTGTGAACTCTGCCCAACGTGTACGTTTCGTTGGACTGTCACACAACACAAAGTAGAAATACTTGGTGTGATAAGTCACATCTGTAGCAACAGCCTAATCTGTTCCTTTCATTGTCTATCTATGCATTGTATTCACACAACGCTTACAGAATATGGCGCACACTATGGAACTGCCTCTCGTGTGAAGCAACTGCTGTCGGTCAAATGTCATATGTCTGTGCCATATTTCTAACATACAGAAGTTACTTATCAGTTTTATAAATGTCACATTACAACAAGAAATTTGGAAGCCCTCCGGTGTCTCAGATATGGCGGAAGGGACATGTTCTTTTCTCTGTGTACATTACCATGCTATTTTATGGAGTGATGCATCTGTCCCAGTATTTTTCGCTAGAATAATGTCCAATCCTTTGTTGTGATTTTGTCTTCTGTTTTACTACATTGGCTGGATGAGCGCTGTTGTCCTTATATAATGGGACTATTGCTTTCAGCTGGGTTGGTCCTTCATACATGTGGATATATAAATAAAGTGCAGGTTGATGAGTTCTTTATACCAGTGCTATTTTTTTCTTTCATAACTTTGCTGGAAAGGAACAAAGGGACCTGGAAAAGTCCTCAATGCACCATGGTAAAGGTTTGTCAGCGTGTGCGGCGCAGTGCCTACAAGTAGTGACGTGAAAGGACTGGCTGGTTGTAACCCCCTTTCGCCTGCATTGTGCTTCCTTTGTTATGCTGGCCTTAGGGTATGTCGACACGTAACGTGAACACTGCTCATTTTCCGTAACGGATTTCATTGCTGAAAATCCGCAGCGTAATACAGTAGCAGAAAAGTGCATGACATTTGAACAAATCTCATCCGCACGCTGTGTAAAAAATCTGCCGAACACTTGTTCATAAATTGACCTGCGGTACGTTTTTTTTTTTCTTTAAAACTGCGTCATTTCAACTTATGCTTCGGAATCGCTGCATTTCTTTTGCAGGCTTTCCCCAGTGAATTCAATGGGGACGTAAAACCCGCATCAAATAGCAGATGTGATCTTTGAGGGAGAAAAGCTGCGATTCCGTCGCAAAAATTGCAACTCAGAAGAAAAAAAAATGAAAAAAAGCTTCTACTTACCCAGATCTCTAAGCTTCCAGGCTGACTTCCTGGGATGAGGTTACATCTCGGTCACTTGAGAAGAAATGTCCTCCCAGAAGACCAGGCAGCAGGAGATCAGAGGGATATGTTGTAGTGACTATAGGTAGGTATAGGCTTTTTTTTTTTTTAACCTGCTGTTTTCTGCAGCGGACATTTCGCAATTTGGTGCGTTTTTTTGTCCGGGACTCCCTGCGGGTTCAGAGCAGATACACTACGTAAAAGTACACAGCCTATCTGCCCTGTGTGAACATACCCTTAGAGGGAAGGTTTTCCCCCAACCCTAACAGAGTTCCAATATTTTGGACTATTGACGCTGATCTGAAGCTCTCATAACGGTTTACCATGTGGAAAATTGTTCGCGCTGTTGTGTTATGGTTCAGATGCATTGCTGCTCGTGTGATTTCCTGTATGGTAACGGATTAAATGCTAATTTTATAGCATTTCAACATTTAAAGAGACTGTCACCAGATTATAAGTGCCCTATCTCCTACATAATGTGATCGGCGCTGTAATGTAGATAACAGCAGTGGTTTTTAGTTTGAAAAAACGATCAATTTTGAGCAAGTTATGCACAATTTTAGATTTATGCTAATTAGTTTCTTAATAGATAACTAAGCGTGTTTTTTACCAACTGGGTGTTGTAAAGAGACGTGTATGATGCTGACCAATCGGCTTCTCTCCATTCATTTTTAGCAGTACTCGCAGCACAGCATGATCTCGTGAGATGACGCTGTGAGGTCACATACTCCCACATTAACTTTACCGAAGTGTCTTGAGAGTGAATAGACATTGCCTCCAGCCAGGACGCGATGTCTATTCACACTCCCGACGCTTCGGTAAAGTTTCTTGGGAACTTACACAGCACAGCGTGATCTCGCGAGATCACGTGTGCTGTCATTCACATAAACTTTACCAAAGTGTTGCGTGTGTATAAACAACGCGTCCTGGCTGGAGGTGATGTCTACCCGCTCAATACACTTCGGTAAAGTTAATGTGGAAGTATGTGACCTCACAGCGTGATCTTGCGAGATCACGCTGTGCTGCGAGTACAGCTAAAAATGAATGAAGAGAAGTGTAGGACGCTGATTGGTCAGCATCATACACTTCTCTGTACAACTCCCAGTTGGCAAAAAAGTAAAAACACGCCCAGTTGTCTATTAAGAAATTAATTAGCATAAATCTAAAATTGTGCATAAATTGCTCAAAATTGATAGTTTTCCAAAATAAAAACCACTGTTATCTACATTACAGCGCCGATCAGACTATGTAGGAGATGGGGCACTTATAATCTGGTGACAGAGCCTCTTTAATGTCTGCATGATTTTACTCTCTTACCAAATTTCCATTGGTTGGAACCAGTTTTTTATTATAATTATTGTTTACTATTGGATGGTTAATAATGTTTGTTACAGCTATTACGGCCTTTATTTGTGGCGTTTGTGTGCTCGTTAGCTGAAATACACCGTGCATATGTTTCCTATTTCACTTCATTGAGTTTAATGATGCATTTGTCTGGCTAGAGCCCTCTACTAATGAATGAAAACGGATTTACATACTGTACTGTTTGGTTTACTCATTAAATATTGCTGCATTGATGTTCTTTATTAGTTTGTCATAGTCTAGATATTGCTCTGTGGTTTATGTACTGTCATTGTCTATGGTTTTGGCATAAGGAGAAAATCAGTAGTCGGTTTAGGTCATACTTAAACAGTCATTTACAAAATTCAAGATGGTTTTTGCAGAAAATAACTTATTAAAAAGGAGTTAATATGTGAAGATAAATAATACATGATTGAAAGGGAAAGCTAGCGTATGGATTCAATAAAAGGACATTAATAAATCAGTTTTTTTTTTTTTTATGGAAGTATTCATCTGAAGTTAAGTTAAAGGACATTACAATTTTATTTTTTGGATGTTCGTAGGAATATCAAATATTCTGGATTACTAGACAATCATAGAAAATTGTAAGGGTAGAGCGCCTCAAGGAAGACAGCCCATTATGTTTAGTTCTTGGATGTCGAATTACAGGAATTTCTCTTGTATTATATTATACTCGTGCTGTGTGATGCACTTTGAGATCTTAGTAAGGCTAGATTTACCTTTTGTAGTTTTATTGATTTTTGATGCAGTTTTTTTTTAGACAAAGCCAGGAGTGAATAGAAAAGGAAGTATAGAGGAAAGATTAATAATACTTTTGTATCCACTTCCGGTTTATTGCAATTTTTGATGCCAAAACCAGATGTGTAAATCCAGTCTTAGGGTATGTTCACACGCTTAGCAAAAAACGTCTGAAAATACGGAGCTGATTTCAAGGGAAAACCGCTCCTGATTTTCAGATGTTTTTTAAGCCACTCGCAATTTTTGCTGCGTTTTTCACGCCCGTTTTTGGAGCTGTTTTCTATAGAGTATGAAAAGCAGCTCCAAAAACAGCTGAAGAATTAACATGCACTTCTTTTTTGCGGCCGTTTTTTACACGCCCATTTTGAAAAACGGCCGCGAAACAACGGCCCGTTGGAACAGAAGGCAGTTTTTCCCTTTGAAATCAATGGGCAGATGTTTGGAGGTGTTCCCCTTTCCAATTTTTCAGAAGTGGAAACACTCCATGTGAACATACCCTTAGACCTCAAGGACAGTTATTTTTTTTTAACGTGTGGCGTTATTTTGTGTCATTTTGTATATGTGTAGACCACAAAGAAAATTGGAAATCATTTGTGGAAAGCGTGTGCGTGCGTGCGCGTATGTATGTATGTGTGTGTGTATATATATATATATATATATATATATATATGAAGTTATTGTTTGGCTGTGATGGACGATATCTTTTAATACGTTCTCGGGACTTTCTCACTGTAATTATTTCTTAGAGAATCAAAAGATGTCCCAGCAGCAGTGGCTTGAAAATGGCTGACACATCTCACACACTTAATACAAGTGCTGATAGTGTGCGTTGATGCAGTCCCATGCGAGAGAGAGTTAGGCTATGTTCACACGGAGTATTTTGGGGGAGGAATATCTGCCTCAAAATTCCGTTTGGAACTTTGAGGCAGATATTCCTCTCCCTGCACGGCGATTATCGCGCCGTTTTTCGCCCGCGGCCATTGAGCGCCGCGGGCATAAAACAGCGAGAAATATGCTTTCTCCAGCCTCCCATTGAAGTCAATGGGAGGTCAGAGGCGGAAGCGCCCGAAGATAGGGCATGTCGCTTCTTTTTCCCGCGAGGCAGTTTTACTGCTCGCGGGAAAAAGACGCCGACGCCTCCCATTGAAATCAATGGGAGGCGTTCTCGGGCCGTTTTTGCCGAGTTTTGCGACGCGGTTTCCGCGTCAAAAAACTTGGCAAAATACTCCGTGTGAACATAGCCTTAGATGGACACGTTTCTCGCTGCCTATATGTATTCGGCAAGATACGGAGCATACAGGGGATGCCTTGCCTCCTCGCCGGAGTTGTTCTTTAATACGATGCTTTCTACAGTTGACAGTCTGCAGTTTGAAGGATGGCATTTACTGTTCTAATTGCAGCAGTGAACAGAGGCCTCATAGCTTCCTAGTACGGCAGAATACCTTCATACATAGAATCCAATGAAACAAGCTGCAATCTTTTTCTGTTTCATTCACACGGCATTTCAGGTAAGGCCCCACGGGGTGAAATTGATGCGACTGCAAATCGCGACGGCTCGCTGTTCTGCATGGTTGTCAAATTGCTTGTTAATAGCCGCGTGGTGTTGCGAGTAAAACTGCTGGTTAACAGCGTTTCGGTGCAGTTTTTAGCCGCGTCAATGCCTCCCCGTGGTGCCTTACCCTTAGTTAATATAGTTACATAGTACGGTTGAAAATATATATAAATGATGTGCTAATCGTCATCACCTGACGTCCGTCTGCAGTACATGGCCTAATATGATTAATTTACTGCTATTTTTCTGGAAGATATTGGGTCCACCATCTGTACAATCCTGCCTAAAGTAATGCGTTCTGTGACCTATTGATCTTTTTCCTTCTTCTTTCATCTCTCCTCTTCCTTTTTTTTTTTTTTTTTAAGACTGTGACTGACACCTCCTTCATTCCTTGTGTTTTGCTGTTCTTGAAATCAAAGTAACATTTGGACATGTAAGAAAATCCCCTGCTGGGACTGCCGCTATTAACCGATTACTGACAGTCAGACAAATGACTAGTATTCACCAGCCAATAATAAAATATCAGTTCTCAGTGAATGCTGAATTATCACTGCAGCTGTAATTCTGAGATATTTCAGAACGATAGAGAATGATTGAATTTAGTGGAAGGGCAAATGTTTTACTGGTTGCTTTTAACAATTTTATGGTACTTCTTTTCATGATGTCTTTTCAAAAAAACCAGTAAATGATATAACAACTTATTGTTATGGCATCCTGTATAGAGATCTATGATCTAGGCGTCTGCCTTTATAGCTGTCCTACAGATTGTCTAGATTATTTATGAACTACATTTTCTAGCATTCCAAAATACATCAAAATCATCGTTTTTTTTTGCAGCAAATTGCACCTAAAAAAATATTCATACTTCCTCCACCAGCCTGGACAAAGAAACAGAATTCTGGGCAAATTATAAGATTATTTTTTTTTACATTTTAAATGCGTTTTTTTGCGGTGGAATCGCTGCTGTTCCGTCCCAAAAAAAGCAACATCTGCTATTTTGTTGCGGGTTTTACCTTCCCATTAAATTCAATAGGGAATTCCTGCAACAAATAAGCCGCATTTACGTAAATACAATTGATATGCTGCGGAATAAAAACCGCACTGCATGTCAATTTCTGAGCGTTCTTTCTGCTCCTCATTTGCGCATCATCTGGATGAGATTTGGTCAAATGTCATCCACTAACCTGCTACTGTGTTATGCTGCAGGTTTTTGTCAACTAATTCCGTTGCGGAACATCCACAGTATTTAAGCTACATGTGAACTGACCCTAAAGCTTACGGAGCTCAGAGCTTTAACATTTGTAATAAACTTTGTTCTAGTAGGAAAAGTTGTGCCACTTTTGTAGAATTTTGGAATCGTGTAGTTACCATAGTTTTGTGTTCTGTGTTTTCCTGCCCAACTGCGAATGCTATGTATTTCATTCAATATTCCCAAATAGTTTAATTTGCTCGATATCGAAATGACAAGACACAAATCTTTTACTTCAAATGCCAGTGTATGTGATGCTCCATGCCAGTGTTTGTGATGCTCCATGCCAGTGTATGTGATGCTCCATGCCAGTGTATGTGATGCTCAATGCCAGTGTGTATTTGTTAAAGCACCTCAAAGGTGAATAAAAGGTAACTTCTCAGAAGATATATTGGTTAGGCATGTTTGGGCTTGTACAAGGCTTTAGGTGTGGGATAACCTGTCATTACATTGATTTTACTTCTGGAAGACTTCTAAAATAGCAGGTTATATGTGCATGGGTTACATCACTGACTATTTTCCTCTCTTCTGTTGGATACATTAGTAAATATGGAGTGACTGAGCAATGTGAGTAGAAGCACAAAAAAGATAACACACAATAGACCTGTGATGGTGTCGGCATCAAAAAGCCTTGAGGCTTCATCTGGCAAATGGGCCGACAGCTGTAAAACTATGGTATAGTGTAGTGTAAAGAAATGCTGGACATAATAGACTGACTCACTGCAACAAGAAAGCAATGTATCTGTGATTTCATATATATAGGCTTTGCGTTTATCTAAAATATATTGGCCTGAGATAATGGAACACAATAAAAAACATATATTTAGGATTACTTGGCGTATTTCTGTTCTCTTTTCCACTCTTTAATAACATTTTTATTATAGCCCAAGAGTGTGGATGTAAGCCAGAAAAGCCGTATGCTCTTCTCATGCCAAACACTGTTAAATCATGGCAATCTGATGGGAGCGCGTCCGAGTAATGCTTCTATAGCTGGATTTTGATCAACGGTTTTCTATTTGGTCTTTAAAGTAAAAAAGCAATGTTAGGGCTTCGTTCACGTCTGCATCGGAATTCCATTCATGGGTTCCGTCGGACCTGTCCGTCAAGGGAATCCATAAACGGAAATCATTGGTTTCCGTTTACAACGCCATTGATGCAAATTGATTTCAGTGGTGACGGATTCGATGCAAATGGTTTCCGTTTGTCACCGCTGTGTAAGGGTTCTGTTGTTTTGGCGAAATAAATAGCGCAGTCAACTGGTTTCCGTTTGGATTCTGTTCATGGGTTTCCCTGACTAAAAGGTCAGACGGAACCCATGAACGGAGCCCCGACGCAGATATGAACGAAGTCATATCCCCCATGCACACGGCCTTGCCCGTATTTTTGGGCTGTGCTGCCATACAAAGTATGGGAGCACGGCCCATAAAATGCAAAAAAACTGACATGTTTCATAATTTTCTGAACATTTTTACACACAGACACGCATCCGTAGCAATACGGAAAGGTGTCCGCGGCTAATATAACTGAGTGGGTCCGTAATTGTGGACCGTATTACGGTCCGCAGTTACAGAGAGTTTTTAGTTTAGCAAATGTGGAGCATCCATAACCACTGCTTCTTCCTTCTTTTTTTTTTTTCAGCTCTCTGAACAAAGCTTTTGGGCTTGGTTTGCTTAAAATAAATGGTTATATTTAGTATGGCTGCCCCTTCAGACTTTCTATTTGGGGCAGATGGCATGTAATGCTTCAATGCTAAACCGTGCTAACCATTTGCCTTAAGAAAACGGGGCACTGTTAACACAGCATGGGTCCATTGTCATACATATTGACAATGGTGTCATTTTCTGCACGATCTATAGCGGAAAAAGTAGAAATACACTTGAGTCATGTGATATCCAGAATGATGAATAATAGGAAGTGATGATAGATTCCTAAGACCTGCTCCGTCTTAAAATAGAATTTAATTCCTTGTACTAAGTGTAAAACATAGTTACATAGTTAGTACGGTTGAAAAGACACATGTCCATCAAGTTCAACCAAGGGACGGGAAAAGGAAGGGAATAATTTCTACACATAGGAGCTAATATTTTTTTGTTCTAGGAAATTATCTAAGCCTTTTGTAAAGCCATCTACTGTCCCTGCTGTGACGGCTCCTGCGGTGACTATTCCATAAATTCACAGTTCTCACAGTAAAGAAGCCTTGTCGCCTCTGCAGATTGAACCTTTTTTTCTCCAGATGGACGCCCCTTGTTTCTTGAGGGGGTTTTACATGAAACAGGATTTCACCATATTTTTTGTATGTGCCATTAATATATTTATATAAGTTAAAGGTAATGTGTTGCCAGAAAAACATGTTTTTTTTTTTAATTAAACATTTAGTGTGTAGGTGATTAAACATTGTTCAAAATTTTTTTTATTTTTTTCACGAGTCAGGAAATATTATAAATTAATTCTAATTTATAATATTTCCCATTGCTGGTCACTAGATGGAGCTATTCCCAAAATTGCAGCATTGCAAAATTGGGTAAAAAGCCCTCGCTCTAGTGAGCTCTCAGCATCCCCCCCCTCCTTTATCCTGGCTAGTGCCGGGATAAACGAGGGGTTTGAACGGTCTAACCTCCTACACTGTGTGTCGCCATTTTTTGAGCTAACACACAGTGTAGTAGGTTTACATACAGTAGTAAACGTACACGAACATACATTGAAATCTCTTACCTGCTCCTGCCGCCGCGGCTCCCTCCGGCCCGTCCGCTCCGTCTGCTGCCGCTGGTCCAAGTGCACAAGTCCGGAAGCCGCGACCGGAAGTCCGGACTGTCCGGCCGCGACTTCCGGTCCACAGGAAAATGGCGCCGGACTGCGCCAATTTCAAGTTGGACTGTGTGGGAGCGGCGCATGCGCAGTTCCCACACAGACGGCGTACACAGAAGTGGATGGGACGGGACCCGTTCGCAGTCTCTATGGGACTGTGGCTGCCGTATTCCATATCTGCATGTGTCGTTAATCGACACATACAGAAATGGAACAAAAAATGGCAGCCCCCATAGAGAAGAAAAAGTGTAAAAATAAGAAAAAGTAACACACAAACACACAAATATAAACGTTTTTAATAAAGCACTAACATCTTTAACATATTAAAAAAAAAATTGTGATGACACTATTCCTTTAATCATGTCTCCCTTAGTCGTCTTTTTTCAAGGCTAAATAGGTTTAGTTCTTTTAATCTTTCCTGATATTTAGATTCTCCATGCCCCCAGATGCATAACTTTACATTTATCTACATTAAACTTCATTTGTCAAGTGGATGCTCAAACACTTAGTGTGCTCAAATCCGCTTGCAATTTACGAACCTCTATATATTGAACAATACTACATAGCTCGGTGTGATCTGCAAAAATAGAAATAGTGCTATTCATACCATCCTCTATAAAAACATATATTTTTCAGTAGTTTTGACTTGTGACATTCCAGCTGTCATGTTTAATTATATTCATGTATACGTTCAATAGCTCCTTTTAAGAATATCATGATCTTAGGATCTACATGACATAATTATTACGAACACAGATACAGACCTGTGTATTAGAACTAATGTCTGTCATGTATTATACATATTCTGCAGGACTGTACAATACCGTACATACATTGGTATACCCGTAGTCCAGAAAAATCGACAAGAATTCGACAGGGATACAAGAGGGACACGACCGTGAAGTATTCCAATGTCTCAGGAAAGTTCATTATATGTTCATGTTGAAAGGCTATTGATGGGGTGAGGATGTAAGAAAGCGACCTCAATGGTAAGCCAGTTCAGTGGTCTGATCGGTCTGCTTGAATTGTTTGTGAAGAGTCTGAGAGAATGGGCCAGAGCCTTCTAGAGCAGGGGACACAAACCACGAAAACCCAGAATACGGTAGTGAGAGGTGATAAAGAGAGACCATGACAACTCTAGGTTCTTTGCAGTATTTCTCTAGCTGAATCCGCAGGGTCCGTAGGTGGGTGACGTAATGTTAAGCTTGACAAAAGGCAACATAATCTCTGTTCTGAGAAGATAAGCGTTGTCGAGGGGGGGGGGGGGTTTAGTGAAATGTCCGTGTTTGATTACATGCATGTAGAGAACGGTGGAAGTAAAATGGAAAACATTAGAACAGTAGAATATTTGCTTTTTCATTACATCTTTCTATTTGTTCCTGGAATAAGTCCGTCCAAGGCCATTCTTCCCATTTCACCACAAAATGTAGCCTGATATTTAGGCCTCCTGAACATGGAGGAGCTGTGTGCACAGAGCCTGTATGGAGGTACGCATTCTCTGTGCCTCTCTACTACAGAGCCATTGAATATATTCTTCTGGTGCTGCTACTAGGGGACAATGTTATGTGATGGAACAATGCACAATGTTTTTCATATAGAATCTGACAGAGAACACCTGGATTTATCTATATGGTGACCTCTATGGGTACCGTATTATGTGTCTATACAACTCTGAGCTGTACAGCACCATTAAATGCCTGTGTGTATGAGTCTTCACACACAATATACTCAATTGAAATTAACCATTTACTATTGCTGACATGGAAGCGTTATCTGAAATTGTAAAAATCTTCACCTTTTGAAAAGGTGCGACACGTGTAATCGCATTCTGGCACTTTGTCTTTCAGGAGTCGTTATTCTTATAATGCTTTCTTTCCAACACTTCTTTTGCACACTTTTCAGGCAGTAGAAAGATGCACTTTGAAGGACATGAATTCCGTATGTAAACTATAAAATGATGTTCCAACATGAATATACACTTGTTATGTTGTAAATGTAACTAGTATCTAACAATCAGCTTGGGTATATGGGGCAGATTTACTATTTCAAATGTGCCAGAATTGTGCTGCGCATGCCATGCGCCACATTTATTAACCGTTTCAGAAATTCTTTGCGCCTCCTCTGACAAAGGGTTGTGGCTTTAATTCGCCAATGTGCGGCAAAATGTTGCAGAAAAAAGGGTATGTCTAGTGGAAAGGGGTGTGCCTTAAATGCGCCAAAATTTTGACAAATTTAGGGCTCATTCAGATGAGTGATACTCATCCGTGTGCTGTACGTTGATACAATGCACAGCACATAGACCCATTGGTTTCAATGGGTCTATTCACACATGCGTGAGTTTTCACGCAACATGTGTGAGTTGCGTGAAACTCACTGCACTATTTCACACACAGTCACCCACTGAAGTCAATGGGTACATGAAAACCGCGGACACATTTGTGTGCTGTCAATGTTGCATGCATCAATTAGTTAGAAAAAAAAAGGTGCTTGCAAGTTTGAAAAACACGTGCCGCACGCAAAGCACACTGATGCAAAAACGCAAAGCACACGGACAGATTTACGCTCGTGTGAATGTAGCCTAAGCCAACCAAAAGACGGTACGAGGAAGAGAAAAGTGTCTAACGTGCCTAACAAGATGTGCCAAATTTATCATACAGCATGCAACGCTGTGATAAATTTGGCGCATCTTCTAACGGCCTGGACTAAGTTTACACTGTCTAAATATTAGACTTTAGTAATTTTGCCCCATCATGTGCAAATTGAAAGCCGATCTGTCAGCTGAATATGCTGCCCTATGTAGAGCAGCATATTACAGATACAGGTCACTACTCCTAGTAGCCAAAATGACACAAAAAAAGTGTCCGCTGTATTCATGAGGGGAGCGCTCCCTCTACCACTCGCCGTCCAGTACTTAGCATGTAATATGTTTTTAGGTTTAGTTGAACCTCTTTTGCATTAGTGCACAGTTCTCAGTATTTCTCCATTGATATTTTTACTTTGAAACACGTTTTAATCCTGTGCCCCACTGCATTAGGGTTATGTTAAAAACAATCGGCATTGAAAGTTTGCGGAGTATGAAATGTACAGGATGAAATGAACATAAGAAAATTACTTGATTATTACTTTTGAAGCATTGCTGTCTGCCTGTGAAGGTTTTTTTGTCCTTGCAGTGATGTGATAATAAAATATTATATTTCCAAGGTAATACTTCCCTACGTGTCGCACTTCTTACTCTCTACGTGAGCTGTGAAAACCATGTTGGCTGCCGCACTTAGTTTTAGTCTATTTTTAAAGACAAAGCAATTATAGACTCTATTTAAAAATATCTGTGGCAGATTCCATGTCTGAATATGCTCGCTAAGTCTTTCTCTTGTATTTAGGGGCTAACCAATTTAGTGTGTGTGTGTGTGTGTGTGTGTGTGTGTGTGTGTGTGTGTATACGCACACATACACAAGTCCAGTAGCATAGGCAGAGTGTGGGTGCAAGCCCTGGGGAACCCAGCACTGGCCCAAGTATACAGAAATCAGAAATTGAGCAGCACTCCAAAGATTCAAGTCAATTGAATCTTTGGAGTGCTGCTCAATTTTTTATATATATCTATCTCTATCAATTATATATAACATATAAAGTTGAGTTCGTATTTATATATAATATAAATATGGTTAATTTTGCACTGGTTTACTGTAAGGGTATGTGCACACACACTAATTACGTCCGTATTTGACGGACGTATTTCGGCCGCAGGTCCCGGACCGAACACAGTGCAGGGAGCCGGGCTCCTAGCATCATACTTATGTACGATGCTAGAAGTCCCTGCCTCGCTGCAGGACAACTGTCCCGTACTGTAAACATGATTATACTACGGGACAGTTGTCCTGCAGCAAGGCAGGGACTCCTAGCGTCGTACATAAGTATGATGCTAGGAGCCCGGCTCCCTGCACTGTGTTCGGTCCGGGACTTGCGGCCGAAATACGTCCGTCAATTACGGACGTAATTAGTGTGTGTGCACATACCCTAATTGTTTTACTGGTTAGGCTACATTCGCATCTGCGTTGGAGGCTCCTTTAGGTGCCTCCGTTGCAAATCCGGCCAAGATTACCGGAGAGCGCTATTGTCTCTGGTAAAATCAATGGGTTCCGTCGGTCGACTGCAGCGTCTGTTGTGCAATGGAACCGTTGCTCCTGTTATCCCCTTGTTTTGTTCCTTTGAAAGAGCAGAACAACAGAACACAAAGACGCAGGTGTAAACATAGCCTTAGTGAAATGAATGTTTAAGATTGAATATATTTGAGGATCAGATAGGAAGCACAAGATTATAATTTATGTCTGAGTTAGTCTATTTCTACAGCCTGTAATGTTGCATTCATATTTCTGCTGGTTGTCACTACAAACAGTCCACAAGTTTGTCATTCAACACTTTCCTAGCCGCTTACCTGAGCTCCTATAATGCAGTGGTAAAGTTCATTGTCCTATAAGGTCTAGATATTATGTTAAAGAGGCTCTGTCACCACATTATAAGTGCCCTATCTTCTACATGATATGATCGGCGCTGTAATGTAGATTACAGCAGCGTTTTTTATTTAGAAAAACGATCATTTTTGACGGAGTTATGACCTATATTAGCTTTATGCTAATGAGTTTCTCAATGCCCAAGTGTTTTACTATATGACCACGTGGGCGTTGTACAGAGGAGTGTATGATGCTGACCAATCAGCGTCATACACTTCTCTCCAGTCATTTCCACTCCAGATAGCGATATAGCTATATCGCTATTTGCAGTCACATAAACACACTGACGTTACTGCAGTGTCCTGACAATGAATATACATTACCTCCAGCCAGGAAGTGACGTGTATTCATTCTCCTGACCACTTCTGTAGCGTCTCTGTGATTTACAGCACAGCAGGCGTAGTCTCGCGAGATTGCGCTGTAAACTGTCATTCACAACGAGATCTCACTGTGCTGTGGTGTAAATCACACAGATGCTACAGAAATGGTCAGGAGAATGAATACACGTCCCGTCCTGGCTGGAGGTAATGTATATTCATTGTCATGACACATGAGTAGCGTTATAGTGTGTTTATGTGACAGCGATATAACTATAACGCTATTTGCAATCTGCAGTGTAAATGAATGGAGAGTGATTGGTCAGCGTCATACACTCCTCTGTACAACGCCCACTTGGTCATATAGTAAAACACGCCCAGTTGTCCATTGAGAAACTCATTAGCATAAAGCTAAAATAGGTCATAACTCCGTCAAAAATGATCGTTTTTCTAAATAAAAAATACTTCTGTAATCTACATTACAGCGCCGATGACATCATGTACAATATAGGCCACTTTTAATGTGGTGACAGAGCCTCTTTAAGCTTACCAGGAATGTTAGGATATTTCAGCTCTGAAGCCTGCGGAATTGTGAACACCGCTCTAACTAAGTGGTAAAGTGATCTTCAAAAGAGAATACACTTTTAAGGGGTTGACCCATAGGACAATGACTGTCAATATTTCCTATTAGACCACATGGATGCCATAGAGTGCGGCCTTTTGCTTTGGATCCTACTATATGAGCCAGTGTGTAGAGCCACTAATAAGCGTGTTTTGCTCTGGCAGACTTGGGTTGTCCATGTATTACATGGACGGCTATTTATTTGAACATCCGCCAAATCATATTTTTCGGCCGCTGCCAGGGAAATTTCTTGCTGGCCACAAAATCCTCTGTCTGCCAGGGGTCTCAGGAGCCAGACCCGTGCTATAGGCTGATATCTGTGGTTGCTCCCATATGATTGGGGTTGTCCATGATGATATGACCCCTTAAATTCCTTTCACTGGCAGAAGCAGTAATTCTTACCAGCTTTCCTGTAAGGGTAGACTATAGATTAAGACAAATATCTCCTGCAGCTGCAATTGCAGATGATTTCTTCTGTTGAGTATACTAGGGAATAGCAGATAGAGCTATTCCCTAACCTATTATCCTGTGTATCCCTGTACTGGAGGTGCACTTTTAATGAAGGGTTAGTTATTTCGGGCGTGTGCAAAGCATGTTGTGTACAGATGGATGCAATGTCTATTCCTTTGAGTAATCTGTACTCAACCGCATGTACTGTGGGTGGATAATGGTTGCGCTTCTGTCTTTAGCAATCCATCAGAACTGTCACTTTTATTGACTTACCGGTGGTTTTCTGTTGCGATCTGTCGTTCCTATCTTTGTTCGATATAGTTATTCTGGTCAGCACATACACCATCATTGCATACTCCGCAACAGCACCAGCATTCGCACAACTGGCAACAAGGCCAACTTTTGCTTTTTTCCACAACTTGAGTGTTATTTTCCAAGTGTCTATGGCGTATGATGGGCAGATGTTCTTAGTCAATAACCTTTTTACTCTAGCTGTTGAGCTAATACAATAAACACAATACTCTGATCTTTGAGATCATTTGTCCAGTGACGTCATACAATTTACAAAGGATTCCCATCTTCAGGCTTTATATGTCATATCTGTCAGCTGCTTTTTGTTTGCTTTAATGCCTTTTCATAAGGGAAATACCAAATGATGAATTGTGGATAAGTTCATTGATGGAAATTTTGTAAGATTCTGTACATTTTGTTATGGTAGTATTTATCATTAAAGGGGTTATGTGAGTAGCAGAAAGTATTAGCAGTGTACTCCCTGCAGTATGTGAGTACACTCGCTAATATACAGTCTGGTCCCCCCGTCGTGCTGATTTTTGAGATTTTCATAGATTGTTATAGCGCTGGCGGGGGACCGGAAGTCTAGTTGCACAGTCTTAGGCCTCATTCACACGACAGGGTTTCCCGTCCGGGTGCCGGCCGTTCATAAATCGGCCGGCACCCGGCTGCATTAGGAATAATAGACCCCTAATGGGGCTATTCACACGACCGATTTTTTTGACGGCCGGGAAAACCGTCCGTCAAAAAATAGGACATGCTCTATTTTCGGCCGGGTGCCCGGCTCCCATAGAAGTCTATGGGGCCGGGTAATACACGGCCATCACCGGAATGTGTCCCGAGTGATGGCCGGGTTTTCCGTGGCTTGCGCTCTATCTCCTCCTCCTCACAGCGCAGAGTGCATGTGAGGAGGAGGAGTTGATGCCATTCGGACGAATGGCATCGCTGTACACTGTGTGGCAGGGCCGGGGTGTACAGCAGGTGGAGGGAGCGCTGCGCTGGCTCCCTTCCCCTGCTTGTTTTAAAAGCGCCCTGGCCCGGCGACACCTTCCATGGCGCCGCTAGCAGCTGCTGCTGCTGCTACTACTGTAGCGACGCCACTATAGCAGAGCAGGGAGGTATCTCCCCGCTCTGCTATGTGCTAGCCCCACTTTAGCTCCTTGAAGGAGCGGAATCCCCGTGTTTTCGGGGATTCCGCTCCTGGACAGAGCGCTTGATGTCTCTGTCCATATCTGGGCAGTGACATCAGGGGAAACTCCTGAAGCGGAATCCCCGAACACATGGGGATTCCCCTTCAGAAGTTGTCGCTGATGTCACTGTCCAGATCTGCCCGGCCCGGAACGCATGCAAAACTTTATGCAAAATGGCCGATTTTACCGGCCGACACTCTGGCTCGGGCGGGACCCGGTCGTGTGAATCCCGCCTTTACTTTATGACGACACGGCTCTTCGTCACATGACTGACCCCGCTGTACTCTATGTACTAGCAGTAGTTACTACCTGTACATAATCCGTGCGACGGGACCGGAATGTATATTAGCGAGTGTACTCACATACTGCAGTAAGTACACTGCTATTACTTTCCACTCCCCACATAACCCCTTTTAAGAACATCTTCCCACATACATGACTGGATGTCTCGAACATAATGTGAGGGTAGAAATCTGCTTTAGTAAATCTTTATTCTACATCTTGATCTCATTGAATGCCTACTCCATAATAAAGACTCTGAAACGTGTGACCATGATGTTCGCATATGTTCCACTCTTATTTTTGCAATATAACTTTAAAAAAAAATGCTTTAAAAATGCATTAATCTGGCCTAGAACAGTTGATCCTACCCTTGGTACTTGCTATGAAACATTTCTTGTATAATAAAGCAGAATTTTGTATTTAATGTTCCACAAGCTGCCATTTCTACGAATTTCACTCATTTTATATTCAAGATGGTTTGATTGTATATCCTATAGTGTTATTGTTTTCCTGGAAAGTGCAGTGTATCTGCTGCTGCCAATGGGAAATACCCTCTGGACTCCCTGCATTTTGATTCCATGTGAACGCTCTAGAGTAAAATATCTATTTATAACTGACCCTGCAAGGGCACTTGAAGTACGTTATAGATATTATTCCTCTTTCTGCGTACATTGCTATGAACCTTGGCTGCAAAAGTCCAATGAGTAGCATGTGGGGTTATATTCTAGATTACCAATCTGTATTTACAGATTCTTAAAATAAGGAAATGCTAAATGGAGTTGGAATGCTACCAGACCCTTTGCTCTGCCTGTCTTTTGAGCCGATCTATTCTGACACTTTCAAAGGACTGGCAGAAAAGTCACTCTCTCAAATTCTCTGGCACCTGCCGTTATTTCGGATTAGGTTAATTTTCAGCAGATGGGATGCGCTGCCCCTATGTATATGGGATTATGGTTTTATACGTGAATGTATGGTCTTGATATCCGTATTAAGAGCTTTTCTACAATCCCAAAGGGGGGCATACAAATTATGGGGGAAGCTTTACCTGTAGTTCAGTGCATGGAAGCACCATGTTATATATAAAACAGAATTAACTTTTTTTTTAAACATCATTAGGTAAAGAATAAAGCATAGCAGCAAGCATTGTAGGTTCAGTATCTGCTCCTAGGTTTCATAAAGTATGATGTTGCGTTGTTGAATATGCAAGATGTATAGCTTATCCAACTGACCACGTAGCAACACGCAGAGAAGGAGGTGACTTCTGCCGTAGCAGCATTGGGATGTTCTCCGTACGTACAGGTACTGAATTGGTTGTTGTTAATCTCCAGGGAACTACGAACCATCAGAAACAAAGGCCGTCAGTGCCCCATTGTCTGATTTGTTATAAGGGCTGTGTCTGTATATTACAGGTCTATTGTTCTAAAGGAAGGTCAAGCCTGTCAAGACCTCTGCTCACTCAGCCCTGAATATCTCCATTTTTATGAACTTTTCAGTGCTGGATGAAAGACTCAGCAGGGTTTGTGGTTTTGTTCTTGATTCCTCTCATTCTGGGCATTATGTCAGTGGACAATCCCAAACGAACAGCTGGTTCTCGGACCATTATTATTCTTCAGAACCTACTGTGGGGGCAGAGAATAGTTTGCTGTTATGTACCAGTGCAGTGTTGTTTTACATACCTTTTGTCTGCGACGCCAACAGTTTGGTTGTATATAAGGCATGCGTATGGACAATCCTACAGATTTTGTTAAAGTAGAACTTGCCAATGATAGAAACCTGTCCTACCAATATTCTTATTTTGGGGGCAGCAGCAAAAAATACAGAGAATAAATAGAAGTGTGAATGTAGACGTGTTTGTACCTGGTGCTAGACTTCATTATCTATTCTGCTCTGAGGGCAGCTTTTTATTATGTTGACAGACACTGTAAAATCATTGCTAATACAATTACTCTTGCTCATAGCGGCTGCTGGAGCTGATATTTGCAGATATGCCGGGGTATGGATTCCTTTTTAGTACTTACTCATTAATGAGTGTGTTACATACATGTCATGTTTTCGTTCCATAAAGCAGGACATAATGGCTTTTGTTTTTTAAAGTAAAAAAGCGAAAATGTGAAAATCAAACTTAAATAAAATATTATCTGATTGACACATTGTTTAGAAAATAACCAGATATTTGATCTGTATGCTTCTTTACGTGTATGTTGCATTAATGTTTCCATGTTGAATAAATATCATAGTCATGATCAAAGTTTGTTTGCACTTTTCTGTTTGCTTTTGATCTGACAACGGTCACCTTTACTATGTACTATTAAAGGGGTTTTCCGAGTTTTGATACTTTTTTAAATTTATTTATTTTTATTTTTTTACTTGTGTCCGCCTTCATTTTCCCAACGTAACCCCCCCCCCCATACCTTTTTTTTTTTCCCTTTCAAGTCCTTTCTGTTCTAAAAACTGCTCCTGTTGTACCGCAGCACTTTGTTTACATCTTTCCGGCTCTGCTCCCAGCATGCACTGGTTCTCTCCCAGCATGCTCGCAGGCTGTATCAAACCCACTGTACTGAGCATGCATGGTTCAAAGAGCTATTCTTTCAACCGCTCATGCGCCCCGATGATGCCTGGTCGTCTGGGAGAACACACTGAGCAGGCGTCATTGATGACGCGCCGTGCAATGAGCTGGCCAGGAGAGGCATTCGTCCGGAAGAAGAGAAGAGCACTGAACAGATGGGACGTCATCGGAAGTCCTAAATTCCAATGGGGACGCTTCATGTGACCGAAGTTGTGATCAGGAGAAATCAAGATCTTTAAAAAGGTAAGTATATTAGAAAGTTTTGGTATGTAAATCGTATTTGGAAAGTGGAAAACCCCTTTAATAACAATAACTGTTTTATAAAGCCATAATCCAACAAACATATGTGTGGCAAAGTCCATGGGATTAAGGAGATATTCTTTCCTAGAAGCGTTCAGTCATGTGCTTGAGCCCTAACTAATAGATGCCCATTAATCTTCAGCTTTCTTTGAGACATTGAAATTTACATTTCTACTTTTACAAAGGTTGATGAATATCCTTGTACAGTCAAAAAGTGCTGCTTGTAAATTCATTCAGGTTGTATTTTTGGAAGTGTGTACTCCAAAAAAGAATAGCACCCATGGCCCCATAATAAAAATGTACCTATTCTTAGAATTGTGTTTCTTTACCTTAAGGCTACATGCACAGGACCGTTTTGTATCTTGCGGTCCATAAACAACGGATCTGCAAAACACTGATAGTCCATGTACTGTCCGTGGTTTTTACGTCACGATACACTTGAATGGGTAAGACTGAACCACAAACCCGAAAAGGAATGGGACCAACTCTGAGTTTTGCGGCTCGGTCCCACGGCCCCCACACGGATCCGTAGAAACCACAGTTGTGTGCATGGGGCCCTAGAAATGAATGGGTCCGTGTGCTATCCGTTAAAAAAAACACCACACAACTGATGGCACACTGACTAAAACAAAGGTTGTGTGCATGAGCCCATAGGAACATAATTTTCTAGTCGTGTTGATAACCGATGGTAAAACTTAAAAAGGAAGTCTGAAAAGGATGTTGGTGTATCTGAATGAACATTCTAAAATAAGCACATAACCTATGTTCTGATGGATCCCTTTTTAAGGAATCTTGAAAACTGCCCCACTAACAAATATGTTGGGTGGATTTTAATCTTTATTAGATCTTATAAATATACATATTTTGGTACGGATTAAGACAGTCATAAACCCAGCATCTGGGACAGGGCAAGTGACCATGGTTCAGACACTTGACTATGAGTAAACTGCAGTGTGTGATCCCAGTATTTTAAGACTTTTTTTTTTCTTTTTTTTGTGATCAGTTTTGTTTATGATGAACTCATGCTAATAATGTTGTCCTATGTTTGGGTTCCAGACTGGACTCCGATTCTGTCAAACTGCTTAGGCCCTGTTCCCATAGAGTTTTTTTTTCGTTTTTTTTAATGCTGATTTTGAGGCGGAAACCGCATTGGAATCTGCTCCAAAAAATGCCCCAAATCTCCCTCCATTGATTTTCAATGGGTGGTACAGGAGGTTTTGTTTTTTTTTCCCCTGGCTCACAGAAAAGTGTCATGCCCTACCCTGGAGTGGTTTTCGCTTCTGAACTTTCTTTGAAATTAATGGGAGGCAAGGAAAAAAAATGTCCGTTTTGGAGTAATTTTTGACCAAAAACCGTCCCGCATGTTTTTCATTTGCTAAATTTAAAAGAAACCCCTAAAATGACGCATCAAAAAATGCCTCAGTGTCAAAATTCCTTCCTGATTTCTGAGTCAAATTGTTAAATGCAAGCCTTTTTTTAAATTTTTTTTTATTTTTAGGCCGATTATTTTCTACTTAAATAAATGCCATGTGCACATACTCGTAGGTAGGCCAGAAAACTACTGCAGGAATGATGTGTTCTTTTTATATAAACAAATTGAGTAGGAAACATGTCTCTAAAGGAAGCCTCTATGCTTGGTTAACTATTATTAATTGTTGCTGTGCACTTTTCACAGAACTCTTAAACATCTGTTGTAAGAAAATCTCCTGTTGGCCCTTACATCAGCATACTAGCTAAAACAAGGCTCTGAGATGACTACAAAAGGACAAGTTCAGAACGATTATTGAATGTTCCAAGCATTCTACCTGTGTACATGACACGATAAGCCCTTTGATGGCACGAATTCAACCTTGAATGCACGTTGTTTCTAGTGACCTCAGAATCCCTCTAGTAAAAGTGTTACCTTCATCTAATACTATTGTAAAATGACCGCTTGGGCACAGCTATAACCAATAATTCACTT
Organism: Rhinoderma darwinii; assembly: GCF_050947455.1. NCBI lineage: Eukaryota > Metazoa > Chordata > Amphibia > Anura > Rhinodermatidae > Rhinoderma > Rhinoderma darwinii. Next base: position 149,798,496 of record NC_134689.1, read on the forward strand.
CTGAAATAGCTTTTCAGAATAAGCTGCCAGATGTGTGTACGTGAAGAATAATAATTTTTCTCTAGCTATTTTAGGACATGTGCATTTTTTTTTAAATTATTTTTTGTTTAGTTTAGCAGTTTACCCCCCTGCAGGCTCTAATCTCAGTTTTCTCTGAGCTAGTGGTGGATCCTAACAACTATCATGTCTGCCATGTATTGCACAAATAGAGAAGAGCACATCCTGCTCCCCAAACATTTATCTAACACATATTCAGAAGCTGCAGCAGCATGGAGGAGATAATACAGCAGTAATGAGCAGTGTATCTGAGACTCTAGAACTGGGGTGAGATATAACACTTACTAAAAAGTTGAGGTGTGTGTGTGTGTCAGTCCGTCCGTCCGTCCGTCCGTCCTGCTGTTTCCCTCTCCATAGATTTCTATGGGCAGCTGTAACCTGATATTTCAGTGAGCTGATTTTCATTCTTCTCTTGAGGAGATGACGTATTTAGCAGTAAATGTGTGAACAGTAAGGAGGAGGTCAGGGAGCCTGATAAGTGGGGAAAGGGCCGTTTTTCACTAATAAAATATATTACAAACTTTCTTATATTTGATGCAACGTTCGTTATGCAACCATTGTTAGGCTGCATCACACTTTTCTGTCATTCAACTATATATTTTGTGTGAAGGCCCTGTTCACACGGCGTGCATTTGCCACTTATTTTTGCCATGTTTTACACACACAAATACGCATTGAAAAACGCTTAATTAAGCTTTCCATAAACATCAATGGAAAAATATTGGCGTTAGTACATACAACGTGCTTTTTTTAAGCAAGCGTACTTAGTGTAGCTAAATGTTTGACAAGCTTCCGACATGTCATAGTGACATGTCAGAAGTTTGGATTGGTGGGGGTCTGAGCACTGAGACCCCCACCAATCGCTAGAACGAAGCAGCTGAAGCGTTCGTGTGAGCGCTCAGCCGCTTCGTGTCTGTTCAGCTTTTTCCGGAAATAAATGTATCGGAGAACGAGCTCAATAGAAAGTCTATGAGCCTGTACTTCGATACATCGGCTTTCCGGAAAAAGTCGAACAGACACGAAGCAGCTGAGCGTTTCAGCAGCTTAATTCTAGCGATTGGTGGTGGTCTCAGTGCTCAGACCCCCACCAATCCAAACTTCTGACATGTCACTATGACATGTCCGAAGCTTGTCAAACGTTTAGCTACACTTTAAATTACGTGTCGCGTAAAAAATCGTCCTGTTAATTGAAAACGTGCCAAATGTTCCCACAGTCAATGGGAGTCCTCATTACAGCTCCAAAAAATGTGCAAAAAGCATGCACAGACACGTAAAAAAAAAAAAAGCATGCATTTTAAATAGTAATTCACAAAAACTATAGCGTATTTGACTAAGAATGGGAACGGATCCTATCCGGGCATAGCAAGGAAACCTTTCCCAAAGGTTTTATTCTGGAATGTTGTCCTGCTTTATTATGACTGGATTGAACCCTGTTCTTGGCTTTAAATATACGTCTTCTGTGCAGGGTGATGTTAGAGCCATCACGGTTCTACCGTTTTGTTGTCTAAGGGAAGGGGCAATTGCTCTAAGAGCCACAAAAGGACTTCCATTGCAGCTTAAGCCCCTTTTTGCACGGGCCAATGATCAGGCAAAACGAGCATCCATATGAATGCTCGTTCCCGATTTACTTCCCTGTGTAAACAGGGCAACGATCAGCCGGTTGATCGTGTCATTTACGCAGCAGAAAATAGTATCGTTGGCAGCACATCTCCCTGTGTAAACAGAGAGGTGTGCTGCCGACATTACAGAAATGTATGGGGATAAGCGATCGTAGTAAGGATCCTTGTGATAGGAGCAAACGAGTGCCGATCAACGAGCTGTCTCTTTGATCAGCGTTCGTTGTTACGGATAAAATTGGCCGCTGTAAACTTATGTAAATAAAATACCAGCATCTAAACTTTTCTTTTTAAAGGAACACTCTCAAAGAGGCTCTGTCAACAGATTATCAAATCCCTATCTCCTATTGCATGTGATTGGCGCTGCAATGTAGATAACAGCAAAGTTTTTTTTTTTTAAACTATCATTTTTGGCTAAGTTATGAGCAATTTTATATTTATGCAAATGAGCCTTTCTAATGGACAACTGGGCGTGTTTACTTCTTTCACTGCACAATCACACTGTGCTGTGGATCATGCTGGGCTGGAACAGTGAGAAGTGTATGACACTGATTGGTCAGCGTCATACACTCCTCTGTACGACACCCAGTTGGTAAAAAGTAAAAACACGCCCAGTTGTCCATTGAGAAACTCATTAGCATAAATCTAAACTAGCTCATAACTTGCTCAAAAATTATCGTTTTTCAAAATAAAAACCACTTCTGTTATCTACATTACAGCGCCAATCAGACTATGTAGGAGATAGGGTGACAGAGCATCTTTAAGGCCCCTTTTTACATGGGCCAATGATCGGGTGAACAAGTGTTGTACGAATGCTCGTTCCCGATCATTTCCCTGTGTAAAAAGGCCTGTGATCAGTCGAACAAGCAAACGTTTGTTCGTGAGGTAATAGGAGCCGATTGACAGACTGTATTGACAATTGGTGCTCGTTAAAGGTTTAAAACATGGGCAAATATCTGCTTGTGTTGAACCATCTTTATGAATAGTGCCTGGCCTAAGGAGCAGTGCATGATGCTAAAACACCCAAGAAACAATACCTATGTCAAGCACTGCACTAGGTATAACACTATGCATCCATTTTGCCTAGAGTGTTCCTTGAAAGTGGGCATGAAGCTATAAATGTTTAATCATTTTAAGTGGTTAGGTCACTTGGAGTCATACAAGAAACGATTACCTCCGTGATACTAAGGATGTGTTGAGGTAGTATGGATAGGTTGAGAGAAGGTGAATAAGCTGTGTTTGGAGAACTGTGTTTTAGGCATGGGATTAAGAGCACCTTTTACTTTGAGGACAGAGGTAGTCGAGAATCCAGTCACCTTTTGTTATAAGGCACGCCAAAGTGTAAAACTTTTATGCTAAGCGTTGTATACACTGGCTTTCACTTTTTGGTGACTTCAGACTCTACACTATTGTGCATGGGGATTAAATAAGTTTAATTTACTTGGCATCATACGGTTCTGAATTTGCTTACACTTCTCCTCGACTTCCCATTTTCCAGCTTCCTCTGGTCATGCTAATATATTTAGCAGACAATTAATATTACATTGTCTGCTTCCTTTAAGGCGTTTAGCATCAATGAAAAAACAACTGCGGCAGTATTTCAAGCTTAGTTCCTTCCCTTAGCGGTCAAGTAAAGCTCCTTTTCCTGAGAAATTCTATAAAGTACTTTGATATGTTCTGCCAGTCAAGCAGCAGACCTTACATCCTGTGCTCAGTTCTTTGTCTAAGGTATGAAATATATCTTTAGAGGAAAGTAATTTTTCTGACTCAAGTCTAGCCTACACCCCCAAAAAATACATCAAACCATTTTGTCAATTTGTTGTGCTATTTTTATGCTCTTTTAGTCAATAAGCGTTCCTTTAAAATTAAACATTGTCGTATAGGTCGTACTGACATCATTGACTTTAAACGCGGCACTATCCTAGAATGCCACCTTTGCCACCGGTCAGTTTGTGAAATCTGATCCACTAAATGTCCTGTAAGTGCTATTATTTCGAAGTGTAAGAGTCTGAGTAACCACAACTAAGCCACGCAACGGTAGACCACATAAGCTCAAAGAGTGGATCCGCCGAGTTCTGTAGCGCTTGGTGCATAAAAATCACTCATCTGTTGCATCCCACACTACAGAGTTCCAAACTGCCTCTGGAAGTGACATCGGCACAAGAACTGGTTGAGCAGCTGCATACGAGCCTAAGATCACCATTCACAATGCCAAGCGTCGGCCAGGGTGGTGCAAATTCACACCGCAACTGGACTCCTGAACAGTAGAAAAGTGTTCTCTGGAGTTATATTTTACATTTCACTATCTGGCAGTCTGATAGGCAGATCTGGGTTTGGCGGATGACCGTAGAATGCTACCTACTAGAAGGCATAATGCCTACTGTAAAATTTGATAAAGGAGGGATAATGGTCTGGGTTTGTCTCTCAGGGTTTGGTCTAGGCCTCTTGTTTTCAGTGCAGGGTAATGTTAATGCTACAGCATTCAAGGGCATTTTAGCCATTTGTATGCTTCCAACTTTGTGGCAACAGTTTGGAGAAGGTTCTTTTCTGTTCCAGCATGACTGTGCCCCTGTGCACAAAGCAAGGTCATAAAGACATGGTTTGATGTCCAGGAAGTTGAGTGGCATGCACAGAGACCTGACATCAAACCCTTCAAATATCTTTGGAATGAACTGGAACGACACTTGCATGCTAGACGCTCTCGTCCAACATCTTTGCCTGACCTCATAAATGCTCTTGGCTGAATCGGCACAAATTCCAACACTCTAAAATCTTGTGGAAAGCCTTCCCAGAAGAGCGGAGGCTGAAGTGGGATGCCCAACAATTTCGGCCATTACAATGTGCTAAAAGCCTACACACACCATTTCACCTGAAAAGTATTGGTCGACTACAATATCACAAGAGCAGGAAATGTTTATAATCCCATATACATGCTCCTTTTTAAGAACTAGCCAGTACTTAAGACCAAGAACAGCCTATAGTAATGAGGGCACAAATATCCAAGGTGTCGAGATATGTCGGTGATGTGTCACCTGACAGCTGCGCAAAAATCAAACCAATTCTTAATTGACACTTTTTATATGAGGTCTACATCCTGCATTGCAGATGTCATTGTTTACCCAGTGTAGGGTTGCTGTAGCCATAAAAACCTCATCCATAGAACTGCATGGACCCTTACTGTACCTCTGTATGCCTCATTTCAATTGTGTCCTGCTCCTTTGCATTGCCGTATTAATGAGTTCTTCTTCTCCAGGCTATTGTATAGCCTCGTGAACATCACTTAGCCGTTTGCATGAGGCCTAACAGTAAGTGGAGATGTCATTCTTGCATTAATGGGCAGTGATTTACAATATTGGCATCCCTTTTGCACTATGTGCACAAAGTTTTAGATGCTTAAATACCATCTTGGTAAAAAAAACGAAAATGTGCATAACCCGAAATCTTCACCGCTATATCTAGGCTATGTAAGCGGCAGCCTTATGCCTTTCCAATGATGAGCCCGCTTTTATGGACCTTTTTATGCCTAATTCTTCACTGTTTATATTGCTGACCATTTGAGCTGTTCAGTCTGTTGTTTTACACTTTTGTAGTTATTTAGATCAGAGTTTTAAGGTAATACTTTATTGAAGAAATGAAGTTCTCGCATTGTACCAATTATTTGAAGACGGTCAAAGTACACACAGAGGAGAGACATTGTGCACGTGACCAGTCCTAAAATAGATCAGACCATGACGTTAAATGTGGTAAAGGATATTGCAATGGCAAATGTCTAATGATCTGTACTGCAGAGATGAAGAGACAAAGCATCAGATTCTTAGGACGGCTCTGCCTATAACTACTGCTGAGCATAGCAACCATCACCTAGGAGACCGCAACAGTCAAGAAGAATGCACAGAAAATGAGGAAAGGAAAGATTTTGTCCAAATATTTAGCAAAGGCAGTCTATGCAGCCAGGAGCTTGAAAACTGCTGTATAATGATTACCATCTCACAAGTTCTGATGTTTGTCAGCATTTTCAGATTTGTAATTTTTTTTTTTTACTTATTGTAGATATTCTTGCACATGCGTGTGTTTTGGGACTGACGACGCAGCAGCACATCTGCCTGTATGAACAGGGAGACGACCTGCCAACATGATGGAAATGCATAGGGACGAGCGATCATAGTAACGAACACTCGTCCCTATACATAACTCCCTGTGAAAGGAGCAAGCGTGCGCCGATCAACGAGCTAAGTGGTCTTGTTGATCGGCGCTCGTTTACACGGCCCATGTAAGAGGACCCTTATTCTTGATTTGAAGTTTAAAGAAAATAGTTGTAACCTACTTTAGACATTTTCTTAAATGTGCAGGTTCAAAGTAGCAATAGATATATTGATAATTTGGGCGCTTGCATCGAGAATGCACTGAATAAGTAATTACGGTGTTGTCTTAACAGACAAAAAGCAGTTTCCAATGTATGGAAGTCTTATCTATTGCCGTCTTAGGTCTGAACAGGACAAATTTTTATAGCAGTTAATCTGCTCTTGTGTGAGGAAAATTTAAAGTGTAAATTCAGCTTTAAACAAGTTGGAGCCAACAGCTAAAAAAAAATCTAAAAATAGTACACTATATAATATATCCCTACTACTTATTTTGTCTATTTAGACCTATTTCATTGCTGGGTGTATTTGCCACTTGTGTACAAATTCCTGTGGTTAACCCCTTAATGACCGGGCCTGAAAAGACCTTAATGACCAGCTCAATTTTTCTGTTTTTGCCTACCTGCGTTTCAGCAGCCATAACTTTTTTTATTTTTTCACTGACGTGGCTGTATGAGGCCTTTTTTTATGCGAGAGAGTATTTTTTTCCCCACAGTTTGGAGGTAAAAAACAAAATTTTTACGGCGTGAATATAGGAAAAGGCGATTCTCGGAATAGTTTTTTTTGTTTATTTTTTATCCCGTTCACGTTTCACGCTAAATAACCCATTAGATTAATTCTTCAGGTTATTACGGTCGTGTAGATACCTAATATGCATGGGTTTTTTGTTTTTATTTAGTGTAGGGGCAATAAAATGTATTTAATGCAAAATAAAGACTCTTTTTGTGACTTTTTTTATTTTATTTATTTGTTTTGTTACTTTTTTTTTTTTTAATCCCATCAAGGGATAACTTTATTTTTGACTTGCAATGTATTAGCATACTTCTGTACACTAATACATTACACTGTGTCACTATGACACAGGCTGCTGATCGGGCAGCACATAGTGTGCCCGAACAGCAGGCACACGGAACAGACAGCCCTGGGGTCCTTTGTAGGTCCCCAGGGCTGACTGCAGAGGGATTCCCCAGTGTTTGATCGCATCACTGGAATCCCGGTGATGCGATCAAAGAGGGGAATTCCCTTTGATCATGCCGCGGTCACGGACCACGGTAATCAAAGGGTTAAACAGCTGGGGTCCGATTGTTTGCCGACCCCCAGCTGTGTTCAGGAGGCTGCTCTAAGATCAGGAGCTGTTAGTAACCGCTCCTGCTTAGAGGATGAGCGCTCTCACGAGCGCTCATCAGCCTAATCTACAGCGACGCCAAAAGATGTCTCTGTAGACTAAGCACCCGCACCGCCTGACGTCAAAAGACAGTGGGCGGTCGGGAAGGTGTTAAAGGGGTTTGCCTATCTGGGACATTTATGGCATATCCGCAGGATATGCCATAAATGTCACATAGATGCGGGTCCCGCCTCTGGGACTTGCACCTATCTCTAGAACGGGAACCCCTAAACCCCGTTTTACCTTTCTCTGTACCCGCTGCCACTTGTAATTTCCGACCATGTAAGTAGAAAACAGTGTAGCTCGCGAGCTACGGTTTTTCTGTAACTGCCATTCATTCTATTGGAGTTACGAAAACAAAGAGATCACAACTGGCAGAGAGAGGTAGAACGGGGTTTAGGGAGCCCCGTTCTAGCGAGATGTGCAGGTCTCCGAGGTGGGACCCACATCTATTTCACATTTATGGCATATCCTGTAGATATGCCATAAATGTCCCCGATGGACAAACCCCTTTTAAATAGCAGATCCTGACTACGAACAATCTTCTCTGTAGTCAGACTCCGTAGTAGGTACCCTTAGGCCTTGTTTGCACTGTGCAGATTTTGCATGTATTTCCAAGAACGGAACTTAAAGAGGCTCTGTCACCACATTATAAGTGCCCTATCTCCTATATAAGGAGATCGGCGCTATAATGTAGGTGACAGTAATAATTTTTATTTAGAAAAACAATCTATTTTAAACCACTTTATGAGCGATTTTTAGCTTTATGCTAATGAGTTTCTTAATTCCCAAGTGAGCGTGTTTTACTTGAGACCAAGTGGGCGTTGTACAGAGGAGTGTATGATGCTGACCAATTAGCGTCATACACTTCTCTCCATTCATTTACACTGCACTAGCGATATAGTTATATCGTTATGTGCAGCTACATACACAAACACTAACATTACTGTAGTGTCCTGATAATGAATATACATGACCATTCAGCCTGGACGTGATGTTTATTCAGAATCAATTCAGGCCAGCGTAATCTCGTTTGAAATGACAGGTTACATCGTAATCTCGCGAGATTACGCTTGCCTTGCTGGAATCTCACAGAAAATATTCAGAAGTGTCAGGATTCTGAATAAACATCACGTCCAGGCTGGTAGTGATGTATATTCATTAGCAGGACTCTGCAGTAATGTTAGTGTTTGTGTATGTAGCTGCACATAACGATATAACTATATCGCTAGTGCAGTGTAAATGAATGGAGAGAAGTGTATGACACTGATTGGTCAGCGTCATACACTTCTCTGTACAACGCCCACTTGGTCTAAAGTAAAACACGCCCACTTGGGCATTAAGAAACTCATTAGCATAAAGCTAAATATCGCTCATAGTGGTTTAAAATAGATAGTTTTTCGAAATAAAAAGCATTACTGTCACCTACATTACAGCGCCGATCTCCGTATGTAGGAGATAGGGCACTTATAATGTGGTGACAGAGCCTCTTTAAACAGAAGAAATCTATAGAGGAAGGCCTTATAGGTCTTCTCTGCTGGATCCAATTCTGGTTTTGGCTTAAAAAAATGCATGCAAAATCTGCACTGTGTGAACCAGACCTTACGCTTCCACAAAACAGACTTTTCTCTCTAGCAACTCGTCCTACAGCTGCATCCTTTCTCTGATGTCACACCGCAGGCTACAGTAACTGAGAAGAATCATAGCAGCAGGAAGAAAGGGTTGACTGAGGAGACATTATAGTTTAGAATGGTGAAAGGCAGTAGAAAGAAGTGGCTTGCTCCATGTAGGAGAGATCTCACACAGCAGGGAGGAGGGGAAGAATGTAGTGTCACAATTCAGTTTACTGTGAAGAGATCACGATCGCACAGCAGGAGACAGGGGAGAGTTTACCCGCAGGTGTCTCTTAAAGGGAATGTCCACTAAGCTCTTATTTATTGAGTAACATCCTAAAAGGTAGAAGTCAGAGCAACATAAATAATTACAAAAGTGCAAAATACTCTATGACGTGCATGACCAAACATGGTTATTCGATGGTAATTGTTCACTAGAAAAATATTAACCCATGCTGTTGACATTTTTTTTTTTAATGTATTTGAATTTGACACCACGGAAGTTATGTCTTTTTAATTTTTCTCTAGATGATTTTTATTAGCGCAAATACATAGAAGTGATTAATGGTACAGGAAACTGAGGATTTTCCTTTTGGTCTTATCTGTTCTGAAGGGCTGAGTTCAAAATCTGTATGAATGTGGAAACCCATGCACATGGCTTGTTTTTTGTTTTGTTTAGTGTAGTTTCAATGTCGTAGTTTTGGGTACTTCAATTATACAGTTTTATTCTTTGAAGGTGAAGAGAATAGTATTGTTGGAAAAGGAAATATGGCTCTTTACACAAGGTTGAGCTATTCAGGCAGATGTACAAATCCCTCTGTGGAAGTTGTGTAACAAGGATGGTATTCTATAGGCATTCTTTCATTTTCACATAATGGAACATTCAAATATCTGGGTCTAAATTTTTAGATTTGTATTTTTACTATCCCATTCCACAAGGGCTATAAAATCTTAATGTTTTAGAACAACTTGAATGTTGAGTTAGACTTTTATGAATTCTGCTTCCATTATGATCTACTTAGTGTCTTACACGGTGACATTCCGTAGGTCTAACCTTGGCCCTAATTTTATAATAAAGTTGCATGTCCGCGTGTTGCCGAACATTAGGGCACCTTGTATTTAGTTCAGTTTTTCGAAATGCAAATTTGACTTGGCCCATAGTAGGCTTGTTCACACTGGGGCAGAAAAGTGTTATAGATGCCCAGAGGCTTAAAGGGAATATGTCTGCAGGAAAATGGTGCCCTATATGAAGACACCATTTAATAGCTCTAGAGATAGTGAGTGCAGGGATGTAAATGTTTAATGATTTTAGACTTTCTTGTGCCAGAATGCGGTTTTATTTAAGGGATTGTCCGGTTTTAGCACATTAATGTTATTTTTATGTTCAATGAAGTTATACAATTTTGCAATATACGTTCTGTATTCCTCACGGTTTTCAAGATCTCTGCTTCAATGTTTACTTCTAGTGGATAGAATTCTGTGCATGGTCATGTGATGGACACACAGGTAATGGGATTCCCTATAGGCAAGAAACTCTCATTCGCAGGTAGGTGGTGAAGAAGGGAGGATTTACCAATGCATTTCATGAATCTTTTGGATTCCCTGCACCAGCACAGAGTAAAAGCTGGTTTACATGGGCAGATTTCTGCCCATTACGGGTGCCGATCGACGCTATAACAAGTTGATTTTCGATCATGAACAGACCCTTGAACACGGGCCGATGTGTTCTGTATGGGGACAAACGATCTTCAATACAACAATGATTTTATAGGCTGCAGAAACTGATCAACAGAAAAATGTGTGTTTGCTCATTTGTCGGCTGATTGCTGCCCTGTTTACACAGGCCAATAATTGTTAATCGGGAATTTGGAAGAACAATTATTGGCCCATTTAAGGCCGGAGTTTAAAAAAAAAACGCAAACTGACACAGGAAACACTAAAATTATAAAATACTCACATGCTTACACTGTGTTTCTAGAGCTATTAAATAATGCCATCAAGGCACCATTTTTCTGCTGACAGGTTCCCCTTAACCCCTTCCCTCTTTAGCCACTTTTGACCTTCCTGACAGAGCCTCATTTTTCAAATCTGACATGTTTCACTTTATGTGGAAATAACTTTGGAATTCTTTAACCTATCCGAGCGATCCTGAGATTGTTTTCTCGTGACACATTGGACTTTATGTTACTGGCAAAATTTGCTCGATACATTCAGTATTTGTGTGAAAAATTGCAAAAATTAGCATTTTTCTAAATGTAAATGTATCTGCTTGTAAGACAGGCAGTTATACCACACAAAATAGTCGCTAATTAACATCCTCCACATGTCTACATTAGATTGGCATCGTTTTTTGAACATCCTTTTATTTTTCTAGGACGTTACAAGGCTTAATACTTTAGCAGCAATTTCTCACATTTTCAAGAAAATTTCAAAAGGCTGTTTTTACAGGGGCCAGTTCAGATGTGAAGTGGCTTTTAGGGCCTTATATTAGAACTTTCCAAAAAGTCACCCCATTTTAAAAACGTCACCCCCTCAAAGTATTCAAAACAGCATTTAGAAAGTTTCTTAACCCTTTAGATGTTTCACAGGAATTAAACCAAAGTAGAGATGAAATTTGCAAATTTCGTTTTTTTGTTGCAGAAATTTCATTTTGAATCCATTTTTTTTGTAACCCAAAGTTTTACCAGAGAAACGCAACTCAATATTTATTGCCCAGGTTCTGCAGTTTTTAGGAAATATCCCACATGTGGCCCTAGTGTGCTAATGGACTGAAGCACCGGCCTCAGAAGCAAAGGAGCACCTTGACCATACAGGTTTATTGCAGAAATTATTGGAATTAGGCTGTGAAAATGGAAATCTACATTCTTTCAAAGAAAATGTAGGTTTAGCTAATTTTTTCTAATTTCCACAAGGACTAAAGGAGAAAAAGCAACGTAAAATTTGTAAAGCAATTTCTCCAGAGTAAAACAATACCCCATATGTGGTAATAAACGGCTGTTTGAACACACGGCAGGGCTTGGAAGGGAAAGAACGCCATTTGGCTTTTGGAGATCAAATTTAGCAGGAATGGTTTGCGGAGGCCATGTCGCATTTGCAAAGCACCTAGGGACCAAAACAGTGAAAACGCCAAAAAAGTGACTCCATTTAGGAAACTACACCCCTTGAGGAATTCATGCTGGGTGTAGTGATTATTTTGACCCCAGAGGTGTTTCATAGAATTTGAGAATTGGGCAGTGAAAATAAAAACAATCCTTTTTCTTCAACAAGACGTAGCTTTAGCTCAAAATATTTTCATTTTCTAAACAAATAAAGGACAAAAAGAGCCCCAACATTTGTAAAGCAACTTCTCTGGAGTACGACAATACCCCATATATGGTCATAAACTGCTGTTTGGGCACATGGCAAGGATCAGAAGAGAAGGAGCGGCATTTGGCTTTTGGAGCACAGATTTTGCTGGATTGGTTTCTTGACACCATGTCGCTTTTGCAAAGCCCCTAAGGTACCAGTACAGTGGAAACTACCCAAAAGGGACTCCATTTGTGATACTACACCCCTTGAGGAATTAATCTAGGGGTGTAGTGAGCATTTTGACCCCACAGGTGTTTCATATATTTTATTTGAATTGGGCAGTGAAAATAAAAATGTCATTTTTTTTTTCCCCAATAAGATGTAGCTTTAGCGCAAAGTTTTTCATTTTCTCAAAATATAAAGCAGAATAAGAACTCCAACATTTGTTAAGCAATTTCTCCCGAGTATGGCAATACGCCATATGTGGTTATAAACAAATTTTTGGACACATTGCATGGCTCCGAAGGGAAGGAGAGCCATTTGGCTTTCGGAGTACAGATATTGCTGAATTGGTTTCTGGTCGCTATGTAGCATTTGCAAAACCCCTGTGGGACCAAAATGGTGGAAACCCCCCAAAAGTGACCCCATTTTGGAAACTACACCCCTCAAGGTATTCACCTAGGGGTGTAGTGAGCATGTTAATAGATATGCCAATATGTGGTGCCCAGCTTGTGCCATCATAACAAGACAGCTCTCTAATTATTATGCTGTTTCCTGGTTTTAGAATCACCCTACATGGGGCCCTAATCCTTTGCCTGGACATTTGACAGGGCTCCGGAGAGAGAGTACCATGCGAAATTGAGGCCTAATTTGGCGATTTACACGGAATTGGTTCACAATTGCAGAGGCTCAGCTCAGATGGGAAAATAATAAAAAAAACCCCCCAGAAGTGACCCTATTTTAGAAACTACACCCCACAAGGCAATTATTAAGGGGTGTAGTGAGCATTTTCACCCCACAGGTCTTTGCACCATCCGCAACGCATTAATTTATGGAAAAGTAAAAATTTTAATTTTTTCCCAGATATGCCAATTCAGTGGCAAGTATGTCGTGCCCAGCTTATGCCACTGTAGACACACATCCTAAAAATTGTTAAAAGGGTTCTCCCGGGTATGGCGGTGCCATATATGTGGAAGTAAACTGCTGTTTGGGCACACTGTAGGGCTCACATGGGTGGGAGCGCCATTTGGCTTTTGAAGCGTAGATTTGCTTGGTAGTAGTTTTGTTTGAGTATTGCTGGTGTTTCCGTTTATAATGTGGGACATATGTAAGCTGGGGGAAGTACATCGGGCATAGTCAGGTGGTATAATAATGGGGTAAACCGTAAAATAATCCATTGATGTGTGTGACGCTGTGAAGCAATCCTTTCTGCACCGGCTGGTGTCGCACTGATAAATGGTGTGTCGACTTATCCCCCTTTTGGTGCGCACACCGCACCTTTGCAGTTTGGGGAATTTTGCTAGGAAGTGTTGTCCTGGTATAATATGGACGCCCTCGCTTCTAGCAGATATGTTTGGGCCCTCCCCTTCCTTGTTCCCTAATTTTAGGGCCTCGATATATCGCCTCTTGAAACAGACGAAATGTTCCCTACTGATCTGCACAATGCATATTTTTTTATTTCCTGACATATGGTAGCCTTAACTAATTTTGGGGTACATGCATCTTTTTGATTACTTTTTATCCTATTTTTTGACAGGCAAAGTGACCAAAAAACCTCAATTCTGGCATAGTTTTTTAAGGGTTTTTTTTATACAGCGTTCACCATGCGTTATAAATTACATGTTAACCTTTTATTCTGCGGGTCAGTCCGATTCCGGCGATACCTAATTTATAGCACTTATTTTATGTTTTACAACTTTTTGCACAATAAAGTTACTTTTGTAAAAAGAATGTATTTTTTCTGTCGCCATGTTGTGAGAACCATTAATTTTAATTTTTTTTAGTCGATGGAGCTGTATGAGGGCTTGTTTTTTGCGAGACGAGCTATAGTTTTTATAGGCACTATTTTTGGATACATGCAACTTTTTGATCACTTTATTTCAATTTTTGTAGGGCAAAGTGACCAAAAACCAGAAATTCTGGCATTTTTAAAGTTTTTTTTTTTTTACGCCGTTCACCGCGTGGAATAAACAACATAATAATTTTATAGTTTAGGCCGTTACGGTCGCGGCGATACCAAATATGTATGGTTTCTTTTTCTTTTTTTCAATAATAAAGGACTTGATAAGGGAAAAAGGCTGATTGTGGTTTATTTTATTACTTAAATTATTATATTTTTTTACAACTTTTTTTACTTTAGTCCCACTAGGGGACTTGAAGGTCCAACTTTCAGATTATTATTTTTTTCTAATACATTGCACTACCTACGTAGTGCAATGTATTAGATCTGTCAGTCATTCACTGACCGCAAGCCGATTAGGCTTCGCCTCCAGGCGGGGTCTAATCCAGGAGGCCATTGTTAGGTCTTCTGTTACCATAATAGCAGTCGGCAGTCGTGCGATTTCAGGGCACAGCTAATGATCTGCTAGCAACCACAAAGATGCAGCGATCACATCCGATCACTGCATCTGAGGGGTTAATGGCAGGGATGGGAGCTAGCTCCGGTTCCTGCCGTTAGAGTTGGATGTCAGCTGTAACATACAGCTGATATCCATCGCTAATGACGCCGGCTCATCTCCTGAGCTGGTGCCATCTTGCCGGCGGCTACTGAAGCATTTCAGCTCCCACCTCCGGGCGGGGGCTGGAAGTTTTCCGTGCTAGGCACGCCAGGAGGCCAGCTTTAGGCCTCCGGTTGCCATTGCAGCCACCGACACCCCTGCGATTTCATTACTGGGGTGTCGATGAGCTGCCAACACCTTAAATGCAGCGATCGCTTTTGACGGCTGCATTTAAGGGGTTAATGGCGGGGATCGAAGCTAACTTCGGTCCCTGCCGTTACATCAGGATGTCAGCTGTAAGATGCAGCTGATATCTGGGGATGATGGCACCGACTCAGCTTCTGAGCCGGTGCCATGCATTTGTCACAAGTATACGACATTTTACGGGAAGCTCTTGCTTTCCATGATGTATACTTACGACATATACCAAAAGAGTGCCCGGGCGGTTAACTATATTATATTTTTTCTTTTTCTTTACAATGAGAGTCAATGGTACATGAATTTAACTGTGTAGACATTCAATTACGTTCCTTCGCTGGCACTAATCAAACGTACTTCAAACTAATGTGATGTGAACATTGTCTGAACCAGTTTTCTGCTGAAGCACGTGAGGAGCCTTAAAAGCAATTTATAGAAAAAAAGAGCTAGCGCTAAAGGTCTGCACTACATAACGTGTGTCCATGCATTCAGAGCTGAGAAGCACTACAAAGTGAAAGTTCTAACAACTGGTCCTAAAGACCTTATGTTAAATGTGCGAGTGCTGAACTCGCCAAGTGCTGCCCTAAACACCATAAATTACATTGCTTGCTGAGCGTACACTGTGTTTGAGGAACAGCTGCTTTGCCAAAACTTGCTGATTCTCTACCCTATACCTATGTGTTTTTGTTTTTTTTCCCTTTTTTCAGACCAAACTGTGCTCAAGCTATAAACTTAGATGTTTGTTTTCCTTATAGCACAGCTGTTTTGAACTAAATTTATGTTCTGTATTTGTGGGAACCTATTAAAGAAACATTTAGTATTTTATTTTTCCATCATTTCCTGGTAAAAGCTATAAAAAAACCAAAGTGTGATTGTATACTGTCACAATGGCTAATTATTGCACACTGGTAAAGGGCGACCGTAAAGGGTCAATTAGCTTTCCACACTCACTCTTACACTCGTATCGTATTAGGTAAAAACGAGAAGTGCACCCCAAAACTGTTCCACACTACACTTCTTGCTGCCACTACTTGTGTTGGACCGATAAGACGCCTTTCTCTACGGTAACACCCAATTACGCGCAAGCCCACAAACTATGCTCTAGCATCCAACAGGTTAACATTTAGCACACGAGCATTCAAAGGGTTAACTGAGCTATGCTATACTTTTCCTCTTCCAAGATTGTGAGTAGGTTCAGAGCAGCAAGGAACAAAGTTAAGATTAAAATGTGTTAAAAGTGACATACACATAAAGGCAAAACAGTTTTAAAAATAAAGAATAACAGACCCCTTTGGGCTTGTCCACACGTAACAAAAATTTCTGCAGCAATTGCGCTTAAACTAGCAGGATTTCCGCTGCGGAAAAAACACCATTTCCTGCGTTTATTTTTACTGCAGAAGATGGTGCGGATTTTTCTCAATGTTGGGAGATGGTGATATCTCCTCTGAAAAAACGCACCAATTCAGTCCACTTTCTGCAGCAGGAATTCACATGCTGGGGTATGAAAAATACGCACCGCAGGTCAATTTCTGGTTGGAAATTTTACGCAGCGCGTGGATGCGATTTGTTAAATCTCACCCACTTTGCTGCTACTGTATTCTGCGTATTTTCCGTTCGCAATTCTGTACGGAAAATACGCAGCAATTCCGCTATGTGAGGACAATCCCTAAAGGGGGTTTTACACAGGACGATTACCGGGCAGACGAGCATTAATATAACGCTCGTTGACGATAATTGCCCTGTGTAAATAGGGCAGCGATCAGCAGATGAACGAGCAAACGCTCAATTGTGGTCTGGTCGTACGGTTTTAAAAAAGTAAAATATTATCGTTGTCGGCAGCACATCTCTCTGTATAAACAGTGAGACGCGCTGCCGACATGATGATAATGTATGGGGACGAGCGATCCTAGTAATGACCGCTCATCCCCATCCATAGATCCGTGTGACCGGAGCAGGCGAGCGCCGATCGACGATGTCTCGTTGATCGGCGCTCACTGCATCGGCCGAGTGTCAGCCGGTGTAAAAGGACCTTTACTAGTTGGATCAGTGAGAGATCCTGCCGAGAACAGCTTGAATTTGGACAGAACTGCATTCCCTGTATCTTAACCAGTGGGTTTCTTTTATCGGAAATTTTAATCGGTCCCAGCCAGAACCTTCAACCCCCCCCCCCCTTCTTTATCAGGTCCCAGAAGAAAGGCTATTAGTTTGCAAGAAAACAAAGTTGCAGGACCTATTTCTAGCTTGTGTGATATTTCCTCAGAAATCTCCTAGCTAGATGATATGACCTGCAAGTTCAAAAGCATATATTCACCAACGTAGTCATACCAAATATAAATATGAAGTAGCCATAAAATTAGCCAATATTCATCTCTGTGATTTTCTAAGTCTCTATATGTACTGGCGCTTGAGACGAGAAACGGCTAAGTTCTCCGATCATAAATAGGTGTCTTATTTCATACATGGATTATGACAGGAAAGACTTTGACTACTACATATTCCTTTTGTACATTATAGAGAAGTCCAAACCTTATGAGAAGCGTGGGGTGGGCTCTGTAGCTGGGCGGTCTAACTTTAGATGCATTGATCTTTCCGCCTTGTTAACGCCTCTTTGAAGTGGAAAGCATACGGAGAGGACATTTGGTCTTCCTGGAGACTCTTGTCTCTAACCTTTATATATTTATCTCTATTTAAGAGGACATACTGATGGATTATCTGGTCACATCTAACCAAGGATATTTAACCGGTTAAGGACCAGGCTGTTTTACAGCTAAATGACCAGTGCAAATTTCACAATTTTGCTATGCGCTTCTTTAGATGACTATAACTCAGCAGGTGAATAAAGTTCATCTTTGAATTTTACACTCTTTTTAAAGGACAGATGGGGCTTTGTTTTAGTGGCATTTGTCAGTATATATCATTTTATTTTTTTTCTCTAAAGTGGGCAAAATTGGAAAAAAATGCAAGAATTTAACAATTGCGTCGGTTTATGCTAGCATTTTTCACACACGGTATGAACCACGGCCAAAATTAATCTCCTTTCACATTCTTCCACTTCTCCCGTGCATGGGGATACCAAATATGTGAGCCTTATTCACTGTGCGGGCATGTGCCAGGGCTTGGCATAAAAGGAGGCTTTTTGGCCTTTTCGGTCCAGGAATTTTGCATTTGATTTTATAGCCGTATACTGTTTTCTGGGGGGCCTAATGCTGCTGAAACATTAGACACACCCCATAAAGGACTTCATTCACACAAGTAGACCCCACAAGGTTTCCTTCAAGGGGTTTATCATATTTTTAGCAAGTCCAGTTTTCTTCTGAAAGTTTATTGAATAAGATGGAACAAAATAAAATCAGCACTTTTTTAGCAAATGCGTCAGTTTAGGCTAGTATTTTTCACATACGGTATAGACCACGGCCAAAATTCATCTCCTTTCACGTTCTTCCACTTCTCCCGTGCATGGGGATACCAAATATGTGTGCCTTATTCGCTGTGCGGGCATGTGCCAGGGCTTGGCATAAAAGGAGGCTTTTTGGCCTTTTCGGTCCAGGAATTTTGCATTTGATTTTAGAGCCGAATACTGTTTTCTGGGGGGCCTAATGCTGCTGAAACATTAGAAACACCCCATAAATGACTTCATTCACACAAGTAGACCCCACAAGGTTTCCTTCAAGGGGTTTATCATATTTTTAGCAAGTCCAGTTTTCTTCTGAAAGTTTCTTGAATAAGATGGAACAAAATAAAATCAGCACTTTTTTAGCAAATGCGTCAGTTTAGGCTAGTATTTTTCACACACGGTATAGACCACGGACAAAATTAATCTCCTTTCACGTTCTTCCACTTCTCCCGTGCATGGGGATACCAAATATGTGTGCCTTATTCACTGTGCGGGCATGTGCCAGGGCTTGGCATAAAAGGAGGCTTTTTGGCCTTTTCGGTCCAGGAATTTTGCATTTGATTTTATAGCCGTATACTGTTTTCTGGGGGGCCTAATGCTGCTGAAACATTAGAAACACCCCATAAATGACTTCATTCACACAAGTAGACCCCACAAGGTTTCCTTCAAGGGGTTTATCATATTTTTAGACAGTCCAGTTTTCTTCTGAAAGTTTCTTGAATAAGATGGATCAAAATAAAATTAGCAATTTTTTAGCAAATGCGTCAGTTTATACCAGCATTTTTCACACACGGTATAGACCACGGACAAAATTAATCTCCGTTCACATTCTGCCACTTCTCCCGTGCACGGGGATACCAAATATGTGGCCTTATTTATCACATAGAGATGTAGGAGGGCGGACGATAGAAGAAGATTATTTCACAAATCGCTTTTTTTCAAAGCTGGTTTTACAAAACTCAACAGAGTTTCTATAACACTTCCAAAATATCTGCTCTTGAAGCAGAAATCCCAAAATATTCATCTAGGGGTATAATGGGAATTTATTTTTTGGGGTTTTCTAAAATAAGAAATTTCAGGTTAATGCAAATGGAGCTCTCCAGCAGATGAACTTTAGAAAACATCAAACATGACATCCACCCCCCACCCATTCCCTCCCTCACCCTTGGAGTAAAATCAGGGGAAAAATAAAAACGTAATGTAGGGCAAATATATTTTCAACAAATTAACTAAAATCTAATAATTCAGAACAGTGTGGTATTTTTTAAAACATGGCTCAATGCACAGGCCTGGTTGCGAGGGACATGAGGGACAGAAATATCGGGAATCTTTGCGGTGCCCGTCTTTTCTGCAGACGCGGCACTTTTTCTGGGGGTTGCTTCTGGTTGCTGTTGGGGGAATCCGACTGATGAAGTGTCTTTCAGTCAGTCGCGTGACATCCTCAGACTCGGGGCATTCTCGGGTGTCCTGAACATCAAAAATGAGGCCTTCAATAATTTTTTCCTGGAAATCCAGGTATGTGTCTCTGCCTCTGTTTTTTTTATAGAGCACAAATGAGTTGTGGATGGCCACCTGTAACAAATAAATGGCCACCTTTTTGTACCAGGTTTTAGTTTTGCGTTTTACTAAATAGGGCTGTAAAACCTGGTCGCTTAAATCCACCCCCCCCCCATGTACTTGTTATATTCGGACACGCTCACTGGTTTGTGCTTGTCCGATGTTGCCCCTCTTTCCCTCACTGCCACTGTTCCTGCGGTATGAATCGTGCTTAGCACATACACGTCTTTGCGATCCCTGAACTTGACCGCCAGCAATTCTTCAGATGCATAAGCACAGGAGTCCCCCTTTACCATGCGCTTCCCCACTAATTGCTGTGGAAAACCAATTCGGTTTTTGCGCATGGTACCACATGCCCCAGTCCTTGCAGCATGCAAATGCCTAAACAGGGGCACACTGGAATAAAAATTATCACAGTACAGGTGGTACCCCTTGTGAATCAGAGGCTGCATTATCTCCCACACAATCTTACTGCTGGTGGAAAGATCAGGGGGGCATCCAGGAACATTTATTGTGCGGTCCCGCCCTTCATAAATTCTGAAGGCGGTGGTATATCCTGACCCGCTTTCACACAATTTGTAGAGCTTAACGCCATATCTTGCCCTTTTGGAAGGTAGATATTGGCGAAAGCTAAGTCTGCCATGAAAGTTGAGGAGGGATTCGTCCACACTTACATTCTGCTCAGGGGTGTAGAGTTGCAGAAATAAATTATTCAGGGAATTTATTAGCGGTCTTATTTTGAACAACCGATCCCGGTTTGCATCGGTACTTGGGGGGGCCTGTGCGTTGTCATTGAAGTGGAGGAACCTCATTACTGTCTCATAACGAGACCTGGGCATTACTGCAGAATATACTGGGGTGGCTTGGGCGGGTCTTGTTGACCAGTAAGACATAATGGAGGGCTTTTTGACAATACCCATATTTAGGATGAGCCCCAAAAAATTTTTTCATTCCTGCAAATTGGTGAGCGTCCAATCTCTGGCATGGGTGGATGAAGGTTTCTGCCTTATATATTGCGTGGCATATAAATTTGTTTCGTGGACAATCTGATTTAGGATGTCGTCCGTTATAAATAAATGGAAGTAATCCATTTGGACAAAATTTGTATTGTCCACGGTTATGCCAGGAGTGGCCGTAAATCCGTGGATTCTAGGCCCAAAAGATGGGGCAGGTGCCCATACAAGAGCCTGGACTGGAGGGACCAGGCTGTCCCGTGCTACAGCGCTACTTGGCCCTGCGCTTTCATGTTCTGCAGTTTCGACTGCATCAGGGACAACGTCCCCTGAAGATGAACCTGAAGTGACGCTGTCATCGTCACTACCTAAAACAGGTTCCATCTCGGACGCCATCTCTGATGCGGTCTCCGACTCAGACCACAGCATGGCGTATGCCTCCTCGGCGCTAAACAACTTCCACGCCATAACGTAACTAACACTAACACTAACTAAACAAATTTTTTTATTTTTTATTTTTTTTATAAAACACACAAACTAACTGCTATATATATCTACACTACCGCTAACAAAAAAATAAACCGCTATTGCTATATATATTATATATATGTGGATATATATATAATTATATGCTCCCTACCTGCCTATTCTAATAGAATAAAAGAAAGAAAGGTAGATAGATAGAAAAAAAGATAGATGGATAGATAGATTGTATAGATAGATAGAAATCTATCTATACAGAGAATGTTTTAGAGTGTAACTGTATTTTTTTGTAACTGTAACTGTAATCTTCTGGCAGCAATTCTCCCGAGTCTCCTCTTCTCCTCAAACTGAAACAATGTTTGAGGAGAAGAAAAGAGGCAGGAGATTTACTGCCAGAAAAGTCAAAATAAAACAAATGTGGTCGCTGTGATAGGTTTTCACAGCGACCACATGATCAGGGACCATCAGATTGGTCCCTGATACTCTGCCCAGTGCCCAGAGCTGTTGGTAACAGCGTGGGCACAGGGCTGTGTGCACGCGATCGCGTGCACACTGTTTTATAAGCAGGAATGCATGTGATCGCTGTGATTGGTTGTCACAGCGACCACATGTTCAGGGACCATCAGATTGGTCCCTGATACTCTGCCCAGTGCCCAGAGCTGTTGGTAACAGCGAGGGCACAGGGCTGTGTGCACGCGATCGCGTGCACACTGTTTTCTATGCAGAAATGCATGTGATCGCTGTGATTGGTTGTCACAGCGATCACATGTTCAGGGGCCAAAAGATTGACCCCTGACATTCTGCCCAGTGCCCATGGCTGTTAGCAACAGCCAGGGCATAGAGCTGTGTGCACGCGATCGCGCGTGCACAGTCTCTGAAGTGCGGCCGTATATATACTATACGCCGGACTTTAGAGACCCTGACCGCTGGCCGTATATTTACGGCCAGCGGTCGGGAACCTGTTACAGGGGTTATGCGGGGACTAAAAATGATTTGCAGTGTACTCACTGCATTATCTGAGTACACTCGCTAATATACATTCCGGTCCCCCGTCGCGCTGATGCTTAGATTTTCATAGATTCTTATAGCGATGCTGGGGGACTGGAAGTCTAGTTGCACAGCCTTCTTTGATGACAATATGGCTTTGTCATGTGACTGGCCGGTTTGTTATTCAAACTGCTTCCCGTTTTGGCATCTGTTTGCATAAGATCCATTGCATTCCTCGTGTGCTTTTCAGGGGCAAAAGCATATTGATAAACATGTAATTTTTGCTTTTGTATTTGAACCTCCTTTTTTTTTATTTTTTAAAAAAAGCACCCCAAAATAATTTGTGTGTATCTCTCAGATTCCAGATATGAGATGTAGACCTCTTTCTGTATCGCCTGTTTGCTGCACCGTTGTTAGGCGTTTCTAAATTGAGGAGCTGAAAGCGATCACGTGTATAAACTGCTGCCACCAAGTCTTTTGGGAAACCATTGTTTTGCTCATCTGTTTCATACACCCCATTTCAGAGATATTGCAGTCTCTGTTGTGTGGTAAACATATAGTACAGAATTCAAGAGGCAATTCTGTTTCTTTTCTCTTCATGGCCCTGCTTTGGGTTTTTTCTAGTTTTTGTGAGCCTCCTGTACCAGGAATGCTAAAATCCTTTCAGTGCCCTCTAAGTTATTTAATACAGTGGTGCCTCTTACACACCAGGCCGCTTATCTCTTCAGAGACTTTGCATTGAAGCCAGCACAAAGCCTAGGACTCTGAAAACAAGCACAGCTCTTCCTGAGGTCAAAGAAGTGCGTATATAAAATATGCAGCAAATGCTATACAATTTCCTGTTCGCTGACGGAGAGAACTTCTATGTGGAGTTTTGGGTATAGGTCACGGGACATTAATTTCGTGCAATTAATGTTGCACTCATATAAACAAAAATAAGGATAACTTATAATTTAAATTTGTTCTAAAAAATTGGGATTGGTTATGGACAGTTGTACTAGTTTTATGCTACATTGTATACTAGGCCTAAGTCCTCCTGTGACATATAGTAAGTGACACTAGTGAAATGTTAGCTAGGCCAGAGGGAGACCGCATATGGTACGCTCAATAAATTATGCACAGTCAACATACGGACAGCAGTGCTTGTCTTATGAAATGCTTAGACCTGTTTCGGGAGCAAGTGGAATGCAAATTGTTCATTAGGTTTACCACATGTGATAAAACAGCATCTCGTTCCTACGATATGGCCGATGTGCTATCTAGAGCTGGATAATTTATAGGAAATGTTAACAAGCTCAGATTGTGGGACAAGATTAAATACCAGAACGCGTCAGTATTTTCCATCGCTTATGCAAAAAGGAAACATGGGGTTATCCTTTGAAATGGATAGAAAGGTATTAATGTGAATATATGTAAAGTGCATTAGTAAAATGGTGTAATGTATAAAATGTTGTCATGTTCACTTTATTTTATCCTTTTATTTTTCTTTTGGCTTCATTCACACGTTGCAGATTTAATCCGTATCTGGCATCATTATTTTGAAGCTAAAATTAGGAGTAGATGCAAAAAGAAGTATACATCTTTCCATTGGATTTCCCTTGTGTTTAGGTTTTGGCTTCAAAATACTGACTCAAAATACAGACCAAATCTGCTGTGTGTGAATTTGGCCTTTAGGATCCAATTTCTCCTTTGATTCCCTTGACAGACTACATTCTGCACTTTATGGCATTTTGTAATTGGGATCCAGACTATAAACTGTTGTAAAACCGCTTCAGTCTAGTAATGGGCAGGGAAAGCTGTGGGAAGTTTCTTCCAGCTGCTCTTTAGAAGATGTGGACATTCCCACACCTACGAGGACTACATCGATAATACCATTATTGTAGGGAACTGCTACTTGTATTCCATCCCTTCGTGTGACTGCCGCTTCCATGAAATGCTAGGACTTGTAGATTCAGAGCAACTGGAGATCCACAGGTTGTAGACCTCCAAGTCTAGCTTTATTTCAAGGATTTAATGGGTCAGAAAAATTTGGGATTTCATCTGATTTTTGCTTCATGGCTTTTATTTTGGATTATTACAGCCGTCACGAATATTAGAGACTTAGTGCATTGTTTGTATAAATAACATATCATTGGGATAAAAAGAAAAGTGTTGTTGCCGTTCTCTCTGCACGGTTCCCTTTATTGTATACCGTATTTGTGTCACTCTCTGTCTTGGTTTGGTTGTGTAATGAGATTTTCTGTGGCTTGTCAGCCCTGAGGCGACCGGATTGAAGGATGAACTTTATATGTAGACAGGAAATTGTCTCCAGTCCAGACACTGGTGTTCGGTGTGCTGATGTGCACATAACATGCGCAGTGCGCGGAGACGAGCCGCTTCCAAGCAATTGAACAGACGAGCACAAATACATTTTGTTTATCTCAAAAATAAAAACCTGCAAACACTGACATTACTATACACCGAGATCACCAGCTCATAGTGTTCATTCTGCACTCTGCATGGAAAGGAATGGCTCACACCTTGGAATATTCCCATCTGCTGCTTGTCTGGATACTGGCATTCTTTCACTGGGTAATATGGTTTAGGAGGATGAGAACACATTACAAAGGGGCTGATACCGATTTGTTACCATTTCCCTGTAAAAATCTCCTATGTTAATGGGGTTCTGCGCTTACCTGACTTCTGGCCATGATCCTTCAATGAGTGAGCCGGTGTTCTGTTTGGTGGAGGTCTGGTGATGTCCATTACATGCCAGGTTCATACTGAAGAATGTCTATGGTGACCCAAAGATAGCAACCTGTTATGTAAGGCTGAAAAATCCTCTCTATTATTGCAATGCTGTAACCAGATGTCAGATAAGTGTATAACCCCCTTACGTTGTGGGGGTGCTCCTTCTTTTTTTTTTTTTTTAAGATTTCTTTTGTTCTTCGGAAGTTGAGTGACAACCAATATGGTTGCCATTGCAGCTTGCATAAGGACTGTCACACAGTTTTTCTGAACTCCTGACTGAATATCTGACTTGCCAAGTTATGCAGTGACACATCCTCATTTGCCATGTTAGGCTATGTTTACATCTGCGTCGTGGGTTTTTGTTGTTCTGCGCCGTCAGAGGAGCAGAACAAGGGAAAACTAGAAGCAACGGTTCCATTGGACCACGAATACCACAAGCAGCCGAAGGAACCCATTAACCTTAATGGATTCCGTCGGCTTTCTGTTGGGGTGTCCGTGTTTTTACCGGAAACAACAGCGCAGCTTGCTGCACGATTATTGTTTCTGGTAATCTCTAATGGATCTGGGACGGAGGCCATTAATGAAGCTTCCAGCCCAGATGTGTACAGAGCCTTACTGCATAAAGAGGGAGTTTTTCCACCGTGCACTAATTAATTTATAGGAAATATTAATGACAAAATAAAAATATTGTCTTTCAGTAGTTTGAATAAGCTGGGTGACAGGCTCTTTGGAAGCAGTAATGAAGGCCATATTGGTTGTCATTCCGTTTTTTTCAGAATTAAATATTCCTGAGAAACTGTTGCATGCAATCTTACAAGCAGAAGACAACTCAAGCTTGTACATTTTAATCAACGTTTTCCTTGATGTGTGCCCTAAAACTGGAAGGTTTGTCATTTGGTTGGTATGAGAAAGCTCCTATAATCTATATCAGTGGTGTCAAACTCCTTTTCTCTGAAGGCCACATCAGCCTTCTAGTTGCCTTCAAAAGGACAATTGTAAGACTGTATATATGTAACTGCTCACTTCATTGTTCAGGAGTAGTTACATTTATATTAATCCACAGTGCCCCAGATGGTAATAATTATCCCTCAGTGCTCGACACGGTAAAAGTGCCCCCTCCATAACCGTGCCCCAGTTGAGCCCCCTGTAGATAGCACCACACTCACCCCACCTTGTAGATAGCGCCGCACACAGCCCCTCCCCCCCATGTAGAGAGTGCCACACACAGCCCCGCCCCCTTGTAGAGAGTGCCACACATGGGGCCAAGAGCGCCCTACGCCACATAGGCCCCAGAGCGGAGAGAGGTAGCTTACTGCTACCGCTCTCCACCCTGCCTGATGTGTCTCACATTTAGCAGGTCACGCGGCGGCGGTCTGAGTGAAGTCGGTGCTGGCCCGGGAATGAACCAGTCCAGTCACCTGACATCACGTCACTGATGTGAGGTCAGGTGACTGGAATGGTCCACTCTCGGCACTGACCTCACTCAGACTTATTCTCTTGGCCGCGGCCTGCATATTTTCAGATTGAAAATATGCCTGCGGCCGCCTACTCTTCCCTTTGCGCACTGCGCTTATCCTTTTTGGCACATGCACAGTGCAGCGTTCCAGGAGTACTAAATCCTGGATGGATTTTTTTTTTCTGTCAAACGATACGGGTGACAGAAAATAACACTTGTTTTTGCGGACCCAGAAGTCTTGCTGTTGCCACACACGCTGCATGTAAAAAGCCTGATTCAGGTTTTTACATGCAGCGGGCCACATAAAATAAAGTAACGTCCGGAATCGGCCCACAGGCCTGGTCTTTGACTGGTATGATCTATATTGAGAGCTGTGTGGTTGACCTGTTCAAATTAATTTCACTAAATCTATCTCTATACCTTTTTATTGATATATTGGAAAGAAACCGTAATTGTATATTGACAAACTGTGCATTCTAATAAGTAAAGGACTGTGAATGTACAGTGTGGGTTCACCTTTGGTGAGCTAAAGGTGATCAGAATGCTTGCATATTTGGATCTTTGTATAAGCTTTCCTAATCTACTTGTGTTACCAGGATAACTTAATTTATAAACATGAGTAGTCACATAATATAGAAAGGTGGCAGTAGACCTTTGCTGTGGGCCTTAAAACCCATCCGCAGTATACAGTCTGACGCTTATTACAACTTGTATTCTGCGCCTGGCACCAAAGATTCAGGACGCACAAGGTGTCTGCTGACTGATAACAAGCTCCTCTTCTGCCAGACATCATCTAACAACTTGGTTCTAACTATGTAGCTGTCACCTGGGTGTCTACAATGCACTGCTGCTCTTGAAAATCATTTTGATTTGGACTGGCATTTCTTCGTGCAACTTTAATATAAGTTGGTATGGATTCAGTTGTGAATGGACATTTAGAAAATGTAATTCTCTTACATCTAATATCTGGATGGTGTGTTTTTTTTTGGGGGGGGGGGGGGGGGGTTTCCACTGCACAATAAAGTGGGGGAAAAATACACTAGATGTGAATAAAGCCTATTTCTTCTAATGTGCATGGGGCAGCCCAACTTTCCTCCAACATCTGCTGTTCGTTGTCATGCAAAGAGGGTAGTAATGAGAGAATGTGGGTGGTTTCTACAATAAGCATCCTAAGGGGGTTATCTGAGAAGTGAAAATGTTTTCATAGATGCTGCAAATGAAATAAAACTAAAAAGCAATACTTGCCTATCCTTCCCTCCGGCAAGCCAGCGCTGTCGCTCTGGCGCCCCTCCCGGTGCTTGTTTATATGCATGTAACCGCGTCAGCCAGTCAATACTCAGCGGTCATACGTTGTATTTCTGGCATCATGCCAGAAATACGATTTGTCACCAGAGAGCCCCGCTGAGCCCTCTGATTGGCTGCAGTGGTTACATGCTACGTTCATGTTAACAACCACCGGGCGTGCCGCTGGAGCCTCAGCGCTATATTGCCAGGGGCAAGGGTAGGTATAGATTTATTTTTCGTTTTATTTATTTCATTTGCAGCCCCATAGAAAAAAAAAATTACTTCCTGGATAACCAGTTTTTAAAGAAATAAGCTTTTGTTTTGGATGTTGGTAGTGAGTTTAATGGTCCGAGCATTCCATAGGATGGGTACAGCATGGGAGAGCAGTGTGAGGCAGCAGTATGAGATTGTGAGAGGGGAGGGTGATGCTCGTCGGTCATCAGTCGAACATGGAGCATGGCTTGGTAGACAGATATGAAAGGTGTTGAAGGTGAAGCATGATGAGACCGAGTCTTACAAGAGTTGTTTTTTTGTTTTCTAGAGGTGACTGGTAACAAGTGTAAAGACTACCACAGAGCCAAAATCGTTTTAACCATTAGACAGGAATATCAACCATATAGTGATGGTGGTCACTCGCTAAAAAGGAAACCGAAGCAGGGCCCAAAAATGCACTAAATAAAATGAACAAACGATAACTTTTGCGCTAACGTGATTTATTATTTTGCCAGTTTAAGGTTTTGGGTAGAAATCTTTAGGTTGGCGGTTTATTGAGCTAGCAGTTCATGAAGTTACAATATCATGTGGGAATATTACTGTATATTGGCTATAATATTAGATTCTGAGCATTTTAAGATGAACTATTCAGCTTGTAGTAAGCCAACTTTTTGCTCAGGGCACAGTTTCTTGACATTTGAATTACCTTTTTGAAGTGGATGTTTCAAGTTCCATCTCTGTTCAGTACGGCTCTTCATCTAGTTTGATGGATAAAAACTATAGTAAGAGGCAGAGCAGATATCATTTATAAAGGGGAGTGTGGCCCTTTAGTCAGCTGATCAGCAGAGGTGCCGGGAGTCGGACCACTACCGATCTCTCCTAAGCGTAGGCCATCAATATAAATGCCCGGAGAACCCGTTTTGGTCTACGTCTGTGACCAGCACATCTGAAAAGTATGTAGAACTTCAAGCCTCTTATCTGAAAGTGTCTGCTCCTTCTGGGAAGGTCCCTTGCATGCTTCACGTTCAATCCAGCAATTAGGTTATCTGATAGGAAATGAAGCTTATGATATTAGACGCATTTAGCGTTGTGTTATCAAGGGATTAGAGCTGGTAGTGGCACATCAAATTGTTCATAATGTCGCTGTCAAAGTTAATCACATCATGTTTCAGATGACTTACTCTTTAGTCATGGTTGGTAAAGTTGAATTCTTTTTTTTGCTCTTTATGAGAGGTGGCCTTGAATGTAAATGAAAGTGGTGGCCTTACAAAAAGAAAAGGCATGTGTATGTGAATACTCCTTCAAGATGTCCACTTCAGAAACTCATCATCCGTGTTTAATCTCTATTTATTTTATTTTTTTCGTCTAGTCATACGACACAGGAGCAAATATAAAGAGGAAATAATAAGTAATGGTTTTCCAGGCTAATAAAACCATTTTTGCACTCTCGTCTTAACATGTGCCCGCAGCAGCCAATCAAAGGCTGCAGCAGTGATGTCCGTAAGGTCAACAAGGTATTTCATACACAACTTTACATAAGAATAATCAAAACAACAACTCCATTCCTTACCTTTAGGGCTAGTCCATACGTAGAATGAATACTTTGGATTTACCGCAACGGATTTTGTTTCGGAAAATCGGCAGTATAATACAGTAACAGCAGAGTGGATGAGATTTGAACAAATTTCATCCACACGCTGCTAAATACGGAGCGGATAAAAAAATCGCTGAAATTGACCTCTGGTGTGTTTTTTAAAAAAATCTGCAGCATGTCAATTGTATTTGAGCAATCTCTTTTTGTTGCAGGTTTTTCCCATTGAATTCAATGGGGAGGTAAAGCCTGCAACAAATAGCAGATGTTGTAAATTTTGCAGCGGAAAATCTGTGATTCTGCCACAAAAAAAGCAAATCTGGAAAAAAAAAAAGTTAAATCTTATACTTACCCAGAATTCTGTGCTTCTTTGTCCAGACCGCGTCAGCATGGATACGTAAGTATGAAACTTTTTTTGTTTTTTTTATGTGCAGTGGACATTCCGAACGATAAACTGCACCACGATGTGGTGCGGTTTTTTTCGGCCGGAAAGTCCCTGCGGCACCCAGAGCGGATGTGTGCTTTTACGCAGCGTATCCACCCTGTGTGAACATAGCCTTATAGGGACACATTATTATATATTAGTTGTGGTTTCTGGCCAGAGTAGCACATGCTTTTGATTTCGCAAAATTCTTGTGGTTGTGTACAAGGTCACTTTTAAGAAATATTTACAAATAGATGACACCTTTTGACATCAAAATTTTATTTTAATTGCTTGCTATTTCGATCAAATAGGTGTTGCATGTGATCATGAGTAATAATGGCCAAATATGTATACAGCATGTCATATATGAAATCCCAAAACGATATGTAGCTGCAGAAAGCGCTTAGCTGTTTGGAATGCATTTCCAAATAAATATGTGTGTGTGTGTATGTATATATATATATATATATATATATATATATATATATATATATATATATATATATATATATAATATGCACGCACACACACTGTTCAAAGATGGACATGATAGGCTACTTAAGAGGATTGTGTGGTTTAGAAAACCCATTTTCAAGTATTGCAAGGAGAACGCCGTTTATCTCCCTGCGGGAATCAGGCGCTTGTGTTTGTAACAGCCTACTTTAAAATTGGCTAACCTCCATCAATATGTACTTTTGAAGTAATAATTTACATCTACTTGTGATCTTTTACCAGAACTGCTTGTCCACATCTGGCAATTTTGTCTCAAGTAGTAGGTTTTGAACTGAAACAAACCGATGTGCTATATTCATAAAATATAGCAACCGTTTCTTCAAATGGTAGTTAAGTTTTATTATTGTGTCTTACATTATTTATGTAAATGTAACATGCATTTATTGCCGTGATTTTGGCCCTACGAATCTAAAGTCTATGTGGGAGATTTCTTAAGACTTGCGTTTCACAAGCCAGTCTTAATAAGAAATAAGCTGGAATGAGATGAGACATATTTATTGAGAGGCGCTCCCCTAATAAATTTGATTGCATTTTCGGCTGTTCGTGCGCCACTAAATGAAATCTCGCCAGCCATGAGCTGGCGTAGATTTCCGCCAGTTCCTGGAGTAAATTTTAGTAAATATGATGGGCCGCGCGTTGTGCCTTCCCCTACCGCTAAGCTCTGCCCCTTTTTTGGAAAAGTTGCGTAACGGCTCAAGTCACAATTTGCTTGAGCCGTATTGGTGTTAAATTCTCCCCCCTATTTTCTCTTTTAAACCCAAAACCCAATTTTATCAGCTGCCCCCCAAAGCTTGAAATTTAAGGTTTGGCTCTCCCAGAAGGAGAACCAAGTTGTGTGGTGGGGGGAGGGTAAGAAACCTGATTGCCACAACCCCCTCTCCCCAGGATGGAAACACCAATAAGGGCACCCAACACAATACCTCGATGTTTGTTTGCAGGCTCTGTCACCACATTATAAGTGCCCTACCTCCTACATAAGGAGATCGGCGCTGTAATGTAGGTGACAGTAATGCTTTTTATTTCGAAAAACTATCTATTTTCACCACATTAGGAGTGATTTTAGCTTTATGCTAATTTCTTAATGCCCAAGTGGGCGTGTTTTTACTTTAGACCAAGTGGGCGTTGTACAGAGGAGTGTATGACGCTGACCAATCGGCGTCATACACTTATTGTGAATAGACGTCCCGTCCTAGCTGGAAGGAATGTCTAGTCACGGTCTAAATACTTCAGTGACATTAATATGTCAGTATAAGACAGCACATAGTGAATAACGCAGTGTCACTATGCGCTGTCTAAATGAATGGAGAGAAGTGTATGACGCTGATTGGTCTGCGTCCTACACTCCTCTGTACAACGCCCACTTGGTCTAAAGTAAAAACACGCCCACTTGGGCATTAAGAAACGAATTAGCATAAAGCTAAAATCGCTCCGAACGTGGTGAAAATAGATCGTTTTTTTAAATAAAAAGCATTACGGTCACCTACATTATAGTGCCCATCTCCTTATGTAGGAGATGGGGACTTATAATGTGGTGACAGTCTCTTTAAGCCAAGAGGGCCTAGCAAATAGAGGTAAGGGTTTTCATAAGTGTAAAAGGCAAATGTTCCGTCAATAAGTGGGATCCCATCCCTAGTCATTTTAGACATTTTTGAGGTTTCAAACTACCTTCCTTCACTCTTTTAGGCCAGGATCAGACATGCAGGTTTAATGCAGCTTTTGCAGCAGTTTTTTTGTGCTAAACACAGGAGTGCACACAAATGGAAGGAGTTGTATCAGTCCTTCTTTTGTCTTTCCTTCCTTTTTGGATCCACTTCGAGCTTTGGCACAAAAATGGCACCAAAACTGTGTGTGTGATCTTGGCCTTAAAGAGGCTCTGTCACCACATTATAAGTGCTCTGTCTCCTACATAATCTGATTGGCGCTGTAATGTAGATTACAACAGTGGTTTTTATTTGGAAAAACTATCATTTTTGGGCAAGTTATGAGCAATTTTGGATTTTTGCTAATTAGTTTCTTAATGACCAACTGGGCGTTGTGGAGAGGAGTGTATGACGCTGACCAATCAGTGACCAATCAGAATCATACACTTCTCATTGTTCCAGCCCAGCATGATCAACAGCACAGTGTGATTGTGCAGTGAAAGAAGCTGGGCTGTAACAATAAGAAGTGTAGGACACTGATTGGTCAGCGTCATACACTCCTCTCCACAGTTGGTAAAAAAAACGCCTAGTTGGTCATTAAGAAACTAATTAGTTTTCGTTTTTAACATTGTTTTATTATTTTCAATTGAATTGATGCATAAATCACGCACCGCACACGGATGTGCATCGGTGTGCTGTGCGTGATTTTCACGCACCCATTGACTTCAATGGGCGATAGGTGCGTGAAAAACGCACCAATATAGGACATGCAGTGAGTTATACGCAACGGACACGCTCTACGTGAAATCTCCTGCATGTGTGAATGGCCCCATTGAAATCAATGGGTCAGTGTGCTGTGCGTGATTTTCACGCACAGCACGCGGATGAGTTTTACGCTCGTCTGAATGAGCCCTTAGGGTGATACCCAATATGTGTGTATTATTTGTTTTGTAACTGATAAAATAAAATGTATGGTTTATGAAAATATTTGTCTTTGCGTAGATTTTTAATTTTAATTTTACTTTTGTTTACATTTTTATTTACGTATGTTTTATCCTCTAATCATGCAATATTTATTAATTACGTATGATTTTTCTTAATGTACTTGCATATATACATGCAAGTATAGACGTCTATGCACTTGGAAGTAAACAGTCTGTTTTTACGGCTTACCTAAGTATGCCCCAACAGGCATCTTGGCAACCCTAGGGTCCTTCAGTGGACCCTGGGCTGTCTACAAACACAAGTAGGACTGGGCAATTAATCGGAAAAAAACACGAAATTCAGCACTAATAATCAACGTCATCTTGCACATTTAGTTTTTTCTTCGATTTTTTTTTTTCTTTTTTTCTCGGTTTCAACTATAGAAGCGTTATCCATCCCTCTACAGAACACGTTTCCACTGCTCCCTAGTCCAGTAGTGGCATGCTTTACACCACTCCATCTGACACTTGGCATTGTGCTTTGTGATGTAAGGCTTGCATGCAGCTGCTCGGTCATGGAAACCCATGTCATGAAGCTCCCGAGCATAGTTTTTGTGCTGGTATCCATGCCGGATGAGAAATGAAAACTTGCAGTTATTGAGTCAGCAGAGTGTTGGCGACTTTAATGCACTATGCGCCTCAGCACTTGGCGACCCTGCTCCGTAACTTTACGTGGTCTGCCACTTTGTGGCGGAGTTGCTGCTGTTCCTAAACGCTGGAATATCTAGGAGGGAATAAATTTAATCTTAACCCCTTAGTGACTAAGCCTGTTTTGGCCTTAAAGAGGCTCTGTCACCAGATTTTGCAACCCCTATCTCCTATTGCAGCAGATCGGCGCTGCAATGTAGATAAGAGTAACGTTTTTATTTTTAAAAAACTAGCATTTTTGGCCAAGTTATGACCATTTTTGTATTTATGCAAATGAGGCTTGCTAAAGTCCAACTGGGCGTGTTTAAAGTAAAAGTCCAACTGGGCGTGTATTATGTGTGTTACATCTGGGCGTTTTTACTTCTTTTACTAGCTGGGCATTGTGAATAGAAGTATCATCCACTTCTCTTCACAACGCCCAGCTTCTGGCAGTGCAGACACAGCCGTGTTCTCGAGAGATCACGCTGTGACGTCACTCACTTCCTGCCCCAGGTCCTGCATCGTGTCGGACGAGCGAGGACACATCGGCACCAGAGGCTACAGTTGATTCTGCAGCAGCATCGGCGTTTGCAGGTAAGTCGATGTAGCTACTTACCTGCAAACGCTGATGCTGCTGCAGAATCAACTGTAGCCTCTGGTGCCGATGTGGCCGACACGATGCAGGACCTGGGGCAGGAAGTGAGTGACGACACAGCGTGATCTCTCGAGAACACGCTGTGTGTCTGCACTGCCAGAAGCTGCGTGTTAACGAACAGAAGTGGATGATACTTCTCGTCAGAACGCCCAGCTAGTAAAAGAAGTAAACACGCCCCGATGTACGCACATAATACACGCCCAGTTGGACTTTTACTGTAAACACGCCCAGTTGTACTTTTGCAAGTCTCATTTGCATAAATACAAAAATGGTCATAACTTGGCCAAAAATGCTCGTTTTTTAAAAATAAAAACGTTACTGTAATCTACATTGCAGCGCCTATCTGCTGCAATAGCAGATAGGGGTTGCACAATCTGGTGATTAAGGACCATTCCATTTTTTTCAAATCTGACATGTATCATTTGAAGTGGTAATAATTTTGAAATGCTTTTATTTTTTCAAATGATTCTGAGATTTTCTCGTGACACGTTGGACTTTAAAGAGGCTCTGTCACCAGATTTTGCAACCCCTATTTGCTATTGCAGCAGATCGGCGCTGCAATGTAGATTACAGTAACGTTTTTATTTTTAAAAAACGAGCATTTTTGGCCAAGTTATGACCATTTTTGTATTTATGCAAATGAGGCTTGCAAAAGTACAACTGGGCGTGTTGAAAAGTAAAAGTACAACTGGGCGTGTATTATGTGCGTACATCGGGGCGTTTTTACTACTTTTACTAGCTGGGCGTTCTGATGAGAAGTATCATCCACTTCTCTTCAGAACGCCCAGCTTCTGGCAGTGCAGACACAGCCGTGTTCTCGAGAGATCGCGCTGTGACGTCACTCTCAGGTCCTGCATCGTGTCAGACGCGCGAGGACACATCGGCACCAGAGGCTACAGATGATTCTGCAGCAGCATTGGCGTTTGCAGGTAAATCGATGTAGCTACTTACCTGCAAACGCTGATGCTGCTGCAGAATCAACTGGAGCCTCTGGTGCCGATGTGGCCGACACGATGCAGGACCTGTGAGTGACGTCACAGATCTGCACTGCCAGAAGCTGGGCGTTGTGAAGAGAAGTGGATGATACTTCTCATCAGAACGCCCAGCTAGTAAAAGTAATAAACACGCCCCGATGTACGCACATAATACACGCCCAGTTGTACTTTTACTTTTCAACACGCCCAGTTGTACTTTTGCAAGCCTCATTTGCATAAATACAAAAATGGCCATAACTTGGCCAAAAATGCTCGTTTTTTAAAAATAAAAACGTTACTGTAATCTACATTGCAGCGCCTATCTGCTGCTATAGCAGATAGGGGTTGCAAAATCTGGTGACAGAGCCTCTTTAAGTTAGTGGTAAAATTTGGTCACGACAGTCCGTGTTTAATTATGAAAAACACCAACATTTTGTGAAAAATTGTTTTGTTTTTTTTTAACATTTAAATGTATCTGCTTGTAAGAGAGATAGTAATACCACACAAAATAGCTACTATTTCACATTTCCCATATGTCTACTTTATGTTTGAATTGTTTTTTGAACGTCCTTTTATTTTTCTAGGACGTTACAAGGCTTAGAACTTTAGCAGAAATTTCTCACATTTCCAAGAAAATGTCAAAAGCCTTATTTTAGGGATCGGATCCATTCTGAACTGGTTTTGAGGGCCTTATATACTATAAAGCCCCTATAAATGCCCCATTTTAAAAACTGAACCCCCTCAAAGTATTCAAAACCGCATTTAGAAAGTTTATTAATCCTTTTAGGCGTTTCACAAGAATTAAAGCAAATTAAAGGGGAAATTTACAAATGTCATTTTTTTTGCAGAAAATCAGATTTGATCCATTTTTTTTCTGTAACACAGAAGGTCTTACAGGGAAACGCAACTCCAATATTTATTGCCCAGATTCTGCAGTTTTTATAAATATCCCACATGTGGCCCTAGTCTGCTACTGGACAGAAACACAGGCCTCAAAATCAAAGGAGCACCTAGAGTATATTGGGGCCTTATTTTTATTAGAATATATTTTAGGCACCATGTCAGGTTTGAAGAGGTCTTGTGGGGCCAAAACAGTGGAAACACCCCAAAAAAGACACAATTTGGCAAACTACACCCTCAAGGAATATATCAAGGGGTATACTGGGCATTTTGACCCCACAGGTATTTTGCTGAATTTAGTGTAATTATGCTCTGAAAATTAAAAATCTAAAATTTTTTCTAATAACATTACGTTTTAGCTCAGATTTTACAATTTTCACAATAGATAAAGGAGAAAAAGAACCCCAACATTTGTAAAGCAAACTCTTCTGAGTACGGCAATACCCCATATGTGGTAATAAACTGCTGTTTGGACCCACGACAGGGCTCAGAAGGGAAGGAGCACCATTTGGCTTTTGGAGCTCAAATTTTGCTTGATTGTTTTTCAGGTGCCATATTTCATTTGCAAAGCCCATGAGAGGCCAACACAGTGTAAACCCCCTAGAAGTGACCCCATTTGGCAAACTACACCCCTCAAGGAATCTTTCTATGGTATAGTGAGCATTTAGACCCCACAGGTCTTTTGCAGAATTTATTGGAATTAGGCTGTGAAAATGAAAATCTACGTTTTGTTCCACTAAATTGTAGCATGTCTTCATTTTCACAAGGGATACAGGAGAAAAAGCACCCCAACATTTGTAAAGCAATTTCTCCCGATTACGGAAATATCCCACATGTGGTCATAACCTGCTATTTGGACACCCAGCAAAGCTCTAAAGGGAAGGAGCGCTATTTGGCATGCAGATTTTGCTGTATTGGTTTTTGGCCACCATGTCGCATATGCAAAACCCCTGAGGTACCAGAGTACAGTGGAAGCCCCAAGAAGTGACCCCATTTTGGAAACTGCACCCCTCAAGGCATTTATCATTTGCCTGGACATATGACAGGGCTCAGAAGTGAAGAGCACATGCGCATTTGAGGTCTATTTTGGTGATTTTCACAGCATTTGCCCACAATTGCAGGGCTCGGAAGTCAAATAGTAAAACAAACCCCCAAGTAGTGACCCCCATATTGTAAACTATACCTCTTCGGGCATTTTAAGGGGTGTAGTGAGAATTTTGACCTCACAGGTTATTCTACATTAGAAATTAGTTCTCAGCGGAGGGTGCAAAGTGAAAATTGCAATTTTCCGCTGATATGCCAATTTAGTGCAAAATATGTTGTGCCCAGTTTGTGCCACTAAAGAGAAATACCTCAAACTGTTAAGTGGGTTCTTCTGGGTATGGCTTCCATATATGTGGACGTAAACTGGTGTTTGGGCACACTGTAGGGCTCAGAAGGGAGGGAGTGGCATTTGTCTTTTGAAGCGCAGATTTTGCTTGGCAGTTGTCTTGTTTGCGGTTTTGCTGGTATTTCAGTTTATAATGCGGGGTCGAATGTAATCTGTGAGGCGTACATCAGGGTATAATAAGAGGGTATAATGCGGTAAATAAACCGCATATGTGTGGCCAGTGTCGCACTGATAAGTGGTGCCCAATCTTACCCGCTTTTGTAACACTGCATATTTTTCGTCGCCATATTCTGAGAGCCAGAACTTTTTTATTTTTTCTCCTCCGGAGCTGTGTGAGGGCTTATTTGTTGCGGGACAATCTGTAGTTTTTCATTGGTACCATTTTGGGGTACACACAATTTTTTTTGATCACTTTTTATTCAATTTTTTTGGCAAGCAAGGTGACCAAAAACCATCAATTCTGATAATGTGGTTTTTACCGTGCGCTATAAATTACGATTTTACTTTATTCTGCGGGCCGATACGATTAAGACTATACCATATGTATATCGTTTTTTTTTATGTTTTACAAGCGTTTGTACAAAAAAAAAATCCCTTTTTTTATTTATTTTTTATTTTTTGTGTCTCCATATTCTGAGAGCCATAACTTTTTTTTAATTTTTGCGTTGACAAGGCTGTGTAAGGACTTGTTTTTTTTGTGGGACGGGATGTAGTTTTTATTTGTACTATTTTGGGGTACGTGCGACTTTTTGATCACTGGCATCGATTCTGGCATTGTTTTTTTTTTTTTTTTTTTTTGCAGTGTTCACCATGCGGGAAAAATAACATCGTT
This sequence comes from Rhinoderma darwinii, assembly GCF_050947455.1. NCBI lineage: Eukaryota > Metazoa > Chordata > Amphibia > Anura > Rhinodermatidae > Rhinoderma > Rhinoderma darwinii. The sequence continues at coordinate 149,837,094 of NC_134689.1, forward strand.
TTATAGTTTGGGTTGTTAAGAACGCACGGATACCAAATATGTGTACTTTTTTTTTCCTCTTTTCATTTTTTTTTCTCCTATAATAAAACACTTATAGGAAAAAGGCAGTTTTGAATTTTTTAACGTTGATCTTTTTTATAACTGTTTTTTTTGTCCCACTAGGGGACTTGAAGACCTGCACCTAATCTTTATTCTAATACATTGCACTGCCCACGTAATGCAATGCATTAGAGCTGTCAGCTATTCACTGACCGCAAGTCTATTAGGCTTAATAGGCTTCTGTACGCGGCAGATCAGGAAGCCACTGTTGGCATCCGGTTGCCATAGTAACGATCGGCATCGGTGCTACCACATCGCAGTGATGCCGATCTCCTGGAAACAACGCTTTTGATCGCAGCATCTAAGGTGTTAATGGCAGGGAGCGGAGCTAGCTCTGTTCCCTGCCGTTACAGCAGGATGTCAGCTGTAACATACAGCTGACATCCTTCAGGCTGATGGCGCAGGCTCAGCTTCTGAGCCTGTCGCCATCTTTTATCTGCAGCCGGAAGCATTTTAAGCCCAGCATCCGGGCGGGGCCTAACGGGCCGCCGTACTTGGCAGACTTGGGGGCCATTGTTAGGCCTCCTGTTGCCAACAGCTGATCGGCTAGCGTGGCTACCCGGCTCTTTTAGCTGAGTAACCATGCTGCAATACTGTGACTGGTCAGTCACTACTGACTGACCAATCACAGCGATCGCAGGCGGCGCTGCGCCGCAATTGTTCCCCCGACGAGTCACAGTGACCATCGGCTGTCTGACAGCCGATGTCACTGTTCTGTCACCATGTGTTTTGACATGGTGACAGAAAAGCACCATGACGTAACTGTACTTCATGGTGCCTTAATGCAGGGCAAACTATGACGTACAGTTGCGTTAAGGGGTTAAAGGGCTTGTCCACCTAGAAAAATCCCTTTTTCTTAGAAGAACCCCTCAATGATAAGCTGATCAGTGTGTCCCCTTGCTGGGATCCTCTGTGATCATTTGTAATCTGTGCAGGAACCTTGAAGCAGGTGCTTAATTTCCCAGCAGCGACACCACAGGAGAAATAAATTATAACACATCTCACATTAAAGTCAATGGCCTGTCCGTGTAATGCATAGGCATGCTAGATACTCCAGACTCTTTGTAGCCACTCTGGCTAATGGATGAGGGACCTGAACCAGGGGATCCACCTCTACTAATGCAGAATTCCAAAATGCGAAAAATCAGTCAACTCCTTTACGTTTTCTGGATAATATTATTACCGTTATATTAATATCCTGTCATTATTGTAAAATTATGTGAGAACTGGAATTTTCTTTTAAAAATAAGTGTCTAGCCATTGTGTAGCCAGAGTTAAAAATCTAGTTTTTATTTATTTATTTTTTCAACGTTCTCCAGCACCTTTTCGTTTTTTCTTATTGCCGCTTCCCTTTATTACAAGCAACTATGAATATTGGCTTTTTTTTTTGTAAGGGCTCTGAATTCTTCTCAATAGAAGTGTTCTAATAAATCTTGGACTCTTGTTATTTTAGCTTATTTTGTGTTTATTTGGCACCAGCTATTTTTATTCGTATCCTCTTGCGACATACAGTTGTTTTTTGCCTCTTTATTTGACCATAGGGATTTATACTCTTACAGCTTATACCACGTGTCTGTCCAGCTGTACAACTACCAGATGTAGACAAAACTGTCTGAAAACACCATGTCTATTTGATTTATCTGTTCTTTTTTTCTTTCATTAGGCCAGCATTATGAGTCTATGTTCCCAAAATCATTGATCCATGCCATACATATAATATAACTGATCTTGTACGGCTTAGATCTGTGTCTGAGAGCGGCACTTCTTCCTTATAGTGGAGTTTACTAGAATTCCTCTTTCAAAATGAATAGTCAACAGTTGAACTGACCTGTCCAAAGATATGACATGATAAAATAGCATTGTTGGTTGTAGTGCAAAATGATAATTTGTTCTTTTGCTCTTTATGTTCACTTTTGAACATTAGTTTACATATCATTTGTTCAAAAAAAGTTAAAAACTGAAAATAATTTGCTGTACTGATCTTGAATAATATATTATCACCTATTCTGCAGGCTTTTGAGCTAACATCTCCCTGCATCCTCTGCATGTTCATTGTCTGTACAGAGCGTTCTCTGGTGTATTATATGATGGAAAATATAGTGTTTAATATACAGGGGTAACTACAAAGGGGCTTTCCCATCAGGGACATTTGACATATCCACAGGATGTATCATAAATGTCAAATAGATGGGGGTCCCAGAACGGGCCCCTTAAACCCTGTTCCAACCGTGTGATTTCTGACCATGGAGAAGTAAACAGCGTAGCTCACCGTTTCAGTAAGTCCCATAGAACTGTTTCCTTCTTCATGGTCGGAGATCACCCGCTTCAGCCGGATTGCAGAGCGGTGTTTAGGGGGCCCTGTTCTACAGATATGTGTGGGTCCCAGAGGTGGGACCCGCATTTATCTGACACTTATGACATATCCTGTGGATATGCCATAAATCACCCTGATGGGCAAACCCCTCGATACGTAATGCAGGAATTAATCTATATAGGCTTGTCAACTGGTTCCTGCAGAATGCGGCAGAATTGTGGATTCAGCTGTCGTCTGTAAGATATGCAGTAACTTGGAATCCGTACAAGATCAGAAATACAACGTACATAGTTGGGGTCAGAACATTTTTTTTTGTTTTCATCTATATGTAAACTATAGTTTAAACTCGAAGATTAAAGGTTAAATATGTATCGCCACTACTGTGGTTAATATATGCTATGAAAATGTAGACTGATATGGTAGGGCCCATTTGCGTAGCTTGATATATTGCGTAATGTGAAGTTAGTTTGTGGCGACATAAAATGTTATTTTGAAAAATTGTTTTTTGTCTGCTAGACAACTAGCTGGCCCTGCTTGGTTTATATGATGGTACTAGTAGAACAAAGAGGTTTTATGGGACTTTGATATTGATGACCTATCTAAATCATAGTCAATACTGATTTACTAATTCCATATTCATAAACTGTCATCCGACCACATAGCGCTCTCCTTATTCAGCACACGAATTGTAAAAAAACTCCAGATTGTTTTTTGACATTTTTGCTTTTTTATTTGTTTTTCTGGTTTGTTTCTTATTTGAAGCATGAAAGGAAATAAATAGAGGATTTGGTACTGACACATTTACCAAGACAACTTGGCAGTTTGTGCAGCAATTTACTTATTTTTTGGCCTGGCTTTTCATTGACTTTCGTCATTTGTTAGAAAAGACCTTAGTCATTAGTGACTGTGTTGTAAACTTGGATGTTTTTTTGCTGATCACTTTGTGCTTGTTTGAATTTCTTTCTGCTTCTTGTGTTCCAGCCGCTGTAGTATTCCCAAAAGTCCCAGTCATAACAAAGCTTTTGGAAATGTCAACACGCAAAGTATTATCTGTACAGTTACAGAACTTTTGCGAATTGTCTTTTTGACATTTCCCAGTAATGCTGATATTGTTTGTTCCTTTTTAAGTTGTGCCTTACTTTTATAGAGGTCAGAGAAGGACACACAAAATGAGATGGCATTTTGCACATTTTTGCATATATTTTTTTACACTGAAACAGGGAGTTCAAGATTGAGAACCTCTTACATAAGATGAACGATTAACTGACCTGAATAGCTCTTTCTCACTGATTCCAGCGCTTTCTTTTTTTTTTCCTGGGATCCCCCCCCCCCAACCCCCCAGAGATATGGACAAGTGTTATGTTGGCTCCTCCCTATAATTTGCTATAGTTAGCAACAGGGTGGAGCTAGCTTCCCTGCCTCTGATGCTGACCAATCACTGCGAGGCAGCATGAGTGTAGTTAAGGCCTTTTTTAATAACTACAGAAAATTGGCGTATAAGTAGCCAACAATGCAGTGGGCCATATCTCTGGAACTGGGTGTATAGGGAAAAATAAAAGCCGCGCTATACAAGTCAGTAAACCAATTAAACTTATATGACCTAGTGACAGGTCTTCTTTAAAGAGGTTGCCCACTCTCTATATAGTAGTTGTAAATGGGATTTTATTTGGCATTTTGCTCCAATTCCTCCAGTGAAGAACTCCTGCCGATATTAACAAAGCTGACCTGTAGTCTCCTTGTCCATGTATTCTACAGAGAAGCAGTCACAGGCATCATAAACTTCTGTATGTGCGGCAGACATTACAAATCTTTTGTGAGTGCCTGCAGAGATAAAATTATAGCTGCTCTTTGAACAGAAACATATCAAAAGGTGCATTTGGTGGGGACTTGAGCCTAGCCTTCAACATATTCAGTCAATGCCCACTAATTGATGTGTTGCAGAAGAGAATATCCGATCCAGTGCAATTCTCCAGAATTATGGAATAAGACCGAGGGCAGTTGCGTAAGCAAAGTCCTACTAGTCAGATCTCATTTAGATCGTGGCATGTGCCCGTAGCCAGTAAGAATCTAGAGGATAAAGCGGCCAAAAGGAAGCAAATCATGGTGGTGTGAACTTGTACTGGAATTTAAATACAGACTCTATGTTCCTGCATCTTGTGTTCCTTTAATTTTTTGTTACTGCCAAACAATATATTGGTCTGTGAAAGCTGTTGAGGCAATGTGATTAAGCAGTTGGAATTTTTTCGTTTCCAAGTAAATCTATTCAAGAGAAATGGTAGAAAATATTACAATGAAAAATCCGCACCCAGCTGAGCTGTTTATTAACTTCACCGTGTGCATCCTTTTGTGTCTTAAAAGACAAACTGTAATACTCTGGTCTGTCTGCAGGAATACCCGGAGACCTTACCTAGTATCCGCTGGGCATTTCTAATAAAGTATCGGTTTCAAATAGTCCAGATTTGTGGCATTTTCTCGGCTCTCTTTTGTGTATTCTTGAGGAAAGCTTCTTCACCTTTCATAAACATTTTTAGTGAATAATCTAGTAATTACAACCTTGAGAAAGATTTGATTCTTCTACCGATTTATGTCTGTAGGGTACAGTATTATAGTAGGCACTGAAGTAGGAATATAACAGTGTATAGGAATGAAATCAGAAGCATATAGTGAAAGTTAGTCAGATAGGTCTTTTCAGGAACCAGGAAAGGTAAGGCTACTTTTACACGGCAGTGAAAAACGGATGCGAGTTGGCCGGTTTTTTTACAGCCATCACATGGCTCTCTTCAGAACAATGAAGTGGGTGTTTTCACTCGGCCGCCAAAAACACGTTCTATTTTTTTGACGGCCGTATATGGACAGTGACGTCAAGGGCTCCTCCTGGAGCAGAATCCCCGGCCAGAGAGTTAGATGCTGAGAAAAGGTAAATGTGTGTGGGAATCGGACCGCTCATGTTGTACTTCCAAAATAATTAGCATATTGCAACAAAGACTATTCTCTCAGTAAACAAGCTAATGGGAAGATATAAAAAGGTATGTGGGAACATGTTTTCAAAAGACCTACCAAATGCTGGTACTAGTTTTTGTAGGGCAAAATGATTTAACATTTCTTTATGAGCTTAAAGAGGCTCTGTCACCAGATTTTGCAACCCCTATCTGCTATTGCAGCAGATAGGCGCTGCAATGTAGATTACAGTAACGTTTTTGTTTTTAAAAAACTAGCATTTTTGGCCAAGTTATGACCATTTTCGTATTTATGCAAATGAGGCTTGCAAAAGTACAACTGGGCGTGTTGAAAAGTAAAAGTACAACTGGGCGTGTATTATGTGCGTACATCGGGGCGTGCTTACTACTTTTACTAGCTGGGCGTTGTGTATAGAAGTATCATCCACTTCTCTTCACAACGCCCAGCTTCTGGCAGTACAGACACAGCCGTGTTCTCCAGAGATCACGCTGTGTCGTCACTCACAGGTCCTGCATCGAGCGAGGACACATCGACACCAGAGGCTACAGATGATTCTGCAGCAGCATCGGCGTTTGCAGGTAAGTCGATGTAGCTACTTACCTGCAAATGCTGATGCTGCTGCAGAATCAACTGTAGCCTCTGGTGCCGACACGATGCAGGACCTGTGAGTGACATCACAGCGTGATCTCTCGAGAACACGGCTGTGTCTGCACTGCCAGAAGCTGGGCGTTCTGAAGAGAAGTGGATGACACTTCTCATCAGAAAGCCCAGCTAGTAAAAGTAGTAAACACGCCCCGATGTACGCACATAATACACGCCCAGTTGTACTTTTACTTTTCAACACGCCCAGTTGTACTTTTGCAAGCCTCATTTGCATAAATACAAAAATGGTCATAACTTGGCCAAAAATGCTCGTTTTTTAAAAATAAAAGCGTTACTGTAATCTACATTGCAGTGCCTATCTGCTGCAATAGCAGATAGGGGTTGCAAAATCTGGTGACAGAGCCTCTTTAATTTAAACTGGTAATGGATTTGAGAAAAATATCTGCTAAGGTCTCATGCACACAACCGTGTGCGCCAGCCGAGTTCCGTCAGTGATCCGAGGAAAGATAGAATATGTCCTATCTTTCCTCGGATCGGAGACTCGGGTCATTTTTCATAGACCCGATTTCACCCTCTAAAGTAAATGGGTCCGTGAAGACTATCGTGTGCCACTCTGATGCCGTCAAAAACTGCCCGAGTGGCACAACGATCGTGTGCATGAGGCATAAGAGTAATGATTTTGGGCATTCTTTGGCCAATTTACATCAATCTGTAAAAATTTTGATAAGTCATACATGATGGTTTTTTCAGATTTATTTATTTTTGGTATGGCCGCTTTCCTTACCTCCCAATTTTTTTAAATATTTAGGTCAAAGGTACTGAGCCACACTTGATATTAGAAGGGAAGCCAACCATCTATTAAAGATGACACATGGCTCTTACCCAGGTGTTAACTGTCGGTGATATACTGTAGTTTCGACCCTAGTGCCAAGTTTCAGTAGTATGACATCCCTCTTCCCACTAGGGCACAACAGTATTTCGAGCTGCCGTCAGCTGGGGAGCAGCATGCAAGAGGCCTGAGATGTGGCTCCCGAGCCACTGTTGGGGAACGCTGGTATAGGCTAAAAGAGCAGGATCTACTATTTTATTTCTGGATCTGTTCTGTGACAGGCCACAATACTGGACCACGTCGTAATAATACATTTATTTTCTGCTCTTGGATGGTTTGTAGAATTATATTTTTGGAAAGTAGACTGCGCTTTCTATATTGCTGCTGAACTGCTTGTTTTAGAAATACAAGCATTACATGAAAATTACTACATGCCACGTTCTCTGTGCCATTTGGCATATTAAGAAGCGGAACATGAAAAACTTTCATTTCCTAATACTTTTGAAGTCTATTGCAGTTAACAGCTGTGATCCCTTTGCAATGACTAAACAGATGAGACTTGCGTCGTCTTGTATGTCCCCCATAAAGTTATTGGCTATATTTCCGTGTATTATTGGGTGTGTGCAGAGGATTTGTGTTTGTTTTAAGCTCTCGAGCACAGAGAGTAATGTAAAACCCTCAAGGTCAAATATGGTTTGTTTAGCTGGCACCGCTTCATACTAGGCCACCTACTGCGTGTACTCTGCAGTGTTAATACTCTGAATGCTCATTTACTCACACTTGGTTGTTGCTGTGCAGTATATGGCCTTACTATAAAATGGACTTTGCCAGATTATAAATGTTGACTACTGGTATTGGTAGAGGAATGGTGAAGCCACAACCTATGTTTACGCTGAGCAATGTATTTAGCTCTGTCTCATACCTCATTGACGTTGATCGTTCAGAGTGGTAATAAACCACCCCACCATATTTGAAAGCTGGCGGTACATTGTGATGAAGTTATCCTTGTGTGTGTAGTGTACTTGGCATTTGATCTGAGGAGTCATACTTATTTGCTTTATTTTGCAGAGATAAGGGCTCAGCTGGTTGAACAACAAAAATGCTTGGAGCAACAAACCGAGATGAGAGTTCAGCTCCTTCAGGACCTCCAGGACTTCTTCCGCAAAAAATCAGAAATTGAAATGGAATATTCCCGGAATCTAGAAAAGCTGGCAGAGAGATTCATGGCTAAGACCAGAAGCACAAAAGATCACCAACAATACAAGTGAGAATTTTACCTATTCGTACTTACTAGGGATGTCGCTTGCCAAAATTGCTCATTCGTGTCTTGAAATGTATGTGCCAAATTTTATGGGATGATACAAATTTATAATGAAGTGTAAAATGGATTTGTTCCTGCAAATGTCACAAAGTACTTGTTTCCTGAATACAGAATATTTAAATATTTGCTAATTAGGACTAGCCAAGTTGCGATCCTTTGAGTACCCAGCTTTGGCCATACTTGAACCAGATGGGACAAAGATTCCGTAAAACGTATTTATATTTGAGCCTCGGTCCTAATTGTTATCTAGAGCCTCGTGTATTCATAGAACGTCCAGCCCTGTAGCTGTTTTGACATGTAGAGGTTTCCGAGATGCGCCTGGGTGACGCGGTATGTTCTGCTGAGGAACTCCAGGGTGCACAAATAATGAGATCTGTACTGAAGTTATTTGAAGCGCTCAAGGAATTGAACTTGTCATCGGATTGTCAGCAGGCAGCTGTTGTCCAAACTACGACATACATTTGTAAATATTATACATCCTTGAAGAAACAACCGCTGAATTAAAACTGCTATGCATGAATTGTTTTAATTCCTACCGAATATCTGTCTGAATGCCGCCTCACCATTGCTAAGCTGCATTCCTTGGCTGACTTCTGTCTTTTACAAAGCGCTTTGTAAGGACATACAACGTCATGTAGAAGTTTATTTTGTTAAAGCAGAGCTCTGGTTGTCGCAACTTTACACTGAGGACACCCTAGTATTATGTTGGTTTCAGCAAGTTTGTTGAATTATGCTAAAAAAATAAATAAATGCTTAAAGAGGCTCTGTCACCAGATTTTGCAACCCCTATCTCCTATTGCAGCAGATAGGCACTGCAATGTAGATTAGAGTAAAGTTTTTGTTTTTTTTAAAAAACAAGCATTTTTGGCCAAGTTATGACCATTTTTATATTTATGCAAATGAGGCTTTCTAAAGTACCACTGGGCGTGTATTATGTGCGTACATCTGGGCGTTTTTACTTCTTTTACTAGCTGGGCGTTTGTGTATAGAAGTATCATCCACTTCTCTTCAGAACGCCCAGCTTCTGGCAGTGCACAGACACACAGCGTGCTCTCGAGAGATCACGCTGTGACGTCACTTCCTGCCCCAGGTCCTGCATCGTGTCGGACGAGCGAGGACACATCGGCACCAGAGGCTACATTTGATTCTGCAGCAGCATCAGCGTTTGCAGGTAAGTCGCTACATCGACTTACCTGCTAACGCCGATGCTGCTGCAGAATCAACTGAAGCCTCTGGTGCCGGTGTCCTCGCTCGTCTGACACGATGCAGGACCTGTGAGTGACGTCACAGCGTGATCTGGCAGAAGCTGGGCGTTGTGAAGAGAAGTGGATGATGCCGATTCGTCAGCATCATACACTTCTAGTCACAACGCCCAGCTAGTAAAAGAAGTAAACACGCCCAGATGTACACACATAATACACGCCCAGATGTACACACATAATACACGCCCACTTGTACATAACTTTAAACACGCCCAGTTGTACTTTAGAAAGCCTCATTTGCATAAATATAAGAATGGTCATAACTTGGCCAAAAATGCTCGTTTAAAAAACAAAAACAAAACGTTACTGTAATCTACATTGCAGCGCCGATCTGCTGCAATAGCAGATAGGGGTTGCAAAATCTGGTGACAGAGCCTCTTTAAGACACCCATGCACACGGCCGTATTTTCATCCATCCGTAAATACTGTCTGAGAAATACATAACGGTATCTGCAAATACGGTCCGTAGTGCATCTGTATATACGGAGCCGCAAAAAAAGAAAATCACAAATGATGTGCAATATCTGAAAACCTGGCGTCGCCTAGCAACGCTTCCAAAATTACGGACGACTATGGGTGCACATCCGTAGCCTTCCGTAATTACGGAAACTCCCATAGAGTTCTATGGAGAGTCCGTGCTGTAATTATGGACAAGAATAGGACATGTTCTATATTTTACGGATCATTTCTACAGCACGTTCATCCATCCGTAAAAATACGGAAAGGTGTCCATAGCCCATAGAAATGAATGGGTCTGTAATTACGGATGAAAGATAGTCGTGTGCATGGGGCCTAACTGTGCAACTGCAAGTTGATGCCTGTGTGGAGGATGGGAAGTGACAACTGCTCTAAGCATGTCAGGCTTAGAAAAATGTACAAAAGTCGGCCTGTCCAATAGACGAAAACTTATTTCCATGATTAATGCAAACAGCGTTACTGTACCCACTGTACAGACTTTGGGTCTTGTACAGGTAGGGTTTAGGTGAAGTGTCTGGTAATGTCTGTGCCTTTGGGGCTGGATTAGAGGAATTTGAAGCTGACGTTCACTCTTTTAATCTTATGTTACCTGGGAGCAGCTATCACTTTTATATCTCAGCTATGCGAACAAGCCTTGAGAACACTCGAGAGTATTTAAAGATCCCATGATTATTTAATGAGCGTTACTTTCTCGTGGCGGCCTCATCAACCGGCTGTCTCTGATTGTTCTAGCACTGGGCTGCTATTTCTGCGAGTGTGGAGGGAGCTGAACAAAAACCATAAGGGTATATTCACACAAAGCTGACATTTCTGAGACACTACCATTCTTCTGAATGGGGCTTGCAGAAATACATGCACATGTTTACAGAAACAACCCCATCTATTAACCCCTTCCCGACATCCGCCGTGTATATACGGCGCTGTCGGGAAGGTGTTCCCGCAAACGGCAGTACAGTTACGTCGCAGTGATGGTGCGGGCTCAGAAACAGAGCCGGCACCATCACCGCGGGGTGACAGCTGTATTATACAGCTGGCACCCTCCTGTAACTGCCAGGACCGGAGCTATTCTCCGATCCGGCTGATTAACCCCTCAGATGCTGCGCTCAATAGAGCACAGCATCTGATTGGTTTTAACCCAACCGGCAACCCAGCGACGCAATCGGAGGCCAAATAATGGCGTCCGAGTTTGCCTTGTACGGGAGCCGATGAGGACCCGCCTGCGGCGTGTCCTCATAGTCTTGCTGTCAGTGAATAACTGACAGCGCTATTACACTCCACTACGTATGTAGTGCAGTGTATTACAGTAGAGATCGGGGCTTCAGGCCCACAAGTGCCCTAGTGAGACAAGTCAAAAAAGTAAAAAAATAAAATAAAAACAATGTCGTAAAACAATAAAAACACAAGTTTCAAGTAAAGAAAAAAAAAAAATTAACCTGACTTTTTCTCCCCATAGTAAGTCTTTTATTATGGGAAAAAAATGTAAAAAGCTATACATAATTGGTATTGCCGCGTCCGAAACGACCCAAACTACAAAACTATTATGTCATTTATCCCGCACGATGAACGCCGTAAAAAAAAAAAACATGAAAAACAACGCCAGAATCTTTGTTTTTAGGTCACATCTCCTCCCAAAAAATGCTATAAAAAGTGATCAAAAAGTCACATTTACTCCAAAATAGTACTAATAAAAACGACAATCCGTCCCGCAAAAAATAATCCCTGACACCGCTTTGTTCAGGCAAAAATAAAAAGTTATGGGTCTTAGAATATTGCGACACAGAAAACAAATGATTTTATAAAAATGTATTTTATTGTGCAAAAGCTGCAATACATAAAAAAAAAACTATATAAATTTGGTATCGCCGTAATCGTATCGACCCACAGAATAAAGCTAACATGTAATTTATGGCGCACTGTGGATGCCGAAATAAAAAAAACAATAAACTATTCCAGAATTGCTTGTTTTTGGTAATTTCCTTTACCAAAAAATGAAATAAAAAGTGATCAAAAAGTCGTAGGTGTTCTAAAATGGTACCAATAAAATCTACAGCCCGTCTCGCAAAAAACAAGCCCGCACACCGCTCAATCAACTGAAAAATAAAAAAGTTATGGCACTAGTAATGCGGTGATGAAAAAACATCTCAATGCGCAGGCTGGAGGGGAACATTCCTTCAGTTTCAGGGCCCTAGTATTTAGGAACTAGGAAAGGGAAGGGACACAGCACATCCGCTGGAAGCGAGGGTGCCCGTATTATACCAGTGCGAAACTTTAAAAGCAATATTTCCCAAACTACTCAGGAGAAAAAGTCCCCAAAAGGTGCAGAGCGTTACAAAAGGGGGATAAGAAAGAAAACTATTTATCAGTGCGACACTGGCCTGTGCATAACAGATTGCTTCACATCGTAACACACCTATGGAAATTTTTATTATTTATCCCATTATTATACCCTCTTATTATGCCCTGATGTTCTCCGCACAGATTACATATGCCACCACATTATAAACTGAAATACCAGCAAAACTCAAACAAAACTACTACCAAGCAAAATCAATGCTCAAAATGGCGGTCTTTCCCTTCTTAGCCCTACAGTGTGCCCAAACAGCAATTTATGTCCAAAAGTAAGGCATTACCATTCCCGGGAGAACCCGCTTTACAATTTATGGGGTAAGATTCTCCAGGGGCACAACATATCGTTCGGTGAATAGGCAGATCAGTGGAAAAATTTCAATTTTCACTTTGCACCATCCACGGCGTATTAATTTCTGAAAAACACCTGTGGAGTCTAAATTTTCACTACACCCCTTGATAAATGCCTTTAGGGGTGTAGTTTCTAAAACGGGGTCACTTTTGTTTGGTACATCAGGGGTTTTGCAAATGCAACATGCTGTCCGCAAACCATTTCAGCAAAATCTACGCTCCAAAAGATAAATACCGCTCCTTTTCTTCTGAATGCTCCCATATATGTAAACCGCCATTTATAACCACATATGGGGTGTTACTGTACTCTGGAGAAATTGCTTTACAAATGTTGGGGGGCTTTTTGTGCTCTATTCCTTGTAAAAATGTTGATCTAAAACTACATCCTATTGGGAAATTTTTTTATTTTTCATGGCTTAATTCTAATTAATTTGGCAAAAAACCTTTGGGATCAAAATTTTCACTATACCCCTAGATGATTCCTCAGGGGGTGAAGTTTCCCAAATGGAGTCACTTTTGGGGTGTTTCCACTGTACTAGTACTACAGGGGCTCAGCAAATGTGACATGACACCCAGAAACCATTCCAAAATCCAAATGGTGCTCCTTCCGTTCTGAGCCCTACCGTGTGTCCAAACAGCCGTTTATAACAACATAGAATTACCATTAGTCCTCTGACAGAATAGTGTTTTTTACAAAGAAAGCTGTGTGTATGAAGACCTATTTGACAGAAGAGTAGTGTAGGCAAGCCGTTTATTAGACAGATGTTCTATGCAGTGAATTATCTACTATGTCATGTTTGGTTGCTTGGCATCTTGCACTCAAATAGAAAAAATAATCCTAAATAAATAAGTCATTTGGCATCCAAAAAGCCAGTCAGCTGTGTTTACAAATGCCCTAGTTGGTGAAATAGTGACTAAAGCCCACCCAGAAAATGGGTCTCACCTATGTTACACCACATGAAATTTCCACCAATAACTTTGTCTGAAGCAGTTTTACATTATTGAGACAAATCTGAGCAGCTGTCCAAACACCGGTTCAAGAACATGACCTAAGTTCCTGCTGATTTTTTCTGCATGACCACAATGAGTTAAGTAAATAGGAGTGAAGTCATATTTGTGGTGTCCGATCCGCTGGATTGTAGAGACCAGGTCAGCAGGTCCAGAAACAGCGTTTCCTGTAATATTCTTGTATATTGTTCCAGGCAGAACATATAAGAGATCTCGGCGGGTACTTGTCTCCACAAGCACTCCCTTACACTACTCCAGTCTGCGGCGGGTTATACGACAGGTAGTTGTCCTATTTTTGCACTTGGTATCTGTATTTCTGGTTTGTGATTGTAGCTCTTCACCTAATATACAAGTAATGGTTCTCTGGTACAAAGTGTCACTTTTTATTTCCGCTCCATGTTGTGTCTGTGATAATATTTTAGTACATATGGCACGTTCTCAGACTTTCTTCACACTTACTACAGTGACATAACGCTCTGTAAACACAATCTGTTTCATTTTCTCTGCCCAAGTGAAGTGATATTTCTGAAAATTCATGCAGGGCTTTGGTATTCCAGTATGTGAATAATAAATATAGAATTACTTGCCTGAACATTTAATTATTCCAAATGCGGTGCCTATGCCCAAAATATTTCTTTTTTTTGTCACATTTATTGTGTTTTTTTTGTTTTTTCTTCCATATATATTTACCAACGTTCGAACACCAAAATGTGAGATTTTTTTAACCCCATCCTGCTCCACCAGAAACCTCTTATACTTTATAGAAATATATTTGAAATACTTATTTTCATGTAAATAAAGCAACGTTATTGGATACTAATCTGGGTTTAAGCCTAGTTCATACATACTTTTTTTGACAGGCAGAATGAGCGCTGCAAGTTTTTTTTGTTTTTTTTTTCTACCTCCCTTTGCAGTGTTTTTCTCTTGTCATGAAGACCCAACACCCCCCTTTCATGATGGGGTTAATCATTCCTTTCTAAAACTATGGGGGGGGGGGGGCTGATATAACCTGCACTGTTATAACGACCTCCATTCTTCCGGGAAGACTTTCACATAGATTTTGTAACGTTCCATTGAGCTACAATACTTGATGTTGGGCAATAAGCCCTGGATCCTAGGTTTTGTTCTCCTTTATCCTTAAGGTGGTCAGTTAGTTTGAGGTCAGGCCTCTGTTAGGCAAGTTCTATATGGAACTCCTAGAAATCCTATTTTATGGACGTTGCTGTGGCATTGTCTTGCTGAAATATTTACATTTACAACCACAAATATTTTCAAAGTTTTAAGCAAAGAGCTATTCATGTGGGTAAATGCGAGCCTAGAATGTTATGTCACATTTTTTTCTTTATAGACCCCTCTTGTTCTGGAAATCAGTGGTGCTCGGAGATCACAGACTTGCATCTCTGACTTTTCTGAAGATTGTTTTGACTGGATTTCCTCTTCCAGCTCTTTTGATCTTCTATTCCATGGGGCTCAGAATCCGGGCTCAATGGCCAATTTCACACGTTTCAACCGCAATGTCAATCGGTGTTTTTCAAAAACATTGTGATTCCTCTCAATTTTCATACGTTTTCATAACTACCTGCTTTGTTCTTGTTCGTGACATAGGATGTTGAAAACTGAGACCTTAGAAATATTATACCCTGTTTTAAGTCCAGTCAGCTGGACCGAAGACTCTACTGACAGCGGCTCCTGTGTGCATTTAACATACAGGATAACCCTAATACTGATCACATCTAAACTCATGAACTTAGATGTGATCGGGTTATCCTGTATGCTCGAGGCACAGAGGAGCCACTGTCAGTCCAGCCATCAGTCTAGCTGACTGATGGATTTGGCTTACAGTGGCGCGATGTAGCTTCTGTCAATTTGATAAAGGTATATAAACACATACATTTCATAAAAAAAAAAAAAAAAGGCTACAATGATCTACATAGCGTTTAAGTTTAACCTGTGATTGACTTTCACATATATACTATCCTATGTGCTAATTCTGTGTTATTCTTCTATATAGGAAAGATCAGAATTTGCTGTCCCCTGTAAATTGCTGGTATTTACTTTTGAACCAAGTGAGAAGAGAAAGCAAAGATCATGCGACACTGAGTGATATTTACTTAAACAACGTTATAATGCGATTCATGCAGATAAGCGAAGATTCCACCAGGATGTTCAAAAAGGTATTTAATACAATCTCTTCCAGCATCCTTCCATGCATGTCACTGTATAATGTTAGGATCATCTTCCACTATTGTCCTAGATCAGTGTCTGCCATTTGGTAGTATTGAATTTCATGGTCTAGTGTCCAGTGGCATGATTTTTTTCCGGGGGTTTTAATTAGGTGTGAATGGGTCCAAGTGCTTTGCCTATTTCTGAATGTCTAAGGACTGGCGCTTAACGCAGAATTTTTCAGTGAGTAATGACATTCACTGGTTTTCAGCATGGAATGTGTGGTCACATTACCGGCCAGACCACGGTCAACATTTGGGAAAGTTTCTAAATTACGTATTATGAGATGGATAGACTGTGGCGAAAAGAGAACTGTTCATGCATGGCTCTTTTGAATAAAGATGCCAGGAATTCAGGCAGATCCCAATCAAAGTTATCTAGAGAAAATATCACATAATATAATCTAGTGTAAAAATCTGTTCATTTAATGGTTCTAAAATTATTTGCGCAAAATTATACAAAAATAGCTTTTTGATGTCTGACTGATTTTGCCTTTTTTTTTTTTTTTGAAACTTTTTTATTGAGATTTCCATATAACTTTAACATACATATAATACATAGCAGAAATGGACAATACATAGCATTATTCATACCCTGAAACTGGTACAGCTATGATACATATTCTTTCTTTCGTTGATAAGTCCAAACTTTTCTAATTTATAGAGCTATTGCAGCTTTGATGACAGATTATACTTAAAAAACCAAAAACATTTAACACGGTAACTATGGTAGCCTAACTAATAATTTCTCATTTGCCTCTTCTCCTGTTTCCATTTATGTCTTGCTTTCAATGTGTTCCTATCTGACCGTTTGATTCTGCAGTTTTTAGTCTCCCTAATGCCCCTTTGATATCTTCGATGAGATACAATTTAGTTTGTCTGAAACCTTCCATCGTTTTGCTATATCGGAGTCTGGCATTTGTTCTAAGAATGGCTTCCATTTTTAAAAAAAATTCGCCGTTCCTTGTGCCTCAATGCCTCCATTCTGTCCGAATGTAAATATCTATATAGTTGCTGGACTAATTGTTCCAAATTCGGGGTGTTAGTTTCCAGCCAATTTTTCAGAATGCACCTTTTGGCTACAAGTATTATGTGTGCTAACGGCGGTATGCGTTGCAATATTCCCTCTTCTTCAGTGTCTAATAACGCTATCGAGTGAAATAATAACAGCGTCGGGTTCAATGGAATAGTTTTACCCCATAGCTTCCTGATATATGCCAATACTTCCGTCCAATATCCCTGAGTAGCCGAACACAACCAGATACCATGATATAAGTCTGTGTGCGGTTGAGCACACTTTGGGCAGGAATGTATCCTATTTGGATTTCCATCTGTGGGCGGTATATTAAAAGCATAAATGGCTGCATGCATCAGTCTAAATTGTGTCTCCCTCCATACTTCATTAATCACATGCTTTCTCACTGTTTGCCATCCCTCCAGTAGCTGCTCATTTATATCTGGGGTTTTGAAAATACGTCTCCAATATGGGAATTGATTTTTATTTTCTAGTCGTACATAAATACCTTTCATTGCCCGATATAATTCCGACAAGGACTTCCTATGGGAATCTTCTCCCACTAGTGCATCAAAGGGGTTGTCTATTATTTATTTTTCTAAATTCCCCACCAGCTTCGTACAAAAAGCTCTAATTTGCAGATATTGCAGAAAATGAGTTTGCTGAATCCCATATTCACTCCCCAGTTCTGGTAGCGTCTTTAACCTCGGTTCCGTCACATGCAATACATGTTCTACTGTGTCTATCCCTTTGTTTTTCCATGCATTAAATAGACTACTAGACTTCCCCGCCGGAAACCGGGCATCAGTCCACAGGGGCAAATACTTAGACAACTGGAAGGAAAGGCCCTGCTTTTTCCTCACTTCCTTCCAACACATTATTGTGTCACGTAATATGACTGAGGACTTGACCTTTTGAGGTAGGTGTCCTAGCTTAGTGTGTAGCAAAGCCCGGAGATCATATTCTCCCGCCAGAGCCGACTCCAAGTCTCTATTCGAGTAGTGACTAGTTTTATGTATCCAGTCCAGGACATGGTGGAAAAGGCTAGCTATATTATACCCTCTCAAGTGTGGTATGTTCACTCCCCCTTGCCAATGATATCCCTGTAATTTTAGCAATGACACTCTAGGGCGCTTATTCATCCATATGAATCTCGTTATAGCCGAGTTAAAGGCTTTTACATCTCTATGCTTTAGCAACAGAGGCAGTGTTTGCAGCGGATATAGTAATCTCGCGAAGGAAATCATTTTGACCAAATGGCATCTCCCAAACATGGACAATGGTAAGGCCATCCATCTTTGTAATTCTACTTTTATTTTGCTGAAAATGGGTTCGTAATTCAGTTGGTATAGTGTTCCTGTGCTCCGCCCTATATGTATTCCCAGATATCTTATTTGTGATATTTCTATTTTAATTCCAAGTCGTTGGAGGTTCTCGTCTGCTGTGTGATTATGATGCGTTAGACCTAAAAGTTCACACTTGCTTGTGTTAATTTTCAGTCCCGCTTGTTTTCCATATTCCTGAATCACTTCAAATACTCTAGGCAGGTGTCTGGACGGATGGGAAAGAAATAACAGAATGTCATCTGCAAAAACCGCTGTTTTGACTTCCACTTCGCCTACCTGGATCCCTGAATATATCTGCCCTCGCTCCAGGACCTTGATTTTGCCTTTTGTGTTAATTTTTTCAATGATACAATGCAAAGTAGATGAGGACCACCAAGTCAGAAGGGGATTTGTCTCTCGCATAGCTTTCGCATAACGCCATAGATTGGGATTTACTGGACCACATGGGATTTGATCCTCTTATCGCCTGCAAACAATGTGTTTCTTCTAAACCTTTTTATTTTTTTGTATCCAGCGAATAACTGGTTGTGATATTCCCCTTGATGGAGATCTGACAGTCACCATTATCACCATTCTTTTAGTGTGAAAACTATTATCTCAGAGAAAACCCCAATGGGGATAGGAGGTTAAGATGTGAGTGATTTTATTTCTATAAAAATAATCCTTGAGAGTAAATAGCCTACTGGACCAATTGATCTAGTTTTAATATTGGCTAGGTTTGGGGTCCAAATATACTATATATGTGCGTGGACATATGTAAGCGGGCAAATCATGCAAGAGTAATCGGTACATTCAGTTTGAAACCGATATCAAAGCTTCTTGAAAATAGGCTCCCAGGTGAACCTTCAATTCCTTTAACTGGTTTGTGGTTTTTGTCCAGTATGAACATTCATCATATAATCTGTACACTTAACTCCTTAGTGACCACTAATACGCCTTTTTACGTCGGTCACTAATGGACTTTAGGCTAGGCTGACGCCTTTTCACGTCAGCCTAGTCTAAGTCCTGCACGGGTCTCCCGTGCAGGCAGGAGCCGGGGCTCTGCTGTCTGATGACAGCTGAGCTCCTGCTCCAACGCCCGCGATCGAAGTTTACTTCGATCACGGCCGTTTAACCCGTTAAATGCCGCCGTCAATAGCGACCGCGGCATTTAACTTTGTTTACAGAGGGAGTGCGCTCCCTCTGTCACCCATCGGCGGCCCGCGAATGCAATCGCGGGTCTCCGATGGGGTGTCATGGCAGCCGGGGGCTTGATAAAAGCCCCCAGGTCTGCCCTGGACATATTCCTGTTAGGACGCGCCGGAGGCACGTCCTAACAGATTGCCTGTCAGATTTACACTGACAGGCAATAATGCTCTGGTATACGAAGTATACCAGAGCATTATAGCAGCGATCGGAAGATCGCACAGTAAAGTCCCCTAGTGGGACTAATAAAATAAGTCATCAAAGTGAAATAAAGATTATTAATAAAAAGTACAGTAAAAAAATAAATCCATTTTTTTTCCATAAAAAGTGGTTTTATTTAGTAAAAGTGTAAAAAAAAAAAAATAAGTACACATATGTGGTATCGCCGCGACCGTAATGACTCCATTAATAAAGTTAATATGTAATTTTAAACCGCAAAGTGAACACCGTAGGAAAAAAAACGCAAAAAACCATGGCGAAATTGCAATTTTTTTCCATTGCCCCCCAAAAAAGTCATAATAAAAATGAATCAATAAGTCCCATGCAGCCCAAAACAGTACCATTCAAAACTACGTCTTGTCCCGCAGAAAACAAGCCCAAAAAATCACTACATTGATGGAAAAATAAAAAAATGACAGCTCTTGGAAAGCGACGATGCAAAAACAAATAATTTTAGTTCAAAAGTGTTTTTATTGTGCAAAAGTCGTAAAACATAAAAAAAACCTCTACATATGTGGTATCGCCGTAATCGTACCGACCCATAGAATAAAGGTAACATGTTATTTACGTCGCATAGTGAACGGCGTCAATTTAAAAACGCATAGAACAATGGCGGAATTTCAGTTTTTTTTTATAATCCCCCCCCAAAAGGGTTAATAAAAGTTAATATAAAAATTATATGTACCCAAAAATGGTGCTATTAAAAAGCACAACTAATCCCGCAAAAAACAAGTCCTCATACAGCTATGTAGACGAAAAAATAAAAACTTTATAGCTCTTTGAATGCGACTATAGAAAAACTAATAAAATAGCTTGGTCATTAGGGCCTAAAATGGGCTGGTCACTAAGGGGTTAAAGAGGCTCTGTCACCACATTATAAGTGGTGCTGTAATGTAGATAACAGTGGTTTTTTTATTTTAAAAAAGGATCATTTTTGAGCAAGTTATTAGCAATTTTAGATTTATGCTAATTCGTTTCTTAATAGACAACTGGGCGTTTTTTACCTTTTGACCAAGTGGGCGTTGTAAAGAGAAGTGTATGACGCTGACCAATCGGTGTCATACACTTCTCTTCATTCATATTTAACTGTACGAACAGCACAGCATGACCTCGCGAGATCACGCTGTGCTATCACATACACCCACATTAACTTTACCGAAATGTCTTGAGAGTGAATGGACATTGCCTCCAGCCAGGACGCGATGTCGATTCACACTCCCGACACTTCGGTAAAATTGTGTGGGACTTAATCACAGTGTGAATGGACATCGCGTCCTGGCTTGAGGCAATGTCTATTCATTCTAAAGACACTTCAGTAAAGTTTAATGTGGGTGTATGTGACAGCACAGCGAGATCACGCTGTGCTGTGAGTACAGCTGAACATGAATGGAGAGAAGTGTATGACGCTGATTGGTCAGCGTCATACACTCCTCTGTACAATGCCCACTTGGTCAAAAGGTAAAAAACGCACCGTTGTCTATTAAGAAACTAATTAGCATAAATCTAGAATTGCTCATAACTTGCTCAAAAATTATTTTTCAAAATAAAAATCTGGTGACAGAGCCTCTTCAAAAACCAGATTATAAGTGCCCTATCTCCTACATAAACTGAACAGCGCCCTAATGTAGATAGCAACAGTGGTTTTTATTTTGAAAAACGATCATTTTTTACCACGTTTTTTCCAACTGGGCGTTGTAAAGAGGAGTGTATGACGCTGACCAATCAGCGTCATACACTTCTCATTGTTCCACTGCACAATCACGCTGGGCTGGAAAAATGAAAAGTGTATGATGTTGCTAAGAAAGTCATTCGCATAAATCTCAAATTGCTCATAACTTTGTCAAAAATTATCATTTTTCAAAATAAAAACCACTGCTGTTATCTACATTACAGCGCCAATCAGATTATGTAGGAGATAGGGCATTTATAATCTGGTGACAGAGCCTCTTTCAGCCCTGTCAACTGCTAAAAAAAAAATAAATAATAAAATAAAGTCTGGTAGGAGAAAAATAAATTAAAAAAAAGGCACAAATCTCAGGGATAGACTGAGGCCTTATTCACACGAGAGTATCTGATTTGCATCTGTAAAAAACAGGCCGTTTCTCATACGTATGAATGGTTTCAGTGTGTCATCAGTTTTTGTTGTCCATGTTTCTCCTCTTCAAGTGCTTCCTGCTTTCCCATTTTTTTTTTTTTTGCATTTCTTTTGCAACTGATCCATGAAAAACAGACTTCACGTAGATATCGTCTGTGTGCTATTAGTTTTTTTTTCACACATGCATATACTTTATTGGATTAGTCTGGTCCACAAAAATAGACCAAAGTAGGGCATGCTGAGAAATTCTCAGAATGGAAACCCACTCCATTTAAAAAAAAAACTGATGTGTGAACAGCCCGATTGACATGGACGAGAAATGCATTGGCGTAAGGAAGGAAAACGTTGAAGCTATGAAATCAGGCAGTGTCTATGCTTCATTTTTGTGCTGAGGTAAATTACCAACTCAATGTAAGAACTGCAGTCTCCCTAAGAATAAAATAGAGCTGCTTCTACCGTCTTCCGTTCATGGCCAATCGGATTACAGTGAATGGGGATGCCTCACCCTTGTGATCGCTGGAGATCTGACCACTGGTATAACACTTATCACCTATAGGTGAGAAATGTTTAAGCTGAGGAAAACCCCTTTAATTTCTGCAGTGTGCTATAAATGTGGGCACCACAACAATCAATAATGGCAATAGGAGTCCAGTCTCATTGGGGGTTAAAGAGAAAGGGAAGAAAATAAACCAGCTCCCTCTCTTGGATTTTCCATCCTCCTGTTCGAGGTTTCTAATTGAAATTCTGAAGTGATCTCCTTTCTTGTTTCTTTTCAGTATGCCACATGCTTAGACATGCATTCAGATGAGCACTGCAATGCATCCTCAAGGCCCAAATGATGGGGTTTCCAAGGACGTGGCTTGCTTGGAATTCTTCCCACTCCTTCCAGCGTCTTGTTTGCATCTGTCATCCCTCGCTATTGGTGATGTTAAATGCTGTGTTGATTGGAACACTGTGCTCTACTTACTTCCAATAGAACCACTGCAGCCAGTTAGCATTCTGTGCCCAGTGTTGCATGGAGGGCCGGAAATAACAAGGAATGTGCCCCAAAAAATAGGACTTACTATAGCCACGCTGTGCTCCGTTGTTAATTGTACCAATCTCCCTGTTTAGGCTTTTTTCCTTTCCTGTGCCTTTTTCTCTAAATGTAACAAGTGAGCCTTTTATTTACGGACACAACTGTTAACCACTTAAAGACCAGGTTACTTTAAAGTCCTAATAACCGGACACGTTTATAGCTTGTTTTTTTTTTTTTTTTTCTCCGCTTTAATGCTTTGCTCTCAACCAAACGTTGTATTTTTATATTTTTTTATTTTTTATACAATGCATCCATCAATCAACCCATTACACGCATTGGAGGACACTTAATTATACATTATTGAAACCCAAAAGTACCAGAGCACATCTGCCCTGCCCTGTGACAGTTGTGACCCTCATAGTTGCTCTATATTTTCTTAAAGGGGTTTTCCAACCCCACTGCAAAAATTTTCAAAAGGTCTGGCCGCGCTACAAGTGTTTCAGCCTTATTTAGATCCATCATTTCTGGTCCTCTTAGGTTAGAGCCCCCACAATCCATAGCACTTGTTTTTATGGTATCATTACCCACCAAGAACATTTCCTCAGTTAACTAACAGACCATCCACTCTAAACTCCCAGCAACATCTAATGTTCCATAATAACATTGCATTGATGTGATTGGATGCTGGCAGCGCATTCGCAGTAGATACATCAGGATTTATGTAAAGAGCGAGCACAGATGCACTAGGGGGGATAGGCACTGAACATGCGTGGAGCTAAGAGCGTTGCTTTAAATCACGCATGCTCTGAGGATCTGAGCTAACCCAGACCATCTCCTGTAAGTGACGTCACTCATGACAAGCTGTACATTCCAGAGGCCAGAAAAAGTATTTTGCAAAGAATGAACGGGACGTCACCAGAAGTTTCAATATCACCGTGGGTCGGTGTCACAGGACAAGAGGGCATTTTCTTAAACATAAGTGAATTAAAAAGTGTGTTGAATTGGCAGCTGGAGGTATATAGTCATTTACATTTCTAGTCCCGGAAAAGATCTTTAACCCTGCAGCTCTGCCCACATACTAGAATTCCAGGGAGTCACATGATTACCGTGATTATTACAAGTAGTAGGTTGAGGCCACATAAAGCAGCTGTGATGTGGCTAAAAAAATGCACTTGCATTCAGTTTTGGAATCCTCGTTTAGGTCTATACAGTTATGCAGGTAAACCGGGACGATTACAGAAAAATCTCATGCTGACCGTTTTCGGCCACACTAGGCCCATCCTGTAGCAGCTACGTGTGTTCTTACCTGCACTTCTCCTGTCAACTGTAATCTAGGCAAGTAATTTAACGGGGAACCGGTCACCAGCATTTCACCTATTAAACCAGCAATGCCTGGTGGAAATGAGTGAAATGTCATTTTTATGTAACCTATAATTATCTTCTAAATCGGCTCTGTTCCTCAAGACTTTCCAAGTTAACTCCGCCTCCTTACTTTTGATTGTCAGCTCCTCGTCTCCCCCCAGCACACATGAAAACCCACGCTTGCGCATCGATGTTCCGGTGCGTGCACACATTGGGACACCATAGCGGTGCATGTGTAGTAACTTCATTTGAGGTCCGGACTAGGCAGGGAAGGATATCGGACCACATATGACGGGCGCATGCGCGCGATCTCAGACGAGATTTTTGCATTCAGGGCGGGCCAGTTTTCGGTGGTAGGCGGGCATAAGAAGAGGAGTATTAACATATGAGGCGCAAAATATTTGCACACCGTTCTTTACAGTCGGAGGAGGCGTGTAGGAGAGGGGATAATGGCAATGAACTCTTGACCACATCGGCCAGTGAGGGGAGAGTAGAGTTCAATAGGGGAAATGCTGGTGACCGGTTCCCTTTAATAAGTCAAGTGATACACACTTGGAGTGTGTATATGTAAAACGGGGATACGTGTGGAGTATTGTAAAGAGGCCATCTTTTCAGAAATGTATTTGTGGTAAAAAAAGAAATTCTACTGCTGCCGCCTTCTCTCCTAGATGCCTGTCCTTGAGTTATATCTTTGTGTGTGTGTGTGTGTGTGTGTGTGTGTGTGTGTGTGTGTGTGTGTGTGTGTGTGTGTGTGTGTGTGTGTGTGTGTGTATCTCACCACTAGAAATTATCCTACCAAAATAGCGTTTAATCCGTAGTAGAAATATACACTTAACTATAGTCGTCTATGGACCCCTGGTTGCCCACACATTTGGCAGTGCCATATTTTCTATAATCCTAGTCAGACAATTAAGAATGAGTAATTTCAGTAGCATGGTTGTGCTACTAGAATTCACCCCATGCAGTTTAGGGGCTAACTTCTATTTCATGGTGATGGACAACCTTCTGAGAAATGTTTTGATTGTATCAGAACAGAAGATTAAGGTACGTTTATATGAATGATATTCATATTAGCTGTCCTCAATACAATCGCTGTAAACAATCGAGTAGCGATTCCAGATAAGTATTTGCACACAACGTTATCTTAAAAACTTGTTTGGTTCTTGTTTACATACCACAATGTCAGAACGGCCAGCGATTTTATGTTTATGTACGCATAAACGCTTGTAACCTATATAAAATAGGCGATTAGTCAATTTTTGTTAGCATTTGAATCTGAACGATTATCTGCTTGTATAAATCGGCTTTTAGGGTAGAGGTCTGCCAAATTTTGCTGGACATACTCAAACTGCCCTGTATTTCTGCTGAGACCTTGTCTTATTTGCTGGGTGCCCCTTCCGGTGATACACAGAAAATGTGGAGATGTCTATTTAAAGCTTAACTTTTAATGGATCACAGATAAAAGCAAACCAATTCGCATTAGTCTCCAAATCAATGTTGACACAACAAATAAATACTAAAAGTGAGGTGCACCTATGTGAAGTACCCAAAAAATACAATATAAAGGGTGCATCAGATGAGAGTTCATATATTAAAAAGTAGAATTATAGTCAATCGATTGGTCTGGTCTTACCCAGTTGATAAATTCAAAGTGTATCACTCAGTAGGATAGGTCTAGAGGTTGAGTGCAGGAAACGTAGATTTGTTTATGGACACACAAGGTGAGGTTTGCCCATCTCTGGGTGGTTTGCCTACTAATTTGACACGTGCTACTTTTTTTTTTACCAGAGTTTTATATAGCAAAATACATCACCCAACTTGGTTCCCTAAATTTAGAAGTACCTAGTTCGAGTGCTGTAGGACAGCGGACATCATCTTCCTTCAAAGTGCAGTGGGTGGAAGTCCTGTTGGTACACATAATTGGGTACCCTCAGCCTTTCCACACAATATTGAGTGACACTGCTGGATCTCTACAGTAGCATGATAATCAAGTGGTATGTCCCTCTGGCAGCGGTTTTGCTGGTAGGCATTTGCCCAATTAGCTATTTAAAGGGAACCTGTCACTAGATTTTAGGGCACTTAATAACGCACATGTCATTAGGACGATAAACCCCACAGTATAAACGTGCCCATCTCCAAACTATCTGTTTTGTCTAAAAAGAAGTTCTAATACAGCCTGCGCTGTGCCTGCACACAAGCGGAGGTCAGTACATCTGGACATGTCTCGTAATTTACATACAGCACACAATGTATTATCACTTCTTTTTAGACAAATTGCTAAAGCGGACCGTTTTGAGAGGGGCATGTTTAGGACGATCATTATAACATTATGCGGGTGGTTTAGTGCCCTATGACCGTTTCCGTTCAAGCACTGCCCAACAAGCTTGTATTTTGTCATATGACTTTCCGTATAATGCCTTTACCGGAGGTTTTCAATGATACGTTGTGTTTTAGTTGAATAAATTCAATAACTGTTAACTGATGATCACAACCTAAATCTGGAAAGGTATGGAAATTGACACAAGCCTTGCAACATTCATTTCACCCAAAGTAACATTCGTATTAAATGCTAAAATGTGAATGAAAACAAATTGTGAGTTTGGAGGCTTGACCGAATAATTGATCTAAACCGGATACTTCTATACAATGTGAGGATGTTTGAGTGAAGAGCTTACAGCTTTAGGCATCACATACCTTTGCTTGGGTGTCATAACTTCATGCTCTCTCATCATGATCCTTACTCTTTCATCTTCCAGCACCAGCTGTGTTTATTCTTGACATATAAAACCATGGACATTTAATAACCCACACTGGGGTAACTAAACTAATAGACTCTATGAAAGATGGACATGGATATTTGGTATGCATTTATAGCAAGCAATCCTTATTTATACAGTAGGTCTGCCATGTCTCGCCTCATCATGCAGAATCTGAGGTGGCAGTGCCACATTGCAGGAAAATTAAGTAGGCCAAAAGCACATTTAGAGTGATCTAGACACTTTTAGGCATAAACTAAATCAGGGATTTCTCTGCACAGTGGGAGAGGAGTGGAAGAGTTGTCACAGTAATTGGATGCCAAGGAGAACTGACAGAGGGAGGGTTGAAAAGAAGGCTGGAGTGATTACATACAGACATATTTGTAGAAACTGCTATTAATCAATGACAGGTAGCATGTCTAATTGGAAGTATGGCCACATGCACACGACTGTTTTAGTCAG